>NC_138977.1:59598295-60901205 GCF_964341445.2 Mesoplodon mirus | reverse complement strand
GGAAGCAAGCTTTGACACTAAACCACCAAGGAATGTCTAAAGTTTAGGCCTACTTCTTGGTTGCATAATTATGAATCACTGATGACTAATACTTGGACAGTTTGGGCTATAATCTATGTCCTAACCAAGGGTAAAATATATTTAGTAAGTGACATTCAACAAAATATTTATTAAGTACTGACTTTATGCAAGCTCTCTTAAGGGACACAATAATGTATAGGATAAACATCCCTCAAGGGACTCTAGCAGGAGAGAGAAAATAAATATATAGCTTTCACAGAAGGCGGTATGTGAAATGTGGGTTATAAAGCACTCTAGGAGAGTATTAAAAGTATAATCCTTATTTTAATAACCCAAAGAGTTCTGTGATATACTGGAGGAAATGAATTTAAAGTCAACATTTCTGTCTCATATACAACTCTGAGAGTGTAAATTGATATGATATTTTTGGATGGCAATTTGGAAATATCTATCAAAACGTGAAAATAAGCATCCCTTTCCCCTAGCAATTCCACTTCTAGGAATTTATCCTAGGAAGAAAAGGATATGTACAGGAATGTTAGCTGAAAATTATGATAAAATGGAATAATACACAGCTATTAAAAATAAACAAATAACAGTAGAAAAAATATATGTAGTAACAGGGAAAGATATTCAGAATATATTATTAAGTAAGAAAAGCAAGTAGTATTTGGTTAGTTTAGCATGATCTAATTAATTTATAAAGAAAAGGATATATACATATACATACCAATATAATTAATTGGATATGTATTTATTTATATTTTTTAAATGACTAGAAGTCCACATACCAAAGTGTTAATGGTGACTAATTTGAAAGAGTGGGATGGACACAGGGATTGAAAAGGGTACTTGTAATTTTTACATTTGTGTACTTAAAAAAAATTTTTAACCATGTGTTCATATTTCTTGTACAATAAGATAGCATGTAATAAAACAGTAGTTCCCAGGACTAACTGCACTGTGAGGCTTTTTCCAGGCCATTGTTCGCAGTAGCACTTCATCTCATTCCCTGAGAACCACAGGGAATTTCTTTGGTGAGTTCCTTGAATTCCTTTGGTGAGACTGTAATAGTTGTTTGTAGTTATGACTACCAACTAATCTGTGTGGCCCACTGTGCTTCGCTGCCTGACGTTTTGCCTAAATGCAATGCCTACTAAATTAACCTTAGCCAATTGTGGATTATCATGTCCTGCTGACTCATATGTTGGTGGTCACCGAGCTTGTAGAAGACATAGTAAAGTTCCTAATGTAGCTTAAAAAAATTGATAATCAAGAGGAAAACCAAATATATTTTAACTGAGAATTGTACCTTCATTGGTACAGTCATAAACCCAGTAAAGATTAAGTCTAATACCTTTTCTAAATGGTCCCTTGTTTATTTTTTATACACATCTTATATAAAAGCAGTGTAGACTACTTAAAAGTCAAAGAAGAGAAAATGATTTCCTTAAAATTCAGCTTTAACCATATTTTTCTCTTTCAAGTAGATCATTTAAATTATCAAGTTAATATAACTATATTATAGGACATCTAGAAAACAGAATTGTAAGAGTGCCCATAAATCACCCCATTAATATAACTTATAATTTATATACTAGTCTTTTGCACATACAACCTTTACACATTTATAATCAGTAAACATTTTTTCAATTTGCTTTCATGAAACATTTCATAAGCAGTTTTCCATATTTTTGTATAAGCTTATTGATTTTTTTTGACTGCATAATATTATACCAAGTAGACTCCCATCCTTATTTTTCTAAATATTCTCCTAATTTTAGACATTTAGGTGGCTCTGATTTTAAATTACCACAAATAAAACACTGCTAAATACTTCTGTGCTGATATTTTCAGGTTACCTCTTTAAGATAAGTTCCCCTACATAGAACTACTGGGACAAAATTTGTTTTAAAATTATATGTCTCTTTGTACACATTGCCACATTTACAAAGTTTGATAGCATTTGGTTAAAAAAAAAGAACTTTTATATTTCTTTGATCACTATTGAGATTCAAAGTGTCTTCGGATTTAATAGTTCTAGCGCCCCTTTTGTAAAGTGTCTGTTTGATGTCCTGTGGTCATTTATTTATTGTGGTTTTACTCTACTTTTGACCATTCTAATTTTTAAAATAGTGTAGTACATTTACAGCATTTTCCACAATATGATCACTGAAATGCATTGTAGGAACCACTGCTATATGTATTGCTTTTCTCTGGAAAGCTGCCATTCAGACTGAACCTCAGCACAAAAAAAGAGGCTTGTTAAAACAGTCAAGAAGCTATGTGAGATTACTTTTAGGATAAAAATATAATTTCTTATGGCCATATATTATTTAGAAACTTCATGCAGGAAAAATTTGCTACAGCTTTTCTGAAATGGTTTGTGATTTTCACCTTTAGGGGTCTTTGGTGTGATATATTATTCAAAATGTATTGACCCAAGGGCTCAGACTTGGTAAACATGCTGATCAACAACTGGTAAACATGCTACATATGAAACTCACATCCACCTGTTCAAATTCCCCATTAGGAACAGGATAGTTGTTTCTGTTTGAATTGTCAACTATTATTGTACTTTATGCCTGATGGCACACTGGGGATAAAAATGCACTATTCACAAAATTAGTCTTGGAAGAAAATATTAGCACCATTATTTTACTTTAGATGACAAGCTCAGGCCTGCCTTCTATTTTGTTTTCAGTGCAAATTCATGTCTCCTCCAAAGCAAGAAAGGGACAGGGAAGTAAGCACTGGAGAGACTCAGACTTTTGTTCCTGGCTTTCCCACTGACTCAATTTGTGACCTGGGGCTGTCACCTAACTTGTTGGGGAGCTTGGTTTCTGTCTCACTTCTCACAGGGGAAGAAAGGAGAGCAAAGGGATCTAAAGTGTGTTATAACTATGTCAGGTTTTGACATACCTAATTCTCAGATCTGTTAGACTGTAAAATCCTTAAGAGTTGGGATTGTATCTTCCCTATCTACAGCATCTTGCATAGTCCCTATCACAGTATAAAACACAATAATATGAATGAATGAATGAATGAATGAATTTATTCTATTTTACAAGAGAGGAAGATAAAGCTTTGAGAGGTTAACCATCTGAGATGACGATCTAGGGAGCAATAGTTGGAAACTCAGGGCTATCTGGTTCCAAAGCTCATGTTTTGATGAGAAATACATGGGAAATCACCTTCCAGCATTCATGTACTATTTAAGTTTTTAGAAAGTACAATTTTTAAAAAGTAATTTTAAAAGTAAGTTTTTAAACAAGACTGACAGGGACTTCCCTGGTGGTCCAGTGGTTAAGACTTCGCCTTCCAAGGCAGGGGGTGCAGGTCCAACCCCCAGTCGGGGAGCTAAGATCCCACATGCCTCGTGGCCAAAAAAAAAAACAAACAAGACTGACAGAGATGAAAGATAATATTATTTTGACCAAAAAACTATTAAATAATGATGAGGTAAAGCCCTTAAGAGGAAGAATTTCTCTGAACTCCTGTAATAAATGATTCGCATATGCTTTGCATCCTGTTCATCTTAACAGAAGAAAGATTAATTTATAAAGCACTACAGCATGACAAAAAAGCCCATCTCGAATCTCTCTGGTTACTTCTACTAAGAAGAGGCCAGGTTCAGTAGTGTTTGAGAGAGTTCTTTTCAGGGAGTCTGATTTTTCATGATTGTGGACCTCAGTGGGATGGGAAATATGCAAAACTGAGGAGCTACTGGGAAACAGATTTCAAGGTCTCACTGACCAGCTTTATGGTTTGCTTTCTAAAACATAATTTTTCCTCCTTTAATTCAAAATAATTCAGGCATAATGCAGAGAAGTTAACAAATTCCATTTTTAAACAACTCTCCTAAAAAGCATCAGAAAATTATTAGCTGTAGTTAATCTGATAGCTCCACAAGTTATGATGCAAAACTGTGGTCATTGCCTGGTTTCTGCAAGAAGGAAGAGAGTCTGACAGAGAACTTTTTTCAAGTTCTGATTATGTCTCCCCATAAAATTCTTCTGCCACTTAGAACCTGAATAGGTTTCTCTTCTACTGTACTTACCCTGAATTCTCTTGGGGATGCCTGCCTAGGCCTCAACAATCAGCAGAACCAGCAAACTCCAAATGTTGGACTCTCTTTCCTCAATGGACGATTGCTCCCTCTGCCACACTTCCCAGAATCCTCCTAGAGATGCACTCTGGGAAATGTAGTTCAATCCCCAGGCATGCTGCTATGCCCTCCAGCTGCAAAGTTAACCGTGGTTGTCAAAAGCACGATCTTCTAAGATCTAAATTCATTACCAGGAGAACTACTGTGGTAGTTCTAGCATTAGATCCATTTTTCAATAACAAAAAGATAGTCTTTAAACCCATCCCCCTACACGAAGGCATATTTGGGGTGGGTCACGCAGAGAGGAGTATTGGGATGGGAATTCAGATACCTTTCAACCTTTCTGGATCTCTAATTCTATCTAGGTCTGCTAAGTTTAGAGCTAGCTCTAAAATTTCATGAAATTCTGCCAGTTTGAAAGGACAGGACTGTGTCTAGATGTGTTTGAGCTTTTGGGAGAATGCGTCCCTTGATGAACCAGGGCAAGAAGATTCCATCTGACTAAAAGCAGTCTCTCAACAAAACTACTCTGGTGTTGTTCCTTTTTCTTCTTACTACTAAAGTTATTTGTTTACATGGAAGACAGTTTTGAAGGCCATTCTTTCAATATATATTTAATAAGTACCAAATGTGCTTGGAACTGTTATCCCCACAGGATACAGCAGGGAACAAAACACGTGAAAATTTCTGTCCCCATGTAACTTACATTCTAGAGGAAGAAACAAATAAGTAAATATACAATGTGTCAGGTGGTTATAAGTGCTATTTTATATAGGGTGGTCAGCCTCATTGTTAAGGTGATATTTGAGTAAAGACCCTAAAGGAGGTGAGGAAGGAGGCCAAGTGGATATCTATGGGAAGAGATTTGTAGACAGAAAAAAATCAGCAGATGCCAAAGCCCTAGGGTGGAAGTGTGCCTGGCAGGTCTGAGGAAAGGCTAGGACAAAGCATGGTGGTCAGAGATGAGGTTAAATAGTAGCCAAGCACCAGATCACGTAGGGCCTTGTAAGTCTTACAATTCTTATAGAGCCATTGTAATGCTTTCGGCTTTTACTCTGAGAAGATGTGATGTCACAGAACAGTTTGATCAGGAGAGTGAGATGATTTGACCTACATTTTATTTTTTAATTTTTTTTTAGTTTTTTTTAAAATTAATTAATTTATTTATTTTGGCTGAATTGGGTCTTTGTTGCAGTGCACGGGCTTCTCATTGCGGTGGCTTCTCTTGTTGCAGAACACGGGCTCTAAGCGTGCGGGCTTCAGTAGTTGCAGTGCGTGGGCTCAGTAGTTGTAGCTGGCGGGCTCCTAGAGCACAGGATCAGTAGTTGTGGCACACAGGCTTAGTTGCTCCATGGCATGTGGGATCTTTCCAGACCAGGGATTGAACCCATGTCCCCTTCATTGGCAGGTGGATTCTTAACCACTGCGCCACCAGGGAAGTCCCTTGACCTACATCTTATTTTATTTTATTTTATTTTATTTATTTTCTTTGCGGTACGTGGGCCTCTCACTGCTGTGGCCTCTCCCGTTGCGGAGCACAGCCTCCGGACGCACAGACTCAGCGGCCATGGCTCACGGGCCCAGCCACTCCGCGGCATGTGGGATCTTCCCGGACTGGGGCACGAACCCGTGTTCCCTGCATCGACAGGCGGACTGTCAACCACTGCACCACCAGGGAAGCCCCCTTGACCTACATTTTAAAAGAATCACTCTGTGTGTGGTTAGACTGTAGGGGATAAGAGTTATTAAATCCTGAAGTCATTGTCAATATGTACCTAGGTTACGTGGGAAGGAAGAGTAGTAGTTCTGGGTAGTTGACCAGTTATTTCTTTTGGATCTTACTATTAGCACATGAACCCAAGGTTTTTATTAGATTGATTCATTAGCCTTATGGAAGGCACAGATAATTTGAGGGAAATAAGATATAAAGTCAGAGAATTCCAAACAAATGGGGAAGAATGCTTAGAGAAAGTTAGGGCTCTAATAATTTTTTAAATCAAAATAACTGTATTTTTGAGCAATTAAGTGTTAAGTGCTAGAATAAAAAATAGTGCTATGGTCTGAATGTTTTCATTCCCCCCCCCAAATTCATATGTCAAAACCCTAATGCCCAGTGTGATACTATTAGGCGGTGAGGACTTTGGGAGGTGAATATGTCATGTGGATGGAGCCATTATGAATGAGATGAATGCCCTCACTTAATAGGCCTGAGAGAGCTCCCTTGCCCCTTTCACCACATGAGGACACAGCTAGTAATCTGCAACTTGGAAGAGGGCCTTCCAAGGACCTGAGCATGCTAGTACCCTGATCTTGGAATTCCAGCTCCAGAACTGTGAGAAATAAGTTTCTGGGTTTTTTTGTAAGCCACCTAGTCTGTGGTATTCTGTTATAGCAGCCCAAACAGACTGAGACAAATAGCTAGGATTAATTAAGCATTTACTGTATTCAGGCACTATGCAAAGTGTTTCACATAGTTATCATTAATCCTCACATCCTAAAGGATACATATTATTATTTGCACTTTACAGATGAGAAAACAGAGGCTTAGAAAAGTTACATAACTTGTCCATATTTACACAGCTAGTAAGTAGAAGGGCTGGATTTTAACCCAAGCCTATCTGACTGCAGACAGTCCTTGTGTCTTTGACTACCATAATGTATTATAGGCTTGGGTTATAGCTGACTGGGTGTGGGGCAGGGAAGCTAAATAAAAATATTGGAAAATATTGGAATGATAGAAATAATCTCATGTTCATAAATTGGAAGACTTAATTTTGTTGAGATGACAATATTCCCCTAATTGATCTACAGATTCAATGCATCCCTGTCAAATCACAGGTAGCTTGTTTGCACAAGCAACAAAAGAGAAAATAGGACTTCACCAAAATTTTAAAACTTTTGTGCTGCAAACAATACCACCAAGAACTTGAAAAGACAACCTACAGAATAGGGAAGAAAATGTATTGCCAGTCATACATTTGATAAGGGACTTGTAACCAGAATTTGTAAAGAATACTTACTACTCAGTAATAAAAAGATGAATAACTGAATTTTAAAATGAGCAAAGGATATGCATAGACATTTCTCCGAAGAAGATACAAAAATTACCAATAAATACATGAAAATATGCTCAACATCATTAGCCATCAGGGAAATGCAAATCAAAATTACAATGAGATAGCACTTCATACCCACTAAGGTGGCCACATGGAGAAAATGGAATCCTCATATACTGCTTACAGGATTGTAAGTGGTGTAGCTGCTTTGGCAAACAGGTTGGCTGTTCCTCAAACAGTTAAACATAGAGTTACCAAATGACCCACCAATTCCACTCCTGGGTATATATTCAAGACAACTGAAAACATATGTCCACACAAAAACTTGTACACGAATTCTCATAGCAGTATCATTCAAATTAGCCCCAAAGTAGAAACAATCCAAATGTCCATCAACTGATGAAGGGATAAACAAAATGTAGTATATCCATAAACAGTATTTTATTTGGCAATATAAAGGAATGAAGTACTGATACATGCTACAACATGGATGAAGCACGAAACATTATGCTAAGTGAAAGCATCCATTCACAAAAGATCACATACTGCATTTATATAAAATGTATAGAATGGGCAAATCTATAGAGGTAGAAAGTAGCTTAGAGGTTGCCTAGGGGTGGCGATGGGGGAAATGTTGGAGGAGAATGGGGAGTGACTGCTAGTGGAGACAGAGGTTTGTCGTTGTTGTTGTTTTAGAATGATAAAATGTTGTAAATTTGATTGTGGTGATGGTTGCACAATTCTGTGAACCCACTAAAGATCACTGAATTGCACACTTTAAATGGTAAGTTATATGTTGTTTGAATTATAGCTCAATAAAGCTGTTAAAAATATTCAAACAAATCATTAATTATGTTAAACAATTATAGTACATGTTTAGTAAATACAACAAATATGGAGTAGGTAGCTGTAATCCTCATAGTTATTTTAGGTCATAAGGTAAAAAATTTCTTTCCTAGGGCATGCTTAATTTCAAAGCAATGGCTTTATTTACTCACATAATAATTTAATACCATATACTCTTTAAAAATTTATTTATTTACTTATTTGGCTGCACCAGGTCTTAGTTGAGGCACACGGGATCTTCATTGCCGCATGCAGGGTCCTCATTGCTGCGTGTGGGATCCTTAGTTGCGGCATGTGGGATCTTTAGTTGCGGCATGCGGGCTCTCAGATGCAGCATGCAGGATCTAGTTCCCTGACCAGGGATGGAACCTGGGTCCCCTGCATTGGGACCATGGAGTCTTAACCGCTGGACCACCATATACTCTTTTTTTTTTTAAACATCTTTATTGGAGTATAATTGCTTTACAATGTTGCGTTACTTTCTGCTGTATAACAAAGTGAATCAGCTATACGTATACATATATCCCCATATATCCCCATATCTCCTCCCTCTTGCGTCTCCCTCCCACCCTCCCTATCCCACCCCTCTAGGTGGTCACAAAGTACCGAGCTGATCTCCCTGTGCTATGCGGCTGCTTCCCACTAGCTAGCTATTTTACATTTGGTAGTGTATATATGTCCATGCCACTCTCTCACTTCATCCCAGCTTTCCCTTCCCCCTCCCCATGTCCTCAAGTCCATTCTCTATGTCTGCGTCTTTATTCCTGTCCTGCCCCTAGTTTCATCAGAACCATTTTTTTTTATTCTGTATATATGTGTTAGCATACGCCATATACTCTTTTAAGGGCACAAATTGAGCCTCAAGTCATTGAATCCCAGTCTAGTTTTTGGTGGTGAAAGTAACAATGTATTTTATTTATTGTTTTATGAAAATTCTCTGTGTATTTTTAACTTTTATTTATTTACTTTCATTTTTCATTTTTGGCTGCGTCAGGTCTTACTTGAGGCATGCGGGATTTTTTGTTGTGGCATGCAGGCTCTTCGCTGTGGCATGTGGGCTTCTCTCTAGTTGTGGCATGCAGGTTTTCTCTCTCTAGTTGTGGCATGTAGGTTTTCTCTCTCTAGTTGTGGTGCGCGGGCTCGAGGGCGCGTGGCCTCTGTAGTGTGCGGCACACAAGCTCTCTCACTGAGGCACATGAGCTCAGTAGTAACAATGTATTTTAGAGATATGTATTTATTAATTCATTGAACATATTCTTATTGAAAACCTATCATGTGGCAAGCATCATGCTAGAATTGGGGACACAATGGTAAATAACATGCTGTCTCTGCCAGAAAAAATTAATTATGCTTGTGCATGTGTGTATGGGGTATGTGTGAGTGTCTGTGCGTGTGTATGTGTAAGCATGTGAGACAACAGCCCATTTACTCAGTGTTTGACCAGTTATAGGAGTGGATATTAGGATGTAGGGGAACCTGAGCAAACTTGGAGAGAAATTGCAGGTTCATTCTGTAAGCAGGCTTACAGTTGGATATTGTCTCATTTCATGTGAGACAAGAAATAGATCTTAGCAAACAGGTTAGAAACCTGTTAGAAACCTCATGGTTTCATGAGGGCCCCTGAAATAAAATAAGCCACTGGCAAAGAGCCCTGTGTGTCTGCATAGCCAGTGGTGTCATATACACTGGGAGGTCCTTATGCTTCTCTTCAAGAGCAAAGTACAATAGGTTTCCTTCTCTTCTACCTCCCCAAATATGGAGTAATGTTTAACACACAGCGGGGAATAGGACCAATACTAAAGGCCATATTCAGCTGGAAGACAAGATGAAACAGGACAATTAGGGTATACCAAGGTAAAAATTAATTTGAATACATGATTTTGTTAGTATAATGCAGTCACTAGACTATGTGTTTCTATTTCCTGTTAATTGAGCTCTTACTCTCTTTGCTTTAATTCTTTCATTTAAAAAAATTTTTTTAAAATTTTTACAACTACTTCTGGGGCATTTTATTGTAGTCACTAGCAATTCTATCAGAAAGTTGGCAAAGTTAAAAAAGAAAAAGATAGAAAATTGTCATTTTCATTATCAGTTAAAAGGTTCAGCAAAAGGCTTTCAATAGTGGGTTATAACTATAGCTAACTTTCATTTCTCTAGTGTCTTGTATAGTATCATCTTTACCCCAATATCCAGAGGGGTTCTAAGTATAAGACAAAGTGTACACTGTGTGTGGTTATATTCCCAAAGTAATTTTTTCTGTTACCTAATCTGGTGATTATTTCACTTTTCCAGGCCTCAGTTAGAGATATCCCTAAAGCGCTAATATTTTATAACGTAAGGATTATCCAAATAGATGGTCATTAAGTTTTCAATGTTGGATGAAAAGAATTTGGAGATTTCCCCTGACTGACAGTATCCATATGTTCTGTATTCCTATATCACAGTGGAAGCTTAGGAGGTAGTTGTTAGCATTTATCTATTGTCACAATAATGCTTCATAGCAAACAACTACAAAATCATAGAGGCATAAAACAAGGGTTTATTACTCACATACCTGGAGTGATTGGCTAGGTGCTTCTGCGGATCCTGATCAGGCTCATTTACGTGTCTAGGGGTGGTGCACTGTTGGGTAATCTAGAATGTTCTTGGCTGGGACATTGGGGGCGAGTTGGCTGTGCTCCATGTGTCTCTCATTTTCTAGCAAGCTAGCATGGGGATATTCTTTTGAGAATGATGGCAGAGGGTAAAAGCAGAAGTGGAAATATGCGAATCTCTGCCTGCATGACAGTCAATGCATATTATATAGTCAGGCCCAGAGTTACAATAGGACGGTATTACAAGATTTCATGGCAAAAGGTGTTGTTAGGGGTTTAGGTCAACTACAGAGTTATAGGGAACAGTCCCCAAGAGATCACTCTCACTTCCAATACCAACTGCAAGTTCAAGGGGTTTCCAAAACCATTCTCAATTTTGATAGAAGGACTCACAAAACTCACTGAAAGCCATTATACTCGTGGTTATGGCTTATTACAGGATAAGAATACAGATTAAAATCAGCCAAGGGGAGAAGCGTATAAGGTGAAGTCTGGGGAAGTACTAAATGTGGAGCTTCCATTGTTCTCTCCTCATAGATTCAGGATGCATTATTTTTCCAGCAACAGTATGTGACAATACATATAGGATGTTGCTAACCAGGGAGACTCACCCAGGTGTTTGTGTCCAGAGTTTTACTGGGGATCTGTCACCCAAGGCCCCCACCCTAAATCACATTGTTGGTCTTTGTGGTGTGGCCACCCCCTACTCTAAATCACACGGTTAGACTATCCCCTGTGACCTAAGGCCCTCAGGGAAGAAGACGCTCCTATCAGACGCTCCTGCCAGAAAAATGGCAAAAGCCAGACCTCATTTTGGGCGAGGTAAAATTTTTTACTATATAGGAAGTAGGGAAGTAGGGAAGAATCGGGACTATTAGTACAATCAATCTGCCAGAGTAGCTCTATTAAAAGCATTCCTTAAATTGGTATATAGAATAGGAAGCAGTGTTCTTTAACTTCAGGATTGGCTTAAGAACTAACATTAACCATAGACTGCTTATAGATGCTGTAAGTAAGCATCCTTGTCTTTACCCCTTATACTTATTAAGATTAGGACTAATTGTTCCATTTCATAATTTTTTTCAAAGTCATTGAAACAGGTATAAAACACACCAAATTGGTTCTATGATTAAAAAACAATAACAAAATAAAACCTCACAAAATTTTATACTATACAGCATGCAATGATGGTTACTCATATTAACACAGTACTTCATACTTACCCAAGAAACTTTCAAAACAGCTATCTCAATTGATTCTCATAATGTCTTTGTGTGGTTGATAAGGCAAATGTTATTATGGCCATTTGGTGGATGAAGAAATTTCAGCATCAAAGTTAAAGGGATTCACTGAGGGACACCTTGCTGAACTGTTAATGGTGCACAAGAACCTGGGCTCACTGATTCTACCAGTGCTCCTTCCAAAATAAAAGTTTTTCTTCCTGACAGATACTATAATTCTGTGACTGAATGAATTCTGAGTCCTAAACTCTTGAGTCTTGCTTCACCAAATAAAGAGTTCTGGCATTCTTGTCTGGTTTGTTTGATCTCTTGACAAGTTCTTTGGGTCAAAGAAATGCATGGACTGGCCAAGCTCTACAAATCTTTCTGACAGCCAAGTCAGATGCTGTTTGTTTATACACAGAAACATTCTTCTGAAATATAACTTATTGTTTTCAGTAAAATATTTTTAAAATTTGTATGCATTTCCTATCCTTGACAGAATAGCTGTTGGATATTCCCCTGCAAACTATAGCATTTGAAAATATTTAATATTTAGGACTCAAGCTATTTATATTCAATGAGTTATACATTGCTAAGGAAAGATACCAGGAAATGGAAACGGAGGAGCAAATGGAGTCTGATACAGCTTTCATGCTATTCGTAAATTGTTCAGAAACAAAATAAATAACTCTTCCTTAATCACCAATATATTTCCAATACCTGATACAATGCCTGGCCTATTGTAGGTGCTCAGTAAATGTTGAATGAATGAATAAGTGATTAACTAAAATAGGCCTCCAGTTACAGCATATACTTGCTTGGTAGAAGGCAGTACTCTCCTGACATCATTGTTTTCCTCTTGGAAAACAACTACATTTCCTTTGGGAATTATAATTTGGTTCAAAACCAGGGAACAGTTAAGAGCTGAGTTGCAGCCTTCTCCACAATGACTCATACTCATGTAGGGTACTACATCAGTTAAGATGTGTTTGGTTACTTGCAACTGAGATTTGAGAAAATACAAATTTAATTTGCTTAAACACTAAGGAAACTTATTAGCTTGCATAGCTAAAGCTCCCAACTGTAGTTTAGGGCTCAGATACCACTCGATTAAGGTTTTACTCAGCTTCTCTCACCTCTGACCTACTTCATGTGCTGTCTTTGTCCTCAAGTTGGCTTCCATCATGGTCGAAGAATGGCTGCCAGATCTTAGGGCTATTTACTTTCTTGTTCCTTTCTTGTTCCTTTCGTGTTCCTATCCAGAGAGTATGTCCACCCTCATCCTTGAAGCAAAAGTATTGGTCTTCACTCTATTTGGGTCAGTTTAGGTTATAATCCCCACTGTCTGAGCCCCTAACCAAATGATTCCTGAGGTCAAAGGAATGTCATGAATTGATTGGGACTTGGGTTAAGTGCCCATCCCTAAACCAGTCACTGTGGCAAGACAGATTGTCATATTACTGATGTGAATCGGGTTTATCAGGGTGGGGCCACCCCAGATTTTGGAGAAAGTTTCTTGGATCTGCGGTTTGATATATTCTATCATTTTGGGAATGTTTTCTGCCATCATCTCTGTAAACATTTCTAAAGCCCCATTTTGTCTTTCTTCTTCTGGGACTCCAGCTATATAAACGTTGGATTGTTTGGTATTGTTCCACAGCTTTTGGATATTCTGTTCTATTTGCTTTTCACTTTTTTTTTTTTTTTTTTTTTTTTTTTTTGCGGTACATGGGCCTCTCACTGTTGTGGCCTCTCCTGTTGCGGAGCACAGGCTCTGGACGCGCAGGCTCAGCGGCAATGGCTCACGGGCCCAGCCGCTCTGCGGCATGTGGGATCTTCCCGGACCGGGGCACGAACTCGTGTCCCCTGCATCGGCAGGTGGACTCTCAACCACTCCGCCACCAGGGAAGCCCTGCTTTTCACTTTTTTTTTTTTTCTGTTGATATGTTGGTTTGGATGACTTGATCTTCTTTTCTCAGCTGTGTCGAGTAACCAATGAGTTCATCAAAAGAATTATTTGTCTCTGAATATCATGGGATTTTTTCCCCTAGCATTTCATTTGACGATTTCTTTCTTTATTTTTTAATTTAAAAATTTTGGGGAGGATTAAAATAATACTAGTTGTTGAAGAAATAAATGAATGAGTGAGCAAAATTCAAGTTAGGCCTCAATTCATTGGACTATTTGTTGTAGTTTTCATCTCTCTACTGAAATTTCCCATTTGTTCAGGCATGCTGTTCACTTTTTTTTTTTGCTAGTTAGTTTGAAGTCCTTATCTGATAGTTCCAACATCTGGCTTATATCTGAGTCCATTTCTGTTGACTGCTTTATCTCTTGAAAGTGGGTTTTTTAATTTGTTTCTTTGTTTCCTGTGTCTAATGGGTTTCCAATGAATGCTGGACATTTTGTGTAGCGCAGTACTGTTTTCTGGTTAAGTCGTGCCCACACGTTGCAATGAACATACCTCTTCTGTCAGGTTTTTAATGTGGCGGGGTGAGGGGGGCAGCTCAATCTAATTTAGGAGTTGAGATGGGCTGAGGCTTTGTTGTTGCTATAGTTACTTTCATTACAGCACAGACTTCACATTCCTTTAGGAGGAAGGTGCTGTGCCCTTGTGCTTACTTAGTGTGGGGCTCATGTGCCAGAGAGTTTTTCTGTGTTCCTGCTTTCAATTGTCGCTGCATTCTTATGCCATAGCCCTCTTTCTCTCCACTCTCCGCATTAGACTGCGTGTGTGTGGAGATTCTGTTGTCCTGATCCAGTCTCAGTCTTCGGCAGGCCCTGTGTGTCTGGCCTTGGGAGGTGGGACTTTTTCAGTCTCTCTTGAAAGGCAGCCACCTCAGCCTTTTATCTATGGTTGGTCTTGGGCAAGAGTTTCCTGCTTTTTCCTCAGCAGTAGTAGAACTCAGCTTGTTATCAGTGTAGGATCCAGGGTCCAAGAGGGTTTCCTGCCTCTCCCCCAAGAATAGAGGGTTGTCTTATAGTTTCTCCACCCACAAGGAATCTTCAACCTGTGCCCTGGGAGCCAAAGGGTTTGCTGCCACTTATGCAGTGGCTTAAGGCTCTTGCTTTGTAAGATAGAAGAGCCTGAGGAAAAAAGGTTTGGGGGGAGGTTTTATGTCCAACTCCTAGCTGCTGCCAATTTCCTCCTTTACTCCTGTACCATCCAGTGGAGCTCTATGATCTCCTGCCCTGTTCCCAGTCTTTCATCTGAGCACCACTAAGCTTGTGGGAAGAACTAGTGAGTACAATCTACCCTTGTGCCTGAGGCTCCTAACTGACAATACTTGGATTTCAACAGTGTTAAAATTTTTCCTGAGTTTTTTCTTACTCTGCAAAGGTCTAAACTTTGTGTTCCATTTCTCCTTGGAGCTCAGGTTACTTGGTTGCCTTTCAACCTCAGCTGTCTGTTATGCTCAAGAACATTTACGATTTTGTAGATTATCTGCCTTTTTTCCATTGTAAACGTGGAAGCAAAATTCCTTTCAGTTTTTTACATCCTAAGCAGAAGTACAAGTCACACTGAAACTGAAAGGCTGGGCAATTTGGGAAGTCTTAATAAGGTTGGTAAAGGGAGGAATGAATATTAGGTAGGCATCCCACAGTGTCCATTCCCGGTAAAAATATAATTAATAAATACAATTCTAGTAATAGGTTTTGTAAAGGAAAAGTTTGGCTGGCTTGTTTAAGTAGTATGTATTGATAGGTTAAGAGAGGCTAGGTAATGCTACGGTTACAAACAACTCTAACTTTTAGTAAGTTTACATTATAGAAGTTTATTTTTCACTCAAGCTGCATATCCAGTGGAGACTGTCAAAGCACTGGAGAGTTTAGTGCTCTGTTCATTGTAGGAACTCAGAGACCTGGACTGATGAAGATTTCATCTTGATACAGGCTTCCAGGGTAACTGCAACAGTGGGAAGGGAACATGGTGAAACACATTCTGACTTTCAAACATGTTGCTTTCATTGGCCAAAGCAAGTTAGCCACAACTAACTTCAAAGACAGTGAAGAGCAGACCTTTCTGTCTGGGAAGAGAAAAGCCCTAGAATTATTTGGTGAACAACACTAATGAACGCCATGGGGAGGTAACTTTACCTTCCCAACTAATAGCAGAAATATACGTGCAGTTAATGTGTGGTTGACTCAAGGTGAGCAGAACTAAATCTAAAGAAGTCACAGATTAATTTTAAATTAGAACTGCAAGTAGATAGAAAGTCAGAATTTTAGCCCTTATATCAGTTCCTGTAGTGATGTGGAAATCTGCTTAATATTGACAAACTGGTTATTAATTGGCAGAGTAAGTCTGTAGCCTTTGATGGTCCCTGCCACTTCAAATCCATTAAGATTTAGAATCAAATTCTTTAGTTTCTCTACAAATTCAGCTCACTTTCCCAACTTCCTTATTTTCGTTGTTGTTACCACTATTTGGCCAGTTTTCCAAACTAAAGACCCTGGCACAATTTTTATGTAACTCATATGTCCTGCCTTATGAGGGTACAAGATGAGGAGTTCGCATGCCTTTTAATATTAAAATTAGAGGTCTTAATGCTCCTATTGTGTTTATTGAGAGAAAATCTTTCTTCCTCTCTGGAGTCCTCTTCCTCAGACAATTCCCATGATTTCAAGAATGCTTATCTGGTGTAAAGGGTCTGTCCTAGTAACTACATTCACCTCTAGGAGAGAACAGTGGGAAATTTACTCAGACCCTTGAGAAATGTCAGTCTTCAGCCATTGTTTCAGTCATGATCATATACATAAGTGTATCAGTTTCTTATTGCTGCTATGACAAATTACCACAAACCTGATGGCTTAAACAATACAAATTTATTATCTTACAGTTCTGTAGGTCAGAACTCTGACAGTGGTCTCATTGGGCTAAACTCAAAAGTATTGTCAGGGCTGCATTCCTTTCTGGAGGCTCTAGAGGAGAATCCAATTCTTTGCCTTTTCCACTTTCTAGAGGCTTCCCATGTTCCTTGGCTTATGGAGCCCCTCTCTCCATCTTCACATCAGCAACATATCAAATATCTCACTTTGCTTCCATCCTCACATCTTTCTCTGATCAGAGCCAGGGAAGGTTCTTAGCTTTAAAAAAATCCATTTAATCAGATTGGGCCCACCTGGATAATCCAGGCTACTCTCCCCATATAAAGGTCCTCAATTTAATTATACCTGAAAAGTTATTTTGCCATGTAAGGTAACATATTCACAGGTTCTAGGGATTAGGATGTGGCCATTGAGGGGCCATTATTCTGCCTGCTACAGTGAGTGTCCCTATTGAGGCCACATGATGGAGGTGGTCTGGCTACCCCATTGCAGCCACTTTCCTCAGTGCCACAGTGACAGGATATTAGTGACTGGAATGGTTTCTAGTCTCAGCTACATTCTAGAATACCTCATCTCTCGACTTTCATGTCCTTACTCATGATTAAAGAGTAAGTGCCTATCACTCCTAGTTCTAAGACCCATCCCATGTCAAGTGACATGGAAAACTCATATTTTTTTACATTGTGTTTTTACTCTGTTAATGATAAATAATGTAATTTTACTTCACTGTTTAAAATACTTCAATGCCTTCCCATTATATTTGTTACAGTACTAAGCAGGCCCGGCTGATTGAGCCTTCACATACCGATCATACCAGTTTCTCCCTTGCTTATTGCACTACAGTCACACTGAATTTCTTTTAGCTTCTCAAATGCACCAAGCATTTTCCTGTCGCACGATTCTCACACATGCTCTTCTCTCTCTTTAGATTGTTCTTATTCACACACTTCGGCTGGCTAACACAGGTCTCAGTTTATGTCAGTTCTTCAGAGACACTTTCCCTCTGTTATGAATCTAAATTATGTCCTTCCTATTATTCTTTTTCATAGCATCTTGTCATTTTCCTTTGTCACATTTGTCTATTTACTTATTTATTTATTTAAGTGTATTGTCAGTTTCCGTAAAAGGGCTCCAAGTTCTGTGACAGCAGGAGACATACCCGGCATTTAGCATTATTTGGGTCATATAGGGAAGTATTTATTGGGTGAATGAATTCCCACTGCCACAAGTGTAGGTTTTAACTCTATCCAATAAGTTTATAAACGCTTTAAAAGCAGAGACTGTCTAATTAAAGTTTGATCTTCCACAGCCCAGTAGGCAGTGTCTTGGACACAGTGGTAAGCCTTCCATAAATATTTATTCAAATGAATTGTGAATTACTAATCTAGATGCCACTTTCTTCTAATTCACATAGCATAATACTTCTAAAATATTGCCTCCATCATCTTAATCCCCTGGTAAAAAAAACCTATCCACCATTACTTATTTCATCAAATTTAGCTCTATTCACCCTCCTCACTATCAAGTTTATTTTATTTTAATTAATTAATTTATTTATTTCCAGAGAAGGAAGGATTTATTAATATTACTTGCAGCAAGTAAGGAGAACACTTGCTTTCCCAAAGCAGTGTCTCCAAGTAGGTAGTATTTTATAATCCTCACAACACATTCAACACTTAATCACTCTCTCAAATAATTTCTAATTGTTTCATATGTATGAGTGCCTTCAATAAAAGGGTCTATGTCTTCTGTTTTCGCTGCCTTTTTTGTTGGGCACACAACAAAAGTGCTCAATGTCAAGGGAAGAAACCATCATTCAAAATGTGAAATAAAACGTTGATTTATTACTTTCTATGTGTAGAAAAGCACTATGCTTGTTTGACTGTCCCTCTGCTGATCTTATCTTGTTTTTGTGAAAGACAGAGTTCAGGGATTGGCTGACTTTCAAAGGTGAAAGTGGGTTGACGTCTGCTGTGGAAACATGATTACTCTGCTGGAGAGACTGTTGACAATTGGCTGAATTTCAGAGATGTGCTCACTAGAGTAAAGCTGTTGCTGTTTTGACTAACTTTAAAAAGCGGGAGGCTGTCCCTGACTGGCTTGTTTTTCAGAAGATTGTTCATAGGGTTGAGTGGCCATTTATCTATTAATTGAGTTTAGAATCACTTCTGCTCATTAGTTGTTACTGTGGCTACATAATAGGCTTTTCCTAAGAATATAGGACTTTCAATATTTCTTAAAGAAATAATTATTGATTGATTAATTTTTCCGATGTAAAAGAAGAGATTTAATGGTGGTTTACCTCCACTCTAATGTTTGACCATTCAGAGGGGAGTCATGTCATTCTTTTTCTACTCCCAAGGTATTTGTCGTCTTCATTCTAACTAAGCAGGGATGATTGGGTTGAGTAGTCATATGTAGATTTGATATGAAGTGTCCTTTTTGGGCAACCAAATGATATTTATAGGGATAGGTCAGAAGTTTCTTTCAGCTTCACAACTCATGATTGATAATGTCATGTAAATTTTTAAGATTGTTGTCACATTTGGGAAAATTCCAAATAATTTTATTTGTATGACTTAATAGAGTTCAGGGCACATCAGTTTTCTTTAAACTGATGACATTCTAACCAGTTTGTTGTGGATAGCCTCATTAAATTCTGACAAAAAAGGACTTACTTTTATTGGCTAAGCATTGATAAGCACTAAATCTTTAATTTTAAAATGTATACATCCAATAATTGGAAGAATTTCTCACAGATTAGCTTTAGGCTCCCAAAGTTTCAACTTAGCTTCTCCACCACTATCCATATATTTTTGATGCTAGAACACAGGACACATTCAAATAGCTATATGGTGTCTGGCCCTGTACCTTTGTTTTACAGTGCTGGGTGGGTCAGTACAATGGATGGTAGGAGTATTCTTGGATGCCACTCCTACACTGGGACAGCTGAAAATATCTTAACTATACCTGGGAATGACTGTGAATTACAAAAATATATCCCACTAAACTCAAGCCAAATGTATTCTAACTCAAGTTCCCTACAGTTAAATTATAAAAATGCCGTCTAGCCACTCCAACACCACTAGACAAGGGGAAGTGTGATGTAGGGAAAATCAGTGAGGAAAGGATTAGAAGTCTAAAGACTGCCATTAAAATTTTAACTTTCACAAATTTTACAAAAGCATATGACCGTGTGAGCGTATTGTTAGGGCCCCTTCCAGGGTCTTGGAAAGGGCTAGTGCAAATGAAGCCCCCTGAAAATTAAGCTCTCTTAGCTTCACAGTAAATCTGCCTCAAGGTCTGGAGCCATTTTATTTACAGGGTAAAATGCAATTTTCAGAGTCTGCTCTATATAGGGCCAATGGATACGTTGATTATAGCTCCACTTGAGACCAAGATTTAAAGAAGAGATCTTTGCCTCTTTTGTGTCAAGGGCTCCCTGCTATTTGTTTAGACTAGTGGTTCTCAAACTCTTTGGTCTCATAACCATTTCACACTCCTAAAAAGCACTGAGGACTCCAAAAAGCTTTTATGTGGATAATACCTATCAAAATTTACTGTATTAGGAGTTAAAACAAACATGTAAAATATTTATTTATTCATTTAAAAACAATAATAAATCTGTTACATGTTAAATAACATACTTTTTAATGAAAAATAACTATTTTCCAGAGCAAAAATAATTTAGTGAGAATAGTGGCATTATTTTACATTTCTGCAAATCTCTTTAATATCTAGCCTGATAGAAGATTCTCATTCTTATGCGTGCAATATCTTTAGAGTGAAAAAGGCAAATAAATTTTTAGTATGAAATAATTTTGCCCTGTGAACCCCCTGACCACACTCTGAGAACTGCTGATTAGCGGTTCACTATATTTATCACTGTATTTAATTTCTGGTTGCCTACTCTTCCCCAAGTACCCTCTCTATGACTATTTCTGTATCTGTATAATCAACTCCACCTCCTAGATAAGAGTTAAATTTTAATTATTGCTGTGCCTTTTAGCATTCATGGAAAACTTTAGAAACAATTTCCCCCCCCCCACACACTGTATTTTGTTTTATTTTTATTTTTTTTAAGATAGCAGTAAGTTCACTTTTTATTTATTTATTTATTTATTTATATTTTTGGCTGTGTTGGGTCTTCGTTTCTGTGCAAGGGCTTTCTCCAGTTGCAGCGAGTGGGGGCCACTCTTCATCGCGGTGCGCGGGCCTCTCACTGTCGTGGCCTCTCCCGTTGCGGAGCACAGGCTCCAGACGCACAGGCTCAGTAGTTGTGGCTCACGGGCCTAGTTGCTCCGCGGCATGTGGGATCCTCCCAGACCAGGGCTTGAACCCGCGTCCCCCGCATTGGCAGGCAGACTCCCAACCACTGTGCCACCAGGGAAGCCCCACACTGTATTTTATTTTTATTATTCAAACAGAAAGTCACAAAAATTATAATCATCCTCATCAGTTCATTCAGTCCCATGTAATTAAGTTTTTATCTTGATCTTTTGTTAGCACTTTTATGAATTCATCAGTTTTCCATTAGAGTTCTGAAAATGCTTATACATTCAGTTCAGCAGTATAGTCAGTTACCAGAAACCTGTACTTGTCAGAGCCTTTTCCATGAATTCCTTGAAGATGAAACCCTTTTATAGGAACATTTTTGCAAAAGCATCAGAGTACACCCAGAACTGTCTGTAAATGACAAAAGACTTAAAAATGACCACGGCTAAAGATTTGATGAAAGTTCATAATAATTCAATTGACAAGGAAATTTAGTTACTTCTGAGATATACATTTTAAAGTAATAACTAGAATTATGACTTATAACATTTTAATGACTAACAAGTCTTAGAGAAGTCTTTCTTCTCCTTCGCTGACAAGGGAAAAAATATCTCCTACATTGTCTGCTCCCTGATAGTAAGGCTTTCTTCTTTCAGGATTATAATGATTAAGGCAAATATTAGACTAAACACAACACTGGGTTCCTTATATGCTACAACACCATCTAATGCTTGCCAAGCCCTTTCTGTGTGCTAGGCATGGGTTAAGTGCTTTACATACATTATCTCATTTAATTCTCCCGACAATGAGGTAGGTACTGTGAGGTACCTACCGTCATTTTCATTTTGCAGATGAGGAAACTGACATACGGAGAGGTTAATGCCCAAAGTTTTATGGGACTGAGCCGTAAATTGAACCCAGAAAACCTCTGGAGCGTGCAGTCTATTATCTACTGATTAAAATATAAAAATGGGCGATAGAGCGAGATTCACATAAAAAGAGTGTAGGTGAGAGAGGGAGGTTAGTAAAGCAAAAAGCCTCAGGGCCAAGACAGCTGAGATATCAATACAGGATGTAGTGTTATTTTCCACCCGATACTTCTTTTCTGCTTTATTTCCTACGCTTCCATGTTCCTCTTCTCAAATTTAAGATATTTCCTCGCTGGTGGTTTCGTCGTTCAGGCCTGACAGGGGCTGATCCCGAAATTCAGGCGCTAAACAACCTGTTGAAAGAAGCGGGGCAAATCCGAGGTAACCACGGTGACGGTGGCGTGGCGAGAACCCCGCGCAGGCGCGTTACATCCCTGGCGCGACCGCCGGCCCCTCCTCTGGGCCTCAGACTCCACCAGCTGGTGAGGAGTCCTGGGCGTGGGGCGTGGGCCGCGGGTAGGGGCGGAGAGGGCCCGGGCTGGGCGCCTGTGCAGACGCCGGGACGCTGGTGTGCTCGAGCTCACGTAGCGAGGGTTGCAGTCGCCTCCTCCTCAGCGCAGCCGTCGCAGCCTGGAGGTTATAAAAGGGCTAACTGGCTCCCTCTGCTGCCCAGTCGCGCCGCCAACGGGCTGAGGGAAGGGATTAGGTAGCCGGCCGAGCGCAGGCGACCGGGGACTGAAGAACGCGCAGCCCTCCCGTGCCACTTCCCAGGTGAGACGCTCCTCCGACCTTGGGGACTGAGGCTTAAATCCTTGGGCAGCCGTGGCCCTTCTCGGATGGCTATGGTGGTCTGGTCCCTGCCCCCTCTCGTGGTATGGCTCGGTGGCAGGGGGAGGCTCCCCCAGTTTACTACTACTGGCTCAGTACCTTCTCCCCTGGAGACTCGGCCCCTCGCCCTGCGCCCCGCGTCTCCTGGGTGCCCCAGAGGCCCTTCAGCCCTCTTCCGTGCTCCTCTTCCCACCGCCTCCCAGGTTGGCGCCCCGACCGTTGGGGCTGCGGCAGCATCAGTCTCCGCCCCGGGGACCAGCACTTTCTTGAATATTCCTTCCTGGGGAGGAATCACCCTGTTGAGTTTTCCGAGCTCCTCTCCTACCTGGTCCTGCCTAAAAAGCCGAGGAGTACGCGAGGGTTTTCGGCCTCCACAGCAGCAGATGGTTAGCGTGTGGCAATGGAGAGCGGTTTTTAAAGCTTATAGCTGACGGGGAAGCGCTCGGGCATTTTTATCCTGCCGAAGAGTCGTGGGGTCTGGGAAGAGGACCTACCCGCGGAAGTTCAGGCTTTACTCATCTGTTGCGCGCAGCGGTGCTGCCGGAGCAGCTGGAGGTAGCCCCGGGCGGCGAGTTTCGGGCGGCTGGGTTGAGGAAGTCGGCTGTCAGATCCTCCAGTCAACTGGGAAGCTAGTTTTCTTCCTTCCTTCTTCTGCCACATAAAAATTTTAAAGGCACATGAGCTTCTCCCCTCCCCCTCTCTTTCTCTCCACCAAGTTTGCTGCTTTTAAAAGTCCACATCAGTAAATGGAATTCTTTGACTATGTGAGAACTTTGAGTTACGTGGATGGCCCCCAGCTGTATGTTTTAAGGGGGAGGAAGAATGGGTTCCATAAGTATGGGACCAATTCTCCTAAATAATCGATTGTATTAAAATAAATACAGTCAGTTTTTAGACACTAACAATTTAGGCGTTCCGGGTAGAGTGGTGAAGACTTGGAATTTTGCACTGTTTGCTTTAAGAAAGGGATGAAGAAACTAGATCTGCTTTTAGGAATTGATCGAAAAGGCCAAAGCGGCTTGCCAATTTCGACTTAACTGTTGCTGGTTTCTCTGAGAGCTATGGACTTTCCCTTGGAATGCACTCTGAAGGGATGAAATAGCCACTACTGAGTGGGGGAAGGGAAAAGACGTGGCAGCAGTGTTCTTTCATCAACTTTTGCCTTTTTTTTTTTTTTGTAGGTTCGGGGAAGAAACGTATTTCCCTTTTTAGATTTAGATGTAGCTTATGAATGAGGCTAGTCTTTTCCTAAAATAATCTGATGAAATATTCAGTCCTCATAGCAGGAACACTGGAATTTAATTTATAAAACATTTAGAAGGGATTTTTCTGGTCAAGTATCTATGGAAAAAATGGATACGTTAAGGAGGAAATATTTAAGAAGCTGAAAGTGAACAACCGTGAATAAGGTTTTTTGCCTTGATTTAAAATTTAGACATTCAGAGATTTTTCTTTAACTTTGACTTTTAGCCTGTGAATATGATTTCTAAATCTTAACGATGAACTTCAAATTTTATCTTTTCTTTCTGTGGGAAGCATAGGTTTCATCACTTACCTTTGAAAGTCATGTCAGTTTTGGTTTTGGTACATTATGCTTTAAGTCCTGCCAATATTTTAGATGGCTGATGGCAAATGACTTTTTTTTTTAATCTATTTTATTTTATTTATTTATTTTTGGCTGCCTTGGGTCTTCGTTGCTGTGCGCGGGATTTTCTCTAGTTGCGGCGAGCGGGGGCTACTCTTCGTTGCGGTGCGTGGGCTTCTCATTGCGGTGGCTTCTCTTGCTGTGGAGCACGGGCTCTAGGCGCTCAGGTTTCAGTAGTTGTGGCTCACGGGCTTTGTTGCTCCGCGGCATGTGGGATCTTCCCAGACCAGGGCTCAAACCCGTGTCGCCTGCAGTGGCAGGCGGATTCTTAATCACTGCGCCACCAGGCAAGCCCACAAATGATTCTTATAGATTTAACATAGTTACTAGGAAAAGGACTACTCTGTGTCTTCAGGTGAATAATGCTTTGATATCTTAAAATGAGTTTTATTTTGAAGTACTGAAAATCAAGGATTTTGGTAAGTGGATAATTTTATTGGCCATTTTGTATTTTGGTAACTAAAATAGTAACAAAAAAAAGATGAAAAAATGTGTACAACTTTAATTTATTGCAGAAAAATTTAGACAGTGTAAAAGACTATTGAAAAAGGAAAACTTTGTATTACCAGGGTAGTCCAGGTTGTTGCAGGGGAATCTTGGCTTTTTGGTAAGGAGATGTTAACCTTTTCTAATAGTGCAGAGTGGGTTGTATACTGACAAGCAGTATCTTTCATAGGGCAAATATGTTCAAGCTCCTGCTTTTATTCCAGGGATGCAGCCATAAAGCTTGTGAGCCTTCACTCCTGTGGAAGGAATGCCTTATTTTACTTAGCAGTTATTAACTGGGAGGGATGTAATTACATCTCTTAGATTTGAAAAGTGTCCCTATGAGATACATAGTAGTAGTTCTCAACCTATTTTGAGGTCATGAAATCCATTGAGAATCTGATAGAAGGTGTGGACCCTGGGTCTGAAAATGCAAGTATACATACCTGTGTGGAATTTTAATTACCATTTACAGATACTCTCTCCCTCCACAAGTGCATCTATAAACTGCAAAACCCTAACGCTACAAGAACCAAAAAGTAAAAGGTATGGAGTAAGGGCATCTAGGTATCTTGAGGCAGGGTTTCTTGAATATTTTTGAAAATTGAGCTGGGCTTGTAAGTCTGACTGGACTTGACTATATAGATGACCCTAATAAACTTTTGCTAAAAGAGTTTTTTAACAAAAGTAAGTTGGTTGGAGAATTGTTGAATTGCTAAATTGCCTAGGCAATCGTACATCATATTGGCCTCACCCCAACCCCTTATATGTTGTAACATGTTTTTGGCTGTACTCTGAAAGTGAAAAATACTTTAAGGTAAAGAAAAAGTAAATTGCACAGGCCCTTGGCATTACACTTTATTGCTCTTCTGACAGTGAGATCTTGAATTTTATAATTACATAATGGGTGTGTGTGTGTATAAAAAATGAATGTGTAAGAGACAAGCCAAATAAAGTGTGTATGTGTATTTGTGAAAGCTTCATTAGTTAAAGTTTCATTTGTGTTTCTACTCAGTGAAATTTATTTGTATAAATTAAAGGTATCCTGGGCTTCCCTGGTGGCGCAGTGGTTGAGAATCTGCCTGCCAATGCAGGGGACACGGGTTCGAGCCCTGGTCTGGGAAGATCCCATATGCCGCGGAGCAACTAGCCCCGTGAGCCACAATTACTGAGCCTGCGCGTCTGGAGCCTGTGCTCTGCAAGAAGAAAGGCCGCGATAGTCAGAGGCCTGCGCACCGCGATGAGGAGTGGCCCCCACTTGCCGCAACTAGAGAAAGCCCTCGCACAGAAACGAAGAGTCAACACAGCCATAAATAAATAAATTAATTAATTAAATTTAAAAAATAAATAAATAAATTAATTAATTAAAGGTATCCTCTCATTAATTTTCTTCTAGCCATATATTGTGCCTCAATAAAAACTAATGACGCTCAAAGGACTTCATTAAGGTTACTCCAGCGGTTTTGAACTTGATATAATGAAAAACATTCCTTTTCCTAATGTTGCTTTGGATGCTCAGTATGACTATTAGTATATTTGGTTGTGTATTGGCAAAAAATACAGTATAGAGATTCATGCTTCTTACATAGTTGTCATCAGTGAATGAGTACTGTCTTGGACTTCTTCCGCTGCCTGCTTAGTGTTTTATATAAATGTGTCCATGTTTTGGTTTACATATTTTTCACTTAAATAGTGATATTATAATACATCAAAGTAATATACTCAGCCTTTCTTGTTGGGCATTTGAGCTATTTCTTCATTATAAGTAGTGTGAAGAGAAGGCTGTAATTTAGTGCTTTATCTTATCTACCTGTTTAGCTACAGTAAACTTTAACCAGTTTTCATTCTATCTGTACTCTTTTTTTTTTTAGGAGAAGAAATAACATGACAATAAAATTCTTATGTCAGTACTTTTTTCTTCCCACTAAGTGAATTTTCTAGGGGATTGGATTGGGCTCTGAGAAGATTTTTTAATCAACCTGATAACAACTAAAGCACTTTACAATTTATAAAGTGTTGTTTCATAATATTATATAATTTAATCTTTAAAATAATTCTGTGAGGTGGTTTTATATCATCCCCATTTTACAAATAAAGAAACTGAGATTCCAAGTCAAGTAATTTGCCCAAGAATTAGTAGTCAAAATTAGTAGTCGGGCTTCCCTGGTGGCGCAGTGGTTGAGAGTCCGCCTGCCGATGCAGGGGACGCGGGTTCTTACCCTGGTCCGGGAAGATCCCACATGCCGCGGAGCGGCTAGGTCCGTGAGCTGTGGCCGCTGAGCCTGCACGTCGGAGCCTGTGCTCCGCAACGGGAGAGGCCACAACAGTGAGAGGCCCGCGTACCGCCAAAAAAAGAAAAAAAGAAAAAATTAGTAGTCAACAGTGAACATTGAGATGAAGCACCAAATGGAAGAATCTTCTGTTATGTCTATAGCAGTGAAGAAATGGATTCTATAAGTGTGTAAAAATTTTGGGAGAAGATGCTTTTGTAAAGTTTCTGGGGAGTAAGTAATAGAAATGGAAACTTGTAAAGTATTAATCACTAATTTTCAGATGTCTATTTTAATCTATTTTCTGTTTTTCTGAATCTATATTTTTTAAGGTTTTTCACCTCAGTACCTCGCACTATTGCCCGTATAATTTCTTAAACTTTCAACCATGAACTGTTTTCTGAAAAATTTTAAGAATTTCTGTTACAAAGGGAAATTTGTGTACAGAGTATGTTTAGTTTTAGAGAATGAGAGAAAAAGGTGTTTTCCTTGATTCAATATTGTGATCATTAAGTATTAGCATCTGTTACTATGTTCTGAACATTGTGCTGGAAGAATCATTATAACAACATGTTTGAATTAACATACAGAATAGAGGACAGCTACATAGATTTATATGCCTAATTGTTTTATTTGAGAGTGTTTAGTAAATATTGATTAACTGGTTTTAAGTAGGCTCAAGACTTCTCTTACACTCTAATCTTATATTAACTGGATTTTCAGGTCTGATTCTTTCAAACAATGATCAGTAAATAATTATTTTAGTGCTTCTTAAACCTAGTTGTTGAATTTAGGTCCTCAAAGCATTACTTGCTGTATACATATGGCCTTTGTTCTTGCCCTCTTGTTCTAACAACCTCCCCCCTTTTTTTAAACCCAGACAAGATTTTATTCATATTCAAAAGTTGCTTGAAGACATTCTCAAATTTGCATACTCTCAAATTTACCAGTCTTTAAACCTCAAAGGTATTTTGAGAATAGATCTCAATTTACTGTTTGAATAAAAAAATCTTAAATAATGATATTTGTGAACAGTAATCGTAGCTACCAAGTGATAATGTTTTATAGGTAAATAAAAACACTAACATATGACATAATAAGGGTGATTACTAATAAATTAAAGTAATTGGTATACTGTAACAACTTTATCGAGGTATAATTGATATACAGTAAACTGCACACATTTACAGTGTGCAATTGGTAAATTTTGACAAAAGTATATACCCATGAGATTGTCAACACTCAAGATAAGGAACATTTTCAACACCCTCAAGAGTTTCCTCATGACTCTTTGTAATCCCTCCCTCCCGCTCCTTCCTGCCCTTTCCTCATCCCTAGGTAACCATTGATCTTTTTCTGACACTTAAGATTTGTTTGCATTTTTTAGAGTTTTCTGTAAATGGACTCATATAGTATGTACTTTTTGCAGGGGGGAGGAGGGTGTCCGGCTTTTAAACTCAGCATAATTATTTTGGAATTCATCCATGTTGTTATGTGTTTGTTCCTTTTTATTGTTGAGTAGTATTATATTGTATGGATATACCACAGAACTTTTTTTTTCCATGTACTAATTGATGGACATTTGGGTTGTTTCCAGCTTTTAATTATTATAAACAAAGTTGCAATGAACATTCACAATTTGCATATAAGTCTTTGGAGGAATATATACTTTCTTTTCTCTTGCATAAATATCTAGTAGTGGAATAGTAACATATGTTATAGGGAAATATTTCTTCCCAGATTGTGGCTTGTCTTCATTGTTTTAACAGTGTGTTTCAAAGAGCAGGAACTGTCTCTAATCATGGACAGAATGTCTGTGCAGAAAATCGGAAAGATTTTTCAGAAAGCTCCAGCCCTAATAAGTGAATTCTGCAAGGTTGAAGGACAGAAGGTCAATATATAACTATCAGTTGTATTTTTCTATAATAACAGTGAATACTTAGAAATTAAAATTTAAAAGTACCATCTCAATAGCACCAAAACCTATGAAATATTTAGTATTAGCTTTACAAGACATGTGCAAGATTTGTATAATGAAAATTATAAGACACTGGTGGAAGAAACCAAAGAAGACCTAAATAAATGGAGAGATATGCCATATACATGGATTGGAAGACAATATTGTTAAGACAACCATTCGTCCAAGCTGATCTATAGATTCAATGCAATTCCAGTCGAAATCCCAGCAGGGTTTATTACAGAAAGTAACAAGCTGATTCTAAAATTGATATGGAAAAACGAACTAGAAAAAGGTAAAATAATGTTGAAAAAGAACAAAAAAGTTGGGAAACTCCTGATTTCAACTTAATTGCTGCAGTACTCAAGGGTAAAGATAGAGAAAAGATAGATCAGTGGAACAAAACAGAGAATTCAGACACACAAAATGGTCAATTCGTTTTTGACAAGGGTATTAAAGCAATTCAATAGAGAAAGGATAATCTGGAGTAGTTAGACGTTCATATGCAAAAACTGTCTTATTTGGGCATATAATATCCTCTGTTGGACACTGGGCAGCCCCTTGCCCAGAAATTTATATAAATCTTGGGACAGATGACAGAAAGGCACCAATGGATATGAAATATGAAATAAAGTTTACTCACACAGTCAACTGAAAAGGATTCCTCACAGAGAGGTCTTAGGTTTAGTCCAGAATGAAGCAAAAGTGAAGAAGGGCGGTTGGGTTTAATTTTTATCGTGGCCAGAAGGAGTGTGATAGTTCTCACGTGTGGGATTTACATGGTTTTAGCTTCCCACTGACGCCCAAGGAGGCAATGGCTGGGCTTTCTTACTGACTTATCCAGCTGTGGGGCAAAAGGGAGAGGGAGGTGTGGGGCTTTAAGGCAATGAGCACTCAAACATCAAAATAGAATATTTTTCTTTATTATAGCCTCAGTGCAAAAATTCCTCACTGTCTGTGCAAAAACTAGTTCAAAGTCGTTCGTAGACCTCGAGATATGACCTAAAGCTAGAAAATAACTTGAAGAAAATATAAGACAAAATCTTTTTGACCTTGGATCAGGCAAAGATTTTTTTTTTAATCACCAAAAAATTAGATACCAAAAGCATGATCCATAAATGAATAAATTGATAAATTCGACTTCATGAAAATTAAGAACTTCTGCTGTTTGAAACAGTGTTATGAGAGTAAAAAGACAAGTCACAAACTGGGAGTTAATATTCCCCTATCACATATCTGACAAAAGTCTTGTATCAGAATATATAAAGAACTCACAAAATTCAGTAGTAAGTGAAAAATCTAATAAAAATTTGACAAAAGATTTAAGTAGAAGCACAGGTAGATCAGCTCGGTGCTTTGTGACCAACTGGAGGGGTGGGATAGGGAGGGCGGGAGGGAGGGAGAAGCAAGAGGGAAGGGATATGGGAACAGATGTATATGTATAACTGATTCACTTTGTTACAAAGCAGAAACTAATACACCATTGTGAAGCAATTATGCTACAATAAAGTTGTGAAAAAAAAAGATTTAAGTAGAAACTTTACCAAAAAGACCTATGGACAGCAAATAAATATACCAAAAGATATTAAACGTCATTAGTAATTGCAGAATTGCAAATTAAAACCACACTGAAATACCAGTATACACTTAAGTGAGAAAATTAATTGAGACATTAAGAAGAATGAAGGAAAAAAGGAAAAATAACAACAATACCAAATGCTGATAAGAATGTGGAGCAGTTGGAGCTTTCATCCATTGCTGATGGCAGTGCAAATGATATAGTGACTTTAACATTTGGCAGCTCTTTATAAAGGTAAACATATGCTTACCATACAACCCAGCATCCCTACTCCTGAATTTACCTAGTGAAATGAGAATTTGTTGATTTCTTTTTTTAAAACAGCTTTATTGAGATACAATTCACACACCATACAATTTACCTCTTAAAGTGCTTTTAATACATGCACAGAGTTGGTGTAACCATCATAACAATTTTAGTACTTTTTTTTTATCACTCCAAAAAGAAACATCAGATCTGTTAGCAATCACTCTCCTCCCCCTCCCCCAGCCCTAGGCAACCACTAATGTACTTTTTATGTCTGTAGATTTTTTCACTTAACACAATGTTTTTGAGGTTCATTTGCGCTATAGCATGTATCAGTACTTCATTTCTTTTTATGACCAAATAACATTCCATTGTATGAATATATCATATTTTATTTATTCATCATTTGATGCACATTTGGGTTGCTTCCACCTTTTTGGCTACTATTAATAATGCTGCTATGAACATTCATATACAAATATTTCTGTGGATATGTGCTTTCATTTGTTTCGGGTATAGACTTAGGAGTGGAATTGTTGGGTCATATGGTAACTCCATGTTTTTAGGAACTGAAAAACTGTTTTCCAAAGTAGCTACACCATTTTACATTCCCATCAGCAGTGCATGAGTGTTCCAGTTTCTTCACATCCTTGTCAACACTTATTTTCTTTTTTACTATAGCTATACTAGGGGCTGTGAAGTGATATCTCATTGTGGTATTTGATTTGCATTTCCATAGTGACTAATGATGTTGGTTGAGTGTTTTTTCATGTACTTATTGGCCATTTGTATCTTCTTTGGAGAAATGTCTCTTCAAATCCTTTTCCCATTTAAAAAATGGAGTATTTTAAATTATTTTTACTGTTGGGTTCTAAGAGTTCTGTATATATTCTGGGTATTAAACTTTTGTTAGAGATATGATTTATAATTTTTTTCCCATTCTGTGGGTTGCCTTTTCACTTTCCTGAAGAACAAAAGTTTTAAATTTTGATGAAGTCCAATTTAATTTTTTCCTTGGCTTCTTGTGCTTTAGGTGTTATATCTAAGAAATTGTTGTCTAGGTGTTATGTCTAATTGCCTAATCAAGGTTATGAATCTTTACACCTCTTTTTTTCCTAAGAGGTTTATAGTGTTAAATTTCAAAATAATCTTTGCTATATTTTGAGTTAATTTTAGGGTCAATTTAAAGTTTTCTTAAGTTTATTCCCAGGTAATTAACATATTTGTTGCTGTTGCAAATGAGATAATTTTTCTGTTGCTTCCTGTGATTGGTTCTTGTTTGTATGAAAAGGTCCTTTTCTAAAGGGAATGCTCTTTCTTTCTAAATGATAATTTTTCAAGTAGTATCGCTTGCTTTAAAAATTCAGTCTTTAATGAAGTTTCATTGAAAGCTATGCTTTTGGAATAGTTTGCTTCACCACATATTCCTTACTTAAGCTTAAAAAATCTAAAATGTATATTGTTCGAGATTTTATTTTCCACTTGTATCCTAAGGGTGGCGAAGACACTACAGTTGCCTTTTCAGGACTTCCTCTGAAAATCAAAAATAGATGCAATTTGTTTTGGAGCAAAAGGGATTGATGGTGGTATTATGCCAACTAGTAGAGGTGTGGTTGATCATTTGGATTTTGCTATCTCTGTCTGTGATTTGAATTTGTCTCTTAACTTCACTGCTACTTTGACTTCATTTTTTAGCTCGCTTATTTATTTATAGAAATACAAATTTTCTATTAAAAATGTTTATTAAAATGCAGAAGTTGAGCAAAGAGAATTGACTGTGATCCCAACTCGCAGATAGTTGTTAACATTTTTTGAGTTCTTTTAATTACTATATAAAGTTTTAAACTTTTTACGTATATATCCAATTATATTCTTTAAACTTAGAAATTAGGCTTTAAACTTTCCCATATTTATGTTTAGCACTCTCCAAATTAGAAACAAACCTAGTTTTAAGAGTTTAAGTCTCTATCCGTGGTGGCACAGTTGTTAAGAATCCACCTGCCAATGCAGGGGACACCAGTTCGAGCCCTGGTCTGGGAAGATCCCACATGCTGTGGAGCAACTAAGCCCGAGCACCACAACTACTGAGCCTGCACTCTAGAGCCCGCAAGCAACTACTGAGCCCGCGTGCCACAACTACAGAAGCCCGTGCGCCTAGAGCATGTGCTCTGCAACAAGAGAAGCCACCGCAATGAGAAGCCCACGCACCGCAACGAAGAGTAGCCCCCACGTGCGGTGACTAGAGAAAGCCCGCGCGCAGCGACGAAGACCCAGTGCAGCCAAAAATAATAAATACATTGAAAAAAAACAGTTTAAGTCTCTAAAGAATAGCTGCTTTTTATATTACTGCTGTTTTTTAATATTCTAACCAATATTTATTGATATTCATGTTATGAAATACATAGTTTCATTAATATAACCAGTTTATACAACCAAGAGAAAATACTGCAAATTATTCAAATGAGAAATGTATAGACTATGTTAATATTTGGAAATACCAGCATTTATAAGCAACAAGGAAAACGTGTATAATTTAATGTTTACTTCTTTTCCTTCTTCCCTTCCACTGCCTCTGTCCACTTTCTTCTCCCACTCAAATTCCTAAATTATAAAGACTGTGCATTTGTTTGCTAGTAGATTGGGCTGCTTGGTCCTTCTCACTGCCTTAGCCCAGGGTTGAGGTTGCCTGGGCTTCCCACAACTCTCCAAGTCTTTTGTTTTTCCACGTCCCTTGAGACACTCTTGGCAACATATCCAGCTATTCTTGAGCTCTTGCCCCACATTCAAAAGTAACATGTCTTAAGTGTCTTCAATGTGTCAGGCATCATCCAAGGCACTTTCATCTGAAGTACTGCTTTTTTTGTTTTGTTTTGGCCGCGTTGCACAGCATGCGGAATCTTAGTTCCCTGACCAGGGATCAAACCCGTGCCCCCTGTAGTGGAAGCACAGAGTCTTAACCTCTGGACCACCAGGGAAGTCCCTGCTGATTTTTTATTACTGGCTGGTGGTCAAGTTTGACCTCATATTTGATACCTTACCTTTTTGCTTATTCTGCTTCCAGTTAAAGGGACCACCAAATAAAAGTGGACATTATTGATGAATTTTACTAAATTGCAGGACTCTTAGTATCACTTATGGTAATTTTTTTTTCTACCCCAGGAACAAGAATCCTGAACTTTTTTATCCTGTATTGGGAAATGTATGCATTACTAACTAAAGTGTTTGAAATAGTTGAGAGGTATACTATACAGTTTAAAATATACAGTTTAAAAGTCAGTGAAGGGCCTCCCTGGTGGCGCAGTGGTTGAGAGTCCGCCTGCCGATGCAGGGGATACGGGTTCGTGCCCCGGTCTGGGAGGATCCCATATGCCGCGGAGCGGCTGGGCCCGTGAGCCATGGCCGCTGGGCCTGCGCATCCGGAGCCTGTGCTCCGCAACGGGAGAGGCCACAACAGTGAGAGGCCCGCATACCGCAAAAAAAAAAAAAAAAAAAAAAAAAAAAAGTCAGTGAAGAAGGGCACCGTTTTAGTTATAAATAAGATTCATTTCTTTCTCAAATCTTCCCCTCAGCCTACATTTATTTTTAAAATGTTTCTGGTTTAGGGGAACTTGACTTTCCTAGTTGAAACAGAAACTTTAAACATTGAGTTTAACTTCAATTGTGAATCCAATTTAAATCTTTTTTTATAAATGGATTAAAACCATATTTATTCTTAAACTTTGTATCTCAGATATAGAGGTAGCATGTATTGGACCTCCAAAATTAAGAAAAACATTTAAAAGATAATTGAAAAATATCGCTTTCTGGTGCTAGGGAATAGAGAGGGGTAAATATATGAGAATTATTTACCTTGTTATTTAGTTTGCCTCTAAAAATATTAACAACAAGGTTGATGAGAGAAACTATATTAATTAGGACTCTGGCTTAAACAGAAATCCAACTCATACTAGCCCATAATGGAATTTATTTAAGTATTGTGGGGATAGGGAGTTGTCTTAACAACAGAGGTCAGGAGTGTGATTAAACTTCAAGAATAACTGGAACATGAGAATGCTTTTTTCTTTCTCTTGTCTGTCTTCTCTGCGTTATTTGCTTCATTTTAAAACCTTTCCAGATAAGCTTCATTCCTTGGTCCCTAACTTCTCCTGAGCTTTATTTATAAAATAGTTGAGGCATTCAAAGGGTGCCTGCCACTTCTTTCTCAGTTTCATTTTTAAATTTTCCAGCAAAGAACTTTGAATGGCTACTTAGTCAGGGAGAAGTATCATGCTATATAACATGACTGGTAAAACTATGGGGATGAATTGAAGATAGACTGGGGGAGTAAAAAAAGGTAGAAGGGGGCAGTTTCCAGAAGAAAGAGTAGGGGTGGTTGAGGTGCCATATAGGGAAAAACAGGTATGTGTTTTTGAAATGATCTTATCTTCAGATTACTTCTGACAGGGAAGACTTTGAACTTTGGAAGAACCTCCAAAAGAAAGCCTATGTAGCACTTTCAGTTAAGAGCAATATCTTGATTTAGAGGTTCTTTTCAACTAAATCCTGAACTGTTTTTCCACTGGAATGATGCCAAAGACTGGGTTCACTGCTCAGTTACAGAAAGTTGTGGCAAAGAGGCTAGTATGATTTCTGAGGGTTTTTGTTGTTGTTGTTTTTAATAACAACTCTTTATTTATTTATTTATTTTTGGCTGTGTTGGGTCTTCATTGCTGCACGCTGGCTTTCTCTAGTTGCGGCGAGCGGGGGCTACTCTTCATTGCAGTGCACAGCTTCTTACTGTGGTGGCTTCTCTTGTTGTGGAGCATGGGCTCTAGGCGCACGGGCTTCAGTAGTTGCAGCACACAGGTTCAGTAGTTGTGGCTCGCGGGCTCTAGAGCACAGGCTCAGTAGTTGTGGCGCATGGGCTTAGTTGCTCTGTGACATGTGGGATCTTCCCGGACCAGGGATCGAACCCGTGTCCCCTGAATTGGCAGGCGGATTCTCAACCACTGCGCCACCAGGGAAGCCCTGATTTCTGAGTTTTTGATCAAAAGTTTGCTAATACCATTAAAGCACTCGTCCATCGTATTTTTTTTTTTTTTTTTAATGCTTGGTTTATTTATTTATTTATTTATTTATTTATGGCTGTGTTGGGTCTTCATTTCTGTGCGAAGGCTTTCTCTAGTTGTGGCAAGTGGGGGCCACTCTTCATCGCGGTGCGCGGGCCTCTCACTATCGCGGCCTCTCTTGTTGTGGAGCACAGGCTCCAGACGCGCAGGCTCAGTAGTTGTGGCTCACGGGCCTAGTTGCTCCGTGGCATGTGGGATCTTCCCAGACCAGGGCTCGAACCCGTGTTCCCTGCATTAGCAGGCAAATTCTCAATCACTGCGCCACCAGGGAAGCCCCGTCCATCGTATTTTAAGTGTGTACTAGAGATGCATCTCACTCTCTTTGGGAGCAGAAGTATGACTAGAATTCATAGAGTTAAAACAAATGGCAATTACAGAGGGATAATAGGGAAGAACAGAAACATAACTAGTTCTATTAGTAATCACTCTTAGTTGTCTTGGAAAATTCATCCTGCTTATATGGTAGAGACATGCTGTCTTGATGTATATACTACATTGCAGTGGCCTGAATTAGAAGCCTGAATGTGTGTTGGTCTTTTGTGTTGACCAAAAACTGTCAGAAAGATTAAAGTCTAACACAGATGTCAGGAAAACCAACAGTTGAATATGGAATTTGTATGAGGAAAAATAAACTTAAAGCTGGAGCCCTCTAAAAAGGTTTGGAACAGTTGTGGAAGGTGTGGAGAGACTGACTGTTAGAAGGAGCCCTGTGGAAAATTTTTTTGTGTCAGAGAAAGTTTAGATTAGAATAACAAGCATTTTTTAGTCCACCTTATTAATTTTTGAGTGATTTGTCTAGGAAAGACAAACTTTTAAATGTTGCAACTTTTCTCTTGGAAGGAAAAAGTTAGACCAAAAGGCTAATAGAATTATTTGCCAGATGCCCTGTTCTAGTAATCCACTGAATAACTTGAACATACAGTTCAGTGAATCCTGATAACTCAAAGTCGTAAACATTTAGAATGTAGCAGAACTGTTTTAAAATCTGTTCCCAGGTTTGATTGATCTGTGAGTATGTGGGACTGGACTTTCCTGGAAGAGAAGGACTGTAGGAAAGTTTTAGATAAATAGTACACTTTGCAATTTATTTTTGTCCAGCTCTACCTGAGAATATGTTTCCCAGGTTGTTGTTGTTGTTTCCTTACAGTTTTAAAAATATTACATTCATGTATATCAAACATTACATGTAATATACATGTGTTATAAAAATTAGATAAAAAACACTTATGAACCTACCATCTAACCAAGAACCAACATATTATCAGTAATTTATCCATACTGTTTTAGCACTAAATTTTTTATCAGTATAAATTTGTCTTTGTATCTTTGACTCTTCTTTGGCTTTGTTTTCTTTCCCCTTTCCTCCCCTCTCTCCCTTTCTTTCATCAGGTCCTCTCAGGGATCTGAGATTTACCTTTCTTTTAAAGGAGATTGCATCCTCTTTAACCCATTTAAATTCTATTTCAAGCTTGTTTGAGGGTTTAGAAAGAAGGTGTCTTACTTTTTTTTAAATTAATTTTTATTGGAGTATAGTTGCTTTACAGTGTTGTGTTAGCTTCTACTGCACAGTATATCTTACTATTTTTAATAAAACCCTAATGTCTTTTGGGATGCTTTACTCTTAGTTGCATATAATGATTTGCTTTGCAAGCTGGTAACTGAATGAAGGTGGTAATAAATGGAAGTGAGACATCATAAGTAAAGAAACCATTATGTTTTAAAAACCTGTGATTGATAAAGATGTGCTTGCCTATTAACATGTCACTTCAGGTTTCTGAAAGAATGTGGATTAGACATAGTATTAAAACAGATTAGAGGAAGCATTCCCTAGATTAATTAGAAATTCAGTGACAAGTTCCAAAAAATAAGTTGAAGTAAAATGTATTTTAAAGGCAGAGAGCGCCTTTTATGTGATTTCAAGGGATGATTGTATCCTGTGGTTCTCAAAGTGTGGTTCCCAGAGCAGTAGCAGCAGCAGCATCACCTGAGAACTTGCATAAATGATCTATAGGTACCTCAACCTGTAGGTGATCTGATACAGCTAAAGTGTAGAACCACTGCTATATAGGCTACCTTCATTTTTATTAACCAGCTTACGTTGGCATGGTAATTTGGAGTAATGCTGTGAGGGTCTGAACTTTCTATTGCAAGTGACAGAAATCCATCATGAACTAGTTTAAGACAAAGGGAATCTACAGGCTCCCTTAGCTGAGTTGGAAGATTATTGGGATAGCTCACAGATTCAAAGCAGTAATTGTAATAATCAGGACTGTGGAGCTTGTAAAGCTGTTTGTCTCTGCATAACTTTGTCCTGTTTATAGATTAGGTTACTATCTATCCTTGTCAAGTGGGAAAGATGGTCACAGGCAGCTCCAGATTCACATCCTCTGAACTTAGCAATTCAGAAAGAGCTGCTTTTTACCATTTCACAAGCCCACTCCTCAACTGTTAGGTTCGTGGGAATGAGAGTCCATGACTGCCTTAGCCTGGGTCATATGTCTATTTTTGGGAGGAAGGAGAATAGAAAAGTATGCTACTCTGACAATGTACAGTAGTTCACTACTTGATATCTGGGTTGCTTTCAAATAAGCTTAACAATCTTTGAAGCAGAGAAATCTAGAGGTTTATAGAGTTAGAAAATGGGACATGCTCAAACGTGTTAGCCACTTTATTGTGTTAGAGTGTAGTTAAGCACTTCATTAAAGGCTTATAGTGCCATAATATGGAAGTTGATGTTTTAGGTTTATTATTTTGTATAGAGTTAATTTTTGTCATTATAAAAGTAAATATAATTCGAGAAATGCAAATCAAAACTACAGTGAGGTACCACCTCACACCGGTCAGAATGGCCATCATTAAAATGTCTACAGGGCTTCCCTTGTGGCACAGTGGTTAAGAATCTGCCTGCTAATGCAGGGGACACGGGTTCGAGCCCTGATCTGGGAAGATCTCACATGTCACGGAGCAACTAAGCCCGTGCGCCACAACTACTGAGCCTGCGCTCTAAAGCCTGTGAGCCACAACTACTGAGCCCACGTGCCACAACTACTGAAGCCCGCGTACCTAGAGACTGTGCTCTGCAGCAAGAGAAGCCACCGTGGTGAGAAGCCCGTGCACCGCAACAAAGAGTAACCCCCACTCGCCACAACTAGAAAAAGCCTGCATGCAGCAACAAAGACCCAACGTAGCCAAAAATAAATAAAAAGCAAATACATTTTTTTAAAAAAAGGTCTACAAATAACAGATGCTGGAGAGGGTGTGGAGAAAAGGGAACCCTCCTACACTGTTGGTGGGAATGTAAGTTGGTGCAGCTACTATGGAGAACAGTGTGGAGGTTCCTCAGAAAATTAAAAATATTGTAGAATTACCATATGATCCAGCAGTCCCACTCCTGGGCATATACCTGGACAAAACTATAATTAAAAAAGATACATGCACCCCTGAGTTCATAGCAGCACTCTTCACAATAGCTAAGACATGGAAACAACCTAAATGTCCATCAACAGATGAATGGATAAAGAAGATTGGTACATATATACAATGGAATACTACTCAGCCATAAAAAAGAAAGAAATAGGACTCCCCTGGTGGCTCAGTGGTTAAGAATCTGCCTGCCAATTCAGGGGACACGGGTTAGAGCCCTGGTCCGGGAAGATCCCACATGCCGTGGAGCAACCAAGCCCTTGCGCCACAACTACTGAGCCTGCACTTTAGAGCCCATGAGCCACAACTACTGAGCCCACATGCCTAGAGCCCATGCTCTGCAACAAGAGAAGCCACCACAATGAGAAGCCCATGCACTGTGACAAAGAATAGCCCCCGCTCGCCACCGCTAGAGAAAGCCCGCACACAGCAACGAAGACCCAGTGCAGCCAAAAAGAAAGGAAAGAAGGGAGGGAGGAAGGAATGAATTTCTGCTTAAAGAAAAAAAAAAAAACAACAACGAAATAATGCCACTGCAGCAACAAGGATGCAACTAGGGATTATCATACTAAGTGAAGTGCAGTCAAAAAGAGAAAGACAAATACCATATGATGTCACTTATATGTGGAATCTAAAATATGACACAAATGAGCCTATCTACAAAACAGAACACAGACATAGAGAGCAGACTTGTGGTTGCCAAGGGGTAGGGGGCTGGGAGAGGGAAGGACTGGGAGTTTGGGATTAGCAGATGTAAACTATTATATATAGGATGGATAAACAACAAAGTCCTACTGTATAGCATAGGGAACTATATTCAATATTCTGTAATACACCATAATGGAAAAGAATATCACAGAGAGTCTACATACAAGTGAGTCACTTTGCTGTACAGCAGAGATTGGCACAACATTGTAAATCAACTATACTTCAATAAAAAAAAAACCTATTATATGATGAGAAAAAAAAATAAACATGGAGTATAAAAGTAAATATACCCTATGACATCTGGAAAATGCAGAGAAATAGGAAAAAAATCACCTAATGTTCTGCTCTCCAGAGACAACTACATTTTGGTGAATTTCCTCTGCATGTTTTCTTGCATAGTTACGATCACATTATAATGTTAATTTTTTTTGAATTTTATTTTAGTTATTTTTTTATACATCAGGTTCTTATTAGTCATCCATTTTATACACATCAGTGTATACATGTCAATCCCATTCTCCCAATTCATCACACCACCACCACCACCCCTGCCACTTTCCTCCCTTGGTGTCCATACGTTTGTTCTCTACATCTGTGTCTCAGTTTCTGCCCTGCAAACCGGTTCATCTGTACCATTTTTCTAGGTTCCACATATATGCGTTAATATGCGATATTTGTTTTTCTCTTTCTGACTCACTTCACTCTATGACAGTCTCTAGATACATCCATGTCTCTACAAATGACCCAATTTCGTTCCTTTTCATGGCTGAGTAATATTCCATTGTGTATATGTACCACATCTTCTTTATCAATTCGTCTGTGGGCATTTAGGTTGCTTCCATGACCTGGCTATTGTAAATAGTGCTGCAGTGAACATTGAGGTGCATGTGTCTTTTTGAATTATGGTTTTCTCTGGGTATATGCCCAGTAGTGGGATTGCTGGGTCATATGGTAATTCTATTTTTAGTTTTTTAAGAACCTCCATACTGTTCTCCATAGTGCCTGTATCAATTTACATTCCCACCAACTGTGCAAGAGGGTTCCCTTTTCTCCACACCCTCTCCAACATTTGTTGTTTGTAGATTTTCTGATGATGCCCATTCTAACTAGTGTGAGGTGATTGCTTGTTGTAGTTTTGATTTGCATTTCTCTAATAATTAGTGATGTTGAGCAGCTTTTCATGTGCTTCTCGGCCATCTGTATGTCCTCTTCGGAGAAATGTCTATTTAGGTCTTCTGCCCATTTTTTGATTGGGTTGTTTGTTTTTTTAATATTGAGCTGCATGAGCTGTTTATATATTTTGGAGATTAATACTTTGTCCGTTGATTCATTTGCAAATATTTTCTCCCATTCTGAGGGTCATCTTGTCATCTTGTTTGTAGTTTCCTTTGCTTTGCAAAGCTTTTAAGTTTCATTAGGTCCCATTTGTTTATTTTTGTTTTTATTTCCATTACTCTAGGAGGTGGATCAAAAAAGATCTTGCTGTGGTTTATGTCAAAGAGTGTTCTTCCTATGTTTTCCTCTAAGAGTTTTATGGTGTCCAGTCTTCATTTAGGTCTCTAATCCATTTTGAATTTATTTTTGTGTATGGTGTTAGGGAGTGTTCTAATTTCATTCTTTTACATGTAGCTGTCCAGTTTTCCCAGCACCACTTATTGAAGAGACTGTCTTTTCTCTATTGTATATCCTTGCCTCCTTTGTCATAGATTAGTTGACCATAGGTGTGTGGGTTTACCTCTGGGCTTTCTATCCTGTTCCGTTGATCTATGTTTCTGTTTTTGTGCCAGTACCATATTGTCTTGATTACTGTAGCTTTGTAGTATAGTTTAAAGTCAAGGAGTCTGATTTCTCCAGCTCTGTTTTTTTCCCTCAAGACTGCTTTGGCTATTCGGGGTCTTTTGTGTCTCCATACAAATTTTAGGATTTTTTGTTCTAGTTCTGTAAAAAATGCCATTGGTAATTTGATAGGGATTGCATTGAATCTGTAGATTGTTTTGGGTAGTATAGTCATTTTCACAATATTGATTCTTCCAATCCAAGAACATGGTATGTCTCTCTATATATTGGTATAATCTTTAATTTCTTTCATCAGTGTCTTATAGTTTTCTGCATACAGGTCTTTTGTCTCTCTAGGTAGGTTTATTCCTAGGTATTTTATTCTTTTTGTTGCAACAGTAAATGGGAGTGTTTCCTTAATTTCTCTTTCAGATTTTTCATCATTTGTGTATAGGAATGTAAGAGATTTCTGTGCATTAATTTTGTATCCTGCAACTTTACCAAATTCATTGATTAGCTCTAGTAGTTTTCTGGTGGCATCTTTAGGATTCTCTATGTATAGTATCATGTCATCTGCAAACAGTGACAGTTTTACTTCTTTTCCAATTTGTATTCCTTTCATTTCTTTTTCTTCGCTGATTGTTGTGTCTAGGACTTCCAAAACTATGTTGAATAATAGTGGCGAGAGTGGACATCCCTGTCTTGTTCCTGATCTTAGAGGAAATGCTTTCAGTTTTTCACCATTGAGAATGATGTTTGCTGTGGGTTTGTCGTATATGGCCTTTATTATGTTGAGGTAGGTTCCCTCTATACCCACTTTCTGGAAAGTTCTTATCATATATGGGTGTTGAATTTTGTCAAAAGCGTTTTCTGCATCTATTGAGACAATCATATGGTTTTTCTTCTTCAATTTGTTAATATGGTGTATTGCATTGATTGATTTGCATATATTGAAGAATCCTTGCATCCCTGGGATAAATCCCACTTGATCATGGTGTAGGATCCTTTTAATGTGTTGTTGGATTCCGTTTGCTAGTATTTTGTTGAGGATTTTTGCATCTATATTCATCAGTGATATTAGTCTGTAATTTTCTTTTTTTGTATTATCTTTGTCTGGTTTTGGTATCAGGGTGATGGTGGCCTCATAGAATGAGTTTGGGAGTGTTCCTTCCTCTGCAATTTTTTGGAAGAGTTTGAGAAGGATGGATGTTAGCTCTTCTCTAAATGTGTGATAGAATTCACCTGTGAAGCCATCTGGTCCTGGACTTTAGTTTGTTGGAAGATTTTTAATCACAGTTTCAGTTTCATTACTTGTGATTAGTCTGTTCATATTTTCTATTTCTTCCTGGTTCAGTCTTGGAAGGTTATACCTTTCTAAGAATTTGTCTGTTTCTTCCAGCTTGTCCATATTATTGGCATAGAGTTGCTTGTAGTAGTCTCTTAGGATGCTGTATATTTCTGTGGTGTCCGTTGTAACTTCTCTTTTTTCATTTCTAATTTTATTGATTTGAGTCCTCTCCCTCTTTTTCTTGATGAGTGTGGCTAATGGTTTATCAATTTTGTTTATATTCTCAAAGAACCAATTTTAGTTTTATTGACCTGTGCTATTGTTTTCTTTGTTTCTATTTCATTTCTTTCTGTTCTGATCTTTATGATTTCTTTTCCTTCTGCTAAGTTTGGGTTTTGTTTGTTCTTCTTTCTCTAGTTCCTTTAGGTGTAAGATTAGATTGTTTATATGAGATTTTTCTTGTTTCTTGAGGTAGGTTTGTATAGCTATAAACTTCCCTCTTAGAACTGCTTTTGCTGCATCCTGTAGGTTTTGGATTGTCATGTTTTCATTATCATTTGTCTCTGGGTATTTTTTGATTTCCTCTTTGATTTCTACAGTGATCTCTTGGTTATTTAGTAATGTATTGTTTAGCCTCCATGTGTTTGTGTTTTTTATATTTTTTTCCCTGTAATTGATTTCTAATCTCATAGTGTTCTGGTCAGAAAAGATACTTGATATGATTTCAATTTTCTTAAATTTACTGAGGCTTGATTTGTGACTCAAGATGTGATCTATCCTGGAGAATGTTCCATGTACACTTGAGAAGAAAGTGTAATCTGCTGTTTTTGGATGGAATGTCCTATAAATATCAGTTAAATCTATCTGGTCTATTGTGTCGTTCAAAGCTTCTGTTTCCTTATTTATTTTCTGTTTGGATGATCTGTCCATTGGTTTAAGTGAGGTGTTAAAGTCTCCCACTGTTGTTGTGTTACTGTCGATTTCCTCTTTTATAGCTGTTAGCAGTTGCCTTATGTATTGAGGTGCTCCTATGTTGGGTGCATATATATTTATAATTGTTATATCTTCTTCTTGGATTGATCCCTTGATCATTATGTAGTGTCCTTCCTTGTCTCTTGTAACATTCTTTATTTTAAGGTCTATTTTATCTTATATGAGTATTGCTACTCCAGCTTTCTTTTGATTTCCATTGGCACAGAATATCTTTTTCCATCCCCTCACCTTCAGTCTGTATGTGTCCCTAGGTCTGAAGTGGGTCTCTTGTAGACAGCATATTTATGGGTCTTGTTTTTGTATCCATTCAGCAAGCCTGTGTCTTTTGGTTGGAGCATTTAATCCATTCACGTTTAAGATAATTATCGATATGTGTGTTTCTATTACCATTTTCCTAATTGTTTTGGGTTTGTTTTTGTAGGTCCTTTTCTTCTCTTGTGATTCCCATTTAGAGAAATTCCTTTAGCATTTGTTGTAGAGCTGGTTTGGTGGTGCTGAATTCTCTTAGCTTTTGCTTGTCCGTAAAGCTTTCGATTTCTCCATCGAATCTGAATGAGATCCTTGCCGGGTAGAGTAATCTTGGTTGTAGGTTCTTCCCTTTCAGCACTTTAAGTATATCATGCCACTCCCTTCTGGCTTGTAGAGTTTCTGCTGAGAAATCAGCTGTTAACCTTATGGGAGTTCCCTTGTATGTTATTTGTCATTTTTCCCTTGCTGCTTTTAGTAATATTTCTTCGTCTTTAATTTTTGTCAATTTGATTACTATGTGTCTTGGCGTGTTTCTCCTCGGATTTATCCTATATGGGACTCTGTACTTCCTGGACTTGGTTGGCTACATCCTTTCCCACGTTAGGGAAGTTTTTGACTATAATCTCTTCAAATATTTTCTCGGGTCCTTTCTCTCTCTCCTCCTTCTGGGACCCCTATAATGCGAATGTTGTTGCATTTAATGTTGTCCCAGAGGTCTCTTAGGCTGTCTTAATTTCTTTTCATTCTTTTTTCTTTATTCTGTTCCATGGCAGTGAATTCCACCATTCTGTCTTCTAGATCACTTATCCATTTTTCTGCCCCAGTTATTCTGCTCTTGATTCCTTCTAGTGTATTTTTCATTTCAGTTATTGTATTGTTCATCTCTGTTTGTTTGTTCTTTAATTCTTCTAGGTCTTTGTTAAACATTTCTTGTATCTTCTCGATCTTTGCCTACATTTTTTTCCTGAGGTCCTGGATCATCTTCACTATCATTATTCTGAATTCTTTTTCTGGAAGGTTGCCTATTTCCACTTCATTTAGTTGTTTTTCTGCGGTGTTATCTTGTTCCTTCATCTGGTACATAGCCCTCTGCCTTTTCATCTTGTCTATCTTTCTGTGAATGTGGTTTTTTTTCCACAGGCTGCAGGATTGTAGTTCTTGCTTCTACTGTCTGCCCTCTAATGTTAATTTTTTTCTTTTTCGTTTTTTTTTTTTTTTTTTTTTTGGCTGCGTTGGGTCTTCAGTGCTGTGTGTGGGCTTTCTCTAGTTGTGGCATGCGGGGCCTACCCTTCGTTGTGGTGCATGAGCTTCTCATTGCGGTGGCTTCTCTTGTTGCTGAGCACGGGCTCTGTGCACACGGGCTTCAGTAGTTGCAACAAGCGGGCCCTAGAGTGCGCGGGCTTCAGTAGTTGTGGCTTGCAGGCTCTAGAGCGCAGGCTCAGTAGTTGTGGCACGTGGGCTTAGTTGTTCTGCAGCTGGGATCTTCCCAGCCCAGAGATTGAACCCCGTGTCCCCTGTATTGGCAGGTGGATTCTCAACCAGTGGATCACCAGGGAAGTCCCTCTTTGTTTTTGTTTTTGTTTTTGTTTTTGTTTGGCGGTATGCGGACCTCTCACTGTTGTGGCCTCTCCCACTGTGGAGCACAGGCTCCAGACGTGCAGGCTCAGCAGCCATGGCTCATGGGCCTAGCTGCTCCGCAGCATGTGGGATCTTCCCGGACCGGGGCACGAACCCGTGTCCCCTGCATCGGCAGGCGGACTCTCAACCACTGTGCCACTAGGGAAGCCCTCCTCTTTGTTTTGATTAGTATTTATTTATAACTTTCTGTCAGAGTGTAGTAGAAACAATCTCATTCAATACAGATTCCAGCAGGGTTGTATGATGTTTATTTTTTTTCAGTTCATTTTTTTTACAGCAAAATTGTGAGGATGGTACAGAGATGTCCCATGTACTCCCTGCCCCCACACATGCATATTCCCTCACCAGAATGGCATGTTTGTTAAAATTGATGAATCTACATTGACACATCGTAATTGCCCGAAGTCCATAGTTTAACATTACCCCTTTACTCTTGGTGTTGTAAATTCTATGAATTTGAACTAATGTATACTGACACGTATTCATCGTTATGATACTGTAGAATATTTTCACTGCCCTAAAATTCCTCTATGCTCCATCTGTTCATCTGCCCTCCTTCCATCAACCACTGATCTTTTTACTCTCTTCATAGTTTTATTTCTTCCAGAGTGTCATATAGTTGGAATCATGCAGTGTATAGTAGCCTTTTCAGATTGACTTCTTTCACTTAGTAATACACATTTGTTTCCTCCATGTTTTTTTTAATGGCTTGTTAGCTCATTTCTTTTTAGCATTGAATAATATTCTGTTGTCTAGATGTATCACAGTGTATCCATTCACCTACTAAAGGAAATCTTGGTTGCTTCCAAGTTTTGGCTATTATAAATAAAGCTGCTATAAATATACATGTGCAGGGTTTTGTGGGGACATAAATTTTCAACTCCATTGGGTAAATACTAAGGAGCATGATTGCTGGATCATATCATAAGAGTATGTTTAATTTTTTAAGAAATGCCAAACTGTCTTCCAAAGTGGCTGTACCATTTGGTGATCCCACTAGCACTGAATGAGAGTTGATGTTAATTTTTAAATCTTGTTTTTCATTTAAATTTACAAGTAAGGAATATGTTCACTTTAAGTTTCTTGACATATAACACTATCATTAGATATTTTAAATTAAGTTGTTAAATTTGTTTAATTGTTCATTTGATACGCAGAAACTAGCTATCTTATTTCAATTTTTTGTGTCCTTGAATACCAATGAGTGAGTTTTTGTTTTTGTTTTTTGGGGGTTTAGTTAACTATAGTTCCTCTTTGTGGCTTTCTGGGTTCTTAATCCACTTATCTACTAACATCTTAGTAGTTTTCTTACTGATTTGTAGGAGTTCCTTAAATGAGCTCTGTTTTCTTTAGTTTCCTAGTTTGTAGTTAATTTTTTAAAAACATACATAAACCTAAATTATTTTGTGTATTTAATTCTATCTGGCTTTTGATAGGTTGTCTTATCATTTTTAAGTTAAAAAATTCTTCTCTCCTTTCAGAGATCCAGTAACTTTTCCTTTTGTTATTTTTGTTGTTGTTGTTGATTATAACTCTTTATTCCATCTAGAATAAAGCAGTTTTCAAGCTTCTTTTTTGTAATTTCTGTAGGCTAATGGCTCTTGATTCATTGTGAGGTTTAAGGATGATAAAAGATGACAGAAACTTTAGGGACAATATATATTTTAGCAGTGAAAAAAATGGTAAGCTCTTATCTGACAAATGTAAACTTTCTCATCAGAGTTGAACGTTTAGACAACATTTCTGATTAGCCTTCTGTTAGTACAGCAAAAGCATTTGTATTTGCTGGAAATAACATTTATTTATGAAGGAATTATGGCAGAAATCTGTTTAAACAGTGTCTAAACTGTTCAGACAGCCCAGGATTTTGAAAAAGTCTTGTGCTTTGGCAGGAACCCAGGAGAGGAAGTGTCTGCATCTGCTGCATGCTAGAAGCCTTCCCAAAGAGTTACTGTAAAGCAGCCAAGAGAACAGTGTATTTCACTACTGTGTGGTTCTGGAAGTAACTGGAAGTTTGCAGACTTGAGGGAGGAGACTTAGGAGTACTTCCAGGATGTCAGTGTCAGTTTCTGTGGTGACCTATTTTTTTTTTTTTTTGCGATACACAGGCCTCTCACTGTTGTGGCCTCTCCCTTGCGGAGCACAGGCTCCGGACGCGCAGGCTCAGCGGCCATGGCTCACGGGCCCAGCCGCTCCACGGCATGTGGGATCCTCCCGGACTGGGGCACAAACCCATGTCCCATGCATCGGCAGGCGGGTTCCCAACTACTGCACCACCATGGAAGCCCGACCTATTTTTATTGATTCAAGTTAAGGGAAAGTGTTTTGTGTGTGTATGTGTGTAATAGGGAGTTTTCCAATGTGGACTTGAACCTGTTGCTTTAGGAGAAGTCACTTGGGAAGAGTCAGAGGTGCCTGTACAAAAGAGGAATTGGATGACAAGTCAGAATAACCAATGGATGTCTGTTATTGGGGCAAATGGTACTGCACTTGTAATTTATTTTCCTGTAAGGTAGTAAAGGAGAAGGACTTAAAGTCCTTGTATGTTGTGGAGAAGGAGCAAGAGAAGAGTGCTAACAGGGCTTTTGGGAAAGCAGCGTAAAAATCTTTCTGCTGGTTGATAATCTGCATCTGCCATGAAGAATCCATTCCAGAAAAGACAGCACTACGGGGGACAAAGCAAAAAAGACAGAAGGGCTTTGCTGCCAGGTTTTAGAAAAAAATGCCACAACTTTGTACTGGGCTAAGGATTTTTTTCATAGAACACAGTAGATAAGAGAAAAAGCTCAGTATTGGGCCCTTTGAGAGGAATTGCTAGCTTAAATCGACAGGGTTGGTTGGTATTCTTTTTTTTAATTCTGTACAACTTTAAAAAAATAAAACAGCTTTATTGAGATATAATTCATATACCACACTGTTCACCCATGTTCATGCTTGCGTAGTTTTTAGTACTTTCACAGTGTTCTTCAACAATTGATCACTACCGTATATTTTAGAACGTTTTCATCACCCCAGTATCTGCAACTTTTAATTGAACTTATTTTAAAATTTAAGGCCACTGTAGGGAAAAGATGGAACAAGTTAGCAATTTAGAGGATTAATCAAAAGCTCTGAAACCTTTTTTCCCTTTAAGCATATTCTAACGTTTTATTTTATTTTATTTTAAATTTATTTATTTATTTTTGGCTGAGTTGGGTCTTTGTTGCTGTGCGCAAGCTTTCTCTTGTTGTGGCGAGCGGGGGCTACTCTTCGTTGCAGTGTGTGGGCTTCTCACTGCGGTGGCTTCTCTTGTTGCGGAGCATGGGCTCTAGGCGTGTGAGCTTCAGTAGTTGTGGCTCATGGGCTCTAGAGCACAGGCTCAGTAGTTGTGGTGCACGGGCTTAGTTGCTCTGCGGCATGCGGGATCTTCCTGGACCAGGGCTCAAACCCATGTCCCCTGCATTGGCAGGCGGATTCTTAACCACTGCGCCACCAGGGAAGTCCTCCTTTTTTAAAATAATGGCCATATTTCTCTTGTAGGTGTGCGATCCTGTAAAAGTAAGCCTCTGAAGATGATCTGGTGTATTTTAGTTGTAGGGTTTCTACTTCCCCAGTCTTTGGCTGATCCAGGCTTTTTTACTTCAATTGGTAAGTCTTAATTATTTTTTGTTGTTTTTGCATTTAAAAATTTCCATTTTTTAGTGTTTTTAGATCAGTAAAAACAAATACATTGTGTTCCCAGAGACTGAAACATTACTTCAGTCCCTACCCCTCTAAAAGTCTCTCTTGTTTTTAAATTCAATTTTTTTCTTTAGATTATTTTCTCTGATTACAAAAGGAATACATTTTCAGATTAGAAATTTATGAAAATTTAGAAAAGCATGCCAAAGAAAATTCTCTGGTAATGAGTCTACCCAGCAAATCATTTAATGTATATACTTAGTCTTTTATGTTTTCCTATATGCATACTTCATATGTCTTAAAAGAGAAGTTTTCTGTCATCCTGTTGACCAGTTCTACCCTCACATGATCGTGGAGCTAAATAAAACACAAACAAGTATTATAGTTATGAAACCTAATTTTGGGATGTAAAATGATGAGTTCTGTTTTCTCCTTATGAATATCTAAATACGGATATTTGAATTGCAGTTGAGAAGTATACTTTTTGTTAGTGTGATCTTTGTTTATTGAATAAAAATTTAGTTCTAAGTAGTCTCAAAACCACAAAAAGGTGAGAGGGGAGGTAGGGGAGAAGAAACGTTGATCCTTGGAAAGTAAGGTTTTGAAATTAAAAAATAAATTTTTAGATGAAAGACAATTTGTCGATATGGTCCAAGCTTGCAGAATTAAGTAGCTTGAAATTTTGAATTGGAACACATGATTAGAAGAGTTTTCGGCTTTATTTTTATTTATCTGGTTTTAAAAAAAGGAAAAAAAGAAAAATAAAATGATGCTCTCTCCAACATATCTGATTCATGCCAGGTAAGTCCTCTCAGAATGAAGCGTTCTCAATCATTCTTAAATTATTCGAAAATACTTGTTTTGACCAGTATGGGTATTTGATTACTTTCTTCCCTTTTTCTCCTTCTAGGTCAGATGACTGATTTGATCCGTACTGAAAAAGATCTGGTGACTTCCCTGAAAGACTATATTAAGGCAGAAGAGGACAAATTAGAACAAATAAAAAAGTAAGCAAAGTGTTCACTTATTATGACTCTGATTCCACCTTCATGTTTTCTTCGTAGAGCTAAAACATTCTTTGAGTGAAAATGAAAGCCCTCTGTCAGTCTTAAAAGGCCAGTTGAGATGGCTAAAGTAGGAGCACAGAAAACAGAAGTTTGGCCCAGGCTAAGACTTCACTTGAAGAATATGGATTGAGATAAGAATATAAATGGGTATGGGTCATTGACTGACAATTTTTTTCAATGGTTGCTAATATCTTCTATCCTCTTCTAACCTCCCTAATCAAGCCACCTTCTGGAGCAATTTTGCACTGCTATTTATCCTTCAGTCCTATGGTTCCATTCTAGAGATTACAGTGATAAGTATAGTATTATTTAATTGATATAGTTTTTCCTTAAATGCTAATTTATTTATTTAAATTTATTTATTGATTGATTGATTGATTTATGGCTGCATTGGGTCTTTGTTGCTGTGTGCGGGCTTTCTCTTGTAGCGGCGAGTGGGAACTACTGTTCGTTGCATGCGTGGGCTTCTCATTGCAGTGGCTTCTCTTGTTGCAGAGCACAGGCTCTAGGCGTGTGGGCTTCAGTAGCTGTGGCACGTGGGCTCAGTAGTTGTGGCTTGCGGGCTCTAGAGTGCAGGCTCAGTAGTTGTGGTGCACGGGCTTAGTTGCTCTGCGGCATGTGGAAATCTTCCCAGACCAGGGCTCGAACCCATGTACCCTGCTTTGGCAGGCGGATTCTTAACCAATGCGCCACCAGGGAAGTCCTCTAATTTATTTTTAATTGACTCAGGTTCATATTTAATTCTGACTTGAGAGTTCCTAGCCTTTGTTTAGTGAGTAGTTAAGTATTCAGTTTTTTTCTTTAAAAATACAGTTTCTAGATACTGAATATAAAATTAAGCTGTAAGTTTGATTTAAATGAACATGTAACTGAAATTGGATTGGGCTGATTACTTTGTAATAATCAATTATTTGGCTTTAAGGACCTGTAGGGAAATGAATTTTTAGATTCTTACTAGAGGGATCCAATCACAACTTTTACTAAGATAGGTTATGTTTACAGTAACCATTTGGGAGAAACAAAACTAAAAGGTCTTGTAGTTATATTTTGATGTTGCCAAGTTAGATTTTATCTGTAAGAGAATCTTGTTTTTTAAAAATCCTTTGTAGTTTTACTTTTAAAAGGATTTTAAGTATAGTTTTAACTCAAAGCCCTCTAATCTTTTTTGAGTGCTTTACTAGTCTTCTTCCTCATTGAATGTGTATATACTTTATGTAGATTGCACTTATGTCTTACATTTTTAGATGGGCAGAGAAGTTAGATCAGTTAACCAGCACAGCAACAAAAGATCCAGAAGGATTTGTTGGACACCCTGTAAATGCATTTAAGTTAATGAAACGTCTGAACACTGAGTGGAGTGAGTTGGAGAATCTGGTCCTTAAGGATATGTCGGATGGTAAGTCAGATGGTAAGACTAATGAGCCAAAAAAAAGTAAGGCTTTTCTGCTACAACCTGTAGACATGCCAGAAGAAGTGATAAATTCAGTTCCCAGAACATCAGGGTTCAGCCTTGTAACTGAATTATTGCTGAGATCTGTTTTTGACTAGAGTTAATTTAGTCTACATCCTGAATTCTTGATTTTTAAAAAAAGATGAATAAAAAGTGGAAATAAAGATAAAACTTTATTGTTAAAATGTAATTTCTGCTCTTCATTTAACATGGTCCTTTTTGCTTTGAAATCTAAAAAAGTGAATCAATTATTTGGCATACAGCTTCATCTCTGAGGGTAATTGTTTTCATTTTAGGATTACCTTCAGATTTAAAAAATTTTATGGGTAAGTCTTTATCTTCTAATCAATTTTTAATGTACTGGGAGTGATACTAATAAGGAAAAATGTTAGCTGTGTTTTACATAGTACTTTGAAACTTAGGATTGTTTTGCTTAACATAGACAATAAATTTAAAAATTGAGGCTGCAAACAGTAATAATGAATGTCTTTCTAATTGAAACAATAAAATTGTAGTTGGAGTACTGAGATATTTTAGATATTTTAGTAACAGACATGGAAAACTAAGGCTGGAGTTTGATGAAGTAGAGGTATTATGCTTTAGTACGTAGTGTTTATTTGTTGAATGATTGAAGGTGGCAAAAAAAAGAGAGACAGAGAACTGAGCCAACTGTGTAGATAAAGCACTCCAAGGGTGCTTTCAAGTATTTGTGAGCAGTAAACTATTATGCATAGGACAGGAAACCTTGAAAAGAAAAATTAAGGCAAGCACTTGTGAATACTTCTTTGAGATGAGAAGGAAATAGTACCTGTGCTTACTTGTTGTCATATAACACCATGAGAACATTTTTAAGGTCATATATGTATGCGTTTGTATACATATATACATATGCACACATTTATTTATTTATTTATTTATTTTAAAAAAATCTCAAGTATGAACTAAGTTTTTTTATAAAGTAAACCTTAAGACTTAGGTGTTTCAATCTGTGGCAGTCATCCCATAATGCTATAGTAGATATACATTTTTTCTTTTTATTAGAGAGGATTTAAGTAACTTCATAGATTTTGTTTTGGGGCATAAAAACGTTCCAGTCTTCTGTAAAACTTGCTTGTAAAATTCCATGTGGATATTGTGACTAGGAGTTGGTCTTAAAACTAATGCTTAATATGGACTTAGGCCTCTTCCAGCTAGTTGTCCATTTGTACATTTCAATTAACATAAAAATGCCTGGCCTTTTGATGATCAAAGTACGCATAGTTGATTATAAGTAAATGAGAATGGAGGGAAGTTTCGTACCTAACTTTGACTTGCAAATGATGACACATGTTATTAAAATTTTAAATCACTTTTTGTTTTTGTTGTATTGATTTCTTAAGGAGTATTTAGCATCTCTTCTCCTTAGGAGTTATATAGTTATCAGTAATTAGTTTCTTAGTTTTATTTTTGCTGTATTTTATGTAAAACCTTTTAAAATTAATATTAGGATTTATAGAGTGCAAACCTTGATTGATTAACACTATATTTAATAATTAAACAGATCTAAATATATTTTAATAAACTAGCTTACCTGATACTCTTAAATATATAATAAATGTCTCTTCCTTCTCCTTAAAGAATTCCATCAAACTTTATATATTTACACATTTATGTGATATGTGGCACATGGAAGAAGAAAACATAACTTTGAGCATACATTTTACTTACTGTTATCTGAAAGTATAATTGGTTGCCAATGAACATCGTTTTCAAATCTTTAAATGTTCACTTTTCAAGCTTAGTGGAGGCTGTGTTATGTAATTAAAAACTCTATTATGTTAGTTGACCTTAACCTATTAATACAGATATAATTTATGCAATGACCTCAGATTACTTAAGCAACATTAAAAATGGTTTGGGAAGATGAACAACTTAGAGGTATGTCAAGTCTCGTTCAGTGTATTTAATTTTTTCTTGTTACGCATGGTATGGTGGAAAATTGTAATAAAATAGATTTTGAAAAATCCTTTTAAGACTCTGTATTGGAAATTGGAAGTCTGTGAGGTTCTAAAGTCTTTTTTCTTCCAATTTTATTGAGACATAATTGACATACAGTACTGTATAAAGTGTACAGCACAATGATTTCACTTACACACATCATGGAATGATTATCACAGTAAATTTAGTGATCATCCATCACCTCATATAGATACAAAATTAAAAAAATAGAAAAAAATGCTTTTCCTTGTGATGAGAACTCTTAGGATGTACTCTCTTAACGACCTTCATATATAACATACAGCAGTGTTAATTATTTTTATTGTGTTGTACATTACATCCCTAGTACTTACTTATCTTATAACTGGAACTTTGTACCTTTTGACAGCCTTCCTCCAGTTACCCTGCACACCCACTTCCTGCCTCTGATAACCATAAATCTGATATCTTTTTGTATGAGTTTGTTTTTGAAATATAATTGACCTGCAACACTATGTTAGTTCCTGTTATACAAAATATTGATCCTATATTTCTATATATTTCAAAATGATCACCGTGATAAGTCTAGTTCTGATATGTCATCACTATACAAAGATATTACATAGTTATTGACTATATTTCCCACACTGTACATTTCGTACCCGTGTCTAGACTCTTTTCTTTTTCCCCCTATTTTAAGGTTTTATCTCTAACCTAACCATTCAGAGACAATACTTCCCTAATGATGAAGATCAGGTTGGGGCAGCCAAAGCTCTGTTGCGTCTCCAGGATACCTACAATTTGGATACAGATACCATCTCAAAGGGTAATCTTCCAGGTAGGAATTATTGTGGTCTATAAAAATCCTATCACCTGGTTTCTCCGTTCAGTCCATTAGGACAATGTTAATATAAAAAGACTTCCGTATTTTAAGATTTTTAACTTCAGTTTGTTTCACAGCCTTTGAGGACAAAACAACCCTTTGTCTAGGACTGAATAGTTGTGGATAAGCTGCTAGCTTGTTACTGTGAAAGCTTATAATTATAGGGACTAACTTAAGTAGGCAATTTTAGCATGTAAGAAAAAGAAACAACCAGTTTTCCAAATATCTTTCTTTTTTTTTTTTTTTTTTTTTTTTGGTGGTATGCGGGCCTCTCACTGTTGTGGCCTCTCCCGTTGCGGAGCACAGGCTCCGGGACGCGCAGGCTCAGCGGCCATGGCTCACGGGCCCAGCCACTCCGCGGCAGTGGGATCCTCCCGGACTGGGGCAGGAACCCATGTCCTCTGCATCGGCAGGCAGACTCTCAACCACTGCGCCACCAGGGAAGCCCTAAATGTCTTTCTTTAGAATACCCAGTATTTGTGTGTTAAGTTATAAGGAAATTGATAATCAAAGTTTATATATTCAATAATTTAAAACCAAGACATGTTGAGTATGTACTGATTTTTAGTGTTCTACAGTGTGAAGCATCCTACTTTCTGACCTATTTTTGGCAAAACCCTCTTTTTTAAAGTTACAGCTGATTTCATGGTAATTTGCTTAAATTTATTTTTATTGTGAAAAAACATAAAACAAAATTTACCATCTTAATCAATTTTAAATGTGCAGTTTATGGTATTAAGTACATTTACATTATTATGCAACCATCATTACCATCCATCTGCATAGCTCTTTTCATCTTGTGAAACTGAAGCGCTATACTTGTTAAACAATAACTCCCCAGTTCCCACTTACTCAGCCCCCAGCAACCATCATTCTACTTTCTGTCTCTATGACTTTGACTACTCTTAAGTACCTCATATAAGTAGAATCATACAGCGTTTGTCTTTTTGTGACTGGCTTATTTCACTTAGTATAATGTCCTCAAGGGCTGTAGTATACGTTGGAACTTCCTTCATTTTTAAGGCTGAATAATAATCCATTGTGTATATTACCATATTTTGCTTATCCATTCATCTGTTGATGGACACTTGGGTTCCTTCCACACATCAGCTATTGTGAATAATGCTGCTGTGAACATGGGTGTGCAAATAGCTCTTCAAGACACTGTCTTTCATTCTTTGAGTATATACCCAGAAGTGGAATTGCTGGGTCATATGATAGTTCTGTTTCTAATTTTTGAGGAGCCACCATACTCTTTTCCATAGTAGATATACCATTTTACATTCCCACCAACAGTGCATAAGAGTTCTAGTTTCTCCACATCCTTGCCAACACTTGTTATTTTCTTTTTTTTTCTTTTCTGATAGTAGCCACTCTAGTGGGTGGTATCTCATTGCAGTTTTGCATTTCCCCAATTATCAGTGATGTTAAGCATCTTTTCATGTACTTATTAGCAGCCTCCTGTACATATTCTTTGAAGAAATATCTATTCGAGTCCTTTGTCTATTTTTTTTTTTTTTGCGGTACGCAGCCCTCTCACTGTTGTGGCCTCTCCCGTTGTGGAGCACAGGCTCCGGACGTGCAGGCTCAGCGGCCATGGCTCACGGGCCCAGCCGCTCCACGGCATGTGGGATCTTCCCGGACCGGGGCACAAACCCATGTCCCCTGCATCGGCAGGCGGACTCTCAACCACTGCGCCACCAGGGAAGCCCTGTCTATTTTCTAATTGGGTTATTCATTCTTTATTGTTGAGTTTTAGAGGTTCTCTATATATTCTGGATATTAATTCCTTATGAGATGTATGATTTGCAAATATTTTCTCCTATTCTGTGGGTTGCCTTTTTATTCCTTTGATATTGTGCTTTGTATCCAAATTTTTAAACTTTTACGAAGTCCAATTTGTTTATTTTTTCTTTTGTTGCTTGTGCCTTTAGGGTCATAGACAAGAAATCATTGCCCAATCCAATGTTATAAAGCTTTTGTCCTATGTTTTCTTCTAAGAGTTTTATAGTTTTAGGTCTTATATTTAGGTCCTTGATTTATTTTGAGTTAATTTTTACATGTGGTATTAGGTAAGAGTTCAACTTCATTCTTTTGCCTGTGGATATTCGGTTCTCCCAGCACCATTTATTGAAAAGACCATCCTTTCCCCATTGAATGGTCTTGCCATGCTTGTCAAAAATCATTTGACCATACGTACAAAGGTTTATTTCTGCCTCTGTATTCCATTAGTCTGTAAGTCTGTCTTTATGCTGATACACACTATTTGATTATTGTAGCTTTGTAGTAAGTTTTGAAATTAGGAGGTGTGAGTCTTCCGGTTTTGTTCTTTTTTAAGATTGTTTTGGTTATTATGGGTCCCTTGAGATTCCGTATGAATTTTAGGATGGGTTTTTCTGTTTCTGTATTTTGATAGAGATTGTGTTGAATCTGTAGATTGCTTTGGGTAGTATTAACATTTTAACAATGTTAAATCTTCCAATCCATGCACATGGGATGTGTTTTCCATTTATTTATGTTGTCTTTCAGCAGTTTTTTTGCAGTTTTCACTGTATGTCTTTCATCTCCTTGGTTAAGTTAATTCCTAAGTATGTTATGCTTAGACTTGTTTTAGTAATTTTCTTTTAGATTGTTCATTATTGGTACATAGAAATGCAACTGATTTTTCTGTGTTGTCTTTGCATCCTGCTACTTGGCTGAATTCATTTATTAGTTCTAACAGTTTTTTTGTGGAATCCTTAAGATTTTCTAACCTAAGATAATGTTATCTGCTGGGTATTCCCTCGCGGTCCAGCGCTTAGGACTCCATGCTTTCACTGCCGAGGGTGCAGGTTCAATCCCTGGTTGGGGAACTCAGATCCCGCAAGCCGCGCAGTGTGGCAAAAAAAAAGATAATGTTATCTGTGAACAGAGATCATTTTACTTCTTCCTTTCCAGTTTGGGCACCTTTGAGCTTGTTCTTGCCTAGTTGCCCTGGCTAGAACTTCAAGTACTAAGTTGAATAGAAGTGGCGAAAGTAGGCATCCTTGTTCTTGTTCTTGATCTCAAAGGAAAAGCTTTCAGTCTTTGACCATTGAGTGGGTTTTTCAAATATATCTTTTATTATGTTAAGGTAGTTTCCTTCTATTCCTAGTTTGTTGAGTGTTTTTATCATGAAAGAATACTGAATTTTGTCAATTGCTTTTTCTGGATCAATTGAGATGATCGTATTTTTTTCCTTTATTCCATTAATGTGGTGCATTACATTGATCGATATTCATATGTTGAAACATCCTTGCATTCCAGGAATAAGTTCTACTTGGTCACGGTGTATAATCATTTTAATATTATATGCTGCTGAATTCTGTTTGCTAGTATTTTGTTGAGGATTTTTACATCAGTGTTCATAAGTGATATTGGTCTGTAGTTTTCTTGTAGTGTCTTTTTCTGGCTTTGGTATAAAGGATAATGCTGGCCTCATAGAATGAGATAGGAAGTGTTCTTTCCTCTCTTTTTGAAAAGTTTGAGAAGGATTGGTATTAGTTCTTCTTTAAATGTTTGGTAGAATTCTCTAGTGAAGCCATTAGGTCCAGGGCTTTTCTTTTGTCAGGAGACTTTTGATTACTGATTGTCTCCTTACTAGCTATAGGTCTATTCAGATTTTCTATTTTTTTCTAAGTCTTGGTAGGTTCTGTGTTTTTAGGAATTTGTCCATTTCATCTAGGTTACTCAATTTGTTGGTGTACAGTTTTTCTTAGAACTCTCTTATAATCCTTTGTATTTCTGTAGAATCAATAGTAGTATCCCCACTTTTATTTCTCATTTTAGTAATTTGAATCTTTTTTTTTCTTAGTCCATGTAGCTAAAGGATTGTCAATTTTGTTGACAAAAATTCTTTTCAAAGAACCAACTTTTGTTTTCATTAATTTTCTCTATTGTTTTTCTTTTACTTCTCCTTTAATATTTCCTTTCTTCTGCTAGCTTTGGGTTAAGTTTGTCCTTGTTTTTCTAGCTTTTAGGTTGTTGATTTGAGCTCTTTCTTGTTTTTTTTTTTTTTTTTGCGGTATGCGGGCCTCTCACTGTTGTGGCCTCCCCCGTTGCGGAGCACAGGCTCCGGATGCGCAGGCCCAGCGGCCATGGCTCACGGGCCCAGCCGCTCCGCGGCATATGGGATCCTCCCAGACCGGGGCACGAACCCGTATCCCCTGCATCGGCAGGCGGACTCTCAACCACTGCGCCACCAGGGAGGCCCCCTCTTTCTTGTTTTTTAATGTAAGTGTTATAACTATAAATTTCTCCCTTAGCTCTGCTTTCATTGTGTCCCATAAGTTTTGGTATGTTGTGTTTTCATTTTCATTTGTCTTTAAGTATTTTCTAATTTTCCCTGTGATTTCTTCTTTGATCCATTAGTTGTTAAAGAGTGTGTTGTTTAATTTCTGCAAAATTTGAAGTTTTCCAGTTTTACTTGTGTTACTAATATCTAACTTCACATGATAATTTACTTTTGCCATCTCTCACTTTTTCTGTGAGTGTGTGGCTTACCCCATTACTATCTTCTTGTCATTATCAACTGGAGAAATAAAATATATTACCTCTATCATCATACTGAAATTGATTTTCTCCTTAAGAAAATATAGTGGGATGAGTTACTTGTTAAGATGTTTTTCTTGCTCATCTTCCTAAATTTGCAGTGAAGTATCAAGTGGAAAAACTAACCATGGTATAATATTAAATAAAATTTCCTTTAAGCTGGAATGTAATTTCATCAAGTTGGACTTCCAAAAAAGTACAAATTTGCAAATTTTATTTTCTGTTTCTACTAATATGGTACATTATAACACTTCTGAAGATCACAGCTTTGTTTTGTTTTGTTTTTTAAATTAATTAATTAATTAATTTGGTTGCACCGGGTCTTAGTTGCGGTAAGCGGCTCCTTAGTTGTGGTATGTGGGCTCCTTAGTTGCAGCTCACAGGCTCCTTAGTTGTGGCTTGCGGGCTCCTTAGTTGTGGCTCGCCAGCTCCTTAGTTGTGGCATGCGAACTCTTAGTTGAAGCATGCATGTGGGATCTAGTTCCCTGACCAGGGATTGAACCTGGGCCCCCTGCATTGGGAACGTGGAGTCTTATCCACTGCGCCACGAGGGAGTCCTGTCTTATGTTTTTTAGTTCACTTCTGGTTTAAAACATCAATTTGTTTAATAGATATTAACTATTTAATGTTTATTTAATATCTACTTAACATAATAACCATTATGTTAAGTACTAGGGATGCGATAATGAATAACACTGCTTTTGCCCTTAGGGTACTTATATTATGGTATGGTATGATGAATGCCTAGATGCAGATAACTTAGGATACTGTGGGAGCACATAGGAGAAAACCTAATTCTGGACTTGATAAGAGAGAGGCATAAAGTAAGACTTCCTGGAAGACAGGATATTTTTAAAAATTGAGATGTAATGGACATGGAATTAGCTAGGAAATTGGGAGAGGGGGGAAATAGTGGGCATGAGAAAAATATTCCAAACAGGACATATATATAGGCCAGAGAGGAGAGAGCATTTTGTATCAGATATCTAACAAGTAGTTTGTTCAAGGGGTGAGTGCATGAACAGTGGGAGGGAGTTGGTTTTGTGAGAGTAGTGAGAGATGAGGCTAGATAGGTAAGCAGAAGCCATCTCCTGATGAACATGTGGAGGAGTTTGAAGTGTTCTGAGTGCAATGAGAAGCTATTGAAAAGTTCTAAACAGGGAGGTTATATGATTTTCATTTTAGAAATATCATTCTGGCTGCAGAATGGATTCAGATCTGGGGGTAGGGACAAAGAAATCAGGGAGGAGGCTGTTGTAAAAATTAAATAAGAGGTGATAGTGGTAGCTTAGGTTATTTCCAGTTTTTTTGCAGGACCAAGGTTTCAACAGACATCTTTTTGTCTTCTTGTGTTTATTACACACATAAAAGAGTTTCTCTTGGATATAAGCTTGTCAAACTTTACTAGATGTGGCCAGATTGTTCTCCAGAGCAGATGTACCAATTAATACTCTCACCAGCAATGTATGGGAGTTCTCATTTCTTCATATCCTTGCCAACACTTGGCTTTGTCAGATTTAAAATGATAGCAGTTGAGGTGTGAAGCGATAGGGATGAGGGTAGGGGAAAGGATGATTTGTTTTTTTTTAATTGCCCTCCCCCCAAAATCAGAGAAATGCTTATTTCAGTGGATTTATATTGATGCCATGTAACTCCTTGATTAATTTTGTCTGTTTCTTTCTCCTTTTTGAGCCTACCTTTTGAAATGCTTTCTTGATATTTTAATATAAAATCTGATAAGTTATATGGATTTTAGCATTAATGATGCCTTTACAGTTCATATAGACTGTTCCTTTAGTTTCAGGTTGTTCCTAACCCTGATTTGTTGAGTAGATTTTTAGCTTCCTAAGATATTACACTGTTGGTGGGCGGGGGGGTGAAGTAGAAAAGAATAGCTTTATTGCTTTGCCAGGCAAAGGGGGGTACCACAGCGGGCTAATGCCCTCAAAACTGTGTGTCCCCTACACTTTTCTTTTTGGATAGAAAGTGTCATATATAAAATTTGATTTACTTCAAGTGGAAGTTGAATGTTCTTCTTGGTGATTTGCATCACTGTCTTGGTTAGCTGATAAGGTTAACTACACCACGCAGTAGATTCTCTGCACATCTCTGGAGTGCACCCAGCTATGAGTGTACCATAGTGCCTCGGATGCAAGACGTCAACGTCCCAAGTGTGTGCATTTTAAACATATTTGTCCCTTACAAATAAAGTTTTTGTCCACTAAATGTTCCTATAAAGTGTAAGAATTTTTAAATTAAATCTCCCAGTTTATGAATGAGCCACAAAAAATGTATTTCTAAGTAAATTTTCGTATACTGTCATATAATATTATAGTTTATATTGTGATAATAAATTAAAAGGACTCTTTTTGGTGTTAGTTTTATTTATTTATTTATTTATTTTTTTGCGGCACGCGGGCCTCTCACTGTTGTGGCCTCTCTCGTTGCGGAGCACAGGCTCCGGACGCGCAGGCTCAGCGGCCATGGCTCACGGGCCCCGCCGCTCCGTGGCATGTGGGATCTTCCCGGACCGGGGCACGAACCCATGTCCCCTGCATCGGCAGGCGGACTCTCAACCACTGCACCACCAGGGAAGCCCTGGTGTTAGTTTTAACTGTAAATTTGGGTTACTACATTCGGTTTGACGTGCTAACATCAGTCATCTGTGCCACTTCCTTTGAACCAAAGGAATTTGCAGCTTATTCTTTTTTCTCATCAAATTCTAACTATTTGTGCTTTGCATGAAAGTTTTTTATAGTCTTTTCCTGCCAACATCACTTTCCTTATCTCATATTCTTTGTCTTCTTGTCCATTTACTTTTTCTTCTCATGTTCTCTATTTTGGAAGCAGCCTTTCCTTTCAAATGTTACATCACTTCATTTTCATTTTCTTCTTTAATACAATTCCTAGGCATTTTGCCTTTGATAATTGTGAATAGATCAATAGGTAAGATAACCAGAGATACTTTAACTACCAAGGCAGAATAGCTAAAGATACTCTACTATCCCCATTGTGCTTTCAAATAATGTTGCCAGGATATCAGGTCATGTAAAAAATATTTCTGGTGCTCTCTACAGGTATTAATGGTATACTCTCCTCTTGTGTCTTTTGCATGTCCCTGAGAAAAAACATTCTTAATTACTGCTTTGTAAGCTCATCTTAGTACTGTATTCCAGTTCTTATAACTGAAAAATAATAGGAGAGTCAAAATTCAGTATGTTTCTTTTGTTCCTGAAATTGTGTCATGTTAAACTATTAATAAGTTAGTTTCTTGGTATCCTTTTCTAGATTAGAGTGTGGAGTAGAGAGTTAGTAACTGTCAAAATATGGATCTTCATCTTCATTTTAGTAGTACACTGATAATCAGTTACTATCCATAAGTGACTAACAGGAGGCAAAAAAAAATAGTGAATGGAGGTAGTTGTATGATTTGAATATTTAATTGTATTGGTCCATGTGATCCTCCGGTGCATACATCTCCATGCTAGGACTGTGCTTGGTACTAGAATGTAACAGGTCATATCCTCAGACCAGGGCATGCTGTGCCCTAGACAGTGAATGTCTGATCACTAGCAAAATGTGCCCATGATTTTATTTCCTCTTAATTTATTTCTCATGAACTCCTTTTCTGCTAGCATTAAAAAAAAAATGTTGACACCATTGGATAGGTTATAGCTAAGTCTGGTTTTAGCCAGTTTACTGCCTTGTTGGAGTATAGTCAATCAAAAGTTATTAAGGAAAACACCATTGTATTCCTTTTTCTACCAGTTTCCTTCGTGATGTTATCAGACATATCAGACATACGTTTCTTTTGGTTAAATATCTAGAAGTGAATTCTCTGGGTTGCATGGTAGGTATATATTTAATTTTTAAGAAACCACCAAATTGTTGTACCATTTTATACTCCAGGCATCAGTGTATGAGAGTTTCAGTTCCTTCACATACTTGCAAACACTTGTGACTAAGTCCTCCAACTATGTTCTTTGTTAAAATTGCTTTGACTATTCTAAATTCTTTGGATTTCCATATAAATCTTAGGATCAGCTTGTCAGTTTCTACAAAAATGCCTGTAGGAAATTTTATTAGGGTTGTTTTGAATCTTGGGGAGAATTTGGGCAGCACTGTCATTTTAAAAAGATAATTTTCTTATCCATGAACATGCTATCTCTTTGTTTATTTAGGTCAGAAAACTTGGTATAGGAGATAAGATATTTTGACATTAACATTAAACCACTGTGAGTCTCACATTTATTCTTTGAACGTTGGTATCAAAAGTTGGAAAAAATTTTCTTTCTCCCCTCCTCCTTTTCCTCCTCCTTCTTCTTCTACATCTTTTTCACTGAAAGCAAATTTATCACAGGCTCAGTTTTTAATTCATATCCTATCTTTGTCCTCTTCTGTTGTTCAAGAACTTTATATTGTTTTGGTTTCTGTTATATTTAGAAATGTGTTGACAAATGAAACATGATAGCACATTGTCCAATAGAGTAAGAGGAACGTGAAACTGTAACTAGCATAGTGGGCAGTATCCATTTTGGGGTCTGACATAATACCTTTTTCATTGGATTGCCATGAGAATCAAATGAGCTAAAAGCCTGTGAGAACTAAAACTGCAAAATGCTGTTATTAATGTTTTATTTAAAAGAGGTGCCCAAATAAACTTTTTTAAAATTGAGACATAATTGACATATAACATTGTATTAGTTTTGGGTGTACAACATTACGCGGATATGTACGTATTGTGAGATGATCACCACAAGATGTTTAGTTAACATCCACCATCACACGTAGTTACAAAAAATTTTTTTCTTGTGATGAGGACTTTTAAGATCTGCTCTTCCAGCAACTTTTAAATATACAATACAGTATTATTAACCATAGTCACCATGCTATACATTACATCCCCAGGACTTATTTATCATATAACTGGGAGTTTGTACCTTTTGACCACCTTCACCATTTCTCTCATATTAGCTTTAGTTATGCAGAACTTTTTATATTCTTTAGAAGTCCAAACTATACTAATAAGGTCCACTGACAGAAGTCTCACTTTCATTTCTGTACTCCTCAACCTGTTCCTTTCTTCTTCCTATATGTAATACCACTTTATTAGCTTTTTCATTTCCACTGTTTCTTTTTGAAAATATAAGCAAATGTATATATATTCCTGTTTCCTTTCAACATCAGCACAGAAGGCAGCATGGTATAAATACTTCCTGTACTTTGGCATTTTAATTTATTGATATGTTCTAGATAGTACTTCATATCCTATATAGAAATCCTCCTCATTTCTTTTTACAGCTGCATGTTACTCTATTTTGTGGAGTTACCATAGTTTATTTAACTGGGCACCTATTGATGGACATCTGGTTTGTTTGCAGTCTTTTGCTTTTATAAAAATAATACTTCCATTAACCTTGTGCATATATTATTTTGGTTTTTTGCGAAGTGATCTTTGGGATATTTTTTCTAGAAGTGATGCCACTGAATCAAAGAGGAAATACATAGGAAATTTTGCTAATATTGTCCCAGTTTCCCCCCTTAATGGTTCTGTCATTTTGTATTTCTAGCAGCAGTATATGAGAGTGCCTATTTCCCCACAGCATCACAAAAAAATTTCAAACTTTGAGATTTTTGCCAATCTGATGGCTCACTTTTCTTTAAATGTATACTAATTTCTTTGGTTATCTTTTATTATTATTATTTTTTTTGGTATACCTCAGACTTTTCTTTTGGAATTGTTTTCTTCCTCCTTGAAACAAATCCTTAAGAAGCCCTTGCATGTACTTTGTTTGTCTTATTATTCTCTATGCTTCCTGAATCTGAAGTTTCATGTATTCTAATTCTAGAAAATTGTCCACCAATATTTCTTTAAATAATGCCTTTTCCGCATTCTGTCGTCTTCTTCTGACACATGCTGTTGTCTTCTGTCTTCTTATTTTTTCTTCCTTGTCTTTTAACTAGAACTTCATATGTATTCCTCCTCTCTGCTGCATCCTGGGTAGTTTATCCCATGGTAATTTATTCAGTTCTCACTTCTAGGTTTATTATTCTCTTTTTTTTGTTGTGTCTAACTTGCTCTTTAACCTGACCAATATGTCTTTATTTCATTGATAATATTTTTAATTTCTGGAAGTTCTATTTCTTCCCCCTACTCAAATCTGCCTGGTCTTTTTTAGGGTATCTTACATGTTCATATTTTCTATTTTTTTTAAAATTCTTTAAACATTTTAATCATAGTTGTTTCGTATTCTTAATCTGATAACACCAACATCAGAAGACTGTCTAATACCGGTTTTTAATAGTTTCTGCTAATTTTGCTCATAGTGGCTTGTTTCATCATGTGCTTTGTGATTTTGGATTGTATGCATTTCTTCAGATTGTGTGTTGGAATACTGCAAAACCTGAGGTGAGGGTGCATTTTGCAGAGTATAAATGTTGCTTCTGCCAGTTGTCCTATTACATTACCGACCTACGACTACTTTAAGTTAAATTCTTGGCTTTAGTTTCCCAGACCATGGAGATTGCATATGTTTGAAATGAAAACCTCCCTGAAGGCGTGCCTGTGGAGTTCTAAGGGATTGTTTTTCCCCTACCTGCAGTTAAGACTGAGAAAAACAAGTTCTTTTGTTGTTTCTCTTTGCCAGCTGACAGAGTTTTTTTTCTAGTTCATTCTTCCATTCAAGATGTAGTTCTTCAAGGGTCTGCTTTGTCACTTTGCATGGGCCTGAGGCTTTATCTACTGTCCCTTTCTTGGTGGTTAAAAATCAAGCTTCTAGTATTCTGATCTAGTGACTGCCTCCAGAGGAGATGCAACTTCATCCTCTGCTTACCTCTCTAGGTTTCAAGTTCTTTTTTGGTTTTGGCCCCAAGAAATTTGCTTAATTCCTGTGAACTTGGCCATAGTACAAATGGATAATTGTTACATTTAATTCAGCATTTCTAGGTAGAGTCGACCCTTGAACAATGCTGGGGTTAGGGGTGCTGACCCCCTGAGCAGTTGAAAATCTGTGTGTCTATTTTGACTCTCCCAAAACTTAACTACCAATAGACTACTGCTGACTGGAAGGCTTACTGATAATTTGAACAGTTGATTAACACATATTTTGTATGTTACATGTATTATATACTGTATTTTTACAATAAAGTAAGCTAGAGAAAAGAAAATGTTATTAATAAAATCATAAGGAAGAGAAAATACATTTACAGTACATATATGTATTTATTGAAAAAATTCCACATATAAGTGGACTCGTGCAGTTCAAACCCTTGTTGTTCAGGGGTCAACTGTGTTTTATATCAGAAGCAATTCCCTCCCCACCACCCCAGAATATATGGTCCAGATGTAATTTTCTCTCTGTTGTTTACTTAACATGGTATACACAAAAAAACAACATAAAATACTCAGGCTCTTAAAGTCTCCACTTAACTCACCTGATATACTGTTTATAAAAATGCAGTGTTATATGGTTGCTATCATTCAGAGTATATTTTTTACATTTATTTCTTTCTTTAGTTCTTTCTCTATTTTTCCTTATTCTTATGAAAGTAATGGTAATTGTACAATATTTGAAACAAATAGTCAATAATAAAAAGACAAGTAACCAAATTTTTAAATGGGCAAAAGGATTTGAATAGACATTTTTCCAAAGATGATATACAATGGCCAATAAGCATGTGAAAAGATGCTCAACATCATTTAGGGAAATAAAATTTAAAAACCACGATGAAATACTACATCATACCCACAATGGCTGTAATAAAGGTGGACAATAACAAGTACTGGTGAGGATGTAGAGAAATTAGAACCCTCATACATTGCTGGTAGGATTGTAAAAAGGTGTAGCCACTTTAGAAAACAGTTTGGCGGTTTCTGAAAATGTTAAGCATAGAGTTGCCATAAGACCCAGCAATTTCACTGCTACATATACTCAAGAGTAATGAAAAAATGTGTCCACAGAAAAACTTGTACATGAATGTTCACAGTAGCATTATTAATAAAAGCCAAAAAAGTGGAAACAACTCAAATGTCCATCAACTGATAAGCAAAATGTAGTCTATCCCAATGGACTAGTATTTGTTAATAAAAAGAACCTTGAAAACATTATGCTGAGTGAAGGAGTCCAGTCACAGAAGACCATATGTTGTGTGATTCCATTTATGTGAGGTAGCCAGAATAGGCAAATCTACAGATACAGAAAGTAGATTAGTGGTGTCTAGGGATAGGGCAGGAAAGGGGAGATGATGGGTAGTGACTGCTTAAGGTTACAGAGTTTCTTTTTGGGGTGATGAAAATGATCTAAAATTAGATTATGGTGATGGTTGTACAACTCTGTGAATATACTAAAAACTATTGGATTCTTTAACTGGGTGAACTTTACGGTATGTAAGTTACATACCATTAGTGCTTTTGAAAAGGGTTACTGTAGGGGAAAGGAAGAGGGGAAAGAATCAATTGACAGGTTTGTCTCTCTTCCTGTCCATTTATCCCTTGCCCAGATTGTTGGTTAAGAGTTAGATATATCTCATATGGTGCTTCCCGCTGTGTTGGAAAATTGCATGGTTCAACTTAATTGATGCTTCATTTTGGTATGATGGCTGATAATTGAAGTCTCGGGTTCTATAGGTCTTACATTACCTATTAGCTGTGTGATCCTTGCCATGTTTCACTACCTTGTAGATTGTTCCTTTGTTTATAAACTTAGGATAATTCCTGCTTTTCCTACCTCAGAAGGTTGTTGTGAGGTTCAAATGAGAGCGAGATAGTACTTTGAAAACTGTGTAGTCCTAAATAAATATATAATAGTATTAAGATTCCTAAAGTTCTCTGTATTTTGTTTCCATAGGAGTAAAACACAAATCATTTCTAACAGTTGAGGACTGTTTTGAGTTGGGCAAAGTGGCCTACACAGAAGCAGATTATTACCATACAGAACTGTGGATGGAACAAGCACTAAGGCAGCTGGATGAAGGCGAGGTTTCTACAATTGATAAAGTCTCTGTTCTAGATTATTTGAGCTATGCGGTGTACCAGCAGGGAGACCTGGATAAGGCACTTTTGCTCACAAAGAAGCTTCTTGAACTAGGTATGTTAATTTGGCCTAATTCAAGGTTAAAGATGTATCAGTGGATATATAGATATACTAATTATAATTATGTGTGACTGTATATATTTGTCATATAGCTTTGGTACTTTTTATTTGTCATAAGTCAGGAGCTCATCTGGCAGACATACTTTATCTTTCTGTTTATCCTCTAAATAAATGGCAACTGGTCTTTCTCACCTAATAGTACTAGAACAGTAGCTGTGTCTCTCTGCTCTGTACTCTTCAGGAATTTCAAAATTGGACCTAACCTAGCTAACTCAGTCGAAAATATTTGTTTACCCTGTTGCCATATTAAATATTGACTGGTGTCCTTTGAAGGAAGTTTTTGGTTTATTGCATTTCATATTCAGAAATAGTGATTTGAAATGTCAACCTAAATAAAAAGGTAGAATGAGGCAAACTCAAAATTGTTGAAAAGATGAGTTTAGTTAGTAATAGCAGAGGAATTGCATTCAGGACCTGCAAAATGTAGGAAGCTACAGGTGAGTCCATTGAGGGATTGGGGTAGGCTGTGTTTATGGGCAGGGAATGTAAAGAGGGGAGAGTTCAGTTAGAGTCCGTTCAAATCAAAAACAAATGGGGACTAGCGTTGAACATTCCCTAAGCAGACAAAACCAGTCCAGTCATACAAACAAAGCTCAATTCAGCTTACTTTTAACACCAACTCAACTTGGGTGATTTCTTGTTCATGCCCCTGGAAACCATAAGCAACATTTCCTAAGATTGATATGAGGCAACCCTTGACCAATTCCCTGTAATTTAAGAAAATTCCAATATTATCAGTTTTCTGAAAATCAGGCATTTATGGGAAATCAGTCTCTCAGTCCTTAAGTTTTGTGGTCCTGAGGGCACATGCATGAGATTTTCCATTTTATATCCTCTGGTTGAAATTCTTTCATAGAAATAAATAGACTGGAAATATATTTGATTGTCATATTCAAATGTTAGGAAAATATGATATCTTATGAAGATTTTACCACTAGTGTTTTGAACAGAGATGTAGTGTTTCTGTAAGTATGAGCCAGGGGCCACATGCATCAGAATTACTTGGATACTTATTAGAAATGAAAATTCCTTGATCTTCATACCAGACCTACTAACTCAGAATCTGTGGTGGAGTTGTATGCTAAAAAAATTCATGTGGTCTTTGGTGTATAACAAAGCTTTAAAACTTAAAAAAAATTCTTTTTATGAATAGGTAAATATGTGCATGTTAGGAAAGTCGAACATTTTAAAAATATTGGTCATCTAAAAATAAGCTTTTGATAATTAGGTTATTTCTTAGTTGAGTGAATTACTAAATTGAGATATTAATTCAGTTACCCTTTTTTCCCCAGTGTTTTTTAGTGATATTTTTCCTCCTGACTTAAAAAATACTTCATTCATTGTAGAAAAAATTTTAAAGTAGAAAAAGATACAGAAGAGTCATCACTCAGAGCCAATCACTCAGAGATACCCACCAATTCTTTTTGTTTCCTCGTAGTATACCCCCTCCCCCCTTTTCCCTTTCTTTTACAAAAGTAGACTCATATTGTGTATATTGCAACATATATTATGAGCAGTTTCTCAAAGACAAGAAGTATTTTACAAATCTAAGACTAGAATTTTTAAACACTTCAATTAATGTCACAAGCGAAGTTTCTGTGTTCTGTTCTGTCTTTTTCATTTGTGTGTGTGTGGTTGTTTGGATTTTTTTTCTCCTGGATGGGTGGAGTAGTCCTCCTTTCCCCTACTAAAAGATAGCTAACAATTATGACTAGCAATTCCAAGGCAGTTAGTGGATTCTGGCTTATTTGAAGATTATATTTTAGTTTCTCTTTTCCATCTCACTTAGAATTTTGGGATGGAAGTCCACTCAGCCCTCAGAAGTAGACTGTGTTCTGCGTTTATAATGTGTCTGTGGTAAAGGTTGCTTTTGAACTGTATACCTTGTCTTCCCCATGGTCATTACATTTCAATCTCAGAAAAATCTTTTCCATTGCTTCAAATAAGTGTAATAAGTAATACTTAAAAATTTTTTTTTTGTGTGGTACGCGGCCTCTCACTGTTGTGACCTCTCCCGTTGTGGAGCACAGGCTCCGGATGCGCAGGCTCAGCGGCCATGGCTCATGGGCCCAGCCGCTCTGCGGCATGTGGGATCTTCCCGGCCCGGGGCACGAACCCGTGTCCCGTGCATTGGCAGGCAGACTCTCAACCACTGCGCCACCAGGGAAGCCCTTTAAAATTTATTTGACATCAAAGCTGATTAGTAACTTCTCACATTGAACATTCTCAAAGTAGAAATGGTAATTGCTACTTTGAAATAAATGGCTGATTCCATCTCCAGAATTCTTTTTGTATAGGGTGACTATATGTCTTGATGTGCTTGGGGCAGTACAGGTTTATACCTATTGTTTCGGTATAATAATTTTCATTAGTGCCTCCTTTCACTCTCAAAAGCATCCTGGTTTGGAAGGTAAATTTATATATTCCTCCAGTTATATATTGTTGTATTCTGATGCTTGAACAACGGTAAGCTTACTCATGGGCATGCTTTCTTTCTTTTCTAATAGATCCTGAACATCAGAGAGCTAATGGTAACTTAAAATATTTTGAGTATATAATGGCTAAAGAAAAAGATGCCAATAAGTCTGCTTCAGATGACCAATCTGATCAGAAAACCACACCGAAGAAAAAAGGGGTTGCTGCGGATTACCTGCCAGAGAGACAGAAGTACGAAATGCTGTGCCGTGGGGAGGGTATCAAAATGGTAAAGTGGAAAAGCCAATTGTGTGTGTGTGGAAGTGGATGTGTGTGCGTGTTTGTACATAGTTCTAGAGAGATTCAGAATTCTTTTATTTTTAAACTTCTGTGATAAAAATCAGAATTATTGATAAAGTATTACAGTATGCCACATCACTTTATTGTAGGAGTCACAATATGCTCCAACCCTTAGTAAAATAGCTTTAAGACAAAACTTGTGAATCATATACCATTACAATGCGTTTTTGGTAATTATTACCCTTTTCATAGATTAAAACAGGCTTTTTAAGGTGAAGAATCAGATAATTTTTTTTTTTTTTTTTTTTGCGGTACACAGGCCTCTCACTGTTGTGGCCTCTCCCGTTGCGGAGCACAGGCTCCGGACGCACAGGCTCAGCGGCCATGGCTCACGGGCCTAGCTGCTCCGCAGCATGTGGGATCTTCCCGGACCGGGGCACAAACACGTGTCCCCTGCATCGTCAGGCGGACTCTCAACCACTGCGCCACCAGGGAAGCCCTCAGCAATCTTAAATAGAAATAATATACCATTCTAAACCACCCTATGAAACAGTGGATTTATCTATACAGTGATCTCTTTTGGTTCTGCTCCTAGTCAACCTTGACAAGATTGCCTAGTGAAATGTTTTCGTCTATTTAAGAAATATTAAAAATGCACAAAGCCTTTAAACAGATTTTGGCCTTAACATTCTTTAAAATACTAAAATGTGTCTATAAATATCCCTTTGTTTATTGTATATCTATATTTATGTATCTGTATTCAGATTACCAGTGCTTCAGGATACTTAATAGGTAATAGGCCAAAAATAATAAAGTTCAAGCGTGGGGAACATAGTTTTTGTTCAGCCTTAGGACTTTTCAGATCCTTTTTATGATAATGTGCATTATGGATAGGATATACTTTGTTTCTCAACATTAATTGATCATGGAATCCTTATTTAAGGAATATCATGTGGTACTAGTGTTCAGCTGAATGCGGGCATACGTAGAAGGAGTTAGTGAATTTTTGAAGTGAGTACTTTTAAGTGCAAACATTTGAATAGTGTTTAACTTTTTCTCTACTACTGATAAACTGAAGCTGGGTTTTACATTTTTATGTTGATGACTTCCTGGTACTTGATGACTCACTCTTGACAGCCTAACCTCTAACAGCAAATAAGTAGATCATATTTATGTTGACATTTTTGATAAGTTTGTGGATTCCCAGAAGAACATGTTTACTTTCGCTTTGGGAGCTAATAAGTAAATACAAATTAGACTCATGAAACATTTTTTTAAAATTTCACATCTAAATATTTTAATGTGTATCTTTTAAAGATAAGGACTCTTAAAAAATATCCACAATACCATTATCATGGTATTTCCAGTATCACAGTATTCATAGTAGTTCCATAATATCATCAAATATCTAGTCAGTGTTCGGATTTCCAATAGTAAGCAGATATTTTTTATTGCCGTTAGAATCTCTTAAAGAAGAGAGCAAAATAGAACTACAGATATAAAAACAGAAGTTTGTTAATTTGCCAGTTTGTTGATGTAACACACACATGTCAACTCTGACCCAGGTCAAAGGAGCATCCTTTTTCTCAGAATAGTTAAATTCATCTCATCATCATATAAAAAGCTTATTTGATATAAAACCTTGGATTTGATTCTAGGTAAATAAAGTACAAGAATAAACATGAATCATTATTTGTTTTTGTATAGTTAATAATTAAAACCAAAACTAATATTATTCCTACCTCATAATATGAAATACTTGTTTAATCAAGAGAAGAATCAGCAATGGAATAACTTATTTAGTTAATATAATACATAGATGATTGAAAGGAACCTTTATTTGTTTTGTTGACCACTCTGTCTTTAATACCTGCTAGTAAAAGCACCTGGCTTCTTTGTTTAATAACTTATTTTCTCTTTTTCAGAGCTACCCATTTTCTTCTTTACTAAAAAAAAAAATACCTTAAATTTTTTAAAAATTGGGAGGTATTTGGGAAAACGTGGTTAGGTTTTGTTTTGTTTTCTTTTTTTTTCTTTTAGAAACTTTCTGAGTGCTTCCCAGTTACCTTGTGAAGTTTGGAGCAGTGCTGGTCATTCATTTCATATTTCTATAAATATTTTATTATTTCTTTCATATTTACAATGCCTGAACTTTATTTTGATGAGAGAAGGGGTTAAAGAGAAACCTCACCTTTAAAAATTTAAGGCCTACCATCTCTTCCAGAAAATAATCATTAATAAAACTTTAAAAATCCTGAAGGTCCCATTTGATGCAGAATATTTTCAGGGTACTGTTTCTTTTGTGTGTTCTTCCTCAGATACTCTGTGTATACACTAGCATGATTATTGTTTCTTATCTTCATAAGAACAAGCATTAAAAATATTATTACCTAATATATTTAATATTTTTTTTAACTTTATGTTTAGACTCCTCGGAGACAGAAAAAACTCTTTTGCCGCTACCATGATGGAAACCGGAATCCTAAATTTATTCTGGCTCCAGCCAAACAGGAGGATGAGTGGGACAAGCCTCGTATTATTCGCTTCCATGATATTATTTCTGATGCAGAAATTGAAATTGTTAAAGATCTAGCAAAACCACGGGTAAATAATTTTTTTCTTTTTTTCTCTCCTCAATTTACTCTACTGGTGTTTCAGTTTTTTCCTTTGCAAGGTTATAAAAATGATAATTGACATGGCAATAAGCCCATATATAGTTTTAGATACTGTTGTTGCAAACTAATGGAATTAACTAAGCTCTGTACCAGTTGTTCTCTGTTATCAACACAAATAACATACCTTGCAACTGGGTTTTAAGCACTTATTTATGAAAATCATAGATGAGATTTTTATTCACACTTGAAAAATTTGTGTTTCAGCATCTTCCTGAAAAAGTTTTCTATGTACTTTGGAGCCCTTTAATCTCAGAGACTAATCAAAGACCAACTTTTTATATCTTCTATAGTTTTATCTGAAATAATACTTGAAGTACTTTTTTTCCTGTTTAGGTACATTATTACTAGAAGGATATAGCTGGGTACAAACATCTTGCTAATCTGAAGTAAGGACATCATAGTTTTCTGACTTCAACCCACGTCATTTATCTTAATAAGAAAAACAATTTATTGTAAACACAATCCTATAAACTTAGTGTTTAGCACAGAAATTCTTCTTTTGTGGGAGTGTGAGAAAGACTGCCCTTTATGCTCTTGCCTTTTTTCCCATCAGCTTGTTCTTAAAATCTGTTTGGTCTTATTGATAGTAAAATACAAACTGCCATCATTTTCATAAAGAGATTGTTAAATAAACACTAGGAATATTTTTGCTCAATTATTACACAGGAGTTGGCAAATTTTTCTGTAAAGGTCCAGATAGTGAATATTTTTTAGGTTTTGCAGGCTGTATAGCCTGTTATATAACTACTCACCCCTGCTGTTGTAGTGCAAAAGCAGCCATAGAAAATAAATAAATGAATATGGCTATATTCCAATGAAAGTTTATTTCTAAAAGCAGGTGGCTGGATGAATTTGGCCCATGGACCAGTTTGCTGTTCCGTGTTATATCATAAAAGTTGAGTTGGGCCTCCCTGGTGGCGCAGTGGTTGAGAGTCCGCCTGCCGATGCAGGGGATACGGGTTCGTGCCCCGGTCTGGGAGGATCCCATATGCCGCGGAGCGGCTGGGCCCGTGAGCCATGGCCGCTGAGCCTGCGCGTCCGGAGCCTGTGCTCCGCAACGGGAGAGGCCACAACAGTGAGAGGCCCGCGTACCGAAAAAAAAAAAAAAAAAAAAAAAAAAAAAAAAAAAAAAAAAAAAAAAGTTGAGTTGTCTGGATATCTGTACTGTAGAAGAAAATTGAAGTCAGAATTGTTGTTGTTGTTAAGTTTTACTACTTTTCCAAATGGATACTTTTTGTTTTTTTACTAAAGATTACATTTTAAATGGAAAAGACCAGTCTAATATGTATGGATGTTGTCCAAGGGAGTTCTTATAAATCTCTTAAGCAGAATGCCACTTATAATCACATCATATTCTGTCATTCTCTTTTGGATTTTAGTTCACTGTTTGTGGTCAGTAAACCAAAATTACCTTGGTAGAATATTTATTAGGAATTCATTTCAGCTTGGAGATCAAGTCTTATATTTCTGGGTTTGGAGGCCTCGATCTTCAAAGTGGATGCCTCAGTTGGATTATTTGATCAAGAAATTCAATGGCAATAAAAATTTTATACTCTTTTGTTAACATCTGAATCATCCTTCATTTTTAGAAAAAAGTTTAAATTCATTATCTTGGCTGTCATCTCTTTCTGTTTTTTAACATTTATGAGTTCTTTTCATCTGTCTTTGTGGTCATCCAAGATTATTTCACTGTTTATGTGAAACATATGAGTAAATATCTTGAAGGAAGAAAAGATGACCTTGAAACAAATTTTGAACATTATCTTTGCAAACATTTCCATCACCGAAAAAATTAAAAAGTTTGGAATGGATTATTAACTGCAAATAGCCATTCTTATAACTATAAATTAGACTTCAAATTTTAGAAATTTCTTTTCCTCACTTCACGTCCTCTAACCGTTGAAAGAAATTTAATTTCCAGTCTCTTTTGTTTGTGTACCCTCCATTCATGCAAAACAAAACCAAAAAATTTTAAAGAACTTTTAAAAATATAAAAAATTTAAAAATCAACAGGCTTTCAAGGCTAAACACAGGTGACTGGAAGTCTATGGAATTATTTTCTCTTCTTAGCCTCCTTTGTAAACAAAAAAAAAATCCCAGAATTCTGACTGATTGGATAAATGTGATTCTTTTTTTTTTTTTTTATAATGCAACTATTTTGATGGTTGGCTTCACAGCTGAGGCGAGCCACCATTTCAAACCCAATAACAGGAGACTTGGAGACGGTACATTACAGAATTAGCAAAAGGTAAGAGATGTGTATGCTGCATATTTTGCCCTCTAATGAGTGTTTTGTACATCCTACAGGAATTATTCATTTAAGGGAAGTAGGTCATTTTCAGTCTCCAGTCAAGTCACCACCTATTTTTACGTATGGATAAACTGCTTTGTGTTTCACAGGTCTTTCCCTTTAACTAGAAGTTCTGTTTTTAATATTTAATTGGTCTGTTATTTTTAGGGAGTTAATACGCTTTGAATCGCTCTTCAGGTTAGGAATCAAATATCCAGGAAATGGCTTTTATACTTGTTTTCTTTTTCCTTTTTCTTGCCAAAGAGGGGGGGAAAGAAAGCAGCAGCCTGGATTAATCTGGGAGTAGTCTTTGTTTATGTAGTTCTCTCATATTCATAAATGCTGTGGTGAATTCACATCATTCTTCATGATGATTGTATTGGCATTTGTTCATGCATCTTATAAAATAACATTGTCATTTTGGAGTAATCTGTTTCTCCTGTTGGAGTTTTTATTTTAAAAAACTTGCTGACTTAAAAGCTGGCAATGGAAAGAACAGAGTTATGCTTCAGATCTCAGTCTTTCAAATGCTATTACTTCTGAGTTTAGTTGCCTTTTACTTCACCAGAGAGATTTAACAACAGTTATACCTTGGTGAGAGTTTTAAAAAATGAATTTAAAGAGACTAAAGAGACCACTAATTATTCTTTTGTCAAATAATTTAAAGAACATTAAACTTCTAGATCTGAGAAAGCACCTGTGAAACCCAGTGCTATAAAAAAATTTACATAGAGCTTCAAATGATTTTTTTTAAAAAAAGTGAAAGGACAATCTACAACAAAAATCTGTCAACCCATTTTCTCTTGATTTGGAAGTGGCTTTTCTTATTGCCACCTTTCTAAATGTTTTTGCTGATTCGAAACCATTACCTACCATCCAGACCAATCTGAACCCTTCCAATCACCTGTGGCTTGGCAAAACAAAACAAAACAAAAGCCCCAAATTGCCTGCTACGTGAGTAAGTCCTTGTCCTTTCTCTTTTTTTGTAGCTGAGCCGAGCTACAGTACATGACCCTGAGACTGGAAAATTGACCACAGCACAGTACAGAGTATCTAAGAGGTAAGGGAGTAATGGGAAGAATTTTAGTCGTATTTGGACTATTTTCTTTCTTGAGAATCTAATTTTCATAAAACCCATCATATGATTTCTAAGACCTAGGCTAGTAGGCATAGGCATTTGATGACACCCGTGCCTGACTTTTCATGATGGACGTGGTTATGGGGCAGTTAATAGAAATTACTAGATTTTAAAATGCCTGCTGAGATATCCCAAACCCTACCTGATAAGTGAAGCTGTGTTCTCATATTAAAGTAAGGGAAGTTCCCAAAGAGTCTTCATTGAACAAGGCCTAATTTGGTCTCTGTAGTAAAGCAGGGGTTGAAAAATCTCTGGGTTACTCAGTAGCTGTAGGTAGTGAGAAAATGAATGCCTTGAAGGATTACCTAACAAATCCTCTGCAAGTCAGTTGGTGTCAAATTCTTTGGTTTTAACAGTATTTAAGAGAATCTCCTTACATTATTGGCTGTTGGTCACTGAAATAATTTTTAATAAAAGGTCCCTTTGTAACTTATTAGTGTATATAACATATAGGAGCTTACAAAATAAGTGACATTATTTCAACAGAACTCCTTTTCCATCTACTTATTTACATAAAGGTTTCTCAGCTCTCATAAAAATGAAAATAGAAGTATCATTGAGCTGAATTCTGTCTCATTGTAGCAATATTTATTCACAGATACAATACCTAATTGAAAATAACAAAATAAGCTTTATCCATCTCATTAGGAATATTTTAATATATTTTCACTTTTTATATTTGATGATGATTGTTTAATCATGTTCTTTAATGTGTACTAATTATAATTGTAATAACCCATTCTAGGAGATTTTTTTTTAACACTTAGGCCTTTATGTTATAGGAAATTTATATTTTTATCAGTTTACATAAATATTTTTCTTGTAGAGGAGTATAATGTGATGAATAAAAGACTTTTGGTCATAGAAATATATCACTCTAGGGCAGGGCTTCTCAACCTCAACACTATTGACATTTTGTATCAGATGATTGTTGTTTGTTGACTGACCTGAGCCTCATAGGATGTTTAGCAGCATCTCTAGTGCCCACTGGATGCCAGAAGCACCCATCATCTCAGTTGTGACAATCAAAAATGTCTTCAGACATTGCCAAATGTCCCCTGGTAGGCAGAGTTCCCACCACCATGCCTGGGAACTCCACCTCTCTACCCCTGTTGAGAAGCACTGTTTTAAGATAAGAATGGAATGAAAATGCAAGTTCAAGGAAAAAAAGAAAAGAATAATGTAAAATTTCCAAGGTTTTAAAAAATGCTTCATTAATATATATTTTTTAAAGTGGATGATGGTGGGCATAAAATCATTAAGGTATTTAGAGTCCACTGGATACATAAAACAAGTAATCATTTTTCAGAAATTACCACTGTTTTCAGTATGACAGAATTAAATCCTTTGAAACTCTTACGATGAAAAATTTCATTTGTCAACTAAAAATTGTGCAAAGGAGTACATAGATTTTAACAACTATCTTAGACACTCAAACAAAAAAAGTTAACATTGTTGCTATGAGTCATAGCAAAAGTACTATAAAGACTAGACAGAATGCATTGATTTCATTTTCTTAATTACTCTTTTTAGGCAAAGCTTTATGTCCTTCACATATTAACCTTCAGCATCCCCACACACATATTCTGGTCTCCTAACTGTTTACCCTATACCACTACCTGTCCCCTTGCCCCTAATCACATTCCTATAATGTGATTTTGATTTTAGTAACATTAATACAAGGTAAGGATTTGTAGTAACTAATTTGGATAGACATGTTGAGCCATGGTTTATAATGCTTCTGTGCATAGTAATTAACCCTCGTTTTGAGTAAGCGAATTTTCCATTTTACAGAACCTTATTCAGGTCTAAAAAAATGAAGCCGTTATCTATTTTTAAAAAAATAAATCCATTGTATATTTTATCAGAGATTACATGGTGGTAGGCATTTTTACTGTCATAAAGCTAGTAAGTATCCAAATTCTCCAGATTTTGCTGTTTTTAGGAATCATTTAAAACAAAATTTTATGAACTTAGTGTTCTAGAAGTCATTTTTGGAAATTTTCTATATATACAATAGAACTTTTGACAAAATATTCAGCCCACAGGGTCATTGGGCTTTTACCAACAAGTCAAAATAAATTACTCTCAGAAAGGTGGTCTACAAACATTTTTTCTCTCTTAGGAACTAAATACCTCTAAATATTTTGAACTTATTTTTTAAATATTATAATTTTATAGCTCTGAGAAGCAATTTTATTGGATTTTTGAGAAAGGCCCAACCATACTTCATATTATTTATAGTAGCAGAAGATATTTAGCCAGTAGCATTAGAAGCATTAGAAGACTGGGTAACACTACAATAAATTCACCCAGGCTTGGCAAAGTATGCAGTGTGGGTGTGTGTTTGTGTTCAAAACAACATAGTAAAAAGAAGAGTTCCACAGCACAGTGATTTTCATCTTTACTCGTAAGGAAAATTGTTCATCAGCCCTTTTAAAAATAAAATATATATGTTGAGAGAGAGCTCTTAACTGTTAAGGAAGGAATTTGCTCCATAAAATATCCAATACATTTCATATTTTAACAAATTAAAAGTTTCTACTATTTTGGAAATTTAATAGCTATGTCAAGACATTTTCTACCCATCACTGTAAATCTGAATTTTGAAGATTTTACAAGTGTAATAAATGAGTGTTTTCTGTTTCCTTCATATTTTATGCCTCTGAAGAAGATATCTCAAACGCAGAATAGCAGAAAGAGTTTATGTGTACTGATGTCAGTTAACGTGATCCCTTTTACTCTGGGAACATCTGTATTTTGAAAGGGTCAGAAGGGAATTTCAAATATCTGTATTTTGAGAAACTTCTTGAGTGATTGCATCATCATCTGTGGAAGTAAAAATATGTTCCAGTGTTCTAGCAAACAGAATTTTCTTTGGGAAAAGTATGTGTGGAAATTCATTACTGTTTAAAAACATAAAGTTTTTATTTACTTTATTGACTATCTGTGAACTTTTGGCAAATCATTTTTTGTCTTTTCCAATATTTACAAAAAAATTTACTACCACTTGTTAATGGAGAAGCTAATAATTATGACTAAATCAGAAATGGAATTTTAGTTTTTGAGAGGTAAACATTCAGTTATATTCTCTGAGAAGACAGTTTAGTTATTTGAGCTCAGAAGTCCAGTTAAAGCAACATAAATAATGAGATATGCAAATAAACAGTCTATTTAGTGTGATAGAAAAAGCTTCTTTGATTCTGGTGGAATCAGAATCACTTCTTGGAAGTGATTTCATTTTTTTTACTTTCAAGTACATATTTCCTACAGTAGGATATTTTATTATGCTTAAGATTTAATTTACCCCATGTTAATAAGGTGCAAATACAGTGTAAAAATATATTAATATTTTTACAATATAGAGGTCAATGCAAATAGCTTTTTATTTATTTATTATTATTTTATTTTTATTTATTTATTTATTTTTTGCGGTACGCGGGCGTCTCACCGCTGCGGCCTCTCTCGTTGCGGAGCACAGGCTCTGGACATGCACGCCCGGCTGCCATGGCTCACGGGCCCAGCCGCTCTGCCGCAAGTGGGATCCTCCCGGACCTGGGCACAAATCCGCGTCCCCTGCATCAGCAGGCGGACTCTCAACCACTGCGCCACCAGGGAAGCCCCACGTTTTTTTAAAATTTTATTTTATTTTTTATACAGCAGGTTCTTATTAGTCATCTATTTTATACATAGTAGTGTATAGATGTCAATCCCAATCTCCCAATTCATCCCACTGCCACCCCCACCCGCAAATAGCTTTGAATGATAACAGATTTTTTTTAAAGTGGCATAATTTTTTTTAATGAATAATTTTTAAAATAAATTTATTTATTTATTTTTGGCTGTGTAGGGTCTTTGTTGCTGCACACAGGCTTTTCTCTAGTTGTGGCGAGCAGGGTCTCCTTTTTGTTGCAGTGCATGGACTTCTCCATTGTGGTGGCTTCTCTTGTGGAGCATGGGCTCTAGGCGCGCGGGCTTCAGTAATTGTGACACGCGGGCTCTAGTTGTGGCCTGTGGGCTCTAGAGCGCAGGCTCACTAGTTGTGGTGCATGGGCTTAGTTGCTCAGTGGCATGTGGGATCTTCCCAGACCAGGGCTGGAACCCGTGTCCCCTGCATTGGCAGGTGGATTCTTAACCACTGTGCCACCAGGGAAGTCCAAATTGGCATAACTTTTAACAACAACATTGCCTTCTATTGGGTAGAACAGTGGTTCTCAGATTGAGATAACTGAAATGGATAGATCTGTAGTGTTGTATAATTGTCCCACTAAGAACCAAAGGGACTGGATAAATTCCCAGTCTGGATGATTAGCCTTTCTTTGTTAACTATTAAGCACTTAGAGAAGAATTATTGAAAGTTTTGCCCTCTGTAATTGGCACTTTGGGCCCTGAATTATCTTTTGCCTTTGCAAAAAATCACATAGTGGCATTCAAATTATATTAATCATATTTCCTTTGGAGGTTTTATAACAATCTTCAAAACCTCCAAAATGGTGTTGTCTATTTACTTGAGCATGCCTTCCTTAGTATTAGAAATATAGTCATGCAGTGTGAGAATGTTTCTCCTTACTTAAATAAAGCATTCCAGTGATAATTTTAAAAAGCATATATTAAAAGAATAATAAAGATTTTTTAACAGTAGAAATTCATTAGAAATGAAAAAATATATATTGCAATGTTTCTCTGCATGTACAACTTAGCTCTCAGGTTCCTGTCATTAAGAACAAAAGAAAGATATTTTGGGTTATCTAGTTATTAATGGAAAAAAGGGACACATATAAAATTATCTGGAGAAAGAATTCTGTTTTTCTCCTGGCACTAAATTATGTTTTGTGGAAAAAACACTGTAAAACTTAGTTGACATTTTCAATTATAATTGTACAAAAGATAAAGAATGTTGTTCAAATAACTTGTTTTCCTGTTATAGCAAATATTATAACTTTACATTCTAACTCAGTTAAAGCACTGAGTACTAGAAGAAAGAATGTTGATTTCTGATTACTTAATTTAATGTAGGAGTAAGACTTCCAGATCCTAAAGGATAGACAGTTAACATATTACAGTATCATTGTCTCCACTGAATTTTTAGCAGTGTTAAAACAACTCAGAGCTAATTTCTTCAACTACCCAATAGGTCTACAATAATGTTGCTGAAGACAGATCAGCAGTAATGCTTTAAGGGTGGGATCTAGATGAATAAAATGTTTTAAACATATGAGTTCTCCAGCTTAGGAAAATCTTAGTATATTTTGGAGAGGTTTTCATGTAAAAGTCAAATTAAGTGAAATAACTTCCTATGTAGAACTCACTTTCCTCTCTAATGACTATGGCAGAACCACAATTAAGATAAGTTTATATTTAAGCTTCACTTATCAATGACTCTCTCATCTGAGGCTTAACTGCTAAGCCTCAAACCTTCTATTGAGATCATTTGTGATATAACAAGAAGTGCAGATTAAAACTTTTTTTTAAAAGTTAAAAAATTAACATATTTTTGCCTCTAAGATTGGCAAAGATTGAAAAGATTGATACTGGCAAGGATTTTGTGAAATGGGCACTCTCATAAACAGTTGATAGAAGTATAAATCACTGAAACTTTTTTGGAGGGCAATTTGACATTTATCAAAATGTAAAAGTCATCTAGCAGTTCCACATCTAGGAATTTGTCCTACAGAGATATTCCCATAAGTATGCAAAGATATACAGAAATTTCTGTTACAATATTGTTTGTACTAGAGAAAAATTAGAAACAACCTTATTTAACCAGTGCTTTATTGACTGACCTTCGTGGTTATTTTGAAATTAAAGGTATTTTATTTAAAAAAGAAAAGCAGTAATTTAAAAAACAATGAGGAATGGAAATGTAAAGTGTTACAGTTGCTGTGGAAAACAGGCTGGCAGTTCCTCACAAAGTCAAACATAGGATTATGATATGATGCAGAAATTCCACTTCTAGGTATATACCCCCAAAAATTGAAAGAAGGGACTCAAACAGATTACTTGTACACCCATGTTCATAAAAGCGTTATTCACAGTAGTCAACAGGTGGAGGCAACCCACATATCCGTTAATGGATGAATGGTTAAACAAAATGTGGTATAAACAAATTATGGACTATATTCAGCCTTAAAAGGGAATGAAATTCTGATACATGCTATATAACATGGATGAACTTTGAGGACATTATACTAAGTGAAATAAGCCAGGTACAAAAGGACAAATATGGTATGATTCTACTTACAAGGGGTACCTAGAATAGGCAAATTCATACAGACAAAAAGTGTATTAGAGGTTACCAGGGGCTGGGAGGAGAGGGAAATGGCAAATTATTGTTTAATGGGTACAGAGTTTCAGTTTGGGATGAAGAAAAAGTTTTGGAAATAGATAGTGGTGATGGTTGCGTGACTTTGTGAGTGTACTTAACACCACTGAATTGTACACTTAAAAATGGTTAAAGTGGTTAATTTTATGTGTATTTTACCATATTTTAAAAAAATGGTTAAAGTGGTTAATTTTATGCTGTGTATTTTTTAACCACAATTTTTTTAAAATGAGGCAGTGCTATGTGTATTGACTAGGAAAGATGTCAGAATTATTTTTAGGGGGAAAAAGTGTATGTGTATATTATGGTGAAAGATTGAAGGGTGGATTCTTTTTTTTTTTTTTTTTAATTCTCTCTGTATGTTTGTTTATACACGGGGGAAACTGTTGAGAGGATACATATCTATTTGTTAATACTGTTTACCTGTGAGGAGTGGGACTAGGAAAGGAACTTCATACACTTTTATACTGTTTGAAAAATTTTAAATTTTGTTTATTTAATTTTATTTTTGGCTGCGTTGGGTCTTAGTTGCGGCACGTGGGATCTTTTGTTGCAGCGCGGGGCCTCTTTGTTGTGGCGTGTGGGTTTGTCTCTAGTTGTGGTGCATGGGCACCAGAGCATGCAAGCTCAATAGTTGTTGTGTGCGGGCTCTCTAGTTGTGGTGTGTGGGCTCCAGAGAGCGTGGGTTCTGTATTTGTGGCACACAGGCTTCTCTGTAGTTGTGGCACGCAGGCTCAGTAGTTGCAGTGTGCTGGCTTAGTTGCCCCGCAGCATGTGGGATCTTAGTTCTCCGACCAGGGATTGAACCCGTGTCACCAGCATTGGAAGGTGGATTCTTAACCACTGCGCCACCCTGTTTGAAATTTTTATAATAAGTATTTCTTTAAAAAATAGCTTTATTGATTCACCCATTTGAAGTGTACAAGTCAGTGGTTTTTAGTATATTCAGAGACTTGTGCATCCATCACCACAATTAATTTTAGAACATTTTCATTATACTCCTTAGCCATAACCACTCAATCCTTAATCCTCTCCCTGCCCCAGCCCTGGGCAACCACTAATCTGCTTTCTGTCTTTATGGATTTGCTTCTTCTGGATATTTTTTTATATACTACACAGACTTTTAGTGTCTGGCTTCTCACTTGGCATGTTTTCAAGGTATGGCTGAACAACATTCTTTTGTATGGATATGCCACCTTTTATCTATCTTATCTGTTGATAGATATTTGGGTTATTTCTACTTTTTTTGGCTATTATGAATAATGCTGTTCTGAAATTCATGTCTTTTGGGGCACAAACGTTTTATTTTGATGATGTCCTGTTTATTTTTGTTGTTGCTGCTTGTACTTTTGAGGTCATAGCTAAACCATATGCCAATTTTTTTTTCTAAAAGTTTTGTAATGTTAGCTTATGTATTTAGGTCTTTAATCCCTCTGAGTTAATTATTTTTATTATGGTGTGAGGTAGGGGTCCATCTTCTTTGTTTTGCATATGGTTATCCAGTGTCCCAGAACCATTTGTTGAATATAACAAGCATTTCTTGCTTCCATAATTTTTAAACTATAAAAGTAAAAGATTGGAATGATAATTTGCTAAAATGGCAAAAGTAAATGTGTTCTTGATAACAGGAGACTTCAGTCTGAAGAGTTAGTAAGCAAGGAAAAGATTAAAGATAGAAAGGGAGGCAATAATTGCTGGAGTAAGGCCTATGGAAAAGGTAGATTCAAAAGCAGAGATAGATGCTCCAGCCTCTGAAAGGCTGAAGGACAATGCTTCTACCAAAGTACAAGAGAAAAACGTAAGAATAGATGCTTAAGAATTGGTGGTAGCAGAGAAGAGAGTTGAAGATGTCAGAAGACAGGTCCTCTTGGGTGATAGGTTCCAGGATGAAATAGGAACAGTTATTTTATCAAGATGTATTTAGTTTGAAACTTTATTAGAACACTTGCCAATCTTGTGTTGCAGTTACCTATAAAAATCAAGTTGGTTGCTTATAAAATTCAAAAATCTATGAAATTGTTGCCAGGCAAAAAAGGTACATTGACATATGAGATTAGTTCTACCAGGAACTTGGTCAGACTTGGAAGAAATAAGTTCTTAGTGTATTTATCAGCTACATCTTTTATAACAATAAAATTCTTGGATCCTTCCTATTTCTGTGACGCAGAGGAATTCTACTTGGCCAATCCCTATAAATTTGCATGAGATCATCAGACAAATACTTATGGTAAAGTAAAATAAATCTTGGATTAGTTCTAAGACATCTTTAGGATTCATTCATTTAGCAAATATTTATTAAGCATCTACTATGTGCCAGGCACTATGGATATAGTGGTGAGCAAAACCAGGCAGAATTTATATGTATTTGGAACTAGTAGTTGAATGAAGATGTCTTACCTTAATCAAATAACAAATTAATGTACAATTGTTATAAATGCCACAAAGGAAGGATATGTAGTACTATAAAAACATACTGGGGGGCTTCCCTGGTGGCGCAGTGGTTGAGAGTCCGCCTGCCGATGCAGGGGACACGGGTTCTTGCCCCGGTCCAGGAGGATCCCACATGCTGCAGAGCGGCTGGGCCCGTGAGCCATGGCCACTGAGCCTGCACGTCCGGAGCCTGTACTCCGCAACGGGAGAGGCCACAACAGTGAGAGGCCCGCGTACCACAAAAAAAAAAAAAACACAAAAAAACGTATTGGGGTGGCTGCCTTCTCCACTTCCAGGTGCATGGAGGTAGTGTTTCCCTGATGTGCTTCAGGTTACAGGTAGTTGCCAACCCTGAGATAAACAGAGGGCTGTGAGACGCCCACGATGGTTCTGCAGACACAGGTGCCACTACCCTCCCACCTCCCAATCTATGGTGATTCTCATAGTAGCATCCAGTAGCTGCCCACCAAAGTCACCGTGATCCATTAGGTATTAAAGGTACCACTTGATTAGTTTTGTGAAGAACAATTTCTTTACATCAAAGAAAACATTGAGTATCTTAACAAAGAGACAAAGATACTTCTTTCCTCTTGGAAAGAAGAGGAGTGCCAGCAGGACCTCAATCTTTTTTTTTTTTTTAATATTTATTATGGCTGTGCTGGGTCTTAGTTGCAGCATGTGGGATCTTTAGATCTTCACTTCCACTGAGTGAAGGAGTCTGAGGTGGGTTGGGGTTCAGAATAGAGGCGAGAGTAAGGCCCATTTGGAGTTAGTGTTCATGATTGTTTGTTGTGTTTTGTTTTGCCTGTGTTGGGTCTTGTTGCCGCTCGTGGGCTTTCTCTAGTTGCTTCGAGCGGGGGCTGCTCTTCGTTGTGGTGCGCGGGATTCTCATTGCAGTGGCTTCTCTTGTTGTGGAGCACGGGCTCTAGGCGCACGGGCTTCAGTAATTGCAGCCTGCAGGTTCAGTAGTTGTGGTTCGCGGGCTCTAGAGCGCAGGCTCAGTAGCCGTGGTGCACAGGGCTTAGTTGCTCCGCGGCATGTGGGATATTCCTGGACCAGGGCTTGAACCCGTGTCCCCTGCATTGGCAGGCAGATTCTTAACCACTGCACCACCAAGGAGGTCCCAGTGTTCATGAATTTTTAGTGGAACATATCTGCCCTATCTCATGACTTTTTCCAGTACAATTTGGTGTTATAGGTATAAGCCTGGAGAAAAATTCATCAGGCTTGTGTTTTTTGCCAGACAGGTGAGTTTAGGCTTTTAATCATGAATGCTGTTGAGGGAATTCTCCGGTGGTCCAGTGGTTAGGACTCCACGCTTCCACTGCAGGGGGCACGGGTTCGATCCCTGGTTGGGGAAAGAAGATCCTGCAAGCTGCGTGGCGCGGCACCCGCCCCCCCCAACAAAAAAGAATACTGTTGAAATGATGGACCAAATCTTGATGAGAGAAGTGAAGAAAGAAAAAGTCTAATAGACTGGGAAAAAGCATATGTAAAGGAGAGAGTTGAATTTTGCTGTGCCATGTTATTGAGCTATAGTTCCCATACCGTAAAATTCACCCTTTAAAGTATACAGTTCAGTGGTTTTTAGTCTTTTTTAGCTGTGCAGTCATCACCATTATCTAATTCCAGAACATTTTCACCACCCCAAAAGAAAATCCTGTACCCATTAGGAGTCATTCCTTAATACCGCCTTCTCGTGGCAACCACTAATCTACTTTCTGTATTGATTTGCCTGTTCTGGACATTTCATATTAATGGAATCATAATGTGTGACCTTTTGTATCTGACTTATCTTCCTTAACATAATGGTTTCAAGGTTCATCCATGTGGTGGCATGTATCATTACTTCCTTTTCATGACACAATAATCTGTCTTATGGATATATCACATTTTATGTATCTGTCCATCAGTTGATGGACATTTGTATTATTTCCACTTTTTGGCCATTATTAATAATGCTACTGTGAATACTTACGAACAAGTCTTGGTGTGACCACACATTTTAATTTCTCTTGGGTATATACCTAGGAGTGGAATTGCGAGGTCCTCTGTGTTTAGCAATTTGAGGAACTGCCAAAGTGTTTTCCAAAGTGGCTGCACCATTTTACATTCCTACCAGCAATATATGAGGGTTCTAATTTCTTCACATCATCACCAACACTTATTATTGTACACCTTTTTGGTTATAGCTATCCTACTGGGTGTGTTGGGTACCTTTTAAAACTTTTTTATTTAGGCAAGTAATAGATGAATTTTTCTTATAAAACATTAGCATTATATAAATCAGGCTAAAACCCCTATGACCTTCACCTTGGCCAGTTCCTATACCTTATCTAGAAGGAACAGTTGTTTTCATTTTGATGTATGTATTTTTCCAGAATTAAAAAAAATTCTCAGTGTAGATAGTCCTATATAGTCTTCTTACATTAATCCATCTGTTTTCATAAAAACTCAGTAATAAATGATATTAGTTTTTTTCCCTTTCCAACCTCTAACTGTAGAATGTAACATCTTTTAAAAATTATAACATCATTAGTAAAAATCATATCAAAGGGCTTCCCTGGTGGTGCAGTGGTTGAGAGTCCACCTGCCGATGCAGGGGACGCGGGTTCGTGCCCCGGTCCGGGAAGATTCCATATGCCACAGAACGGCTGGGCCCATGAGCCATGGGCGCTGGGCCTGCGCGTCCGGAGCCTGTGCCCCACAACGGGAGAGGCCACAACGGTGAGAGGCCCACGTACTGCAAAAAAAAAAAAAAAAAAAAAAATCGTATCAAAGAAGCAAATGAAGTAAATGCCTATAGATAAAGCCTTAATGTCCTGTATATTATGGCTTTTTAAATGACAGCTATTGGTCTTCATGTATTGAAACTTTATCAGTAAAACTAATTATTTTCTTCTTGTTTTTAGTGCCTGGCTCTCTGGCTATGAAAACCCTGTGGTGTCTCGAATTAATATGAGAATACAAGATCTAACAGGACTAGATGTCTCCACAGCAGAGGAGTTACAGGTAGGTAATCACATCCTACACTTCTTCAAAAGATGCTTCAGAAGAGATTTTTTCTGTCACTATACAGGCAGTACTCAATTTGCATGATACTTTGAGACTAAAAGTGAGTATATAAGCTGAAACCATGTACAGTGATCTTAATAATCAGTAGGAAAAATTGTTCTGTGACCTTTAAAATTTTTTGTCAAGACATTAACAACTCTTACTGTTGAGTATAAACTTATAGGGAAATGAAAAATATGTAACACTAGTATTTATTAAGTACACTGTGATTTATTTTTTCATTCCTACGCCTGTCAGGTGGCCATGGCATTTTTTTTTTAATAAATTATTTTTTTCTGTTTTCTAGTCAGAAATAATTCACATACCATAAAATTTACCCTGGTTTTAATATTCACATGGTCGTACAATCATCAACACTATTTTCATCACCTCCAAAGAAACCCCAGTTAAGTAGTCACTCTCCATTCCCCCTCCCTAGTGCCCCTGGCAACTGCTTCTCTACCTTCTGTATGTAAGTTTGCCTATTCTAAATATTTCATATAAATGGAGTAATACAATATGTGGCCTAGTGTATCTGGCTTATTTCACTTGACAATGTTTTTAAGGTATATCCATGTTGTAGCATGTATCAGCACTTTATTCTTTTTCATGGCTGAATAATATTAACATTCTCTTGTTTGGATATACCACGTTTTATTTATTTATCAGTTGGAGGGCTTTTGGATTGTTTCCACTCTTTGGCTATTATGACTAATGCTATTTGTCTACAAATTTTCATACAAATGTCATTTAAATTTCTCTTGGGTATAAACCTACATATGTAATTGCTGGGTCATGTGGTAGCTTTAGTATTTGAGGAACTGCCAAACTGTTTTCCAGAATGGCTGCACCATTTTACAATCCCATTGGCAATGTATGAGGCTTCCATTTTCTTCACATCCTTGCCAACACTTGTTCTTGTCCAGTTTTTTTATTAAGGTCATTCTGATACGTCTGAAGTGCTATCTCATCATGGTTCTTATTTGCATTTCCCTGATGGCTAATGATGTTGAGTATCTTTTCATGAGTTATTGGCCATTTTTTAAAAAATTTATTTATTTTTGGTTCTGTTCAGTCTTCGTTGCTGTGTGTAGGCTTTCTCTAGTTGCAGCGAGCAGGGTCTACTCTTCATTGTGGTGCATGGGCTTCTCATTGCGGTGGCTTCTCTTGTTGCGGAGCATGGGCTCTAGGCGTGTGGGCTTTAGTAGTTGCAGCACGCATGCTCAGTAGTTGTGGCTCGCGGGCTCTAGAGCCAGGCTTAGTAGTTGTGGCACATGGGCTTAGTTGCCACACGGCATGTGGGATCCTCCTGGACCAGGGATTGAACCCATGTCCCTTGCATTGGCGGGCAGACTCTCAACCACAGTGCCACCAGGGCAGCCCCAGCCATTTTTATATCTTGGAAAAAATTTCTATTCAAATCCTTTGCCTATTTTTTATTGGGTTGTTTTTATTGTTGAGTTGTGTTATTTATGTGTTGTGAATACTTGACCCATATTAGATGTATGGGTTGCAAATATTTTCTCCCGTTCTGGGGCGTGTCTTTCACTTTCTTGATGGTGTCCTTTGGCAAAAATTTTTTAATTTCTGTGAAGTCTGATAGGTCTTTTTTTTTGGTTGCTTTTGCTTAAGGTGTCTAAGAAACCATTGCCTAATCCAAGGACATAAAGATTTACACCTGTGGTGGGCCTCCCTGGTGGCGCAGTGGTTGAGAGTCCGCCTGCCGATGCAGGGGATACGGGTTCGTGCCCCGGTCTGGGAGGATCCCATATGCCGCGGAGCGGCTGGGCCCGTGAGCCATGGCCGCTGGGCCTGCGCATCCGGAGCCTGTGCTCCGCAACGGGAGAGGCCACAGCAGTGAGAGGCCCGCATACCGCAAAAAAAAAAAAAAAAAAAAAAAAAAAAAAAAAAAAGATTTACACCTGTGGGTTTTCCTACAATTTTTATGGTTTTATTTCTTACATTCAGGTCTTTGATCCATTTTGAGTCAATTTTTGTATATGGAAAGAACTTCATTCTTTTCATGTGGTTAGCCAATCGTCCCAGCATCATTTGTTGAAAACTAGTCTTCTCTATTGAATTGTCTCAGTATTATAAAATATTAGAAATATTGAGGATTACAGTGTTTTATTTCTTTGTAAACACTTACCAAGAATAGTTTATGTTCCTTCATCTCATTTGTGAAACTTATGATACAGAGTGAGCATCTTTTCTCTTTCTTTGCAAATTGTCATACTTCTAAGTTTGGATCAGCTTTCAACATTTTATCCTTTGTGCTTTCAATGTTGTTAAATATCTCTGAGGGATCTTTTATTGTTGATTTTTTTCCAGTCACTTCCTCTAAGACATCTTCTTCATCCTTTTCATCACGATCACTTTCCTTATGTTAGTAAGTTCCTTCACCACATTCCTCTGACTGCATATCTAGAGTTTCTCAAACTGCAAAAGTTAGAAACATTTTCCTTGTCAGCCTTTTCTTCTGTGTCTGCATTTAAGTCTGATTTCTTTTTTGGCGGGGGGGCTCAGCATAAGGGGTTTTTTTTAGTATTGGAGTATAGTTGATTTACAATGTTGTGTTAGTTTCAGGTGTACAGCAAAGTTATTTAGTTATACATATATGTATATCTATTCTTTTTCAGATTCTTTTGCCATATAGGTTATCACAGAGTACCAAGTAGATTTCCCTGTGCTATACAGTATGTCCTTATTAGTTATCTATTTTATATATAGTAGTGTGTATATGTTAATCCCAAGTTCCTAATTTATCCCCCCCCACACCTTTCCCCTTTGGTAACCATAAGTTTGTTTCTGAAGTCTGCCAGTCTGTTTCTGTTTTGTAAATAAGTTCATTTGTGTCATTTTTAGATTCCATGTACAGTGATCATATGATGTTTGTCTTTCTCTATCTGACTTCATTTAGTATGACAGTCTCTAGGTCCATCCATGTTGCTGCAAGTGGCATTATTTCATGCTTTTTTTTATGGCTGAGTAAAATTCCACTGATACATGTACCACATCTTCTTTATCTATTCCTCTGTTGATGGACATTTAGGTTGCTTCCTAAATGCCCAGGAGTGGGATTGCTGGATCATACGGTAGCTCTATTTTTAGTTTTTTAAGGAACCTCCATACTGTTTTCCATAGTGGCACCACCAATTTACATTCCCACCAACAGCATAGGAGGGTTCCCTTTTCTGCACACCCTCTTTAGCATTTATTGTTTGTAGACTTTTTGATGATGGCCATTCTGACCAGTGTGAGGTGATACCTTAGTAATTTTCTTGTTTCTAGTTGTGGCCCTTTGTTTTCTTCCTAGAGAAGTTCCTTTAGCATTTGTTGTAAAGCTGTTTTGGTGGTGCTGAATTCTTTTTAGCTTTTGCTTATCTGTAAATCTTGTGATTTCTCCACTGAATCTGAACAAGAGCCTTGCTGGATAGAGTGTTTTTGACTGTAGTTCTTTCCTTTTCATCACTTTAGATATATTGTGCCACTCCCTTCTGGCCTGAAGAGTTTCTGCTGAAAAATCAGCTGATAACCTTATGGGGATTCCTTTGTATGTTACTTGTTGCTTTCCCCTTGTTGCTTTTAATATTTTCTCTATAATATTTGTCGGTATGATTAATATGTGTCTCAGCATGTCCCTCCTTGGGTTTATCCTGTATGGGACCCTCTGCTTCCTGGACTTGGTTGACTGTTTCCTTTCCCATATTAGGGAAGTCTTCCCCTACTATCTCCTCAAATATTTCCTAAGGTCCTTTCTCTCTCTCTCTTCTCCTTCTGGGACCCCTATAATGTGAATGTTGGTGCATTTAATGTTGTCCCAGAGGTCTTCTTTACTGTCTTCATTTCTTTTCATTCTTTATTCCTTTCCACAGCAGTGATTTCCACCATTCTGTCTTCCAGCTCACTTATCCATTCTTCTGCCTCATTTATTCGGCTATTGATTCCTTCTAGTGTAGTTTTCATTTCACTTATTGTATTGTTCATCTCTGTTTGTTTGTTCTTTATATCTTCTAGCTCTTGTATCTTCTTGGTCTGTCCCTCCATTCTTTTTCTGAGATCTCGGATCATCTTTACTATTACTCTGAATTCTTTTTCAGGTAGATTGCCTGTCTCCACTTCACTTAGTTCTTCTGGGGTTTCATCTTGTTCCTTCATCTGGAACATTGTCCTCTGCCATCTCATGTTGTCTAACTTTCTGTGTTTGAGGTCCCACAGGCTGCAGGATTGTAGTTCCTCTTGCTTCTGGTGTCTGCCCCCTAGTGGATGAGACTGGTCTAAGAGGCTTGTGCAGGCTTCTTGGTGAGGAGGACTGGTGCCTGCCCACTGGTGGGTGGAGCTGGGTCTTGTCCCTCTGGTGGGCAGGGCCGTGTCAAGGGATGTGTTTAGAGGCGGCTGTGGGCTCAGGAAGACTTAAGCAGCCTGTCTGCCTGTGTTCCTGCCCTGTTGGTTTTTTGGCCTGAGGCATCCCAGCACTGGAGCCTAAGGGCTGTTGGGTGGAGCCAGGTCTTGGCGTCAAAGTGGCAGCGTTTAGGGCAACTCACGCCAGTGAGTACTCCCCAGTGTCTCCGCCACCGGTGTCCTTGTCCCCATAGTGAGCCACAGCCACCCCCACCTCCCAAGTAGATCCTCCAAGTCCAGCAGGTAGGTCTGACCCTGGCTCATATGAAGTCACTGCTTTTTCCCCTGGGTCCCTGTACACACAAGACCTTGTGTGTGCCCTCCAAGAGTGGAGTTTCTGTTTCCCCCAGTACTGGGGAGTTCCTGTGATCAAGGCCCACTGGCCTTCAAAGCCAAATGCTCTGGGGGCTCCTCCTCCCGATGCCAGACCCCCAGACTGGGGAGCCTGACGTGGGGCTCAGAACTTTCACTCCTGTGGGAGACCCTCTGTGATATAAATATTTTCCAGTTTGTGGGTCACCCACCCAACACTTATGGGATTTGTTTGTATCACGAATGCATCCCTCCTACTGTCTTGTTGTGACTTCTTCTTTGGAAGTAGAATATCTTTTTTTGGTAGGTTCCAGTCTTTTTTGTTGATGGTTGTTCAGCCATTAGTTGTGATTTTGGTGTCTTCACAAGAGGAAAGGTGAGTTCAGGTCCTTCTACTCCCCCATCTTGTCCTGGAACCAAGCCCATTTAAATTTGATTTGAATTTCACTTACAGCATTATTGCTTTCCATTTCTCTGCTGTACTGTATCTTTGTTGGCTAATTTCTTCTTTTAATTGTCTGTTTTTGTAAAATATCACATAGGTTTTTACTGGGAAATAAGGAGGCAGCATAACTACATGCTTTGCTGTCTGTGCATGAACTGAATAACAGATATGCAGTGACCAATCACTGATAGACTTTGAAAGAAGTGACATGACTGGTCATTGATCATGATATGTAGCTGTTATTTGTATAGTAATTTGTGGACTGAAGAGCTAGTAGCAATATTTGCACTTTATGCAGTTACTCCCAGTTAATGTAACATGGTAATTGAAATGTCCACTGTGTTGTTGGGGGTCTGGTGTCAAGGGTTAGCTAAACCATGGTATCTGAGATTTGTGCATTTTGGAACTGTGCAAAATAGGACTTCCCGAATTTAAATTTGCTTATATTAAGTTATTTACTCCATGGTCATCTACAACTTCCTTGGTACTCATTTGATTATTAAAGAAACTATGATGTGTCTTTTTCTTTCCTAATTTGTATTTATTCTCACCTGCCTAAACTTCACAGGCTCTTTCAGGCTACTTGATATATTTCTAACTTAATAGTCTGATCCAACCCAACGAAGGCATCTACAACATATGAAGTAAAATATCCACAGTAATAATAATTTATATAGGACTTGGACTTTGCTGTGGGCAACACTTTTAATTATGTACTCATTTCATTTCATCAATAATGCTCTTTAAATTACATTCTCCTTTCATTTCTCAGCATTTTGTCATATTGGGATGGAAGGGAGGGAGTTAGGGAAGGTATCATTATCCTTATTTTACAAATAAGAAAACTGAGGTTGTATCCAAAGTTACATATACTGTATTGTAACTAAGAAATCTGGAACTTGAGCTCAGACCAAATATTTCTCTTACTTTCTTTTGCTGCTTCATGCTGGGGCATTGTCACATCCAAATGAAGTTGTCATGGCCTTCCAACAGGAATAATTAAATTGTTGTTAACTTCTTCCCTTTTTTACCTAAGTAGAGAAAAAAAAAATATGTAGGAAACTGGATTTCATTAAAGTAGATGGGGAGTTTGCCAGCATTTTGGGCTTTGGAAAACATGAGTCTTGATTTAAATTCCCAAGGAAAGTGTTTAGTAAAAATTAATAATAAAAATATTGAAATTCTAATTCTAGAAATTTTTAATTCTAAAATTCTAATTCAGATTTTAGTTTCTTATGTATTAAGGAAAACCATGTCCCCCCAAACATTTGCTAAAGAAAAGCATATTAACTAAGGTTCTAAAATAGCATATAGTAGCTATCCTTAGTTTTTCATCCTTGTTTTTTTAGGAACTCTTTATTGATTTAAAAAATGCTTTGCTTCTCATTTATTTAGAAGTACCTAACCATGATATATAAGAGGACAAAATGGGACTCATAGATTTTTTTGAATAGTAATCTTGATAGTTCTTTCATTCATGTTTTGTTTCTCTCCTTCAGGTAGCTAATTATGGAGTTGGAGGACAGTATGAACCCCATTTTGATTTTGCACGGGTAAGTAAAAAAAAATGGCAAATGAAGGAGTTCCACTGAAGCTTAGGCATGACATGTTAATTCTGTTCTTTTGGTATTAAAAATTCATAGCTTATTTGGAATTTGTGAAAGCATGGTGGAATAGATATTCTGTAAAGCCTTTTAAAGCAGTAAAAAATACCTAGAGACACGGTAAAAGAACTTAGGATACTTTTAAATGCATTGCTGAGCTTTGAAGAAAGTAAAGGAAAATTCTCAAAGGCAAACTGAACAGAGAAAACCTAGAGACTAAAATTAGAGTGTTTAAAGGGAGCAAAAAAGCTGTAGCTGGAGGCATGTACCTCCAGGAATCTAGAGCTTTGGGGATTAACAGCTCTGTGAGAGGACCTGCTATAGTGTAGGCTACTGAACTGAGATCCCTGCATAAAACCTAAATCTCCAAAAGGATTACACCTTCAGAGAAAGAAAGAATGGCCTAGAAAATCATCTGCTTTGAGTTAAGACCCTTCAAAAGAGTTTCCTCTCGAATCCTAGCTGGAGTATGATGTGTTATGGGGAGCTTTTTCTGGCAGTTTGAAAGCAGAGGCCTGCCAGCAGATACAGATGCCCCCAGGATGTTAAATACTTCAGTTATCAGATACAGAATATAAAATAACTATATAGGTCCAGTCTAGCCTCCTCTGGGAGTGGGCAGTTGGCGAGCCCACGCTAACCTGTGCAACTCTGTCCCGATCCCTGAGTTCTCACATGGTGCCCAGACAGATCAGATCGAAGCCATGGCCATTCTTTTTGCTGTTGTTGCCAGGGGAGCCACTATCCTTGCCAAACATGCTTGGTATGGAGGCAGCTTCCTGGAGGTGACACAGCAGATTCTGGCTAAGATACCTTCTGAAAATAACAAGCTAATGTACTCACATGGCAATTCTTTGTTTCATTACATCTGCCAAGACAGGATTGTCTATCTCTTTATCACTGATGATGATTTTGAGTGTTCCCGAGCCTTTAATTTTCTGAATGAGATAAGAAAGAGTTTCCAGGCTACGTACAGTTCAAGAGCACAAACAGTGCTCCCATATGCCATGAATAGTGAGTTCCCAAGTGTCCTGGCTGCACAGCTGAAGCATCACTCTGAGAATAAGGGCATAGAAAAAGTGATGGAGACTCAAGCCCCAGTGGATGAACTTAAAGGAATCATGGTCAGAAACATAGACCTGGTGGCTCAGCAAGGCGAAAGATTGGAATTATCGATAGATAAAACAGAAAATCTCGTGGATTCGTCTGTCACCTTCGAAACAACCAACAGAAATCTTGCCCGAGCCACGTGTATGAAGAATCTCAACTCACCATCATCATCATCATCATCATATCAGTCATATTCATCTATATTATTGTGTCACCTCTCTGTGGTGGATTTACACGGCCAAGCTGTGTGAAGAACTAAAAAACTTATCATTAACCTAGGATACGAGAGAACAGGGAGTTAAAAGCAATCCGTTTGATTCAAGCCTTTTAATACTGACCGATGGTGTCTGCCAGTCTCTTCAACCCTCTTCTTTCTCTCTTTTGTTTTAATATTGTTCTATGCCTCCAGATTTATCTTTGTCCTATCAACCAGTTTATTCCAGTGCACTTCAGACCGAACCATTTATTGCAGCAGTAGCCTTAAAAAGGCATTTTGTTTCTTTGGTTTGTTAACTAGTGTCATCTACTTATAGATACATTTTTGTTTATAATTGCACAAAGCTATCACCAAGGTAGAAACCACCTGTCTTATGAGCTGTCTACTGAAATTATGGATGACCTTTGTGCACACAAAAGTTCAAGAGACAGATAGTATTGCTAACATCTCATCTTAATATCCTTTGATTTTGAAGGGTTTTAAGTGCTTGGAAACAATATACATGGAGAATTGTTGTTATTTTGGGAATTGTAGTTAATTGTTGGTGTTTCTAGGAGCCCACGCAGGTAAAGTATTAAACATTTTATCTCAGTGAGATGGGGAACGTTTTGCTAGCCTCTTAGAAGCAAACAGAATTATCCTTGTCTGCTTATTATTAACTTTAGGCAGAAAGTTTTGATCATTCACAAACCTCGCCGAGCTTGATATCCTCTGTTTCCCCATTGCAGTTGATTTGAGAAGACAGTGGTTTAAATATTGTTGAAGGTTGTGGTTTTTTACATATTCCTTTTTCTTTGGTGGATATTTAGGGCAATTGTATAGATAATAGAATGGGTAGTGGATGGAGTGGGGAGGCACATTCCTCTGGCTCACCAAAGAAAAAGAAGAGAACCACAGTGGAAAAGCCCAAACTGAATATAGTCAGCAATCAGCTCCAGGATTTGGGTTTGACTGGTGTTGAATAATAGTTTGAGCATCCTTTGCGGTTTAGTAAGTTCTTTAATCTGCCTAGTTTTGAAGAATTCTTTTGTGAAACTTGAGAGTAGACAGTATGATACATGAAAGAATACAAGACATTTTAGCTAACATCCATGTAGCTGCAGCGTGAAAAAACTGGAGTGTAATCATACTGCTTTGGCTACTCTGGCATCTGTTAGCTAGTGTGTACTTTTAGTGTGTATCTGAAAGGACAACATTTGGTGCCCTAGATCTAACTGCACTTATTTATCAATAAATGCCAGTAAATGGACATTATATTACATTTGACTATTTTCCCAATGAAAGAACAAATTGGTCTGTAAAACCTAGTCACCTGTTTAGCCTAGTCATGTGCCTTGAATATTTATGTGTCACGTAATCTGGCACCTGCAACCTGTTCTTCCATCTGTACCATTCAATTCATGCTGATTCATTTATTTGACATATATTTTCAACCCCCTGGAACTCTTTTCCTGGTGATCATGTATAGTGCAAATGTTTTTTCAGTCCTCTTTATCAACACTAATGCCTTTTAATTACATCAGCATTTCCTGTTGGAAAACACATTTGTTCCATGAAAACATTTGGCATTCCTTAATAATAATTTCCAAATGTCTTTAGTCCCAAGAAAAAGACTTAAAGCTTATTTCCCTTTCTTACACACATGTGAATAAAAATGATATGCATGTTTTAGGGATAAATTACTTAACCATATCTTGATCTGTTTATGTATAAGAATGCTTTTTAAAGCACATACCTTGTTTTAAATGATGTACAAACTGAAGGCATTAATAAAATTTAAGAGTAATAGAAAAAAATAACTAATACTTTAAAAATAAAAGAGGATAAAAATTAATGAATTCTCAAAATGATTTAACATATTTGAAAAATAGAAGCTTTAGGTCGAAAAAATTGTTGAAATTTAAAATTTAGTGTATAAGTTAAACAGAGACAGCTGCAGTGAATTAGTGAATTGGGCAATAAATCTGAAGAAATTACAGGATTACATTTTGAAAGACAGGAAGATAAAAAACATAAAATAGATGCAGAGGCTGGAGAATAAATAATATTAAAGCAGTTTGTTAAAAAGTTGTTCTTGCCCAAGTACTCTTGCTTAAGATCAATAAATATTTAACCTTTTAAATAAAAAAGTAATTTTAATATATCAAGCTATAAATTGTCATCACCAAATCTTAATTTAAGCTTTATCATAATTACATGAATTCTAAGGAATGTGCCAAGTATTCTAATAAACGTCTTGATCTATTACCATTTTTTAATAAGAGTATATTCTTTGGAAAGAAAACAGTCTGTATTGTATTAAATTCCTTGACTGGTTTAATCCCAGAATCCTAGACTCTTTTTCTGGGCAGGCTAGCAAAGGATATATTTTTAGTCTCTTTTCCATCTGTTTTCAATTATTGAAAAATGTCTGAGGATCTTGGATGATGTGAAAGACTACAGTTTAAGTCCTCACATTAATGTAACTAAATTTTTTTTCTTAGCTTTTTATTTTGAAATAATTATAGATTCCTAGGAAGTTTCCCCCCAAGATACAGGGAGATCCCATGTACCCTTCACTCAGCCACCTTCAGTGTTAACATCTTGCATAACTGTAGTACACTATAAAAACCAGGAAATTGGTGTTGGCACAAGCAACAGAGCTTATTCATATTTCACCAGTTATGCTCGCATTCATGTCTGTCTGTCTGTCTGTCTATACAGTTTTATTACATGTGTAGCTTTATGTAACTACCACCACAATAAAGATACATAACTGCACCATCACTGTAAGACTCCCTTGCGGTACTGGTCTGTAGCTACATATACCCTTCTGCCTCCCGCTGGTAACCACTAATCTGTTCTTCACTAAAATTATTTCGCAGATGTTACGTAAATGGTACATACGGCATGTATCCTTTTAAGATTGTCTCTTTTCACTCAGCATAATTCCCTTGAGGTTCATCCATGTTTTTGCAGAACATATCAACAGGGTGTTCCTTTTTGTTTGCTGCATAGTATTCTGTGGTATAGGTATATGACAATTTTAGTCATTCATCCTTTGAAGGACATTAATGGACAATTTGAGGATATGACAAATCGATGTGTATAAATTTCTGTGTGAAAAATACATGATTTTCATTTTTCTGGGAAAATGCCAAGAGACTATACTGTATTTTAATTTAGCTTTAAATAGCCAGACGTGAATTCTTCAGCCAGATTAAAGTGCTGACAGCCCAAAAGACAGTCAAGAATAGTAGCAGTGACATTTGAATGGATCATGAGTTCAAAGTAAATCTCAAGGTAAATTTTTTTTTACCCACAGAGAATTGACTTAATGAATGTAGCTGAGAGACTCTCATGTCTTGCTTTTTTGGAAGCTAAAACTATAGGTGTCAATTTTTAAAATAATCTGTGGGTAGTAGATATTGGTTCTCACTATATAGGCTAACAAATCTGTATTTTCCCCCCAAATGGTCTTATCAAAAGTATTCAGTGTACTAGTTGAATCAACAACCAACAAATATCTGAGTGCCTGTTGTATATAGTGCACTGGACATTATAAAGGAACCTTTTGGGGCTGTTTTTAGCATACTGTTCAGCATATTAATGATGTTAGTTGCCATTGGAGAATTTGCATTACTGAATTTTATACCACTGAGTTGTGTTTTATTCACAGAAAGATGAGCCAGATGCTTTCAAAGAGCTGGGGACAGGAAATAGAATTGCTACATGGCTGTTTTATGTAAGTTATAGCTAAAATTTTTAAGTTGGGATTTGATCACATGACTCATTTATTTTGATGTGTGCAGATGTTTGTTCTGTTTAGCTCTTGATTAACATCCTAGTTTAACATTTTTTTACAACTGAGTAAAGGGAGTTAAGAATTTTTTCTTTGCATTTATAAGTTTTTCAGATTGTACTTATTACAACCTGAAGAAGAAAGTTAAAATTACACCTAGTCCCAGTATTTGAAGGCAATGTGATATTTTGGAGTATGGACTGTCATCTATAGTCATCTATAATGTGTATATAAGCAACTCTGTGTATTTGTAGGAATTTATGTGTATATATCCACATTATCTTAATAAACTTTTATTTTGAATTTATTGATAAATATCATATCAGAAAAGTGTTAAGTATATAAGTATATAACGATAAATTTTCACAGAGTGAACACTAGCATAGTCAGCACCCAGATCAAGAAATAGTACATTAGAGCACGCTAGAAGCCCTTTCCTCAAGGGTAACAATTCTCCCATTGTTCATTAGTTTCAAAACAGTATGATCTTCATTTTTTAAATTGTTTATATATTCATACATGTAGAAAAAATTAAGCTTTGATCATAATATTTGCCCCAGTTATCTATTGCTGCATAACAAATCACCCCAAAACTGAATGGTTTAAAGTAACAGTTTGATTCTTATCTTTCATGGTTGTGAGGTTGATTGGGCTTCATTTATGGTTCTTGCTCTGGATCTCTCGTGCATTTGCAATCAGATGATGGCTGGCACTGGGGTCACCTTAAAGGCTGAAGTTGAGGCTGGTTGTTGGCCAGAATACCAGCATGTGGACTGGGCTTCCTCATAGCATGAGGCTGGATTCTAAGAGCAAGTATCCCCCAAAAGGCAGTACATAGCTTTTTTTTTCTTTTGGCTGCGTTGGGTCTTCGTTGCTGCACGCGGGCTTTCTCTAGTTGCAGCGAGCGGGAGCTACTCTTCATTGCAGTGTGCAGGCTTCTCATTGCGGTGGCTTCGCTTGTTGTGGAGCACGGGCTCTAGAGCTCAGGCTCAGTAGTTGTGGCACACAGGTCGCTGCAACTAGGGAAGGCCCACACGCAGCAACGAAGACCGATTGCAGCCAAAAATAAATACATAAAGTAAATAAATTTTTTTTTAAAAAGCAAAGAAATACAAGAAAATTGATGCTATATTATTTGGTCCAATATCCGTAAATGTTAGATTGTTTGTGACTATCAGACTATATATTAGATAATTATATCCCCTTTTAGTTATACATAGCATTTTTATTAGATTTGTATTCATTTTTTTCATTATTTGAATGCTTTTCTCAGATGGGCCACATGGCACAACTTTTAAATTCCTCTGAAGTTAGTTTTTTCATTGCTTAAGAGCTATTCGCTCTTTGATATCGATTATATATTTATCATGGTAAAATACACTTCTTTATATCACTGAATGCCTTTAGCATTAAACTGTGCTTGATACTAAAATCAAACTCTTCTTTGGTACAGCATTTGCCTATAAATCACTTGTTTTAGATGTGACTCTTGAATATAGCATATAGTTGGATTTTGCTTTGTGATACATTAGTCTGACTCTACATTCTACTTACGTTGTTTTTGAAAAAAATCTTCACTATATGATCTGTGTTTCCTTTGCCTCATTTTATGCATGTGCTTCTTCAGTTAATTTGGAAGGTTTGTGTTTTTATTCTAATTCACCATTAAGAATATAACTTTATAAATCTTTTAATCTTCTAATTTTTAGTTAATATGTGTTGATACCCTACCATGAGAAATGACAAAACTGGTTTTAGTTTATTACTTTTCTCTTGGTGTTCAGTCCTATTTTGTTTGAATTCACTTATTTAAATATTTATTGAATACCTACTGTTTTGAGGCTATTCTCAGCAATAAACAAAACAGATGAAAATTCCTGCCCCCATGGAGATAATATTCTAGTGCTATAGAATACATATTTATACCCCATGTTACTTGATTTGTCAGTTTTAAATCATCTCTTTTTACCTCTGGCTATAAAAGAAATAGCTATCCCAAATTATATCCCAATCTCCCTTGCTGACTTCATCTTTCCTCTGCTTTTATATATCTATGTAAACCTAAATAGCATCGTGTCTTTTAAAAACTGACTAGCATGCACAAACCCAGTTATGTAAGTAGAAGTCCAGATATTCTCATTCTAGTATTTAGTATCAAATCTACCTCACAGTGGCATGTTTAACTTTATTCTAGCACTTTTGATAATACTCTCATCTCTTATTAGATGAGTGATGTGTCAGCAGGAGGAGCCACTGTTTTTCCTGAAGTAGGAGCTAGTGTTTGGCCCAAAAAGGTAAGCTTAGCTTGTTATTTTAATTTGGTGGCGGCGGGTCCTCTGTATTTTTTCCCTGAGGAATATATGCACCTATATTTCATAGTCTAAGTAGTAAATAACATTTTTAAAGGTAGTACACTTAAGGACTACATTATGTCTAGGGAAAATTTTAGATATTGTACAATTTACCGTGAGTACCTAGAGGTATGAACAACGAGGGATTAGTGTTTAGAAGTTTTCATTTCTAAAATGGGTTCCGTATGATACTTGCTATTGTAAGATGTGTTAGCTTTGGCAAATACACTTTTTTGTTAAGTAACGCAGATATTAATGCTTTCATGTGATCACCAAAATTTTGTACATTATATGATACTTTCAGAACTATATTAGAGGAAGATATAATGCTGCCATAGAGAATTATTTCCATAGAACAGAGGAAAATTTAGTTACTATAAAAAGCAATAACCTGATACTTTATTTGGGGATAATTTTGTATTGTTTTCCACAGGGAACTGCTGTTTTCTGGTATAATCTGTTTGCCAGTGGAGAAGGAGATTATAGTACACGGCATGCAGCCTGTCCAGTGCTGGTTGGAAACAAATGGGGTAAATATTTCCTATATTCTCTAAACAGAATTTGTGATTTTTGTCTCTTATTTAAAAATTATTATAATTTACATCTTAAAAGAAAGTGAAAAAAAACTCCTGACAGATTTGCCTAACATGACTTTAACACTGAAAGGGATTCAACCAAGCAAGTTTCTTAATATAAATTTGCTTTTAACAGATCAGATTTTTTGACATTTTTAACACCATTTCCACTTATTATTTAAGAAACGTTAATTGATTCAAACTTGAATCTTCCTCTCATGGGGTTCACAGTTGTCTCTTGTAGTAGATACTAATACAAAGATATAAACAGAAGACAGTAACTACTTACATTTAGGGAGGCTTCTTTGAAGTTTAATTTTTATATTTAGTCTTGAAGATAGAGCAGTAGTTTTCCAGGCATGTTAGGGACCAGGGCCAGGAATCATATGAGGCTAGAGAGGTACTCTCAGGTTCATGCAAGTATAGGACTGGCCACATTTAAAAAAAAAAAAAAAGAAAAAGAAATAGAAATGGGTGAACTTATTTTTATATAGATTTATTTAACCCCATATATCTATTTCCATATGTGTCACTTGGCCACATTCCACACTTGAAGTGCTTAGTAGCTACATGTGTCTAGAGGCTACCGTATTGGACATAGCAAGATTAAGGAGTGATACCTGATCATCAGGATTTAAAAGAACTCCCCTGATGATTACTAATGTTTGAGAACCACTGGACTAGAATGAAGGGAGGCTAGTGGAGGAGAGATGAGTTTAGAAGGCTGTTTTCTGTTGTCTAAATGGGTGATGATAAAAGCCTGGACTAAGGCAGCAACAAAAGGTTTGGAGAGCAAAGAATAGATTGAAGAGATCATAGAAGTAAAATCAACAGGGTTTGATGAATAAAAGATTGGATACACGGGTTAAGACAGGTAACAAGGTAGTTAAGAATTAATGAGTGCTACTTTAAATATCTTATACATGTTGATGCCATTGATTGGGTTCTATGATATAGGAGAAGGAGACAGAAATTAATTCCTTTGGGGGTATATTAAAAAACAGTATCTTGGAACAAAGGAGTCTTGAGTACATAATACGAGAGATTAATCATAGAGTTGTGTTCATTTTTAAAATGTCTTTGTGTGAGAAGTGGTATTTTGCAAACAGGTAAAACAGTGTTTTGTTCTGTCTGTACCTACATCTCAAGTCTTACATTGAACATTAGAAACTTTAGGAAATACACATGCACAGATTCTCAAATGTACATACATATATATAAAATCTTTTTTATTTCCAGCATTTACTGAAGTTCTTAAAAAAAACAGCCTAAGTAGCATCTGTCTTTGTCTGGTTTTGGTCTTGAACTTTTTTAGCCTATGTAGAAACTTCATTATAGTCCTGGCTCCTAGGAGTTAATAATTAAATACTAGTTAGATAGTGGGGGACATTAATCTATTATTTTCTTTCACAGTATCCAATAAATGGCTCCATGAACGTGGACAGGAATTTCGAAGACCGTGCACCTTGTCGGAATTGGAATGACAAACAAACAGACTTCCCTTTCTCTCCTGTTGTACTCTAATGTGTCTGATACACACATTTCCCAGTCTTAACTTTGAAGAGTTTACAATTGACTAACACTCCATGATTGATTCAGTCATGAACCTCATCCTATGTTTCATCTGTGGACAATCGCTAACTTTGTGGGGGGTTTTTTTCTTTTAAAGGTAACACTTAAAACACCACATTTTACATATGAAACCTTAAAGTTCAGTTGGTATCACAGAGGACAAAGCAAGGCAGGGTAAAAAATGAGGAATTTTTACATTTATGGTATATTTTAAAGAACTTTTTTTGGTTGGATAAAAAATACAATTTAGGCATCTGATTATAGTATTTCAGTACATCTCAGTTGGTGGGTGGTAGGCTAGAATGGTCCCTGTGATTAAAGAACAGATGCCGTATAGTATGGACCTAGGTATTATGTTTACCTAGTCTCAACAACTCCCTTCTGGATCTGCCTGAAGACTAGGAATAAATTAGCCCTGTAAAGTGGGTTCCATACAATGTTTGCCCCTCCATATGCTATTCTAATTTGATTTTTTTTCTCCCAAGTCATTTTTAAAGTATGCTTTATTTTACCAATCCCCTTCTTTCATAGCTCCTCTGTGGTGAATTAAATTTGAGTTACAATACTTTGATTAAAAAAAAATTTTTAACAGAAGGTCCTACATTAAAGACTGGGCCTTCTTAACTAAAATGATCATGACTTAGTCTGTTTCTTGTTTTTCTTAAATGACTGATGATTTTGTCCAAAAAATTTTGCTGTTTTTCTTAGTGCTAATTCCTTGCCTCTTATTTCAGCTACAGCAGGGGATGATGATGTTGGCATTCGGATTAAAAAAATATCGTGCCTTAGGAGACTGGAAATTTAAAAATGTACAAGTCCTTTCAATGATGAGGGAATTGATAAAAAAGGAGTTTTTCCTAAAAAGCCAAAATGTTTGTTTTTTCAATTCTGAAATGTGTTGTGACAACAGTGACCTATTTATGATCTTAAATCTTTTTTTTTTAAATGTTTCCGTTTTCTGTGTGGTATTTTTCATATTTAAATGTGAATGTGTGCTATAGCAATAACAGGTTATTTCTTTAGAATTAGGACTTAGGTTTATCCTCCTGATTTTCATTCACTCTAAAGTCACATTGTTATGGTAGAAAATTAAGGCTCTTTGAACTTTCAGATATTTAATCAATCAAAATATGTTACCTTCAAAGGGAGCTTTACAACTTTATTACTATGGTTATGGAGTTTTTACAGTAATGCTACTTAAGATTTTCTGTTGTTCAAATACATGGTATGGTAGTAGAAAGCTCTGAACCTAATGAAGTATGTTAATTGACCCGTTAACCTTTATATTTCTTATGGTGAATCATAGTTCACATAAGGGCTCTTTATCCTTTATGCAGTATTTAAATAAGGAAGAATTTGGTTAATTCTCTGGGAAAGAGGGTATTACTTTACCATTTTTTAAAAAAAGTGAACTGTGAACTTTATTTCTCCGAACTATCCTTTGTTCCACTACAAGTATTTTAGTAAGAAATATTGAGAATTAAGTTCATTAATCTAATCAGATTTTGTGACCACAGATTTTTAAAAAATCTTTTTTAGATGGAAGCAATGTAAATTCAAAATTGAAGAAATAAAATGGGTGTTCAAAGAAAGGATACTAATCCTTAATTGCCACGTGTTTTAGAAAGTAGAATAAAAAATATCTATTTCACAAGGAAACAACATATTCCATAATCCTACAAATTTCATTATATTCAACCCCAAACCCCACACAGGGATTGGTAAACTCTTGTCAGTGTTAGGTCTTACAGAACCCTCCCAAGTTTCATAATTACCAACTATTTTTCTTTCCAAATGAAAAGGAGAAAAAAAATCCAGTATAAAACTTTGCAATCCTTTTTTTTAATGCTGAACTTTAAAATAAATGAGGGCTAGAGCTATCATGGAAAATGTGGAAACTGTGGTTTCCTCACCAACCCTAAGTGTCCATCCTTTAAGGTTGGAAGTTTCATCATTCATTAACTTTAACCATGAGTTATCACCAGTATCACCAAGTTAACTGAAGTATCCACCAGAATACTCAATCAGCAGGGTAAGTAAATGCCATAACTATGTAATAACCTAGTAGGATTATTTAAAAAAATAACGAAGTGACTTTAAGATTCTTCAGAAAGCTAGATGGTAAATGCAGTAATGAAAGACACAACCAACCATGTACTTTGGTGAATTTATAATAAAATGGTTACTACAATATAAAAGGATTGAGAAGAGTTGTTGTAAGCAGTAAACACACACACATATAAAACCTTATATATGTGTGATATAAAAATATAATACCTTATATGTGTGTGTGTATATAAGATATATATTATTGCTGCTGAGAAGAATCTAAATATCCTTACAGAGTCATGTGTTGCTGGTTATATGTAAATTCCATGCCAGATTTCCACTTAAGTCCATATAGCTGAAAAATGAACAACCCATATGTAGGGCCTAATGAGCTAAACAATTGAATGACTAGATGGCTGCCATTACGAAACTTACAGTGTAATACCAAAATAACAACAACAGCAAATACCCAATCATGATTAAATAATCAGTTGAGAAGGATTAAACAGGATTATGAAATGGAGATTGCTAGGAGAAAGCAGAAAGAAAAATGACATCTTAGTCTGGATGCCCAGCAGCACAAGAACCAATCCCTTCTCTTGGCAGCACTTCACTGGGGTAAAAGTTTGTTATTTAGCAGGAGCAGTATTGGGTAACTTAGAGAAATAAGAATGATTGTCAGCACTAGAGAGTACTGTTTATTAAATTATCAGATTTATCAGAATTAAATAGATTTCATATTCCAATTTCCTAATGTCCTTGGATATTATTCTACCACACTAATGAGTTTTGCAAAAGTAACTGTAGTAGAACAGTAAATTTCTTGGCTGCCTGCTTTATTGACTTTTATTTGAGGACTTTGAAGTTTACTTTTTGTGTGAATGTAGCCTTCAATTAAATATACATTTTGATGCAGGAAGACTAATTTGTAAAAAAAAAAAAAAAATAGGCAGTCTTATCAAATATAAAAGTTTAAATAAAAGGAACCACTGAAAAGGAGTGCTAGTCTCTATATCCTGCTTTTTGAGGCCTTGTTGAATTCCCATTGCAGCACTGTTGTATTGAAGTCAGTTGTACAAAACAAGATAATCACAGATAAAATGAGCTCTAACATCTGAAAAAAGAAAATCCTTAAATTTTGTCATTTGGTTGTTCCAATTCCTAACAGGCTTGTTTATAATACAAATCTGTTTTAGGCTAAACACTTTAAAAGATTCAGAATAGAACATTTTAAAGAGAATATGTAGAGTGATGTACACTTTGACGTTTCATGGCTTTTTAGGGAGATGAATTTTATCTTTAGTCAATTTCTTCTAGAAAAGGCATTCACTTATTTAAGTCTACAAAGAGCGAAAATTATTATTTTAATATCTACCTTAAAGTCATAAACATAATTAAGCTCCATTGCAATGTAGGTTTTACATGGGTTTGGAAATATCATGGGTTAAATCATATTATGTAAATAACCTTACAGTTGTTTACTCTTAGAAGGTGAAATAATTAAATTCACCTATAAAGTAAGTTATGTTCTATTTTTACTTTACGTTTAAAAGGCACAAAAGTTAAGGCTCTGCTCTGTAACATGAAACACCTTTCAGATTTTTTATCATGAGATGGAAAAAAGTTCTTATTAAAAATAATCAGTGTTGGGCTTCCCTGGTGGCGCAGTGGTTGAGAGTCCGCCTGCCGATGCAGGGGACACGGGTTCGTGCCCCGGTCCGGGAAGATCCCACATGCCGCGGAGCGGCTGGGCCCGTGAGCCATGGCCGCTGAGCCTGCGCGTCCGGAGCCTGTGCTCCGCAACGGGAGAGGCCACAACAGTGAGAGGCCCACATACCGCAAAAAAAAATAATAATAATCAGTGTTATCTTTCCCACATTCCCTTTTTACTTCTGCAACTATAGGAAAATAGTCTATGGAAAAGTTGAAGTAAGGCAATAATTAAAAGTGCTCTGAAACAGTCCTACTTAGAGTGTGGCTTGCAAAAGAGTTGCCATGGGGTTTGTTACTGTTCCACAATGAGATAAGGAGATTACATGAAAATGTAAATACAGTACATCAATAACTACATGGTTTTGTTCAGTTGACTTTTTTCATAGCAAGATTTTCAAGATGAAGAAAGCAATGTGTTATTTACATTGTGGTACAAGCTCCTTATATCTCAGTGAGAACCGGCTTTAAATAGCATTGCTCTAGAACAGTACAAATTTTGTTTGATTCTACATTTTTAACAGCACTAAAGAGTTTCATATCTGTGGTTTGGATCTTGGTGGGGTAGTGGGAGCAGACTTTTTATGTCATGGCATAATGGGGAAAACAATTCAGAATAATTAATTAGCTTAGCATATAATGTATCAAGGAATCAACATACTATCCTTACAGTGATAGATTTGGATCAACATTTCCTCTAGTTCTTAAACTTAATGGGACTTATTCTTGTTGGTATAAGACATATTTAAGAATATTGGTTCTAGAGGAAGCTAGTGGACTAGGAAGCTCCATACCTTTGTTCCCCCATGGAAACGTGAAACCAGCAACTAGAGCCTGGATGAAATAACTTTATAGAGGTCTGGAAAACAGCCAAAGGTTTAAATTAACCAAATGAAAGCCAAGTTAAGAAAAAGCCATGTTCAAAGTGGTAGGACATTTCACAATGTTTTTACTTAAACTTGCCTCACGCCAAACCTGGTACAGCACAGGTGGGAGGAAGTAGCTGCCCCATTCCCAGTTCTTATCTTTAACCAAAAGGAGCAGAGCAGATCTTGTTTGTAACCTTTTAATCTGTTTGGAAGCTGCATGGACTGGTCTTTTTCACTTAATTCAGAGCTCAGAAGGAAAAGGGTATAGCTGGGAAAAGCCCTGGGAAGCATCAGACACTGCTTGTTAAAGCTGCAGAGGAACTACAGACCTGGAGTAGCCTGATGCAAGAGATTACAGGTGGTGGAATACAATAGAAGGCCCTGAAAAGTGGCTGAGATGAGACTTCTAGGGAAAACAAGACTTTAAAAAGCAGGCATGTATATGGGGAGATGGAGAAAAGCATCAACAAAGGTCCAGGCAAGATGCATGCCAAGGAAAGACCTTGAACCCCATGCTGATCCCAAGGATTAAAATATGCTCTTCTGCAAAGACTGGGAGAGGCTACTCTTTCAAGTACCTAATTCTCAGCACCCCCCACACACATACACAAATCACAAAGCATACATAGAAACAGGAAAACATTTCTCCCATTCAGAAGGAGAAAATTAATTGGAAGAAACCATCCCTGAGGAAACACAGACACTGGATGTACTAAACTAAGAGTTTAAAACACCTGTTTTAAATATGCTCAAAGAGCTGAAGGAGAACATAGACAAAGAGCTAAAAGAAGGCAGAAAATGATATATGAACAAAATAAGAATATCAACAAAAGGATAAAAAATACGAAATTAGTTTAAAAGAACCAACAATAATTCTAGAGCTGAAAAATAAGTGAATCGAAAAATTCACTAGAAGGATTCAACAGCAGGTTCAGATAGGCAGAGGAATAAATCAGCAAACTTGGGGACAGGTCATTTCAAATTATCAAGTCAAGTCCAAGGAGCAGAAAGAATGAAGAAAAGTGAACAGAGCCAAAGGGACTTACATGACACCATCAAACAGCCCAGTATATACATTATGTGAATCCCTGAGGAAGAAAGAAAATTTCTGAGAGATCATTTGAAAAAATAATGGTCAATTATTTCCCACATTTGTAGTCATGGATTGACAAATTCCAGAGGCTTAAAGAATTCCAAGTAGGATAAACTCAGAGAAAACCCTGAGACATATTATAATCATAGTACATAGTAAATCTATTCTACAAAAATGAGAGAGAAATTAAGACATTTCCAGATAAATAAAAGCTGAGGGAGTTCATTACCACTTGACCTGCCCTACAAGAAATGCTTCAAGTTAAAAGGACTCTGGACATTGACTGGAAATCATATGAAAATATAAATATCTATAATAAAGGTAAATATATGGAACAACAGAAAAATCAACATTGTGATTTTTGGTTACAACTCCACTCTTTTTTCCTAGAGGATTTAGAAGACAAATGCATAAAAAATTATAAATATGTTAATGAGTACAATATATAAAGCTGAATTTGTGACTTCATTAACATAAAGGGGAGTGGGTCTGTAAAGGGGTAGAGTTTTTGTGTGGGGTTGCAGAAACTGGTATTAATTCAGATTAGATTGTTATAACTTTAGGGTGTTATATGTAGTCCATGTGCTAACCACAAAGAAAGTATCTAGAATATACACAAAAGGAAATGACAAGTAATCAAAACGTGTCATTACAAAGAAAGTGAACAGAAAAGAAGGCAGTAATAGAGGAAATGAGGGACAAAAAAAAAAAAGCTGTAAGATATAAAGAAAAAATGGCAAAAGTAATTTTGCCATCCCTAGCAGTAATTACTTTAAATGTAAATGGATTAAACTCCCTGATCAAAAGATGTAAATTGACATAATGGATAAAAAACATGACCCAAGTATATGCTGTCTTAAAGAGACTCACTATATCTAAAGACATGCATAAGTTGGAAGCAAAAGGATGGGAAAATATATTCCCTATCAAAATCCCAATGATTTTTTTTACCCATCATAAAATTAATATGTGGGTATAGAGGGGACAGATCTCAAGACAATAAAAGCTATTTATGACAAATCCACATCCAATATAATACTCACTGGTGAAAAGCTGAAATCCTTCCTGATAAAACCTGGAACAAGACAAGGATCCCCACTCTCACCTCTTCTATTCAACATAGTATTGGAAGTCCTAGCCACAGCAGTCAGACAAGAAAAAGAAATAAAAGATATCCAAATTGGAAGGGAAGAGGTAAAATTATCATTATATACAGCTGGTATGATATTGTATGTAGAAAACCCTAAAGACTCCACACAAAAACTTATTAGAACTGATAAACGAATTCAGCAAGGTAGCAGGATACAAGATTAACATACAGAAATTGGCTGCATTTCTTTATGCCAACAATGAAATATCAGAAAGGGAATGTAAAAAAAAAATACCTTTTAAAATCACACCCCCCAAAATAAAATACTTAGGAATAAAGCTGACCAAGGAGGTGAAAGACTTATATACTAAGAACTATAAAACATTAATAGAAGAATTTGAAGATGATTCAAGGAAATGGAAAGATATCTCATGCTTTTGGATTGGAAGAATATTGTTAAAATGGCCATACTACCCAAAGCAATCTACAGATTTAATGCAATCCCTATCAAATTACTCATGACCTTTTTCATGCAACTAGAAAAAATAATCCTAAAATTCATATAAACCAAAAAAGACACAGAATCGCCAAAGCAATCCTGAAGAAAAAGAACAAAGCCAGAGGCATAACCCTCCCAGACTTCAGAAGATACTACAAATCTACAGTAATCCAAACAGCGTGGTACTGGCACAAAAACAGACATACAGATCAATGGAACAGAATAGAGAGAGAGCCCTGAAATAAACCCCCCACACCTACAGTCAATTAATCTTTGACAAAGGAGGCAAGAATATACAATGGGGAAAAGACAGTCTCTTCAGCAAGTGGTGCTGGGAAAGTTGGACAGCCACATGTAAATCAATGAAGTTAGAATACACCCTCTCACCATGCACAAAAATAAACTCAAAATGGCTTAAAGACTTAAACATAAGGCACAACACCATAAAACGCCTAGAAGAGAACACAGGCAAAACATTCTCTGACGTAAATCATACCAATGTTTTCTTAGGTCAGTCTCCCAAGGCAATAGAAATAAAAATGAAAATAAACAAATGGGACTTAAACTTACAAGCTTTTGCACAGCAAAGGAAACCATAAGCAAAATGAAAAGACAACTCACAGAATGGGAGAAAATAATTCGCAGATGATGCAATCGACAAGGGCTTAATTTCCAAAATACACAAACAGCTCATACAACTCAATAACAAAAGAAAACAAATAACCCTATCCAAAAATGGGCAGAAGATTTAAATAGACATTTCTCCAAAGAAAACATAAAGATGCCAATAGGCACATGAAAAGATGCTCAACATTGCTAATTATTAGACAAATGCAAGTCAAAACTACAATGAACAGAAAGGCCCCCCTTGTGCACACCACCTCCACAGACAACTGTTGCCACATGGTGGCCCAATTACAGCAGCAGCGGCCACTGCTCTCTACCCCATTCTACCTCTCCTCGACCCAACCCAGAGGGGTCAGAAACTGCTGCTAGTTTTCCAGCCTGAAGTAGGCTCAAGCTCAGAAAGGGGGGAAATTTAGAATTTAAATTAATTTGGAGTTTCAAAAAAAAAACCTACAATGAGGTACTACCTCACACCAGTCAGAATGGCCATCATTAAAGAGTCTACAAATAACAAATACTGAAGAGGGTGAGGAAAAAAGGGAACCCTCCTACACTGTTGGTGGGAATGTAAGCTGGTGCAGCCACTGTGGAAAACAGTATGGAGGTTCCTCAGAAAACTAAAAATAGAATTACCATATGATCCAGCAATCCCACTCCTGGGCATATATCCAGACAAAACTATAATTCAAAAAGATACATGCACCCCTATGTTCACAGCAGCACTATTCACAATAACCAAGACATGGAAACAAGCCAAATGTCCACCAACAGATGAATGGATCAAGAAGATGTGGTACATATGTACAGTGGAATACTACTCAGCCATAAAAAAAGAACAAAGTAATACCATTTGCAGCAACATGGATACAACTAGAGATTATCACACTAAGTGAAGTCAGACAGAGAAAGGCAAATACCATATCACTTATATGTGGAATCTAAAATAGGCACAAATGAACCTATCTATGAAACAGAATCACGGACATTGAGAACAGACTGGTGATTGTTAAGGGGGAGAGGGTTGTGGGAGGGATGGATTGGAACATTGGGGTTAGCACATGTAGGCTTTTATATATGGAAGAGATAAGCAGCAAGGTCCTACTACTGTATGGCACAGAGAACTATGTACAAAATCCTATGATAAACCATAATGGAAAATATGAAAAAAAGAATGTATATATTGTATAACTGAATCACTTTGCTGTACAGCAGTAATCAACACAACATTGTAAATCAACTATACATCAAATAAATAAATAAATAAAATTAATATGGAATCAAAAGGGACCTTAAATAGCCAAAATAATCTTGAAAAAGAGTAACAATAGAAGTCTCACACTTCCTGATTTCAAAACTTACTACAAAGCTACAGTAATCAAAATAGTGTGATACTGGCATAAAGACATAGACAATTAGTATAGAATAGAGAGCCTAAAAATAAATCCACATAACTCAACAAAATATAACCCAATTAAAAAAAAAAAGATCAAGGACTTGAATAGACATTTCTCCAAAGAAGAAATACAAATATCTAATCAACACATGAAAAGATGCTCAACATCACTAATGACTAGGGAAATGCAACTCAAAACCACAATGAGATAAACTCTCACACTCTTTAAGATGACTATTATCGCAAAAAATAAAAAACAACAAGTGTTGGTGAGGCTGTGGAGAAATTGGAATCTTCACACATCGCTGGTGGGAATGTAAAATAGTTTAGCCACTATATATTCCTCTTCTGGGTATATATCCTAAAGTAATGAAAGCAGAGACTCAGAGAGATATTTATTTGTACACTCACTTTAATACCAGCAGTATTTAGAAGAGCCAAAAGGTGGAAGCAGCCCAAGTGTCCATCAGCAGATAAATGGATAAATAAAAGATAAAAAGGATGACAGTTTTTAAAATAAAGAAATTAATAAAACAATCCAAAAGAAAATGAAACTGAAAATAAGCAAAGAAGATCTAACAGAGATAATGGGAATCCCTAAATAAACAACAAAACCAAGTAAAAAGAATCATGCTTAAAAGTTATATTTCAAGAAAACTGTCTGTAGTATGCCTGACATTAAGCTTTTGAGTGCTGAGACATCCATTTCAAAGGCATCCATCTTGAATAACCATATTGCCAGCTATATGACACAGCTACAAGCAAAACAACTAGATAAGGAGTCAGGCTGCCCCACACATGAAGTTTCCCTTTTAGAAAGCCCTGTGTCCTAGATAAATGACCACCTGAGCGTACCTGCTTTTCACTTCCCATGCACTATTCCCACTCTTATACTTGAAGCTTGCCAATAAAGAGTGAACCCACAAAATCTCAGGCACCCCACCCTCAGAAATTAATAAAGACAGACCACCAAGTCTGTGCTCCCTCCCTCCTACTCTACCCGTGACCTACTGTGTGGCCCTTGGTAGTGCTGTGTACCCTCTAGGATATTTGAGTAATCTTGTTCTTCAAAGTTCCCTGATGGTTTTTTGCTGAGGTGCTCAATGCAATCATAGTAAGAACCACAAGGGCTGGTCCACCCACAACATTGGCTCCAGTCCAGAAAACGTCTGCGGGGGCTCCCACAAGTAATAGGGACCCAGGCAAGTGTCTCAGGCTTTCCTACCCAATAGCATCACTATCAGTAGGCTGGGACAGACACAATACTTTCTTAAAATAAAAACATTTAAAACTATATATTGAAAGAGCACATTGTGTACCAGAGAATAACAACTCAGAATGACCAACATCATTACATACTCGTAAAATGACCAGATTTTAAAGAGCAAAAAAATTTCCTTTGAGCATTTTGGCAAAAAGACCACATTACTTATAAGGGAGAGAGAATTAGATCATTAGTAGATGTCGACAGCAACACTTTATCCCAGAAGAAAATGGATATAAAATATATTTAAGGTAGTCAAGGAAAGAAAATGTGAATGAAAGGTTTTATATACAGCATAACTACCCTTTAAGTACAAAGGGCACAGACAAATCTATCAATATGCAAGAACTCAGAAAATATTGTTCCTGTGACACTTTCCCAAGAAATCTAGAGAATGAACATCTGACACCAGAATGGAAATTAGTTAGATATGAAAGATGATGAAAATACTAATGATCAAACCCATAGGATATAGTAGCAACTACAGAAAAATATTTAACTTTTAATTTACAGTATAAAACCAAAAAAAATTTTTTTAATTAGTGTATTTATGGTGCAGCTACTATGGAAAACAGTATGGAGGTTCTTCAAAATATTAAAAATAGAACTACCATATGATCCAGCAATTCCACTTCTGGCTATTTATCTGCAGGAAATGAAAGCACTAACTCGAAAAGATATAGGCACCCTCATGTGCCTCATATAGGCACCTTTCATTCACATTCTTTGCAGCACTGAACATGAAAACAACCTAAGTGTCCATCAGTGGATGAATGGAGAAAGAAAATGTGATATATACACACAATAGAATATTAATCATCCATAAAAAAGTAAATTTTGCCATTTGTGACACCAGAGATGGATTTCAGGATGTTATGTCAAGTGAAATAAGTCAGAGAAAGATAACTACTATATGATCTTACTTATATGTGGAATCTAGAAAGATAAAACAAGAAAATACCTACATAGATACAGAGGACAGAGTTAGTGGTTTCCAAAGGTGAGGGATGGGGGTGGGGGTCAAAATAGGTGAAGGAGGTCAGGAAGTACAAACTTCTAGTTATAAGATAAAGAAGTCACATGGAAAAAGTGTAACTCTGTGTGGTGATGGATGTTAATGATTTACTGTGGTAATCATTTTGCAATATATATAAGTATTGAATGATTACATTATACACCTGAAACTAATATAATGTTATGCGAGTTACATCTCAAAAAAAAAATTATTAGTCCCGAGTGTCAGTAGTGCCAAGGTTGAGAAACCCTGATCTAAGTCACTTGATCAAGAACAGCTGAAAGAAATGTACTCATTTTGATGAAGTGCTGGTTTGAAGAGCTTGTCTTTAAAATCTTCAGGTTGTATAACAGTTGAGCCTGCTAGATGTATTCATCAGATATCATGTTCTTCATCCTATTCCTTTTTTTCTTGGAACATTAAAGGCATTATAAAAACCAAAAAAATGTAATAATAAAATAAATGTATTCAATTAGAAAAATAGAGAAAACATTTAGTAAGTATGATGGAAATAATTCGTGCTTAGATGCAAGTTTACAGCACCAAATGTCTACATTAGAAAGAAGAAAGGTCCAAAAATTAATAACCTGGTTTCCACTTTAAGAAGCTGGAAAAGCTATACAATGGGGAATATTACTCAGCAATAAAAAAATGAAGTAGTTTCTCTGGTGGTGCAGTGGTTAAGAATACGCCTGCCAATGCAGGGGACACAGGTTTGATCCCTGGTCCGGGAAGATCCCACACGTCACGGAGCAACTAAGCCCGTGCGCCTGTGCTTTTGAGCCTGCGAGCCACAACTACTGAGCTCGGGTGCTGCGACTACGGAAGCTTGCATGCCTAGAGCCTGTGCTCTGCAACAAGAGAAACCACTGCAGTGAGAAGCCCACGCATCACAATGAAGAGTAGTCCCTGCTCGATGCAACTAGAGCAAGCCCACGCACAGCAGCAAAGACCCAATGCAGTCAAAAATAAATAAATAAATAGGAAATAGGTTTTTTAAAAAAAAATGAAGTAGTGATACATGCTACAAGATGGATGAACCCTAAAAATATACTAAGCGAAATAAATTGATTACCGAGGACTGCATATTGTATGATTCCATATATATGAATGTCCAGAATAGACAAATCCAAAAAAGAAAGCAGATTAGTGGTTGCCTGGGGTGGGGAAATTAGGGAGTGATGGCATTAGGTTTCTTTTTGGGTTAATGAAAGTGTTCTTAAGTTGATTGTGATGATGAAAACACAATTCTTTGAATATACCTGAAGTCATTAAATAGTACATTTTAAGTTGTTCACTTGTATGGTATGTGGATTGTTTCAATAAAAGTGTTTTCTTTTAAAGACTAGAAACAAAGAACAAATTAAACCAAAAGTAAGAAGAAAACTAAGAGCAAAAATAAATGAAAGGAAAATAGACAAACCATAGAGAAATTCAGTGAAACCAAAAGCTATTTTCTTAAATCCATCAATAAAAATTGATAAATCTTTAGACTGATAAAGAGCCAAGAGAAAAGAAACAAATTACCAATATCAGCCATCAAAAAAGGGACATCACTACAGCTTTTACAAGCATTAAAAGGATAATGGAGGGACTTCCCTGGCGGTCCAGTTGCTAAGACTTCACCTTCCAATGCAGGGGGTGAGTGTTCAATCCCTGGTCAGGGAGCTAAGATCCCACATGCCTTGGGGCCAAAAAAACAAAACATAAAGCAGAAGCAATATTGTAACAAATTCAATAAAGACTTTAAAAATGGTCCACATCAAAAAAATGATAATGGAATATTATGAACATCTTTATATCAAAAATAAGACAATTTATTGACAAATTTATTTTATTTATTGAAATTGACAAATTTCTTGAAAGAGAAAAATTACCAAAATTTACCCAAGAAGAAACAGTCTGGATAGCCCCATTTCAAGTAAAGAAATTGAATTAATAATTTAAAAAATTACCACATTATCCCAAGAATGTAAAGATGGTTCAATATTTTTAAAATCTGATGGCCAAAAAGCACATGAAAAGATGTTCAACATCACTAATTATCAGAGAAATGCAAATCAGAATGACAATGAGGTATCACCTCACACCAGACAGAATGGTCATCATCAAAAAGTCTACAAACAATAAATGCTGGAGAGGGTGTGGAGAAAAGAGAACCCTCCTACACTGTTGGTGGGATGTAAATTGGTACAGCCACTATGGAGAACAGTATGAAGGTTCCTTACAAAACTAAAAATAGGGCTTCCCTGGTGGCACAGTGGTTAAGAATCTGCCTGCCAATGCAGGGGACACGGGTTCGAGCCCTGGTCTGGGAAGATCCCACATGCTACAGAGCAACTAAGCCCATGAGCCACAACTACCAAGCCTGTGCTCTAGAGCCCGTGAGCCACAACTACTGAGCCTGCGTTCCTAGAGCCTATGCTCTGCAACGAGAGAAGCCACCACAATGAGGAGCCCACACACTGCAACGAAGAGTAGCCCCTGCTCACCGCAACTAGAGAAAGCCTGCGTGCAGCAATGAAGACCCAACACAGCCAAAAATAAAATAAATAAAATAAATAAATTTTTTAAAAAGAGACTTGAAAAAAAACCCTAAATGTAGAAATACCATATGGTCCAGCAATCCCACTACTGGACATATATCTGCAGAAAAGCATAATTTGAAAACATACATGCACCCCAATGTTCATTGCATCACTATTTACAATAGCCAAGACATGGAAGCAACCTAGATGTCCATCAACAGAGGAATGGATAAAGAAGATGTGGTACATATATGCAATGCAATATTACTCAGCCATAAAAAGAACAAAATAATGCCATTTGCAGCAACATGGATGGACCTAAGAGATTATCATACTAAGTGAGGTAAGTCAGACAGAGAAAGACAAATATCATATGATTTCATTCATATGTGGAATCTAGTTTTTAAAAATGATATAAATGAACTCATTTACAAAACAGAAACAGACTCACAGATTTTGAAAACAAACTTATGGTTACCAAAGAGGAAACGTGGAGAGGGGGGATAAATTTGGAGCTTGTAATTAACATACACACACTACTATATATAAAATAGATAACCAACAAGGACCTAAAATAGATAACCAACAAGGACCTAATGTATAGCACAAAGAACTATACTCAATATTCTGTAATAACCAATATGGGAAAAGAATCTGAAAAAGAATGAATATATGCATATGTATAACTGAATCACTTTGCTGTACACCTGAAACTAACATAACATTATAAATCAACTATACTCCAATAAAATTAAAAAATAAAAATAAAATAAAATCTGCTAATTGAATCCACAGCCTTAATAAAGGTAATATTAATTGTTGGGGAAGGTGTTTGTCATCCATACATGATTAAAAAAATAAAAACTTGGAAACTGGAAGTAGAAGGGAACCTCCTTAATCTGATTATTGGTATCTACTATAACTTCTAATAAATATCATACTTGATTATAAAATTTGTTTTTAAGAATTTCACTTAATACAACAAGTAAGGTCAAATGCTTGCTAGTACTTCTTACATTCAAAATGGTGTCAAGGTTCTGGTAAATATAACAAGAAAAAGAAAAGAGGTAAGTATAACAGGAAAAAGAAAAGAGGTACGTGGCAGATAGTTTAGAACGACTCACTCTACCTGTTTAAATTCTTATTTTGCTATAGTAAATAGACTGAAAGCTACAATATTTTTAAGACTTCCTGTCTGTAGGAATCCAGATATGTTTTACCACACAAACACACTTGACATGCTAAAACTGGATCTTTTTGCAAGCTTCATGGTGGTGGCAACTAGACCATCTGGCCCTTCTATGGCAGAGTTTCATAAATATTGAGTGGCAGCATTTTTCCTTGCTATGTAGCATCCAAGCTCAGCATCTCCTACCTCTGTAGTTTTAGTGACCTAATTCATATCATTTTAAATAATCTTTTTGCTTAAATTAGACACAACTGCTTATAACATAGCAGTTACAAGGCTTGGCCAAGGAAAGAAATTATGATAAAAAGGAAAAAAAATTCTCATTATTTGCAGATTATATGATTGAATATAGAGGAAAATCTGAGAAACATACTATATACAAATAACTGTAATACCAGGTTGAAATGGTATTATGAAAGTAGAGATAAAGTGCTACTTATGTTCAAAAGTGAAATTTAATTTCTAGCTTTGAGAGCCCAGTGGTGGTGGAATGATGCTAAGAGGTGGCATGCACATGGTTATGATGTATAATCTTTTAAAATGATGATGAATTCAATTAGATATTTGATGAAGACATTTGCATCAATTTTTTTTTTTTTTTTTTTTTTCTGTACACAGGCCTCTCACTGTTGTGGCCTCTCCCATTGTGGAGCACAGGCTCCAGATGCACAGGCTCAGCGGCCATGGCTCACAGGCCCAGCCGCTCCACGGCATGTGGGATCTTCCCGGACCGGGGCACGAACCCGTGTCCCCTGCATCAATATTTATAAGACATATTTGCCTGTAGTTTTCTGACCTTGTAGTATTATTGTCTCTCACTGGTATCAGGGTGATACTGGACTCTTTTCTGGGTTTTTTTTTTTTTTTTTTTTTGGCTGTGTTGGGTCTTTGTTGCTGCACGCAGTCTTTCTCTAGTTGTGGCGAGCAGGAGCTACTCTTTATTGCGGTGCACAGGCTTCTCACTGCAGTGGCTTCTCTTGTTGCGGAGCATGGGTTCTAGGTGCGTGGGCTTCAGTAGTTGTGGCACATGGGCTCAGTAGTTGTGACTCACGGGCTCTAGAGCACAGGCTCAGTAGTTGTGGCATATGGGCTTAGTTGCTCCGTGGCATGTGGGATCTTCCCAGACCAGGGCTCGAACCCGTGTCCCCTGCATTGGCAGGTGGATTCTTAATCACTGCGCCACCAGGGAAGCCCTGGACTCTTAAAATGAGTTAAAAGTGTTCTTTCATTTTTGAGGAAGAATTTGTGCTAGTTCCTTTTTACATATTTTATAGAATTCAACAGTGAAGCATCTGGTCCAGGGCTTTTCTTTGTTGGGACAGCTTTGATTATAGATTCAATCCCATACTAGTCATAAGTCTATTCAGATTTTCCATTTCTTTATTATCCAGTCTTCTAGATTGTGCATTTTTAGGAATTTATCCCTTTCATCTAGGTTATCCAATTATTGGTGTACAATTGTTCATAGTACTCTTACAACCCTTTTTATTTTTGTAAAATTGGTAGTAATGCTCCCCCTTTCATTTCTGATTTAGTAGTTGAATCCTGTCTTTTTTTTCTTGGTCATTATGGCTAAAGATTTATCAATTTTGTTCTTCTCAAGTGGGATTTATTCTTGAAATGCAAGGATAGTACAATGTATGAAATGTAATATACCACATTAATAGAATGGAGGAAAAACCCACATGATAATTTCAAATGTTATAGAAAGTCCATTTGACAAATTTTAACACCCTTTCATGGTAAAAACTTAACAAACTAGGAATTAAAAGGGAACTTTCTCAACATGATTTTAGAAGACCCCACAGTTAACAGCATACTCAAAGGTGAAAGACTGAGAGGTTTTTCCTAAGACCAAGATACTTCTACCACTTCTATTCACCACAGTACTGGAAGTCCTGGCCTGAGCAATTCAGCAAGGACAAGCAGCAAAAGGCATTCAAATTGGAAGAGAAGAAGTTAAATTATCTCTATTCACATGAGACATGACCTTATATGTAGAAAATCCTAACTATTACACAAAAAAACCCCACTAGAACCAATAAATGGATTAAGCAAAGTTGCAGGATATAAAATAAATTTTAAAAAACAGTTGCAATTATATACAATAATAATTGACAATTGAGAGAGGAAAATAAGAAAAAATCCGTTTCCAAAATCATCAAAGAGAATAAAATACTTAGGAATAAATTTACCCAAGGAGGTAAAAGACTTTCAACTGAAAATTATGAAACACTGCTAAAAGAAATTAAAGACATAAATAAATGGAAAACATCCTTTAATCATGGCCTAGAAGACAATATTATTGAGATGATAATATTACATAAAGTGATATATATATTCCATGCAATTTCTACTAAAAACCCAAAAACATTTTTTTGCAGAAATAAAAAACCCATTCTAAAATTCATGTGGAATTTTAAGGGGCCCCAAATAGCCAAAATAATTTTTAAAAAGAGCAAAGCTAGAGGATTCATACTTCCTGATTTCAAAGTTTACTACAAAGCTGAAGTAATCAAAATATTGTGATATTGGCTTAAGGAAAGAAATATAGACCAGAATAAAGATACTAGAATAAAGAGCCCACAATAACCCCCTCTTACATAGTCAAATGATTTTGACAAAGGTGCTAAAGCCATTGAGAGGTAGAAAGGACTCTCCTTTCAAAAAATAGTCCTGGAAAAACTGGTTATCTACATGCAAAAGAATGAAATTGGTCCTTTATCTTATACCACATGTAAAAATTAATGCAGAATGGGATTTCCCTGGTGGCGCAGGGGTTAAGAATCTGCCTGCCAATGCAGGGGACATGGGATTGAGCCCTGGTCCAGGAAGATCCCACATGCAGTGCATCCCTGGTAGCAAAATGGTTGAGAATCCATCTGCCAATGCAGGGGACACGGGTTTGAGCCCTGGTCTGGGAAGATCCCATATGCCACAGAGCAACTAAGCCTGTGCGCCACAACTGCTGAGCCTGTGCTCTAGAGGCCGCAAGCCACAACTACTGATCCCGCTTGCCACAACTTCTGAACCCCATGTGCCTACAGCCCATGCTCCGCAACAAGAGAAGCCACTGCATGGGAAGCCTGTGCACCACAACGAAGAGTAGCCCCCACTTGCTGCAACTAGAGAAAAGCCTGTGTGCAGCAACAAAGACCCAATGCAGCCAAAAATAAAATAAATAAAAATAAATAAATAAATAAATAAATAAATTTTTAAAAATCTGGCCTTTAAAAAAAAAGATCCCACATGCTGCAGAGCAACTAAGCCTGTGTGCCACAATTACTAAGCCTGTGCTCTAGAGCCCGTGAGCCACAACTACTGAGCCCACAAGCCACAACTACTGAGCCCATGTGCTGCAACTACTGAAGCCCATGCGCCCAGAGCCCATGCTCCGCAACAAGAGAAGCCACTGCAACGAGAAGCCCATGCACCGTAATGAAGACTAGCCCCTGCTCACCACAACTAGAGAAAGCCTATGCACAGCAATGAAGACCCAACGCAGCCAAAAATAAATAAATAAAATAAATAAATGTAAAAGAAATTAATGCAGAATGGATCAAAGACCTGAACGTAACAGCTGAAACTATAAAACTATTGACAAAAACATAGAGGAATATCTTCATGACATTAGATATGGCAATGCTTTCTTGGATATGACACAAAAAGCACAGGCAACAAAAGAAAAACACAGATCAATTGGGCATTACCAAAATTTAAACTTTTCTGCAAAATTTAAAACTATCAAGAGAGTGAAAAGGCAATCCATAGAATGGGATGAAGTATTTGCAAATCCTATAAGAGATTAATATCCAGAGTATACAAAAACTCTTAAAACTCAACAGCTACAACCACTGCAATTAAAAACTGGGCAAAGTAGCTTTCCCAGCTATACAGGATACAGCCAATGAGGCCCATTTATCTCTTACTTCATCCAGAGTACTGAGTTATCAGCTGCATCACTGGGGGACAGGAAGAGGCCAAGAGAGTAGCAAATAGGACTCTTGGATAGCATAAAAGGGATGCAAATCCTAGCCACATCAGGGACTGCATCAAGAAGCCCACCCACAAGTCACTGGGGATGCCTCCTCGCCCACTGATCCCCCCAACTCCAGCACTCTGCATGCCTCACCCATTATATCCCCACAACCTGTGGCTGGCTCTTGGTGCATGTTCCTGATGGTACCTGGAATGAGCTTTGGCAGATGGCTAATGGGGACTCGCAGAAGGCCAGCCCGACTCTGCAGGCCAGGGAGAGACCAGAAACTTAAGTTTTAAGTCTGCCCTTGGTTAAGCAAAAGGGAGGCTGTCAGCACCAGGCCTAGGGTATTGCAGGATTGAGAGAAGGCATATAAGCTTAAGAATTCAGCCAAAAGAGGGAGAAGGTAGCATGGAGCAGATGCATTCAAATAATCTGATAAATGCTGAGAATTTCTAGCAGAGCTGATGGAAGGTATTTCTCTCCTGAAGCCAGTTATTAAAGACAAGAGGAGGTAACTCCTGCTTTAAATGTAAAGAGAACAATGCTAGATTTAAGGAACATAAAACAATCAAGGAAACATGACAACACTAAAGGATCACAATAATTTTTTAGTAACTGAACCAAAAGACATGGAGATCAGCAATTTACCAAATAAAGAATTCAAAAGAATTGTTTTAAGGAACCCCAATGACCCACAAGAAAACACAGAAAAACAATTCAATGAAATCAGGAAACAATACATGAACAAAGTGAGAAGCTTAATGAAGAGGTAGAAATCATAAAAAAGAATGAAACAGAAAATCTGAAGAATACAGTAAGTAAAAGAAAAATGCAGTAGAGAGCGCCAACAGCAGGATGGATCAAGCAGAAGAAAAATAGATATGAATTAGAAGATAGGACCTTTGAAATTATCCAGTAAGAGGAGAAAAAAGAATGAAAAAGAATAGAAAAAGCTAACTTGATCTATGGGACAACATCAAAAGAAAGTCTGTGAATTTTTGGAGTCCCAGAAAAGACAAGAGAAGGAGAAAGAAGACTTATTTAAAGAAATAATGGCTGATGGACTTCCTTGGTGGCACAGTGGTTAAGAATCTGTCTGCCAATGCAGGGGACATGGGCTTGATCCCTGGTCCAGGATGTTCCCATATGCCGCAGAGCAACTAAGCCCGTGTGCCACAACTACTGAGACCACACTGTAGAGCCCCCGAGCCACAGCTACTGAGCCCACGTGCCACAACTACTCAAGCCCGCGCACCCTAGAGCCCACGCGCTGCAACTACTGAAACCCGCGCACTCTAGGGCATACATGTCACAACTACTGAGCCTGCATGCTGCACCTACTGAAGCCCACACAGCTAGAGCCCATGCTCTGCATCAAGAGAAGCCACTGCAATGAGAAGCCCATGCACCGCAACGAAGAGTAACCTCCGCTCGCCACAACTAGAGAAAGCCTGTGCACAGCAACAAAGATCCAACACAGCCAAAATAATTAATTAAAAAACCTGAAATAATGGCTGAGAACTTCCCAAATCTGAAGAGAGATTTGGATATCCAAGTTCATGAAGCTCATAGGTAACCAAACTCTTTCAATGTGAACAGATCTTCACCCTGAAATGATACATTAAAGAAACTTAATAGATATATATGGAACATTCCACCCCAAAGTAACAATGCATATTTTCCTCAAAGTGCACATATCTAGGATATAACATACATTAGGCAAAAAAGTACATCTTAATAATTTTAAGAATATTGAAATCAGATCAAGCATTTTTTCTGACATGAATGGTATAACTGGAAATCAAGTACAAGAACAAAACTGAAAAATTCATAAATATGTGGGGATTAAACATGCTACTGAAGAACCAATGGGTCAAGGAATAAGTCAAAAGTGAAATTTTAAAAATACCTTGAGACAAATGAAAATGGCAATATAACATACCAAAATTATGTAATGCAGCAAAAGAAGTTCTATGAGGGAAGCTCACAGTGATAAATGCCTATACTAAGAAATAAGATAGATTGCAAATAAACAAACTAACTTTACAGTTCAAGGAACTAGAAAAAGAACAAAGAAAACCCAAAATTAGTAGAAGGAAGGAAACAAAGATCAAAATGAAAATGAATGAAATATAGACTAGAAAGACTACAGAAAAGATCACTAAAATTAAGGGCTGTTGTTTTTTTAAAGATAACAAAATTGGCAAATCTTTAGCTGGATTCACCTAGAAAAAAAGAGAGGACTCAAATAAAATTAGAGAGGAAAGAGATATTACAACTGATACCATAGAAATACAAAGGATCATAAGAGACTACTATCAACAATTATTCACCAACAAATTGGACAACCTAGAAGAAATTGATAAATTCTTAAACCATACAATCTACCAAAACTGAATCAGGAAGAAATAGAAAATATGAAAAAAAAAAAAAAAACCCAAACAGTTACTAGCTGGAGATTGCATAATTAGTCAAAAACCCCCAACAAAAATCCAGGACCAGATAGCTTCATTGGTGAATTCTACCAAACATTTAATGAAGAATTAATGTCAATCCTTCTCAAACTCTTCCAAAAAATCAGAGGAGGAAACACTTCCAAACACATTTTACAAGGCCAGCATTACCGTGATACTAAAAACAGACAAGAACACTACAAGAAAATAAGAGTACTGGCCAATATCCCTGATGAATATAGATGCAAAAATCCCCAACAAAGTATCAGCAGACAGAATTCAACAATACATTAAAAGGATCATACACCAGGGAGGTGTGGCCAAGATGGCAGAGTAGGAAGACCCTGAGCACACTTACTCCCACAGGCACAGGAAAATTACAACTATCTACAGAGCAACTATCTATAAGAATGACCTGAGGCCTAGCAGAAAAGATTTTCCACAACTAAAGATATAAAGAAGGGACTACAAGATGATGTAGTATAGTCAAGACCCACATCCCCAGAGTAGGTGACCACAAATGGGAGGATAATCACCACATCCCCAGGGCAGGCGACCACAAATGAGAGGATAATCACAACTGCAGAAGTTCTTGATGAGCGGGGAGACCGAGCCCCATGTTCTGCTCTGTAGCCTGGGGGTCCTGCACCAAGAAAACAAGCCCCAAGAATGTCCTGCTTTGAAGGCCAGTGGAGCTTGTGTACGGGAAAGCCAGAGGGCTGTACAAAGCAGAGACTCTGCTCTTAAAGGGCATGCATATAATCACACACACTCTGAGTTCCAGTGCAGAGGCAGTAATTTGAAAGGAGCCTGGGTCAGACCCACTTACTGATCTTGGAGAGCATCCTTGAGATTCAGGAGCCAACTGGAACTCCCTCTGGGGACATAGATGCTGATAGCACCATTTTGGGGAGAGCTTATTCTACTACAAGGATGCTTGTGCTGGTAAGCACCATTTTGGAGTCCTCTCTGTAGCCTATTAGCGCCAGGGGCTTACACATCCACCAACAGGCTGGCACCAGCCCTGTGACTCCCTTGACAACACAACCAGCCATGCTGGGACATGGCCCCACCCACCAGCAGGCTGAAACCAGCCCTACGACTACACATACTGGGAAGCCAGCTGTGGTGGCACCTGCCCACCAGCAGGCCATCACCAACCCCAGGACCCTCCAGGCCACACAGGCACCTGAACTATGCCTATGAACTTGACCCCACCCACCAGTGATCTGGCAGCCACTGAATGAGTCAGGGCCTGGCAGCCAACCAGACCTGGAGTCAGCCATGCCTACCAGGACTCCTACATTTGTTAGCCTCACCACAACAGAAGGGCCCATGCAGCCCATATAGGGGACACCCTAGAGTGTACAGCCCTGGAAACAAGAGGCGAGTGTGTTGCTGGGCCCCATAGGACATCTACATAAGGCTACTTTTCCAAGATCAGGAAAAGTAACTGACCTGCATAATATATAGAATATATACAGATAATTAGGCAAAATGAAGAGACAGAGGAGTATTTTCCACATGAAGGAACAAGACAAAAACCCCAGGAGAAGAACTAAGTGGAAATAAGGAATTTATCCAATAAAGAGTTCAAGGTGGGACTTCCCTGGTGGTGCAATGGTTAAGAATCCACCTGCCAATGCAGGGGACATGGGTTCGAGCCCTGGTCTGGGAGGATCCCACATGCCATAAAGCAACTAAGCCTGTGCACCACAACTACTGAGCCTGCGCTCTAGAGCCTGCAAGCCACAACTACTGAAGCCGTGTGCCTAGAGCCTGTGTTCCGCAACAGGAGGAGCCACCACAATGAGAAGCCCACGCACTGCAATGAGTAGCCGCCACTCACCGCAACTAGAGAAAGCCCACGTGCAGCAACAAAGGCCCAACGCAGCCAAATATAAATTAATTAATTAATTAATTAATTTTTAAAAAAGAGTTCAAGGTGATGATCATGAAGATACTCAATGAACTCGGGTGAAAAATGGATGAACACAAGGAGAAATTTAACAAAGAGCTAGAAATATGAAGAAGAAACAAACAGAGCTGAAAGATATAATAACAGACATAAAAAATACACTAGAGGGCTTCCCTGGTGGCGCAGTGGTTGAGAGTCCGCCTGCCGATGCAGGGGACACGGGTTCGTGCCCCAGTCTGGGAAGATCCCACATGCCGCAGAGTGGCTGGGCCCATGAGCCATGGCCGCTGAGCCTGCGCATCTGGAGCCTGTGCCCTGCAATGGGAGAGGCCGCAACAGTGAGAGGCCCGCGTACAGCAAAAAAAAAAAAAAAAAAAAAAAAAAATACACTAGAAGACATCAACAATAGATTAAAGAAAGAGATCAGCAAATTGGAAAACAGAGTAGTGGAAATCACCCAAGCTGAACAGACAAAAGAAAAAAAATGTTTTTATGAGGATAGTTTAAGAGACCTCTGAGACAACATCAAGGGTACTAACAAAACAACTAGCTGTTAAATATTATGCCAAATGGGTGTGTGTTGGGGGGAAGGAGTAAAATTGCAGGGTTGTTAGAATGTGTTTGAACTTAAGATAACCATATATATTTTTATATATAGTTATACTTTTATATTTGAAGCTCATGGTAACCACAAACCAAAAATATATGATAGATACATACACACAAAAGGCAAAGGAATCCAAACATAACACTAAAGATAGTCAAATCACAGAGAGCAACAGATGAAGAAAGAAACAAAAGAAAAATACAAAAACAACCAGAAAAGAATTAACAAAATGGCAATAAGTATATATGTAGCAATAATTGCTTTAAAGGTAAATGAACTAAATGCTCCAATCAAAAACACAGAGTGGCCGAATGGATACAAAAACAAGACCCATATATATGCTGCCTAGAGACTCACTTCAGATCTGAAGACACACACAGAAAGTGAGGGGGATGGAAAAAGGTATTCCATCCTTTGGCATAAATGGAAATGAAAAGAAATCTGGGGTATCAATGAGACAAAATAAATGTTAAAACAAAGAATGTAACAGGAGACAAAGGATATTATATAATGATAAAGGAATAAATCCTACAAGAAGATATAACAATTGTAAATTTATATGCACTCAATGTAGGAGCACCTACATACATAAAGCAAATATTAACAGACCAAAAGGGAGAAATTGATAGTAACACAATAATAATAGGGGACTTTAACACCCCACTTACATGAATGGACAGATCATCCGGACAGAAAATCAATAAGGAAACACAGGCCTTAAACAACAGCTTAGATCAGATGAACTCAATATATATATACAGAACATTCCTTCAAAAAGCAGCAGAAAACACATTCTTTTCAAATGGGCATGGAACATTCTCCACGATAGATCACATACTCAGCCACAATAAAAGTCTCAGTAAATTTAAGAAAATTGAAATCATATCAAGCATCTTTTCTGGCCACAACGCTATGAGACTGGAAATAAACTACAAGAAAAAATTTGCAAAAAACAAGCATGTGGAGGCTAAAATATATGCTACTAAACAACCAATGTGTCATTGAAGAAATCAAAGAGGAAATTAAAAAAATACTCAGAAACAAAAGTAGAAACAATGATCAAAAAATCTATGGAATGCAGCAAAAGCAGTTCTAAAAGGGCAGTTTATAGCAGTATGAGCCTACTTCAGGAAACAAGAAAAATCTCCAATTAACAATCTAACTTTACACCTAAATGAACTAGAAAAAGAAGAAAAAACAAAACCCAAAGTTAGGAGAAGGAAAAAAATAATAAATATCAGAGCAGAAATAAATGAGTCTGAGACTAAAAAAAAAAAAAATAATGATTAATGAAACTAAGAACTAGTTATTTGAAAATATAAGCAAAACTGATAAACCTTTAGCCAAACTCATCAAGAAAAAGAGAGGTCCCAAATAAATAAAATCAGAAATGGAAGAGAAGAAGTTATAACCAAACCATAGAAATACAGACGATCATAAAAGACTACCACAAACAATTATATATCAATAAAATGGACAATCTAGAAGAAACAGATCAACTCCTAGAAACACACAATCTCCCAAGACTGAATCAGGATGAAACAAAATATGAAGAGACTGATTATCAATAATGAAAATAAACCAGTAATACAAAAACAAAACAAAAAACTCATAACAAAAGTCCTAGACCAGAGAGATTCACAGGTAAATTCTGTCAAATATTTAAAGAGTTCACACGTATCCTTCTTTTTTTTTTTTTTTTTTTTTTTTTCTCGTACGCGGGCCTCTCACTGTTGTGGCCTCTCCCGTTGCGGAGCACAGGCTCCGGACGCGCAGGCCCAGCGGCCATGGCTCACGGGCCCAGCCGCTCCGCGGCATATGGGATCCTCCCAGACCGGGGCACGAACCCGTATCCCCTGCATCGGCAGGCGGACTCCCAACCACTGCGCCACCAGGGAGGCCCCACACGTATCCTTCTTAAACTATTCCAAAAAACCTGAAGAAGAAGGAATACTTCCAAACTCATCTTATGAGGCCAGCATCACCCTGATACCAAAACCAGACAAAGACACCCCCCAAAAAGAAAACTACAGTCCAGTAATGCTGACGAACACAGACGTAAAAATCCTCAACAAAATATTAGCAAACCAAATTCAACAATACACTAAAAGGATCATACACCATGATCAAGTAGCATTTATTCCAGAAATGCAAGGATGGCCCCATATCCACACACACACACAAAAAAATCAATGTGATACATCACATCAACAAATCGAAGAATAAAAATCACATGATCATCTCAATAGATGCAAAAAAAAAGCTTCTGACAAAATTGAACACCCATTTATGATAAGAAAAAAAAACCTCTTAACAAAGTGAGTATAGGGGGAACATACCTCAACATAATAAAGTCTACATGTGACAAGCATACAGCCAACATCATACTCAAGGGTGAAAAGCTGAAAGCATTTATTCTAAGATTAGGAACAAGACAAGGATGCCCACTCTGACCACTTTTATTCAACATAGTATTGGAAATTCTAGTCATAGCAATCAGAAAAGAAAAAGAAACAAAAGGAATCCAAATTGGAAAGAAAGAAGTAAAACTGTCATTGTTTGCAGATGACATGATACTATATATATAAAAACATCTTAAAGACACCACCAAAAAAAAAGTAGAACTAATAAATGAATTCAGTAATGTTGCAGGATGTTAAATTAAAATACAGAAATCTGTTGCATTTCTATACCCTAACAACAACTATCAGAGGAGTTAAGAAAACAATCCCATTTACAATTGTGCAAAAAAGAATAAAATACCTAGGAATAAATCTAACCAAGAAGGTATAAGGCTTGTATTCAGAAAACTATTGTACAATGATGAAAGAAATTGAAAATGACACAAACAAATGCACATGGATTGGAAGAATTAATATTGTTAAAATAACCATACTACTCAAGGCAATCTACAGATTCAGTGCAATTCCTATCAAAATACCAATGGCATTTTTCATGGAACTAGAGCAAGTAATTCTGAAATTTATATGAAAACAGAAAAGATCTCAAATAGGCAAAATAATTTTGAGAAAGAACAAAGGTGGAGACATCACTGTCCCTGATTTCAAACTATGCTACATAGCTACAGTAAACAAAACAGTGTGGTACTGGCACAAAAGTAGACACAGATAAGTGGAACAAAATAGAGAGCCTAGAAATAAACCCACATTATATGGTCAATTAATCTACAACAGAGGAAGCTGGGAAAAGACAGCTTCTTTAGTAAATGGTGCTGGGAAAACTGGACAGCTACATGCAAAGAATCAAACTGAACTACTTTCTCACACTATATCACACAAAAATAAACTCAGAATGAACTAGATTCAAAGGTAAGACCTGAAAACATAAGATTCTTAAAGGAAAATATAGGCAGTATGCTCTCTGACATCAGTCTTAGCAATATTTTTTTGGATATGTCTCCTCAGACAAAGGAAACAAAAGCAAAATAAACAAATGGGACTATATTAAACTAAAAATCTTTTGCACAGCAATGGGAACTATCAACAAACAAAAAAGGCACCCTACTGAATGGGAGAAGATATTTGCAAATGATTTATCTTATAAGGGTTAATATCCAAAATATACAAAGAAGTCATACAACTCAACATCAAAATAAAAAACAAAATACCCCAGACAACATGATTTAAAAAATGGGCAGAGAAAAACAAACAAACAAAACCAAAAATGAGCAGAGAACCTGAATAGACACTTTTCCAAAGAAGACATACAGATGGTCAACAGACACATGAAAAGATATTCAACATCATTCATCATCAGGGAAATGCAAATCAAAACCATAATGAGATATCATCTCACACCTATCAGAATGGCTATTATCAAAAAGACAACAAATAACAAGTGTTGGCAAGGATGTGGAGAAAAGGGAACTCTTGTGCACTGTTGGTGGGAATGTAAATTGGTACAGCCACTATGAAAAAGAGTACAACAGTTCCTTAAAAAATTAAAAATAAAACTACCATACAATTCACCAATTCTACTTCTGGGAATTTTTCTAAAGAAAACAAAATCACTAATTTGAAAATATATATGCACCCCTATGTTCACTCTGTGAACATTATTTACAATAGCTAAGATGTGGAAGCAACCTAAGTGTCAATGTATAGATGAATGGATAAAGAAGAGGTAGTATGTGTGTGTATATATACACACACACAATGGACTATTAGTCAGTCACAAAAAAGAATGAAATCTTGCCATCTGAGACAATAAAGATGGACCTAGAGGGTATTTATGCTAAGTAAAATTTAAATCAGACAGAAAAAGACAAATATCATATGCTTTCACTTATATGTAGAATCTAAAAAACAAAACAAATGAACTGACATAACAAAATGGAAACAGAGTCATGGATACAGAGAACAAACAGGTGGTTGCCAGAGGGGAGGGGGTAGGGCTATGAGTGAAAAAGGTAAGGGAGATTAAGAGACACAAGCATCCAGTTACAAAAATAATGAGTCACGGAGATGAAATGTACAACGTGGGGAATAAAGTCAATAATATTGTAATAACTTTGTATGGTGACCGATGGTGACCAGACTTATCATAGTGATCATTTTGTAATGTATAAAAATATCAAATCACTATGTTGTACATGTGAGACTAACATAATATTGTAAGTCAATTATACTTCAATAAAAAAAGAAAAAGAAGAAATATATAATTACTCAGAAGCTGGAATCAAATGTTTAATCTGTTGACAAAAACTGCTTCTCTGATACCACTTAATGACAACATCAGTCATGCCATTTTAAAACTTTCATATGTAAGGAAAAATAGGTGGCTAATCAGGTGTAAATGAAGAATTGTAGAAAAAAAGTTTGCTTTGAATTTGATGGGGTTTTTTTGCTTACAAAAATTGAATTTTGATTAACCAGAGACGTGTCTTTTATCTGTTGGTGACATATATTGATTTTCAAAGCTGTCTCTTGCATTAACCTAGAAGGAGTTGCCTTCATTATTTCTTCATTTCAGCAGAAATAAATGTGGAATCTAGCATCCTTTTAAACCTCAAAACAAAACAAAACAAAAGGACACACACCATGATCAAGTGGGATTTATTCCAGAGATGAAAGGATGGTTAAATATCTGCAAATCAAGCAATGTGATACAGCATATCAACAAAATGAAGGATGAATATCATACAACCATTTCAATAAATATAGCAAAACAGTTGACAAAACCCAACATCCATTTATGATTAAAAACTCTCAACAAAATGGGTACAGAGGGAATGTATCTCAACATAATAAAGGCCACATACAACAAACCCACAGCTAACATCATACTCAATGTAGAAAATCTGAAAGCTTTCCTCTAAGATTAAGAGTAAGACCACTTTTATTAACATAGCATTGAAAGTCCTAGCCGAGCAATTAGGCAAGAAAATGAAATAATGGCATCCAAATTGGAAAGGAGGAAGTAAAACTGTCACTATTTGCAGCTGATGTGATATTATATGTAGAAACTCCTAGAGACTCCACAAAAAAACTATGAGAAATAAAGACAAATCCAGTAAATTTGTAGGATACAAAAATCAATGTACAAAAATGTTGCCTTTCTATATGCTAATAACAAACTATCAGAGTAATTAAGAAAACAAACTCATCTACAATTGCATCAAAAAGAATAAAATACCTAGGAATAAATTTAACCAAGGCAGTGAAAGACCTATACACTGAAACCTGAAAGACACTGATGAAAGAAATTGAAGATGACATAAATAAATGGAAAGATATTCCACGGTCATGGATTGGAAGTATAAATGTTGTTAAAATGTCTATACTATGCAAAGAGACCTCTAGATTCAATACAGTCTCTATCAAAATTCCAATGGCATTTTACACAGAAAGAGTACAAAAAATCCTAAATTTTGTATAGAACCAAAACAAACCTGAAAAGCCAAAGCAATCCTGAGAAAGAAGACCAATGCTGGAGGCATCACATTTTCTGATTCCAAGCTATATTACAAAGCTACAGTTATCAAAACAGTATAGTATTGGCATAAAAACAGACACATAGATCAATGGAACAGAATAGAGAGCCTAGATGTGAACCCACATATATATGATCAATTAATTTACAACAAAGGAGTAAAGAATATACAATGGGGAAAGGGCAGTCTCTTCAGTAAATGGTGCTAGGAAAACTGTATAGCCACATTTGAAATAAAATAACCATACACAAAAGTCAACTCAAAATGGATTAAAGGCTTGAGCCTAAAACCTGAAAGCATAAACCTCCTAGAAGAAAATACAGGCAGTAAGCTCCTTTACACTGGTCTTGGTGACGATTTTTTTGGATTTGACACCAAAAGCAAAGGCAACAAATGCAAAAATAAACAAGTGGGACTACAAACTAAAAAGTTCTGAACAGCAAAGAAAATGATCAACACAATAAAAAGGCAACCTACAGAATGGGAGAAAATATTTGCAAATCATGTATCTGATAAGGGTTTACTATCCAAAATATACAAGGAACTCATATAACTCAGTAACAAGAACACCTAAACAGATTAAAGAATGGATAGACAACTTGAATAGACATTTTTCCAAAAACAATATACAGATGGCCGACAGGCATATGAAAAGATTTTCAACATAACTAATCATCAGGGAAATGCAAATCAAAATTACAATGAGATAAACTCGCACCTGTCAGAATGACTATCATCAAAAAGACAAGAGTTAAGTGTGGGCAAGGACATAGAGAAAGGGAGACCCTTATGCACTGTTGGTGGGTAAATAAATTGGTTCAGCCACTATGGAGAACAGTATAAAGGTTCCACAAAAAGTTAAAAGTAGAACTACCATATGATTAGCAATCCCAGTTCTGGGCATATATCCAAGGAAATATAATCATGATCAAAGAGATATCTGCATCCCCATGTTCACTGTAGCATTATTCACAATAGCCAGTATATGGAAACATCCTAATAAAAAATTATATATATGCAGCCATGAGAAAGAAAGAAATCCTGCCATTTGCCACAACATGGATAGACCTTGAGGGCATTATGTTAAGTGAAATAAGTCAAAAAGAGAAAGACATACACTTTATGATATCACTTGTATGTGGAATCTAAAAATGCAGAACTCAAAGAAACGGAGAATAGAAAAGTGGTTGCCAGAAGTTGAGGGCTGGGAAAATTGGGGAGATGTCAGTCAAAGAATACAAACTTTCAGTTACTAAGTGAGTAAGTTCTGGAACTGAGGTGTTGACAGAGCCATTTCACACCAGGAACTCTGTTCTGAAGGGCCGGGTGACAGGCCTCTGGATGTAGTATCCTTAAGCAAGTGAAACTACACTGAGCACAGAGGAAAAGAAAAAGAACTGCAAAGTGTCCCACCTGAACGAAAGGAAGTTGGGTTGTGATAATATAATTCTGGATTCCATGGACTACTGTGTCTCAGAGAGGTAAGAGATAAAAGAAAGAGAAACAATATAGTGACTGGGCCCCACCCAACAACCTGCAGGCTCCAGCGCTGGAACTCCTCAGTCCAAACAACCAGCAAGATAGGAACACAGCCCCACCCATCAGCAGACAGGCTGCCTAAAGTCATACTGAGCTCACAGCCACCTCAAAACACACCTCTTAACACAGCCCTGACCACCAGAGGGACAAGACCTAGCTCCACCCACCAGAGGGCAGGCACCAGTCCCTCCCACCAGGAAGACTGCACAAGCCCCTGAACCAACCTAACCCACCAGGGGGCAGACACCAGAAGTAAGAGGAACTACGACTCTGCAGCTTGCAGAAAGGAGACAACAAACACAGAAAGTTAGAGAAATATGTTGTAGATGAAGGAACAAGATAAAAACCCCTGAGAATAACTAAGTGAAAAGGAGATAGACAATCTATCTGAAAAAGAATTCAGAGTAATGATAGTAAAGATGATCCAAAATCTCAGAAAAGAATGGAAGCATAGACTCAGAAGGTACAAGAAATGTTTAATGAGGAGCTTGAAGATTTAAAGAACAAATAAACAGAGATGAACAATACAATAACTAGGGACTTCCCTGGTGGTACAGTGGTTGGGAGTCCGCCTGCCAATGCAGGGGACACGGGTTCGAGCTCTGGTCCAAGAGGATCCCACATGCCGAGGAGCAGCTAAGCCCGTGCACCACAACTACTGAGCCTGCGCTCTAGAGCCCATGAGCCACAACTACTGAAGCCCACGTGCCACAACTACTGAAGCCCGCTAGCCTAGAGCCTGTGCTCTGCAACAAGAGAAGCCACCGCAATGAGAAGCCTGTGCACTGCAATGAAGAGTAACCCCTGCTCACCACAATTAGAGAAAGCCCATGCACAGCAACGAAGACCCCCCCAAAAAAGCAGCCAAAAATAAATAAACAAAATAAATAAAAAAACAATACAATAACTGAAATGAAAAATACACTAGAAGGAATCAATAGCAGAATAACTGAGGAAGAAGAACGAATAAGTGAGCTGAAAGACATGGTGGTGGAAATCACTGTCACAGAATAGAATAAAGAAAAAAGAATGAAAGGAAATGAGGACAGTCTCAGAGACCTCTGTGACAATATTGAATGCACCAACATTTGTATTATAGAAGTCCCAGAAGGAGAAGAGAAAGAGAAAGGGCCTGAGAAAATATTTGCAGAGATTATAGCCAAACACTTCCCTAACATGAGGAAGGACATATTCTCTCAAGTCAAGGAAGTGCAGAGATTCCCATATAGAATAAACCCAAGGAGGAACATGCTGAGAAACATATAATCAAACTGACAAAAATTAAATACAAAGAAAAATATTAAAAGCAACAAGGGAAAAGCAACAAACAACATACAAGGGAATCCTCATAAAGTTATCAGCTGATCTTTCAGCAGAAACTCTACAGGCCAGAAGGGAGCAGCATGATATATTTAAAGTGATGAAAGGGGAAAGACTACAACCAATATTACTCTACCCAGCAAGGATCTCATTCAGATTCGACAGAAATATCAAAAACTTTACAGACAAGCAAAAGCTAAGAGAATTCAGCACCGCCAAACCAACTTTACAACACAACCATATATATATATATATATATATATATATATATATATATATATATATATATATATAAAACCTCATGGGAACTGCAAACCAAAAAACTACAATAGATACACACACAAAAAAGAAAAAGCAACCCAAACACAACACTAAAGATAGTCATCAAATCACAAAAGAGAGCAAAAGAGGAAGGGAAGAAAAAAACCCTACAAAAACAAATCCAAAACAATTAAGAAAATGGCAATAGGAACATACATATTGATAATTACCTTAAATGTAAGTGGATTAAATGCTCCAGCCAAAAGACATAGACTGGCTGAATGGATACAAAAACAAGACCTATATATATGCTGTCTACAAGAGACCCACTTCAGACCTAGGGACACATACACACTGAAAGTGAGGGGACGGGAAAAGATAGTCCGTGCAAATGGAAATCAAAAGAAAGCTGGAGTAGCAATTCTCATATCAGACAAAATAGACTTTAAAATAGACTCTTACGGGCTTCCCTGGTGGTGCAGTGGTTGAGAGTCCGCCTGCCGATGCAGGGGACACGGGTTTGTGCCCCCTCCGGGAGGATCCCACATGCCGCGGAGCAGCTGGGCCTGTGAGCCATGGCCGCTAAGCCTGCGCATCCGGAGCCTGTGCTCCACAACGGGAGAGGCCACAACGGTGAGAGGCCTGCGTACAGCAAAAAAAAAAAAAAAAAAAAAAAAAAAAATAGACTCTTACAAGAGACAAAGAAGGACACTACATAATGATCAAGGGATCAATCCAAGAAGAAGATATAACAATTGTAAATATATATGCACCCAACATAGGAGCACCTCAATATATAAGGCAAATGTTAACAGCCATAAAAGGGGAAAATGACAGTAACACAGTAATAGTGGAGGACTCTAACACCCCACTTACACCAATGGACACATCATCCAGACAGAAAATCCATAAGGAAACAGAGGACTTAAATGATACATTAAACCAGATGGACTTAATTGATACTTATAGAGCATTCCATCCAAAAGCAGCAGAATACACATTCTTTTCAAGTGCACACACAACATTCTCCAGATAGATCACATGCTGGACCATAAAGCAAGCCTCAATAAATTTAAGAAAACTGAAATCATTACCAAGCATCTTTTCCAACCAAAACACTATGAGATTAGAAATAAATTACAGGAAATAAACTGTAGAAAACACAAAACACGTGGAGACTAAACAACCAATGGGTCACTGAAGAAATCTAAGAGGACATCAAAAAATACCTAGAGACTAATGACAACAAAAATACAATGATCCAAACCTATGGGATGTAGCAAAGAGGGAAGTTTATAACAAAACAATCTTACCTCAGGAAACAAGAAAAATCTCAAATAAACCACCTAAACTTACACCAAAAGCAACCAGAGAAAGAAGGACAAACAAAACCCAAAGTTAGAAGGAAAGAAATCATAAAGATCAGAGCAGAAATAAATGAAATAGAAATGAAGAAAACAATAGATCAGTGAAACTAAAAGCTGGTTCTATGAAAAGATAAACAAAATTTAGCCAGACTTATCAAGAAAAAAAGGAGACAGCTCAAATCAATAAAATTAGAAACAAAAGAGAAGTTATAACGGACACCACAGAAATACAAAGGATCATAAGAGACTACTACAAGCAACTATATGCCAATAAAATGGACAACCTAGAAGAAATGGACAAATTCTTAGAAAGCTGCAACCTTCCAAGACTGAACTGGGAAGAAATAGAAAATATGAACAGACCAATCACAAGCACTGAAATTGAAACTATGATTAAAAATCTTCCAACAAACAGAAGTCCAGGACCAGATGGCTTCACAGGTGAATTCTACCATACATTTAGAGAAGAGTTAACACCTACACTTCTGAAATTATTGCAAAATATTGCAGAGGAAGGAACACTCCCAAGCTCATTCTACGAGGCCACCAAAACCCTGATACGAGAACCAGACAAAAATATCACAAAAAAGAAAATTATAGGCCAATATCACTAATGAACACAAACGCAAAAAATCCTCAACAAAATACTAGCAAATCTAATCCAACAACACATTAAAAGGATCATACACCATGATTTAAGTGGGATTTATCCCAGGGATGGAAGGATTCTTCATTATATGCAAATCAACCAATGTGATACACCATACTAACAAGTTGAAGAATAAAAACCATATGATCATCCCAATAGATGCAGAAAAGGCCTTCGACAAAATTCAACACTCATTTCTGATAAAAACTCTCCACTAAGTGGGCATAGAGGGAACCTACCTCAACATAATAAAGGTCATATATGACAAACCCACAGCAAACATCATTCTCAATGGTGAAAAACTGAAAGCATTTTCTCTAAGAACAGGAAAGAGATGAGGCTGTCTACTCTTGCTACTATTATTCAACATAGTTTTTGAAGTCCTAGCCACGACGATCACAGAAGAAAAAGAAATAAAAGGAATCCAAATTGGAAAAGAAGAAGTAAAATGGTTACTGTTTGCAGATGACATGATGCTATACATAGAAAACCCTAAAGATGGTACCAGAAAACTACTACAGATCATCAGTGAATTTGGTAAAGTTGCAGGATACAAAATCAATACACAGAAATCTCTTGCATTCCTCTACACTAACAACAAAAGGTCAGAAAAAGAAATTAAGGAAATAATCCCATTTACCATTGCATCAAAAAGAATAAAATACCTAGGAATAAACCTACCTAAGGAGGCAAAAGACCTGGACTCAGAAAACTATAAGATACTGATGAAAGAAATAAAAGATGACACAAACAGATGGAGAGATATACCATGTTCTTAGATTGGAAGAATCAATACTGTGAAAATGACCCAAAGCAATCTACAGATTCAATGCAATCCCTATTGAATTACCAATGGCATTTTTAACAGAATTAGAACAAAAAATTTTACAATTTATATGGAAACACAAAAGATCCTGAATAGCCAAAGAAATTTTGCGAAAGAAAAACAGAGCTGGAGGAATCAGGCTCCCTGACTTCAGACTATACTACAAAGATATAGTAATCAAAACAGTATGGTACTGGAACAAAAACAGAAATATAGGTTAATGGAACAGGATAGAAAGTCCAGAGATAAACTCATGCACCTATGATTACCTAATCTATGACAAAGGAGGCAAGAATATACTAGATTGGCCAAAAAGTTCGTTCAGGTTTTTCCCATACGATTACTCTAGTAGTGCTTAGTTGTCTTTAACTTCATTCGAAACAATTTTGTTAGACTGTATTGTGACAGGCGTCATATCAGCATGCATTTTTTAAAAAACCTTAAAATTGGTGAATTTTAATATTGCAGATGGAAGAAAAAAACGCAACATTTTCCACATATTATGCTTTTACTATTTCAAGGAAGGTAAAAATGCAACTGAAATGCAAAAAAAGATTTGTGCAGTGTATGGAGAAGGTGCTGGGATGGATCGAATGTGTCAAAAGTGGTTTGTGAAGTTTTGCATTGGAGATTTCTGGCTGGACGATGCTCCACGGTCAGGTAGGCCAGTTGAAGTTGATAGTGATCAAACCAAGACATTAATTGAGAACAATCAATGTTATACCACGCAGGAGAGAGCCGACATACTCAAAATATCCAAATCATTTGCACAAGCTTCGTTATGTTAATGGCTTTGATGTTTGGGTTCACATAAGTTAAGCGAAAAAAACCTTCTTGCCCGTATTACTGCATGCGATTCTCTACTTAAATGTAACGAAAATCTTCCATTTTTTAAAGCAAATTGTGATGGGTGATGAAAAGTGGATACTGTTCAAAAATGTGGAACAGAAGAGATCGTGGGGCAAGCAAAATGAACCACCACCAACCACACCAAAAGCCAGTCTTCATCCAAAGAAGGTGATGTTGTGTATATGGTGGGATTAGAAGGGAGTCCTCTATTATGAGTTCCTTCTGGAAAACAAAATGATTAATTCCAACAAGGACTGCTCCCAATTAGACCAACTGAAAGCAGCACTCATGAAAGCATCCGAAATTAGTCAACAGAAAACACATCATCTTCCATCAGGATGATGGAAGACCGCATGTTTCTTTGATGACCAGGTAAAAACTGTCACAGCTTGGCTGGGAAATTCTGGTTCATCTGCTGTATTCACCAGACATTGCACCTTCGGATTTCCATTTATTTTGGTCTTTACAAAATTCTCTTAATGGAAAAATTCAATTCCCTGGAAGACTCTAAAGGCATCTGGAATGGTTCTTTGCTCAAAAAGATAAAAAGTTTTAGGAAGATGGAATTATGAAGTTGCCTGAAAAATGGCAGGAGGTAGTGGGAAAAAACGGTGAATACATTATTCAATAAAGTTCTTGGTGAAAATGAAAACTGTGTCTTTTATTTTTACTTAAAAACCAAAGGAACTTTTAGGCCAACAATGGAGAAAAGACAATCTCTTCAATAAGTGGTGCTGGGAAAACTGACAGCTACATGTAAAAGAATGAAATTAGAACACTCCCTAACACTACACACAAAAATAAACTCAGAATAGATTAAAGAACTAAATGTAAGGATGGATACTATAAAACTCTTAGAGGAAAACATAGGCAGAACACTCTCTGACATAAGTCACAGCAATATCTTTTTTGATCCACCTCCTAGATAATGAAAATAAAAACAAACAGAAAAAAAAACAAATGGGACCTAATTAAATGTAAAATCTTTTGCACAGAAAAGGAAACCATAAACAAAATGAAAAGACAGCCCATAGAATGGGAGAAAGTATTTGCAAATGATGCAAGTGACATGGGATTAATCTCCAAAATATACAAACAGCTCATGCAGCTCAATATCAAAAAAACAAACAACCCTATCAAAAAAGGGGAAGATCTAAGTAGACATGTCTCCAAAGAAGACATACAGATAGCCAAAAAGCACATGAAAAGATGCTCAACATCACTAATTATTAGAGAAATGCAAATCAAAACTACAATGACGTTTCACCTCACACTGGTCAGAATGGCCATCATCAAAAAATCTACCAACAATAAATACTGGAGATGGTGTGGAGAAAAGGGAATCCTCCTACACTGTTGGTGGGAATATAAATTGGTGGAGCCACTATGGAGAACAGTAGCTGAGACATGGAAGCAACCTTAATATTCATCAGTAGAGGAATGGATAAAGAAGATGTGGTACATATATACAATGGAACATTACTCAGCCATAAAAAGAAACGAAACTGAGTTATTTGTAGTGAGGTGGATAGACCTAGAGTTTGTGATACAGAGTGAAGTACATCAGAAAGAGAAAAACAAATACTATATGCTAACACATATATATGGAATCTAAGAAAAAAAAAAAGGTCATGAAGAACCTAGGGGTAAGATGGGAATAAAGACACAGACCTACTAGAGAATGGACTTGAGGATATGGGGAGGGTGAAGGGTAAGCTGTGACAAGGTGAGAGAGTGGCATGGACATATATACACTACCAAACGTAAGGTAGATAGCTAGTGGGAAGCAGCCGCATAGCACAGGGAGATCAGCTCGGTGTTTTGTGACCACCTAGAGGGGTGGGATAGGGAGGGTGGGAGGGAGGAAGATGCAAGAGGGAAGAGATATGGGGATATATGTATATGTATAACTGATTCACTTTGTTATAAAGCAGAAACTAACACACCATTGTAAAGCAATTATACTCCAATAAAGATGTTAAAAAATAATAAAAATAAAAAATAAAAATAAAAATAAACTTGGTTAGACTATGACTGTCAAAAAAAATAGAACAAAATAATGCCATTTGCAGCAACACGGATGGACAGATTGTCATACTGAGTAAAGTAAGTCAGACACAGAAAGACAAATATCATGTGATTTCATTCATATGTGGAATCTAATTTTAAAAAATGATATAAATGAACTTATTTACAAAACAGAAACAGATTCACACATTTTGAAAACAAACTTATGGTTACCAAAGAGGAAACGTGGAGGGGGAGGGATAAATTAGGAGCTTGTGATTAACATACATACACTACTATATATAAAATAGATAACCAACAAGGACCTACTGTATAGCACAAGGAACTCTACTCAATATTCTGTAATAACCTATATGGGAACAGAATCTGAAAAAGAATGAATATATGTGTCTGTATAACTGAATCACTTTGCTGTACAGCTGAACTAACACAAATTGTAAATCAACTATACTCCAATAAAATTTTTAAAAAATCTGAAAAAGAATGTGTATATATATATATGTGTGTGTGTGTGTATATATATGTCTCATTCACTTTGCTGTACACCTGAAACTAACACATTGTAAATCAACTATACTCCAGTAAAAAATTTTTTTAAAGTTCTGAGGATGTAGTCTATAGCACATTGACTACAGTTCACAATATTTTCTTATATATTTGAAAGTTGCTAAGAAAATTGATCTTAAATGTTCCCACCACAAAAAGGAATGATAATTATGTGAAGTGATAGAGGTATTAACTAACCCTACTGTGGTAATCCTTGCACAATATATATAAATATCAAATCATCATGATGTACACCTTAAATTTACGTAATGTTATATTCCAGTTATATCTCAATAACACTGAGGAAAAAAACTAGGCAAAGAGGGACTTGAATAGACACTTCTCCAAAGATGACAGATGACCAAAAAGCTCCTGAAAAGGTGCTCAATATCACTAATCATTAGAGAATGCAAATCAAAACTGCAATGAGATACTACCTCATACCCATTAGGATGGCTGTTGTCAAAAAAAAGGAAAATAACAAGCATTGGTAAGGATGTGGAGAAATTGGAACACTTGTGCATTGCTGGGGGCAATGTAACTGGTGCAGCCACAGTGGAAAACAATATGATGATTCCTCAAAAAGTTAAATGTAGAATTACCATATGATCTAGCAAATCCAATTCTAGTTATGTACCCAAAAGAATTGAAAGTAGGGACTCGAACAGGTATTTGTCTACTAATTTCACAGCAGCATTATTCACAATAATGAGTACTGACACATTCTTCAGCATGGATGAAACTTGACAACATTATGCTCAGTGAAACAAGCCAGACACAAAAGGACAAATATTGTATGAGCCATTTCTATGAGGTACCTTGTATAGACAAATTCATATGGACAGAAAGGAGAATAGTGGTTGCCAGAGGCTGAAGGAAAAGGAGAATGGGGAATTATTGTTTAATATGCATAGAGTTTCAATCTGGGATGATAAAAAATTTCTGGAGATGTAAAGTGACGACAGCTAAAAAAAAAAAGTGACGACAGCTGAACATTGTAAATGTACCTAACGTACTTAAAGACACTGCACTGTCCATTTACAAATAGTTAAAATGGTAACTATGAATAGTTTACTGCAATTACAAAAAATTTTAAGGTATCAAGAAATGGGGGAAAAATACTATTACTAGCTCCGGTAAGAGCTGGATCAGCAGAGCCTTCTCAAAATTAAAGATTATCAAATATTATTTATGACCTTGCATTTGCCAAGAGCAACTGACATTGCTCTCAATTGTATGAACTGCAAATGAAGTTATTAAAAGTATAAATTTTAATGACCTAATAGATGAATTTACAGAAAAGCAAGTCAGAAAAATGATCAATCACATCATATATTAATAAAGTATTACATATCGTATTATATAAAATTATGCTGCCAAAAATATTTTTGCAGTTTACAAGTTTATATTGTTACTCAATTATCACTATTACCCAATTATATTTTACAACAGTGATAACACAATAAAACATTTTTAAAGGAAAACTTTGTATTTTAGGTCCTTTAATGGCACTTTTTCCCTGCTTTTTGAAAAGGAGCTCTGCATTTTCATTTTGACTGGGCGCCCCAGATTATGTAATAGCTGGTTCTGACCCTCAGCTCTTATCCTTGATAGCCTGTTTATCTTTGACTGAGTCATTTAACCTTTGTATCTCAGTTTTCTCACCTCTCAAATGGGAATGGTATTTACCCTCCTTCGTAGAATTGATGTGAAATTAAAAAAAATATATACACACACACAGTGGTTTTAAAAATTGTAGGTACTTTAAAATATTGGTGGCATTGTTGCTGTTCATATGATATATTTTATAACTACTACCCTTCCTGGAGTCTGAGTCTTTAAACAAATACATTTCTTATCTAAAATGAAGAAATTTAATTCATTATTTTCTCTGGGGCTTTCCAGACTTTTGAGAGAGAAGCTAAGTGACTCATTTGGTCCATAAAGCCATCATTTTTTAGCTTAGTGATTTCATGGATGGAATTTATTTCTTCACATGACTAAAAGCAAAGTATAAACTGAAGATGATGCCAAAACACTAGACTTCAGTCAACACCTTTAAAGCCTAAAATTTCAAATAGCGTTTCTGATAAACTCTCTGACTTTTAAGCAACTCAATGGAAGAACAACACTAAGAGCGCTGAGTTCCCCCAGCTCTATCTCAGGGCAATCTGTAGATACCAGACGCTGCTGAGTGTAAATAAAAATACTGCTGTAAATACAGAGGCAAAAATGCCTCAGCACTAGGATGGCTTTGATGAGGAGCTCTGCCAGATTAGAGGACTGAGTCTGAGAGCCAAGCATTGACCGACGCAGAAGCTGGGGTCCTACATCTGAACCCTCCCATCACGCACACTTAGAGCAAACTCTGACAATATCCAGACCATTGGTACAGGTGACACTGTTGACCCACCATCACGGGGGGTTTCCTGAGTCCTTTATACATCTTCCTGCATCTCCCTAGTTACCATATGTAGGTGACTGGCTTAGGGGTGCGGCTACGTCCTTTGTGTCAAGAGTCCTGTCCCAGGGGACCAAACTTGTAACTAATCCATAGGTTAACCAGCTGGTTAGGGGTAGAATTCCAATTGCTCCACAACTCATGGCTCTGAAAAGTTGGCTAACATCCCCCTGCTCCAGGGCCGGGGAATCCGCTCTGAAGTGTTCTCTCCCTCACTGGCCATCCCTCACATAGGCTCTCCTACTGCCTAACCTTTGCCCTTTCTAATTGCCCTGATCTCATCCCAACCTCCATAGCTGTGTTTAAAGTCCACCTCTGGGGAACACACAGAGTGAGTGCTCCAGATAATTCCTTTCCCAGTCCTGCTCGGCATCTGGCCGGTTGGCCGTGTACCCAGACTTCCTGGGACACTGGCTGGGGTTTGAGGAGGGACCTCACTACCTACCTGGCTACAGGATGACGCTGGCCACTAGCTTCTTGATTTTGTGGCTCAGCCTGGAGGGTGGCCTGGCTCCGAGTGACACCAGCCCTGACGCAGAGGAGTCCTATTCAGACTGGGGCCTTCGGCACATCCGGGGCAGCTTTGAATCTGTCAACAGCTACTTCGATTCCTTTCTGGAACTGCTGGGAGGGAAAAATGGAGTCTGTCAGTACAGATGCCGATATGGTGAGTGCACGGTCTCTCTTCCGGTGAGACTGTCACTGGTGGACCTGTGAAGAGCCTGAGCAGGGCCACAATCTGTCATGCACTTTTTCCTGTTATCCACCTCTTTGAGGGGTGCCAGATTCAGCAACTAAAAATATAGGACACCCAATGAAATTTGAATTTCAAATAAACAGCCAAAACTTTGTTAAAATATGTGAGATACTTGGGACACACTTATAGTGCCAAATTACTGGTTGTTTCTCTGAAATATAAATTTCACCGAGCTTCCTGTGTTTTATCTGGCAAACCTATTCCAAGGAGTTTTGTGAGACTTGTTTCCCTGGGGACAATGTAATGGGTTTATTGTGAGGCAGGTAGGTACTTAGGAAAAGGTGGCAAGGGTGCGGAGAAGGAATAAGAGATGTCTTAGGGAGGTGTTCCTAGGGATGGAAACTAAGCTGAACATTCAGGGAAAATTCTGCCAGAAAACTCTGAGCTTCCTCAGTTACTCTGCTCCTAGCTTGGAAATGGATTCGTCTCTCCCCCTGAATGCAGTTCACACCTTCCTTCCAGATCTGTCAGTCTCTGATCAATTTGCCTAACCCCCCACCCCACCCCACAAGAGAGCTGTCCCTGCCTCAGTCAGCAGTGGCAGTCCTTTGGTGGGTAGGATGGGTGTCTGCCAGCTGCCTCTGTCCACCAGGGATCAGGCCGCAAGCAGGCCTGGGGATGTGGAACTGAATTGGGTAGGAGCACTACCTCACCTGAGTTGTAAAGAGGGTACATGGGAGCCTGCATGCAGGTCTGGCTGCAAAAGAACAGACCCTGTGGCCCACTCTTCCTTCACCTTGCGCTGGAATTCAGTGTAACGGGAGCAGAACGTGGAGCCCTGGACCTTGCAGCTGGGAGGCAAGGGGTAACTTCAAACGCAAACGAAAATATTTCTGAAAGATACACAGCCTCATACAGCATTTGCTTCACTGTTTAGTTTATCAGATGTTTCATCATGGGATTAAAAGATGAAAATGGTGAGTTTAGCCTAATAGGAAAACACTTGAGAAATATTTTCTCCAGACACTCAACAGATAAAACTCAGCTTGGAGAGAGACTCAAAAGAGCTACACACTTGGGCTTCCATGGTGGCGCAGTGGTTGAGAGTCCGCCTGCCGATGCAGGGGACGCGGGTTCGTGCCCCGGTCTGGGAAGATCCCACATGCCGCAGAGCGGCTGGGCCCGTGCGCCATGGCCGCTGAGCCTGCGCGTCCGGAGCCTGTGCTCCGCAACGGGAGAGGCCACAACAGTGAGAGGCCCGCGTACCGCAAAAAAAAAAAAAAAAAGAGCTACACACTTGCTGGACTCACCCAAACAGCCTCGCAGTACCTTTTTAACCTGTGAGCGGGGGAAATCCCTTCCTTATAAACAGGGAGTGACGAAGAGACCATGGTTAATCCTCCAGAACCCAAAGTTTTACAGCACAGAAGCTTTCATCTCAGAGGGGAATGTTGAGAAAAGGAAGCTGCAGCGTCTCTGTGAAGATTCCATAGGATAAATCTGTGCTAGGACCCACCTGGACCGCTAGCAATGTCTTTGTCCAAGGCGTGTTAGACTAATGCAGAGATGCCTTGTCACAGGGACTGTTCTCACCTAGTTTGCATGGATGGGGCAGGAAAGGGTTAACTCACTTCAGATATTTGATCAACACTGGTGCTATTTTCCTTCCTGGAGGCAACACAAGACTTAGGTCTGTGGCTTAGCAAATAGATAACCGCAGGATTTTTTTTTTTTTTTTTTTAAGGTAAACGAGAACCAAACCCTCTTTTTCTCTAGCAAAACAGCGTTAAAAGATTTTAGCAAATTTTGGTTGCAAGCCTGCACCTGGGTCGGTCGATGCAGCAGCCACGGGTGGGGGATGGGAATAGTCAACAGAGAGATTACAGGAACACAAATAACTCCACTCACTCTACCAAACAGGACCTGTCCGACCAGGGGTCTGAAAAACACGTAGGAAATAGGGGGTTAAGCCTTGTTACCTCTGGAACGCAGTAGAGCCAAGAACCTGGAGGTTGTGCCCAAGCAGTACAGAACTTCTTCTCAAGTTGATTGTGGATCAAGGAGGCTTTTGAACAGATAACGCCTAATAACTAACTGAGTCTCTGTTTGCTTTGTGATACACTTCTTGTGCACAAAGCTTCTCTTTCTGTAAAAGAAACTCGCTGTGCTGCAAATCCCCTGAAGGGTTTGTTTAAACGGACTGCTAGCCCTCACCCCTCTTATACTGATTGGGTAGGTCTGGGGTGGGACCAGAAAATTTGCATTCTTAAGAGTTCACAGGTGATCCTGCTGCTGGTGGTCCTGGGACCATGCTTTGAGGAAAAAACTGCTTTAAAAACGGCAATTTTTTTGTGTGTGTGTCAGAAGGAACAATTTAGCAACAGTTAGTCTACAAGAAAAAAAATTGCCATTTGGTAGGTACTTACCACTGCTTAAAACAGTGGTTCCTACCTTGCTCTGCACTTAGAATCACCTGGGGGGTGGGGGTGGGGCCGCTTTAAAAAATGCCTGCTGCCCAAATCAATTAAATGGGAATCTCCATGGATTGGACCTAGACATGGTTATTTTTAACGTTTCCCAAGTGATTGCAAAGTGTGACCAAGGTAGAGAGCACTATTTAAGGGGTCATTCAGCCCATAGGTTGTTCAGACAGGCAAAGGTATATTTGTATCCTGCTAGCCTACACTAGCGTATCAATATTGCTTTCCACACTTCTTGTATCTACAATTCGTTTTCAGGTCAACACACAACATCTGAACTTGCCAAATGATCGGGCTGTAAATGTAATGAGATTCAGCATGGATAAATAGCATACATGGTACAACTGGTTTAAGGGGTCTGCACTAATGTGAACACGATTCCCTCTCCCATCTCAGGGATTCTGATTCAGTAGGTCTGTGCTAGGAACTGCACATGTGGTCCTCGAACCAGACTTTGAGAAATACTAGTAATGGAAAAATCAGGGGTTTGTACTGGGGGTGGGGGTGGGGAATCTCATTGTTGATGACCTTGGGCAAGTTACGTCTCTCAACCTTTGTTTCCTCATGTTTATAACTAATGTTAATAATACCTACCTTACAAGGCTGTTGTAAGAATTAAAGATAATATATATAAAGAATTAGTGCCAGGGCCTCCCTGGTGGCGCAGTGGTTGAGAGTCCGCCTGCCGATGCAGGGGATACGGGTTCGTGCCCCGGTCTGGGAGGATCCCATATGCCGCGGAGCGGCTGGGCCCGTGAGCCACGGCCGCTGGGCCTGCGCATCCGGAGCCTGTGCTCCGCAACGGGAGAGGCCACAACAGTGAGAGGCCCGCATACCGCAAAAAGAATAGAAAAAAAAAAAGAATTAGTGCCATATGGAACATGGCAGGTACCAAACAAATTTTATAAATGTTATGAGAAAATCTGGTGAACAGGTTAACTATGCATTCGGATTCTTCAGATTCCCTTTCAAAATAAAATTAAAAAACATGAAATCCCAGTGGCTGGACAACATCCTCTCAGCTTCTGGAAGAAATCATCAAGTGATGATTTAGGTGTTCTGTGCCTTTATGAAGGTCTGTGAGGCAGAATTTCTGTGTCTTGGAAATCATGATTTAAGCTATCAACCACACTGTCACACTTTGATAAAAGGACCTCATGATGATTTTCTTCTTGGGTTTAGTTCTAGGAAGAAAGGTATCCTTAAATATCAGCGTTCTTATTTTCAGGAGAACTTTTTATCTGAACCTTTTTATTTGAAATCTTAGAGCAAAATTCTATGAACCTGTGAGTTTATACGTTTTTCTAGACAAAGAATTCACAGCCTTCATCAGATTCTTAGAGGACCTGTGGCCCCCCAAAAAAAAAAACAGCTACTGACTTCGAGAGCAAAGGTTGTTCTCAAGAAGGGTGAGGAAATGTCCAGGTTTGCCAGTGGTGGAGGGAAGGGGTGCGCGTTCCTGGAACGTGGGACTTTAAATACTAAAACAAGCATGGTCCCAGGCAAACCAGGACAAGTCGCTCGCCTTACCTCATGCAGTAACTTAATCTGTTTTAGTGACTGAAATAGAGTTTATTGCTTCAGTTAAATTGTCACAGTTCTGTTTTGTTCCCTTGTTGTGTTCCTCATGCTGTATTTGAGGGTTTCTGGCAGGAAGCAGGATGTGCCCTTCAAATATGGCCCTTGGACTCCTAGGCAGACCTCTAGTGGAGCACACAGAGCCACTTCTGCGGGAACAAGCTGGGTGGGGAGAAGGGCCACACCCTCCTAAGAGGCTTAACCCTTGGCCTGGGTGATAAAGCGCCAGACATTTTTACTCTTTTTTCAGTGACAAAACAGAGAGAAAAACAGAGGAGCCCGGGAAGCAGCGGACCTTCCTGCGGGTAGAACTTTCGGGTTTCATGCCTAACTCCCTCATTTGTCTTTTAAGTGTTTTGTGGAGTTTCACTTTATGCAGAAGTTTTAAATTTTCCTAAGAACCAGTCTATCAGTCCTTTTCTTTATAGCTTCTGCATTTTTTGTCTTGCTTAAAAGACCATCCTCACATCAAGATCATAACATTCGGCTCTTTTTTCTGTGAAAGCAGCTGTAGCTAATACATAAGGAATGAATGTTGCTGTGTTCTGAAAGAAAACTTTTTTGTGAGCACTAAAGTTTTAATTTCAAATAATTTTCATATGTCACACAATATTATCCTTGTTTTGACTTTTCCCCCAATCATTTAAAAATATAAAAATCATTTTTATCTGGCAGGTTATACAAGAACAGGCAATGGGCTGGACTTGGGCCAGTGTTTGCCAAGCCCTCATCCAGAAGATCAGATGGTCAGCCTCCAACTCCTATAAATAGCCAAAACCAAAAAATAAATTAGTTTGTGGACATTGTACATTATTGATGCCTAGACTCAAAACATCAAACTGAAAAGACTCAACACAACTCAAATCTGCTCCAACTGTAATATGAGGATATAGTACCTGATTTCTGTCTGGACTCAAACCATCACCTTTTTTCTTAGAACTTTTAATTCAAGCTTCAAATAGAATTTCTACAGCTTTTGTAAAATATTAAAATAAAAAACTGTCATCAATATCAGGCCAGGTGGGACGTATCTATAGTTGGTGTCCCATTAGCTTTCAAACTGGGATATCAGAGTTTTATCTGCTGTAAATACAGCAGTGAGTTACCAACTGCAAAAAAGGCAGAGGGTAACTCAGGAAACTGGACAGAGTCTGCTGCAAAAGCCCTTTATCAGCGAAATTATTAAAGAGTTAAATTTCACCATCAAATTTAGACATTTGTTTCTTCATTGAAATTTTTTCCCTGATTTCTATAAAGCTAGTGTAGGTAGAACATTTGTAAAAGAACAATCTGAAGAAAAAATAAAATCACCATAGTCTCACCTCCAAGAGACAATACGCTTAAATTGTATGACATAGTGTGATTATTTTCATATGTGTAATTTGATTACTAATATTATTTAATACACTTTACCCATTCCCGTATTCCTAGTGCTACAAACACACACACACACACACACACACACACACACACGGCAGGTTAGTAGAGTATCAATGCTAAGTTATATTTCTCAAGACCTTTGAAAAGTAATGCAGGGACTACTGGTGGGCTGGTGGATTCTGTCAACAAGTACAGGACCTCTCCATTACAAATAACAAGAAAGACGGGGTGGATATAAAATATTAAAACAAAAAACACACACTCAACCTAGAATGAAATAAAGGGAAAACTTCAAGTTCCAGAAATGAAGGGGAAACAAAAAGCCAAAGTGGTAGCAGGAGCTGATGCTGCCATGGCCCTTGGGGGTGTCAGTCTGGAACATATATAAACTCCAGGGGCTGAGGAATGGGCTTTATTGCTCATACAGAGAGAGGAAAAGTAAATTTCACCTGTAAGAATTGGGAAGTTGGAACTGAACAGTCTGCATAAAGCTTAGAGCCTGAGAAACTGTCTAGTCCGTTTAAAAGGGATTAGATTATTGGATTATCCAATATTCCAAGAAGTAGCAAGAATGCTTTCTGTCCACCTGGGGCTGGAGCTTGGAGGAGGAATAAAGAACATCCACTAAGAAAAATCACTACCTGGGCTTCCCTGGTGGCGCAGTGGTTAAGAATCCACCTGCCAATGCAGGGGACATGGGTTCAAGCCCTGGTCTGGGAGGATCCCACATGCCGTAAAGCAACTAAGCCTGTGCACCACGACTACTGAGCCTGCGCTCTAGAGCCTGTGAGCCACAACTACTGAAGCCCACGCACCTAGAGCCTGTGGTCCGCAACCAGAGAAGCCACCGCAATGAGAAGACTGCGTACTGCAAGGAAGAGTAGCCCCTGCTTGCTGCAACTAGAAAAGGCCTACACACAGCAATGAAGACTCAATGCAGCCACACACACACAAAAAATCACTACCTGAAGCATACACTAGGCATAGGTGAGGAATCTGAATCTATACAGGTGGCCTGGTGTGAGTATCCCAATCTGAGAAATTAACATAAAGACATATGTCTCACTTATCTTGGGACTCCCAGAGCCACAGCAAAAGCAATTAGGGACTACTCTGTAGTATGTGACACAGGGCACAGGAATTCATTTAGAAAAACAAGCCCTCCTGAAAACAATTACATACCATTCGAAAAGATAATCCACCATGCGGGAGAGTCAGTAGACGTTAAAAAATGAAACGGCATCCCAAGGACTGGAGATAATAAAAAATAACAACATTTGAAATTATTAAAGAAATAAAAGAAGCAATAGAAAACATAATTAAAAAACAGAACTCAATGAAAACAAATACACAGATTTAAAGAACATTTACATAGAACTCCAAGAAATGAAAATTATAGTCATCAAAAGAAAAAAACTCAGTGGATGGGTTACATAGCAGATAACCTAGCAGTCAGTCAACCTAGAGATAATTAGTAAAATGGAAAATAAATTTGATGAAGCTAGTAAAAATTCGGTACAGAGAGAAAAAGATAGAAAATATGAAAGAGAGATTAAGATATATGAAGGACAGGATTAAAAAGACTCACCATTCAGTGTAAGAGTCCCAGAAGGAGAAACTATAGAGAATGAAGAAAATAAAAAATTCAGACAAGGGCTGTGAATTCTCCAGAGGTGAAAGACACCCGAGTCTTCAGATTGTTCCAAGTGGGGTAAGGATACACAGTCTACCTATAGATACATTGTAGTGAAACTGTGGGAATTGAGGAAATTGGAATTTTTGTGCATTTCTGGTGGGAATGCAAAATGGTACAGCTGCTGAAGAAAGCCTGCTGATAATTCCTGAAAAAGTTAAACAGAATTACTATGTGACCCAGCAATTCCACTCCTCGGGTATGTATACCCAAAAGAACTGAAAACAGCTATTCAAACAAATACTTGTACAAAATTATTCATAGCAGCACTCTTCACAATAGCCAAAAGATGGAAATGACCACCACATCCATCAATGGTGGATGAATAAACAAACTGTGGTAGATCCAGAGAATGGAATATTATTCAGCCATAATGATAATATGGATGAACTGTGAAAGATGGAGCATGACTGCTAAAGATGGGTACGGGGATGATTAAAATGTTCTAAAATTAGATTGTGGTGATGGTCTCACAACTCTGTGAAAAGCTAAAACCCATTGAATTACACACATTAAACGGGTGAACATATAATATATTAATTACATCTCAATAAAGCTGTCGTAGAAAAAAATGTAATGAAAAAGAGATGCAAATCATAATGGCAACTGCAATAGTTAAGTATTGTTGAGTAGCAGGTGATCCCCAAACTTAGCAGCAGAAAATAACAAACATTTATTGTATCACACAGTTTCTGAGGGTCAGGAATCTAGGGGCTCTGCTGGGTGTTTCTGGCTCTGAGTTTCTCATAAAGTTGTAGTCACACTGCCTGTTGATATTACAGTCTCTGAAGATATGACTGAAGCTGGAGATCTCCTTCCAAACTCATGTGGCTGTTAGCAGGAAGCTTTAGTTTTTTACCAATGGACCGTTCCATGACAGAAGTTGTAGCCTTTTTTTTTTTTTGACATCTTTATTGGAGTATAATTGTGTTACAATGTTGTGTTAGTTTCTGCTGTATAACAAAGTGGATCAGCTATATGTATACATATATCCCCATATCCCCTCCCTCTTGCGTCTCCCTCCCACCCTCCCTATCCCACCCCTCTAGCTGGTCACAAAGCACCAAGCTGATCTCCCTGTGCTATGCAGCTGCTTCTCACTAGCTATCTGTTTTACATTTGGTAGTGTATATATGTCAATGCTGCTCTCTCGCTTCGTCCCAGCTTACCCTTCCCAGAAGTTGTAGTCTTTTATAATGTAATCTTGGAAGCAACATGGCTCCACTTCTGCCATATTCTGTTGATTACACAGACCAACCCTAGGACAATACACAAGGTTATGAATACCAGGAGATGGGGATCACTGAGGGCCACCTTGAAACACCATCATATACACATGTTGTACCACAGCAACAAATACCCAAATAGACTGTGGCAGAGACTGCTTATTGTCCCCCTTTTCTACATTCAGAAGCCCTCCTCCCAACTTCCAGCAGGGCTCATGGCTGCCTCCATTGAAGAAAAACTTCATTTCCTAGCCCACATTTGCAACTAGGTGTTGCCATTTGATTAAGGTCTGGCCAAAGGGAAGTAAGATGAAGTGATGTGTGTAGCATTCTGGGGTGTGTTTATTTATTTATTTTGAGGTACGTGGGCTTCTCACTGTTGTGGCCTCTTCCGTTGCGGAGCACAGGCTCCGGACACGCAGGCTCAGTGACCATGACTCACGGGCCTAGCGGCTTTGCGGCATGTGGGATCTTCCCGGACCGGGGCATGAACCCGTGTCCCCTGCCTTGGCAGGCGGACTCTCAACCACTGTGCCACCAGGGAAGCCCTGGAGTGTGTTTATTAAAGAGAGGAGCTCTGACCTTTCCACCTCCTTCTTCCATCCTGCTGCTTGTAATATGGATGTGTTGGCTGAAGCTCCATCTTGGACCATGAGAGTCAGGGCTAAATTCCAGGGCTGGTAGAGCTGAAGGCTAGAAGCAGCCTGGGTTCCAGAAAAGGTCAGATTTATCATTCCAGTCTTCTGAGCCTTAATTCTGGATCTTGATGAGATATCCTATCTTGTTTAAGCATCTGAATAATACAGTATGTAGGAGGTATAATAAATATATGGAGAAAATTATAACACTCTGTTGAAAGACATAAAGGAAGACCTAAGTAAATAGAAAGCTATATTAGACCCATGTTTGGGAATTCAGAATATTATAAGGAAGTCAGTTGTCTCCAAATTAATCTATAAATTCAATGTATTTTAAATAGAAATCCTCATTTCGTCTCTTGTAGACATAATCTATATGTCTCATGTAGACTAATTGGACTCTCAAATTCATATGCAAGAGTAAAAGTCCAAGAGTAATGAAGGCAGTTTTTAAGAATAATAAGGAGGGAGGGCTCTAAAGCATAGACTTCATACCTAAAAATTAAAACAGAAAGATGGGAAAAAAGAAAAAGAAAAATGGGGTGCAAAGGGGCTTCAACTGTAGTTATACCATTTAATTAAACAGAAGAAATACTTACAGCATGTTTGGCAAGTTAACATTCATTGTGTTTGTGTAGTGGGTACATGGGTATTTGTTTACCTGACTTCGGTTTTGAAATATTTCATAATACAAAATAATTGAAAATAAAATACCTGGCAGGAGAAGATTAAAGAAAAGAAAGAGGAAATGCCATGTGTCTCACTTGGAGGATTAATTCTTAGCTTATTTCCTCTGTCTTCTGTTATGTCTTGCATCTCCTACACAAGGCAAAGGAACTGGGGAAAGAACATGGGCTTTGGAGACAAACAGGATATCTGGATTTATATCCCAATTCCCCCCACTTTCTATATGACTCAGACAAGTCACAAAACCTCTTAGCCCCATATTCCTTATCTGGATAATGGGATAAAAATACTCACTGCAGATGACTGTCCTGAGGTCATCTCAGGTCAAGGTTATATTTATCTATAATGACTACCCTTGACACACTGACAAAGCTTCTCTGTATGCATTTGCAAGATTATAAAATTACCCAAAAGCCAAGTAGGAGAAACCAAGAAATCCAAAGCTTTTCAGATAGCTTCGCCTTAGTTCTGTGACACAAATGCCTAAAATGTTTCATTGGGGTGTTTTCTTTGCCCTTTGGTAAACAATGCTTTGTCTGCATTTATGGAATCTTGCAAAATTTCCTTCACGCTATTCTAAGAAAGTTTGTGGTACTGTTGTTGTTGTGTTTTTTTTCCGGTACACGGGTCTCTCACTGTTGTGGCCTCTCCTGTTGCGGAGCACAGGCTCCAGACGTGCAGGATCAGCGGCCATGGCTCGTGGGCCCAGCCACTCCACAGCATGTGGGATCTTCCCGGACCGGGGCACAAACCCGTGTTGGCTGCATCGGCAGGCAGACTCTCAACCACTGCGCCACCAGGGAAGCCCTGTGGTACTGTTTTAATTCTGATCCCTTAAGTGTATGATCAGATCTTTGTGCATAGTATGTGGTCTTACAGTGGATAGAAGAATGAGAAACCTTGAGTTTCAGTTTGGTTTTGCCACAGACCTTATCTTCAAGGTCGTGCATGTAAGAAACATTAGAATTGTTAGTAAGTAAGTGCTCATAAAATTCTTCAATATTTGGAGAAAAACGCCAACCTGGTCTGAAGGTTATTACTCTTTTATGATATCATCATAATCATCATCACCACCTAATTTAAGTCTGGTGAGGAGCAGTGACTTTTTCTTTTAATTAAAAAAATTTTTTTCTTTATTTATTTTATTTTCTGCTGCTTTGGGTCTTTGCTGCTGCACGCGGGCTTTCTCTAGTTGCGGCGAGTGGGGGCTACTCTTTGTTGCGGTGCGTGTGCTTCTCACTGCGGTGGCTTCTCTTGCTGCGGAGCACGGGCTCTAGGCATGTGGGCTTCAGTAGTTGTGGCACACAGGCTCAGTAGTTGTGATTCGCGGGCTCTAGAGCCTGGGCTCTAGATCCCAGGCTCAGTAGTTGTGGCGCATGGGCTTAGTTGCTCCACAGCACGTGGGATCTTCCCGGACCAGGGATTGAACCTGTGTCCCCTGCACTGGCTGGCAGATTCTTCCCTGTGCCACCAGGGAAGTCCCATGAGCAGTGACTTTTAAAGGAAAAACTGAACATGCTTTTTAGATCATTTTTATTTGATGAATGTTCCCAAATGCTTACTTTCTAAACATTTCTTCTCGCTTCTTTCCTCTCTTTCCCCTGCTAGGAAAGGCACCAATGCCCAGACCTGGATACAAGCCTCAGGAGCCCAACGGCTGCAGTTCCTATTTCCTGGGTCTCAAGGTACCAGAAAGTGTATGTACACCACCATTGTTTTCTTAGTTGATTGGTTTTAATTAAAACTAATCCAAGAGTTACCACTTATGGAACTCAGCACTTAAGGAATATGACTGAGAAATATGATTAGTATTTTAAATTGGATACAGAGAAAGGGAGGTAATTTTCAAAGAAAGTTTCCGATTTCCTTTCCTCAGAGGCAGCTATCCCCCAGATAAGCCGTTGTGTAGTGAACTCTGAAAGCACCAATGCAAATATCAGCTGAGCCTTAGTGAACCAAACATAACTTAATTTGAAATACATCTGACAAGTTTGACTTATTTAAATTGGTGAGACTTTCCAGTGATGTACTGGAGCAAACTGGTACTGACCAGTACCAGTGAGGGCTGATTGCTGTATCCTCAGCACTTTTGCAAGCGGCTGACTTGGTGATGGTACCGTCAAATCAACTATGTTTGGAGTATTAACATCATAGGAACCTGCAAACACACCTCCACCCACCCACACGCCCATACACACAACCAGCTACTGGCTAAACATTTATCATTTTGCCTCTGACTGTTTCTCAAACTGTCGACTTCCTCTAAAAACAAGGAATAATTAATTTCTTTTAAGACCCCTTGGAAGCCCTTTTACCTTTTTCACTTTAGAAAAGAGGTATCATGTAACATGTAGGTAGAAGGATTTCATATCTAAAATCATAGTTTAGCTATGCCTTTAGTTGGTGTCTTAATCGGGCTAAACTTCACTTTTCTGCTGGTTCAAAAGATTTTTGTAGTCATTTTCTAAGCAGCATAATGTTTATTTTTCTAACTAAAATGCTGCTCACCCATGTAGCATTTTTGTGCAAATTGAAAAAAAGTTCCCTTTCCTCAAGATGGTATTCTTCCATTTGTCAGAAACTAAGCTTAGGGCTTCCCTGGTGGCGCAGTGGTTGAGAGTCCGCCTGCCGATGCAGGGGACATGGGTTTGTGCCCTGGTCCGGGAAGATCCCACATGCCACGGAGCGGCTAGGCCCGTGAGCCATGGCTGCTGAGCCTGCGTGTCGGGAGCCTGTGCTCCGCAACGGGAGAGGCCACAACAATGAGAGGCCCGCGTACCTCAAAAAAAAAAAAAAAAAAAGAAAGAAACTAAGCTTAATATACTGATTTTGTAAGAAAAGGAAATGCCTGCCACTGGCTGGATATTTTTCTTAATAAATATATAAATCTATGATGTCTTGTGGGAAGGTGCCCTCTTAGATATGACACTCTTGTTCACTGAACAACCTTCACAGCTGTACGCCTAACCTGGTCCACAATCATCAATATGTGAATGGACACAGAAAACAATCCTTCCAAATATACATTAGAGAAACAATGTATTTTTGGCTAATATCTTTTACTTGATATCAATTTAGTAGCTAAGGAAGTGGTATGCACTCTATTTTGGGAGTAATGTCATTTTGTTTACTGGTACAAATATTATTTAGAACTAGTTCAAGAATTTCCAGTTGAGTTGAATTGAACGATAGCCACTATACTCATCTAATTCTGTTACCTCTGTTATGATGTATTCTTAGGTTTAGGGGTGAGGTGCAAGCAAAGTAGTTTGCTTCAGGTATCAGATGATGGGAATTTACCCAGAATTGCTGAGTCCAGGCCTTTGCCTAGTCTAATGAGTTAGATTATCTCTTAATGTAATAATGCTTTGTTTTGGTTTTTGCTTAAAAGGGCATTTTAAACTACCAAAGTCCATATTCTGCTCTAGGTGGTCTTGCAGTAAAAGTTCAAGCAAGAGAACACTTAAGGAGACCCAAGAGGAAAGAATCTATGATAGCTGGTTAATCAATCCCCACTCATATCTTGAAATCAGATTTTCACAGCTTCCATCCAAGTCCATGTCTATATTATGAGAAGAACTGCAAAAGATCCATGTCTATGGAAGCAACCTAAGTGTCCATCGACAGATGACTGGATAAGGAAGATGTGGCACATATATACAATGGAATATTACTCAGCCATAAAAAGAAACAAAATTGAGTTATCTGTAGTGAGGTGGATGGACCTAGAGTCTGTCATACAGAGTGAAGTAAGTTAGAAAGAGAAAAACAATACTGTATGCTAACACATATATATGGAATCTAAAAAAAACCCAAAGAACCTAGGGGCAGGATGGGAGTAAAGATGCAGACCTACTAGAGAATGGACTTGAGGACATGGGGAGAGGGAAGGGTAAGCTGGGACAAAGTGAGAGAGTGGCATGGACATATATACACTATCGAATGTAAAATAGATAGCTAGTGGGAAGCAGCCGCATAGCACAGGGAGATCAGCTCAGTGCTTTGTGACCACACAGAGGGGTGGGATGGGGAGGGAGGGAGACGCAAGAGGGAAGAGGTACGGGGATATATGTATATGTATAGCTGATTCACTTTGTTGTAAAGTAGAAACTAACACACCATTGTAAAGCAATTATACTCCAATAAAGATGTTAAAAAAAAAAAGATCCATGTCTAAACTCACCCTGTTCTCATCTGTTTTATAAACCACAGAATGATTACTCTTGTTTAATCACTTATTGTATCATGTCCCTTCCTTCCTCAAGAGTCTTTATCAAATCTAACTTGCTATTTTGGATGTCAAGGCCATCTATCAACTTGCCTTTCTCCTTAATTAAAAAAAAAATATATATATATATAAAATAAAAATATATAATACATCACCCTGCAAAGACCCTTGAAAGACTAAACAAACTAGTTGACTTGCTCATATATGATATGCTCATTATTTCCTTTCTTTACCTGCTGTATCTTAAGTCTACCATCATCTCTAATAATCCTTTCAAAAAAATTCCTGTTTGGTAACTCTACATGTGGCAGTTTATGAACTTAGTTTATGACACATTTGTAATTGTTTATAGGATGCTTTATAAATGTGTGTGTGTGTGTGTGTTACTTTGTGGTTTGATCATAGTCCCCTTGTGGTCGGGAACTATGTTCTATCCCCACTCTGCTCCTCAACACATACAAACACATATACACATACTTAAAACAGTGCTGCATGGAATGGATCCCTGATAAATGCTGGTGACCTCTTCATGAACTGAGGCTTAATTTTTCATACTTCTGAGCCTTGGAATCTTTTGTTTAAACAAAATCTCATTTAGCATAGGTTTTAGTTGAATTTGCAAGTCTTGAAGCTATGCCCTCTTGCCTAACTTTCTGATTTCTATTTTTAGCACTATAGTGGCCTGTGAATTTGAAAATTACTAAACCCTAAAAGAAAAAGAAGAAAAGTGGGCCATTCAAAGTTATTAAACTAATAATTAGATCATGATCAAAACTTAGCATCCTGTGACTGTCAACCTGATGTATTCTTTCCAGTCATCGGTGCTTCTGAATTGATCTGAATCTGTAACAGGAATTTGAGAACAAGGTAGGCGAGGTTGCCTAAGGTCCTTGGTCTAAACGTGGCATTTTCTTCCTTCACTTTTCCTCAGATGGACTTGGGCATTCCAGCAATGACCAAGTGCTGCAACCAGCTGGACGTCTGTTATGACACTTGCGGTGCCAACAAGTATCGCTGTGATGCAAAATTCCGATGGTGTCTCCACTCTATCTGCTCTGACCTTAAGCGGAGTCTGGGCTTTGTCTCCAACATAGAAGGTAGGAATCTTAAGTGCATCTGCCCGTGAGCAGGGAGTTTTGTTCCTGTTTTCACACAGAAATGTAGCCAGAGCCCTTTTACTCAGAGACCATCAGAGCTCACTGATCTTTCATAATAGAACTCTGTGAACAATGCAAGCAAGGGGGAAGGAAGACTCTGGGCAATCCTTCACTAAAGTTCTTGCTGTCCTGCCCAGGAGCTGCTGGCACCACTCCTGATGGACAGGGCCATACCAAAGCCTTCCCAGAGAAATAAAATCTATCCTCTAAGGACAGAGCAAGACTTGCCCAACTGGCTTTCATTATCCATTCCACTGTTAAATAATTTTCCATATCAGGAATTATTCTGTATAGGACTATGTGGTTGGGTTTAAGCCTTTTTTTTTTCTTATTTTGTTCTCATCAGGGAAAGAATTTTAATTTAAAAATCTATCTTTTTTGTGTAAAGGTCTCTATATCTTTGAGGATAATTATTTTCAAACAACTGCTTACCTACCTAATTTCTAGCACTGACTCTGTAATTTCTTTTTCCTAATTTACCTTAGGAAAAGTTGTAATCCTTTAGTTTCTGAAGCCCGAACATTACATCCAGGTATTAGCACTGTATATTTTTAGACAGTGAAGTTTGAAATTCAGGCTTATGAAGAGCTGGCCCCATGCCACCGAGAAAGTCAGCCGCAGGAAGAATCTTGGATCTTGTTATAGATCAATGTCTAGAGTGTCGTCCTGAAGTGAATGTGTGAGGGCTTGAAAATATGAATAATTAATTAGGTCCTGTAAAAGGGAGTATCATTCTATCTGTACCTACAAAAGGTGAAAAAGTGCCTGCTGCTAATCTAGGGTCAGGTCAAGTTACTCCCTCCAAGCAACATCCTATTGATTCTTTCTCCTAAATATCTCTTTGATATATCACTTGCCTGGTTACTACAGATTAACACAATCTCTGGGTCCCATCCAATCTATTGACCCCATAGAGAGCAGGTATATTTTCATACCAGACGAATCTGATCATCTCCACCCTCCATGTAAGTCCTTCAATAGGTTCCTCTTCCTTAGGATTAAATCCAAGTCCTTAGCATGACATTCATAGCCCTTTCTGATTCAGTCCTAGCCTACCTCTCCAGCATCATCTTGCTTATTTCTGATTTCTTTCCTGATTTCTGCTATTCCAAACTATGTGGGTTGATGGCGCAAATCTTTCTGCCTCTTCAGTTCCCTCTGCTTGAAATACTCTGATTCTTCATTTTTTTGTTGTTGTTCAGTTTTATTGAGATATAACTCACATACTATACAATTCAACCATTTAACTGCTTTTTAAAATATGTTCACAGAGTTATGCAATCAGCCCCACAATTAATTTTAGAACATTTTCATCACTCCAAAAAGAAACTCTAGAGCCATTAGCAGTCCCACTACATCGTTCCCCTGGCTAGCTCTAGGCAACCATTAGTCTGCTTTCTACCTCTATAAATTTGCCTATTCTGGACAATTCATATAAATGGTATCATAAAATATGTGGTCTTCTGTGACTGGATTCTTTCACTTGGCAAGGTTTATCCATATTGTAGCATGTATCAGTATTTCATTCCTTTTTATTGCTGAATAACATTCCATTGTATGGATATAATATGTTTTCTTTATCCATTCATCAATTGATGGACATTTGGGTTGTTTCCACTTTTTGGCTATTATGAATAATTCTGGTATGAACATTTATGTACAAGTTTTTGTGGTGACATGTTTTCGTTTCTCTTGGATATATATCTAGGAGGGGAATTTCTGGGTTAGATGGTAATTTTATGACAAACTGATTTTCAAAACAGCTATACCATTTCACATTCCCACCAGCAATGTATTATGGTTCCAATTTCTCCACATCCTTGTCAACACTTGTTATTATCTATCTTATTACAGACCCTAGTTGGTGTGAAGTTATATCTCATTGTGGTTTTGATTTGCATTTCCCTGATGGCTAATGATGTTGAGCATCTTGTTATGTGCTTATTGGCCATTAAATAACTGCTTTGGAGAGATGTCTATTCATTTGCCCCCTTTTAATTTGGGTTATTTGTCTTTTTATTATTGAGTCATAAGACTTCTTGTATATATTCTGGATGCAAATCTTTTATCAGATATATGACTTGCAAATGTTTTCTCTCATTTTATGAGTTGATTTTTCACTTTCTTGATGATATAATTTGCAGCCCCAAAGTTTTACATTTTGATTAAGTCCATTTTATCCTTTAAAAATTTTTTTCTTGTACTTTTGGTGTCATATGTAAAAAGGCTTAGCCTAACTCAAGGTCACAAAGATTTACTCCTAAGTTTTCTTCTAAGAGTTTTGTTTTAGCTCATATATTTAGACCTATGATACATTTTAGTTAATTTTTGTGTAAGAAAGGGGTCCAACTTCATTCTTTTGTATGTGGACATACACCATTTGTTGGAAAAGACTATTCTTTCCCACCATTTGTTCCTGCACCATTTGTTGAAAGAGACTATTCTTTCCCACAATAAATTGTCTTTGCACCCTTGCCAAAAATCAATTTGCCATAATTGCAGTGTTTATTTCTAGACTTTCAATTCTATTCCATTGATCTATGCCAGTACCACACTGTTCCTATTATTGTAATTTTGTAGTAAATTTTGAAATCAGGAAGTGTCCTTCAACTTTGTTCTTTTTCAAGATTTCTTCAGATATTCTGGATCTCTTGCATTTCCATATGAATTTTAGGTTCAGCTTGTCAATTTCTTCAAGAAATGGCAGGTGGGGGCTTCCCTGGTGGCGCAGTGGTTGGGAATCCGCCTGCAAATGCAGGGGACACGGGTTCGGACCCGGTCCGGGAAGATCCCACATGCCGCGGAGCGGCTAGGCCCAGAGCGGCTGGGCCCGTGAGCCACAACTACTGAGTCTGCGTGTCTGGAGCCTGTGCTCCACAACAAGAGAGGCCGCGTTAGTGAGAGGCCTGCGCACTGCGATGAAGAGTGGCCCCAGCTCACCGCAACTAGAGAAAGCCCTCGCACAGAAGCGAAGACCCAACACAGCCAAAAAATAAATAAATAAAAATTTAAAAAAAAGAAATGGCAGGTGGAATTTTGATAGCACTCTTGTTGACTCTGTAAATCCTTTTGAGGAGTATTGCCATCTTTTTTCTTTTTAAAGATTTATTTATTATTTATTTTATTTATTTTTGGCTGCTTTGGGTCTTAGTTGCAGCACACGGGATCTTTGCTGAGGCATGCAGGATCTTTCATTGCGGTGCATGGGCTCTTTATCATGGTGCACAGGCTTCTCTCTAGTTGTGGCATGTGGGTTTTCTCATCTCTAGTTGTGGCGCACAGGCTCCAGGGCGCATGGGCTCTGTAGTTGTGGTGCACGGGTTCCAGAGCACGTGGACTCTGTAGTTTGCGGCACGCAGGCTCTCTAGTTGAGGTGTGCAAGCTCAGTAGTTGTGGTGCGTGGGCTTAGGTGCCCTGCAGCATGTGGGATCTTAGTTCCCTGACCAGGGATTGAACCCGTGTCCCCTGCATTGTAAGGTGGATTCTTTTGCACTGGACCACCAGGGAAGTCCCAAGGAGTATTGCCATCTTAACAAAATTATGTTTTCTGATCGATGAACATGAATATCATTCCACTTATTTGGGTCTTCTTTAATTTCTTTCAACAATGTTTTATAGTTTTCAGAGCACAGGTCTTATACTCTTTTGTTTAATTTGTTCCTAAGTATTTTATCCTTTTTGATGCTTTTTTTTTTTTTTTGGCTGTGTTGTGTCTTTGTTGCTGCATACAGTCTTTCTCTAGTTGCAGCAAGTGGGGGCTACTCTTCATTGCGGTGCGCATGCTTCTCATTGCAGTGGCTTCTCTTGTTGCAGAGCATGGGCTCTAGGCATGCGAGTTCCAATAGTTGCAGCACGCAGCCTCAGTAGTTGTGGCACAAGGGCTTAGTTGCTCCACAGCATGTGGGATCTTCCTGGACCAGGGATCGAACCCGTGTCCCCTGCATTGGCAGGTGGATTCTATTTTTACTTTTTCAGTTTATTTATTTATTTATTTTTTCAGGTATGTGGGCCTCTCACTGTTGTGGCCTCTCCCGTCGTGGAGCACAGGCTCTGGACACACAGGCTCAGCGGCCATGGCTCATGGGCACAGCCGCTCCGCGGCATGTGGGATCTTCCTGGACTGGGGCACGAACCCACATCCCCTGCATCGGCAGGCAGACTCTCAACCACTGCGCCACCAGGGAAGCCCTGGCAGGCGGATTCTTAACCACTGTGCCACCAGGGAAATCCCTTGATGCTATTATAAAGGGAATTGTTTTCTTAGTTGTATTTTCAGATTATTTGCTGATAATGTATACAACTACAATTGATTTTTGTATACTGATCTTTAATCTTGCAACCTTACTGAACTCATTTATTAGTTCCAAGAAATTTTTAGTAGATTCCTTAGGCTTTTCTGTACACAAGATAATATCATCTGCATATTGTCTTCCTTTTCAATTTAGATGCCTTTTATTTCTTTCTCTTGTCAATTGCCCTGGCTAGAACTTCTAGTACAGTATTGAAGAGAAGTGGTGAGAACAATGTGGAGATTAAACAACATGCTACTGAACAACAATATGCCAAAGAAGAAATCAGAAGAGAATATAACACACCAAGACTTATGAGATGCAGTAAAAGCAGTCCTAAGAGGGAAGTTTATAGCAATAAATGTCAACATCAAAAAAAAGAAGGATCTCACATCAACAACCTAACTTTACACCTCTAAGAACTAGAAAAAGAAAAGCAAATGAAGCCTAAAGTTTGTAGAAGGAAGGAAATAAGGAAGATCAGAGTGGAAATAAATGAAATAGAGACTAAAAGGACAATAGAAAAGATCAGTTAAACTGAGAGCTGTTTTATAAAATAGATAAAATAGACAAAACTTTAGCTAGGTTGGCCAAGAAAAAAAAAAAGGATGCAAATAAATAAAATCAGAGATGAAAGAGGAAACATTAAAACTAATATCACAGAAATACAAAGAACCATAAAAGACTACTGTGAAAAATTATACACGAAGTTAGACATTCTAGAAGAAATGGATAAATTCCTAGAAACATACAACCTACCAAGAATGAATCATGAGGAAATAGAAAATCTGATCAGAACTATTACTAGTAAGGAGATTGAAGCAGTAATCAAAAATCTCCCAACAAACAAAAATTTAGGACCAGGTGGCTTCACTTTTTTTTTTTTTTTTTTTTTTGCCGTACACAGGCCTCTCACTGTTGTGGCCTCTCCCGTTGTGGAGCACAGGCTCCGGACGCGCAGGCTCAGCGGCCATGGCTCACGGGCCTAGCCGCTCCGCAGCATATGGGATCTTCCCGGACCGGGGCACGAACCCACATCCCCTGCATCGGCAGGCAGACTCTCAACCACTGCGCCAACAGGGAAACCCCTTGGCTTCACTTTTAAAGTGGCTTCAACATTCAAAGAAGAATTAGCCAGCCATTTAAATGGCTTCAACATTTAAAGAAGAATTAATACCAATCCTTCTTTCAAAAAGCAGATGAGGAGGGAACATTTCCAAAGACATTTTAAGAGGCCAGCACTACCCTATTCCAAAACCAGATAAGGACACCACAAGAAAATAAAATTACAGGCCAATATCCCTGATGAATACAGATGCAAAAATCCTCCACGAAATATTAGCAACCTGGTTATTCAACCCACACTTGAATAGGGAAAGCTATAGGAAACATAGTAGTGTTATTTGAGGGAGTATTCTGAAAAAAAAAAAGGTAAATTTTCCATGGCGTGAGCACAGTGATGTGGGGCATTCTGATTGCTAATCATGGTTTCTACATGGAGGCCCATAAAAGGAGGGCATCCCAAAGTGTGTTCTGCTTTACTAGATTGGATAGAAGCTCCTCTGAAAAAGCTTCTCTTAAATCTATTTTTTCATTTTAATTCTGTATTTGCATCCCTGCCTCTACTTTCCTCTGGGTATCATGTTATCCTTGGAAATACGCTGCCTCTTCAAAATTACTCAGACTACTTGGGGTAGTCTTGTATATTAACCTTTATATTTCTCTTAATCTTTTTCAAGTAGCCTGTGATTCTCTGGCTGATACTGTGTTCAACACTGTATGGACCTTGGGCTGCCGGCCCTTTATGAACAGTCAGCGGGCAGCCTGCATCTGTGCAGAAGAGGAGAAAGAAGACTTATGAGGAAGAGGTGATTCCTTTCCCGTTTTGAGTGACACCACAGCCGTCAGTCTGGGAGATGGTAGTACGGCAGATGTGTCTCATTCTTTTTTCCAAAAGTTTGGATACCGCAAAGCAGGAGAAAGGAAACACTATTCTACAGCTGAAAAGCGAGTCATCATTTGAGGAGAATTGGAAAAAAGACATGGAGTGATTTGAAGACTATGCTTCACTTTAACACTGGTCTCCCCAACCAAGACATATTTGCCTGGAAATTCAGTTCTTAAAGACTAAAATACCAGGATTCCTGGAATTAATAATTATATTCATAAGTGAAATTTTGGAGAGTCCAACCATTTGGGAGGCAATGACTTTCCTCTGGTCCATGTTTCAGTTGCCAGTAAGCATCTCACATTTAATAAAGTGTACTTTTTAGAAAATTTGAAAAGAGATGAATGAATTCCATTATCACCAATATGCTTCCATTTCACTTAGAAGAGAACAGAACCCAACCTGGTAAGTTCCATCAATGATAACAGTTACTCCCACTGGTGCTTAAGAGATAAGAACAAGGCAAGGTCAGAGGCTTACCTGATTAAAGCCAATGGAGGTAGAGGTCAGATGGTGTTAGGCCTCTAAGGTTCCATTTTTTTCCTTCATTGAACTATTCCTGTTGAAATTTCCAATTACTAAGCGGTATTAGTGTCCTGTTAAGATCTGAGAAGCACTTGGTAAAAACTGCCACTGAAGACAGCTAGGAAAATCCCTGAAAACTGAGGGGAGTGAGAGACCGAGGGCCATTCCCTAAACTATGGTTCTCAGCCCTGATTGCAGATTAGAGTCACCTGAGGAGCATTAAAAAGCCAAAGAACCTCTGGGGGCGGGGGTGGTACCTACGTGTTGGTATTTTAAAAACACTCCCCAGTGATTCTGATGCACTGTGAGGCCTAAGGGCCACTAAAGTCAGGGATTGACAAATGAAGGCCCATGGGCCAGATCAGGCCCAACACCTGTTCTGGTAAAGTTTTACTGGAACGCAGCCAGGCTCACATTTGTTTACGGCTGTTCCTGTGCTAGGACAACAGAGTTGAGTAGTTGTAACAGGGCCTGTATGGCCCAGGAAGCCTAAACTAGTTACCCTTTGGCCCTTTACAGAAAAAGTTTACCAATCTTTGATCTACATCATTTTCTCCCTTCCCTTCCTTTTGTTAATTAATTTCACTGGTTCCAATTCGAAATGTTTGTTGCAGTTGTTTCTAAAAAAAAAAAATCTTATGATCTTATGTAAAGCCATAAAATGAATTGGCATGTTAAGAAAGCAGATTTAACTGCAGATAACATTAATTAATCTCTGTGGTTTAGGATATTTATCTCAATAAAATTTATTAAGCACCTACAAAATAGAGTACGGTATAGCTTTATACCTTTTTCTATTGTCTTATCAGTCTGAGGGCATAGAATGCCAAATAACAGGGCACATGGTACCACATTTTAATTCTGTCTACAGTTCAGTCACTGAACCACTTAAATTTAAGTTAGTGTATTTATTAACATTTATTAATTGAAAATAGTTTATTTAAGACAGCATAAAAACCTCAGAGGAAAATATTGTGCAGGAGAAAATCCAAATAGTATTTTTTTAGTACACACTTACAGTGATAAACTTCCAAATCCCCTATAACTACTCTGTCTTTGAATGGAAATTTCAGGGTATAATTATTGTTTACATATTTAAAGAGTCATTGGGTATTTAAGTCATAATTTCAAGCAACTATTTAATTTTTTTAAGTTCCTAATTTGAAATACTATACCGAACTTCTGATTTTAGTCATACTACTGCATCCAACACTAGGTGTTTTACTGCAGGAAAGAAATGGGGGGCATGGGGTGAGCTGCTTTCTTGGTGCACAGCGCAGCTTTCCACATTAGGAAGATGAAGCCCCACCTGGGACAGGTTAGTCAGCAGTGAGGTGATCTTTCCCGACACAGTGGGCTAGAGTCAGAGTGAGTCAGTTCTGGGAGTTTGTCTAAACCCACAGTATAAGGTTTAAAGCAGCGCTGTGTTCTAGGGTGTCGGCTGGTGTTCTCAGAGGGCGAGGGGAGAATTCCAAAGAGATAGGCAGCCAGAAGTAGGACTCCGGTGGTGGGTCATCCTAGCCCTCCCAGTCGATGCTGATGGGGCCGCCTGTCAGTATGTGGCTCTGTGGACCACTGTCATTCTCTCCTCCTACTGCCTCACGACGCATTCGCCGGTGGCAGCCCTGGGCACAGCGGGAACGCTCGTCCAGCATCCCGCAGACAAGGACCCGGCAGTGCAGGAACACTTCCTAGAAAGATCATAATGATAATGAACAAAAACAGTAAAAAGAGCTGCCACTTGGGGGCTGCTTACTAGGAGCCAGACACAATACCAAACGTTTCATATGTATTATCTCATTTCATCTAAACAACCACCCTTTGAGGTAGATATTCTCATCCCCATTTTACAGATGAGGAAACTGAGACTTAGGAGGTTAACGAACTTGCCCCTATTCACACATTTAGTAACATGGCAAACACACTGAGTCATGTGGGTGATTTAAAACCCTACATCCATAACTTCCGCCTTTGTGCAGGGACACAAGAGACCTCTGTGAAGACATCTAATAATGTTAACATCTTGGTTCTTCACATCAAGGTCTGGGCATAACATGGGCTCCCACGCACTTCTGTGTAAAATAACAAGTTCTTTCTCCAAGCTTCTTCCTATAAGTAACTTCCCCATGCATGCTGCCTAGCTGAGGAGGAAGATCAGGGTTAGTCATCATGGTTAACAATTGTTCTAGGACAATGATGTAGCTGGACAGGACATAAATACACTTAAATGCAGTATGGAAAAGACTGTTGGTCTCTTAAACTTCCTTTTGTTTATGTGTTTCGACAACTCTACTAAAACAAAAAACAAAAACCTTCTACCTTACAGAGTATACATAGCTTCTTATAACCTCTATTCATGTATATACGTTTTTTAAAAACTGTATCACATTCAATTTGCATGTAAATTTTTATGACAATAGCTTTTTCATATCTCCTTTTTCTGTATTTCATTCTGCATTAACTGCTTAATATTGCATTAATTGATACACTATTTGGTTTAAACAACACCTCTCTCATAACAGTGCTTTATAAACACATTCAACAAGTCATGTTTTACTTTTTGTTTTTGAGAAGCTGTCAGAATTGAAATTTTTAGACGATGATAATTTTATGGTTATTACACATTGTCAGACCACTTTCCAGAAAGTATACCAATTTATACTGGCATTGTATACATGTCCCTATAGCCTTGCAAGTTGGGATTTATAACTTTTATAAATTTCATATGTATAAAATAGTCTTATAATAATTATTTTAATTGGCATGTAAGTACTATTTTCACTGAACATTTCACTATTTGTCTTTTCTGCAAATATTCTTTCCATATACTTTGCCACGTGACCACTACATAGGCTTTTTCAACCACATCTGCTCACAAGGATTTTAAATTATAATCACATAGTACTTTCTTTGAACAAGCCCAGTTATTTTACTGGGTGGGGGGCAGATAATTGTGACATTCATGGAGGTGTTAACCTTCTAGATGGCCAGTTTTATAGTATTTTTCATAGAGGTGATGCAGATCCTAACTGTGGGCTTGTAGAATGTGAACAAACTGGGACACCATGAAGGAAGGCTGGGGAGGAGAGGTACCTTTAAAAGGTAAAGGTGTTCAGCTCACCTTGTGGTCTTTGCCCACAAACTTGAAGACAGGGACCTGGAAGTGCTTTGCGAGGTGATCCCGTGATGTGTACTGCTTTACTGAGTCATCTGAAACACAGCTGGAAGTAGGGCAGGATAGCACGTAAGACTTGATTGTTTAAACAGAGGTGGAAAAACAATCCAGTCCAACGTGTTTGGTCCAAGGAGAGGCAAACTGGGTGGAGGAGGCTGGGCTGCACTCAAGATTTTTGAGAATGAAAGAAAAATGAAATCCCCTCCCTGTGAAGGCATCTTCAGACACAGGCCTGCTCATTAACGCTGTCGGTCCCATCTCTCATTCTCTGTACCCACAAACTGGGCACAAGGACCTCCTGTTAAGTCATTGCATTGAAGTATTAGCAACAGCAGCAACATTTGTTTCAGAGATATCCTTTGAAATCAAGGTATCTTTTTAAGGCTGTATTTTCATTTGTAATATATTGCAGGAATTCTGCATTTACGTACTTTATTATTGATTTGAGAAGGCTTTTCTTTAACTAGATTTCACTGTATTTATGGACACCCACCCCTGAAGGGGATCCAAAGGTGAGCGAACCCCGATTTGTACAACAAAGAGCTGCATAAAGATGTCAGTTTCTTAAAGAATAACTGGATCTATTGGGGAAAATCATTCACCTCCAAAATGTTTTAATTCCTCTTTTCCCAGATTTAATGCTAAATTTTAGTTTGATAGGGCTTTGAGGTTTTAATCTCAGGTCTACCACTTAAAGTGAAACTCCTAGGCTCGCCTCAGGATTAGTTGAGGGTAAAGAGGGGTTAGTGATGCTCCACTTTGAGGCGAAGGTTTAGTATTGATGAACAATTTCTCCTAAAGGCCAGGGCTCACACATGTATTATGTTTTCCATTCTGAATTCAAAAGGAACTTTTTTCCTGACTGTTTTCCTTTTATGGATACTTAATAGTTCCTGTCTACCAGGCCAGTAAAAAAGTGGGATCAGATATAAAAGCCTATAAAAGTTGATAATTGCTCCTCATGCTTACAGAGCACTTTCTGGTTCATTGCTAATTGCTGTTTCAGGGCAGTTGAAAAATCCAATAAAATTATTTAAAAATAAGACATCTTGACTTGTATTACCACTACTACCTTATTCCCCTAAACTGAAGAGGATCTAAACATATAATGTGGTTTCTGTTATTTCCTGTATTTATGTACACATTTTCATTTTCCTGAGGTTAAATGAACTTATACCATCTTCTGATTATGTTCTGTAATAAATACCTAATGCATATCTAATCTGTGTGACACACTCTGCTGGGGGCTGCACAGGAGATAGAGATGAACAATATGATCTGTGACATCAGGGAGCTTAAAGCCCAGTACCTATGATAACAATAGTAACGTGACATTAAAATGACACTTTTCATGTGAATGCCTCAGCATTTTCAATTTATCTTTACCTAAAAATACTATTTTTAAAAAATTGAAGTATAGTTGATTTACAGTGTTGTGTTAGTTTCTGGTTATACATATATATTCTTTTTCGTATTCTTTTCCATTATAGGTTATTACAAGATAGTGAATATAGTTCCCTGTGCTATACAGTAGGACCTTGCAGTTTATCTATTTTATATATAGTAGTTTGTATCTGTTAATCCCATACCCCTAACTTTTCCCCCCATTTCCCCTTCGGTAACCATAAGTTTGTTTTCTGTGACTGTGAGTCTCTTTTTGTTTTGTAAATAAGTTCATTTCTATCATATTTCCGATTCCACATATAAGTGATATCATATGAGATGTGTCTTTCTCTGTCTAACTTACTTCACTTAGTATGATAATCTCTAGGTCCATCCATGTTGCTGCAAATGGCATTATTTCATGCTTTTCTATGGCTGAGTAGTAAAAATACTATTTTTTTTTTTAAAGAGAAGATGTGGCAGAAAGAGTTGTTGCAGGGCAACACATTATGGAATAGAACCCAAGACAAATTCTGGCTCTTGATTTGGTGTTTGCTGTGATTAGACAATGTTAGTTCATCAACTCCAAGTTCATGTGCTAAAAGAAAGTAACAATGGTATAGGAAAATCCAAAATAACTGATTACCCAAAAGTTGTCCAATATTTGACTTTGGAATTCAATGTTTCTTTTTCTGGAGATAAACTTTCTAATTCTACTTTGCTTAGGTTTGCATTAAATTATTTTGCATTCTCAGAGCATATGCCAACTAAACTAGAGGGAAGTGAATCAGATGTGTTAAATATCAGCCTGAATTAAATTTAAGCTGAGGACACTGAATAATCAAACAATTTACAAATATAAGTAAACTGCATTATGTTTATTTTAGGGCTCTGAACTAGCCCCAGATTAATATTATGATAAATACTCATTCAGTAGTTCATTAGACAAATATTTAATGACTTTTACTGCAGGCAAGGCATTGAGGAGGAAGAAGGAAGGAAGATATCTAGTTCAGGTCAGAAGGAATCAGGGAAGGCTTCATGGAGGAAAGAAATCCCAATGTGTTTTGAAGGACCAGTAAGAATCAGACAGGAAGAAACAGGGAAGAAGATTTCAGGCAGTGGAAACAGCAGGTGCAGAGTCAGGAGGGTGTAAGGAACAACAGAATTTGGGAATTGTCCATGGTTCCCTTTGGCAGGAGCAGAAACTGGAGAAGGCAGAGGTCAGAGGGCGAGGAATAGCAAGCCAAGCTGAGAGTTGGATTTTATCTTGAGGGATTATCTCAAATGCACCATTATTGTCCTAGCCAATATTGTACTATACAATATTGCACCGGAAATGGGACTGTTTTCCTGTGAATAGTGGAAACAGGCCCACACAGCAGTGTTTTTGAGTTCTATGCTTTTTAACAATTTTAATATCTTCCATAGCATTTTGTTGTTGTTTTTTTGTGTGCTAACGGCTGGAAAATTAAATAGCACAGCTTCTCCTTAGAACTGTCTAAAATTCAAGTCCCACTTGTCTTGACTGTTCCGTTGTTTGTCCCTTTCTGGACTCCTATACTACCCGTCAACTGTATCACAGTCTCTTATTTATAATTTGTGTGTGTTTTCATCTCAATACTACTGTGTATGTTCCTAAAATAAAGACCTAACTGAGGGTCTGAATAACAAGCTTTATTGAGACTGCAGGTTACATGTTTTCCCAGTAAATGAGTTAAGACTATACGTTTATGTTTGCAAAAAGTAAATACGAGGGGCAGGAGAAAACTTGGGGTAAGAGAAATATTCACTGTCTTGATTGTAGTGATAGCTTCACCAGGGTGTATACATCAGAACTTATCAAATTGTACACTTTAAATATGTACATTTATTGTATGCATATAGCACTGCAATAAAGCTGTAAAAAAATTTGAAAGGAACCCAAATCCATTCTCCCCCAAAAGTAAATCCATTCCCTAATCTACTTAGCACTAATTATGTGACTGAAAAAAAGACATAAAAATTGATGCTTCTACATTTCATTTTAAAACTTTGTGGAGAACCCTTTAAGATGGCAAGAAATCTAAAGGGCTTCAGCCCCCTATGAGACCTACTCTTAGCCATCCAAAGCAGCTCAGAACGATGTATTTTCCAGATTCTGAAAACAAGCTAAGGAGGCTACAGGAATCTGAAACTAGAAGTACTCCTGCTGATAAACAGTTAAATTTACCAATCAAAGGAAATCAAGAGGCATCAAAATGTTTTCAGCAGGGATCTGACTATATATATAATATTTTTTCTTTTGGCTGGATACCCAGGGCTCTGTGGAGCTGAGACCTGAGAGCTGGATTTAGGAGGCTGTTAGAAAGTGTTTTACCTGTCCGAGTGACAGATAATGAGAGCTGGAATTAAGGCAATAAGAGTGGAGAACCAGGTTGGAGTATTGCTACTTTTAGAAAGGCTTCTCAGTTGATCCTAATGTGCATCAGGGTTGAAAATCATTGTGCAGAAGATCGATAGCAGCAGGTGAAGCTTGCCTGTGGTGAGAGATCTGGGGAGTTAAAAGCAAAGGAGAAATTTCAGAGTCTATCAGGCCAATTAGCAAAGGGCATGAACTGGGGCACACCTATGGTGCTCTGACTAGACTATTTGCCTTTTCTTAAGCTGCAGGTCCCGATCTGCCTGAGATGTGTCCCATCTGACATTGGGGATGAGGAAGAAACTGATGAGATACTACTATGAGTTTGGAATGTGAGTGTAATTTTCCAGGGAATGTAAGCAGTGGGTGTGGTAACTGCAGGCTTCCAATGATACACAGAGACAAGCAAAGTTCTCAATCCAAGCATCCTCAGGGAGTACGGAAATCTCCTTTGTATAAAACAAGCAAACAGAAACGAACTTCACCTGATCTTTCTTCTCCTAAAACTGACCAAGTGTTTCTTCTCTCTCCTTCACTACCGAACTTCCTAAAAGAGGGGCCTGGGGCTTCCCTGGTGGCGCAGTGGTTGAGAGTCCGCCTGGCGATTCAGGGGACACGGGTTCGTGCCCCGGTCCGGAAGGATCCCACATGCCGCGGAGCGGCTGGGCCCATGAGCCATGGCCGCTGGGCCTGCGTGTCCGGAGCCTGTGCTCCGCAACGGGAGAGGCCACAACAGTGAGAGGCCTGCGTACCGCAAAAAAAAAAAAAAAAAAAAAAAAAGAGGGGCCCACATTTGCTGCTCCCACTTCCTAACCCTCTTGCATTTCTCAGCCCCAACTTGCCACCCATGCTCTACAATCTCTCTGGGCAGGTTAATCCTATAGTTTTGGCTATAAACAGGGGCGATTCTCTGTCCTTTGTCTCTAGTCTTCACCTTGTTCCTGGGTCTGACCTGCATTTCCAACTGCCCACTGAACTTCTCTGCCTTAGTATCCTGCAGGTATTGACAATACAATATTATTACTTGGAATTCTCATATTCAATATTTTCACAGCAAATCTGCTTTTCCACCTGTGTCCTTTCATCTTGGTTAAGGGCATCCAGTCAGTCACATGAGCTAGACCCCTTGGAGTCATTTTGGACTCCCCTCTCCTTCACCAGTTTTTACCACCAAAATGCACACAAACGGTTTCTGAACTAATTAAGAGCTGGCGAGAGTGCTGCGGGGGTTTTAGGAAATGACTGAGTTTGCTCTCGCACCCAGAGGTCGGATGTGAACTGGGGCTAATCCATCGTCCAAGCAGCCTACTTACCCATCCCGGATGAGGTAGTACTTCAGGATCTCGTCGATCTTGGACGTAGGGGTGGCAAAGCAGCTCTCCACCAGACTCTCTAAGCCATTCACGTGCACCAGGGGCTCAATGCCAAAGTAGAGGGAGTCTCGCAGCTTGAGGGTGGGCAGAGCTTCCCGGTAAGGCTCTTCGAACTCATGGTCCTTGAAGATCTCCAGAGTGAAAGGGAAGATTCCGTGACTGCGGCTCATGATTTCCAGCGGGGTGTTGCGAAGGTTGGGAACGTAGCCTTCGGAAATGGTGTACAGGCGCGGGAACTCACACGTCACAGGGATCAGCAGTTTGCTGGTTCGGATGATGATGTCGCCGCTGCTCCCTGGGGTCTGCTTGGGTAGACCTGTCACAAGGTTGCTAGCCACGATTTTGTCGTTCACCACCTGAGCCAGGCCAGGGCCAGGAGAGGAGAGTCTATGTTTATTTCCATAGAGCACCTCAGCCCCCGCCCCCCGCCCACCATAACGTTCTCCAAATTTCTTTTTACATCAAAGCACATGAGAGATTTGGTTGCTGAAGCCTGAAGCTTCTTTTTTTTTTTAATTGCTTCTCCTCCTTTTAGCAAGATATTTTGACTGTTAAAGAGTTTTACATACCACTTCATGGTCAACCCACATATTCTTTTGGAGTATTAGTCATAAAAACCTGAGCTATGCAGAATCAGCCAATTCAAAGCTCTGATACTTTAGAAAAGAACAGCTTCTGTACATTATTCTTTTTCTGGAATCCTGTGATGGTGCTGCAGCATGACCTTGTGCTGAGCTCAACCCCATGCAGACTTCAGCTGTCGCATTTACCCAGATGATTTTTCAGTTCTTCATCTCCAGCCTTGTCTGCTCTCCTGTGTGCCAGAACCCCTGGCTCATTGTAGGGCATTTCCATTTGATTATCCACAGATACAACAAATAAAATTTGCCTAAAGTGGGACCTTCTCCTCATATATCTCCCCCATGTCTCACCCCAAATCTCATTAGCTCTCTGATTTTCTCTAAGTTGGATTCAATAAATAAGTATTTGTTTATTTGGTTGCAAGGGCCTCTACACTGATCTCCTGGGTCCAGGTCCTCTTTTTTCTATCCATCTTGTCCACTTCTGATTTCATCATGACAGTGCCTGCTTAATCCCATTCCTATGGGAAAAAGCTCAAATGTCTCACCCCAGCACACAAAGCAGATGTCTGGAAGCATAGTCTCCCCCATCTACTTTTCCAGTCTCCTTTCCCAGTCAGGCTGTGTTGCCCATTCACTCAGCATAAGCCTCAGGAATTCCCATGTCTGAGACTGGCTCACTTGTTTCCCACCTGAAATGCCCTTTCCTTTCGTCTCCGCCTGTATAAACCACACACATGCTTCCACCCCAATTCAAGTCCCACTTGTCTTGACTGTTCCGTTGTTTGTCCCTTTCTGGACTCCTATACTACCCGTGAACTGTATCACAGTCTCTTATTTATAATTTGTGTGTGTTTTCATCTCAATACTACTGTGTATGTTCCTAAAAGTCAGGAATCTTATTTCACATATCCCTCAGGCTCCCAGCACAAGGCTGTGCACAGATTCTTGCAGGAAAGTACAAACCTTTTACCTCTAACTCGTTCAATCCCTGAACTCATTTGCTACCTCATAAATGAACCATCATCTATATCAGTCACTATCTTCAAGTATAATAATCGGTCAGAGGAGACATAGCCAGCCTCTGGGTACTGGTGCTAATGCACTCAGAAAAATGTCTGCACATATTGGAGAGATGGTACTATTTGAGAACAGAAAGAGCAGAATTCTTTTTAAGCCACTGTCCTCCCAGCGTCAGGACCACAGCACAGCAGATGCTCAATAACACATTTGTTAAATGAATGGTATATGATTTTTTGAACTCCATTCTTTTATGTGGAAATATTTCATCTATGACACAAGCCACACTGCACACCTCTGTCAACAACTTCCCAAATAAATGGATTTGGTCATTCCCCAAGGGTCCTTCAGGAAGAACGTACATCGACCACTGTGCCACATGTCTTGAGGGAGAAGAGGATATTGACGTGGGTGCCATTGGACACGCCTCGGCAGGAGGTGTTGGTTAGGAAGAGCTCCAGACCGCCGACCAGGTCCCTGGGGATGCTCACTTCAATGGTGTTCGACTTGCAGAACACGGGGACTGTGGGGACAGGAACTGCTGTTAGAACCGGAAAAGGGGAACTGGGAGAAGGGAAGGAGGATTCTAGGAGAAATAACTTCTCCCTCCCACACCTTGAGCTTTTGGTTCTATCCTCAAGGAAATCTCTGAGGCTCAAAACAAATTGGTGAATAAAACCTGGACTCCTAACTCCCAAGGTTGTGGTCAAATAATGCTCCTCAAATACTATATTGTTTCCCAAATGAGAAAATACTGTATCAAAATTTCATTCCAACAAACATTTATTTCAAAGTGTGTCTAGCATAACTCCATGCACTGAAACACCTAAAGGATGAACTTTTAGCACAAACACAATTTATTTGCAATACAGAAAAAGCACTGTTTTGATATAGGCTTAAATTACATAATGCTACTGCTTTGACTTTCCCATTAATTACTGCCCCATAAAACAGAGGTAATAAAAACAGCGTCAGGGCTTCCCTGGTGGCGCAGTGGTTGAGAGTCCGCCTGCCGATGCAGGGGACAAGGGTTCGTGCCCCGGTCTGGGAGGATCCCATGTGCCATGGAGTGGCTGGGCCTGTGAGCCATGGCTGCTGAGCCTGCACTTCCGGAGCCTGTGCTCCGCAACGGGAGAGGCCCGCGTACCAAAAAAAAAAAAACAGCGTTAGCGCCCTTGGGGAAGAGTTCTAAATTGTCCTTGCATTGCTCAATAAACCATAAACTATAAAATTCACTTTAATTTAATATAAAAATATTGCTCTTCCTTAGCGTTCACTCCTCTAGACTGTACAAATACTCTAAAAGGAGTACAAAGGGTACTGTCAGACGATATGTGAGGGCAATATTGGTATGTGAGGGCATATCACAGCAATGGCTTAGTATAAAGAAGTCACATATAGGTGCTCATTAAATACTTGCTGGATGAGTGAATTAATTTTCTGGACATAAATAACTAGATTTCCAGAAAATAGTTCTCAGAGGATTGTTGGTGATCAGATCGTATGTGTAGGGGGAAAAATCAGTTCCCTAGGGCTTTCAACTTTTCATAAGCCAATTATCTGTTAGAAAAGAGAGGAACTCCATCTAAATTAAGTATTAGTTATACAACTAATAATAGAAATTAGAGAAAAAAATCAAAAGTAAAAAGCAAAGGAAACTGTATGATCTAGCAATCCTCTTTTGGGTATAGGTCCAAAAGAATTGAAAGCAGGACCTCAAAGAGATATTTGCACACCCGTGTTCATAGCAGCGTTATTGACAAGCAATCCAAATGTTCATCAGTGGATGAATGGATAAACAAAATGTGGTATACCCATGCAGTGGAATAGCTTTAAAAAGGGAAGGAATCCTGTCATATGATGCAACATGGATGAACCTTGTGGACAATTTGCTAAGTGAAATTAAGTCAACCACAAAAAGACAAATACTGTAGGAGTCCACTTATATGAGGTACCTAAAGTAGTTGCCTTCATGGAAACTGAAAGTAGAATGGTGGTTGCCAGGGGCTGGAGGGAGGAAGGAATGAGGGGTCCTTGTTTTAATGGGTATAGAGTTTCAGTTTCTCAAGATGAAAAAGTTCTGAAGATTCGTTGCACAAAAATGTGAATATATATAACACTGCTGAACTATACACTTAAAATTGGTTTAGATGGTAAATTTTATGTTATATTTTTTTACCACAATTTTTGAATGATTCCAGAGTGTACACACGCTGCTAAAAGAGGTAGTGTTCTAAAAGATGAGAATCTTGACACACTCGGTTGAGGAAGGCAGGGAGATTAAGAGGGAGGAATTAAGAGCAGAGGTTGATCATGTACTACCTTGGCAAGTGTGGTTATCCTCAGACAGCACCAAGCCCCGGGGACATTCACACTGATAGCCCTTCTCAGACATAAGGCAAGAATGGCTGCAGCCACCATTGTTATTGTGGCATCCTTCGATGTCTGCAATAAAAACCAAAAGAAAAAGGAACGATATTGTAGCCCTCTTCCCCAAGAATTCTGGTTCTTGGACTGGTACTTTGCATCAGGTATTGTACTTGACTTATCACAGTATCACTGGGGCCCAACTCAGTCACTGAGACATGACGTCCACAAAGAAGTTTATTAAATGTTAAAGCTACAAAGAGCAATCTTATAACACACATAGCTCTAACCATTTAAGCTGGTCATTTTGTAGAATGCCCTTCAATCCGGCTTTGTCTGTTATTCTCATGGTTAGACTACAATTTGGGGGAGGAAGACCCGAAAGTTATTTCTTAATTTCTGTAACATTTAGTCCACCCAGTTTGAAATTTTATAGAGTATTATTGATGTAAAAGGGACTGACAGAATATAAATTCACCTAGAGCAGCTAAATGGATCAGAGTTAGTCAGAGCTATTACCAGTGGTTGGTAATCTCCTCAAATCTCTAGGAATAATAGCACTGGAGATATGTTTCTTGGGCTGACAGCACATTATAAAAATGAAACCTGGACAACACACTGAAAGATTCCACTCAGCTGAGCTCTTTGTGACATTCCTCTTATGAGGTAGATTTTTAAAGTTTTCTTTTTAAAACTTTCACATTTTCAAAAAGCATACTCAATCAAATGTGCAAAAAGGAAAAATATTCAGTTGAAAAATGAAGAAGCTACCACATAATGTCATAGTTAGCGAGGAAAAATAATGACCTTTGTGGGCTCTGGATATGATCTTCTAGATCATGGGTCATCAAACTCTGGCCTGCTACATGTTGTTGTAAATAAAGTTTTATTGGCACACAGTCATACCCATTTATTTCCCTATTGTCTATGGATGGGTGCCTTCTCATTACAAGGGCAGAGTTGAGTAGTTTCAACAGATTCCATATGGTCCGCAAAGCCTTAAATATCTACTGTTGTGTTTATGAAGAAAAAGTTTGCTGGTCCCTGTTTTAGGGGTAAGATAATAAAAGGGAATGCGTTCAGGAATCCCCTGGTGGTCCAGTTGTTAGGACTCTACACTCTCACTGTCAAGGGCCTGGGTTCGATCCCTAGTTGGGGAAATAAGATCCTACATGCCACATGGAATGGCCAAAAAAAAAAAAAGGGAATGCTTTCAAATCATTTAAGATGCTTAAGGTAAGATATGAGCCAATTTCCAGTTATAGCTATAAGTCTCAGTTCATTAATAATAAAAATATTAGTCCTCAGTAAATTAACTTGAGATGAATCAATTTTTGTGAAACAGGGAGAGAGAATAAATTTGCAATGAATTAATCTTTGCAAAACTTAGGAGAGATTAGGCTATCACCTGTTTATAAATCTGTACAGCTAAAAAGGATAAGAGTATTCCTATGGGTTTTTGAAATAGCTGAAAATGATATATAATGGTGTAGAAGAAAGCATAAAATTTGCTATAAAATGTTAAAGTCAACATTAATAGGAAATTTTTTTCTTAAAAATGGTCTTCCTTAAGTCAGTTAATTTCCCTGGGCCTCAATTTCAATATATGTAAAATGAAAGGGTTGGATTAAATGTTCACTCAGGATATTTCCAGGTCTAAAATTGCAAAGCACAAAATAAATTGAAATTCTTATTTGGTTTGAAGCACTTTAAGTCTCTTCCAAGGACGTACCAAAGTGTTTAGAATGGCTATATCTGCAAGTGGGATTGTGGTCATTTTAGTTACCGTTCTTTTACTCCTTTGTATTTTCTTCTATGAACGTAACTCTTTCATAATAAAACAAAACAATAAAAGTTACTTAAAAATTAAAAAGAGCTTTTTATTTTAAAAAAGAAGATATGCTAATCTAACAGACTAGCTAAAGAAACAAATATGTTTGGACTATCAATAAAATGTAAGGGTTTCCATAAAAATAAATAAACAAAAAAACAAAACCAAAAAAAAAAAGGCAGGATTTCAAATATGAATCTTAATCCTAAAGTGTAATTCATATTCAAATTTTATCTTCTGCTAAAATACTTTTCAGTTATGATTATTAGGTTTTAAAATTATATGAGAATTAACTTAATATTTCCAATAAAATACTCATGAGTAATTATAAATGTTCCTCATGGAACATTTCATTAATATTTAAATATGTAAAGATTATTGCATAAAATAAGATTTAAGGAGGATTCAGGACATCACTCTTATTCAATAAAATTTAAAGTACATTTAGTCTTTTTACAAGGGACAGTAGTTTGATATCCTGGTTAATGGTCCCTGAGTTAATAATGCAAATTTTGTTGCATGAAATGAATTGTGAGCACTAGCCATAATTTTTCCTTTTGGGGTAGTATTTTATTATTTTGAATATAACTAGAATAAAGTGAAATTGTAAGCAGTATTATAATCTGTTATGCCACAAATTCAATTACCCTCTGGGACAAATCATATGTCCTCTGTAAATAATGATAATTAAGCCATTTATCTCTTCATATAATCTGCAGAATTTTTTTCTTTTTTGGTCTCTCAACTCCCAATATCATGAGATCCAGACTTATTAAAGTGGAAGTGATGAAATTTTATTTGGGACAATTTGCAAGGGCCTTAGAGAAGGGACATTATCTAAGCTTCATGTCATAATAGTAGACAATTTCCATTTCAATTATTTGACATACAAATTCTTTTTAGTACTTAATTATATGAAATGTATACAGCATTTCTACTATCAAAAATAGATAAGTTTAGGGCTTCCCTGGTGGCACAGTGGTTGAGAGTCCGCTGCCGATGCAGGGGACACGGGTTCGTGCCCCGGGCCGGGAAGATCCCACATGCCATGGAGCGGCTAGGCCCATGAGCCATGGTCACTGAGCCTGCGTGTCCGGAGCCTGTGCTCCGCAACAGGAGAGGCCACAACAGTGAGAGGCCCGCGTACCACAAAAAAAAAAAAAAAAAAAAAAAAAGATGTTTACTTATCTCTAAAAATATATTAATCTCTAATAAATTCAAAGCATATGAGTAAAAAAAAATGGCTTCATGTGAGCCAGTTTCCCAAACTTCCAAGATGGTAAGACTCACCTAGAAACTTGGTAAAAACACAAACTGTAAGGCCCCTCCCGCCCCACTGAACCAGAGTTTCCAGGAGAGAGGCCTGGGAAAGGCCAGCTTTAAAGGCACCCAGGTGATTCTCAGCAGGGAAGTTTGAGAAACACTCCTGCAAACCATTTGTTATGCTACCTACCCATTATCTTGCTACGCCAGACGTGCTCCCTGGATGTGCAGCACAGGTGTCACCTAGAAGTTATTTAAAAATGCAGTATCTTCACCTGACCCCAGACATACTGAATCAGAACCTGTATTTTAACAAGATCCCAGGTGATTCGTGGGCACATTAAAGTTTGAGAAACACGGAATACCCTATTTTTATACCTCAAATTAAAATGCAGGTCTCTGCCTCTTGCAAAATGCAACAGCTCCCTCCTGCTAAAGCTTGGAGACAAGATCAACACTGCATTCTGTCTGCAACACGAGCATCCTGCAATGATGTTCAGTGATGATGATTTGTGGTTTCTTTACACAGCCAGATTGTTACTCTCTTCTGACGTTGGCCAGTTTTATGAACATCAAAGAATAAGCCAATGGCTTACTGGGGGCTCTTGATGTGAATCCCTTCTTGCCCATCTCACCTTCACATGTCTTGCCATCACTTCTTAGCACACGGCCAACCCCACACTCACAGCGATATGAATTTTTGAGGTTTACACAGATCTCACTGCAGCCACCATTGTTTTGTTCACATTCATTTTCATCTGTAGAAGAGAGACCACACCATTTACATACTGCTGAGCCAGGCAGTCTTTTCCCAAGCCCCTTAGCAGAAACTCCACACCTTTTCAGATCCTGTCCATAGACTTTCCACAAACCAACTCCAATATAATCAGTTTTATTAATCTGGTCTCCCCACTAAGTTATTTGTCCCTCTGCCCTCTGCTGGAGCAGAAGGCAGTTAGTTGGTTGCTTGCCAGTTCCCTCCTCAGGGCAAAACTGTTGGGGAAATGAAGTCCCCTTTGTTATTTGGGTTCACCTGCTTGTTCGTATTGGAGAGTCTCACTTTCTCCAATTCCTGAAGATTTGCTAAATAAATAAAACATAAGTCAAACTGTGTTTTAAATGCATTAAAGGAATTTGCATTGCAGAGGATATGTTGGATAAAATTTTTTTGCGAAGCAGTCTTCTTTATAACATGAACAACTGCCCTCAAAATCTATTTTAAACATTGGAATATTCCCACATTGTACTTAAGCAATGATTGCTAACATTTTAAAGAATCTGATGAAGGACATGGACTTTTGCTATAAAAAAAAATGTACAGTTGGCAACAAATGTCAACTTCTACAAACAAAAACAGGGGAGCTTGAGGAGCTGAATTGGTCATGGCTTGGATACAGGATATAAACCAGGGACTGGGGTTTAAACACCCACAAGGTAACAGGAAGCATGGCCTTGGGCCCACGAGAGGAGATGAGCTGGAACTGAAACCCTGCTCAAGTCTAGGACCCTGGAAAACGTATCCCCACAATGAAAGGGGGAGGAGAAGGACTCTGCTCCGAGGCCCAGGAAAGAAGTAAGGAGCTCTCTGCCTGAGGCTCTAGGAAAGAGAAAAGTCTTCATAAACCCCAAGTTGGGCCCTGCCACGGTTGATGTATGAACTCATAATTCCCACATGGCGTGGGGATCTTGAAACTGAGAAACTGATGTAAAATTTGGCCTGGCCTGGACTGTTGAAGCTTCTGTGACACAAGCAATCAAAAAACTCTCTGTAGTATAAAAAAACCCTCCTCAAACCAGATAGTAAGAGTGGAGTACCACAGAAAAACAATTACAACAGAATGTGGTTTATCATAAAACATTATGCAGGGGCTTCGCTGGTGGCGCAGTGGTTGAGAGTCTGCCTGCCAATGCGGAGGACACAGGTTTGTGCCCCAGTCCGGGAGGATCCCACATGCCATGGAGCAGCTGGGCCCGTGGGCCATGGCCGCTGAGCCTGTGCGTCCGGAGCCTGTGCTCCACAACGGGAGAGGCCACAGTGGTGAGAGGTCCGTGTACCACAAAAAAAAAAAAAAACCAAAACAAAACACTATGCAGGAGGAGATGATCCACTATGAGAAAGCTGACAAGATAACAAATGGGAGGCTTTGAACTGGAGAAAAAAGAATAATCCAGAAAAATCCATAATACAAGGATTTAAAAAATTATTAAACAGATAAAAGAAAGGCCAGTAACCAAAATAAAATTGTGTAGGAAGACAAGGCAGAATTGAAACAAAACAAACATACAGAACTCGTAGAAATGAAAAATATAGTTGCTAAGATTAGACCCTTCATCAGGACCCCTACTGCCTGGACAGTGGATGGCTAGAGGTGCTAGCAGCCCTCCTGGGAGTGGCCACACTGGTGCTTGGGTTCACCCTCCGTCGAAAGCCTGGATTGCTTACTTCGAGACTGATAATTTTACGTGAGAGAGAAATACGCTTCTACTTATTGAAGCCGTTGTTATCTGGGAGCTTATTGTCACTTACAGCCTTAGAAACTCTACGCCCCAGCAATTCCACTTTTATGGGTATACTCTAAAGAAAATCTCACAAGTGAGGTAAGGTATCATTTTTATGTTAATTTTAAGAACACACAAAACAATGCCATATATTGTTATTGTTATGTTATATTATTATTGTTATTTATTACATAAATAATAAAAGCATAAAAACAAGGACCAGAAGGACACACACTAACTTCAAAACTGTGATTACCCCTGGAGGGTGAGAGAGGTAGAAGAGATGGAGTGAGATGGCTTTATTTGTATCTGCAAAATTTTATTTTAAAAAAAGGAAGAGGGACTTCCTTGGTGGAGAAGTGGTTAAGAATCCACCTGCCAATGCAGGGGACACGGATTCGAGCCCTGGTCCGGGAAGGTCCCACATGCCGCGGAGAAACTAAGTCGTGCACTACAACTACTGAGCCTGTGCTCTAGAGCCCACAAGCCACAACTACTGAGCCTGCGAGCCACAGCTACTGAAGCCCACGCACCTAGAGCCCGTGCTTCACAAGAGAAGCCACCGCAATGAGAAGCCCATGCACCGCAACGAAGAGTAGCCCCCGCTCGCCACAACTAGAGAAAGCCCACATGCAGCAATGAAGACCCAATGCAGCCAAAAATAAATAAATTAATTAAAAAATTTTTTTAATTAAAAAAGGAAGAAAAATTTAGCTATAAATCTGGGTACGTGAGTGTCTGTTATATTACTTTCCTATACTCTTCTCTCTGCCTGAAAAAAATAATCTATAATAAATAATTAAAATTGTTATATATTTTTTAAAAAACTAAAGTAACATTGACACATGCACATAAACACAAAATTTTGCCTCTAATTTCAGGAAGTTCATGACCTCCCTGAAACCAACAGACAGACCCCAGGCAGGAACTGAGGGCTTTTCCCTATGTCCCGATAGGCAGAGATGTCCAAGATAAATTGTTAAGCAAGAGATGTGTATGGTGTGTATAATATGCAAACTTTGGTTTAAAAAATGGCAACAAATAAATAAATATGTATATTTTTATTTTTATATCTGCCTGAAGAAACCCTGGAAGCATACGTAAGTAAATAATGTAAGAGTTTACTTGGGGGACTTCCCTGGTGGTCCAGTGGTAAAGAATCTACCTTCCAATGCAGGGGATGTGGGTTCAATCCCTGGTCAGGGAACTAAGATCCCACATGCCGTGGGGCAACTAAGCCTGCGTGCCAAAACTACTGAGCTCACGCGCCTCAGTGAGAGAGCCTGCGGGCCACCACAACTACAGAGCCCATGTGCCCGGGAGTGCATGTGCCACAACTAGAGAAGCCCATGTTCCACAACGAAAGATCCTGCGTGCTGCAGCTAAGACCCGACACAGCCAAAAAAATAAAGAAATAAAATAAATATTAAAAAAAAAAAAGAGTTTACTTGGGATGGAGTTGGAGGAGAGGGAAATGGAGCAAATGGGGGACAGAGAGCTAGATATTTCACTGTATACCTTCATGCTGTTTAACTTGGGAGTCATTTAAATACATTACCTATTCAAAAGTTATATTAAAACAAAAGAAGAGATGAATGAACAACTCCTGCCTTAAGAGGAAGCCAAATATTTTCCAACAGACACGCGTGTGTGTGTGCGTGTGTGTGTGTGTGTGTGTGTGTGTGTAGTGCGAGGGATTGGGGAGAACTGTAGGAACCATCATCCCCCACACCCTGAACCTGTTTACATTAAATCACATAGTCAAAATCAACCAGGCAAGAGCCCTAACAACTGTTATGGGAGCGCCTAACCATGCTCCATGGGATGGCCAGTGGGGTTCATTAAAGAGACTGAGGAACAAAAGCTTTTCTAAAATAAGAACCCTTTGATATCCCTTTCATCCTGATGCCCTATCCCATCCTGATCTTGTTACTCTTCTTCTGGAGGAGGCAGCTGTGGGGTAGTCCTCCCCTTTCTCTCTAGACTTGTTTTAACTCTATTTGAGTCTGAATACAAAAAGCTTCATAACACTAAACAGAAAATAGATGATCTTCAGTCCTGGGTTTTTTAACTCTATTTTTCTCCCTGCTGTAGACAACAAAACATGTATACAATTGGACAACTCTGGATTTCCTACAAATAATCTGACTCCCCTTTCTTGCTACTCAGACAAACCAAAATTATATTAGTGAAGCTATAGGAGTATGTCTTTAGATAATTCTAGACCAAAGCTACCCAACAGAAATACAAAGCAAGACGCACATGTAATGTAAAATTTCCTAGTAGTCACATTAAAAAATTTATTAAAAGACATTGGTAAAATTAATCTTAATAATATATTTCAGGGACTTCCCTGGTTGTCCAGTGGTAAAGAATCTGCCTTCCAGTGCAGGGGACGCAGGTTCAATCCCTGGTTGGGGAACTAAGATCCCACACACTGTGGGGCAACTAAGCCGGCGCACCACAACTACTGAGCCCACGTCCCTCAACGAGAGAGCCCTCGTGCCACAAACTACAGAGCCCACACACTCTGGAGCCTGTGCACCACAACTAGAGTGAGAAAAATCTGCACACCACAACCAGAGAGAAGCCCACGCGCCTCAACGAAAGATTCCGCATGCCACAACTGAAGATCCCATGTGCCTCAACGAAGAGCCCACAGGCCGCAACTAAGACCCAGTGCAGCCAAAAGATAATACCAAAAGCCAAAAGATAAATAAATAAAATAAATTTAAAAAATAGATTTCATATGTCTAAAATATTTCAATATATAATCAATATTAAAATTATTGATATCTTTTATTCTTTTTTTGAACTAATCTTCAAAATCTGGTGTGTATGTCTCAATTTGAATGATAAATTTTCATCAGAAATACTTGAGCTGTATTTTAGAGTCATAAAATTTACAGTTCACTCAAGTTGTCCCACACATTTTTAGTTTTCCAATGACTGAATCAAATATTAGCTTTTAAATTAAAATTAAGTAAAATTACAATTCAGTTTTTCAGTCACACAAGCCACATAGCCACACATGGCTAGTGGCTAGCGTATTAGACAACGCAATACCAGACTGTCCCGACACATGATATAAATTTGGCTTGAAGCTTTAGTTATGAACTAAAAAGACAAACCCCATTCTGAGTTTTCAGAGACACAAACTGGAAAAATGATGGCACTCTGAGCCAGGAAGAGTTTTTGATTTGTCCTTTACTCCTAATAGCCTGTTTCTACCGCAAGATGGGTTTCTTACCAAAGCAGGTCTGTCTGTCGGGGCCTAGCACGGTTCCTGGAGAGCACGTGCACCCACTGGTATCCAGGCAGCTGCCGTGGCAGTCCTCATCACAGATGTCATAAAAATCTATGGAGGATAAAGAGGTCATTTCATGAAGGGCGAGGACCAGAGGACACTCTCATCCATGAGAAAGCCTCATGAGTTCAATCATGGGGTATGAATTCCTAGCCAACATCAAGAGAATTCTCATTGATCAGGGTTTATATAACCCAATGGCAAGAGATGCTGCCTAGGGACATGTTCTGTCATTGAGATCAATGAGTCCCAACTTCAGATCCTTGGGTGACCATGGAGTTTCTGCAAATCTAAAACCTCACCAAACATGAGCTGTAGATTAAATAAGCATTATGTCCTACTCTTCTATGCAGTATATATTTTAAATGTATACAGATTTTTATGGGATTAATAACATGAAAATTCATTTAAAAGTATTACTGATCTCAAGTGGCTTCTTTCCATTATACATCATTAAAAAAAATCAATGGGCACTAAGCACAATGCTACCATATGGATGTCTGAAATATATATTAAGAAGGGGTCCTCCATGCTCAAAAAGGCTGGAAATCCACACTAAATAACATTTCGCTTTCTACTGTTCTGTTTGAATGGAGTGGAAGACAAAGTAAAACTGATCAAAGTCATAGCTCCTTTCCCTTTCTATTCTTCAGGAATTTTTCAGAAATCTAAGAACAGACCTCAGAAATCATGATCTGGAGGTATCCGTGGCCCTAAATCAATGTTCTTCAGGCTCTGAGATACTACCATAACCAAATTTCCTATGCCGTTTTTCTCTTTGATGCCATATGTGGCCTTGTGGGGGAGGGAAAAGAGCCCAGGGAAGGTACTCACGACCACAGTAGACGTGAAAGCAGACGCTGGGCTTGGCCAGACGATACACATAGTAGCCTCCAGGGCAAGCTTTGACCTCCACCGTGGTGTTCCAGAGGCAGCAGTTCCCACTGAAGCTTGCACAGGCCTGGCGTTGCACAATGCCATCACCTTCTAGAGGATGGCTGCCATTGAGCCAGACAGGTGCATGGGTTCCGCAGTGGTTTTCTGGTATGCAGAAGGTGGGCATGGCATCCCCTGCCATGCCTGTGAAGCGGTACCACTCCCCATCCACATTGTTGTCACACAGAGGGGAACCTTGAGACTCATCAAATTGGTGGTCAGTGTTCCTCCACGGCTCATTCAGACTGATGTAAGCAGAACAAGGATCTAGGGCTGGGAATGAAAAGGACACCTCAGAGGCACCTTGTGATGTTTCAGATCACAGTGGCAATAGACTGAGTCCACCTTCTTGGTCTTACATTTTGGTTTTTTAGTTCAAGAAAGAAATAATCTAAAGTCCCCAAAAGTAGCTGCTTAAGATTCCTCAAGTTGACGTAAACATATTTCATAAATGCCTTTTACATTTGAAAAATTATTTCAAATCTATTTAAGGTTTTGTGTTTGCATTGAACTAAACCTTTTATCCAGAGTAATCATCTGATAGGATAGTTGTTCAGACCAAGGGAGGTTACAGTCTCACTGAAACCTGCACTGGTCAGACTATGTTTTGAGTACTGTCTTCACACCTGGAGGCTATATTTTATGAAAGTAATGGACAAACTTGATGTCCAGAGGAAGGTGACCAGATTTAGAAGGGAGCCTAACAATTATTTACTGGGGAAGAAGCTGAGAACTACTGTTTGGAGGGGAAAAAAACAAACCCTGAAGACTATGCATCAGTCTTCAAAAATCTGGAACGGCTTGTGAAAGAGGAATTAGCTTTCTGTTACAATGACAAGAACAAATTGTTACGGGGAAGTACATTTCAGTTCAGCGACCTAGTAATGGAGAGGCTGTATCATAGAGTGGTAAGCTCTTCATCTTTGGAAATTTTCAAAAAGTAGTTGGATCGTCATTTGTAAGCAAGATTTTGGATGGAATTTTGCATTAGCGGGCAGTTTGGCTTGATAATGAATGTGTAAAGCTCATTCCACCTTAGAAGGAATAGGCCTCTGGCATATGTCAACTGCTTTGAAATACACAGTATAATGTCAAGTAATTACCAAAGATATTCTCCATGTGAATGTTGGTACATGTTCCATCACCTATTGAAAACACCATGAACTTTGTGTCTTCACAATTAGCCAGGGCATCACTGTCTAGAATATAGCAACATTTCAAGCATGCATTTTTAGTGCATAAATAACATGGACAAATATCTCATCAAAAACATTTTAATGACTGAATACACCAATATCCCCAGTTCACTGCTTCTCTCAATTTCAGGAAAACATTGAATTAACACAGGCAAATTGTTCTTACAAAGAATCTATAAAATCAAGAAATTCTAGAAGGGAGTCCTAGCCAAAGTACTATCCTTCTTAATGCATGTGAGGCTGACTTAATAGACATTGTAGGCAGGGAATTCATATTAAGGCTGATATACTTTGTGGGCAGGAAATTCAGCTTCAGCAAATACTGTACAATAATTAAGTGTGGATAGGCCATGATCATAAAATCTAAGTTGTCTAGAAAATATTTTGGGTTTTCCCAGTCTACATTTCAAATTCAAGTTTACTCTCAAAACTTCAGTCACATGTAGAGGAGGGTGCGGCCTAGTGCTAAGGGCCCCATTGAGAGTATAATAACCGTTTGGGACAAGAAATAAGTAGTATATTGCATATTCTGGAAGTAACACTTATGCAGAGTTACACGTGCCAGGAGCAACCCTCTCCTTATAATGTCCCTGTGGTTTCCCGACTGTGCCCTAGACCATGGTTTGATGTCCCTTGAGAGGAAGAAATGTCCTCATACAGACTCTCTACCCTCTGAAAAGGGAAAAATTCCCTAATCTGCCCTCCCAGCTGTGGTTCTCTTATGAAGACAGATTTTCAGGGCAATTTCACAGGTGTTTATAAATTCATAGAAATATTTGGTTCAACTCCTTGGCTCTAATTTTATAAGAAATGGTTAAGTACTCAACTTTTAATAGCTTTTACAGAAATTCCTAAACCTCCCTCAATAACTATTTCATGATTTATAAAGTTTTTCCTTAAATTTAACTATCATTTCTTGTGCTATCTGTTGAAAGTTTACTTCCTCTCTTGTTGTAGGTGATACATGGCACAAATAGGAGAAATTTACTATCTTCTGTAAACTAAATACATATTTTAAAAGTTACCCATGCAATATTTCCTAACATTAAATAAACCCATTCCACTCACTCCCTTTAAAGGGAGTAATTTAATCCTTTAATAATCTGGCCACTGGCGTTAATTCCTTTTTTCAGTCTCTCAATGTGGAGCCCGAATTCGGTATTCTGCATGTTGCGTCCTGAATTGCTGACGTATATATACACACGCACACATAATACACCGCTCAAATGAGAGAGCTTGGGGCCCCAGCTGGCAGACAGCCGGTCAGCCTTGATTTCAGGACGTTCGCTCGTCAGCCCGGACGTCCGTGCGCCACCAGGGCCAGCACCTCGCCGTGGCCGAAAGCAGAGTAAATGTCAGCAACCCCGCCCTTTCGTCCCGGCACCCAGTACTCCCTGAGCCTCCAGGTCCGCACCCTGGGCACCGCCCCTCGGATAGTCCCCCGGTCGCCAGATTCTGCCCCCGCGCTCTCGGGCCGGAAGCCCCTCCTCTCCTTCCTTCCCTCTCCCGCTTAGCTTCCCGCCTTACCCCCTCCCCTCTTCTACTTTTTTTCTCACTTACCCTCTCCTCTCAGACAACTGCACCCCCACCCAGTCCCTAGCCCCCAGCCCCCAAAGTTCTCCCTTTATCTTGCTTATGGCGTTGAGTCAAACGTCCTAGGAGGGCTGGAAAAAAATTAATAAAATAAAAAAGATCTGGGAGGGGAGAAGGTGTCTGATGGGAGGGTACAGGAGGTACTAGAGGGAGGAGTAAGCCAGGGAAGAGAGTGGGGAGAAAGCGGGGAGGAAGTTGAGGGCAGGACCACTTTGACTCAAGAGACTCTTGGTTACTTACTGGCAGCAGATACAGGGTGATTAAACTTAGCTCAAACCTATCTTTAAGACTTTTTTAGACCAGTTTTAGATTTAGAGAATAATTGAGGAGATTGTACAAAAAGTTCCCATTTTCTGGCACCCAGTTTCCCCTATTATGAAACAATCGTACACTAGTGTGGTATCTTTGCCACAATTAATGAACCAGTGTTGATACATTATTATTAACTCAAGTCCATAGTTTAGATTTCTTTAGTTTTTGCCTGTTTTTGTCTATTCTGGCATTCCATCCAGGATACCACATGACATTTAGTTTTACATGTCTCCTTAGGGTCTCAAGCCTATTTTTAATGTTTATTCTTAAAGGTACTAGAGCAAGGCCTTAGTTACCCTGAAGAAATAGGGGCACTTAAACACTGAGATTCTCAGAGGTGCCAAGAAGGATGGTTCTCGCCATTTCACTCTCTCTTCTAGTTAGAACTTAAATTCTAATGGGAAAAGGAGAGAGAAATTTGTTACTAACTGGAATTAAAACTTTGCTTTGTTGGCCAGTTTTGTACCAAGTCTGGAGGTACCAAGGGGGGAGACAGTTTAAGATTCACTCAGTCTCTGCAAAAATTCGTATTTTCAGATGTCAAGACTAAGAAGTCTGATTTATCCAGATCTGTGCCTTTAGGGGCACACTCAGTCCCTTGTATTAATGAAAGAAAAAACTCTAACCTCTGCTCTAAAAAAAATTTTTTTTTCCCTCTTAAAGTTGGGACTATACAAGTGCCTAGAGTATAAAGAAGTTAGGATTCCTTTTACACATACTCCAAGAAATATTTAGCTCATGGAAAGTTGTTTGGATTTGGCAGATCCATGGAAATTTTGGATGCCCAGGCAAAAGGCTAAACGGAACATGAAATGAAATTCTCTGAAAATATATCTCCACAGGTTTTCAATGACTTTCCTTCTCCTATTCTAGAACCAGTATTTAAGATACTGGAATCTTGCTCTTCATAACCTGTACATAACAGCAAATTCCTCAACAAAAAGTACATCGTGCCAAGTACTTGACACAAGACTTACCCATTGGTGACCCAAGTGTTACTGTGATGAAGAGGCAGGTGAAGAGCAGGAACTGAAGCATCCTTTTGGACCAGCCACCAGAGACAGACTGGAAAATCCTCTTAATTTCAGTCTTCCTTTGTCCGCTTCTTTTTCAAACACTTTTTTAAAAGGCCTCTAGGCCCTTGTGAAGAAGACTTTTCAGTACTGGTTGGGGCTTTATCAGAGGAAGAGGATGAGTGGGATAAGGTGTCCATTGCTCTGGCCTTGACCCCAGATAGAAGCACTGCTTTACACTGTCAACAGAGTTATTTTATTGATATTTTTCTTTAGGGGAAAAAAAAAGAAAAACTCTCACAATCCCTCATCCTCCTATTGTTTTTCTCTCAAGACTTCCCTGCAATGAGGCCTCCAGTATCTTATCCAGAAGGGAACTCTAAAAGAGGGACATCCCCTCACGTCAAAATCTTGTTTTGTGACTTCAAGGAACTGATTTCATGATATTGCAGCCATAGCATTGCAGATTACATGAGAATGGGATAAAGCCTAATTTTTGGAAATGATCTTTAGAAAATGTCTTGGTCAGGTGGCCAAGGAGTTTACAATAGCACACAAAAGAGTAGTAAGGACAGGTGTGGAATGAGGTCAATATTCTCTTGAAGCAAGCGTCCAAGTCTGTTTTATTATGGTCTTTGGTATCAAAACTTCCTAAAGAAACAAAGTTTAAGTTGTGTTTGAGCATCAGTATCTCATGTTTTCATAGTGCCTTTCTTCTCCAAATTTAAAATGGTTTATTGTTATTTATTTCACTAATTCTCACAGTAAGGGGTAGGGGCTTCAGATTAGGAACTATTCATTAAATTGACGACACTGAAAAGTAAGTGACAAAGTTTACTACAGTTTCAGTTTTAGACAAGAGAGGGACAATGTAGAGTCCTGTATATTACATGTCACTAGACATAACCTTAGGAATTACAGGTTTGGAGTTTGCCAGCTTCCTGACATCCTACAGTGCGTAGAATGAGAATTGGCAAGAATTTATGCTTCTTTTCCTAATAACTGAATTTCTAGTGCCTGGGAAAGAAATATTATTGTCTTTTAGGAAGTAGTCCCTAAATTTGTCTTCATAATCTTTTAGCACGTTTTCTTACTACACTAAGTAGCATTCAAATTACTGTGGCCCCTTTCCTCTAGGGTTTCAGTTCAGTTAAACAGTAGTGCTTACTAGGGGCCAGGTAACATGCTGGTCACGGGTATTTGACAGTGATTAAGGTAAAAGAGGTTCCCACAAGCAGACTTTACAGTCTAGCAAGGGGTTTCCATTAATTTAACTTGTACTCAGCTACTTTATCACTAATGCTAGTGGGACACAGGCAACTTGATCATTATTAGCTGATTAAGTTGCAATCTGATGGCAGCAATGGATGACTCTGGGACTGAGGAACTGTTTCATTGCAGGGTAGTGCTGCTAAGTGGCAATGGTCTTAACAGAAATAACAAAACCCTGCAATTTCCTGTCCCTGAGAAGCCATCTGGCTGCTTCATATGTGCTGCAGAGAAACAGAGGACGTGTGCATGAGATAAACCCAGATTTGCTGCCAGGATTGATTGCCAGAGTCAAGGACTTTTACCAGATAGTCCTTTGGTTCTGTAAACAAGTCTTCCCAGGATGGTAGGATATTTTTCTTATTCCTATTTTTTCCTTTTTAGTTGACCGGCCCTTTCATTTTAATTTTTTACGATGAAAAATTTCAAATATATACAAAGTAGAAAAAACAATAATGAGTACTCAGCTGCAATAATAGTTAACATTTTGTCAATCTTATTTCATTTATACAGCAGTATACATTTCTAACAAATGGCCTTTCTTTTTTATATAATCGTATTGTCATTGTTACAACTATGGAAAGTAGCAGTGGTTCCTTAATATCATCTAATACTCATTCCATATTTAAATGTCCCCAGTTGTTTCAAAAATTTCTTTGTATTGCTAGCTTGAGTCAGGATTCAAACAAGATCTATAGGGGCTTCCCTGGTGGCACAGTGCTTAAGAATCCACCTGCCAATGCAGGGGACACGGGTTCAACCCCTGGTCCGGGAAGAGCCCACATGCCGCAGAGCAACTAAGCCCGTGCGCCACAACTACTGCGCTCTAGAGCCCGTGAGCCACAACTACTGAAGCCCACGCACCAAGAGAAACCACCACAATGAGAAGCCCGTGCACTGCAACGAAGAGTAGCCCCCACTCACCGCAACTAGAGAAAGCCCGCGTGCAGCAATGAAGACCCAACGCAGCCAAAAATAAATAAATAAAATAAATAAATTTATTAAAAAACAAAACAAAACAAACAAGAGCTATACATTGCTTGTAGTTGGGTCTCTTAAATTCTTTTAATCTATAACAGTCCCTCCACCTCCCATGCTACTTGTTGAAGAAACCCAGTTTTTTGTCCTATAGAATGTCTCACATCCTGGGTTTCACTGACCACTTTGTGTGGTGTCTTTTAGCTTCCCTTCTCTCACATTTATTTTTTAGTTTTTAGTTTTTTTGATAAGTCATTTTTATTATACGTTATAAAAGTAGTGGCCCATAACACATTGGAACAACGTTTTTTTAAACTGGTTTTCACCACAGTTTGAGAAGCACTGATTTGGATGACTTGCTTCTCATCTGTACCACTGTGATTTGACAACAAAGGTTACTTTCCCACATTAAAAAAATATTTTTCTTGCCAATATTCTAGACAAAAGCAAGAATCACCCATACAACACTCTAGCCTCACAATTTCTTGACTCATTTATTCCAATAAAATATACCTTCAAACAATAACCCTAGCCATATCTTGTCCTTAGTCCTCTTTAATCCTTAACTCTGAAACTCTGCTCTTGGATCACAAACTTTCATTCTCCTACCTTCTTACTAAAACTGCTCTTTACTGTTCCTACTGGAATAAACACTTTGGATATGGACTTGCTTCCCTGAATGCAATGCTTATGCAAAAACAGCCATCCATGGACTTATAGAACGCCTTACATATCACCATGAGATTCCACACAGCATTGTTCTGATCAAGGAACTCACTTCATAGCACATGAAGTGTGGCAATGGGCTCGTGCTCATGAACACTGATCTTACCAAGTTCGCATCATCCTGACACAGCTAGCTTGATAAAACAGTGGAATGGATTTTTGAAGACTTGATTATAGTGCCAGATATGTGGCAGTACCTGGTGGGGCTAGGACAAGGTTCTCCATGACAGTGTATATGCTCTAAACCAGAATCCAATATATGGTACTTTTTCACCCACAGCCAATATTCACGGGTCCAGGAATCCAGGGGTTAAAATGGGAGTGGCTTCATTATTACCCGTAGTGATCCAATAGCAAGATTTTTGCTTCCCATCTCTGCAAACTGAGATTCTGCTAATCCAGAGATCTTATTAGTTCCAAAGGGAGAAAAACTTCCACCTGAGACAAAGCAGCATCCCATTCTTCAACCACTGCATTCATTTCTTCTGCAGTTATTCTCTTTTCACATTCCTTGGTCTTGTAGATTCTATCCACAGTTATAGCTCCATTCTTCTGAATAGCTATCCCTGTGTCTGCACTGTTTATTCTGTTCAGTAATTCCTGTAATGTCATGTCATTTTCTTCAGGGTTAATATTTTCTAGCAGTTTTAGAGACATTTCCATATGCTTGGCTCATGCAATTGCTTCATCTCTCTCCTCATTGGCTAACTGCAGTCAAGACATAATAGCTTCATCACGTTCCCTCTGCAAAATACACCTCTTCAACCAGAGCTGCTGTTTTTTTCAGCAATTTGAGCTTCTGTTGCTTTTTCTTGGAGTTCCAGTTTAAGCTTTAGTTTTCTCTGTTCTTTATCTTCTTTAGTCAGTTTTTCTTGAAGCTTTTTATTGCTTGGAGAATGTCCGATTCTTTTAGAAGCAACACTATTGTCTCCTCTTTAAGTCTGAAGTAACTTGACAAGGAATCATACATTTGTAATGCAAATCATTATCTCTGTGTTCCATAATGTTGGATTTTTCTCTGGTGCAGTGAGCTGTCTCATCACCTAAATGAGGACTGATGACTTGAAAATTCCTTGATCTCTGCTCTGGCAGTTCTATGCCCTCATAGGTAGCTTCATTAACTAATTCATTGGATTTCTGTTGCGTGCTTCCCTTAGAATTCACAGGCAGTTGCTCATCTGGCTGTGTACTTTTATTTCTCCCAGTGGTCTCTTGTTCAACATAACTATGGATTATGTCTGGACTAACGCAGCACTGTCCTGGTGTTAAAATATACTGGTTGATTATAAAATACAGGAAGTGAAGGTTTCTTTCACAGCTGGATGGAAGAACAATAACAACCACCACTTATCTAGGCCCTTTTGACCAGTCGTCCATTTGTACTTCTTGTTTGCTCTGGCAAGGTCTCTGGTTTTTGCACCAAGATTTGAAGCTTTGTACAGCATGGCTCAGCGTGCACAGCATTCTGTGCTGTGCACAGAAGCACAGCATTCTTTGCTGAAACTTACAAGTGTGAGACCTGAGATGCGCCCCGCACTGGCCCAGGAGCCAACTCTGCGCTCTTGCCCAGAGCTTCTCAGGGTCATTTTATATTCAGTAGGTCTTGTTAAAATTAACCTATACATTTATCCTAAGGAAATAACCACATAGTCCATTTAGGAAGACAAGGAGTTTGGACTTATTTGGGGAGCAATGAACTAAAGGTTGTTGGCAGTGATAAAAATGAATGACAACCCTTAACAGTTTTGGTGAAACTGAATTCCGAAATCTAAGAAGTTCCACATTTCTGTGAAATCTTTCCAGACAGATTTAAAAAAATTCAACCTATTTGTATTTGTTTTTGTAAGCATCTACTGTGTGCTTACCACTACACCCTCACAAGCAAGATACAATAGTATGTACATGTGACATGATCTCTATCCTTTCCATTTACCATAGTCACCATACTCACCAATCCTCACTCAGTCTGGTTGTTTGATCATAGAATTCACTGATGAGTTATGACACAGATGCCCTCTCTATGCCTCAGTTTCCTTCTCTTTAAAGCCACGGTTTGATGAGGTCAATGGTTCGCATCAGAATCACCAGGAGCGCTTGCTGAACAGATTGCTGGTTCCACTCCTAGATTGATTCAGTAGGGAGTGGAGAACTTGCATTTCTGGAGAGGTAAGTTGCTGTTCCAGGAACCAGATTCTGAGAACACTTTTACTTTCTCCAGCTCTAAAAGTCTATGATCCCTTAGCAAAACTGCATTACCTACGCTCACTAATGGATTTAACACTCTCCATTATTCACCAGAGCCTAAGAGGATGTTGTGGAATATGTAGTTATTATTTGCCTTCAAAAATTTTTTTTTTACTGGAATATAGTTGACTTAGAATGTTGTGTTAGTTTCAGGTGTACAGCAAAGTGAATAAGTTATACATATACATAGATCCATTCTTTTTCAGATTCTTTTCCCATATATGTTATTACAGAATATTGAGTAGAGTTCCCTGTGCTATACAGTAGGTCCTTATTAGTTACCTATTTTATATATAGTAGTGTGTATATGTTAATCTCAAACTCCTAATTTATCACTTCCCCCTACGTTTCCCCTCTGGCAACCATAAGTTTGATTTCGAGATCTGTGAGTCTGTTTCTGTTTTGTAAATAAGTTCATTTGTATCACTTTTTTATTAGATTCCACATATAAGTGATATCATATTTGTCTTTCTCTGTCTGACTTACTTCACTTAGTATGATAATCTCTAGGTCCATCCATGTTGCTGCAAATGGTGTTCTTTCATTCTTTTTTATGGCTGAGTAATATTTCACTGTATATATGTACCATATCTTCTTTACCCATTCCTCTGTTGATGGACATTTAGGTTGCTTCCACATCTTGGCTATTGTAAATAGTGCTGCAATGAACATTGGGGTGCATGTATCTTTTTGAATTATGGTTTTCTCCAGATATATGCCTAGGAGTAGGATTGCTGGATCATATGGTAGCTCTATATTTAGTTTTTAGGGAACCTCCATACTGTTTTGTTCTCCATAATTGTATCAATTTACATTCCCACCAACAGTGTAGGAGGGTTCCCTTTTCTCCACACCTTCTCCAGCATTTGTTTGTAGGTTTTTTGATGATGGCCATTCTGACTGGTGTGAGGTGATATCTCATTGTAGTTTTGATATGCATTTCTCTAATCATTAGTGATGTTGAGCATCTTTTCATGTGCTTTTTGGCCATCTGTATGTCTTCTTTGGAGAAATGTCTATTTAAATCTGCCCATTTTTTGATAGGATTTTTTTTTTGACATTGAGTTGCGTGAGCTGTTTGTATATTTTGGAGATTAATCCCTTGTCGGTTGCTTTGCAAATATTTTCTCCCATTCTGTGGGTTGTCTTTTCGTTTTGTTTATAGTTTCCTTTGTTGTGCAAAAGCTTTTAAGCTTAATTAGGTCTCATTTATTTTCGTTACTCTAGGAGGTGGACCAAAAAAGATATTGCTGTGGTTTGTCATAGAGTGTTCTGCCTATGTTTTCCTTTAAGAGCTTTATAGTATCCGGCCTTACATTTAGGTCTTTAATCCATTTTGAGTTTATTTTTGTGTATGGTGTTAAGAAGTGTTCTAATTTCTTTCTTTTACACGTAGCTGTCCAGTCTTCCCAGCACCACTTATTGAAGAGACTCTTTTCTCCATTGTATATTCTTGCCTCCTTTGTCATAGACTAGTTGACCATATGTTCATGGGTGTAGTTATTATTTGTTGAATGCAAACAACGGCTTAATATTTTCAATCTTATCTTCTTAAACCTTACATATCTTAGGGATGTTTCTGTTCGGTTGCTGTGAGCTGCCAGGAGGCAGGACCGTAGCTGTGGAGGCTCTCAGTACATCTCACACTGCACTTAATGCAGACATTTAATACATGCTTTTTGATATGTCTTCGATGGACTAGGTGGCATGTGATATTTTACCATTTGGTGATCATTATAAATTTGATACAAACTCTTAAAATAATGAGTATTTGATCTTAGTTCATGCTTGAACAAGTTTCTGGAGTCCAGGAGACCACACTGGGCAATCTGATGATCTGATATAATGGAGATATTTCCTGTTAATCAGGAGATAAGGATATTAGTGTCAGTGCTGTCCTTGGCTCTATCACGGCTGCAGAGGTCACTGAACCTCTAGTGGCTCTGGAAAACTAGGAAAATATTGATCATCTTAAGTTCAGGAAGAATTCATGAAATGCCTTGTAAAAATATAGGCTCCAGCAAAAAAACTTAATTTCAAAATGGTATTTTTATAAAAATTAATTTTAGAGGTAAAAAGCTTTCCACCTTGAATCAGAATAAGCTTGTTTTTGTTTCTGATCTTGGTTGTTTTGCTTTAAAGAATGAGATGCTATAGTTCAAAAATTGAATAAGTATTTATTGTTCCAGAAGGTACATTGCTTTTTATACATATTTCATAAATGATACAGGATTTTACACATGTCCAATATTTTGCTATTTGTTTAAAGGACTTTTCTCCACGTCTTCCCTCCCCTTGCCTCCCACACACCCTGAAAGGATTTGCTCATTGCACTGTGCTGTTTCTTCTTAAAAACCCTGCGTACAAACAGGATAAATGGTTTAAAAATAATTCACACAACAGAAATAAATGAGGGAAGGGGGTTGAACGACTGGGGGGGCGGGTGGGGAAGGAAGTGGGAGGAGGGATGAGAAGTGGAGACATGCATCCTTTCATTCCGTCATGCCGGTGGAAGGGGTGGTGGCAGGAGCAGCAGCAGCAATCCTGCTTTCAACCTCTGCAAGGCACCTGCAGTCTGGGTTTGTCATTTAAAGTGTTTCTCTTCACACACAATGATCCCAAAGGAGGAAGAAAAAGAGAAAGAAACCCCTTGCCACAATGAAGAGGGATGAATCATGTGAAAGAAAAAAGCCAATCAATCAGCTGTGTGGCAAGCCCCATCATCCTTTCCCTCCTGCCCCTGCAGTAGTTAAAAACAGGATAGTAGACACAGATTCCTTTGACCCTTCAAGTGTGATGTCATCTGGAAATATGGTAGAAAATATTTTGATAGAGTATAAGATTAACTCCTTTTTCTCTCAATTTAAGATAAGAAAAAATAGGGTGAAGAGGGTAGGCTGAAAGAAGCCATAGAAATGTATTCCTATACAAAGATAAATTGCACCCTTTGAGATCCACACACTTGATTTACAACTACTGAAGTGGTGGAGGTGGGAGGGCTCACAAACAGTGTGGGAGTGTGTGTCCTTAGAGATTAACAAGGCCTCCAGACAAGGTAGTGACATCTGGGTGGCCTGGAATGCTGTAACACAAACAGATTAACAGCAGTGAAACTATTCTGGTTCTGAAATGGCTACAGAGTCATGATTTTTAGCCAGTTTGTAAACCTTACATCTTCCTGATTTGGTAATACAGTTGAACACTCCGCCTCTGGCTTGAGCTGTGGAGGGAGAGGGGAGTATCAATGGGATAGTTAAATAAAGGAGGGAAATCTGTCCTCCTCTTAAAGATTAATTAGTAAAAAACAGAACAAAACAAAAACACCTCATGCAGTGTTGCCAGTTATTTCTAGACAGTGATCCAGAGAAATGGAATACTGAGACAGTTAAGAAGGTATTAAGGGATAATCCAAAGTGTCAATTATCAAACAGTCATAAGTTGGTTCCAATTATCATATGGATGAAATTAGTGTACCAACAGGTGTGGGTGGTCAGAAACGGGGCACAAACGGGAGAGATTCCTGGTAACTTTGCAGAGACTGGGTCCAATCTAAAATAAATGCTAATGACATGGGCTCAGACTCTGTTTGCCACCCACATATCTCAAGGGTTTGCTTTTCTGGTATATTTATTTACTGTTATGTCAAAAATAAGAAAAGTTAAATTAAAAAAAAATTTAGAGCTGAGTGGGGTGCTGGTGTGTTACTATTTTGCTGACCCTGAAAAGAAGATGCAAGAAACAACACCCCCAGCATCATTTTCACCCAGAAACTGAGACTCTTGATTAAGACAATATTCACTAAGCCCTTTGAGCTTATATTCCACAAAGCCTGATGGTCAGATTTTAACATTCCTTTCTTCCCTAAGATCTTTTTGTTTTTGTTTTTTAATTAACGTTAAAAACCCTCTACCCCGACATGGCTCCCAGCTTCCACCTGCAATGCTTTTTAATTAAAAAGGCCATAGTTATAAACAGGTGTTCTTTCTGCTGGGATTCAGAGGCTCTCTGCAGATCAATCTTCCTCACCAATCTGTCGGAGGGGCAGATGTACTTGTAATGGGTCTCTCAGTCTCTTAAGGTCCATTTCTGCCTAAAATAGAAACAAAAGGTGAGAAAACTGGCTAGTCAAGCTTTCAATGATATTACTGTCTCCTGAGAAGAGGAAACTGTCTTTCCTCCATCACTATGAGTCAGAGAAATCATCTCAATCACTCTCAAAGTAAGAGTGCCTCAGAGGCAAAGAATGTTAAAGGCACAGGACAACAAAGTGGGACAGAAACAGAAGTCTGTCCTGGCAGTTTCATCTATCAACAGAGCCTCCAGAAAAGACTGTGCAATCAACAGGGCAGGACTCAGGGGTTCAAGAATGTGGGAGCATCTGATGCACCTTGATGGCATTTCTCCAGAGAAGCCCTTTTACAAACTTTTTGCCTGGAGCTAGAATTCAAATTTATGCTCCTGAAGACTTTAGTTATTTGTCTAGTAGTTGTTTAAGTTTTTCACTATCAGTAACTTTTAAAACAGGGATGTGCAGTCAACTGTAGCACTTTCAAAACTCACACGCGCTTGGGCCTCACCCCTGAGTTGGATTAATAGGTTTAGGGCGGGGCTGAAGCACCTGTATTTTTAATAGCTCCAGAGATGATTCTGACGCATTCCCTCCAGTTGAGAACCACCACACAGAGCAACAGAAGGTAAGAATTCACTTAGGCCAAGGCAGGGAGATGAATTAAGCCTCTTCAAAGCACAACCCTGTCACCAAAAAGGGACAGAGAAGGCGGAGAAGGTCCAGAGAAGAGTAATTAAACATTAAAGAGGATGGAAGGGCTTCCAGAGGTTTTAAAAAAATCTCTAGGGCTTCCCTGGTGGCGCAGTGGTTGAGAGTCCGCCTGCCGATGCAGGGGACACGGGTTCGTGCCCCGGTCCGGGAAGATCCCACATGCCGCGGAGCGGCTGGGCCCGTGAGCCATGGCCGCTGAGCCTGCGCGTCCGGAGCCTGTGCTCCGCAACGGGAGAGGCCACAGCAGTGAGAGGCCCGCGTACCACAAAAAAAAAAAAAAAAAAAAAAAAAAAAAAAAAAAAAAAATCTCTAAAGCCATGAAAGACTGCAGAGAAAAGAAATGAGGATTTCTTCACCAAAATCAAAGATATCAGAGTGAGGGGGAGGCACGATCAGAAATGTGAAAGAGGTAGCTGTTATGAAAAATAAGATATCAGTCTTTTAAAAAAGCATTTCTAGCTCAATAATCTCTCACCTGCCCCTTGCAAACATTTCTAGTAGTCTCTCTCTGACCTGGGTTTTGTTTTGGCTCCATTGCTACCACACATCTTAGGTGAGAGATCTTTGGGTCAATTGCAGAAAGATTAAAAAAAGAGAGAAAAGTAAAAACAGACCTCTCTAAAGAAACAAAATGAAAAATATAAAAATAGGTTTAGGGCCTCCCTGGTGGCGCAGTGGTTGAGAGTCCGCCTGCCGATGCAGGGGATACGGGTTCGTGCCCCGGTCTGGGAGGATCCCATATGCCGCGGAGCGGCTGGGCCCGTGAGCCATGGCCGCTGAGCCTGCGCATCCGGAGCCTGTGCTCCGCAACGGGAGAGGCCACAGCAGTGAGAGGCCCGCGTACCGCAAAAAAAAAAAAAAAAAAAAAAAAAAAAAAAAAAATAGGTTTAAAAATTTCAATATGCTAGAGATAAAAGGATAGATAGGACTCATTATCTTTTCATCTGCTTGTGTTATAAAACTTTCTGGAGCGTTGACCATGCTAAAATAGTCATTTTTATCAACTGAGGAATAATTTACATAGGAAGAAGAGGACTGGATCATTCTTTCAGAGTTTACCCATCTAAGTACTTGATTGTAGACGATGATGATGATGCCATACAAGATGGGGCTGGGATTTATTTTAATTTTTGTAAAACTTACCTGAGCAATTGCATCTTTGAGCTGATTGTATTTCTCTAGGTCAAAACGTGACTTTTTGGCTCCTTTATGGAAAAATAATAAGTATTGTCTGTCTCTGGCTTCTGGATAAACATATTCCTACAAAAATAAAGAAGAAATTAAATTATACTCCTTAGCACACTATCTTCACAAAATAAGCATTTACTATTGATTAGATTCAATACACATGAGCACATATAAAGATATACTACTGACATGTGCTGTATTAAATATTTATTTCTTAAACATTTTTTATTGCACAACACACACAGAAGTACACACACAAAAAGTGTACATCATAAAGAATCATCATCATGTAATAAACGTTAATCATCACCAGACAGAGAAAATAGAATACCACCAGTAACTCACAAGCCCCCTTTCTGCCCCTTTCCAATTACTAACCCCTCCTTTCCCACCAAAGTAATCACTATCTTGACTTTCATGGTAACTGTTTTCCTGCTCTCTTTACAGCTTTCTTACTTAAGCATACATTCCCCTGAGCTCTACAGCTGAGTTTACCTGTTTTTTGAATTTTATAAAAATGGAGTCAGATAGTATGCATTGTGTATGGCTACTTTCACTCAATATCATGTTTGTGATATTCATCTTTTACGTGTAGCTGTAGTCTGTTCATTTCCATTGATATGTTATATTCTATTGTGTGGCTACATCACAATTTATTTATCTGTTGTACTACTGATAGATTTTTGGGTTGTTTCTAGGTTTTAGCTGTTGTAAATAATACAGTCAAGATCATCTCTGGACTTGTCTTCTGTTGGGTATAAACCTATGAATGGAAATTCTGGACCATAGGGTATGCTTGTGTTCAAATTTAAGGAGTGATATCAAAATGGTTGTACCAGGGATTGTACCAGGGGCTTCCCTGGTGGCGCAGTGGTTGAGAGTCCGCCTGCTGGTGCAGGGGACACGGGTTCGTGCCCCGGTTGGGGAGAATCCCGCATGCCGTGGAGCGGCTGGGCCCGTGAGCCATGGCCGCTGAGCCTGCGCGTCCGGAGCCTGTGCTCTGCAGCGGGAGAGGCCACGGCATTGAGAGGCCCACGTACCGCAAAAAAAAAAAAAAGGTTGTACCAGCTATACTCCCATAAGCAGGACATGACTTGCTATCACTTCACCTCCTTGCCAATACTTGGTATTGTCAGTTAAAAAACGAGTTAGGCAGAAATACTACCTCAGATTCTGTTCCCTTATAGGTTATTACAAAATATTGAGTATAGTTCCCTGTGCTATACTATAGGTCCTTGTTGGTTATCTATTTTATATAGTTTGTATATGTTAATCCCAAACTCCTAATTTATATTATTTATATTACTACCTCATTTTTTTTTTTTTTTTTTTTTTTGGTACGCGGGCCTCTCACTGTTGTGGCCTCTCCCATTGTGGAGCGCAGGTTCCGGACGCGCAGGCTCAGCGGCCACGGCTCACGGGCCCAGCCGCTCCACGGCATGTGGGATCCTCTTGGACCGGGGCACGAACCCGTGTCCCCTGCATCAGCAGGCGGACTCTCAACCACTGCGCCACCAGGGAAGCCCACTACCTCATATTTTAAAAACAACTTTACTTAAGATACCATACAATTTACCCATTTAAAGTATAATAGTCAATGCTTTTTAGCATAGTCACAGAATTGTACAACCATTACTACAATAATTTTTAGAATATTTTCATCATCCCCCAGAGAAACCCCATATCCTTTAACATCACTTCCTATTTCCCTCCATACTTCCAGTTCTAAGTTAACTACTAGCCTACTTTCTGTCTCTATAGATTTGCCTCTTCTGGATATTTCATAAGTGGAATCATAAAAAAGCATTTTGTGTCTGGCTTCTTTCAAGGCTCATCTATTTGTAGCATGTATCAGTACATTATTTCTTTTTATTGACAAATAATATTCCATTAAATGGATATGCTACATCAGGGGTCCCCAACCTCCCGGCTGCAGACGGGTAGCAGTCCGCGGCCTGTTAGGAACCGGGCCGCACAGCAGGTGAGCAGTGGGCAAGCCAGCGAAGCTTCATCTGCCGCTACTCATCACTCGCATTACCGCCTGAACCATCCCCCGCCATCCCCTCCCCCAGGGAAAAATCGTCTTCCACGAAAACCGGTCCCTGGTGCCAAAAAGGTTGGGGACCACTGTGCTACGTTTTATTTATCTATCTGTCAACTGATAGACATTTGGGTTTCTTCCACTTTTTGGCTATTATGAATAATCTTGCTATGAACATTTGTGTACAAATTTTTGTATGGACACGTTATTATTTCTCTTGAAGAGATATAGCATTTTCCTGATCACTCATGAGGCTGAGGCCTTTTCACATCCTCTTTTATATTATGGCCATTTGCATATCCTCTTTTAGAAGTGCCTGTACAAACCTCTTGCCATTTTTTTCCTACTGGATTGTGTGTCTTTTTCTTACTGATTTGTAGGATTTGTTAATATATTATGGATATGGATCCTCTGTTGGATATACATATTGGAAACATCTCCTCCCAGCCCACTCTCCCTCTTCATGGTGCTCTTTAATAAATAGATGTCCTTAATGTTAATATAGCCTCATTTATCATTCCTATTCTTTATGGTTAGCACTTTTCATTCTGTGTAAAAAGTCATTCCCTATTGCACAGTAATTAAGATATTCTATATTATTATCTTCCAGGAGCTTCATCGTGTTACCTTTTATATTTAGATCAACAATCTGTCTGGAATTAATTTTCGTTTATAGTGTAAGGATGGGGTCATTTCTTTTTTCTATATGGATATTCAATTGTCCTAGCACCATTTATCAAAAAACTCTTTCCCTGCAGTGCCATTTTTTTAAAATCAAAACTTCATTTATACTAGGTCTATTTCTACTTCTCTCTTCTATTCCACTGGACTATTTGTCCATCCCTGTGTCACTGTCTTAATCACTGCAGTATTGTAACTAAAGCTGCAGTCTTCATATCTGATAGAGTGAATCCTCTTACCTAGTTTTTCTTCAAGTGTTTATTGCTTTTCTTAGTCCTCTGTATTTCCACATACATTTTAGAATCAGTTTATTAAAATCTCTTCCCCCAACTCCAAAGCTGTTGGGATTCTGACTGGGACTGCACTGAATCTAATAGATCAATGTGGATAAAACCATCATTTTTGCACTATTTACTTTTCTAGTCCATGAACATACTATATCATTACATTTATTAACTCTCCTATAATTTTATGTTTCTTGACATAGAGGTCTTGTACATCTTTTGCATGATTTATTTATTTATTTGATTATTTATTTATTCTTTTTTTTGCGGTATGCAGGCCTCCCACCATTGTGGCCTCTCCCGTTGCGGAGCACAGGCTCCGGACGCGCAGGCTCAGCAGCCATGGCTCACGGGCCCAGCTGCTCCGCAGCATGTGGGATCCTCCCAGACTGGGGCACGAACCTGTGTCCCCTGCATGGGCAGGCGGACTCTCAACCACTGCGCCACCAGGGAAGCCCAGGTTATTTATTTATTTTTTAACATCTTTATTGGAGTATAATTGCTTTACAATGGTGTGTTATTTTCTGCTTTATAACAAAGTGAATCAGCTATACATAAATATATATCCCCGTATCTCCTCCCTCTTATGTCTCCCTCCCACCCTCCCTATTCCTCCCCTCTAGGTGGACACAAAGCACTGAGCTGATCTCCCTGTGCTATGTGGCTGCTTCCCACTAGCTATTTTACATTTGGTAGTGTACATATTGTCCATGCCACTCTCTCACTTCATCCCAGCTTTCCCTTCCCCGTGTCCTCAAGTCCACTCTCTAGGTCTGCGTCTTTATTCCTGTCCTGCCACTAAGTTCTTCAGAACCATTTTTTTTTAGATTCCATATGTATGTGTTATCATACGGCATTTTTCTCTTTCTGACTTACTTCACTCTGTATGACAGTCTCTAGGTCCATCCACCTCATTACAAATAACTCGATTTCGTTTCTTTTTATGGCTGACTAATATTCCATTGTATATATGGGCCACATCTTCTTTATCCATTGATCTGTTGATGGACAGTTAGGTTGCTTCCATGTCCTGGCTATTGTAAATAGAGCTGCAATGAACATTGTGGTACATGACTCTTTGAATTGTTGTTTTCTCAAGGTATTTGCCCAGTAATGGGATTGCTGGGTCATATGGTAGTTCTATATTTAGTTCTTTAAGGAACCTCCATAATGTTCTCCATAGTGGCTGTATCAATTTACATTCCCACCAGCATTTATTGTTTGTAGATTTTTTGATGATGGCCATTCTGACTGGTGTGAGGTGATACCTCACTGTACTTTTGATTTGCATTTCTCTAATTATTAGCGATGTTGAGCATCCTTCCATGTGTTTGTTGGCAATCTGTGTGTCTTCTTTGGAGAAATGTCTATTTAGGTCTTCTGCCCATTTTTGGATTGGGTTGCTTGTTTTTTTGATATTGAGCTGCATGAGCTGCTTATAAATTTTGGAGATTAATCCTTTGTCAGTTGCTTCATTTGCAAATATTTTCTCCCATTCTGAGGGTTGTCTTTTGGTCTTGTTTATGGTTTCCTTTGCTGTGCAAAAGCTTTTAAGTTTCATTAGGTTCCATCTGTTTATTTTTGTTTTTATTTCCATTTCTCTAGGAGGTGGGTCAAAAAGGATCTTGCTGTGATGTATGTCATAGAGTGTTGTGCCTATGTTTTCCTCTAAGAGTTTTATAGTGTCTGGCCTTACATTTAGATCTTTAATCCATTTTGAGTTTATTTTTGTGTATGGTGTTAGGAAGTGTTCTAATTTCATTCTTTTACATGTAGCTGTCCAGTTTTCCCAGCACCACTTATTGAAGAAGCAATCTTCTCCCCATTGTATATTCTTCCCTCCTTTACCAAATTTAAGGTGACCATATGTGAGTGGGTTTATCTCTGGGCTCTCTATCCTGTTCCATTGATCTATATTTCTGTTTTTGTGCCAGTACCATATTGTCTTGATTACTGTAGCTTTGTAGTGTAGTCTGAAGTCAGGGAGCCTGATTCCTCCAGCTCTGTTTTTCTCTCTCAAGATTGCTTTGGCTATTCGGGGTCTTTGTGTTTCCATACAAATTGTGAAATTTTTTTGTTCTAGTTCTGTGAAAAATCCTATTGTTAGTTTGACAGAGATTGCATTGGATCTGTAGATTGCTTTGGGAAGTACAGTCATATTCATAATGTTGATTCTTCCAATCCAAGAACATGGTACATCTCTCCATCTGTTTGTATCATCTTTAATTTCTTTCATCAGTGTCTTATAGTTTCCTACATATAGGTGCTTTGTCTCCTTAGGTAGGTTATTCCTAGATATTTTATTCTTTTTGTTGCAATGGTAATGGGAGTGTTTCCTTAATTTCTCTTCCAGATTTTTCATCATTCGTGTATAGGAATGCAAGAGATTTCTGTGCATTAATTTTATATCCATCTACTTTACCACATTCATTGATTACCTCTAGTAGTTTTCTGGTAGCATCTTTTGGATTCTCTATGTATAGTATCATGTCATCTGCAAACAGTGACAGTTTTACTTCTTTTCTGATTTGAATTCCTTTTTCTTCTCTGATTGCTGTGGTTAAAACGTCCAAAACTATGTTGAATAATAGTGGTGAGAGTGGGCAACCATGTCTTGTTCCTGATCTTAGTGGAAATGGTTTCAGTTTTTCACCATTGAGAATGATGTTGACTGTGGGTTTGTCATATATGGCCTTTACTATGTTGATGTAAGTTCCCTCTATGCCTACGGTCTGGAGAGTTTTTATCATAAATGGGTGTTGAATTTTGTCAAAGGCTTCTTCTGTATCTACTGAGATGATCATATGGTTTTTCTCCTTCAATTTGTTAATATGGCTTATCACATTGATTGATTTGCGTATATTGAAGAATCCTTGCATTCCTGGGATAAACCCACTGGATCATGGTGTATGATCCTTTTAGTGTGCTGTTGGATTCTGTTTGCTATTATTTTGTTGAGGATATTTGCATCTATGTTCATCAGTGATATTAGTCTGTAGTTTTCATTTTTTGTGACACGTTTGTCTAGTTTTGGTATGAGGGTGATGGTGGCCTTGTAGAGGGAGTTTGGGAGTGTTTCTCCCTCTGCTATATTTTGAAAGAGTTTGAGAAAGATAGGTGTTAGCTCTTCTCTAAATGTTTGATAGAATTCGCCTGTGAAGCCATCTGGTCCTGGGCTTTTGTTTGTTGGAAGATTTTTAATCACAATTTCAATTTCAGTGCTTGTGATTGGTCTGTTTATATTTTCTATTTCTTCCTGGTTCAGTCTTGGAAGGTTGTGCATTTCTAAGAATTTGTCCATTTCTTCCAGGTTGTCCATTTCATTGACATATAGTTGCTTGTAGTAATCTCTCATGATCCTTTGTATTTCTGCAGTGTCAGTTGTTACTTCTCCTTTTTCATTTCTAATTCTATTGATTTGAGTCTTCTCCCTTTTGTCCTTGATGAGTTTGGTTAATGGTTTATCAATTTTGTTTATCTTCTCAAAGAACGAGCTTTTAGTTTTATTGATCTTAGCTATTGTTTCCTTCATTTCTTTTTCATTTATTTCTGATCTGATCTTTATGGTTTCTTTCCTTCTGCTAACTTTGGGGTCTTTTTGTTCTTCTTTCTCTAATTGCTTTAGGTGTAAGGTTAGGTTGTTTATTTGAGATGTTTCTTGTTTCTTGAGGTAGGATTGTATTGGTATAAACTTCCCTCTTAGAACTGCTTTAGCTGCATCCCATAGGTTTTGGGTCGTCGTGTTTTCATTGTCATTTGTTTCTAGGTATTTTTTAACTTCCTCTTTGATTTCTTCAGTGATCTCTTATTTATTTAGTAGTGTACTATTTAGCCTCCATGTGTTTGTATTTTTCACAGATTTTTTCCTGTAATTGATATCTAGTCTCATAGCACTTTAGTTGGAAAAGATACTTGATATGATTTCAATTTTCTTAAATTTATGAAGGCTTGATTTGTGACCAAAGGTATTATCTATCCTGGAGAGTGTTCCATGAGCACTTGAGAAGAAAGTATATTCTGTTGTTTTTGGATGGAATTTCCTATAAATATCAATTAAGTCCATCTTGTTTAATGTATCATTTAAAGCTTGTGTTTACTTATTTATTTTCATTTTGGATGATCTGTCCATTGGTGAAAGTGGGGAGTTAAAGTCCCCTACTATGATTGCATTACTGTCAATTTCCCCTTTTATGGCTGGTAGCATTTGCTTTATGTATTGAGGTGCTCCTATGCTGGGTGCATAAATATTTACAATTGTTATATCTTCTTCTTGGATTGATCCCTTGATCATTATGTAGTGTCCTTCTTTGTCACTGTAATAGTCTTTATTTTAGTCTATTTTGTCTGATATGAGAATTGCTACTTCAGCTTTCTTCTGATTTCCATTTGCATGGAATATCTTTTTCCATCCCCTCACTTTCAGTCTGTATGTGCCCCTAGGTCTGAAGTGGGTCTCTTGTAGACAGCATATATATGGGTATTGTTTTTGTATCCATTCAGCCAGTCTATGTCTTTTGGTTGTAGCATTTAATCCATTTACATTTAAGGTAGTTATCGATATGTGTGTTCATATTACCATTTTCTTAATAGTTTTGGGTTTGTTATTGTAGAAGTTTTCCTTCTCTTGTTTTTCCTGCCTAGAGAAGTTCCGTTAGCTTTGTTGGAAAGGTGGTTTGGTGGTGCTGAATTCTCTTAGCTTTTGCTTGTCTGTAAAGGTTTTAATTTCTCTGTCAAATCTGAATGACATCCTTGCTGGGTAGAGTAATCTTGGTTGTAGGTTTTTCCCTTTCTTTACTTTAAATATGTCCTGTCAGTCCCTTCTGGCTTTCAGAGTTTCTGCTGAAAGATCAGATGTTAACCTTATGGGGATTCTCTTGTATGTTATTTGTTGCTTTTCCCTTGCTGCTTTTAATATTTTTTCTTTGTATTTAATCTTTGATACTTTGATTAATATGTGTCTTGGCATGTTTCTCCTTGGATTTATCCTGTATGGGACTCTCTGCACTTCCTGGACTTGATTATTTCCTTTCCCATATTAGGGAAGTTTTCAACTATAATCTCTTCAAATATTTTCTCAGTCCCTTTTTTTTTTCTCTTCTTCTTCTGGGACCCCTATAATTCCAATGTTGGTGTGTTTAATGTTGTCTCAGAGGTTTCTGAGACTGTCCTCAATTTTTTTCATTCTTTTTTCTTTATTCTGCTCTGTGGTCGTTATTTGCACTATTTCATCTTCCAGATCACTTATCTGTTCTTCTGTCTCAGTTTTTCTGCTATTGATTCCTTCTAGAGAATTTTTAATTTCATTTATTGTGTTCTTCATCGTTGTTTGTTTGCTCTTTAGTTCTTCTAGGTCCTTGTTAAACGTTTCTTGTATTTTCTCCATTCTATTTCCAAGATTTTGGATCATCTTTACTATCATTACTATGAATTCTTTTTCAGGAAGACTGCCTATTTCCTCTTCATTTGTTTGGTCTGGTGGGTTTTTACCTTGCTCCTTTATCTGCTGTGTATTTCTGTGTCTTCTCATTTTGCTTCACTTACTGTGTTTGGGGGTCTCCTTTTTGCATGCTGCAGGTTCATAGTTCCCGTTGTTTTTGGTGTCTGCCCGCAGTGGCTAAGGTTGTTTCCGTGGGCTGTGTAGGCTTCCTGGTGGAGGGGACTGGTGCCTGTGTTCTGGTGGGTGAGGCTGGATCCTGTCTTTCTCGTGGGCAGGACCATGTCTGGTGGTGTATTTTGGGGTGTCTGTGATCTTATTATGATTTTAGGCAGCCTCTCTGCTAATGGGTGGGGTTTTGTTCCTGTCTTCCTAGTTGTTTGGCATAGGGTGCCCAGCACTGTAGCTTGCTGGTCATTGAGTTGAGCTGGGTGTTTGTGTTGAGATGGAGATCTCTGAGAGAACTTTTGCCATTTGATATTATGTGGGGAAGGGATGCCTCTGGTGGACCAATGTCCTGAACTCAGCTCTCCCACCTCAGAGGCTCAGGCCTGACACCCGGCCAGAGCACCAAGACTCTGTCAGCCACACGGCTCAGAGGAAAAGGGAGAAAAAGAAAGAAAGAAAGGAAGAAAACTAAACTAAACTAAACTAAAATTAAATTAAATGAAAATAAAATTTTAAAGTTATAAAAATAAAAAATATATTATTAAAAATAAAAAAGCAATTAAAAAAAAAGAAGAGGACATCCAAACCTAAAAACAAATCCACCAGTGATAACAAGCGCTAAAAACTACACTAACAAAGAAAACAAAACAAAAAAAACACAAAAAAATGGACAGACAGAACTCTAGGACAAATGGTAAAAGCAAAGCTATACAGACAAGATCACACAAAGAAGCATATACACACACATCCACAAAATGAGAAAAAGGATCAATATATATATTTTTAAAAAAAGGAAGAGAGCAAGCAAATCAATAAACAAATCTACCAAAGATAATAAGCTCTAAATACTAAACTAAGATAAACATAAAACCAGAAACAAATTAGATGCAGAAAGCAAACTCCAAGTCTACAGTTGCTCCTGAAGTCCACTGCCTCAATTTTGGGATGATTCGTTGTCTATTCAGGTATTCCACAGATGCAGGGTACATCAAGTTGATTGTGGAGACTTAATCCTCTGCTCCTGAGGCTGCATGGAGAGATTTCCCTTCTCTTCTTTGTTTGCACAGCTCCTGGGGCTTCAGTTTTGGATTTGGCCCCGCCTCCGTGTAGGTCGCCTGAGGGCATCTGTTCCCCGCCCAGATAGGACAGGGTTAAAGTAGCAGCTGATTAGGGGGCTCTGGCTCACTCAGGCCAGGGGGAGGGAGGGGAAAGGAATGTGGGGCGAGCCTGCAGCGGCAGAGGCCAGAGTGACGTTGCAACAGTCTGAGGCATGACGTGTGTTCTCTCTGGGAAGTTGACCCTGGATCATGGGACCCTGGCAGTGGCAGGCTGCACAGGCTTCTGGGAGGGGAGGTGTGGAGAGTGACCTGTGCTTGCACAGAGGCTTCTTGGTGGCTGCAGCAGCAGCCTTAGCATTTCATGCCCATCTCTGGGGTCTGCACTGATAGCCGCAGCTCGCACCTGTCCCTGGAGCTTGTTTAGGCAGTGCTCTGAATCCCCTCTCCTTGTGCACCCCAAAACAATGGTCTCTTGCCTCTTAGGCAGTTCCAGACTCTTTCCCGGACTCCCTGCTGTGGCGCACTAGCCCCCTTCAGGCTGTGTTCACGCAGCCAACCCAGTCCTCTTCCTGGGATCTGACCCCCGAAGCCCGAGCCTCAGCTCTCAGACCCCACCTGCCCTGGTGAATTAGCAAAGCCTCTCAGGCTGGTGAGTGCTGGCTGTCAGCGATCCTCTGTGTGGGAATCTCTCCGCTTTGCCCTGTGCACCCCTGTTGCTGCGCTCTCCTCCGTGGCTCCAAAGCTTTCCTCCTGCCCACCCACCATCTCCACCAGTGAAGGGGCTTCCCCGTGTGTGGAACTTTTCCTCCTTCACAGCTCCCTCCCAGAGGTGCAGGTCCCATCCCTACACTTTTGTCTCTTTTTTTTCTTTTCTCTTTTGCCCTACCCATGTACGTGGGGAGTTTTTTGCCTTTTGGGAGGTCTGAGGTCTTCTGCCAGCATTCAGTAGGTGTTCTGTAGGAGCTGTTCCTCATGTAGATGTATTTTTGATGTATTTGTGGGGAGGAAGGTGATCTCCACGTCTTACTCCTTTGCCTTCTTGAAGCTGAGAAGGTGATCTCTATGTCTTACTCCTCCGCCTCCTTGAAGCTTTTTTTTTTTTTTTTTTGCGGTACGCGAGCCTCTCACTGTTGTGGCCTCTCCTGTTGCAGAGCACAGGCTCTGGATGCGCAGGCTCAGTGGCCATGGCTCATGGGCCCAGCCGCTCCACGGCATGTGGAATCTTCCTGGACCAGGGCACGAACCCACGTCCCCTGCATCGGCAGGCGGACTCTCAAGCACTGTGCCGCCAGGGAAGCCCAAAGCTATCTCTTGCATGACTTATTTTTAAAAGTCATTTTGAGTTGCATCTCTTAAAAAGTTTCATTTTCTAACTATTTGTGGCTGGCATATAGATATGCAATTCATTTATATATATTTACCTTGTATCTAGTAACCTTATAAAACTCACTTATGAATTCTAACCAATTATCTATATATGCTTTTAAAATTTTTCTATGTACAAAATCTATGAATCATGCCAGTTGTTTTTCTTTCCAATATTTTCATCCTCTGTATCTTTTTCTTGCCTTCTGTACTGGCTAGGACTTCTCATTCAAAGTTGAATGGAAGTGGTACTTTTACCCTCTTCCCAGACAATGAAGGAACATTAGAGCATTTCAAGTTCACTTACCCACTCCAGACGTATATGCTATTGTCATATGTTTTAGTTTTTTCTGTATTTTAAATTCCATAAGAGTTTATTATAATTATTTTATACATTTAATATTTAGATTCACTCATAGATTTACCATTTTCATTGCTCTTCATTCGTTCCTGCTTTTTTTTTTTACTTTCCACTTGTGATAATCTTCTTTCTGCACAAAGAACACTCTCTAGTATTTTCTTTTGTACAGATCTACTGGTGACAACTTCTCTATTCATTTGTCTGGAAGCATCTTTATTTCACCTTTATTTTGGAAGGATATTTTTGCTGAGTATAGAGTTCTAAGTTGACAGTTATTTTCTTTCAACACATTGAAGTTACCATTCCATTACCTTCTGACTTTCATTTCTGCTGTTGAGAAGTAAGCTATCTAACAGTGACTCCTTTGAAGGCAAGCCTTTCTTTTTCTTTGGCTACTTTTAGGATTTCTTCTTTGTCTTTGTCTTTTGCAGTTTTACTATTGATGTGTCTAGATGTGGATTTCTTTTCCTTTATATTGGTTATATTTGATGGAATTCTTAAATCTATAAATTAATGTCTTCATCATTTTGGAAAATTCTCAGCCACCATCTCTGCAAATATTGTTTCTTCCCATTCTCTCCCTCCTCTCCTTCTGAGATGCTAATAAAATTAAAAATATATTAGGCCTTTTCACTCTATCCTCTGTATCTCTCACCCTCTCCTATATTTTACTTCTTTTTGTCTTTCCATACTTTATTTTGAATGGTTTCTTCTGATTTCCAGGTCACGCTATCTCTCTTATGTCTAATCTGCAGTTAAATCCATCAAATTTTATTTCTAGAATTTTCATTTGTTTTTTTAAAAAAATCAAGTTATCTGCCAATACTCTCAACCTTACCTTTTATCTCCATGAATCTAGTAAGTATAATTATTTTAAAGGCTATGTCTGACAAATCCAGTAACTAGATCTCCTATCTGTGTCTGTTTCAAATGTCTACTGTTTCTATAGGTGTTTTCCTGTGTATCTGCTTATTTTTTATTGTATGTGTAACTTTGTATTTGCAAAATTATTTGTAGAAATAATGTAAGGCTTAGCATAATGTTATCTCCTCCCAGGGATGATTAATGTCTTCTTTGGCCTGGAACCAGTGATATCAGCACTCTCAGATCACCAGCATTCTAGGACTACCTCAATCCAATTTACAAGATTGGGATGGTCGAAAGATGAGCTACAGTCTCTGAGAGAGCCTACAACAGGTTCTTCTGTTCTACAGTAGTGGCCTTTAAAATTCCAAACCAAAGCAAAAATGTTTCAACCTACTTTAGCAATCCCTGGACATGAATCTCTATGGCTTTGGTCTTTCTAGGTTTTCAAGTATGGCTCAGCTTCTTGGCCTCTCAGCCTTACCCTCTTTAATCAGTACAAATACCCAGAGGAAGAAGCACATCTAAACACCAGCTTCACCTTCCTGGGACTTCTCTTCTGGTTCTTGCCTGGTAATTTTTGCTATCTTGTTAGCTCTCTAGAGTCTACAGGCAGATGTGTCTTATGTTTTGTCTAACTATTTTAACATATCCTAGTGGGAGCATTGTTCTGATTACCTAGGATGCCATAACTAGAAACAGAAGTAAATATTTAAGTATTGATGATGACAGATAATGAATGAATAGTGGTTGAAGGGACTGTGGAAGCTTTTTAAAAATGGATAGAATCGTGGTCTGAATCAAGTAATATTGACCTAAGGGATAACTGTTGGATTAAAAACTTGAGGGAAGGCCCTCTAGGTTTCATCTAAGTTGCTATTACTAGGCCACTTACCTATCTTTGCTGAGGATGTAAATGTACACACTAATTCAATTTATTCAGATCTATTCTATGCTTCCTCTTTTGGTCAACAAGCATTTACTAAGCAACTACATGCTAGACTCTCTTCTAGAAATTTGGTAATTTGATAATAAGTGAGAAGAGATACACATAGAGCTTGGTTATGAAGGAAAGAGAGTCAGAGAGGGAGAGTTTGATAACATAGGGAACACAAAAAATATACTGGCATAAGATTCTGGAAGGGGGTAATGGGATTAAGAACAGGTGGAAGAGCTAGCCCTGAGCAGGAAAATGCCACTTCTTACTTGAATTTAAGGAAATAGCGTGAAAGTAGGTATGGATACTATTAAACTCACAGGGTTTAGGAATTTGCAAGCTTGTATCTGTTAAGCTCAATTTTCCAGGAGAGGTAGGAGGCAAAGTTAAATATGGGATGAGGAGCCTGATGTGAAGTCTTAGAATAACTAATGAGAGGGTTATGGGGGAAGAAAATCTAATTAGAAACACAAGCAGTGGTCCAATCCACACTATTACATGATTTTTCTCTAGCAATGTTCAGTAGCCTGGATATAGGATAAATGGCTAAATTTATCCAAGATTAGGAGTTTATAGAGTATATATGGTGGAAAGACAATGGAGCAGAGATTGAACAGAATGACAATATGGTCTAATTTGGACAGAAAATGAAGCAACACACGAGGAAGGTGATAGAAAAACGTTAAGAGAGATGTCAGGAGCCTAAAGGTTTAGGCATATTAAATTATTAGGCATGCTAATTTTTATTCTAAGTAGGTCCTGAATGGCCACTGAAGTAGTTTGCTGGAGTAGAATATAAATGCTGGATGTTGGAATTGAGATGACAAAGGGTATTAGAGGCTAGGTCCGTGTTTCTTAACCTTTATTCACCATTGTGGCCTTAAGTTGCCTTTTTACATATTTTTTCCTTAATTACCCCTCCTCCCCAAAGAAGTTTTTTTTTAAAAAATATTTATTTATTTATTTTGGTTGTGCCAGGTCTTAGCTGCAGCACGTGGGATCTTTGTTGCGGCATGCGGGCTTTTTAGTTGCAGAATGCATGTAGGATCTAGTTCTCCCACCAGGGATCGAACACGGGCCCCCTGCATTGGGAGCATGTAGTCTTACCCACTGGACCACCAGGGAAGTCTCTCAAAGAAGTTTTAAAACCACAAATATACTGTGTATCTGTTTATCTGTTGTAATATGTTTTACTCCCCCAGAACCAATTTTCACACCCTTGAGGGTGACCTCCCCTTTGTAGAAAACTCCTGGGCTAGGGCGCTGAATGGTGGCTCACATGCCTGCTGAAGTAACTTTGCTGAATGTCAATTCTTATTGTCAGGCTCCTTTTTCACATGACAGAAAATGGTACTCAGGTCTCACTGAAATATTAGTCAGTAAAATTCAATATTTCACTTGATTTTATGATGTCAAGGAACTTATCTTTTGAAAATTCTTTGGAATTTAATATACTTTTGGAATATATTTAGGTTGCTAATAAATGCTCATTGAACAGTTTAAATGCTGTTGAACAGGCATTTTGTTTCATGGGTGTTAATTATGGATACTGATATGGGGAAGAATATTTAACATGAGAAACTATTTACATTTTATTTGGTCAATGTTTTCCTATTCACAAAAGACTAAATTGTTTACTACTGCTTTTTTTACAACTTGTCACTTGGGGGCAGCAAAAACGTTTAGGAATCACAGAAGTAGGACAGCATTTAAATAGTAGGACAGATAGGCACTGTATTAGGCATGGTAAGGAAATAAAAATAGAAAAAATCACCCGAACGCCTTGCCTCAAAAGATATCATAGTCTAGTAGAGGGGAAAAGACATTGAACATGAATAATTATAATACAAGATGGCATAGGATAAGTGAAATGAGAGGCACAATGTGCTATAGGTATTCAGAAGAGGGACAGATCAAAGTTGGCTACAGGGAAGTAGTCAAAGGTTCATGAAAAATAAGCATTTAAGTAAACCTTGAAATATGACAGGTAGCAATCTACAGGGAAAACCTTCCCAGTTAATAGAATGATATGAAGTAAGGAAGGAAGTGGTGAAAAACTCAGGGCATTTTGGGGGAAATACAGACTACACAGTTGACCCTTGAACAACATGGGTTTGAACTGCGGAGGTCCACTTATATGCGGATTTTTTTCAATAGTAAATACTACAGCACTACACGATCCGCAGTTGGGTGAATCCCCAGATGTGGAATCATGGATATGGAAAAACTATGGATACAGAGTAACCATGATATGGAGGGCTGACTTTAAGTTATACATGGATTTTTTTTACTTCACAGAGGGTTGATGCCCCTAACCCCCGTTTTCAAGGGTCAACTGTAATTTGATGTGTTTAAAATACCTAGTACTTACACAGAGGAGCTGAGAGACATTTGGAAAGGACAGCAACCAGTTATGAATATTGGGCTAAGGAGTCTGGATTTCAGTCGATAAAAACAATCCATTAAAGGGGTATATGAGGGACAGTGACAGGGCAGAGGAAGAGGGAAAGAAACACAGACAGACATATACACATATGCAAGCCATGTCCAGAGGTGTGGTTAGATAAGACTGATTTGGCTGTCAGCTCTGTTAGGTAGAGTGAAGAACATGAGCCAGATATGGGATTAGGTGCTAGAGACACTGGGCAAACAATAGCAGGACACGAACAGTTTACTGTCTCTTCTCCACTAGACATATTTGGGAGGCCCAGAAGGGTTAAATAACACCCTTGGGCTTTCATTTTCCCACACAAAAATAGGCCTATGACCATTGGTCTAATGACAACAGAAACAAAATGTCTATGTTCAACAGTGGCCATATAAAAATATAAGAGAAGCAACTCCCAGCTTTCTTCTGATACCTAAGAAAATAGAAAAGGTTTCTCATATCTCTCAGCTATTTCAAATACTTTTTTTTTTTTCGGTACGTGGGCCTCTCACTGTTGTGACCTCTCCCGTTGTGGAGCACAGGCTCTGGACGCGCAGGCTCAGTGGCTGTGGCTCACGGGCCCAGCCACTCCGTGGCATGTGGGATCTTCCCGGACCGGGGCACGAACCTGTGTCCCCTGCATCGGCAGGTGGACTCTTAACCACTGCACCACCAGGGAAGGCCTCAAATACTTTTTATTCAAGGGAGCCTGGACCTGTGGTTGTATCACATATAGCAGTAATAAATAAGTGATAATAAATCCTTCATACTTCCTAAAGTGACCATTATGGATTTCCAAGCTACTAAAAATACAGCACTAACAATAAAAATTAGTTCTAGACACTGATATTTAAAATATGAGCCTTGGTTGACAAAGAATAGAATAGTGATTAGATATCTAATTTTCACTTTTCTTCTATGAAGTAAAAACAACAACACACACCTATACTCCTAATATATTTAGAAGTAGCCCAGAGTTTAGTTTAACTATTTGATTAGTTATCACCAATTCTCCATTCCAAACATTCAATAAAAACCAAAAGCTTGGGACTACACCATCTGACTGCTAAATTAATTTACACAGTACATAAAAAGCCAAGCCAACTGAGCAAGTTATCCTACAGCTGACCACTCTTCTCCTTTGCCTTCTTATTCTATATCTTACTATAATAGTTTTATGAATTTAATGGTTTATATGGCTCTCTTAATAGTCTATTTGCTCCATGGGGGCCAAAGCCATGTCATATCTATCTCTCTATCTCTAGCACCTAGACTAGTGCCTGATACATAACTGGCATGCACATGCATGTGTACATATGTGTGTTTGTGTGAGTGAGTATGTATAAAGGATAAATGATTACTTCAAGGTAACTGACCTTAGAAAGATTATGAGAGAAAAGAGAACTACTTTGACAACCAACATTGTACTATCTCATGGAAAGTTACTTGAAGAGGAATTCTTACCTGGCGTGTCATTACGAAATATGCATACATTGCCATGGCACTTCCATAAGTGATGAAGTAGGTAACTGGCTCCATGATGTCCCAGGAATATTCCCACCAGGTAAGCCGGGCCAAAATGCCAAACTGTGTGGCCATGTAGGCAAGTCCACCCCATAGCACCAAAGTGGTCCTCTTCTCAGCTTTTCTGCTAATCTCAATTCGTACCTACAGGGCACACATGACTGGTCAACTGTAAAGCATTTTGACATAGAACCAATTTTATACTCTTATTTAAACTGTTCAATGTTCACTAAAGAAACAGGGCTTGTAATCAAGATATAAGTTAGTCTCAATTCTAGGAAATATAGTTTGTCTTCCTAAATAATATCTGTAGTTTTTACTGAGTACTGTTTTATAGGAATAACATTTTTGATACACTTGTGTTTTATGTTTCATCCTAGAAGTAGCTGAAAATATGGTGAAATTATGGGAGTGAATAAGTTAGTTTCAGCGGGTCTTTATCCAACCACAAGATTGCTTTCTTTGAAAGAGAGAAATAAAAACATGCCAATGTTCTCTCACTGTAGCGTACAAGATTTAATCTATCATTAGTTTTTTACTCAAAAGGTCTACTAGGGGCAAAACAGCACAGTGGGTCACAGCATGGACTCTGGATTCAGAATGGCTGAGTTTAGGCCCTGATCTGCACATTACCATAACTTCCTTAATGAGTTGTTCTGAGGATTAAATAAGAGAATACAAGTAAAATACTTAGGACAATTCCTAGCACATAGTAAATATTCAATAAGGGATGATAATTATTATGCTATAGTTGGTACATTTAAAAATGCTTTACATTTTGAAAATACCAGATTTAAATTTCATCCCCCTTCACAACAGTTCCTCAAATTTAATTTATCCAACATTTCTAATGGTCTTAAATTTAATGAAAACAACCTTGAGATATGTGTTCCTTACTTTTAAAGAAATCAGAAAAAGCACAGTATTAAGAGTATTTGTTCCCTTACTTAATCTCTAATATAGTCTGGTTTCTTAAAATGGAAATACTTGTATTTTTATTTAAAAAAAAGGATGACACACGTTCATTGTAAAACACTTAGGAAAGTGTAAAGAAGAAAAATCATTCATAATCCTACTATTCTATTAGCATTTGGGAATATGTTCCCTCTAAATTTTTTCTTTGTATATATGTGTGTGAGTGTGTGTGTGTGTGTTGTGTGTATGGCTATATGCATAATACACTTAAAAACTGGATCATAGTATGCACTAATATACACATTGTTTTGTAATTTACTTTTCATAAAATATGAAGTGTTTTCTGTAGAATATTAGATCTACATGATTGTTTTTAACAGTTGCATAATATTCCATATAATATTAATTCTTAAGTTGGCTAAAATGATTATGCACCTCACTTAGAACCCTTCTTGATCAGCAATTATTCCAATCTTTGTTGTAAAAGTAGTAAGTCTGGTTAAGGGCAGTATAGTTAGAGCTCAAAGCTCTATGTCCATTATCAAGGCTCCAAACTATTCCTTTTTAAGTCCTTTCTTAGCTTTAATCAGAAGCTTTTTATGATTCAGTTCCCAAAACTAGTGGACTAGTTTGATTGACACAATGCAATCACACAAAACTCGGAGGGAAAAAAAGCAAACATATATGCTCTGGAAAAAACACTGGTGAAGAGAATAGTGTGAAATTTGAATCTGCACCTTTTCCAGGGGCGCCAGTTGTTCTTTGAGATCTTCTAATCTTTCGATAAGCTCCCTTTCCTTGTTTAACTGGTGCTGCTCGATGCACAAAGTAGTGTATAACTGCTGGACCAGTGTCTTTACATCATTCAGTGTTGCTGCATTTTCATAGCTTAAGAGGTCTGAAAGAAAAAGATTACATTTAAAAAAATTGTATGCCTTAAATGAAGAGTTGCTATTCCTAGGGCTATTAGTGATAAGAACAAGGCAGATTCATCCACTATAGGGGTCCCACCTTCAGTGTTAAACTGAAGGAAAGGGATAGTTCCTTTTTAAAAAGGAAGAGTCTATAAATCCTAGAGAGTAAACTCGTATTTGGGCAACTTGAAAATTTTGAAGCCAACATCCACCATTATATTCTTGGAAGTATAAGTGCTACAAATGAGGCTACAAGTAATAATAATCTTCATTAGATAAAGACAAAAAATTTAAAGTAATATGTCAAAAACTAGTAGAGAGGTTTAGAATTAATCTGATTATCATGCTTATTAAAATTCTGATCTATAATTTATCTGTGGTCTTGCCAATTGGTCATTTTTTCCCTTTAGTAACTAACACTTAAGGAAAAAATATACAGTATTTCAAATTTGCAAATACAAGGGTATAAATAAAAATACCATTATCTTAATAATCTTAGCCCCTATATACCTTCCCCCTAGCATATCAATTTTTATTTATTACTGTTGGGCAAAGACATAGAATAGCTGTATGGGTCTCAATATCAAGCTTGAAAGGGCATGAAGTTATGAGAATAACTGAAAAGGTAAAAGATTAAATAATTCTTTGATTCAATATCCTCTTTTGTGAGTAGCATGTGCTTCCAGAAATCTAAAAATTATGTTTTGAAAATTTAATAAAAAGTCAGCTGATCTCAGCTGTCAAATAACTTTTTAAAAAGCACCAGAAGTAAAGCTTTTGTTTTAGAATCTTATTAGACTTAAATGTGACATTTTGTTAGCTACAGCAGAAGGTCAGCCTTTTTCTAAGTCAAAATAAGCCACAGTCAGAATTAGTCATGTGTGTATTTCAAATATTCTTCAAGGATGTCCTTTAGTACAGTTATCACAGAAATTCAATCAATAAAAAAATTCAAATAAGGGTAGCAAATTGGATTAGAGAAGAGCTGATATAGTAAAATGGGACATAGCACCTAGCATAGTATCTTGCACGCTTCAATGAATGTGTGCTGCATTAATGGGAACAGATAAAAGCAAGAACACTTGGAGTTCTAGAAGTCATCTACGTCAACAGAGTCTGCTTTGCACTGAAGTTGCAGCTCACATTCACACGTGGTTCTACACTTTCCAAAGTTACAAAAAGAGAAAACTGCACTCTAGAATGTCATAGTGAAGTGGTAGAGTCTATGCCTCCTGACCCCCAGGCCTGGAACTGAGTTATGAGGCTTTTACTTTGTCAACATTAATATTTCTCCTGCAAGCTCAGTCCTCTTTCTTTTTTTTATTATTTATTTTATTTTTTGCTGCGTTGGGTCTTCGTTGCTGCACACGGGCTTTCTCTGGTTGTAGCGAGCGGGAGCTACTCTTCGTTGTGGTGTGCGGGCTTCTCACTGCGGTGGCTTCTCTTGTTGTGAAGCACAGGCCCTAGGTGCGTGGGCTTCAGTAGTTGTGGCTCACGGGCTCTAGAGCACAGGCTCAGTAGTTGTGGTGCACGGGCTTAGTTGCTCCGCAGCATGTGGGACCTTCCCGGACCAGGGCTCAAACCTGTGTCCCCTGCATTGGCAGACAGATTCTTGACCACTGCGCCACCAGGGAAGTCCTCAGTCCTCTTTCAAAAAGATAATTTTTTAGGTAGGTATGAATTATCTATGGTAAACAAAATCCTCTCACATATATTATCCCATATTTATCCTCATGGCAGCATATAATCCACAATTTATAAATGAGGAATTTTGAGTCCTAGAGAGATAAGATTAACAAACATTTTGTATTAGGTACTGATCTATTCACTAGAGAGGGGAAAAACATCAGATATGAGGTGGTTTCTCTCCTTAATGAGGTCTAATAATGATATTCACAAAGCTGCACGGCTAGCAGGGAGTGGGAAAAAGATCTTCTGACTGGTAGTCCAATGACTTTTCTATTTCATGTCCTTTCTTTTTCCATTTCTACTTTCAATACCATAATTACACTGTATTTGCTTAGAAATCCAAGGAGGGAGGAAGGGAGGAAAGAAGGAAGCGAAGAAAGAAGGAAGCAAGCAAACAAACTAAACAGATCCTCTCCTCTTCCTTTTCCTAATGAAGCACACACGTTAATGATCAAATATGTATAGACAATCATAACCTGAAAATCTATAATATCTGAAATCAGGCTTGGTATTTGTTTTATAAAAGAGTTTATATTAGAATGTCATTCATCGAAGACTTATTCTTTTAAAATTAATATTCATATTACGGGCTCTCCTGTGTAGAAAATTTATTTTTTATATCAGTCTTTTCTTTCATGGCTTCTTCTGTGTTTTATGTTATAGGTAGAAACGTATTTCTCACTCCAAGTTTGTAAAACGACTTCTCTTTTGATTTTTTTCACTATGATAAATTATAAAATAAGCAGCTAAGTGTATGATAATATACATTCATACAACGTAATACATAGCAGCTGTGAAAAAGAATAAGGAATTCTTTATATTCTGGTATTTTAAGATCTTCAGAATACACCGTTAGGTAAGAAAAGCAGTTTGGTGGTTTTATACCTTGACATCTAGTTAAACTGGAATTATGTTTCCCCATATATCCCAAATTCCCCCAAATTCCCTGTATGGTTCTGAATTAGAGTTAGTCAAAAGAGAGATTCAAGTGAGGTTTTAGAAAGCAGAAGTGAAGCAGAAGCCATCGTGCTCTGAAGGTTGTCATTAGTAGTGAGAGACAGATGCAGAGGTGCCTGGAGATGCCAGTGTGTGCCTGCTCTCCCTGGCTCTGCATCCAACTCTTTTTTCTCAACTGCCACCTCTGATGATTAATGGCAAATCCACGCCCACAGCCAGATGCAGCTTTCTAAAGCTGTGCTGTCCAAAACAGTAACTGTTTGCCGTGTGTGGCTATTTAAATTTAAATTAATTAAAATGAAATAAAATTTAAAATTCAGTTTCTCAGCCATACTAGCCACATTTCAAGTGCTCAATAGGCACATGTGACCGATGGCTACCATATTGGACAGTGCAGAAATGGAACATTTTCATTGTCACAGAAAGTTCTAGGGATCTCTCTACCAGCCCTCCTTTGTTAATTCTTATCCTAGTAGTTGGACGCACTTGAATTTCCAGGTTCCCTGGCAAGCTTTGATTTGTCCACATGTGCCATCACTTCAAACTTAGTAACTTTTCTCTGATCTTCCAAGCTCCCCTTTACAGACACTTACTGCTTTACCTTCATCTACAACTGTACAAAGTCTCATTCCTATAATAAATCTTTTATTCCACTTTATTCACATGCTTCTGCTTCCCCAATTGAACCCTGACTAACATGAAGAGTATATGTATGATATGCTATTATTTGCATAAAAAGGGAAAAAAGATTATGCATTCACATTTGCTTATGAATGCACTGACTCTCTGATAGGAAACAAGAAACTAAGAACAATGCTTGCTGGTAAGAGGAGAAAAGGGTGGCTGTGAAACAGGGCTGAGAAAATCTTTTCCCATATATTCTTTGACTTTGGGAGTTGAACATTGTGAATGCATTACCATTCAAAACAAATAAAATTTAATGTGCTACAACATACCTTCAAACAGCAATGAAAAGACTATAAAATGATAATTCATAGGAGATCAATCTCACGATGTCCAGTTCTAGACCTGGCTGAACACAGAGTTGTTATCTTTCTGATCAGTAAAGCCCTGGCAAACTCAAGAGACTTAGCTTTATTTTGTTAGATTTTCTTGACAGGAAGAATATGCTTCCAAGGTATTGTCATGGTGGAGGAAAACAACAACCTCAAACCCTTGACCCTGAAAAATCTGCCCACCTATTTGGAGATGAAATTATAGGAAGAGAGAAGGTAAATCTGCTAATGGTTTAACAAAAACACTTCTGGATGATCTGTGTATGCTTCACTAAAAATGCAGTTAAGGGGCTTCCCTGGTGGCACAGTGGTTGAGAGACCGCCTGCCGATGCAGGGGACACGGGTTTGTGCCCCGGTCTGGGAAGATCCCACAGGCCGCGGAGCAGCTGGACCCGTGAGCCATGGCTGCTGAGCCTGCATGTCCAGAGCCTGTGCTCCGCAATGGGAGAGGCCACAACAGTGAGAGGCCCGCGTACCGCAAAAAAAAAAAAAAAAAAAGCAATTAAGATGTTTATTAATGTTCCTTCACATGCCATCAGTGCCAGGATAATTAAGGTACACAAAGGCAGGGAGATGTGCACAAATAATGGGGATTAAAAAGTCTTTTCGGGCTTCCCTGGTGGCGCAGTGGTTGAGAGTCTGCCTGCCGATGCAGGGGACACGAGTTCGTGCCCCGGTCCGGGAAGATCCCACATGCCGCGGAGTGGCTAGGCCCGTGAGCCATGGCCGCTGAGCCTGCGCGTCCGGAGCCTGTGCCCCGCAATGGGAGAGGCCACAACAATGAGAGGCCCGTGTACCGCAAAAAAAAAAAAAAAAAAAAAAAAAAAATTCTTTTCAGCTACTATAATGGTTTGGGAAGGATTCTGGCTATCTGAGTCTCTGATAAGGTATTCATTATAGTTGGTATTTGGTTTGCCTGTTCAACATTTTCTCTCAATTACTTACATTATTAGGAGAGAAGCAAGGTCTCCAATATCCTCTGGATGGATAAATGGGGGAAAGGGCTTAGTGTTGCCAATCAAGATGAGTCTCCTTAGCACAAAAACTTTCAAGACCAGTGGTCACAGGGGAATCCAGCCATATACAGCTTTGGTAACCAAAAGAATGCAATGGAACTTGCAACTAGCCTTGCTGCTATGACCTGCCCCCTTGTTCCATTTCAGTTTTTTCCTGCCTCTTCCCTCCAATTCTGGCATTAGGTACAAGGGTTGTCAGTACTTAGGTATTTGTAATACCTATGACTGCCAATCCCACATAAACATCAAACATGGCTATATTAGATCCTATATGAATAAGCCCTCTATTCTCAGTGCCTGGTGAAGTATGTGAAGTTAAGGTTTACTGGTGCACAACATTCATAGAGCATTTTTAGCTCTAAAGTGCTATCCATGCACAGGGAAAAGAAAAATAGGAGAGAAACGCGAAAATTAAAGGGGCGTAAGGAATGAGTAGAAAAAAACTGTGTCAAAACTTAAAACTATTCTGGAGAAGTTTTCCTTCATTAACTATTTTAACTTTTATTAGATAAAGTATATTTGTTCCATCTGCTCCATGTATATATAAAATCCTAGTGTTCTTCTCATTATCTAATACCCAAAACCTAGTGCCTTCAACTTCTTTTCTCCATTTAGCTTTTTCACTAAAAACAGTTACAATGTGGGGAAGAGGAATATGTTTACTCATCTGTATGATTGGCATCCCTCTCAAATACAGAAATTCAACTGTTCTCTTAACTCACCGCAGCTGACAAACAGTGGTGACTTGGAGGAAGATAATATGATGGAAACAAAATGAAAACCTATCTTACGTTTATTTCAAAAGAAAAAAAGATTTTTTTTTACTATGTTTTAAAAATTGAGGGAAAAGTGTTTATGAACTTAAAACAGTATTATTTAAGCTTCTGTGAAAAAAGTATATAATGACATAATCGCTCATTGACTAATAATAATAACAGAGCTGAGAGAGATTTGATGTCTAAATTTAAATATTAAAATGGTCTTTTAAAGTTTATACTAATGTTACTATTGAGCTTACCAAATTTCATACTTCAAATTACGAATATCCCATGAATTATAGACTTCTGACCCTTGCAAACTTCACATTCTAACTGACTTCTAGGGAAGGTGGATAGATATCCCACAGTTCTGAGATACAGATAAAACAAAGAGTTGTAAGGCTGCCAAACTGATTACCAGAGAATCAAATATAATTTCTCCCCTTTTCAGTTTCTACCTCTACTTTCCTTATTCAACTTGAGAATAGCCCTATTTAAAAAATTAAAACTTTCATTTCTCTTTTAAAAACACAGTATTAGACAAGATGGTTAGAATTATTCATTGATTAAAATACCTCTAGTTTTTGACAACATAAATCTTTACTTTCCTGATTGTTATACTTTATATAAGAATATATTAGTCAACTTTTAATATTTTACTAATGCAGTAGAAAATCAAAATAGAATGAACTCTCTAGGAAATTCACATACACACATAAGGTCTATCCATGTTGTTGCAAATGGCAGGGCTTCCTTCTCTCTCATGGCTGAATAATATTTTAGATACACACACACACACACACACACACACACACTACATCTTCTTTATCCATTCATCTGTAGATGGACACTTAGGTTGTTTCCATAGCTTGGCTATTGTGAATAATGCTGCAATGAACATGGAAGTGTAGATATCTCTTTGAGATTCTGATTTCATTTCCTTTGGATATATACACCAAAGTGGAATTGCTGGATCATACAGTAGTTCTATGTTGGTCAAAGAGTACCAATTTTCCAATTATAAGATGAATAAGTTCTGGGGATCTAATGTACAGCATGGTGACTATAGTTAACAAAACTGTAATGTATACTTGAAAGTGGCTAAGAAAGTAGATCTCAAGTGTTCTCATCAAAAAGAAATGGTAATTATGTGAGATGATGGAGGTATTAACTAATCCTGTTGTGGTAATCATTTCTCAACATATAAGTATATAAAATCATCACACTGTATACTTTAAACTACACAGTGTTATATGTCAATTATATGTCAATAAAGCCAGAAAAAAATAAAGAGCAAATTTAAAGAAGAAGAAGAACAACAAAAAAAACAGAGTAAAATAAGGCCTGTACTTCTGTTATTTTAAAGAGAAGGTCTAGTCCAAGAATCAGGGAATAAAGAAGAAAAACATATTAGTATAGCTAATATATAGCTAACAATCCTTGGTCTACATGTTCAATTATTCCAACTTAATAAAATCTGATTCAGTAATGTCTTACTATTTAAAGGATTCTTTAACTCATTTAACTTGCTCAATATAGGATGACTACCTAAGTCAATGGGGTATACAAAAATCACAGTGCCTTCCCTCTGATCATTTGAAAAGAAAAGGAATGAAGAATTCAGAGAAGAGAATAACCACTTCTGGTTGGCAGGGAGTAAGAAAAAGAAAGAATGGGATCATGGAAGAGCTGACATTGATGATTTTGACCTGAGGAAATAGGAGGTTAGGAAGAAAAGAAAAAGGCATCTTAGAGGAAAGGTGAGAAAACACTGAGATGGTAAAGGAAAGAGCAAAGGAACTAGAGGGTGGAGGAAAAGTAGGCATCTTTTAAGAAGAAAAGAGAAAAACTTTAAAGATAGATGTGGACCAGATGTTGGAGGCATTCAATACTTAGGCTTTTACTTAGAACTTTTTCTACATTAGACACAATTCTCAAAAGCAAAATGGAAAATAACAAATGTCCTAGGAAGCTGATGGAGGGGGTGGTGGTGGTGGAAGGGGAATTAACGACAGCAGTAAGTGACAATGAGTATCAAGGGCAAAGAGAGAAAGATGACCAAAAGAGACACACTTCAAAATGTTATTTTAGAGGGCTATTTAACAGCATCAGTACTGTGCAAAGCCATATTGGAGTGTGGGGTGAAAAGAAAAATCAGTAAAACTAACTTTGTCTTTATTTAAATTTTTGATATTTTGTTTATCATGGATTTTTTGCATTAACTTTGGTTTTTAAAAGTAGTTCATGAAAATATTTGATTACTGAGTTTTCTGGCACAGGAGGCAAATATCCCATTTTTTTCGCATAAAAGCATATTCTTGTCCGAAGTTCCCAAGTACTATTATTGTACAATAATTGAGTTTCAAACTGCTAACCTTCAGCCATCAAAAAAGGGGTTAATTCCTGTTACAAATGTTTAAGAGGACAGGGAATTCCATAATTTTTAAAAAAGATTCCCCCAGTAACGTTATTAAAATAATATGACTTTCAGCTTGTATGGAAGGAAGGAGTTTAAGTTATGTAGAACACTCATTTATGTGAAACAGTGACAAGAGCCGATAATAAAGCATTCTGGTGTCTATGTTTTAGTCAGTGTACTAGTGAAGTGCTACCTATATGTAAAACTTTGACTGCTCTTTGAATACTGTCTGTTTCTCAAGTATACCCAGGGGAAAAAAAGTTCTTTCCAAAAGCCGTTCTCACATTTCTCTGACCTTATCAAGGTCACTTGTTACCTCTCTTTGGTGGTCGTACATGATACGTTAAGTCATTAATGACCAGTTTAAAGTCATCAAGGAGGAGGAGGTCTATTCCTGTTGAGGCAGCAACTCGAACGCCATCTGTGAAAATTTAAATGTGAAAATTTTAAGGTCATATGTCCATAATTATTCAAGAATGGTCAAGAAAAAAGCAATCCTCAAAATAGATTTTAAAATTATGTCTTCTCTTTTAAATTTCAGTTAACTTTTTGCCTTATCCCTAAGTTCTATGCTAAACAAAGCTTATACTATCTGAGGCTTTTTGTTTTCATGGCAATCTTCTTGGTAAAGATTTAACAACGTGTTTTTCTGGAAGAACTTTATGAACAAGTGAAATAATTACATAGATGTATAGGTGTCAGCTGGAAATCTAGGGTCACTGGGAGAGGTGCATGGATGTCTATGATGGAAGTTGGTTGAGTAAAACACCCAATGTTTTCTAATATATGGTACTTTGCAGTGTAGTTACTGATTAGTTGCCAATAATCCAGTAGGGGCAGATGCTAGGGTTAGCAAAGTACACCAAGCTGATCTATTAATTATATTACAAGATGAGTTAAGAATTAAGAATATTTAAAATATTTAAACTACAGAAATGTGGCAAATTAGCAACAACTGAGTAAATCCAACGGTAAATAGGTACTTACTGTACTAGGCTTTTACGTTCTCTACAGGTTTAAAAATTTTCAAAGTGAAAGTGGGAAAAATGTAAGGCACTTAAAAAATAAATAAATGAAATGGATATCATGTCAAATGGGAATTTTTAGTGCCTTATTTTATATTATTTTCAAACCATATGTCTTTATTTTGTAAACATTTATGTGAAAGACCTAAGAAGATTTAAAAAGAAGACCTAATATTTCATATCTTCAGAGATGATGGCTCAACCACTAGAAAAGTTTATTCTACACCTAAGGTAATGACAAAAGGTCTCAAAAGTATAAATGTGATTGATGGTTCATCTTTGCCCATGGCATTATATGTGAGGTGCTTTTGAATGAGATCCCTGTGTATATACCCTTGCTAAAACTGAGCAATCATATTCTGAAAATTTGGAGAGAAATCACTGTCTCTCTTGACATTTGCTAAGCAAAAGATTGTGTCCTAAAGTTAAGAGCATGGGATTCTTTTGCAGTGGGGTGTGTGTGTGTGTGTGTGTGTGTGTGTGTGTGTGTGTAAAAACAATTTGGAGTGAAATGATGGGTGGGTGGGAATTAATAATGAAGGTGTATGCCCAGTAGTGGGACTGCTGGGTGGTATGGTAGTTCTATTTTAGTTTTTTTTTTTTTTTTTTTTTTTTTTTGCTGTACACGGGCCTCTCACTGCTGTGGCCTCTCCCGTTGCGGAGCACAGGCTCCGGACACGCAGGCTCCGCGGCCATGGCTCGCGGGCCCAGCCGCTCCGCGGCATGTGGGATCCTCCGGGATCGGGGCACGAACCCACGTCCCCTGCATCGGCAGGCGGACTCTCAACCACTGCGCCACCAGGGAAGCCCCTATTTTAGTTTTTTAAGGAACATCCATACTGTTCTCCATAGTGGCTGTATCAATTTATATTCCCACCAACAGCGTGGGAGGGTTCCCTTTTCTCCACACCCTCTCCAGCATTTATTGTTTCTTGATTTTTTGATAATGGCCATTCTGACTGGCGTGAGGTGATAACTCATTGTAGTTTTGACTTGCATTTCTCTAATGATTAGTGATGTCGAGCATCTTTTCATGTGCCTCTTGGCCATCTGTACGTCTTCCTTGGTGAAATGTCTATTTAATGGCCTATGTGGGAAAAGAACCTAAAAAAGAGTGGATATATGTAAATGTATAACTGATTCACTTTGCTGTACAGCAGAAACTAACACAACATTGTAAAGCAACTAGGCTCCAATAAAAATTAAAAAAAAAAAATAATGAAGGTGACTATACCTGGTGAATAGATTGCAACTCTGTCAATTCCCCGATCCTCTTCTTGTAGTTGTCGTAAAAACACACCAACAGAGTCTGAGATAGGTTTGAGTGTGAACTGGCAGCGTTCACGCCGGGATGGTAGCCTCACAGATATCACAGGTAACCCATTTTGATACACCACTGTCACATCTGAATGAAAAAGACCCATAACCATATGATAATTAGATTTCATTATAAGTTACAGTGACATTATTAATCTTCTTAAATGGGGTTTTATTATTATTAGTGTGGCTTAAAATGTTTTCTAAGGTTCAAGAATATGCCCTTTAGCTTTAGTTGAAGGTTATTTCAGGAAATGGCTTATGGAAGATCATATCTATCACACAACACTTTGCAGAAAAAAGAAAATATGCAAAGGATTATCTTTTAAGTGGGTCAAGGAGAGGCTTTCCCAGGAATTTAAGGTAAAGTTCTTGGTATTGGTGAATACAAACCCTGAATCCATTTAGTATACTTTTATTAAGTAGACAGAGATTGCTGGGCCAAATTCTATACCCTGTAGGAGGTGGCTCTCGGGAGCCAGAGCTTTTTTAAGAATCTGTGGGGAATGACATGTGAAAGTACACTAGTAAGTGAGACTTACTCAAGGACAATCAACTCATATTTCTGTAGTACGTATAATATTATATCCAAGGTGCTTGATAAGTAAGCATTCTCTTATACAACTTGGACATATTATGATATAATAAAAAACAATTCCTTTTAAGTTCTCTTGAACATTTTCCTGAGGTTAGCAAGAGGCCAAAGCTCAACTTTTGGGATTTACTAACAAAACGTTATTAAGGGAACCATTATCATAAGCTACACAACTGAAAGGATTTTCTACAACAGAACGGCACAGAATTCCTTATTTCCTTATCTTGTTCCTTAACAGTCTTGATTTATAGAACCTTAGTCCCTAAAACAAATGCCAGAATAACTCTTTCAAAATAATTTTCAAATGAATCTTTTAATAAATAAATTTTGAACCACAATTTTTTACACAAGCAACCAAGCATTTAAAGATGATAATTTAGGGATTTCCCTGATGGCACAGTGGATAAGACTTCGTGCTCCCAATGCAGGGGGCCTGGGTTCAATCCCTGGTCAGGGAGCTAGATCCCACATGCATGCTGCAACTAAGAGTTCACATGCCACAACTAAGGAGCCCACGTGCTGCAATTAAGGAGCCCACCTGCCACAACTAAGACCTGGTGCAACCAAATAAATAAATAAATATTTTAAAAAAATAAATAAAGATGATAATTTATCACTAGTCTGTGAAAGGAAAACAGGGTTTGGAATCAAATCTGGTATGGAATTCAGCCAAAAATAATAAATAAATTAATTAAAAAACCCCACTTAGCATACTGCTTTAAGATGAGTGATGTTTCTTTTTTAAAAATATTTTTTAAATTAATTAATTTTTGGTTGCGTTGGGTCTTCCTTGCAGCACGCGGGCTTTCTCTAGTTGCGGCGAGCGGGGGCTACTCTTCGTTGTGGTGTGCAGGCTGCTCATTGCGGTGGCTTCTCTTGTTGTGTAGCACAGGCTCTAGGCACCCGGGCTTCAGTAGTTGTGGCTCGTGGGCTCTAGAGCGCAGGCTCAGTAGTTGTGGCACACGGGCTTGGTTGCTCTGCGGCATGAGGGATCTTCCCAGACCAGGGCTCAAACCCTTGTCCCCTGTGTTGGCAGGCGGATTCTTAACCACTGCGCCACCAGGGAAGTCCCTAATAATGTTTCTTTATTAGCTTTTTTAAGAATCAAAAGATCCACTCTATAAAGTTTTTAAGGATTCGTATCCCTCAAAATTGAAGAGCCGAGAGGAAATATACATAGAATAATGTTCTGGAGATTCTAAATGCATCAAACTTTTTATAGGTGTAGTCATTTACATCTTATTTCCTCGCCTGGTCTAGTAAATTATAGTGCCTACAATGAATACAAAAGCCTCACACTACATTGTTTCGTGACTTAAATTTTAAAAGTAACACTTATTGAAGCATAGTTTATAAATAACAATGTACACTCTTATTTTAAATGAACATTTGATGAATTCTGACATAATAATCAAGATAAAGAACATTTCCATTAGCCCCTCCAAATTCTCTTGATCCCGATTCAAGTTAACCCCTGGGCAACTACTGATTGGATTTTTTCACCACAGATTATATTTAGTTTTTCTAGAGTTTTATACTACTGGAATCATACAGCATGTACTCTTTTTATCTGGCTTCTTTCTTTCAGCATAATGATTCTGAGATTCACCAGTGTTGCTGCATGCATTAGTAGTTAATTTGTTTTTATTGCTGAGTAGCATTTAAAATTGTGGATACACCACAATTTGTTCAACCATTCACCTGTTGATTGACATGTGGATTGTTTCCAGTTTTGGACTTCTATGAATAAACCTTTTATGATTATTTACTCACAAGTCTTTGTGTGGACATATGGTATACCTTTTCTCATCCTTTTACGTCTAACCTACCCATGTCTTTATATTTCAAGTGGGTTTCCTGCAGGCAGCATATGGTTGAGTCTTCCTATTTTATCCAATCTGACAATCAAGGTCTTTTAATTAAAGTGTGTATATCATTAGCATTTAATAAATTATAAATATTGTTGTGTATGTCTGCCATCTTGCTACTTTTCTTGACTCAACTCTTCTTTCTTCCACTTTTCTTCGATTCATGCCCTCTTTTAGATTAACTGAGTATTTTTAAATTACATTTAATCTCTACAATTGGCTTATTAACTGTACCTTTTCATATTTTGGGGTTACTCTATAGCAGGTATTGCCAAACTTTTTCTGTAAAGGGTTAGACAGACATTAAATACTTTAGGCTTTGTAGGCCATAAGATCTCTGCTGCAACTTTAGACTCTGCACTGTGGTGCAAAAGCAGCCCTAGGCAATATGTAAACGAATATGCATGGCTGTTTCAACAAACTTTATTTACAAAAATAAGGAGTGCACTGGACTTGGCCTGTTGGGTTTGCTGAACCCTACTCAAGGGTTTACAATATACATTTTTAACTTATCACAGTTAACCTTCAAGTAATATCATACCACTTTAGGTATAGTGTAGAGAACCTTACAACAATATACTTCCATTCCCCCTGTATTGTTCTATATTTTATTTCTACATGTTATAAACCACACAATACATTATTTTTACTTTGATAACTGATTATACTTTAAAGAAATTTTAAAATGAGAAAAATGTCTTTTATATTTATACACATATTTACCCTCTGGTGTTCCTCATTGTTTCTGGTATAGATCCACATTTCCATTTGGTATCATTTTCCTTTTGTCTCAAGAGCTTCCTTAAACATTTCTTGTTGTGCAGATATGTTGACAATAAATTCTCTCAGTTTTGGTAAAGTGAGAAAAAGTCTTTATTTCATCTTCAATTTTGAAAGACATTTTTGCTATGTAAAATATTCTAGGTTGGCTTTTTTTTTTTTTTTTTTCCTTCCTTTTAGTGCTCTAAAGAACTTGCCTTCTGGTTTGCACAGTATATGATAAATTTGTGTACATTCTTATCTCTGTTCCTTTGTATGTAATATGTCTTTTTCCCTCTGGCTGCTTTTAATATTTTCTCTTTAGCATTGGTTTTCAGCAATCTGATTATAATGTTCCTTTCTATGGTTTTCTTTATGATTATTCTGTTTGGGAATTGTTAAATTTCTTAGCTCTGTGGGCTCATCGTTCTCATCAAATTTGGAAAAATTTTGGCCATTATTCAAATATTTTTTATGTCTCCCACCCCTCTCCTTATGGGATTCCAATTACACTTATATTAGACCATGTGGTACTGTCACACAGGGCACTAAAACTCTGTTCATATTATTTTAGGAGTTTTCCCCTCTCAGATTCATTTTGGATAGTTTTAATTGCTATGTATGTCAATGTCACTGATCTTTTCCTCTGCAGTGTTTAATCTGCTATTAATTCCATTTATATTGGTTTTCATTTCAGATATATTTTTCACCTCTACAAGTTCCCTTTGTTTATTGTTCTATGTTCTATTTTTCTTCATATTATGCTTATGTTTTCTTCTTTCTCTCTGAATATAAGGGTCACATTTATAATAACTATTTTAAAATCCTTCTCTGTTAATTCCATCATTTCTGTCATTTGTAGGTCTGGTTCTATTGACTGATTCTGGCCCCATCACCTCCGACCCTGCAGCGTCTTCACATGCCTAGTAATATTTGATGGGAGATTAGACATTGTGACTTTTACATTGCTGAATACCAGATCTTGTTGTATAGTTAAGTTGCTTGCATATTAACTTGATCCTCTCAGGTCTTTTAAGACAGATCTAGAGAATCCTTTATTCTAGGGCCAATTTGGCCCCACTTCCAAGTCATGGTTCTTCTGGGAGTCTCTGCTGAATGTTCATGTATTCAGTGATGTCTCTCCTCTCTAGCTGGTGGGAAGTCAAATGATTTCTGGCCCTGAGTGAGCACTAAGAGTTATTCATTTTACAGCTTCTGGTAATTGCTATTTCCTTGGAAGTAGTTATAGCCTGGCCTTGTGGTTTAGAATTTAACCAAAGCCTCAGGCTGCAAGCTGAAGCAATGTAAGGTTAATTTCATTTGCTTCTCTTTTCTCAGGGATCAAACTCCTGTCTTGCCTACTGTCCAATGTTTAGAAACAGTATTTTCATGTATTCTATCTGGTGTTCTAGCTGTTGACAGCAGGACAGCAATTCCCACAGCAGTTAATCCTTTGTGGATACATGATTTGAATTTTTACATAAAAACTAAAAAGAAGCAAAGTCAGAAATCTCTGTTTATTCCTTCCAAAAGGAGAGTCTGAGTTTCCTAAGGAAAAAGGCCAAAAATAGTAATATAAACTTAATACATAGCATGTACCACCTAAAGTTTTCAATATCTAAAGTAACTTGAAATTTTTGTCATTTTCTTTCTCATTTTTAAAAGAATCCTTAGCAATCCATTGTTTCTGTAAAGTCAGAGCCAGCAACATAAATATCCCTATTTGTTCTATATGCAGTAATGATGATGGGGTCATAAAATTCAGTGATTAACTTGTCTACCTGGTGTTTTCTTCCCCCCAATCCAGTCTTCTTTCTATTGATATATGCAAAAATATTCACACACAGATTTCAAGAAGTAGACAGAGTTGGATTTAAATAAAAGATAGGAATCTGTGAATCTTAAACACATAAAGTATGGAAGATTTCACTAATACATCAGTTTCACAGGAAAGTGCTTAGGGGTTACTGTTTTTAAATAACTGAGACAAAGTCAACAGATAAAATTAAGGTCTTTATCACTCAGTTTAACTTTTTCCTTTAAAGATTATGAAGCCTTTAAAAGGAATTAAATATGAAAGCTTTGAGAAACTCTGCATGGATAGCACATTTCAGAACTGACAAACCTTTACTACAATACTGCTTTTGAAATAAATCCCCAGGTCTCCTTCTTTCCCACACACTAGATTGTAATGCAAATGTCAGATTTCTTGTTTTGCAACCAAAGAATAACAATTACCATAGTTCCTCAAGTTTAACAATATACAAAATTGCTGTTGGTTGTAGTGAAGTCACAATGGGAATTTACAAGCTAATGACAGCTGTCAGCTACTATTCTCTAGAGATAAATACTCTTTTTAAGTGTAAATTGCATCAAGTAACTTTTTGGTTGGTTTAAAAAAATCTTTTGCTTTGATTTCCATTTCAATAAATAAGAAATAATCTAAGTATGTTCTATAGCAGCGTGGTTCAAAGAAACCTAAAAATTATGGGGCATCCCATACAAATACTGAGAGACAGAATATGACAACTGATTTAGGAATAAAAATTAAAAGGCAAGGAATTTTCCAGAGTAAGAAGAGAAGTGCAAGGACAACAGTCACATGGGGTTGAAGAAGTAATATATTAAAAAAAAAAAAAAAGGCTTTGGAGCATTAGGTGTAGAAAAAGTCATATAATACAAATGCTTGTTATTTAGCCAACTGTTAAAAATTCATAGTAGGAAAATTAGTTGGTGTTCAAAATAATTAGTAAAATCTCCTCTAAAATATATCATTTTATGAACACTGTTACTGAACACAAGTTCGTGTGCCTGACGCACAGTGAGGCCAAACAAACCAAAACGTCAGAGTATGAAGCAGAGAAAGGTTTATTGCAGGGCCAGTCAAGGAGAATGGGTGTGCTCAAAAATCCCAAACTCCCCAATGGTTTTGGGGGAGAAGTTTTTATAGGCAAAGTTTGGGGTGAGGGCTGCAGGGTTTGTGACTTTCTTCTGATTGGTTGGTGGTGAGGTAACAGGGCGGTGCCCCAGGAATCATGTGTCCAGCCTGAAGTTACCATCTTCCACCTGGGTGGGGGCCTTAGTTCCTGCAGAAGAACTCAAAGATACTGTCATGTACATTCCTTGAGGAGGAACGAGGACCCTGCCCCAAGGCTGCATTATTGCTTCTTAACTGTTCCTCCCTGTTTCTGCATTCCCTCCCCTCCCTGATTAGCAACTGTTTGAATCAGCCCTTTGGAACTCAGGGAAGGCTGAGGCTGAATGGAGCCCATTTTCTACAAACAAGAAACAGGGACACAGAAAGGACTTGTACCCAGGAGCCCCACAGGGTCCTGCTTAGTTTCAACATGACTGTATATCTCTTAAGGACTTATCATGAAAGGGAACTGGTACAATAAGGAAGCACATTTAGGGTGTTTTCTGCAGAGATACTTTGAACTGAACTTTATATTATATGATGGATGATTCCAGTGGTTTATGATCTTACCATCATCTGTTTCTTTTCTTTCCCCTTTCTGTTCTATTCTGCATCAAGAATGTGAAACACAGTAATAGAATTTTAGTGTTGGAAGGGTCAGAGAAATCATACAGACTAATGCCCTTCTTCTACAGCTAAGAACAATAAAGTCCAGCAAGGTTACATGAAGTTCCTAAGGTCCATCCATGTTGTCCCAAATGGCAAGACGTCCTCCTTTTTTATGGCTGAGTAATATGCTCTTGTACATATATACCACCTCTTGCTTATCCATTTATCTATCTATGGACACTTAGGTTGTGTCAATATCTTGGATACTGTAAATAATGCTACAATGAACACAGGGAAAAATACCTGGAAGTAGAATTGCTTAATCGTATAGTAGTTATATTTTTAATTTTTTGAGGAACCTCCATACTGTTTTCCATAGTGGCTACACCAGTTTATCAATACATTCCCACCAACAGTGCATGAGGTTTCCCTTTTCTTCACATCCTCCCCAAAACTTGTGATTTCTAGTATTTTTGATAATAGCCATTCTGACAGGAGTGAGTGATATCTCATTGTAGTTTTGATTTGCATTTTCCTGATGATTAGTGATATTGAGCATATTTTCATGTGTCTGTTGGCCATCTGTTTGTCTTCTTTGGAAAAATGTCTCTTCAGGTCCTTTGCCCTTTTTTTTTTTTTTTTTTTTTTGTGATATGCGGGCCTCTCACTGTTGTGGCCTCTCCCGCCGCGGAGCACAGGCTCTGGACGCACAGGCCCAGTGGCCATGGCTCACGGGCCCAGCCGCTCCGCGGCACGTGGGATCCTCCCGGACCGGGGCACGAACCCCCACCCCCTGCATTGGCAGGCGGACCCCCAACCACTGTGCCACCAGGGAAGCCCTGCCCATTTTTTAATCAGGTTGTTTGTTTCTTTGATGTTGAGTTGTATGAGTTCTTTATATAATTTGGACGTTAACCTCTTATCAGATATATCATTTGCAAATATCTTCTCCTATTCAATAGGGTGCCTTTTCATTTTGTTGATAGTTTCCTTTGCTGTGCAAAAGCTTTTTAGTTTGATGTGGCCCCATCTGTTTATTTTTGCTTTTGTTTACCTTGCTTGAGATGTACCCAAAAAATATTGCTAAGACCTATGTCAAAGAGTGTACTGCCTATGTTTTCTCCTAGGAGTTTTATGGTTTCAGGTCTTACATTTAAGTCTTTAACCCATTTTGAGTTATTTTTGTATATGGTGTGAGAAAGTAGTCCATTTTGATTCTTTGGCATGTAGCTGTCCAGTTTTTCCAACATCATTTATTGAAGAGGCTGTCTTTTCCCCATTGTATATTCTTGCCTCCTTCGTTTTAGATTAATTGACCATGTAAGTGTGGATTTATTTCTGCAATCTCTATTCTGGTCCATTGATCTATGTGTCTGTTTTTGTGCCAGTACCACACTATTTTGATATAGTAGCTTTGTAGTTTAGTCTGAAACCAGGGAATACGATACCTCCAGCTTTGTTCTTCTTTCTCAAGATTCTTTTGGCTATTTGGGGTCTTTTGTGTTTCTATACAAAGTTTGGGGTTATTTGTTCCAGTTCTGTGAAAAATGCCGTTGGTATTTTGATAGGGATTGCGCTGAATTTTAGATTGCCTTGGGGAGTATGATCACTTTAACAAGATTAATTCTTCCAATACATGAGCATGGTATATCTTTCCATTTGTTCGTGTCATCTTGGATTTCTTTCATCAATGTCTTACAGTTATCTAAGTACAAGTATTTACCTCCTTGGTTAGATTTATTCGTAGGTATTTTATTGTTTTTGATGCAATTGTAAATGAGATTGTTTTCTTAATTTCTCTTCCTGATAATTCATTGTTAGTTTATCGAAACATAACAGTTTTTTTTGTTTGTTTTTTTTTTTGGCTGCACCACGCGCCTTCCAGGATCTTAGCTCCCCAACCAGGGATCGAACCCGTGCCCCCTGCAGTGGAAGTGCAGAGTCCTAACCATTGGACCACCAGAGAATTCCTATAACAGATTTCTACATATTAATTTTGTACCCTGAAATCTAACTGAATTCATTTATTAGTTCTAATAGCTTTCTGGAGGCATGTTTTAGTTTCTGATATAAATTAGGCTAACTTTTTTTTTCTTTTAGAGCTGTTTCACATTTTACTCCTTATGCCATCTGAAATATACTTTTGTGAAATAAAAAATCAATTGTAACAGCACCATTGACTCTGCCCCTTCTCCTGATTTACAAAGCTAATTCTATCACATGTCAAATTTCCATATATGCAAGGTTTCTCTAATCTGATCCTACAATCTTTCCTGCACCAATACTCCACTGTTTTGAGTATTATGGTTTTAAAAATACATCTTAATATGTGGTTTAGGTAAACCTTTCCCCCCCTTTCTACTCCAAATTTATCTTAAGTATTTGTATAGTTTTATTCTTTCATTTGAATTTTTGAATAAGTTCATCAGATCCTATTGAGGTTCATATTAGCACTGTAGTGAGTTTACAAATTTGTGTGAGGGAAACTGACAATTGTTACAATCTTGTCCTCATATCCATTAACATATTATAACTCTGCATTTATTTCTATCTTTTTTTAGGTCCTTGAATAAAGTTTATTATTCTCAATAAATGCTTTACAGATTTTTAAATTAGTTTTCATTCATAGATACTTTCAAATAATTTATTTTTAATATTCACTTCTCTGTTCATAAATATAATTCCAAAGGTCCATATCCTTTTTCATTAAATTATGATATACTAGAGAAAACATAAGATTATCATTTTAACAGAATAAATTAAATATTATTTAGGTGATAGTAAGGCCCTTCCTTATACATTAGGGCAAAAACATCCTCAAATTTACTTAGGTATGTAAAATAGATGATTTAAAATTTCTTTAAATTATTCATAGTATATTAAAAATGATAAATCTGTCACATACTATCATTTGAAGAACACTCATTTTGAAAAGCAGGTAAATATTTATGTAAAAAATGTCTTTTGATATCAGTATAAGAAAGCCCAATTATAGAATCATAACTTTAGTAGTTTGATAAATCCAGTCATTTGGGTCCTTCTAAGTGGCAGTATAAATTAACTTAGTGAAATCAGCTATATATTTCATTGTGAACCTAAGGTGAATTAGTATTTGTACAACTGAACCTCTCTCTGTAGAACTATGTAAAAACATTTGTTTGAAGTTATTACGAGGCTTAAATGATAAAAGTTGTGAAAACACTTAAAGTTATAAATCTTTTTTAAATACATGGTATTATTGGTTTTATGTTAAATAGTAGTACAACCTATGTACCTTTCATTGAATCTGGTTATTTTAAAATCTGTTTATGAAGATAATTAATCGCTCATAAATGTCAAAAGCATTTGTGCTAAGTGAAAGGTCATCCTCTTCCTTCCTTCCATTCATCTACTCATTCTACTGAGAATTAACTATTTTATTTTGCTTTTGTAAAAATAAAATCCTGTCCTAATATAGTGCTCTAACATATTTTTCTTTTTATGAATAATGCTTTTGGGACTTACCTGGTGGTGCAGTGGTTAAGAATCCGCCTGCCAATACAGGGGACATGGGTTCGAGCCCTGGTCTGGGAAGATCCCACATGCCGCAGAGCAACTAAGCCCATGTGCCACAACTACTGAGACTGCTCTCTAGAGCCCAGGAGCCACAACTACTGAGCCTAAGTGCCACAACTACTGACGCCCGCATGCCTAGAACCCGTGCTCCTCAGCAAGAGAAGCCACCACAATGAGAAGCCCACGCACCGCAATGAAGAATAGCCCCCCACTCACTACAACTACAGAAAGCCTGCAAGCGGCAAAGAAGACGCAATGCAGCCAAAATAAATAAATAAATAATATTTAAACAAACAAACAAAAAAGAATAATGCTTTTTATGGTGCTGCTTTGAAAGTAACTTCATTAAACCTTGACCCTTGGTCCACTTTAATTTCTGGGTGGTAAAAAGTGGAATATAATCCTAAAGTACAGAGAGTGAAGTGCAGTAGAAGAATGATGGATTTTGGAACCTCAGATTTAGTAGTACTGAAGTTCTACCACAGGAGACACCTTGAATGCATGAGCCCATTACTGAATATAACTTTACCTCCGTTTCCTTACCTATAATGCAGAGAGTCTAATACCTCAGAAGGCTGCTTAGGAGATTCAATGAGAATATGGAAAAATGCTTGCCTTAATAGTTTTTCTTGCTTTTTCTAAAAACTACAGTCTTAAAACCCAAAGCCTAAAATCATATAAGTTTCCATGAGAAAATTTCCAATCATGCCTTTAAACCCCAAGAGAACAAAAATGACTTGTTCCACTGAGGGCAACAAGGGGAAAAAAAGCTTAAGTTTTACAAACAAATTCCATGTGCCTAGGTATTTTTGGATAATAGACCTTCTTGAGAACCTGAAGAAGATATGGATTCCCTTCTTAGACCTACTTCCTGAAAAAATTCAAAACAATTTATACATAAAAATTTTAGATACAATCGTTTTGTTGCATTGGAAAATGATTTCCTTCATATTACCTGCTATGGACTGAATTTTGATCTCCCAAAATTTGTATTTTGAAGCTTGAATTCCCCATGTGACTATCTGGAGATAGTGTCTTTAAGAGGTAATTAAGGTTAAAGGAGAAGATAAGTGTGGGGCTCTAATCTGATAGGACAATGGCTTTATAGGAAGAGTAAGAGCTTTCCCCACCCCCCTGCCATGTGGGGACACAGTGAGAAGGTGGTCATCTGCAAGCTAGGAATAGTTCTTACCAGAGTCTAACCATGCTGGCACCCTGATCTTGGACTTCTAGTCTCCAAAACTGTGAGAAAATAAAATTTTGTTGTTTAAGCCACCCAGTCTACAGTATTTTGTTATGAGCAGACTACTGCATTGAAGTATTTTAAAAATAAATGTTTACAAAAACTGAAGCATTTTACCTCATTTTAAATCAAAATTAACAGCCATTTTCTGTTGTTTTTTTTTAAGAAATAAAACAAAAATTTACAAATTAAAACAGAAAATAAACTTTAATTCTATATAAAAGAACATTTCAATTACAAGGCTGCTATTGTTTGGCTTGAATAAAGAAGTCACATAATGGCCTGGTTTTGGAACATGATAACTTGGACATTATCTTTGATATCTAAAAAGGTTGTACCTTTCTGTTTTGACGAAAAGAAGTTGTAAAAACTCTGAGACTCTGGGAAAGGTATGTGGTAACAAACATAGTCACAGCTCTCATAGTTCACTTCACCAGATGATGCTTGGCTAGGCATATGCAAGGAAACTAAGATTTCTCTAAGACTCTTAGAATTGAATTCATATCACTCACTGTTTTGATGCAATATCAATAGTGAAATGATTGGAAATCCGAGTTCCAGTTTTAAGGTTTCTGAGTGGAGGTAATCTTCAAGAGCTCTAAGGTTTTTCTAATTCTTGTAGAGAAACTGACAAACCTCTCCATTCATGACTAGCCTAGAGAAACTTCGTCCAGCAGCTGGAAAATTCACAAGGTTGTCTATTTCTACCTACTTCAGAGCTACAGCTTGGTTGAAAGGGTTCATGATTTTTCTACCAAATCCATAATAATGACTGTAAGGTCTTGAATTGGAAGATTATTATGCTCATTCATAAAGGCCCAAATATCCCCAAGTAAATCAAGCCATAACTAAACACTTCCTTGTGATAAACTTTCTCTTCTCTTAAAAAGCAAACTCCTGTCCAAAGTTTAATCTAGCAAAGGAAAAATTTCTATTTTGATTATTTTTCTCATAAAATCTTGTTCTCATAATAGTGATTACTTCTGTGGTAGCAGACAGGCCTTCTTTTAGGGCTGTTCGAAGTCTTCACTGCCAGTATGTGCCAATGAAAAAAACCAATGTATTATTGCAATGGGTAGAGCTCCTTTCTTCTCTGAGGCCATATACGTATGCATGTCTCTAAGTTTGGAAGATGTGCCATCTGTTCGTAGAGTACTGAGATCTTCCTTAGAGTAAAAAAAAAATTTTTTTTCCTGGTAGTTAGTTATTTTGGAAAAGAAATTTAACACTATTTCAAAGATGGTGATAGCCATTAATGTTAACAGCTTTTCTAATTTCCACAAGAAATCACATTTTTGGGATTTTTCTTTGTACCAACATGCATATTAACAGACAAAAACTAGAAACTAACTCCTTAGAGCAATATCAGTAGTTTCATGAAGTCACATGCATTCTGGACGAAAACTGGATAGTTTCCAAATTCCCTCAAAACTTACTTCAAAATATTGAAACAAATGACAGCAATCCTAGAATGGATAACATCATCTGAAATTTGACATAAATTTACTTCTGCTCCACACTAAGACAGTTTAAATACTGTCAGCACATAAAGCTTAAATGTCTTTCCATGTTCATGCGGCTGTTTTTCTTAGCAATGTGAAAGCTAATTTTATACAAGCCTTCACAAAAAGACTTTTGTGATGGAACACGTTCAACCATATTTTGGTATTTTCAAAATATGAAACTTCTACTTACAAAAAAAATTCAAACTGTAGGATATATTTTTAAAATGGAAAAATAAAATGGTGTTTCAGCTTTCCCAACTTCACATTTAGGTTGATGAGAGCTCTGCCCACATTAAAACACTGTGGCTTTCTCTTCTATCATTTTTCATGATTTAATTACCTTCATTTCTTTTTTGTTGTCAAGTTTTTAAAAGTTGGAATGAAAGACAGTGGTAGGGTATGTTTATGTCCTCAATATAATGATGACAATAAATATAGAATCTCCAACTGTATATGAGCAGCCATTAATAATAAAACATGATTTAAAAAGTCCACCCTTTCCCACAAAATTATTTTAAAAGTAACAGGAAAAATTCTAGAATATAAAAAGAACCCTTACAAATCAATACTAAATAGACAGTCCATTTTTTTTTTTTTAGGCAGATAAAGCCTTGTTTTTTTTTGTTTTGTTTTTTTTTGCGGTACGCGGGCCTCTCACTGTTGTGGCCTCTCCCGTTGTGGAGCACAGGCTCCAGACGCGCAGGCTCAGCGGCCATGGCCCACGGGCCCAGCTGCTCCATGGCATGTGGGATCTTCCCGGACCAGGGCACGAACCCATGTCCCCTGCATCGGCAGGTGGACTCTCAACCACTGCGCCACCAGGGAAGCCCAAGCCTTGTTTTTTTATTGAATGAGTGATCTATGTAATTGCTGAGGCCACTATATACAGAGAAGAAAAGGAGGACTTTATTTCTTGGTCTCTTCCTCCTTGGACAGAGTCTTGATGATTTCCTCCTTCTTGGCCTGGAGCCGCTCTTCACAGTGCTTGCAGGCTTCCTTGGTCTTAGACCTGTGGGACTCAGCCTGGTCTGCCAGAAGTTTCTTGCGAGCATTGTCTGCCTTCAGCTTGTGGATATGTTCCATGAGAATCCGCTTGTTTTTGAACACATAACCCTTCACTTTCAGGTACAGGCTGTGATACATGTGGCGGTCAATCTTCTTAGATTCACGGTATCTTCTGAGCAGCCGGCGCAGAATTCTCATCCTCCTCAGCCAGGTTACCTTCTCGGGCATTCAAGCACTGGCAGTACCCTTTCACTTAACTATGCCCATATGCCTGCCCTTCTGGCAAGCCAAGGTGTTTTTTCGGCATCGAGCCCGGGAATGGACTGTCACAGGCTTCTGGATAATCAGCCCATCTTTGATCAATTTCCGGATCTGCTGACGGGAGTTGGCATTGGCGATTTCATTAGTCTCATTGGGGTCCAACCAGACCTTCTTTTTGCCACAGCAGAGGACACTGAAGGCAAGCCTCTTTTGAAGCCTGAGCATACTCATGGCTGTGACCGCAGGGGCTAAATGCAGTCCATATTTTTTAAATGGGCAAAAAGTTTGGGCATTTCATCAAAGAAAATATTTGAATGGTTAATGAGTACATTAACAGATGCCCAACATCTTGGTCATCAGTGAAATGCAAATTAAAACCACAATGAAATAATACTACAAATCCACTACAATGTCTATAATCAAGAAGACTGACCATTCCAAGTGTTGGGGAGGATACGGGGAAACCGGAACACTTAAACACTGCTGGTAGGAATGCAAAGTGGGATAGCCACTTTGGAAAACAATTCTGCAGTTTCTTAAAAAGTTAAGCACATGATGAAAGAAACTGAAGACCACACAAACAGTTGGAAAGATATACCATGTTCTTGGATTGGAAGAATCAATATTGTTAAAATGACCACACTACTCAAGGCTGTGTACAGATTTAATGCAATTCCTGTCAAATTACCAATGGCATTTTTCACAGAACTGGAACAAAAAATTTTTAAGTTTGTATGGAAACACAAAAGACCCTGAATAGCCAAAACAATCTTGAGAAAGAAGAACAGAGCTGGAGGAATCATGCTCCCTGACTTCAGACCATACTACGAAGCTACAGTCATCAAAACAGTATGGTACTGGCACAAAAATAGACACATAGATCAATGGAACAGGACAGAAGGCCCAGAAATAAACCCACGCACTTACGGTCAATTAATCTATGACAAAGGAAGCAAGAATACAATGGAGAAAAGAAAGTCTCTTCAATAAGTGGTGTTGGGAAAACTGGGCAGCTACATGTAAAAGAATGAAATCAGAAGATTCTCTAACACCATATACAAAAATAAACTAAAAATGGATTAAAGACTTAAATGTAAGACTGGATACTATAAAACTCCTAGAGGAAAACATAAGCAGAACACTCTTTGACATAAATCACAGCAATAATTTTTGGCTCTGTCTCCTAGAGTAATAGAAACAAAAGCAAAAATAAACAAATGGGACCTAATTAAACTTAAAAGGTTTTGCACAGCAAAGGAAACCATAAACAAAATGAAAAGATAACATACAGAATGGGAGAAAATATTTGCAAATGAATTGACCGACAAGGGCTTACTTTCCAAAATATACAGTTTGTACAGCTCAATACTAAAAAAAAAACAACCCAATAAAAAAAATGGGCAGAAGACCTAAATAGACATTTCTCCAAAGGAGACATACAGATGGCCAAGAGGCACGTGGAAAGATGTTCAACATCACTAATTATTAGAGAAATGCAAATCAAAACTACAGTGAGGTACCATCTAACACCAGTCAGAATGGCCATCATCAAAAAGTCTACAAATAATAAATGCTGGAAAGGGTGTGGAGAAAAGGGAACCCTCCTACACTGTTGGTGGAAATGTAAATTGATGTAGTCACTATGGAGAAAAGTATGGAGGTTCCTTAAAAAACTAAAGATAGAGTTACCATATGATCCAGCAGTCCCACTCCTGGGCATATATATGGAAAAGATGAAAACTCTAATTTGAAAAGACACATGCATCCCAATGTTCACAGCAGCACTATTTACAATAGCCAAGACATGGAACCAATCTAAATGTTCATCGACAGATGAATGGATAAAGAAGTGGTATATATATACAATGGAAATAATGCCATTTGCAGCAATACGGATGGACCTAGAGATTATCATACTAAGTGAAGTAAGTCAGACAGAGAGACAAATATTATATGATATCATTCATATGTGGAATCTAAAAAAACAATACAAATGAACTTATTTACAAAACAGAAATTGACTCACAGACATAGAGAACAAACTTACGGTTACCCAAAGGAAAAGGGGGGTAAGGATAAATTGGGAATTTGGTATTAAGAGATACACACTACTGTATATAAAATAGTTAAAAAATGAGGACCTACTGTATAGCACAGGGAACTATATTAAATATCTTGTAATAACATATAATGGGAAAAAAATCTGAAAAAGAATATATATATGTGTGTAAACTGAATCACTTTGTTGTGCACCGGAAACATTATAAATCAACTGTATTTCAATTAAAAAATATTATGCACATACTTACTGTATGACCCAGTCATTCTACTCCTAAGTATCTACCCAAGAGATATGAAAACATATATCCATACAGGATATGTAAAAGAAGCTAGATACAAAAGACTACATATTGAATGAGTCCATTTATATGACATTTTTAGAAAAGGTTTAACTACAGAGAGAAAAAGCAGACTAGTGTTTGCCTCAGGTTTAGGGTAGGAGCAGGGATTGGCTGCAAAACAGGAACAAGAGAACTTTCAGGGGTGAAGGAAATAGTCTAAAGCTGGATTGTTATTATGCTTGCATGATGATAGGTGAATTTTATGATATATAAAATATACATCAATAAAGTTTTTTAAAAAAGGAATGGGGGGCTTCCCTGGTAGCGCAGTGGTTGAGAGTCCACCTGCCGATGCAGGGGACGTGGGTTCGTGCCCCAGTCCGGGAAGATCCCACATGCCGCGGAGCGGCTAGGCCCGTGAGCCATGGCTGCTGAGCCTGCGCGTCCGGAGCCTGTGCTCCGCAACGGGAGAGGCCACAACAGTGAGAGGCCCGCGTACCGCAAAAAAAAAAAAAAAAAAAAAAGAAAAAAAGAAAAAGGAATGGGACAAAAACCAAAGAAAAAACAGGGGCATATATCCAGTTTCCCAAACCATCCACAGACTTTACTTAGGTTAAGAATTTATATATATTATCTATATTTGGGTTAGTTAAACCGATGATTGTTTATTATTAAACAGGAATTTCAATAACTGTTCAATGCTAAAATTATTTGTCCTCAAATAATTTTTTGTAAGGAGATCTTACATTTTTTGTTAACTACAAAAAAGACACAGCTTTCTACCACAATTCCCAATACAAGGCTAATTGAGTAACATTACATTTCTGGATAGAGAAATGAAGGCAGCCAGAGAGACTATTTTTCTTGCTCTTACTCTAGCTTACCTATAGTGAAGACATGTCCTGGTTTACCATATTTAAAATTGTCAGGACAACTCTGGGTGTCCTCCTTTTACTCTCAAAAGTGTCCTGGGTTGAGTGAGAAATTATACAGTCAACCTGTCTCTAACAGAATTACTTTCGTCATTAATCCTTAATTTTCATTACCATGAAGGGGCACTCCTGAAAGATTTGAAAGACTTGTAATAGGCTATAAGCCATACAGTCATAAAAATTTCAGTTAGTCATTTTACAATTGAGGATATGGGGCACAGAAAAATTAAAACAAGAAGCCCCAAACCACATTTTTCTGATTAGGGGTCTTTAACACTACCACAGCACTTTTTATAGAATAAGAGTTTCTGGGAACTTCCCTGGTAGAGCAGCGGTTAAGACTCTGAGCTCCCAATGCAGGGGGGCCAGGGTTTGATCCCTGGTCAGGGAACTAGATCCCACATGCATATCGCAACTAAGAGTTTGCATGCCACAACTAAGGAGCCCGTGAGCCACAACTAAGGAGCACATGTGCTGCAACTAAAAGAGCCGGTGAGCTGCAACTAAGGAGCCCGCCGGCCTCAATTAAGGAGCCCACATGCTGCAACTAAGAAGCTGGTGAACCACAACTAAGGTGCCCATGAGCTGCAACTAAGGAGCCTGCCGGCTGCAACTAAGAAGCACATGTGCTGCAACTAAAGGAGCCGGCAAGCTGCAACTAAGGAGCCCACCTACCGCAACTAAGATCCGGTGCAACCAAATAAATAAATAAAATAAATAAATAATATATATTAAAAAAGAAAAGAATAAGAGCATCTGATGGGTAAGTACTATTTCTGTAGGGAAAGTACATTTTTCTCTTGGAGGTGGTAATTATTACTATCTCCGTTTCACACATGAGGAAGGAGGTTTTAAGAAGTTCATTACTTTGCCTAAGGTTAGAAGGTGGTTGCGTGGTGGAACTGGGATGCAAACCTTGATTCCAAAGCTTGACACTTAACTTCTAAGCCTAATGCCTCTCATGAAAGGGAACACGGGCATGGGTACAGGGATGTGCATGCGCACCTGTGTGCAGTGTAGCCAAAGCAGTTCTTGAGTTGAGGTTCATGAGACTAGGGATTTCATGAGCTGGTTTGAGAGCCTGTATCATTAAGAAATTATATATAACATTTCCTATGTGTATATAAAAATTTTTTTTCTAGAGAGAGAATCTAGAGTTTTCACCAGATCCTCAAAATTATTTATGACACAAGAAAAATTAAGAACCTTTTAGATTGCTTTGGTAGGGAGGTTAAACTTTTAAGATAACCTATATATTTTATATATCGGATATCATAGTCATATCTAGAAGATTTTGTCAAACAACAAAACTAACAAGCAATTATTGAGAGGCAGTATATATTAGGTATATATATTGTATGCTAGGTATATAAATATCAAAATTATATAATGTGGTATTTTAGATTTTGTATGTAAAAAAAAAAAAAAAAGGTCAAGCTCTCACTTGCTATAGGATATGACCCACTAGTCATAACAAGAAGCAATGAATGATGGTAGAGATGATTACTACTGGTGGCTAAATTCTGTTGAAGTAGCTGTGTATTAAGCAGAGTTTTCATATATGCTATACTAGCCTAAGGTAAGATTAATTTAGAAGTACAACATAAGAAAGGTATATAATTTGGGAGTAGTAAGGACACTAAGTTGCATTAAGTCAAATCATTTTCTGCTTCTGTTTCTTGATAATTAATATGAGTTGATTTTCTTAAGAAGGGCAATATTACTGGTAGGAATTTTGGGAGCGTCTCTTTCTTTTTCTTCTTTTTTAAGTATGTATCCTTTTTTTTTTTACATCTTTATTGGAGTATAATTGCTTTACAATGGGGTGTTAGTTTCTGCTTTATAACAAAATTAATCACTTATACATATACATAAGTTCCCATATCCCCTCCCTCTTGCATCTCCCCCCCACCCTCCCTATCCCACCCCTCCAGGCGGTCACACAGCACCGAGCTGATCTCCCTGTGCTATGCGGCTGCTTCCCACTAGCTATCTACCTTATGTTTGGTAGTGTATATATGTCCATGCCTCTCTTTCGCTTTGTCACAGCTTACCCTTCCCCCTCCCCATATCCTCAAGTCCATTCTCTAGTAGGTCTGTGTCTTTATTCCTGTCTTACCCCTATGTTCTTCATGACATTTTTCCCTTAAATTCCATATATATGTGTCAGCATACAGTATTTGTCTTTCTCTTTCTGACTTACTTCGCTCTGTATGACAGACTCTAGGTCTATCCACCTCATTACAAATAGCTCAATTTCGTTTCTTTTTATGGCTGAGTAATATTCCATTGTAAATAAGTGACACATCTTCTTTATCCATTCATCCGATGATGGACACTTAGGTTGTTTCCATCTCCAGGCTATTGTAAATAGGGCTGCTATGAACATTTTGGTACATGACTCTTTTTGAATTATGGTTTTCTCAGGGTATATGCCCAGTACTGGGATTGCTGGGTCATATGGTAGTTCTATTTGTAGTTTTTTAAGGAACCTCCATACTGTTCTCCATAGTGGCTGTACCAATTCACATTCCCACCAGCAGTGCAAAAGTGTTCCCTTTTCTCCACACCCTCTCGGGCATTTATTGTTTCTAGATTTCTTGATGATGGCCATTCTGACTGGTATGAGATGATATCTCATTGTAGTTTTGATTTGCATTTCTCTAATGATTAAAGATGTTGAGCATCCTTTCATGTGTTTGTTGGTAGTCTGTATATCTTCTGTGGAGAAATGTCTATTTAGGTCTTCTGCCCATTTTTGGATTGGGTTGTTTGTTTTTTTGTTATTGAGCTGCATGAGCTGCTTATAAATTTTGGAGATTAATCCTTTGTCAGTTCTTCAGTTGCAAATATTTTCTCCCATTCTAAGGGTTGTCTTTTGGTCTTGTTTATGGTTTCCTTTGCTGTGCAAAAGCTTTTAAGTTTCATTAGGTCCCATGTGTTTATTTTTGTCTTTATTTCCATTTCTCTAGGTGGGTCAAAAAGGATCTTGTTGTGATTTATGTCATAGTGTTCTGCCTATGTTTTCCTCTAAGAGTTTGATAGTGTCTGGCCTTACATTTAGGTCTTTAATCCATTTTGAGCTTATTTTTGTGTATGGTGTTAGAGAGTGATCTAATCTCATACTTTTACATGTCCCTGTCCAGTTTTCCCAGCACCACTTATTGAACGGACTGTCCTTTCTCCACTGTATATTCCTGCCTCCTTTATCAAAGATAAGGTGACCATATGTGTGAGGGTTTATCTCTGGGCTTTCTATCCTGTTCCATTGATCTATCTTTCTATTTTTGTGCCAGTACCACAGTCTTGATTACTGTAGCTTTGTAGTATAGTCTGAAGTCAGGGAGCCTGATTCCTCCAGCTCCATTTTTCGTTCTCAAGATTGCTTTGGCTATTTGGGGTCTTTTGTGTTTCCATACAAATTGTGAAACTTTTTTTTCTAGTTCTGTGAAAAATGCCAGTGGTAGTTTTATAGGGATTGCATTGAATCTGTAGATTGCTTTGGGTAGTAGAGTCATTTTCACAATGTTGATTCTTCCAATCCAAGAACATGGTATATCTTTCCATCTATTTGTATCATCTTTAAGTTCTTTCATCAGTGTCTTATAATTTTCTGCATACAGGTCTTTTGTCTCCTTAGGTAGGTTTATTCCTACATATTTTATTCTTTTTGTTACAATGGTAAATGGGAGTGTTTTCTTGATTTCACTTTCAGATTTTTCATCATTAGTATATAGGAATGCCAGAGATTTCTGTGCATTAATTTTGTATCCTGCTACTTTACCAAATTCATTGATTAGCTCTAGTAGTTTTCTGGTAGCATCTTTAGGATCCTCTATGTATAGTATCATGTCATCTGCAAACAGTGACAGCTTTACTTCTTCTTTTCTGAGTTGGATTCCTTTTATTTCCTTGTCTTCTCTGGTTGCTGTGGCTAAAACATCCAAAACTATGTTGAATAAGAGTGGTGACAGTGGGCAACCTTGTCTTGTTCCTGATCTTAGTGGAAATGGTTTCAGTTTTTCACCATTGAGGACGATGTTGACTGTGGGTTTGTCATATGTGGCCTTTATTATTTTGAGGAAAGTTCCCTCTATGCCTACTTTCTGCAGGGTTTTTATCATAAATGGGTGTTGAATTTTGTCGAAAGCTTTCTCTGCATCTATTGAGATGATCATATGGTTTTTCTCCTTCAATTTGTTAATATGGTGTATCACGTTGATTGATTTGCATATATTGAAGAATCCTTGCATTCCTGGAATAAACCCCACTTGATCATGGTGTATGATCCTTTTAATGTGCTGTTGGATTCTGTTTGCTAGTATTTTGTTGAGCATTTTTGCATCTATGTTCATCAGTGATATTGGCCTGTAGTTTTCTTTCTTTGTGACATCCTTGTCTGGTTTTGGTATCAAGGTGATGGTGGCCTCGTAAAATGAGTTTGGGAGTGTTCCTCCCTCTGCTATATTTTGGAAGAGTTTGAGAAAGATAGGTGTTAGCTCTTCTCTAAATGTTTGATAGAATTCGCTTGTGAAGCCATCTGGTCCTGGGCTTTTGTTTGTTGGAAGATTTTTTTTATCACAGTTTCAATTTCAGTGCTTGTCATTGGTCTATTCATATTTTCTATTTCTTCCTGATTCAGTCTTGGAAGGTTGTGCATTTCTAAGAATTTGTCCATTTCTTCCAGGTTGTCCATTTTATTGGCATAGAGTTGCTTGTAGTAATCTCTCATGATCTTTTGTATTTCTGCAGTGTCAGTTGTTACTTCTCCTTTTTCATTTCTAATTCTATTGATTTGAGTCTCCCTTTTTTTCCTGATGAGTCTGGCTAATAGTTTATCAATTTTGTTTATCTTCTCAAAGAACCAGCTTTTAGTTTTATTGATCTTTGCTATCGTTTCCTTCATTTCTTTTTCATTTATTTCTGATCTGATTTTTATGATTTCTTTCCTTCTGCTAACTTTGGGGTGTTTTTGTTCTTCTTTCTCTAATTGCTTTAGGTGCAAGGTTAGGTTGTTTATTCGAGATGTTTCCTGTTTCTTAAGGTGGGATTGTATTGCTATAAACTTCCCCCTTAGAACTGCTTTTGCTGCATCCCATAGGGTTTGGGTCGTCGTGTCTTCATTGTCATTTGTTTCTAGGTATTTTTAAATTTCCTCTTTGATTTCTTCAGTGATCGCTTCGTTATTGAGTAGTGTATTGTTTAGCCTCCATGTGTTTTTATTTTTTACAGATCTTTTCCTGTAATTGATATCTAGTCTCATAGCATTGTGGTCGGAAAAGATACTTGATACAATTTCAATTTTCTTAAATTTACCAAGGCTTGATTTGTGACCCAAGATATGATCTATCCTCGAGAATGTTCCATGAGCACTTGAGAAAAATGTGTATTCTGTTGTTTTTGGATGGAATGTCCTATAAATATCAATTAAGTCCATCTTGTTTAATGTATCATTTAAAGCTTGTGTTTCCTTATTTATTTTCATTTTGGATGATCTGTCCATTGGTGAAAGTGGGGTGTTAAAGTCCCCTACTATGAATGTGTTACTGTCGATTTCCCCTTTTATGGCTGTTAGTATTTGCCTTTTGTATTGAGGTGCTCCTATGTTGGGTGCATAAATATTTACAATTGTTATACCTTCTTCTTGGATCAATCCCTTGATCATTATGTAGTGTCCTTCTTTGTCTCTTCTAGTAGTCTTTATTTTAAAGTCTATTTTGTCTGGTATGAGAATTGCTACTCCAGCTTTCTTTTGGTTTCCATTTGCATGGAATATCTTTTTCCATCCCCTTACTTTCAGTCTGTATGTGTCTCTAAGTTTGAAGTGGGTCTCTTGTAGACAGCATATATATGGGTCTTATTTTTGTATCCATTCAGCCAATCTGTGTCTTTTGGTGGGAGCATTTAGTCCATTTACATTTAAGGTAATTATCGATATGTATGTTCCTATTCCCATTTCCTTAATTGTTTTGGGTTCATTATTGTAGGTATTTTCCTTCTGTTGTGTTTCTTGCCTAGAGAAGTTCCTTTAGCATTTGTTGTAAAGCTGGTTTGGTGGTGCTGAACTCTCTCAGCTTTTGCTTGTCTGTAAACGTTTTAATTTCTCCATCAAATCTGAATGAGATCCTTGCTGGGTAGAGTAATCTTGGTTGCAGGTTTTTCTCCTTCATCACTTTAAATATGTCCTGCCACTCCCTTCCGGCTTGTAGCGTTTCTGCTGAGAGATCAGCTGTTAACCTGATGGGGATTCCCTTGTGTGTATTTTGTTGTTTTTCCCTTGCTGCTTTTAATATGATTTCTTTGTGTTTAATTTTTGACAGTTTGATTAATATGTGTCTTGGCATATTTCTCCTTGGATTTATTCTGTATGGGACTCTCTGTGCCTCCTGGACTTGATTAACTATTTCCTTTCCCATATTAGGGAAGTTTTCAACTATAATCTCTTCAAATATTTTCTCAGTCCCTTTCTTTTTCTCTTCTTCTTCTGGAACCCCTATAATTCGAATGTTGGTGCGTTTAATGTTGTCCCAGAGGTCTCTGAGACTGTCCTCAGTTCTTTTCATTCTTTTTTCTTTATTCTGCTCTGCAGCAGTTATTTCCACTATTTTATCTTCCACATCACTTATCCGTTCTTCTGCCTGTTATTCTGCTATTGATCCCACCTAGAGTATTTTTCATTTCATTTATTGTGTTTTTAATCGTTGCTTGATTCATCTTTAGTTCTTCTAGGTCCTTGTTAACTGTTTCTTGCATTTTGTCTATTCTATTTCCAAGATTTTGGATCTTGGAAATAGAATCTTGGATCATCTTTACTATCATTATTCTGAATTCTTTTCCAGGTAGACTGCCTATTTCCTCTTCATTTGTTAGGTCTGGTGGGTTTTTATCTTGCTCCTTCTCCTGGTGTGTGTTTTTCTGTCTTCTCATTTTGCTTATCTTACTGTGTTTGTGGTCTCCTTTTTGCAGGCTGCAGGTTCGTGGTTCCCGTTGTCTTTGGTGTCTGTCCCCAGTGGCTAAGGTTGGTTCAGTGGGTTGGGTAGGCTTCCTGGTTGAGGGGACTAGTGCCTGTGTTCTGGTGGATGAGGCTGGATCTTGTCTTTCTGGTGGGCAGGTCCACATCTGGTGGTGTGTTTTGGGGTGTCCGTGGACTTTTTATGATTTTAGGCAGCCTCTCTGCTAATGGGTGGCATTGTTGTCCTATCTTGCTAGTTGTTTGGCATAGGGTGTCCAGCACTGTAGCTTGCTGGTCGTTGAGTGAAGCTGGGTGCTGGTGTTGAGATGGAGATCTCTGGAAGATTTTCGCCATTTGATATTATGTGGAGCTGGGAGGTCTCTTGTGGACCAGTGTCCTGAAGTTGGCTCTCCCACCTCAGAGGCACAGCACTGACTCCTGGCTCCTCAATTTGGGATGATTCGTTGTCTATTCATGTATTCCACAGATGCAGGGTACATCAGGTTGATTGTGGAGCTTTAATACGCTGCTTCTGAGGCTGCTGGGAGAGATTTCCCTTTCTCTTCTTTGTTCTCACAGCTCCTGGGTCTCAGCTTTGGATTTGGCCCCGCCTCTTCGTGTAGGTCGCCGGAGGGCGTCTGTTCTTCGCTCAGACAGGACAGGGTTAAAGGAGCAGCCGCTTCGGGGACTCTGGCTCACTCAGGCCGGGCGGGGGGGGAGAGGGAGGGGCATGGAGTGCGGGGCGAGCCTGCAGCGGCAGAGGCTGGCGTGACGTTGCACCAGCCCGAGGCGCGCTGTGCGTTCTCCCAGGGAAGCCATCCCTGGATCCCGGGACCCTGGCAGTGACGGGCTGCACCGGTCGCGCACAGGCCTCGTGGTGGCGGCAGCAGCCCCAGCGTCCCACGCCCGTCTCTGGGGTCCACGCTTTCAGCCGCGGCTCGCACGCATCTCTGGAGCTCCTTTAAGCAGCGCTCTTAATCCCCTCTCCTCACGCACCAGGAAACAAAGAGGGAAGGAAACGTGTCTTGCCTCTTCGGCAGGTCCAGACTTTTTCCCGGACTCCCTCCCAGCTAGCTGTGGCGCATTAGCCCCTTCAAGCTGTGTTCAGGCCGCCAGTCCTTTCCCTGCGCTCCGACTGAAGCCCGAGCCTCAGCTCCCAGCGCCGCCCACCCCGGCGGGCGAGCAGACAAGCCTCTCGGGCTGGTGAGTGCCGGTTGGCACCAATTCTCTGTGCGGGAATCTCTCCGATTTGCCCTACCCAGGTACATGGGGAGTTTCTTGCCTTTTGGGAGGTCTGAGGTCTTCTGCCAGCGTTCAGTAGGTGTTCTGTAGGAGTTGTTCCATGTGTAGCTGCATTTCTGGTGTATCTGTGGGGAGGAAGGTGATCTCCGCGTCTCACTCTTCCGCCATCTTCCCCGGAAGTCCCCAGTATGTATCCTTTTACCTCTGTAAAAATATTGTCTTCAACCCCTCACACAACATAGAGGCAACATACTAGCATTTTTGTCCTGGGATAACATTCAGCCAGATACCCCAGTACAACTGTACATTGTTACATTACTGAAAGACTTCCATACAGATTGTTATTAGGATAATAGTAACTGTATTACATGGTAAAATTCATAATAAAAATTTCAGTATGAATTCATTAGTTCAAATTATTTGCCACTGAATATCATAACAACTACTGGCACAAGTGTCCTGTTGTAATGTGACTTAGTTGCCACTGAATATATATAACTTAATGAATATATATAAATACTGACACTGAATATTTAACAGTTTCGACAACACTATAAAAACAAGAAATTTTTAAATGAATTGCTGCTAGTTCAGCAAAAGCTGAGAGGATTCAGCACTATAAACAATATTTTTATATTGGAGAAATTCTCTCTTTATTGAAACTATCCAATGATGTAATCCTGCAGTGGCAATGGAGGACAGTAATAAGACCTTGGAGTGGTACTGGTATAGATGTGGACAGCCCCCATTTGGCTGTTTAATGAGCCAAGACAGTTCGAAGGGCAAGAGTAACACCCACCTACTGCTTTTTAATTTATATACTAAGATCACTTTATCAACTCTCTACGTCTCTAAGAGATAGGAAAAAGAAAGCCAGCTACCATTTTTCATTGTTTTGATTCTGGCCTATTTTTCCTTTTAACCTTTTCATACTACAAATGAGTGATCAAAAATGGATACTTCCTCCACGTTTAGGGAATATGAGCACACTGCCTGTGTATTCCAATAACGAAACAGCTTTGGGACGGGTTCTGATAACACTGCGAATATCTACACTGATTAAATACAGGGGATGCTAGGAGTTTCAAATGGTCCATCTGAGGTTTCTTCAACTTCAGGTGTCCTTGTAAATTTGCAGGATGCTCTTTCAATGGTTGCTATGCCTATGAATTAATGTTTATAAGGTTGAAGTTAGAGTTCTATCACACTAAACTTTACAAAGAGAAAATATATTTAACAGTCAAGCCTAAGCAAATAGTCTAAACTGTAAATGTGTAATGCTGGGTAAAAGAAATGATAAGAAGAGTTGTAAACTTATCTCCTCCACTACTGTAAATAAAATCAAAGCTTAGATCCTCTTGCCAATTTGCATCATCATGGACTTTTCCAAAGGACTGTGGTCCCCAAGCATCTTTTTTCAATTTTTTCTCACAACAGAGAAGAGTATTACAGCCCTGAGCGTAAGGGAAGAAAAAGACAAGAAAGGACAGGAGGTTTCAGACTTTGAATTGCTTCTGTCTAGGCTCTGATACCCTGAAGGAGCTGGAGTGTTTGATCATTATCCATAGTATGAAGACTCAATGATTAGGAAATTCCAAAGGTGGTCCTTCTGCGATCTTCACATTAACTATGTTCCCAGTTTTAAAACATAAATGGAAAGAGTAGACAGTATTATTCCATGATCTATGAAAACTTAAGTCTATTAGTTTTTCTTCCTGATTTCTCTTCTAAATTTACTATATCCTCATTCAAATTTTTTTTTTTTTTTTTTTTTTTGGTACGCGGGCCTCTCACTGTTGTGGCCTCTCCCGTTGCGGAGCACAGGCTCCGGATGCGCAGGCTCAGCGGCCATGGCTCATGGGCCCAGCCGCTCCGCGGCATGTGGGATCTTCCCGGACCGGGGCACGAACCCGTGTCCCCTGCATCGGCAGGCGGACTCTCAACCACTGCGCCACCAGGGAAGCCCCCTCATTCAAATTTTATTTCTCTTATTTAGTCCCCCACCAACACCTTCTCGCTCTGACTCCAAGCCCACCTCAAGTGAAAGAGTAGGGTTTATAAATCTATATGTCAGTTTGAGAATGGGAAACAGAGTTAAAGAAAAAAAAGCATTGGACATAAAAATGGATTTGCCAAAACTCACCATCAGAGGGCACAACAGTACTGCAATAAACAACTCCGCTAGACCAAGAAGAGAGCCTCTGGTGCACCTAGAAAATACAAAAAGACATATCCATTGTCAGTACACAACAACAAATGTTATATGCATATGTGTATGTATATAATAAATAATAGCTTTTTAATTATTTAAATAGTATGTATTCTTTGTAGAAAAAATTAAAAATACAGATAAAAGAAAAGTCTCTCAAACTCCTATCATCCTAAGATGATAGTGATGAACATTTTGGTTTATTTCAAGATAAACCAGTATTTCACCATAATTGTAATTTGCATTTTTTGTACTAAGAGTGATAATCTATACACGTTTTAATCTAACAGTTGTATTTGCTTTTCTATGCACTGAATATTTACATCTTTTGCCATTTTTTAAATTTGGATCTTGGTCTTTGAATATTATTTTGTAGAAGTTCTTTAAATATTAAGAAAATTATCCCTTGGTCAACAAAATATGTTATAAAAATTTCCCTGTTTTTATTTTTACTTTGTTAATGGTGTTTTTGTATGCACACAATTTTCATGTTTTAAGAGTCAAACTTTTCAATCTTTTCTGTGTGGTTTAACGGTCCTGTGTCATATATCAGCAGCTTTCCCTACTTTGAGAATACTATAAAATTCTTCCATGGCTTCTAGTTTGATTTTTCAAGTTTAAATCTTTGATTTATTAGGAATTAATTTTAGTCAGTTAAGAAGCAGCAATCCAACTAACCTCTAATGATAACACAGCTATCCCTGATATTTAATAATTCATTTTTCCCTCTTATTTGAAATACTACCTTTATAATTTTCCAAATACCTATATGAATTTGAATCTTCTTCTGCCCAGTGATCTATATGCTCATGTCATAGTAGCCACACTGTTTTAAATATCCTAGCTTTATATTTTTACATCTGGTAGGGTGGAATAGTTTCCCTTATTAGTTTCCTTTAAGAATTTTCCTGGCTATTTTTGCTTATTTGTATCTCCATATGAACTTCAGAGTCAGTATTTCTAGTTACACACAGACACACACACACACACAATCAGCTTCAAAAATAACACAGCACTGTGATTAAGAGCATAGAATCTATAATCACTCCTGAGTTCAGATTTTGATTCTGTAACTTACTCTAACTACAACCTTTTTAAGTTCATTAGCCTCTTTGTGCCTCAAGTTTCTTCACTGAAAAATGGACAAAACGTAATACTAGCACCTACCACATAAAGTTGCTGTGAGGACTAAATGATGAATACACATAAAGCACTTAGAACAGTGCCTGGCATAGAATAAGTATTCAATAAATGTTAGTTTTTTTGTTTGTTTGTTTTGAAGTTGAGATCTTATTAACTCAATGGGTTAACATAAGGAAACTGACATCTATGTGATTTTTGAGTCTTTCTTAATCAAGAACCTTGTAAGCCTTTCTATTTTAGTCTTTGTGTTCTTGAGAAGCATTTTAAGGTTTTCTTTATTCAGATCTTATATGTCCCCTTTAATCTAATGTAATTCTTCTTGTACTAAGTCTTGTCCAATACTAGGATCATGACCCCTGAATTTTTCCTTTTAGTTTGCAAATGTCTGTTAATGCTCTGCCTGTCCTTTAATTTTGTTATTTTTCCTGAGTTTCTTTGTTTTAGGAATGACTCTATAGTTTTCTTTGTGATCTAATCTGGGATTCTTTTAACAGAAAAGTTTAGCCTGTTTATATTTATTAATATAACGTATATTTAATGTCCTTTCAGTCATCAAATTTTATGGTATAAAATTTTTATGTTTTTTGTTTTTATTGCTGCTCTTTCTTCTTAAAAATAGTTTACTAAATGGTCTATGTTTGCTTTGTTTTAGTTAAACATGTACCTCTAATATTAATATGGAAAGTTTATTTATTTTTTTTGTATTAGTAGTCATTTTAGAGTAAGGTCTAAGTTCTTTGAACTGCCTTTAAGGCCCAATATTATCTGATACCCTATTATCTCTCTGACTTCACCTCCTACCATTCTGCCTCTCAATCATTCTGCTTTAGCCCCTAGGCTCTTTTCTGCTTTTTGTATGTACCAGCTATACTCTTGTTCCAGAACCTTTGCAATAGCTATTACCTCTACTTAGAATACTGTTTCTCCAGAAAACTATCAAGCTCCCTCACTTCCTTCAAATCTTTGTTCACATTTCACTTTCTGAGTGAGGTCTACTCTAGCCAACCCAATTAAAAATGGCAATTCCATCAGTTGGTACTCCTGATATATATATATATATTTTTTCCATCTCTTATTATGAGCAATGATGAACTTACAGTTACGTGTCTTTTTCCCTCCCTTCTACTATCCAGTTTATTTTATTTATTATGTAACTTTTCTTAGTGTTTATCTATCATCTACCTATCTATATACCTCCCCCCAACCCGACATATTTTATTGAATTTATTGATTTTAGATGACATATTTTGACAGTGTGTTAAAAAACTGGGGTTTCTACCACTTTACATCATTTCTTCTGCACCCTTCCAACTTTCATTAGAAAACTGTCAACATTGTCAAAATTTTAAACATTCATACTCTGCTCTGCAAAACCTAATCTTCACATTTGTTTTAATCTTAATTTTATAGATTGATGGACTCTAGGCTTACTACCAATACTTTAACTGTCGTTTTTCCTTTCATTTCTTGGTTGGCTGAACTTCATCTTATAGAGGTAGGACTCATGAGAGCTAAATTCCCTAAAGCTTGGCATGTTAAAAAATGTTTGTCTTTGCTTTTATATTGAATGATTATTTGGATTGGCACAAGATTCCTAAATTAATTTTTCCTTGAGGACTTCGTGGGTAAAGTGTTAGTGTTGATTGCTGCTGTGGAGAAGTCTGAGGCCAGCCACTTATTTTGGAGAACCAAGCTCTCTGAGCTTTGCTGGGGATATGCAACCATATCATAGGCATCTTCTTTTGGGGTCTTCTCACACACTCCCTTTACTACATCTGGCAGCCGTTCTTCAGTATTGTGCTTTGGGATTGCAGAGATCTCTCTGGTTGTACTGAAGATGGAGCTTGTATTTCTGTTTCTTATTCTCCTCTCTATTTCAAAGTGATTCCAAGAGAAGGAAGAAACGGCTGCCTTTACTGGGCCATTATTTCTTTAAGTGGTAACTTTTTAATATGGACTTTTTCAAACTTACACAGAAGTAGAGAACACAGTGTGATGAATTTCTTCCATTCACCCATCACCTGCTTCTATATTTACCAACATTTGGTCAAACCTGTATGAACCAGGTCTTTTCCACAGAGTATCTGAAAGGAAATTCCAAACATCATATTGCTTTACCTGAAAATATTTCAGTATACATCTACTAGGCCATTTTAAAACAGGAAATCCTCTGTTCTCTATGATTTTACAGATTATCCTCATCATTAATAAAAGATGTGTATCTGGGGCAGAGAACTAAATAAATACATGGCTGTTTATGAATATTATTTGTTAGAATGCTATAGAACATGGGTTGGCAGGCCAGCCACCAGTTTTTGTAAAAGAAGTTTTATTAGAACACAAACAAACTCATTTATTTACTTACTATCTAGAGCTCATTCATCTACTTTGACACTACAACAGCAGAATTGAGTAGCTGTGTAGTTGCAGGAGAGTTGAGTAGCTGCAACAGAGACCATATGGCCCACAAAGCCAGAAATATTTACCATATGGACCTTTAAGAAAATGTTTGCTGATCTTTGCTGCAGAACCCCTCTGTTGTTTTGAGATAATTCACTTTCCCACTTTCCCAAAGTCTTCCCAGTCACTTCTACAATGACATTGGCAATTACAAAATATTACTTAGTAAGTGTCCACAAACACACATATAGGTCCTTTCCTTTCTTTAACCCTCCTAATAGCCTATAGTCTAATAAGGCCAATGGGAACAAAAATGATTTTGCTCTTGCCTTTTTTCTTTGAAATATGGCAACAATAACAACAAACAAAAGCAAAACAAAGACAAAAATATATAAGGAAAGGAATATAAGTGTTCAAGACCAAAGAGGCATTGGCATTCTAAATTGTATTCCATGACTCTCCTAGACTGAAATGTATTTTGTTGTTTAAACTGTATGTTCTTAATAAATCACAAGAAAATAGGAAGAGTTTAATAAATACTTGACTGATGCTGAATGTTTTAAAAATATGTCAAGAAAGTAAAAAAAGAAAAACATTCAGGCAAATGGCATGTATTATTCACATATTTAAATTTCATAGGCAGAGAACAAGATTAAGGTTAAGAAAGTAAATATTCAGAATGAGCAGAAATCAGAGAAAGAGTAAACCTCTAGGCAAACAGTGCTAACTGAATAAGGTGATTTGGTGCCTACTCGGTCCCTTGAAAAGAAAATACAAGTTTATACTTTTGGTATGAGATAGTCCACATCTTTGATAAGTAACTTGAGAACCTCTAGGAAAAACAGGGCTTCGAGTGAAAGTAAAGGAAAGTATTAACAACTGCCCTGGTATTACAACCATTACCCTTAAATCTTAACCCCAGGAGAAGAAAAATGCTAGCATTATCAAGTTAAGAGTCTGAGTACAAAGCACTGTAACTTTATTTTCCCAAGTCATAAGATTCAAGATAATTTTAAAAATCGAACTGTATTATTATAAAAAGACATTCCATGACCCCAGAGCAAATTATTAAATTCAAGTCAAAACTAACTTTAAAATCCTTTAGTTCTATCATAAATTATGCAATTTCCCCTACACGCACCATTCACTGTTCAGAAGAGCAAACTCAGCAATGTATTCCTGCCAGCAACTTGGGAAGACTGTCAAGTCTAAACAACCTGTCAATACCCTGCAAATATTCACAGCCAGTTGGACATTAAACCAGAGGCAGGGAAATAGGAAAAAATAGAGAAAAAAAGAAAGAGGAAAAAGGTATTTCCTTATTAATCCAGTTCCCTTTATTTACGAAAATCTTGGGATCTAATTTCATTAGGAAACAAATATCTGTTACCTATGTTAAACTGTATAAAAAATACTACATTAATTATGTCAAAAAGCTTTAGATGGAATAATTATATATACTTGTCCATGGCTAAAACCTTGTTATAAATAGCCTTACTATATCATGAGTTTAGATGTCAAATGATATTCCCGTTACATTTCCCGTAGTATAATAAGGAATGCTTATGAGAATGGATCCTTTCAATACATGTTCCAAAAGTTTCTCTTCTTTAAGACCAGGGTACCCAGGTTTCAACAACTCTGCCAAACTTACCTTTAGAATCCAGTGCTTACAAGCATACTAGGATTAACAGTGTAAAACTATTTCAGGTGTTCTAAAGCAAGACACACCTATAACAGCTTCTACAATTTGGCATCAGTTTTATCCGTACCCTTGATGTAATAAAACTGGTGAAGCATTACATCGGCAATAATTTTTCACTACTTCAACTCTTCAAATATACTAAAATAAGCATTGTGACTTCAAACCCTCAAGATATAGGAGATTTGCAGTTAGAAGAGTTGGGGCCAGCTGAAATCCTGAATTTCAAGCCCAAAGTCTCAGTTTCCCCAGCTGTTAAATTAAAGACAGCAATGACAACAAAACTGACTATTTCACAAGGCTGATTTCATTTAAGGATAAGTGACAGTATAAATGTGATAACATGTGAATGACCAACATCCTACCAAAATTTAAGATATTCAGAAATATAAACTCAAAACAGGGACTTCCCTGGAGGTCCAGTGGTTTCTACTGCAGGGGGCACAAGTTTGATCCCTGGTTTGGGAACTAAGATCCTGCATGCCACATGGCACAGCGAAAAAAAAAAAACAAACCCCAAAACTCAAAACAAATCAATCTCTTTAAGGGCCTCTTATTAAAAAGAATTTAGTAAGTTTAACACATTTCAAAAGCCAAAACTATTTCTAAACAAAGAGATATTATACAATATAAACACCTTGTGATGTTAAAGCTAGAAACCTGAAGGTTTAAATGAGAATCTCTTCAGAAAGCACTGTAAAAAACACTTAAAGGGTTAGACTAACTACAGGGCATATTTTATCAATAACTCACCAAGGAAACAAAGTTTCTGATACAGTTTAAGTGAAAGTGGTATATTTTGTGAGTTAAATTATATAATACAGTTTAATATTGGAAAATTATTTTCTCCTTGAATATATTATTTTAAATGGTTCCTACATTTTATTATAACATTGGCAACATTTCCCCATTAGAATATATTGTTACTTCATAATGGAAGTCATGATTCAATTTATATACCTTTGATTTTCAAGAGAATTTCACATCTACAAAACAAGGCAATATGAAGGACTTTTCGTTGTATCTTTCAATATCAGTTTTCTAATTAGGAAATCAAATATAGCTCCCAAATTATCAATAAGGTATTTAAAAAGTAAGACTTGTTCAACAACTCACAGTGCTTTGAGGATCGAACGTATATAAAGACATATGTATATAATAGCATACATGTATATAAAAGCATACAAAGCAAGACCTTAGCCACAAAATCTTCACTGCTGATCTAATAACAGACTAAAATAATCAGAGCATTTAAACCTTAACCATAACTAGCTGTATGTCATATCATTTAACATAATATGAATTGACATAAAGGTCATTTTAAAATCCAAGTAAATACAAATATCTATCCATTTAATAGTATCAAGAAATGCTCATTAAAGCAAATTCTCTTAAATTAGGTTTTGAAATCAATATCTAGGCTCTAAGATTGAAAATATTACCAATATTTCTAGTATATCACTACTTATTAAGTTAATTTGGTATAAATTAAATTCATTGATAAACAATGTTTCTATTTAAGATTTTGATATTAGGCCAAAATTACAACCTATCATTTATACTGCATAAGAACTAGAGTCCAATATCTATTAAAATTTCATTGTGTAGTTGAAACCCCTAGTATCTGAGGCAGTTCTACACCTACGTTTGGAATGTTCTCACACCCTGATGGTTGCTACATTTTCCTTAATGGATGCACTTTTACTCTCTTGGGTCTCAGGACAGACACGTTAAAGATACCAGCGCAGGGTTTCCCTGGTGGCACAGTGGTTGGGAGTCCGCCTGCCGATGCAGGGGACACGGGTTCGTGCCCCGGTCCGGGAGGATCCCACGTGCCGCGGAGCGGCTGGGCCCGTGAGCCATGGCCGCTGAGCCTGCGCGTCCGGAGCCTGTGCTCTGCAACGGGAGAGGCCGCAGCAGTGAGAGGCCCGCGTACCGCAAAAAAAAAAAAGGTACCAATGCAAGGCATTTCTGCTTTACTTAAGTGACAACCTGCCTTCCCCACTGTGAACTGGTAAGTTCTCTTCTATTTTGTTCCTTTCCTTCTATTTATTAAGAAACTACACTCACTCACAAGAAAAGTAAAAATTGTGGTCTCTCTATATCATACTACCTTTTTATAACTATTATTTTACCCAACATTTTATTATGAAACTTCAAACAAACAGCAAAGTTGAATTTTACAGTCAACACCCTTTTATACCTTTCACCTAGACTCTATATTATCATGTTATCTATCCATTCTTCTCTTTTATAGAAATTTTGAATTCTCGCAGTTTCCTTAATCATTTTTTAAAATATATTACATTCTCTAACTCCATTTCCTCTGCAACTTTCCTGCACTTCTCCTAGATTTTGTCCATATGTGTTTTCATTTGTCACACTGTATTCTACTTATCTGTTTGGATGCCTGCCTCCCCTTCAGAGCAATGATCACCTTGAAGACTGCCTTCATTTCTTTATATATTGGCACCCCACCCCCCTACACTAGGAGAAAGTAGAAGCTTAATTAATATTTATCTAATTGTCTTCCTCCTTATACCTCACTATCCTTGACATGTTTTATGACTTTGTCTTGTTATTTTACTGCTAAAACTACTGAGTAACAATGAAGTAATTATTACTTCTATAAGCATTTTGGGAGATATTCAGAGAACAAATTTCTTCATATATATGAAATGTCTTTTATTTTTAGTTGCTCCGGGTACAAATGTATTCCATGTTGTATTGAGATGGCCACTAAGTATACTGCTAGTTATTCTTTTTTAAACAACAAAAAACCTAAATGCAAAATCCTTAAAACCTAGCATTTGTACCTTTCAATAATCACTTAGACAATTCAAAACAGCATACAGACTTAGATATAAAGGAATGAAATCAGAATGTAAACTACATGGGAGTGTGAACTCTCAGTATTTGTTAAATGAATAAAGGTAGCTGGTTTAAAAGATCTTTTTATTGAGAGTAAAAATAGAACTTCATTGGTTATGCTTTTTGACTGACAGTTCAGTTTGACTATGGTTCTTTTCATCACCTGAATTAATATTTCCTTCCATAGTACCATTAAAGTCTGTGGAATCTCAGTATATAACAATATTGGGGAAATAGGTAGTTGCATCTATAAATTAATGTATTGGGATAAAACTCCCTTCTCTAAAGTGACATAAAGGTTAGGAAAACAAGAACTCTAAAGAAAAAATTTCTTTTGCAGGTTTTTAATAGTTATCTATTTTATACATATTAGTGTATATATGTCAATCCCAATCTCCCAAATCATCCCACCCCACCCCCCACCTCGCTTTCCCCCCTTGGTGTCCATAAGTTTGTTCTCTACATCTGTGTCTCTATTTCTGCCTTGCAAACCAGTTCATCTGTACCTTTTTTCTGGATTCCATATATATGCGTTAACATACGATATTTGAGGAAAACAAGAACTTTTAAAAGTATTTTATTTTGGCTTGATGATGAATAAATAGGTATTAGTTATATTATTCTCTATACTTTATACAGCCTACGTATTTTGTAGTTTTTTCTACTTTGCTGGTGTCCGGAAGCTATGAGATTTCTGTGCTGGTTCTAGATAACTGCTACTCAACATGTAGTTCATGGATCTGCAGCATCAGATGAACATGTTAGAAATGCAGATTCTCAGGCCCCATCTCAGACTTACTGATTCATAATTTGCATTTCAACGACATGACTAGGAAATTCACATGCACATTAAAGTCTGAGAAGCATGGCTGTAGTTCATCCAGATGAGACTACATTAGTTATTACATTAGGGATACATTAGTTAGTTAGGTGTCGTAGTCTCAGACATTTTACCTTTCGCATTTATCAAGACCCCAACACAAGCAACAAGGGCTCATGGGGAGGCAACATAACATAAAAGAAAGAATATTGCATTAAGAGTTTGAAAAGCCAGATTCTAATCTCATCTCTGGTGTGTGACCTTGAACTTCAGTTCTTCTCAACTGTAAAATGAATGAGTTATACAACATACATTGTAAGGCCCTTCCAACTCTGAAAGTCTATGAATATATGAAAATAAATACTAATAGGTATTTGCAGAAATGATTCAACTGTATGTGATATCTTAGGAAATAGGGCTTACCTTTAATGCTACAGGGGCCTTGTCCGTCAATTACTTTATATTTATTTAGGTTTGAAAATCAACCTCTATCTTTCATTTTCACACCTGGTTTCTGAAAGATGCATAGTGGTGAATAATTTAGGAAGTGGGTGGCTGCTATTAATAATTCCCCTCACTGCTTCCTTTGTTCTTGAATGCTGATAAAACACAGGTAATAGACAGGATTCACGAAAAAGTAAAATCAGATTCTGTATTTTGAACAAGAGCAGGAGAATATTTTTGTTCTTAGGAAAAACACAGCTGAAGTATTTAGAGCTGAAGGATTAGGATGTCTGACACTGTCAAAGCAGAAAATAATAAATAATAGTATGCCTGTATACATATATACACGTGTGTGTAAAGAGAGAAATAAAGCAAATGTGGCAAAGTATTAATAATTGATGAATCTAGGTAAAGGGTGTAAGACTGTATACTGTAATCTCTGCAACTTTTCTGTAGGTTTGAAATTTTTTCCAAATAAAAGTTGAGAAAGAAAAATAATTAACATAAATATAATATTTATTGACCCCCAAATATCTTGTTGTATTCTTCTCTCTTTTTTAAAGTATAGTGGATTTATTTATTTTTCTGAAACCTTTAAAATGCATGAGAAAAGCTAGGATGGAAGGGGAAAAAAATCATTATATATAAAATTTCAGTAACTTATACTCCCATATTGCTTCTATATTTTGTCTTTTAGTTTAGTTACAGACTTGCTTAATTTTTTATTAGCTTAGGATAAAATAAAAGGGGAGAAAGAAGTGGTAGTGCAAAGTTGTGTCACATCTTCCTTACACTAATGAAGTAAACGATTTCAAGCCAAAAGTAGGCCTTCTGTGATTTTTATTTTCACTCTAGCTTCAGCTAATAATGAAAAAGAATGTAGTTACCACTCACGAATATAAGTAACTACAGGCTCTTTTTATTCCTCTGCAGTGAGAAGGACACAACAGCTGCTATAAAAATTACTCTCTACCCTCCCATGTATTGTGTAAGTGTAACAGACTTACACCATGAGAAGAGCAAAACATAAAATGGGAAAGTAGCTATTTTGTTTCAGAATTCCTTTTTCATTTCTTGTAAGTTATTGTACCTAATTAAAAACAAAATAAACATGCTGCCTACATTCCTAACGTAACTGTCCTGTGTAATTGTAAATCTCAATTTGGAATATGAGCAAAAGAATCATGTACTAGCTGACTGGTGTTCTTCCTTCATTCCTTCCACAATTTATCCAGCAGGAACACCATAAGAACAACAAATCCAGCTTCAACTAATTGGAAATTTTAAAACATTCATAAGTCTTATTTGTCTTTAACACTCTGGCCTCATATAGATACACGGATTTTGGTTAACTTTCCTCCTTTTACTATCTTTAGTGAAGGGGATTTATTTTAATTTGCTTGATCTTTAAAAATATTCTTAACAAAGCTGTTCCAGGGTATAACTTCAGATTATAAATACATTACTTAAAATTAATACAAAGGAATAATAGTCATTAAAGGTTTTAGTAAGTACAAAGGGTAAGACCAAATATGATAGTTAAGATGATTTTCATATAATTCAAAGCTGAAAACACTCAACCCAGAATGTTCCTCAGCCCACTCTGACTCCAGCTGACCTCTCCATCTGTTTAGGAATCACATGGGGGCCAATCTCTTAGCTAACAATTCTTTTTTTACTTTCTTAAAAAAAAATTTTTTTTGAAGTATAGTTGATTTACAATGTTGTGTTTAAGTTCTGTTGTACAGCAAAGTGACTCAGTTATACATATATATATTATTTTTCATATTCTTTTCCATTATGGTTTATCACAGGATATTGAATAGCTCCCTATGCTATAGAGTAGGACTGTGTTGTTTATCCATCCTATGTATAATAGTTTGTATATCCTAACCCCAAACTCCCAATCCTTCCCTCCCCCACCCACCTCCCCCTTGGTTACCACAAGTCTGTTCCCTATGTCTGTGAGTCTGTTTTTGTTTCAGATATGTTCATCTGTGTTGTATTTTAGATTCCACATATAAGCGATATCATATGGTATTTGTCTTTCTATTTCTGACTTACTTCTCTTAGTATGATAATCTCTAGGTCCATCCATGTTGCTGCAAATGGCATTATTTCATTTTTAATTTTAAAAATTTTTTAAATTTTTGGCTGCGTTGGGTCTTTGTTGCTGTGCGCGGGCTTTCTCTAGTGGTGACGAGCAGGGGCTTATATTCATTGAGGTGCGAGGGCTTCTCATCGCAGTGTATTGTTGCAGAGCACGGGCTCTAGGTGCATGGGCTTCAGTAGTTGTGGCTTGCGCGTTCTAGAGTGCAGGCTCAGTAATTGTGGCGCACGGGCTTAGCTGCTCCGCGGCATGTGGGATCTTCCCGGACCAGGGCTCGAACCCGTGTCCCCTGCATTGGCAGGCGGATTCTTAACCACTGCGCCACCAGGGAAGCCCCCATTCTTTTTAATGGCTAAGTAATATTCCACTGTATATAAATACCACATCTTTTTTTTTTTTTTTTGTGGCTGCGTGGGGTCTTTGTTGCTGCGCGCAGGGGCTGCTCTTCGTTGTAGTGTGTGGGCCTCTCACTGCAGTGGCTTCTCTTGTTGCATAGCATGGGCTCTAGGCATGTGGGCTTCAGTAGTTGTAGCACATGGGCTCAGTACTTGTGGCTCATGGGCTCTAGAGAGCAGGCTCAGTAGTTGTGGCACACAGGCTTAGTTGCTCTGTGGCATGTGGGATCTTCCCAGACCAGGGCTTGAACCTGCGTCCCTTACATTTGCAGGGGGATTCTCAACCATTGAGCCACCAGGGAAGCCCAAATACCACATTTTCTTTATCCATTCCTCTGTTGATGGACATTCAGGTTGTTTCCATGTCTTGGCTAACATGTGAATAGTGTGCTGTCTTAGCTAACAATTCTGGTCACAACTTTACGCAATTGAGACTGAGATTGAGAGACTAGCAGATCCTTATCTATATACAGAGAGAGGTCGTTACCACTATCATTACCATCATCTTCATCTTCTAAGCATGCACAAGGTTTAAGTTTTCAAATTATTTTATTTATCCTTCATCTGTTGTGTAAAGAATTTGAGGTAACTACAATATAAACACACCATAAAATGGTGGTAAATTTTTTTTAGAATTCTGAAATTGAAATTAAAAATCCAGGACCAATAAAAATAAAAATATTAGAAAATAAAAATTGGGAGAAAAGAAGTTTTGATGTGGCCCATCAAAATCTTCAACGAGGTCAAGACTTCCCTGCTGGCACAGTGGTTAAGACGCTATGCTCCCAATGCAGGGGGCCCGGGTTCAATCCCTGGTCGGGAAACTAGATCCCACGTGCATGCTGCAACTAAGAGTTTGCATGTCACAACTAAAAAGTCCGCATGCTGCAACTAAGAGTCTGCATGCCACAACGAAGATCCTGTGTGCTGCACCTAAGACTCAGCGCACCTAAATAAATAAATAAATATTAAAAACAAAACCAAAAACCTTCAACAAGGCTAAATTAAGTTCCATACTTGGCTCTAAGTCTCTGCAGTAGCCAGAATAACACCCTTCCCCTGCCGCCCCCCCGCCCCACAAGATGTCCATGTCCCAATCTCTGGATTTTGTGGGCGTGTTACTTAGGCAAGGGAAAATTAAGGCTGCAGATGGGATTAAGGTTGCCAATAAACTGAGTTTAAAATAGGGAGATTATCTGGATAGGACCAATGTTATCACAGGGACCTTCAAATAGAGGAAGGTGTGGCTATAGAGAACCAGAAAGATGTAAGTGTGACAAAGACCAAGAAGGACTCTCCCCAATGTTGCTAGAGGAAGAGGCTGTGGCAAGGGTGTAGCCGCTGGAAGCTGGAAAAGGCAAGTAAACAGAGTCTCCCTTAGAGCCTCCATAAAGGAACACAGACTTGCTGACACCTTGGTTTTAGCCCAGTGAGACTTGTATTGGACTTCTAACCTACTGAACTATATAAGATAATACATTTATGTTGTTTTAAGCCACAAAGTTTGTTGTAATTTGTTAGAGAAACAATAAAAAACTATTACAGCCTCCAAGACAAAAAGGCGACATAATCAGTGATAATTCTCATTAATAGAAGGGACAAAGCATAGCAATTTGTCAGGAAAGGCAAATATTTTCTAGCACAAAGTTCTAAAAGAAATTTTTGATGCAGCACTTGATATAGTAAGCTCTGAGTAATAATAGTGGATACAGGGATTCCCCCCAAATTCTGGATATTAAATAAGAAATTCACAAGGTTGTTTCTTATATCACTTTTTGATAAAAGACGAGACTATCTTTATCATCTTAAAATACAATTGAGTAAAGGCAATCTTTGAGGGAGTAAAATAATACAAATCAAGCTGTTTGTTTTTTTTGGCAGAGTCAGCTTGATTTCAAAAGATTATAATTTAGAACAGCATAAAATATTATGGACAATTAAGTGCAATAATTCATATAGTAAAGTTCATTTAGAATTAAGAGCTATTAATAGATCTGTAAGTTGATAAATCTCAAGATTTAAAAATTATAGAAGGATAAGCAAATTAGAGTACTCTGTAAAGTTTAAAAGAAACAAATATATACATACATATTACTGATTTCCTTTTCACATGTATTTATATATAGTATATACAATATTTAAGTATTAACTATTAAAATAAATGGGAAAGATATCATTTTTATGGTAATACTCGCTGGGGAAAAAGGGTTTTGGAATTGGGGATGGGAACAAAGTTAGCATTAACTTTATTGTATTGTACTGTATATTTATTGTTTATTTTCTTAGTAAAAAAGATCTGATACAGGGCTTCCCTGGTGGTGCAGTGGTTAAGAATCTGCCTGCCAATGCAGGGGACATGGGTTCAAGCCCTGGTCCGGGAAGATCTCACATGCCACGGAGCAACTAAGCCCGTGCGCCACAACTACTGAGCCTGCACTCTAGGGCCCGCGAGCCACAACTACTGAGCCCACGTGCCACAACTACTGAAGTCCTCATGCCTAGAGCCTGTGCTCCACAACAAGAGAAGCCACAGCAATGAGAAGCCTGCGCACCGCAACCGAGTAGCCCCCGCTCGCCACAACCAGAGAAAAGCCCACATACAGCAACAAAGACCCAACACAGCCAAAAATAAAATAAATAAATTTATTTTAAAAAAATCTGATACAAATATATCAAAATACAAATATTTAGATTAAGGGTGAGTTTTTTTGTATAATTCTCCATAATCTTCTGTGTTAAAAATTTCCAAATTATTAAAAAGAAAGAAAAAAAAAAAGAACAGTTTATCCTTTAAACAGTCTTTGACAAACACCATTTCTCCAGTTAGGCTTTTCATGGGAGCTGGAAAAAAGTTAGACTTTGTTTTCTGATAAAGGCCTGGACTTTATTTTAATGGAACCATACAGAATTTATTAATTTGAATTTGGCTTTTGTTTTCAACATTATATGTATTAGATTCATCCATGTTGTTGAGTATAGCAATAGTTAGTTCTTTTTCATCGTTGCATATCTATGTATCCATTGTATGAATATTCCAAAAGGGACGTGTGGGCTATTTCCAGATTTGGCTAATAATGCTCTGATGAACATTCTTTACGTCTTTTGGTGCACTTATGTATGCACATCCTCTGTCTGGGTATATAGCTAGGAGCAGAATTGCTCAGTCACAGGATATGCATATGTTCAGTTTTAACAGATATAGCCAGTTTTGCAAAATAGCAGGTAACAACTTAGACACCTACTAGTGTTAAAGAGTTCCAGATATTCCATATTCTTTTTTTAAAATTTTTATTTATTTATTTATTTATTTTTGGCTGTGTTGAGTCTTTGTTGCTGTGCGCAGGCTTTCTTTAGTTGTGGTGAGTGGGGGCTACCCTTCGTTGTGATGTGCAGGCTTCTCATTGTGGTGGCTTCTCTTGTTGCGGAGCGCAGGCTCTAGGCACACAGGCTTCAGTAGTTGCAGCATGTGGGCTCAGTAGTTGTGGCTCACGGGCTCAGTAGTTGTGGCTCATGGGCTCTAGAGTGCAGGCTCAGCAGTTGTGGCGAATGGGCTTAGTTGCTCCACGGCACGTGGGATCTTCCCAGACCAGGGATCGAACCCATGTTCCCTGCATTGGCAGGCAGATTCTTAACCACTGCGCCACCAGGGAAGCCCAACTCCACATTCTTGTGAATACCTGGTACTGTCAGTTCTGTTAAATTGTGGCCATTCTGGTAGGTGTGTATGTTATCTCCTAGTAGTTTTACTCCTTGATGATTAATGAGGTTGAGATCCTTTTCCTATATTTAGTGAACATTTAGATACCCTCTTGTGAGTATCCATTCAAGACTCTCACTCAGTTTTTTGTCAGATAACCTTTTTTTCTTATTGATTATTAAATTTCTTAATATAGTTGGGATATGAGCCCTTTGTCAGATACACGTATTGTTAGTATCTTTTTTCAGTCAGTAGCTTGCTGCTTCTCTCTTAATGGTATCTTGATGATCAAAAATTTTTAATGTTAATCCAATTAGCAGTCTTTTCCTTTATCATTAGTACTTTTTGTATCTTATTTAAGATATGTTTTCCTACTCCAAGGTCACAAGGATAGTCTGTGTTTTAACAAGCTTTATTATTTTACTTTTCACATTTGTATCTATATTTTACCAGGAAGTTTTTTTTTATCTGCTGTGAGGTGAAGCCAAGATTAAATTTATTTTTTCTACATGGCATCAAATTGACCCAGCACCATGTATTGAAAAGACCATCCTCTCTCCACTGAATTGAGATGGAGGATTTGCCATAATCAGGTGTGTGGGTCTATCTCTGTGTTTTCTACTTTGTTCCATTTGTCTATTCATCTATTCTTGTGCCAGTTCTACATTATCTTACTTACTATAGCTTTACTAAGTCTTAATATCTGATATTGTAAATCCTTCAATTTTGTTTTCTTAATGATAGTCTTGACTATTTTTAGCCCTCTGCATTTCCTTATACATTTTAAAATCAGTTTATTAATTCCCACAAAATTTTTTCCTGGGGTGTGTACTGGATACATAGATCAATTTAGGGAGAAGTGACAATTAAACAATGTTTAGTCTTCCAAGATTTGTTTTATGGCCTAGCTTATGGTCAATTTTGGAAAACGTTCAATGTGCATTTGAAAATAGCCAAGTACCTACAGTTGTTGGGTGTGGTGTTACCAGAGGCTTTTAATACCACTGAGTTAAAGCTGACAATTTTTGGTGACAATTAAAGGGCTTAACTTTGTTTCTTGCTTGACTGGAAAGCAATTCTACTCCTGCAAAGAAACATGCTGTTTCAAGAAACTGCTGTGAGGAACTTTCCAAACAGAATAAACTGCTTCCCTAAACACGGTGGGGTTAAAGTCAAGCAGAAAAGCATGTTTGTTTCCTTCTGATGATTAGATAGATTTCATGTTAAGAACCCAGGCATGCACATTAATCTTATTAAGGCTGGAAGCAAAGGTTGGACTGGTTGTTTTACTCTTTAGAGCTACATGACTAATTGGTTTTAAAACCAGTTTTCTAGAAAGAACATACATTCTTCAAAAAGCTTATCACATACAACTGATAATACTTAAACACCAGATGAAGTTTAAGATTAGCTGATTGATTACTTCACTATATTTTACATGAAGGGAGCACTTCATTAAGAAAATTTCTATCTTGTATTTCATGCGGGCTTTGGGGACCAAATGTTTTGATGAAAAAGAATTTTTTAAGCCCTTAAACCCTTTTGCTCTTTGAGTTTCATCACAGATCACTGTTCCCTTTCTAGTCTTTTTCCGGCAATACAGAAGCCTATTGCTTCTCCTAGACAGGAGTAATGATCACAAAGGAGTTAGAAAGGAAAAATGGGACAACGCTTTAGAGATAAAGTAAAAATTAATTTCAGTTGGCAGAATGGGCACTGAATTGAGGAATAGAATTTGATGTACAAAGTTCAAATCCTGGTGTCAAAACTGAGTTGAGGGGCTTCCCTGGTGGCGCAGTGGTTGAGAGTCCGCCTGCCAATGCAGGGGATGCGGGTTCGTGCCCTGGTCTGGGAAGATCCCACATGCCGCGGAGCGGCTGGGCCCGTGAGTCATGGCCGTTGAGCCTGCGCGTCCGGAGCCTGTGCTCCGCCATGGGAGAGGCCAGAACAGTGAGAGGCCGGCATACCGCAAAAAACGAAACAAAACAAAACAAAAAACCAAAAACTGAGTTGAAAGCAGATGACTGTGTGGAATCTAGTATCATGTCAACATTTGGGGAAAAACAAACAGACAGAACACATACAGGATGTGGCAGGGAATAACTACTGACCAAAACACTGTGAAACTTCATGTTATTATTCCATTAAAAAAATCCTTGTCAAATGGATGAATAAGAAGTCCAAAAGGAGACTCTCTTTTCTTTCTCTATTACCACTCTCCCTTCTCACCAAAATGTTGGACTTGCACTGAAAGCTATTTCCTCAAAGCAGCTTTTCAGTTGAACTATGCAAGTTATAAGGCCTATCCTGGTTCACCCCAATTTGTCAAAATAATAAAAATTGACCTAAATCTCTCTTGGCTATTGATTTTTAGAGGTGCTGGTTAGGATCCAGAAACCATTCTCTATGACGTTCACCCACCAAATTTTCAAATGGCACTCAATATCTCAAATCTTTTCCTATCATACGGAGCAGAAGAAAGGATTTTAGATATACAACAATCAAAACTGACATCTGTTTATATACTGAATTAATGTTCTTATAAAAAGAGGAGTAAGAGCATTAAGAGTTAAAAGTTACTTCTGGGACTTCCTGGTGGTTCAGTGGTTAAGAACCTGTTTTGCAACGCAGGGGACGTGGGTTCGAGCCCTGGTCAGGGAACTAAGATCCCGCATGCCACGGGGCAACTAAGCCCGTGCGCTGCAACTACTGAGCCCATGTGCCACAACAAGAGAGCCTGCATGATGCAACTAGAGATAAGCCCGTGTGCCGCAAACAAAAGATCCCGTGTGCTGCAGCTAAGACCTGACACAGCCAATAAATACATACATAGCTATCTGACCTGATCTTTAAAAAAAAAAGTTAAAAGTTATTTTTATTTCCAGTGTATAAGAACATCCAGTGCCAATATGTTTAATGTCACTGAATAGCATCATTTAAACAATGCCCTGAGTCAATGCTGTCTTTACATACATTGACAACACAAGCTCTTTGAGGATGGCCACAATATTAAATTCTCTCTCTTTTAATTCAACACTATTAAATAATTCAATAGTTGATCTTCAGTAACAATTGCAATAAATAGAAGCTAGTTGATTCTTTAATCAGGGTGTGTTAAAGGAGTTCAAGGTTCTAAAATAGAAATAATCACAGAAGTCAGGAAGGCCAAAGGAAACTTAAGTGGCTTCTCTGAACAGTACCTTCTGTTTTAATTTCATAGAGTAAGTTAGCAAAAACACTGTGAACATCATTATTACCACAACAGACCAATCATGACTTGCTAACACTTAGTCCACCCCTCCCATTAATCATTCTACATTTGAAGCACATGAAAATCTGAAAAGTCACAAAAGAGGACAAAGACCTATATTACCAAGTGAAACTTTACATTCAAAATCACGTTTTCAATCCTATAATACAGCTAGAACAGTTGTTCAATTATCAGCTGTTTAAGTCTTTTAGGTTTTCTACTCTATTATCGCCCTATCATCTAATTCCTTTCCAAGAAGGAAGCTGAACACTGTTGATTTTGCCTATTTACAAACAGCGATTTTCCATTTTAAATAATTCTAAAAGAATAAAACAAGTCAAAATATTATCCACATTTAGAGATTAGAATTACTACTTGATTGAATTTTTGAAGTACTTAGTACATGCAAGGCACTCAATAAACATTAATTTCCTTTGGGATAACATTTCAGAGTCCTCTGGGTCACTCAAGTTCACTAAGTCTCCACTACTCTCCCTCTATCACTTTACTAATACAAAATAAGATACTTCCAGCTTTTACTGACATTTATAATACTTTCCCCAAATAGATTGCAAGGCCCTTTGAAAACAGAAAGTGTCATGTACTTCTCTTAATACTAATTTATAGTAGCCACTTAGTAACTGTCATGTTAAAAATAATAATAATTCTAATACCAAGGCCATTGGCCACTGCAAGCAACACCTAAAGAACAGATTCAAATGCTTATCCAAAATAAAATAACATTAGGTTTCCTTATAAAGTATTAGCAAGCCAGCATACCTCAGGCTACTATCAAGAAGGTGGTAAGGCTGGGACTTCCTGGTGGAAGTGATTAAGAATCCTCCTGCCAATGCAGGGGACACGGGTTTGAGCCCTGGTCTGGGAACATCCCACATGCCGCGGAGCAACTAAGTCCCTGCACCACAACTACTGAGCCTGCACTCTAGAGCCCGTGAGCCACAACTACTGAGCCCATGAGCCACGACTACTGAAGCCCATGCACCTAGAGCCCATGCTCCGCAACAAGAGAAGCCACTGCAATGAGAAGCCCATGCACCGCAACAAAGAGTAGCCCCCGCTCACCGCAACTAGAGAAAGACCACGTGCAGCAACAAAGACCTAACGCAGCCAAAAATAATAAATAGATAAATTTATATATATAAAAAAGAAGGTGGTAAGGTCAATAAAACCAAATAATATTGGCACTCCACAGGGAAAGGGTAATGTGATGAGATGAAACTAGCTAAGACTAAAGGGTTCTATTACTGTATTGTGTGAATGTTGCCAGGTAGAAGGGTAAGAAACAAACATACCTGAGGAGAGTCTACCCTCCAAAGTAAAAGCTTACTTACATAATCATGTTATTTGAAATGTATATACAAGGCAACAGAGTAATAGAGGTTATAAGGAGAGAACCAACCAAACACTATTTTCTGAATCCTTCTGGATTAAACGGATTTTAGAGTGTATGCCAGGGGAGGAGTATGAAGGAAACCAACTCCAATAAGTAACTATAAATTCACAGCAATGAAAAGAAATAGAAAACAAAAAAAGACTGACAAAAAGTTTGCTGCATAAAACTTTTTGTTAATCAATCAAACTGTTAAATTCAACTATTTAAATTATGACATTATGCTACCAACTCCTCATCCTGCTTATATGGACTTGCTTGTTTGCCTGGTTTCTCAGAAGACTTTTTACAGTGAAGCTCAGTAACTTCACCAGGTTATGCCTTAGGTTATGCCTTATAATTATATCCTGTATTAGCTACTCGAAAGCACACACCAACTGGAATACTTTTCAGTGACTAAAGTACAGGAAGCGAGAGGAAATTTCATTTTATTTAAATGACTACTAAAAACTCTACTATAGGGCTTCCCTGGTGGCGCAGTGGTTGAGAGTCTGCCTGCCGATTCAGGGGACACGGGTTCGTGCCCGGGTCTGGGAAGATCCCACATGCCGCGGAGCGACTGGGCCCGTGAGCCATGGCCGCTGGGCCTGCGCGTCCGGAGCCTGTGCTCCGCAACGGGAGAGGCCACAACAGCGAGAGGCCCGCTTACCACAAAAAACAAACAAACAAACAAACAAAACTCTACTATACAACCAAATGAATTCTTATTTTTGGCCCCTTCCAACACATTCTTAAATGTTATTCTTGGAGTACTTAAAAGTTTTCATTGAATTATCTGAAGAAAAAGGATCTGATGTAAAACTGAAGAATTGCTAATGAGTGCTGCATCATATGACATTCTTAAAAGATCCCTCTAGATTAAAGAAAAAAATTATGAAAAATATTAAGAGCCCAGAGCAATTTTTTACCTATGTTCAATTTTAAGGAGTATTTATTGATTACATGCTATGAAAGATGAAGAAAGGAGCACATTTATACTTCCTTTTATCCCCCTCCCCCACCTGATTTGTTCATTTTATTATTTTTATAATATCACAGTTTATAAATTTATAATCTATTCTAAAAGTATAATTTCCACTGAGGGATATAAGTTCTGTAATGAAATGAATTCAATTTCTCACTGTTACACTATTTTGTCATGGTTTATTTCTTTTTTTTTTAATCTGTTTTTTAAAGGGCAGTTATTTCCTTCTGCCTCATTTATTTATTTTTTATCTTTGCTGTGTTGGGTCTTCGTTTCTGTGCGAGGGTTTTCTCTAGCTGTGGCAAGCGGGGGCCACTCTTCATCGCGGTGCACGGGCCTCTCACTATCGCAGCCTCTCTTGTTGCGGAGCACAGGCTCCAGACTCTCAGGCTCAGTAGGTGTAGCTCACGGGCCTAGTTGCTCCGTGGCATGTGGGATCCTCCCAGACCAGGGCTCAAACCCATGTCTCCTGCATTAGCAGGCAGATTCTCAACCACTGTGCCACCATGGAAGCCCTGTCATGGTTTATTTCTGAATATTTTGATTCATCTTTTGATTATATCGTATTTTATTATGATATAATTTTTTTATTTAAAAATTTTTTTAAATAAATTTATTTATTTATTTTTGGCTGCGTTGGGTCTTCGTTGCTGTGAGTGGGCTTTCTCTAGTTGCAACGAGTGGGGGCTACTCTTCATTGTGGTGTGCAGGCTTCTCATTGAGGTGGCTTCTCTTGTTGCAGAGCACTGGCTCTAGGCACGTGGGCTTCAGCAGTTGTGGCACACGGGCTCAGCAGTTGTGGCTTGTGGGCTCTAGAGCGCAGGCTCAGTAGTTGTGGCACACCGGCTTAAGTTGCTCTGTAGCATGTGGGATCTTCCTGGACAAGTGCTCGAACCCATGTCCCCTGCATTGGCAGGCGGATTCTTAACCACTGCGCTACCAGGGAAGTCCTATAATTTGTTTTAAAAAGGTCTTATGGGTATTATGTTTGTTGAGCTTTTCCATGCTAGAGTACATTTATGTGTTGTAGTCATGCTTAAAGTATTTGGCTGGTTGAAAAATACTAGATAAACCTCAGGACATGATTGACATTCCCCTGCTGTTTTCTAACACTGTTTCTTGTTGAGGAAAAAGCTAAAGTTGTGTCCCCCACCCCACTATCTGGATGTCCACAGAACTCTTTCTTTATTCTTCAAGTTCAGTAATTTGGCCAAAACATGCCTTGATATCAGCTCATCTATATTAATTATTCCCAGGCCAAAGGATAGTTGTTTTGATTCAAGGTTTTGATTATTTCAAGAAAATTTTTCTTCTATTATAGTTCTAAATATTTTTTCAGTTCCATTTGTTGTTTTCATTAAGAACAGAGGTTGGCAAACAGAGCAGGCAAGATCCAGCCTACCACTTGTTTTTGTATATAATTTTTTATTGGAACAAAGCCATACGTAGCATCTATGGCTTCTTTTGCACTATAAGAGACAGAGCTGAATGGCTGCAACAGAAGCTGTACTGACCACAGAGGCCTAAAATATTTACTGTCTCTTTACAGAATAAGTTTGCTGACTCCATATAGATGTTAGATCTCCTTTATTTTCCCTTATCATCTTCTCTATAATTTTTATCTTATATTTTCTTATTTAATGTTATTAAATTTCTTCAAGCCTTTCAGCCATGTCTCTGACTACATTTACTCTCTCTTAACATTTCTAATATGATTTTCATTATCCTAATGCTTTTCCTTTTCTCTTATACTTCTTTCCTGAGGTATACCCACTGATATTTCATCTCCTTCTATTGTCCTAATATCTCTTAACATTTGTGTTGGTGAGGTTTTAAAAAATTGTTACTATATTTTCTGTTACAGATCATACCTATAATTTCTTTGAGTCTATGAACAATGACATGTCACAACTCCAATAAAGGCTCACTGGTTAGACCTTTAAAGTATTACAACACTTACTTTTAGTGAAATCAGTATATTACTTGGGATTCCAAGGAGGGGTTCAGACATCCTCCTGCATGTGGTCTAGATTTTATAGTATTTACAGTATGTTTCTTTCCTTTTAAAATTATTTATTTATCTGTCTATCTATCTATCTGTCTGCGCCAGGTCTTAGTTGTGGCACACGGTATCTCTGTTGCCACATGCGGGACCTTCCTCATGGCATGTGGGCCCTTTTAGTTGCGGCATGTGGGCTCTAGTTCCCCGACCAGGGATCAAACCCGGGCCCCCTGCATTACGAGTGCAGTCTTAACTAATGGACCACCAGGGAAGTCCCAGCAAATTATGTTTCATTGTTTGTATTTTGGGGCTTAGCCTTATGCCTCGTTTCTCTAATGATGCACTTCTTTTCTATTTTCCTGTCTTCTTATTTTTAGGGAGTTTCCAAGGAGAAGGGAAGAGTAAAACTTTCTTCACTCTGCTACCTTTAACTGAAGTCTTCTCCTCACACACTATACTTTAAAATGAGTTAATCTTTTAAAGCAATAAATTATAGGCTTGATAGGTTTTAATGCATAGGTGAACGGAAGATAAAAATCCAACATCAGCAGTGTGAAAGAACTGCTTAGAAGAAGGCTGTGCCAGGAACAACATTTGTTTGGAGATCTGTTTGAGCAGCTGTGCCAAATCAGTTGTATCACTTGGATTAAAAGTAGCTGCAGAATGCTGTACTCTAAAAGACTTCCATAGCATGTTTACAATTAGGTTTAGGGTTACTCTTAGCAGTTTCACCTGAGCATCTCTGAAATCCCTTGTTGTACTCTTTTATTTGATTTGGCCCTCATTTGTTGACACATATGTATATAATTGCTTTTACATTTCCATCTTCTGCCACTCTCGTTCAAATATCTCCTCCAATTTTAGAAGGTTAGGTTAAGTGATTTCTAATGCTTAAAATTCTTTGGGTCTAGGTCATGCTATTAGTTATAATACACATTGTGCAGTATGAAGCTGAATTATGTTTTAAAAACATCTATGTATTGACTTGAAGGACATGTGCCAAACAGATTTTAGGTGATTATATCTGTATAGTTCCCAAATTATTTACAGTAATTATGTATTATTTCACAATCAGAAAAAAAAATCACAAAAATACGCTATCCATAGTGCAGATATCAAAAGATATGGTACTCACATTAACAAACCCTCTTACATTCTTTCCCAAATTTTGCCTGATTTTTTTAAATCACCATCTATAATTGAAGGTTTGGGTTTCTGCAGTCTTCAGAGTTGTTTACATGTAGCTCTTGAGTCTTACGTCACATTGCTGGTTGATGCCTTTGCCCATAAAAGGATCCTCTGTCCCTAAGTGTTAATTTCCAAGTTGGCTGGTCAGCAGCTCTCACTAGCAGTGTATGGCTGACTATATCATTTGAATTTGTGTTCCAGTGGGTTCTATTCATCTTGCTAAAAGCTTGCCTCATTTCAGCTTCCTTCTGGGAATCTGTTTGGATGACATGAGTCATCCTCAATATATGAAATTCCAGAACATTGGGTTGGGCTACTGGACTAACAAATAGACTGTGTTCCAAGTGCTGGCAGCAGTGCGTCCTCATGCTATTTAATGTTTATTACAGCTTAGAAATGACACTGATGAAAGTGATCCAGGAATAAGATGTGACAGTTAAAGCACATTTTCAATCTCCAAGCCACAGAGATGACTAAACTGTCAAGCTGTAGATCTTATGTTTACTCAAGGGCTGGATGTCCCGCTCCACCAGCCTCCCTCAGGACACTAATAGACAGACAACATAAAACCTAAGTATTTGATAAAATATTATTTAAAGCAGTAATGGGAAGAAAGCTCACTTCCTCTTTATATTGCTTTGCATAAATTTGCTTCATATTGCAACAATAATATGTTTTGTTAGGTATTGTCAGAAAACAGCCCCTCACTTCAAATGCTATTTTAGAGCATACCTTCAATAATGAATACTAAAGATTATTCACTAGAGACCACCCCTGAAGCTCCTTTGCCCCTTCACATCCTATATTCAACCTTTAAATCTCTTTATAGAATTCTGTTCTCTCTGGTCACTGATCAGAGGTCCCTTTTCTTCCTTTTGTCTCTTGCTCTGCCCACTGTCTCCACCTCACATCGATAATGAAGTATAAGAGACACTGAAATTACAATTAAAAGCATTATACTTTCCATATTTTAAAAAACCACTATACACATCCAAAATGAATAGAGATAATATCGTTTCCTAAAATATATAAAAACATATCTAATATATATAAAATATTAAATATATAAAATATAGGAAATTGCCTTCAAGTGTATCTAGCATATAAATGACAAGGAACACAGCCTTGGCTGAGTGAAATTTGTTTTTCTCCTGAAATGTAAGGAAGACACAGGGGAATGTTTTAGGTTATACCTGTAATGAAAGAAAAGACATCATTTAGAATTCTACAGGTACTAAAATTAGACTGAAAAAGCAAGTAAGGTCTTTTGGTAAAATTCTTTTAAAAAAATATTCATGCTATCTTGAGAAATTGTCATTTATCTTCAAGGATAAGTTGGTTAATATGAAATTTATTTTTCAAATATTTAAACAGTCTCATTACTCAGTCTCTGAATACAGAGATAAAAGGAAATCATTAAACGATAAGCTCAAAGACAACTTATGCATTTTTATAACAGTGTGCCTTTTCTATCAAACTAAACTGAGTTTGAAAGATTCCTTTCCTCCTACTCTGAAATTCAAATGCACTGGTTGAAAGAAAAGCAAACAAGGATTGGGTGGTTGCCTAATCAGGAAAAGGAAATTCAATTGTAAAAATAATCTGAATGAGTCCCACTAATCTTACAGTACAAATCTTATTAAACGGATTTATAGAAGATCAAGTCTATTGGTTATAACTACAAAAGGCACAAGAAAATGCTTATCTCATAAAAATGCCAATCCAGTTCAACAAAAAACATATATGAACACATCAACAAGATATCAACAAATGTTATTTTGGCTCATTGACACTACAATGTGAGTTTCCTTTAACATCCATAACCTTTTTCTCAAAACAACAACCATTACAAAAAAAACTGAAAGGCAGTGTGTACTTAAATCTGATCATCTATTTTATAGTCTGTTTTTCTTACATTATAAATCATGCATTTTCATTTAAAAAAACTGGCAGTACAAGATCTGAGTTTAAATTCCTATCATAGGATGAGGCAAGGACTGTTAAAAAAGGCAATATAATTGTCTTAACAGATATTGTTTCAAATTCACATTATCCAACCTTAGCTAGATGATGAAGTTTGCTCAGTAAATGCTTTCACACGTTTCTAGTAGACACTCAGACTTTTTCCCTAAAGAGCCTTACAGAATTGCTTCCTATACCTCTCAGTAAGACCTCACCTCCTACTATACCAAGGTCAAGATCTTCTGAAATTCACTCCCAAGACTTCTTTCTTTTCCATAGAAAAGCTTCTCAATTTTCTTTCTTTCTTCCTCTCTATCTACCTCCTTATCTATCTATCTATCTATCTATCTATCTATCTATCTATCTATCTATCGTATAGTTGAATTACAATGTTGTATTAGTTTCTCTCTTAATCTATATCAGGAGATGAAGCATCTGTATTCCTTTTCAAAGTTAATCTCTTTACTCCTTCAGTTTTGGCTCTTTTCCCCAACCTTAAACATGTCTATTTATGTATTATATACATTCACCCACCCCACAAACTCTACCTTCACTGATACTACTATTGACCCAAACTAGTTTTTTCATTGTCAAATTTTCCATCACCCTTCCCTCATTTCTCATATATTAATACCTTTTGGCAACATTTGACACTATTGACTACCTCCTCCCTCTTGAAATTCTTTTCTTTGAATTTTATGTCGCTATAAGAATTCCTGAATTTACTTCTTGTCCTATTGTGTCTTTGATTAGTTGTCTCCTTCATTGACGATTGCTCTTTCAGCTATTCCCAAAATACTCCTTATTTAGGTCTCCTTTGCCTTTCTCTTGTCACACTTCATTATGCCTAGAGAGCACAAACTTTTTTAGAACTTCAAGTTATTATCACAATGAAAATAGTAACTTGAGTCCTTTTTGTACTGATTTTCGGATCCAAATTTCCAACTGCTAGATATCTCTATCAAATATACCTACATTTTCTTGAACTATATGTTCCCAAACCTGTTCCACTCCTGTATTTCCCATTTTGATTAATTAACTCCAATCTTCTGGTTATTCCCTCAGGCTTTAAGCCTCACAGCCATCTTAGAATCTTCACTTCCTACTCCTAGCCAATTCCATAGCTTATTAAGTCCACCACCACCCTTTTAGCTCCTTTTTTACTCCTTTTAAATCTTTTTTTTTTTTTAAACCAACACTGGTATAATTCAGAAGTTAAGAGCACAGGCCCTGAAGTTGCAAATGGATTTGATTCTCAGCTCCCCCATTTACTAGCTTTGTGATTTTGAGCAAGTTGTGTTTTTGTTTTTAACTACCTCAAACCTTAGTTTCTGCATCTGTAAGTCCAGAGGTGAGGTATCAAAGGGCTAATCTATAAAAACACTGACACTCAAAAACACTAAAAAAAAAAAAACTTTTGCTATTGTTAACTACTCCTGCAATAGCCCCCATCCTTCTAATATATTCATCAGAGTGGTACCAGTCACCCCCCTAAATAAACACAGGATGATACCATCCCCTCTTCAAAACACTTTCATTCGCTTCTCTTTGCTTAAAGGATAATGCCAAAACTTCTTATAATTTTCAATGTTTTCCACAAAATAAATGAACCCAACTCTTCCTCAAAGTACTAGAAGGATACTTCCTTCTAAATCATGACCTTAAAAATGTGTGTTATTAGAGGCTTATTGTTTCCTTTATCTAACAGCTGTCTATCCCATGAATATGAAGAATTCACCTGAAAATTTAACAATTTTTTTTTCTTTGGGAAACTTTGTTCTTGTGTCAAATTGTAAAATATTTTCTTGGGATTCTATAAGCCTTCTGAAGTTAGTATTTCAGATGCCCATGACTGTTCCTATCTCACAAAAAATTTCTACAGTAGATTCATCTAATTTCAGGGCAAACATTAACTTGAATCCTTTCTTTATTTGGCTGGTCATGAGCTCTGCATCAGAGCCAAAGACAAGAGGATCTGGCTGAGTTTCAGAGATAGCAGGTGGGAGAAAAGGTAAGCCAACTGCTAAATATAATGACAAAAGAAACCTAATATCCATTAGGGATGACATGTTGTTGTAAAATGTATCTATTTTTAAAATTCATGTTATTCTTTTCCTAAGTATTTCTTACAGAAATCATTTATAATCAAGTAAAATACAGTAAGTGTGTCTAAAAATTATCATATAGTTTCCTATTTCATCTTGCTTACTGACTAGATTGTATCTAAGTGACTGTTTCTATTTGGAAAAGTAATTAGATGTTTAAATAAGTAAATAGAATCTGGACAGAAATCAGTGATTGCTTTTCAAGTTTTTTCTTTCATTAGTTTATCTTGCTAATAATTTATAAATACACATTAACAGAATATGTTAGTTTACAAATAATACATGTTTCTGGGTGAGAAAAGGGAAGAGCTTCTCAGTGCCCTGCCTTCTGTTGGCCACCCCTTAGTATAGCCAGTAACCACATAAAAGTCCAATATCAGGGACTTCCCTGTTGGCACAGTAGTTAAGAATTTGCCTACCGGACTTCCCTGGTGGTGCAGTGGTTAAGAACCTGCCTGCCAATGCAGGGGACACGGGTTCGATCCCTGGTGTAGGAAGATCCCATGTGCCGTGGAGCAACTAAGCCCGTGTGTCACAACTACTGAGCCTGTGCTCTAGAGCTCGCGAGCCACAACTACTGAGCCCACAAGCCACAACTACTGAAGCCTGCGCGCCTAGAGCCCATGCTCTGCAACAAGAGAAGCCACTGCAATGAGAAGCCTGCACACCGCAATGAAGAGTAGCCCCCGCTCGCCACAAGTAGAGAAAGCCCACACACAGCAACGAAGACGCAACGCAGCCAAAATAAATAAATAAATTTAGGAAAAAAAAAAAAAAAAAGAATCTGCCTGCCAATGCAGGGGACACGGATTCAATCCCTGGTCCGGGAAGATCCCACATGACGCACAGCAACTAAGCCCGTGCGCCACAACTACTGAGCCTGCACTCTAGAGCCCGCGTGCCACAACTACTGAAGCCTGCGTGCCTAAAGCCCATGCTCCGCAACGAGAAGCCACCACAATGAGATGCCCGTGCACCACAACGAAGAGTAGCCCCTGCTCACCCCAACTAGAGAAAGCCCACATGCAGCAACGAAGACCCAATGCAGCCATAAATAAATAAATAAATAAATAAATAAATAAATAAATAAATAAAAATTTAAAATATGGAGAGAGAAGGAAAAGGAGGCAGAAAAATCAAAGCATTAGATTCACTGTTCCAATAAACAATTTAGAATTTAGTTAAAATTTGAGCTTTGATTATTTCATGATGACTAGCCTCCTTTGCTAATAAAAATGACAAAAAAAGAACTCATTTAACTTGAGCAAATTTCATTAGCTTTCTTGACTTAGACCACATTAAAAGTTACTGGCTCCAAGGAGAAGCAGCTTAGTGTATATAAAAAATTGTTTTTTCAGACGAAGCACACTTGGCCTAATGAAAAGTCATTAAAATATTAACATTAGGTAACATCTCCCTCAAGATTCTCCTTTAGGTTTTACTTCAGCTGATTGTGTTGTTAATGAGGAACTATTAAATTACTGTCAGCACCTCCCTGGTGGCACAGTGGTTAAGAATTCGCCTGTCAATGCCCCGGACATGGGTTACAGCCCCTGTCTGGAAAGATCCCACATGCCGCGGAGCAACTAAGCCCATGTGCCACAACTGCTGAGCCTGTGCTATAGAGCCCACAAGCTACAACTACTGAGCCTGTGTGCCACAACTACTGAAGCCTGTGTGCCTAGAGCCCGTGCTCTGCAACAAGAAAAGCCACTGCAATGAGAAGCCTACACACCGCAATGAAGAGTAGCCACCACTCGCCACAACTAGAGAAAGCCCATACACAGCAACGAAGACCCAAAGCAGTCAAAAAATTTAAAAATTAATTAATTAAAAAATATATATATTATTAAAAAAATAAATAAATTACTGTCAAAGAGTCTTTCCCCCCGTCTCTAAGGATGAATCACTTTGTAATGGTATTTATGTATGGCTAAAGTCAGGTTTTTAAACTTACCTAGGTATCCAAATAATAAATGAAAATGCTGCTCCTGTGTGTGGAAAGCAGCACAATAATTATTGTTTCTCAAGGACTTAAGAAACCATATTAACTACTAAAGCAAATGTCACTCTCTAGAGCTGTGCCATACAGAGTGTAAGAAAGTAAAACCAAGATAAACTGGAGTAATGCTATGAAATTCACTTCCACATTTGTGTTTTACACTGTGTTAGTGAAAAGAAGTTCTATGAGATCATGATAGATTATATGATAGATTATATAAAGCTCCTGTATAATTTCAGAAAGAAAAAATGGTAGAATTGAGACATCACACCACACTCAGCAATGTATGTATGATTGACTCAAAAGAATCCAAGCAGTGGTAATCAGTACCATAATCATATTTCATGTTGGCCATTTAATGTTAGCAAAACATTATCACGTAAAACCAAGGCCACTTGAATTTTACTAGTCTTGTAATATGGTTTTACAGCTGTATAGGAGCTATATCCCTCTTTAACCTTATTTTGTACCTCTGTTACCCTTCTTCCATAGATCCCAGCCCAGTGCTTTCTTACAGTTCCTTGAACTCTCCAACCTTGTTCTGGTCTCATGGCCTTACATAATTTCTCTGCCTAGAATGTTCCTCATGGATTGGTTCCATCTTGTCATTCAGGTTTCATTAAACATCCCCTACTCAGACAGGTCCTCTCTTTCTAGTCACTCAAAAGTAGCTCAACAGTCACTGTGAACACAAGAGTCTGCTTTATTTTATTCTTGGTGCTTCTCACTATGTGATTCTTTCTTATTGAGTTATTTGTTTTTGTTCCCTTCCCTTCTGCCTACACCACTACTAGAGCACAAAGTTGATAACTGGTTCAACTATATGTTCCTGGCAACAAGAGCAATGTACCTAACACATAATGGACATGTTCATTCAAATATTATCTGCAAATTTGAATGAATTATTGAATTAAAGACCTCCACATAGCTCCCTGTAAAGCCCTTCATGACCTATTGCCGACCTATGTCTCATACCAGACTTCTTCTCACTCTCTGTAAGTCAGTATACACTGCTTTTGCACTTACTTACATTCTACATTCTCCTCTTTGGGCATGGGGGTCTTTCCTCATTCAGTCCATTTAAAGAAAGACCCCAGTTTATTCCTTCAGCTGATTAATGACTATTCATTTTTGCAGATCGCATTCAATCACTACTTCCTTAATAACCAAACTAGGACAATCCCCTTAAAAAATGCTCTCAGAGTTCTTCATAGCTCTATTCTAAGCACTTAAAAATTATACCTTTATATTTAATTGCTAGATTGTTTGATTAATATCTGTTCCTTTACTAGACTGTAAGCTCCATGAAAGCAGGAACCATGTTACTTTTACAGCGCCTGGCACATAGCAGGCTCTAAATAAGTATTTATCATATGTATAAATACTTGTGGAATGAAGAAGAAAAACAAAACTTAAGAGAGTCTTCCTCAGTGTAACTATGTAGCTTTTTCATTGTATAGTTTGCATTTAAGAAAGTCTATTCTGAAGAAAAAAGAATGAAAAGAATTGAGGACAGTCTCAGAGGCCTCTGGGACAACATTAAATGCACCAACATTCAAATTATAGGGGTCCCAGAAGAAGAAGAGAAAAAGAAAGGGACTGAGAAAACATTTGAAGAGATTACAGTTGAAAACTTCCCTAATATGGGAACAGAATTAGTTAATCAAGTCCAGGAAGTGCAGAGAGTCCCATACAGGATAAATCCAAGGAGAAACATGCCAAGACACATATTAATCAAACTATCAAAAATTAAATATAAAGAAAAAATATTAAAAGCAGCAAGGGAAAAACAACAACTAACACACAAGGCAATCCCCATAAGGTTAACAGCTGATCTTTCAGCAGAAACTCTGAAAGCCAGAAGGGAGTGGCAGGACAAATTTAAAGTGATCAAAGGGAAAAACCTACAACCAAGATTTCTCTACCCAGCAAGGATGTCATTCAGATTCGACAGAGGAATTAAAACCTTTACAGACAAGCAAAAGCTAAGAGAATAAAGCACCACCAAACCAGTTTTACAACAAATCCTAATGGAACTTCTCTAGGCAGGAAACACAATTGAAGGAAAAGACCTACAATAACAAATGGTCATAGGAACATAGATATCAATAATTAACTTAAAGGTAAATGGATTAAATGCTCCAACCAAAAGACACAGACTGGCTGAATGGATACAGAAACAAGACCCATATATATGTTGTCTAAAAGAGACCCACTTTAGACCTAGGGACACATAAAGACTTAAAGTGAGGGAATGGAAAAAGATTCCATGCAAATGGAAATCAAAAAAAGCTGGCAGAGCAATTCTCATATCAGACAAAATAGACTTTATTTTTTATTTTTTTTTTTTTTTGCGGTACGCGGGCCTCTCACTGTTGTGGCCTCTCCCGTTGCGGAGCACAGGCTCCGGACGTGCAGGCTCAGCGGCCATGGTTCACGGGCCCAGCCGCTCCGCGGCATGTGGGATCTTCCCAGACCGGGGCACGAACCCGTGTCCCCTGCATCGGCAGGCAGACTCTCAACCACTGCGCCACCAGGGAAGCCCGACAAAATAGACTTTAAAAGAGAGACTATTACCAGAGCAAAGAAGGAAACTACATAATGATCAAGGGATCAATCCAAGAAGAGGATATAACAATTGTAAATACTTATGCACCCAACACAGGAGCACCTCAATACAAAAGGCAAATGCTAACAACCATAAAAGGGGAAATCGACAGTAACACAATCACAGTAGGGGTCTTTGACACCCCACTTTCACCAATGGACAGATCATCCAAAGTGAAAATAAAAAAGGAAACACAAGCTTTAAATGATACATTAAACAAGATGGACTTAATTGATATTTATAGGACAGTCCATCCAAAAACAACAGAATACACATTTTTCTCAAGTGCTCATGGAACATTCTCGAGGATAGATCATATCTTGGGTCACAAATCAAGTCTTGGTAAATTTAAGAAAATTGAAATTGTATCAAGTATCTTTTCTGACCACAACGCTATGAGACTAGACATCAATTACAGGAAAAGATCTGTAAAAAATACAAACACATGGAAGCTAAACAATACACTACTTAATAACCAAGAGATCACTAAGAAATCAAAGAGGAAATCAAAAAATACCTAGAAACAAATGACAATGAAAACACGACGACCCAAAACCTATGGGATACAGCAAAGGCAGTTCTAAGAGGGAAGGTTATAGCAATACAATCCTACCTCAAGAAACAAGAAACATCTCAAATAAACAACCTAAACTTACACCTAAAGCAATTAGAGAAAGAAGAACAAAAAAACCCCAAAGTTAGCAGAAGGAAAGAAATCATAAAGATCAGATCAGAAGTAAATGAAAAAGAAATGAAGGAAAAGATAGCAAAGATCAATAAAACTAAAAGCTGGTTCTTTGAGAAGATAAACAAAATTGATAAACCATTAGCCAGACTCATCAATAAAAAAAGGGAGAAGACTCAAATCAATAGAATTAGAAATGAAAAAGGAGAAGTAACAACTGACACTGCAGAAATACAAAGAATCATGAGAGATTACTATAAGCAACTATACGTCAATAAAATGGACAACCTGGAAGAAAGGGACAAATTTTCAGAAAAGCACAACCTTCCAAGACTGAACCAGGAAGAAACAGAAAATATAAGCAGACCAATCACAAGCACTGAAATTGAGACTATGATTAAAAATCTTCCAACATACAAAAGCCCAGGACCAGATGGGTTCACAGGTGAATTCTATCAAACATTTAGAGAAGAGCTAACACCTATCCTTCTCAAACTCTTCCAAAATATAGCAGAGGGAGGAACAGTCCCAAGCTCATTCTAGGAGACCACCATCACCCTGATACCAAAAGATGTCACAAAGAAAGAAAACTACAGGCCAATATCACTGATGAATACAGATGCAGAAATCCTCAACAAAATACTAGCAAGCAGAATCCAACAGCACATTAAAAGGATCATACACCATGATCAAGTGGGGTTTATCCCAGGAATGCAAGCATTCTTCAATATATGTAAATCAATCATTTTAATAACCATATTAACAAACTGAAAGAGAAAAACCAGATAATCATCTCAATAAATGCAGAAAAAGCTTTTAACAAAATTCAACACCCATTTATGATAAACACCTTCCAGAAAGTAGGCACAGAGGGAACATTCCTCAACTTAATAAAGGCCATATATGACACACCCACAGCCAACATCGTCCTCACTGGTGAAAAACTGAAACCATTTCCACTGAGATCAGGAACAAGACAAGGTTGCCCACTCTCACCACTATTATTCAACATAGTTTTGGAAGTTTTAGCCACAGCAATCAGAGGAGTAAAAGAAATAAAAGGAATCCAAATTGGAAAGGAGAAGTAAATCTGTCACTGTTTGCAGATGACATGATACTATATGTAGAGAATCCTAAGGATGCTACCAGACAACTACTAGAGCTAATCAATGAATTTGGTAAAGTAGTAGGATACAAAATTAATGCACAGAAATCTCTTGCATTCCTATACACTAATGATGAAAAATCTGAAAGAGAAATTAAGGAAACACTCCCATTTACCATTACAACAAAAAGAATAGAATACCTAGGAATAAACCTACCTAAGGAGGTAAAAGACCTGTATGCAGAAAACTCTAAGAGACTGATGAAAGAAATTAAAGATGATACAAACAGATGGAGAGATATACCATGTTCTTGGATTGGAAGAATCAACATTGTGAAAATGACTGTACTACCCAAAGCAATCTACAGACTCAATGCAATCCCTATCAAACTACCACTGGTATTTTTCACAGAACTAGAACAAAAAATTTCACAATTTGTATGAAAACACAAAAGACCCCGAATAACAAAAGCAGTCTTGAGAAAGAAAAACGGAGCACGAGGAATCAGGCTCCCAGGTCAGACTATATTACAAAGCTACAGTAATCAAGACAGTATGGTACTAGTACAAAAACAGAAATACAGATCAATGAAACAGGATAGAAAGCCCAGAGATAAACCTACGCACAAGTGGTCACCTAATTTTTAAATAAATAAATTTATTTATTTATTTATTTTTGGCTGCATTGGGTCTTTGTTGCTACATGTGGGCTTCCTCTAGTTCTGGTGAGTGGGGGCTGCTCTTCATTGCGGTGCACTGGCTTCTCATTGCGGTACCTTCACTTGTTACAGAACACGGGCTCTAGGAGTGCGGGCTTCAGTAGTTGTGGCACGCAGGCTCAGTAGTTGCAGCTCATGGGCTCTAGAGCCCAGCCTCAGTACTTGTGGCTCACAGGCTTTGTTGCTCTGCAGCATGTGGGATCTTCCCGGACCAGGGCTTGAACCATGTTCGCTGCATTGGCAGGCGGATTCTTAACCACTGTGCCACCAGGGAAGCCCCTGGTCACCTTATTTTTGATAAAGGAGGCAAGAATATACAATGGAGAAAAGACAGCCGCTTCAATAAGTGGTGCTGGGAAAACTGGACAGCTACATGTAAAAGAATGAAATTAGAACACTCCCTAACACCATACTCAAAAATAAACTCAAAATGGATTTGAGACCTAAATGTAAGCCCAGACACTATAAAACTCTTAGAGGAAAATACAGGCACAACACTCTATGACATAAATCACAGCAAGATCCTTTTTGACCCAACTCCTAGAGAAATGGAAATAAAAACAAAAATAAACAAATGGGACCTAATGAAACTTAAAAGCTTTTGCACAGCAAAGGAAACCATATACAAAATGAAAAGACAGCCCTCAGAATGGGAGAAAATATTTGCAAATGAAGCAACTGACAAAGAATTAATCTCCAAAATATACAAGCAGCTCATGCAGCTCAATATCAAAAAAACAAACAACCCAATCCAAAAATAGGCAGAAGACCTAAATAGACATTTCTCCAAAGAAGATATACTGATTGCTAACAAACACATGAAAGAATGCTCAACATCACTAATCATTAGAGAAATGCAAATCAAACTACAATGAGGTATTACCTCACACCAGTCAGAATGGCCATCATCAAAAAATCTACAAACAATAAATGCTGGAGAGGGTGTGGAGATAAGGGAATCCTCTTGCACTGTTGGTGGGAATGTAAATTGATAAAGGCACTATGGAGAACAGTATGGAGGTTCCTTAAAAAACTAAATATAGAACTACCATACGACCCAGCCATCCCACTACTGGGCATATATCCTGAGAAAACCACAATTCAAAAACAGTCATGTACCACAATGTTCATTGCCGCTCTATTTACAATAGCCCGGACATGGAAGCAACCTAAGTGTCCATCGACAGATGAATGGATAAAGAAGATGTGGCACATATATACAATGGAATATTACTCAGCCATAAAAAGAAACGAAATTGAGTTATTAGTAGTGAGGTGGATGGACCTAGAGTCCGTCATACAGATTGAAGTAAGTCAGAAAGAGAAAAACAAATACTGTACGCTAACACATATATACGGAATCTAAAAAAAAAAATCTGAAGAACCTACAGGCAGGTCAGGAATAAAGATGCAGACGTAGAGAATGGACTTGAGGACATGGGGATGGGGAAAGGTAAGCTGGGACGAAGTCAGAGAGTGGCATGGACATATATACACTACCAAATGTAAAATAGATAGCTAGTGGGAAGCAGCCGCATAGCACAGGGAGATCAGCTCGGTGCTTTGTGACCACCTAGAGGGTGGGATAGGGAGGGTGGGAGGGAGACGCAAGAGGGAGGAGATATGGGGTTATATGTAAATGTATAGCTGATTCACTACATTATAAAGCAGAAACTAACACACCATTGTAAAGCAATTATACTCCAGTAAAGAAGTTAAAAAAAAAAAAAAAAAAAAGAAGGTCTATTCTGGGAATCTGAATTGACCTGAGTCTTTTTTTTTTTTTTTCTAAGAAAACATTACATGTCTAATATTACAAAAGAAAAACATAAATTTGTTTTGGGATGTTAAAAGTTCCAAACTGATATATTAAAGCAAAGTGTCAACATCAGGTTTTTAGACTGCTTAAAAAAGTTATACTGAAAATTGGGGGTAGTGCTAATATATCTTAACAAAAGGAGAGATATATAAACATTGTGCCCTCTGATGTGATGCAACAGGAAGTATAGAGAATCACCTGTGATGTATTCTTGCCAACAAATTGAACTAGAATGTGATTGAACCTCTACATTAAATTAACAGTATGTAGGAATACAGGTGAGAGGAAAATATGTTAAAAGATATCACAAGGATTAGCAAAGTTTATAGGGAATTTCTACAGACAGCACAAGTGATCTGATTTGTCTCAACAAATGACAAGGGGAAAAAATGTAAGTGGAAGATTCAGTTCTCAATCATACTCAGGCAAAATGAAGTTCTCTTTTGTCAGAAATATATTTGATAACACATGCATACAATTATAATGCACCATACCTTTTTTCATTTTTGTTGGAAATAGCACAAAACAGAATTACTTGGTACTCCTATTTGTAGTAATACTATAAACAATGAGTGCATCTGTGTGTCAATTTGCTCTTTTTTTGCACCCAAACTTTCGACAATAAAAAACAAATTTCAATCAACCATGCTAGAGAAAAGGCTGAATTAGTTTTTGCCCTCTATAGAAAAATACCTTAAAAAACTGTTGTCATATGAAGAAGTGATCAAAGAGTATGAAGACAAAAATATGTAGGCATCAAAAAGTACTATAGGGGCTTCCCTGGTGGCACAGTGGTTGAGAGTCCGCCTGCCGATGCAGGGGACACGGGTTTGTGCCCTGGTCTGGGAAGATCCCACATGCCGCGGAGCAGCTGGGCCCGTGAGCCATGGCCGCTGAGCCTGCGCGTCCGGAGCCTGTGCTCCGCAACGGGAGAGACCACAACAGTGAGAGACCCACGTACCGCAAAAAAAAGAAAAAAAAAAAAGTACTATAGAAGTGTTTCAGGAAGTTAATTAATTAAAAATTTTGTTATTATTCTGGAATATGTATTTGTTGGCTTTTGAAATGTACAAATTGTTAGAGCTCTTTTCTCATTCTAAATAAATATTCACTTACATTGCTAAAAAAAAAAAAAGGTGAGGGAATAGGAACCTATAGATTAAAAGAGAATATAATGTATGGTCCTTGTTTGGATTCTGCTTTAAATGAACCAACTGTAATAAAACATGTATGGGACAATTAGGAAAATTTGAATAATTACTAGTTAAATATGATATGAAAGAAATATGTTGATATTTTTAGATATGATGATGGTACTGTGGCTATCCTTATATGTCAGAGAAATATACTGAAGTATTTTTTTTGAAAATGATATGATAAATGATTTGCATAAAACAATCCAGTATATGTTTGTGTGTGTGCAAGGAAATAGGTGAGGGTAAAGATGAAATATCTGCCATATGGTTGATAACTGATGACATTAGGTAATCGATACATGGGATTCATTAAGCTATTCTTCCAACTTTCACAAAAGTTTAAAATTTTCATAATAAAATACTAAGAATATAAAATGGAAGTTTAAAGTTATTGATTACAAAAAAGCTAGGAGGATAGGAATTCAGTACATACTGGGATTCTCCAAGAAAAGCCTTCAAAGACAAGCCTCCTTTCTTGAGTTTTCAGTGTGCATAGATAAATTAATAGAGGATGCTACTCAGGAACAAACAGAACAATCCAGATTCACAGGTTTGGATTTTTGTTTCTTTGTGGCAAGTATTTTTTTCATTCTTTCCACTACCGCATAATTAAATGAAAGTTCTGAAGTGTCCTTAGTCTCACTGAGTCTTTATTACAATAGGCAAGCAGAAGGCAGGGGAAAATGAGAGCCAATTGGATGAAAAAATACAGGAAAAATTAGAGAGAACTGCTGCTGGTTTTGTGAAGAAATGGTTTCTAAAGCAAACACACAAGCAGGAAAAAAATAACCATCTACTCTGTGAGCTACATTCTCCTCCACAATAACATAAAACAAAACAGATTACCCAGATGGAAAAACCCACCTAATTTTGCTCCTGGAAAGTATTGTTTTAAGTCTATCTTCTCTGACAATGAAACTCACAAAGAAGAATGGGGCAGGGTATTATTCTATTATAAGAGAAATAGAGAAACAGTGAGTCATGAATAATACAAATGATATAAGATACAATTCTTTTGGTTCTTTTGGTACATGACCTGAAGGTTGTACAGGGAATGAAACCACGTAGATTAAGCTGTAGTGAAAAGCTACTCAGCGCAATTACATGGGAGTTACAAATATTGCAAAATAAGTTTGAGTGGTGATGTTTTTGTAAAGGATTGTACAGATGTACCAGCTCACTTTTTATAGGCATTTATAGAATAAGAAGAAATATATAAACAAATATTATTTTAATGTTGAAATAAAGGCATAAAACAGAAAACAGAAGGTGAATCTTTAAAGATTATGCAAAGAAATCAACGTTCTGTTTACTTTTAAAAACAAAAGCTGAGGGCTTCCCTGGTGGTGCAGTGGTTAAAAGTCTGCCTGCAAATGCAGGGGACACAGGTTCAAACCCTGGTCCGGGAAGATCCCACATGCCGCGGAACAATTAGTCCTGTGCGCCAAAGCTACTGGGCCTGCGCTCTGGAGCCCATGGGCCATAACTACTGAAGCCTGCATGCCTAGAGCCTGTGCTCCTCAACAGGAGAAGCCACCGCAATGGGAAGCCCGCGCACCGCAACAGAGAGTTGACCCAGCTCACCGCAACTGGAGAAAGCCTGCATGCAGCCGTGAAGACCCAACGCAGCCTAAACAAACAAACAAACAAATAAATAAATAAAAACAAAGGCTGAATATTTTGAAGATATATACATACTGAATACAGTAGCACAAGGCTGTCTCTGAGAGCAGTGGCTATCCAACAGCCTAGAGCAGCTAAGTATTTGCCTTCACCATAATTTTCCTTTTTCACTCAGTTTCTGATGAAATTACAAATTTGTAGGCCTCATTTATAGGTCCCTGCCAGTTTCACTAAAGGACTTTTAAGATATTCAGAAGCCCTGACCGGAGCTATTAGCTTTGAGCCACTCATTAACCTTTATTTTCTTTTTTAAAGAAAACTCAAATAGGCTTGATTTGTATTTCAATTAAATACAAAATTATTTTTAAATGGAAAAAGGGTTAAAATTTCTTTGTCTTGTTTATCTTTTATGCTTGCTAGACTCACTGAAAATGCTGAAGTTACTGAAGCAAAGGATAGATGATTATCTCAAAGGAGGCAAGGAAAATCCTCAGAATACACTAAGAGTCTGCCTCTAGAACCATTTGTATCAGGAAATGCCTTATGGCCTTCAGGATAGTACGGGCTGACCTCTCAACTGTGGAAGTTTCCATTTTTCAGTTGAACACTTGGTATCACAATTCCTCAAAGGCCACATATGTATTCTTAAAGGAAATCTTACATGAATGTGGAAAACATGCTTAATTGAGGGTTACCTTGAATTAATTACCTAGAACCCTCAAGAAACAAGATATGTTTCCTATTTTCTTTTAGAATATTGTAGCAATTTTCAAGAAAACAAGCTGGCAAAGAATTACCAAAGATAATCTTCTAAGAAATCTGTGGGTCAGAGTCAGTCCAAGCCTTAAGCCCAAGGAAATTGAGCTTGTGGGAAGAACATGTGACTTGAGTCAGACAGCCAGAGTTCTAATGTTAGCTCCATTACTGGCTAAGACCACGACCTCTCTCAAGTCCCTCACCTTCCTCTGAACTTCAGTTTCTCCATCTGTGACGTGAGGACTGGATTAGATGATGTTTAAGGTCCTGACTATAAAATTCTATCAAATCATTTTGATCCTCCAGCTTCTATAATACAATCCTAGAAGATGAAAAATAAATTTATATTCAAAATAATGTCCCTGAAGTCCTTATACCTGGCATTATAATCATTCAAGAGTCACATTAACACACTGTATACCTATAAAATCAATAGATCTTTTGAAAATACTTTCAGCAAAAAGGACTAGAAGTGTCGAGTTAATATTAATTATCTAGAAAATTATTTAATCAATTTGAACCCCTCATCACCTCTATTTTTAAAGCATTTTAAATTTCTATCACACAGTAATAGTCACCTAGCTTAATAGATGATATTGTATTATAACACTAGAAGTACTATACAGTTTTTAGAGGGCAGTCTTCAAAGCACTATGGATATGGTCTCTGCCTACCCCCACCTCCCCAAGTTAATGATAATATGCTAAACTTTTTGGTTTCTCCCGTCACTGAAACAGTTTTAAAAAAATACAACACCTAAAATTTGTGTGCTTAATTGGATGTAAATTATATTTCAGTTAAAAAAATGTTTTAGTGCTTGCTGGCAAGGTTAAAAAAATCATCCAAACACAATTCAATTCAAAGATTTTCTTTAGGAAAGTACAACTTTCTCTTTTTTCAGTATTCTGTTAGAGGATGTTTGCCTTTATTTTCAGTGATTTTCAGGCTTTCAAATGAAGAGACTAACTCAGAGGATATAATTTCTAGACAGGGTAGATATATGGATTCATTAATTCATTCAGTAAGTAAATTGTTACTTGCTGATAGATGAAAAAGAGGCTTTTCCATCTTTTTACATTATTTGTCAAATTCACTATAAAAAAATAATAGAAACTATAATGATCCAACCAAGTGTTAGATGTCTAACATATTTCAAAAATAATTTATGACACACTTACCATATATTATTTACAATCCTTAAGATACAAACAAGCAATTCATAAAAGAATACAAATGGCCAAATAATCAGAAAAATGTTCAATCTTAATAATGACAATTATTAAAAACAATGAAAAAAAAAAAACAACAATGAAATGAGTTGGGCTTTTCTTTAGAATGAAGAGATTTAGTAGTATCTAACAGGTGCTCTTTGCCCCAACAATTCTGCTTTCATTCTTAATACTGAACTTGTCACAAGTATACAGATATGAGTGTTCACTGGAGAATAACTTCATGAAGGCTCCAAATTTAGTTTTGTTTACCACCATGTTTTCAAAACCAAAAACAGTGCTTAGCACACAGAGGGTGATCATTAAATATTTACTGAATGAATGTTCACTATAGCACTGTTTATTATAGTGAATATTTGGAAACAATCTAAATAAATTATGATATAGCAATACAGTGAAATACTATATAGCTGTTAAAAAAGAATGAGGTTGATCCACGTACAAATCTTTGAAAAGAATGTATCATGGACCTCTTAAGTACAAAAATTAAGTTATAAAATTAAATATAGTATGATTTTATATTTGTGTTAAAATATATGATTCTGTATTTGTGCTTAAAATATATCCACACATTTGTATATGTGTAGAGAAGTCTGGAATCTACATCAAACTGTTAATGGTTTTATCTCTTAGGAGAGATGACTTGCTTTTACTCTATAACACTTTTGTATTTTCTGACTTACTTACAAATATCACATATTACTCTAATAAGAAAAGATTTCTAAAATTAAAAAAAAAATTTTTTTAATGCACATAGAAAAAAGTTCTGGGAGGATGAAATAAAAATACAGTGGTTAACCGTGGATGCTGGGATAATGGGTAGCTATTTTTTCCCTTTAATGCATTTAGTTTAATAAGAAATAATGCCACACTGGGTAGTTTTATTACCCCTTTATTCATTTCTATAAAAATCAAATTGAAACCTGCTGTATAGCACAGGGAGCTCAGCTCAGTGCTCTGTGATAACATAGATGGGTGGGATGGAGGTGGGGAGGGAGGTCCAAGAGGGAGGGGATATATGTATACCTATAGCTGATTCACTTCATTGTACAGCAGAAACTAACAAAACATTGTAAAGTAATTATACTCCAATTAAAAAAAAATCAAATTGGGAGAGTTCCCCAGTGGCCTAATGGTTAGTATATTAAGCTTTCACTGCCATGGCCCAGATTCAATCCCTGGTTGGGGAACTGAGATCCTGCAAGCTACACTGCATGGCCAAAAAAAAAAAAAAAAAAATCAAATTGTATGTATCAAGAATATGAGTTATTTTTGTAATTAGGGAAAATAACATAAAAAATGTCAAAACCTCCAGTTATTTAATTATGTTAATACTGTTTTGCCATCAAACTGAAGCTCATAGAGGTTACATAACATTTACAAGGTCACATAGCTAGAAAGAGATATCTAAGGCAGTTCCTTAAGAGTTATGATTCACAACAAAAATATAACAATTATGAACATCTGTGCACCAAATAGCACAGAAGCTATTTATCATAAAGTAGAGAGAAGAGATACAAGATGAAACACACAGAAATATATTAGTAACAGGAGACTTTCACTTCTTAGACCAACATGATCAGGTAGACAAAAATAATAGGGAAAAGGCTAGTTAATCTAGTTAATAAGCTAGAATATGTATGTATATAGGTATGTGAGTATATTCTGTACCTATCAAATGTCCATGGAACATTTATGAAAACTGACTACATTAAGTCACAATGAAAATATCAATAAATTCCAAAATGTAGCAAAAATAAAAGAAACATTCTGTAATCATAGTGCAATAAAACTAGAAATTTGTAGCAAAACCAGAAAATAAAAAAGTCCTTCTGCCTGGAAATTCAAAAACTTTTTGTTAAACAATTCTTGGTCAAAGAGGAAATAAGGATTATTTAAATTTCCCTCTTAAGGCTTTGGCCTTGCCTTATATAGGATGCAATATCTCTATAATTGTTTTAAATGTTTCTATTCGAGAAATGTTAAGGTACTTGCTGTAGTTTAGGGCAAAGGTAATCAGAGCATGGACCTGGCTTTCCTGGAGTTTTGTGGAAACCCCTGGTGGATCAATGAGCTCTAACAGTTACAAAGTAGCATTATTTTAAACCAATCTGTTCACTTGGGCCAAGAAACAGATACCACATCATAGGCACCTTATCAGAAGCCAGCATCTCCAGTCACCAGGATCTGTAATCCAATTGAGGGATGAATAAGTTAACAGTGTGCCCAGGTGTTATTTGGTGTTAGAGGAAAACTTGGCACATCTCCCTAGAGTTTATTTATCTTGGAGTCTGATAGAAAGGTTTTTTTTTGCAGTACGCAGGCCTCTCACTGTTGTGGCCTCTCCCGTTGCGGAGCACAGGCTCCGGACACGCAGGCTCAGCGGCCATGGCTCACGGGCCCAGCCGCTCCACGGCATGTGGGATCTTCCCGGACCGGGACACGAACCCCTGCATCGGCAGGCGGACTCTCAACCACTGTGCCGCCAGGGAAGCCCCATAGAAAGTATTTTGATATTCCTCCACTGTTTGAAAGTTTGCTTTACCCACTTCACTTTTATGGAAGACTTACATTAGTCTGTGGTTTCACTAACCAAAAGAAATCTGAAGATGATTTTCATTTTTATGAAAAAAGGCAAAAAGCAAAAATAGCATTCAGTATTTGTTTTGCAATGAGCCATGGTAGAGGCAGTGCACAACCCGAGCGATGAGAGTGGCACTGCCAACCTCCTTCCCTGGGAACCACATTGAGCATCTTGTCATCAAGCCACCAGAGCTTTCAACTGTGTCTGTGAGAATCCATGTTTTACTTGGATTTACTTTGTGCATCCATTAGCAAGAGCTGTCCTAAAGTAATTGCTTTTTTGTTTTATGCCATTTCTGCTTACAAAGTTTCATAGGAATGCTCTACTTTTGGATACCAGTGAAACCTTATACATAAAAAGATAGGGCTTCCCTGGTAGCACAGTGGTTAAGAATCTGCCTGCCAGTGCGGGGGACACAGGTTCGAGCCCTGGTCTGGGAAGATCCTATGTGCCGTGGAGCAACTAAGCCCGCACTCTAGGGCCTGCGGGCCACAACTACTGAGCCCGTGTGCCACAACTACTGAAGCCTGTGTGCCTAATAAATAAATAAATTTATTTATTCTAAAAAAAGATATACATACTTAGTACATAGTAGAATTTTAAAATGTATGCAAGCTTCAAATGGGAATTTGAAAATGGGATTTCAAAGAAACTTCACACCTGCCAAAGATACCCTAGGATCCTGAGGGGGTCTATTTCTCACTCTCTGTAGTTAGGGGTACTGCAGGAGAATAGCTTGAAAATCTCCTGGTGTAGTAACTTTTTTGGTTACAATGCCAGGCAAGATCCAGTAAAGTAAACAATGAGGTAGCTTTTGTGGATACAAAGTAATCATAAAATTAAAAAAAAAAAAAAAGGAAAAACTTGAGAACAAAAGTTTCAGTGCACAACTGTAGGTGACCAAAAGCACCATATAATAATGCCTCATTTGCTTGGCACGATCAGAAAATTGAGTATTCCACATAAGTGACTTTTCCATGAAACTAAAGCTTACTCTTTTAAGTATAAAATCTTTTTAAGTTTTAATTTTCCTCTGAAGAACTCCCAAAGTATTTTTCCTTTATCTTTTTATTTTATTTTATGCAAATATATTGTACAATGAATCCCCATGTACCCGTCACCCAGATTCAACAATTGCTAACTTACGGTTGGTCTTACTTCATCTGCCCCACACTCCATTTCCCCCACTTATATATTATTTTGAAGTAAGTTCCCAGAAGCTATATCACTTTATACACTAATATTTCAATATCTCTAAAAGATAAAATTATTTTAAAACATAATCACAATGATCATACACACACATTTTCAATTTTTAAGCAGTTTTAATGGAAATTTTTCTTAAATTTACTCATTTTAGTTATGGATTATGATACAACTTTTATTTGACAATCCAAAGTCAATATTCCTGGAAGTGGGGTGCTGCTATATCAAAAACCTAAAACATGTGGTGCTGACTTTGAAATGGGGTGGCAGGTGGAGGCACGATAGGCCTCAAGGAGACTGCTGTTGAGAGCTTAAGGGAAAATGAGGAAAATGTCATCAGCAGCTAGAGGAAATATATGTAGTGGTGGAAATTTTGGCAATATTGTCACCTGCGGTAATGTGGAAAAAAGGAAATGTACCTAATGAACTCAATGTTCTAGCTAAGGAGATTTTGAGGCAGAGTTTTAAAGGTGCTACCTACCTTCTTGTAGCTATCTATAGTAAAATACAAGTGGAAGAGAGAAGCTATTAAAAAAAAAATCTACCATTTTTCTTTTCAAAAAAATTTTAGAGGATATATAAATAACCTGGGATTTTCTGGGTTTGAAAATAACTTTTTCTCATTTCAAAACTTAGCTCTACAGAAGACAAACTATTCTCAAATTAAGAAATAGGCTCTAATGTAAATAAAAACAAAAATAAACAAATGGGACCCGATGAAACTTAAAAGCTTTTGCACAGCAAACAAAACCATAAACAAGACCAAAAGACAACCCTCAGAATGGGAGAAAATATTTGCAAATGAAGCAACTGACAAAGGATTAATCTCTAAAATATACAAGCAGCTTATGCAGCTCAATATCAAAAACACAAACAACCCAATCCAAAAATGGGCAGAAGACCTAAATAGACATTTCTCCAAAGAAGATATACAGATTGCCAACAAACACATGAAAGAATGTTCAACATCACTAATCATTAGAGAAACGCAAATCAAAACTACAATGAGTATCACTTCACACCAGTCAGAATGGCCATCATCAAAAAATCTACCAACAATAAACGCTGGAGAGGGTGTGGAGAAAAGGGAACCCTCTTGCACTGTTGGTGGGAATGTAAGTTTATACAGCCACTATGGAGAACAGTATGGAGGTTCCTTAAAAAACTGAAAATAGAACTACCATATGACCCAGCAATCCCACTACTGGGCATATACCCTGAGAAAACCATAATTCAAAATGAGTCATGTACCACAATGTTCACTGTGGCTCTATTTACAATAGCCTGGACATGGAAGCAACCTAAGTGTCCATCGACAGATGAATGGATAAAGAAGATGTGGCACATATATACAATGGAATATTACTCAGCCATAAAAAGAAACGAAATTGAGTGAGGTGGATGGACCTAGGGTCTGTCATACAGAGTGAAGTAAGTCAGAAAGAGAAAAATAAATACCGTATGCTAACACATATATATGTAATCTAAAAAAAAAAAAGATTATGAAGACCTAGGGGCAGGACAGGAATAGAGATGCAGACGTAGAGAATAGACTTGAGGACATGGGGAGGGGGAAGGGTCAGCTGGGACGAAGTGAGAGAGTGGCATGGACTTATATATACTACCAAATGTAAAATAGATACCTAATGGGAAGCAGCTGCATAGCACTGGGAGATCAGCTCGGTGCTTTGTGACCACCTAGAGGGGTGGGATAGGGAGGGTGGGAGGGAGACGCAAGAGGGAGGAGATATGGGGATAGATGTATATGTACAGCTGATTCACTTTGTTATAAAGCAGAAACTAACACACCATTTTAAAGCATTATACTCCAATAAAGATGTAAAAAAAAAAAAGAAATAGGTTCTAGGCAAACATCAAATTGAAAATGAACCTTTAAGATCCTTCATTAAGACCTTGACAAGACTTAAGGTGATGACTTATAGATCCTTTCAAACAGAAACAAAAAGGCTATCAATAAGAGCATGCCTCACAGATACTCTCTGTTAAACAACAGGGTTTCTAAGAATCTGAAGGGTCTTGTCCCACTGCAGTCTCACTGGGAGCTGGAGGCTGAGAAGGGCTTACCTTGAAGAAATTTTTGGTGCGGGTTTGTCTAATGGAGTGAAATTTATAAACTGATTTAATAAGAAGCCCACAGAAGTTGGGTTGCAGAAACTGTATCGACATGGACAGAAAAGGTCAGAAACAAAACAAAATGAAGGGAGGCTTTGGACCTCCCAAACTTCTATGAGATTACTCAAGAGCAAAAAAATAAAAGAAAAAAAAAAGAAGGAAAGAGACTAATAGAGACTAATTTTTAATGCAAAAGCAAGGATGACTCAGCAGAATCAAGAGCCCAGAGGGCAGAGCCAAGAATTTTAGCAAACAACTCCAAAGACACAAAGATTGAGCCTAATCAAGCAACTGGCAATATGTGTTTGGCTGGATTCCAGAACTGCTATCAATCAGTGACTGCTATGTACCGCTTGTTTTTCCCTCTTTTTCAATGGGAGCATCTATCATGGTTATCCTATAGTACCTGTCCTGCCATTATATGTTGCAATGTATGTGGGGCAGGTAACTTATCTCTTTAGTCACAGGCCTTCAAATCAAGAAGGGATGGTTCTCAAGGAGCTGTATGCAGGGAATTGTAGCTGTGGTGCCTCATTCACACCTGGACTTGATATAGATAAGATCCTAGACTTGGAGTTGCTGCTGTAATGGAATGTGAGTTGAGGATCTTGGTAGAGGAGTTGAATGTATTTTGCATGTGAAAAATGAATGCTTATGTATAGAGGGCAGACTGGAAAACTGTGTTTACTAAAGATGGCCACCACAACATATCCTATCCCACAGGTTTTTCTCACAATATGATGAAGCCAATAATTCTTTCCATCAAGAGGAGGATCTATGATTCTTCGAATCTGGGTAGACCAGTGAACATGGCAGTAGTAACAATATGACTTCTGAAACTAAGTCATAAAAGGCAACAAAGCTTCCACCTGGCTCTTTTGAGAGATTCACTCTTGAAAGCCAGTCACCATGTGCTTAGGAATTCTAGGTCACATAGAGAGGCCACATATAGATATTCCATAATACAGCCTCAGCTGAGGTACAACCTAACAGCCAGCCCAGCCAGACATGTGTAAGGAAGACCCCATCATCATCGGACTGTAACCACATGAGACACCCCAAGCATGAACTATCTCACTGCACCCAATCAACCCACAAAACCATGAGAGATAATAATATAATAACTGTTGTTGTTTTAGGTCACTACATTTCAAGGTGATTTGTTACAAAGTAATATACAACATGAACCCAGTCTACCACTCCTGAATAAATTAAACCCTCATGGCCACAAAAGGATACAGGCCTGTTTACCTATAAATTAAGTGGCCCAAGACTACTGAGCTTCTATAAAAATTTTCTGATAGTTCTTCCTTTTTCTGGTTATTCTCTTTTTGAGTGGTTTCAATAGCTGTTGCTCCTACTCAGATTACTGCAGTAAACCTTGAAAAGCAGCATAATCATCATTGCCACCAGCATCTATTGGGCACTAACCATGTAACACACTATACCTTACATGCATTGATGTCATTTAATCTTCAAAAGAAACTCCTGAGGTGGTACTACCATTATTCCCATATTTACATGGACATACTGAATGACTTTATCCAAGGTCACACAGCTAGGAAGTGGAATAGCCAGGATTCAAACTTGACTTCAAAGGCCCCACACTTTATTATTCATATGGTTCCTATTGATAAAGGGAACTGAGGTAGCCATCTCCTCTGGATAAAGTCATTAAAAAATGTCTGTTGCTTTTCAGCATTTAGAAAGAATTTCCCACACAGAAGAAAATATGTTCAGAAGGGGAAAATTTTTTAATAAATTAATAGAATTTCATATTCTTACATAAATACGCAGAGATCATCTTACAAGTAATATACCTGCACTCAAATAGTAATTATTCAGATTAGTCCTACTTGGTGATTCATGGAATTTCAATAACTAAGGGAAAGCAAATTGGCTCAAAGCCTTCCTGATACAAACAAAAGTAATTTATCCTATATCTAAATAGGCTATATAATTAAGCAGAAACTTCAAAGAAAGAGAAAGAGTATAACTTTTTCAGCACTGTTTTAAAGAGAAAAACATTCTCTAAAGAGAATCCATCTAAGGACTAGCATAAAAAACTTTGATACACTTTCCCCTAGACTAGGTGTATAGATGGTATGGTAAGGAGAGTAATAATACAGAAAGGAGTGAAAATAATAAATACTAATGATTACAGTTTGCAGTCCATACATGGCATTAAATGAAAATTCTCTTTTGTCCATTTTGCACAACTTTAAGAGACAGCTGGCCAGCAGCTGAGTTTTATAGACTTACATTTGACTTGAAAACGTTATAGTCATTTAATGATATAAAGAAACTTAAAACATAAGACCCTCACTAATTTTAAATTGTTGGGAACAAGTAGGGCAACAAAGACAAAAAGTGCCACCCACCATTTCTTAGCCCTCAACAATGAGAAGACCGTTTCTCTTAAAATACTTTCAGCCCCTCCCCCATCTACAAAGACTATCAAGAGTATATCATATGAGGGCTTCCCTGGTGGCACAGTGGCTAAGAATCTGCCTGCCAATGCAGGGGACACGGGCTCGAGCCCTGGTCCAGGAAGATCCCACATGCCGCAGGGCAACTAAGCCCATGTGCCACACTACTAAGCCTGAGCTCTACAGCCCGCAAGCCACAACTACTGGGCCCACTTGCCACAACTACTGAGCCCATGTGCCACAACTACTGAAGCCTGCGTGCCACAACTACTGAAGCCTGCGTGCTTAGAGCTTGTGCTCCACAACAAAGAGAAGCTACCGCAATGAGAAGCCTGCACACCACAGCGAAGAGTAGCCCCCTCTCACCGCAACTAGAGAAAGCCCGCGCAGCAACGAAGACCCAATGCAGCCACAAATAAATAAATAAAATAAATAAATTTATTTTAAAAAAAAGAGTATATCAATATGAACACTATTCCTTCCAGGGAGAATCAATCACTCTGAAGAATATCCACTAAATATATACCAAAAGAGCAAGGCTTTCACGATTTTGAAATGCCTCTAAAATATCTGATTTGTCTTTGTCAGACCACAATATATTTCTTTGCTTCTTATTTCTCTATAATCAAAATGAAAAGCAGTATTATGATTTAAATTATATACTGGATATGAGATCCTAGGAGATTACATTTCAAATGAAGTGCTATTATTTACAAAACTACTTCTGCAATCAAAGCTTTCTGAGCATAGTGGCATATAGCATGCCTAGCAGCTCTTACTGTGTAGCCAGAGCCTTCCCTAGATACAAACTTATAAATAATAAGGACCAGGGAATCCCAGGAATACCCAGGGTTATTATTTTATCAAGCAAAAAGAGATTCAATTTAACAGGAGATGGGGACTTCCCTGGTGGTCCAGTGGTTAAGACTCCGCTCTTCCACTGCAGGGGTGCAGGTTCAATCCCTGGTTGGGGAACTAAGATCTCATATGCTGCACAGCACAGCCGAAAAGAAACAAACCAAACCAAACCCAACCCAACAGGAGGTGTGTATTTCAACTCCACACTTACTATACTTTCATCTGCATTTACTTACAAGATAATAGAATTCGAAAATAAAACACAGCAGAATTATCCTGCAGAGTTTTCTTTTTAATACCACAGTTTCTAAGAGGAGTATATATGATTCACCTTACACCTCATTCAGGTAACAATCTTCGTATGTTTGTTTAGGCTGCTGGGAAGTATATGACATACAACTTCCTGTGTATCTTACCCCCCACACCCAACCCCAAAGTGGGGTGGAAGAAGGGGGACAGAAAGTACTGAAAATAGACAAGTCTGGAACTAGCCTAAAGGTTACTGCCCTTCTCATTCTATTGAAAAAAGCCAACATTCACTTGATACAGATTCAGGAAACAGCTCTTCCTCCCTCTCCTTTGTTAAATTTTGCAACATGAAAGACATACATACACTAGAACCAAACCAAAATGCTGGACTGTAATGCTGTAGGGGTAAGAAAGATCTACAGAATTCAGAATTCTGATGTATATGTCTACAGTTTAAGTGGTCTATGACAATGCATGGCACAGAACAGGTTCCCACAAAGTCTCCTGAATTGAGCCACCGTTTAAACCAGAACCAAAGCCAGTAAATATATCAGAAGTGGCTGGTGGGCCATGTAGTGAGAAGAAGAACTGACATCCTTCTGAGGATCTCTGATCATGCTAGCTGGTCTTCAAATTCCTTTTCTAGTACTCCATATTTTATTGTGTGACTTAGATGGCTTGATGAAGTCTGAAATGCTTTTGAAAGAGGATAACTGCTTTAGTACCATGATTAGAAATATGAATCTAATTTCAGAAGCCCAGAAGGGTCACAAAGATTAATGTAGTGATTGTCTATCTTTTTCTTGGATGCAAATTTGATGGAGAATTCTGAGAGAACAGGACTCAATAGGGGTTAATAGGAACAGAAAGGGAAAGCTAGAAGCCTTGGAGATGAACTTCACCAATCTTACATTTGAATGAAGGGATGAGAGGAAGAGCTAATCCTGTGTGTCAAATATGGTTTAACCTTATTTTATCTGGATGTAGTATGAAAATGGAGCAATTTCCCATAAAATAAAATCAGAGAGAGAAAGCTCAAATAAGATGATTAGACTATAAAATAATATAAAGCTAGCATTATAAATTCTTATAGCTTCAACACTTGCTTGACATCAAGCTAAAGCTAATGTAGTTCTAAATACATCACAGAAGCTATAGACATTTGAGGAATGCCGTAATATAATGAATATGCATTAGCAATCACTCAAATTCCAGCCATTTGACTCTGTTATGTATTAACTGGTACTCATACTACCAACGACAGAATGCGAATTACATAATATTATTTAAATCTAAAACATTTTACTGTCTATTGTGCTAAGATTATACTCTTAAGTACCTTGTTTCCAAAATTTCTAGCCATTCAATCCCATTTTTGGAACTGGTCAAGTTATCTAGCATGTCAGTTCTGCTCACTTGACTGTGGTAGGTTTTAAGGTCCCTAGAGTGTACCTGAGCACTGGTGAACTTAAGAGATAGTCAATGGGAGGACCCAAAGAAAAGAAGTGAGAAATTACAAGCCTGCTCTCTAAGTTTTACTCATCTAATACCCCAAACTCACCCCTTATAAGTCTCAAGGAGTAGACACAGTAATCATTCGAGACAGGCACAAATGAACCAGTTACAGGACTCAAGGACTCTAAGCACCGTCTTACTCTTCCACTTAAGGAAAGAGATAACAAGACATAAAAGATTCAGGAAAACAGCAAAACTGGCTCCAAGACATCATGCCCCATTCTAGACTGTTGCCAGAGGAAGAAATTCAGACGTACCTAATGCTTATTCTCTCAAGTCCCTACTTAGCAAATGTGAAGTTTATTCCAACAAACCACCTGGTCCGTTACAGCAGCTTTTAAAACAGGGGATGTTATAGACTACCAAGCAAGCACTCTGTTGAGTCAACTACTCAAGATGTGCTACTAGGTGACAATACAAAAATACAAAACGATTTTTTAAACACATCTTCTTTACCTATCCCTTAGCAATATGATGTGGTATAATATTTCTAAATAGAACGTATTAGATGAAATTTACTCATCACTAGTTTGTATGTGCAACTATTTATACAGCCTACTACCTATGTGGTTTCACTACAAATCCCATCATTTCAGTGCTACATTGGAAAGCAGTCACTGAGTTGTTTAACCAGTTAGAGTCATATACTCAAAGTCAACAACTACTTGTTTAGGTAATGGCCTAGATACCTATTAAATGAACAGGCCAGAATTCCCTCCACAGACTAGAGTACAGAATAGACTCTGTCCTTGTTCCCTGACAATTGTTACCACTTTCCTCAAGAAAAAGGTATCAATTCAGTATGTATTATGTACAGAGCAACACTGGGGTGCTGTGAAGAAAACAGAGAGGATTAAACCAAGGTCTGTGATGGCTAAGAGGTTACAATCTAATTAGCAAGACGTGATACAATCATAAAATGCACATACACTGGTTTATAATAATGTTTAAGTGCTAAATCAGAGGAAACTCAATGAAATTTAAATAACTAAGAGAAACTGAATTTTCAGTGAGTCAAGATTATTGTGGGCAGGGGTGACTGGAGAAGCCTTCTTGGAGGTGGGACCTCAGCTGGGTCCAGCAATATATTTTATAAGGTGCAGGGGGCAGCAGGTTTGTCTTTCAAATTATGTTTAGTTTGGCTTAATACTAAAATCTTTTTATATTACATTATTAAGCTGATTGAAAGTTTACCCTTTTAAGTTTGAGATTAAAATATGGTCCCTGAAGGGCTTCCCTGGTGGCACAGTGGTTGAGAGTCCGCCTGCTGATGCAGGGGACACGGGTTCGTGCCCCAGTCCGGGAGGATCCCACATGCTGCGGAGCGACTGGGCCCGTGAGCCATGGCAGCTGAGCCTGCGCGTCCGGAGCCTGTGCTCCGCAGTGGGAGAGGCCACGACAGTGAGAGGCCCGCGTACCCCAAAAAAAAAAAAAAAAAATATGGTCCCTGAAAAATCTTTCCCTCTCTCTATAGAAATTTTCTTGGCTATTTTGCTGTTTGAAGTTCAGAAGGTATAGATTTATAAGAGAGGGTAGGAAAGCACTAATTTGATGGTTTGCATAAGATCAAGTACTGTAGGAAATACCTAAAGCTTCAAACTCACATTTTCTACCAGTGTTGGCATGTTTCCAGGAGGATTGAATTCAGTGAGAAAACAGGAGAAACAATGTTTGTGTTTCAAAATAATTTAATCCCAACAAATCTGTGAATTAGTAACTATTATCCTAATCCTTCCAATGAGAAAACTGAGGTGCAGGGAAGTTATACAGCTAAGAATCAGCACAGCTAGGATTTGAAATCAGATGTATCTGATTCTAAAAACTCATCTCTTTCTACTATATGTGACTTGTTTCTAGGTAGCAGAAAGAATGGCTGCTCACTCCAGGCTGATGTGTTCAAATACAGCATAAAACAGGTATGTGTGTGTGTGTGTATGTCTGTGTGTATAAACCTAGCCAGAATTCCACCAACAGCTACCCTGAACTACATTAACTAAACTGGGTAACGTCTCTGAACACTAATCTCATGTCTAATGAAAATATTTCTATGGCAAATCAGTCCATTATGTATCATTCTATTCTTGAACTTCTACTTCATTGCTTAATACCTTATTTAAAACAGCCTTGTTCACTTACTGTTCCATAGGCAACTTTCATCTCCTCAAATTGGTAAGAAACACCTTGTAGACAAGGACATATTCTTCTTTAGAATCTGTAAAGTGCTCAATATGTTCCCATAGTATATATTCGATAAACATCGAATAATTAACAGTTGCTGAGCAACACACCTTTAATTTCTATAAAAAAAAATCTCCTTTCCAAAAGGATTCCTTCAACCACTTCTACTATTAGATAACTAACACTAAATTAAAATAAGTGGCTGCACTTAAAAAACATAATGGTTTTTTTTTTCTTTTTTACAAATTATACTAAGGTGAATATTGCTGCTCTTGTAGGATCTTACTTGTAATAAGACAAGGGTCAGAGATAAAGTGAGCCCTTACTTCCATGAAAGGAGCCAACAAAAATTACATAAACACTAAAAAGTGAATACAACTGCAATTCTGGAATATATGCCAACACACAAAAGAAGCTCCTTTCAATTTGTCGGATAAATGCCTACTCAACAAGCGTGACTTCCTAGAATATAGTCCATTTTATATTCTGTTTCCTTAATCTGCCACTAACTAGGACAATTAGAGAATGTTTTTGGACATTGAAATATATTTCTGTAATACACTGTTTAAAAAACTCTAAAATGTATTTTTTAAATGCACATCTAGCCCCTGCATACCATTTGCAAGTTTATAAACCTAAGTGGTAGGGGGTGGTAGCAGGAGGGGAGGTGGGGAAATGTGTGGCAGCAGAGAGAGAAGAGAAAAAGAAAGTTGTAGCTTCAGTAAATACACAGCCACTAACCTTGCTGCAGAGACACCAAGGTTACTGGAAACCTGCTAGCAGTAGCACTGCGAGGTTTGTGTGGAGCTGCCACTATAATCATTGGCTTCGCTGACCCTGTGATATATGTGGAAATTGGGGAGATTCTCCTGCTGGATCATGAAACTGCATCTGCATGCTAAATATCTAAAGGAAGGAGGAGACCTGGGGAATGGAAAAGAAGGGCAATCTCTGAACTATGTGGAATCCCAACTCCCCTGACAACAGTAAGACTCTGCTTGAACAGCTCTATCGAGCAAGTAAATGACATACACTAGGAATTGGTTGATTCATGTTTTAAAATCATCCCCTATGTGCTTTTTGCTCCTCACTCCGACAAGGGCATTATCACTTTAGAGCTGAAAATATATCAGCATTTAGGAATCTCCCCAAATTCACTGGGTAGCAGGAATTCCCCACACCAGTGCCCTGAAAAGGCAAGGTCGCTCTACAATCTACTTCAGCCAGAGAGGCAGATCGCCCAGCAGCCCTCTCACACTCACCCACGCCTACCCAGGGACAGGCTTTTCCCCAGCACTGGCTCCCTGCACAGTGCTGCATTAACATTTATGGGAGCTGCTGGGTGCAGAGGGCTTTTCCTGACAGACAAGGGCATCCAGAGATCTAATCCCTGCCAACAACTGCTTTGCAGGACTTTCTGCCCTTCTTAGACATGCCAGCAGGCAGCCAGGTTACTTAAATCTATTCTTTAACCTCTCCTAAAACTATATGTAGCCAGTTAAAAAGTATAACTACCTTCAACAAAATGCTCAAGAAAATTATGCATGGCTACAAGACAGCTTGATTTTAAGTAACTTACGCACATTAGCTTTTAAAAACCACAATTACTACCTGCATAAGACGCATGCTTCTAAGAGATCTATTGAGAAAACAGAGCCACATTTTCCCAAATTTGACAGTATTAATTTGATAAGATCTGAAAAAACAAAAGTAAGGAAAACAAAAGCCTATGTACTTCCTTTTAGTCAAATTCAAAGCAAGCAATCTCTCTCTCTCTCTCTCTCTCTCTGAATTAGGCATTCGCTTTTCACTGGTTCTGAAGAGGGAGAAGAAGTAAATATCTTAATGCAGCCCCTCACAGATCCAAGTAAATGGGCTATTCGACCTTGCGGCACAACATGAAGGGTTAAGCAAGGAGCTACATCATCCAACAGTGCCTGGTCTTCCCCTGGCTTCCCTTGGATCAAGCAGCAGGGTTAATTATGTGGAACAGCCAAAAAGGTACAGTAATTAGATATTGACTTTTGGGGGCTGGTAAATTTCAATAATGCCTATGGTTCTAGACTTCATAATAAGCTTCTATTTAACCTGCTTTTGAAACCAAAATCTCAAAGACACAGTAAAAGAATTTTTTTAAAAAAGAAAAGAAGAAAGAAAAAAACAATATTGCTTTTTTTTTTTTTAAACATTTGTAGTTAATTATGAAGACGATCCTTCCCACATGCATCTGATTTTAGGGACTTACATTTTGTTCTCCACCTCACTCCACTCCTGTGTTTTCCTTGGTATGATCTCTGCTCTCTCCCTTCCTCTGATAACACTTTGGATACTACAGCTCTCCCCATGCCCCTGCCCCAAAAGCCACTATTCATCCTGCAGTGTTTAACTTGACATATTTTTCCCTCAGCAGAAAATGGGCTAGAAATCCCAACACTGTTCCACTAACCAAGCTCTCCTAGGGAAGAAGAGAGTGTTCACACAGTACACGCAAAAGTCTCTCAGATGCCAAAGACAGGCCCAAAGTAGTGGCATGCGGCAATTCCATATCTGAGTCCAAAACACACTCCTTCAAGGAGTCACTAGTTGGCGTTTATCATACCTTTGGTCCTAAATAATATTCTAAAATGAATAGCATCACACTTGATTTGGACATGAGGGTAGGGGGGAAGGAACGGAAGGGAATGAAAAACCATAATCTAATCCTTCGAAATATCTAGAGGTCTCACTAGATGCACCCAGATGGCATATCTTTGTCAGGTAATAAAATCCAACTTGAAAACAATCTACACAATGACATTCTCTAGCCAAGGTGGAGCACGAGCAATGCAGTGGTTTCATTTAAACTATTCGGTGAGGTACTTAGGGTGGATATTGATTATGCTTAAAGTACATTCAGCAAAATTCAAACCACTTGAGGTACTGTTTCCTTTTTTTTCGTCTGGGAATTCCCTTCACACTTTCCTGTAGAACTATAGGCTACAAATTACTCAGGTTTGCCATAGCGGAAGAAGGGTCCAGTGAGAGACACCACCAGTCACAAACATTTCTAAATTCTCTGGATTCTTGATCATTTATCTTTTGATAAATGGGCTAGTCCCTGATATACTACTGTAGGATGTTGGCTCATGGTTAGACAGCTACACTAGAATCACAATAACCTCTGTTGTTCCTGGCTTTGCTAACTACCAGCCAAGATACAAATAAAGCATGAGTCCTACATATAAGGGACTTAAAAACTAGTAATGGGGCTTCCCTGGTGGCGCAGTGGTTGAGGGTCTGCCTGCCAATGCAGGGGACACGGGTTCGAGCCCTGGTCTGGGAGGATTCCACGTGCCACGGAGCAGCTGGGCCCGTGGGCCGCAACTACTGAGCCTGCGCGTCTGGAGCTTGCACTCCGTAACAAGAGAGGCCGCGACGGTGAGAGGCCCGTGCACCGCGATGAAGAGCGGCCCCCGCTCGCCGCAACTAGAGAAAGAACTCGCACAGAAACGAAGACCCAACACAGCCAAAAATAACTAAATAAATAAAATTTAAAACTAGTAAGGGAAACTAGACACATCCTTGCAACGTTAAATAAGAAAACGAAAGTTAAAACTGGGTTCCTTAGAAGAGGTAGAAATTCAGTTAGACTTTTAAAAATAGGTAGGATTTAGAGACAGAATAAAGAACATTTGGGAGTGTACGGGCTAAGGAATACATATGGTATGAAGGTGAGAATGTACCAGGCACACTATAAGTGGAAATGGACCAGTTCAAGTACTGCTACACCTCTATAACCACTTCACAATGGAGATTTAAACTGAGAAGGCATATGCATTCTTCTGTATTGCCAATTCTTGAGCTCCTCCCACTGGATGTGTGGTTAGGGTATATTTTGTGGAATCAGCAATGGTGAAGAACGGATCCAGGACAGAGTACGGAGAATCATGATCCAAGGACTACAGAGAGGAGTCTGTAGTCCTGGCAATACCCACTGGTTTCCCTCATGGAAGTGACCCCCCACTCTGATGAGAGTGAAAAGGAGTTTCCCCTTTTTGTGGCCTCTGCATGACCACAGGTCACAGTGTCCTCATTTCATTAGAACTGACCATTTGGATCATCTACAGATCCTCTCACTAAAATGGGTTCCAGGATCACTGGCCCTTCGGCCAAGCCACAAAGACTTTAACTATATCAGAGCAACCACAGGAAGGAAAAAAAAAAAAGAAAGGAACTGACATGAAAAGCAGATAGCTATTTTTCTAAAGTATGTTTGGGAACTAAGCAACTTGCCTTTCTCATCCTTCCCTAAGAATTAGCTCAGGTTAAGCTTTCACACTTAAGTCTCAATCAATTCCCAGAAAAACAAAACATCTGCTTCTAGTACAACCACACAACCATCTGTTTCTGAAAACAGACATACACACCCCAACTCCCAAAGCCTTGTTTTAATCAAAAATGGAATGAATGGATGATGTTTCACACACAGTATACTTTGTGTATATTTTGTCTTTGAGAATACAACCTAAAACTTGGCTGGTCTTAAGATGAATTTAACCCCACAATTCATTTAAAATTGTTAAATCTAAGAAACTGAAGAGGCTGTATCAAAAAGCAAAGCGTCAGCAGCAAAAAGTAACACATGGGGAGAAATTTTAAAAGCTGGCAGCCCAGACTGAGGATATGATCAGTTTATACATCTAAACAAAGAGGTCCCTACTGGCTCCAAGTAGCCTCAGCCTCAACAACTTCTTATCCTCAAACTCCTTGCCTGACAAATTCAAACCATCAAATCTTTCCTGATTACCAATAACAAGACACCAAATTCTACAGCAAAAAGCTCTCTATCTAACATTCCCTCCATAGTATCACCCGCCTTCACCCCATTCCAGTGTTCCAATTCTTAAAATTAAATTAAGATGGCAAAAATATCCAGAAATAAATGAATAAACTATTCATTGAATTACTATCTCTACGTGCCTGTCAGACCCATTAAATGGGCATCACAATATCACCAAATTAAAAAAACATTCTGGGGACTTCCCTGGTGGCACAGTCGTTAAGAATCTGCCTGGGGCTTCCCTGGTGGCACAGTGGTTGAGAATCTGCCTGCTAATGCAGGGGACACAGGTTTGAGCCCTGGTCTGGGAGGATCCCACATGCCATGGAGCAACTAGGCCCGTGAGCCACAACTACTGAGCCTGCATGTCTGGAGCCTGTGCTCCGCAACAAGAGAGGCCGCGATAGTGAGAGGCCCGCGCACTGCGATGAAGAGTGGACCCCGCTTGCCACAACTAGAGAAAGCCCTCACACAGAAACGAAGACCCAACACAGGAAAAATAAATTAATTAATTAATAAACTCCTACTCCCAACATCAAAAAAAACAAACAAAAAAACTGCCTGCCAATGCAGGGGGCGCGGGTTCGAGCCCTGGTCCAGGAAGATCCTACATGCTGCGGAGCAACTAAGCCCGTGTGCCACAACTACTGAACCTGCACTCTGCAGCTCGTAAGCCACAACTACTGAGCCCGCATGCCACAACTACTGAAGCCTGTGCACCTAGAGCTCGTGCTCCACACAAAGGGAAGCCACCGCAATGAGAAGCCCGCACACCACAACGAAAAGTAGCTCCTGCTCGCCGCCAACTAGAGAAAGCCTGTGTGCAGCAACGAAGACCCAACGCAGCCAAAAATAAATAAATAAACATATTTATTTATTTTTAAAAAAACCCTCTATTTTCCTTCAAAATTTAGAGGTCATTTCTCCAATATTTAGTAGACTTCACTGTTGAGAAGCTTGAGCTTTGATTTCTGATCTTTTGTAGTAAAACCTGTTTTTCTCTTGATTCTGTACGATTTTCTTTTTTAAAATCATTACTACGAAATTTAAGAGGTCCTTTGATGTGGATCTCAATATGCTTGGCAATTGTTGGATTATTTCAATATAGAAACTCGTATTTCAGTTATGGAAAGTTTCTTGGAATGGCTTCTTTGATGATTTCTTCTCCTCCATTTCTACTATTCTCTATTTCTGGAACTCCTATTACTTGAACCTCTTTTGGTTATTGAACCTCTTGGACGGGTCCTCTAATTTTCTTACTCTTCTCTCCTAAATTATATTTCTTTCTTTTAGTTCTAGTTTCTTGGTCACTTCAAAACTTTTATGGAATACTCTGTTATGTTTTTAATTTCTAAAATCTGTTTGGTTTTCTGAAAGTTCCTTTTTTAGAGCACCCTATACTGGATGAATTACTTTTTTTCTGAGGATTATTAGTGATATATTAAATTTTTTTTTCCTTCTTCCTGCATAAGCTCTGTTTCCTTTAAGTTGCTGTTTCCTATTTGCTTTGGCTTTGCTCATATTAAAATTGTTTCTCAAATATCTAGTGATCTTTCACTGATTCCTCATATTTAGGAGTGGGGAGTGATGGCTAAAAAGCTGATTGGAAACTTTATGCAAATAGTGGTCTTCACTGCAAAAGTGATCTGGTTGTGCTATTTCCCTGGGGATACCCAAATGATTAGTATCTTTAAGTCTTTTCTTTCAGATTATGTCAGGTTCTCCAGAGAAAATTACCAATCTCTTACTTTGAAGGTAAAAGCTTGTCTGCCAATGTTCTCAGACAAATGAGGGAAGCAGGCTAGAAATACCAATATTCAATACATCAATTTCCATTTATTCCTCCTCTTTCAGTACATTACCCATGCCCTCATGGCGTCTGGGGTTCCTCATTCCAGAAAATCTGTTTCATTTTTTGGGGGGGATTGAATTTTCAGTTTTATTCCAGGATGGGGGAAGAGAATCTGGGGGACTAAGTACCATGTAAAGAGATTTTCAATGAATCCTTCAACTAATTTCTCCTGTTGTCTCATTCCCATTTCACAAAGGTATTGGAAGATGTTTCAGGGTAAGCCAGGTTCCTTTTCAATTTACACCATTACTAATTTCAGGATTCAGTAAAGAAGTACTCATTCTTCTTCTCTTCAGATTTCTAAATCTAAAATTTCCAGTCCCTTCCATTTCCCTCCCCTTTCCTTTGTCTTTTGTTCCCATTGTGGATTTATGCCTAAAAAAACAAAAACCTTTGTTATTTTAGTGGAGTTTTGAGAAAGAGTGAAGGTAAATCTGTGTTCAATGAACCATCTGACTAGAGTTAACGATATACAGTAGTCCCCCCTTATCTGCAGGGTATATGTTCCAAGACCCCCAGTGGATGCCTGAAAACTGTGGATACGACCGAACCCTAGATATACTATGCTCTTTCCCATACATACGTACCTATGATGAGGTTTAATTTATAAATTAGGCACAGTAAGAGAATATCCAAATTTCCAGCATCACTACTCTTGTGCTTTGGGACATTATTAAGTAAAATAAGGGTTACTTGAACACAAGCACTATGATACCAAGACAGTCCATCTGATAACCTAGATGGCTATTAAATGACTAATGAGAGAGATATGCTGGACAAAGGGATGATTCACATCCTGGACAGGACAGAGCAGGATGGCAAGCACACTACTCAGAACAGCTCACAATTTAAGAATTATGAATTGTTTATTTCTGGAATTTTTCATTTAATATTTTCTGACCGTGACTGACCATGGGTAACTGAAACTGCAGAAAGCAAAACCATGAATAAGGGTATACTTAGAAGATAGTTGTTAACAGAATACATCCCAAGAGTTCTCACCAAAAAGAGAATTTTCTTCTTCTTTTCTTTTTACTGTATCTATATGAAATGATGGATGTTAACCAAACCTACTGTGATAATCATTTCACAATATATGTAAATCAAACTGTACATCATGCTCTACACCTTACATTTATACAGTGATGTATGTCAATTATTTCTCAATAAAGCTGGAAAAAAAATCTACCATCTTTAATTGGAAGCACCCACATTTATTTAGATCATATCTGAAATCCAATACTAAAATCCAGGGGCAGATCAAGCCACAAAATTCTAAAAAGCTATCTTGGTGATAATAGTAACAGTAAAGTTAAGGTACACTGTCTACTATACTTTCCCCCAGCCTTTAAAATTTGCCACAAAGCTGAAAAAGAAAAAAGTATAATATTCTAATAACCATTAGGTGTTGATGGCCAATGGTATCTGGAAGGTCAACTTCAAGGTTTTGCGATGTTTGTTATTGTTTTAAAGAATGATAAGAGTAATGCAGGTGGCACTCATTGAAATGCATTAGCATATGCTAAATGACACACCCACAGGCACACCAGGACAGTTCCAAGGCTAACCATAAAAGGCCAAAAAGTGGGCGGTGGTCCATATCCTGGAAATCCCCACCCCTCCTCCAAAATAGTTGGAATAATCCTCCCACTTGTTGGTCTATGAAATTACCCATCCCATAAAAACTAACCACCCCGTATTTTGGGGCCACTCTTGACTTTTGAGATGGACTGCATTCTGTCTATGGAATGTGTATCTCTCTAAATAAATCCACGTCTTACCTATCAAAAAAAAAAAAAAGAGTAATGGAGGTGGGGAGACATAGGGATGGACTTGAGGAGAAGCAAATCACTTCTTTTCAAAAGTTATTTTTCTAAATGTTTTCCACTGGGTACCATTTTCCTTACTGTCTTTAAGTTTCATAAAGAAAATCTATTTTGTCCCACCCCTCAGGCTCCTTTTGGGTGGCAGGGCTGGTTGGGTCTCTCCTGTGCTGAGGCTGCTGGCTTTTGCTTTACTCCCAGCCTCACTGGCTCTGCTGGCAGAGTCCCTGCTGACAGCCAGATTCCTAGACCCTGGGCTGCTACATTCCATATATAGGAATTTTACTCCCTGGAGTTATGCAGTACAGAGTTTGAAGGACTGTATGAATTGGTCCTTCCCAGAAATAAGCAGCTAAACATTTACTATTTTGGAGTTTAAAGCATGCCATCATCGAAGTTTCAAAAAAGGACTTGTATCATTTTGTCACTTTCTATTCTGTTTATTTTCTCTCCGATGATAGGTTTAAAAATAGCAAGATCAAATTAAGCTACTTTTGGAGATCCTTTTGGACTTGATCTTCTTCCAGAACTTCATTGATGAACTACTCACTTGGGGGAAAATTTTGATTCCCCAAAGAGTGACACAATCAGCAGTAAAACAAATATCAAGAGTTTAAAGCTGTTGAGATCACTATGAAACCCTCCAAAACCTCTGAACCTTACCTGGGAGAATTGTCACTTCTGAATTATTAGTTACATGTATTTTATTACAGTTGGTACAGAAAACTACAATTTGGTGGAACCATCTAGTCTTGGAGCTTTGGGACCCTAGAATAGCCAGGAATTATCCACAAGGGAGACCCAGCCCCCGAGATGACAGTGGCTCTAGTTTTTACCCTGAGAGGTTCTTTGGTCAGTGTCCTTTGGTCATAGAAACTCACATGAAACAAGTGCACTCAGCTTCAGTTAGTGTACTAGTATTAGCCCTATCTTGGTACACACCTGATTCAAAGGATGAGAATGATGAGACTACTGATGACTTAGTACCAACTATTTTGGATAAAGATCATATATATAACCTGAAGCAGAAAAGAAAGAGGAGTAAAATGTTCTTTTGTGAAGATAATACAGAAATTAGTGAAGATTTACACACTAAATTTCTTAGGTGTCTACTAAAAATAAGAGTTGTTAATTATGAAAATTTAAGTATTTATAAAGAAGTTAAAAAATAAACTGCTCCAAAGAAGGAAGGAAGGAAAGAAAGGGAGGGAGGGAGAGAGGAAGGGAGGGAGGGAGGAAAGAAGGAAGAAATCTATCTTAACTAATGAACAGATGAAACTTTTGAAAGTTTCTTAATACATATATTACACTAACCCTTCACCAGGCAAAGAAAATTCTATGATGGAACAGTATTCTAAGAAAGTAAGCTTAGGGGTGCATGGAACAAGGAAAATCTGGGGTCACTTTCCCTCAGGACTTGGGCTTCTATCACCAGTGTAAATCAAACATCTAGTGGCCTCTAAGTTATGAAAGACAACTAAGTAAAGAATGGATGGGGGATTGGAGGATTCCCTTATAACATGTGCCCAACTTTGATTGTTATTTCTCTTGTCTACCACATCTGGCATGTGACTGTCAGGTAACAAGTGTTGGTCTAGATAATGACTACACAAAACTTGCATGCCATGAAGAAATGAGAATATAAGCAGCCCAGCAGATTTTCTTCTCATAAACTAGTTTAAAACCATGAATGAAATCACAGTACTGCTCAAGTAAAACAATTCTCGTTTCACTAGAACACCATACTGAGAGTCAAGAGAAGATTCTTCCCCCGCGTCACTCACCAAATTAGGAAATCACAGAGAAGAATATTTTCCCCACAAATCTGCTCTCTCCCTTGTACTCCTCCTTTCAGAAAATGGTACTATCATTTAGTTGTTGAAATTATAAACTTGGCTATCATTCTTAACTCCTTCCTCCCACCTTCCTTCCTTCAGTCACCAAAAACTGTGAGTTCTAGCTTTTATATAGCTGTTAAATCCATCTGTTTCTATATCTCCAAGTCCCTGCCTCCCATCTATCCTACACAACATAACCAAAATTATCTTTCTAAAATGCTAATCTTTTCATGTCACCCTCTTGCTTAAAACCCATTTCACTAGCTTTAAGAATTTTTAAAAGTGCAAATATTTAAGGGGAAGAACAAAAGCAGTAACAGATTTCCAAGAGTTCACTGTCATGAGTATATACTTGGGAAAGGGCCAAAAGAAAAGATATGGATTAGTAAAATGCCAGGAGGAAAGAGGGGAGCAGCAGTGGGGGGCCAGGCTGTGATTAAAGCCAATGCTAAAATTAAAGGCAGCATAAAAACTATTTTTAAAAATGAGTAAATTGCCTTTGTGGCACATTAAAATTGTAATGTTACTTCACACAATAACTTAGATTTTTCAATTCAATAAATATTTAATAGAGCTTCTACTACATGGAAGGCTTTGGGTTATCCACTTATTTGCAATAAGCCACCATTCCAAAGACTTGCCACAATTCCACTTCCCCCATAGCCTACCCACAAGATAACACCTTCTCTGACTTCACTTAAAAACAGAGTTACAAAGTATTTATGGATGGAATAATATGATGTCTGTAATTTGATTTAAAATAATTCTGGGAAGGGAGCTAGTGGGGGGAGGGGAAAGATATAACAAGATTAGCAAAATGTTCATATGCTGAAGTTGAATAATGGGTACGTTGGGGTTCATGGATTAATTATATTATTCTCCTCACCTTGTGTATTTTGAAATTTTTCTATGATAAGAAGTAAAACTAAACCAAAAAATATTAAAAGAAAAAGTGACCCTAGTGCTAAAACACAATGCCTTTTTCATTCAGCAAGGTTTCATACAGGATAGGTAGGTAGATTTTCATATTTCAGGCATTGCTTTGATATGATTTTGAACCACAGTTAGAAAGGTTATTCTTTCAAATTCAATTGTGTAACATAAAGACTTATACCAAAAATTAAAGAGAAAGTGTATGAGAAATCAAAGTTTATTTTCTTAGGTAACAGCTTCTGCAACTGACATATAGAAAACACATTTGCTTTAAGAAAGCCTGAGCAGTGGGCTTTCCCTGTGGCGCAGTGGTTAGGAATCTGCCTGTCAATGCAGGGGACACAGGTTCGAGCCCTGGTCCAGAAAGATTCCACGTGTCGCAGGGCAGCTAAGCCCGTGTGTCAAAACTACTGAGCCTTCACTCTAGAGCCCGTGAGCCAGAACTATTGAACCCGCGTGCCACAGCTACTGAAGCCTGCACGCCTAGAGCCCGTGGCTCTGCAACAAGAGAAGCCACTGCAATAAGAAGCCTGCGCACTGCAACGAAGAGTAGCCCCCACTCACCCCAACTAGAGAAAGCCCGCGTGCAGCAAGACCCAACACGGGCAAAAAAAAAACAAAAAAAAACCGAGTAGCACCATACTTGCATTCTTTTGTTCCTCGATCCATTACAGAAAAAAATTTTTTCTTAAAGTTAGTATCTATTTCACAAATACTTGATTTTAAGTAATCCTGGTTGATATTATAGGATAGGCTATAGGGCGTTTTGTACTTCCAATACTGAAGTTTCTATGAATGTGATCATGCTGTTCTCTTTATCTCTAAAACTACCCTTGGTGTTGGTTATAATGCCCTACAGCAGCAGTGGGGTGGGGGGAGGGAGCATGGTTCAGGCAGTAATGTGAGCGATGGGGAGCAATAGGGAGCAGCAGATGAAGCTTCGCTCACTTGCCCGCCACTCACCTCTTGCTGTGCAGCCCGGTTCCCAACAGGACCGGTACCAATCTGGGGCCCAGGGGTTGGGGACCCTTGGCCTACAGCAGGGTTTCTTAACTTCAGTACTACTGACATTTTGGGCTGGATAATTCTTTGTTGTAGGGGGCTGTCCTGTGCATTGTAGTATGTTTAGAAGCAGCCTTGGTCTCTAGCCACTGATGCCAGAATCAATGCTGCCCCCAATCAGTTTCTGACAATGAAAAATGTCTCCAAATATCTCCGGGGTCGGGGCGGGGGCGGCGAAATTACCTCCTCTTGAGAACCACTGCCCTCCAGCAATTAGACAATATAATTTTTGCTTACTTAAAAAATACCCGGGACTTCCCCAGTGGTGCAGTGGATAAGGATCCACCTGCCAATGCAGGGGACACGGGTTTGATTCCTGGTCCGGGAAGATCTCACATGCCATGGAACAACTAAGCCCATGCGCCACAACTACTGAGCCCGTGTGCCACAACTACTGAAACCTGTGCACCTAGAGCCCGCGCTCCGCAACAAGAGAAGCCACTGCAAGGAGAAGTCTGTGCACAGCAATGAAGAGTAGACCCTGCTCGCCACAACTAGAGAAAGCCCCATGCAGCAACAAAGACCCAATACAGCCAAAAATAAATAAAAATAAATCTTAAAAAAAAATACCCTTACTTCATAAATACATTTTCCTAATCTAATACAGTAAGACACCCTGGAGTGTGTGTATATGTTGCCATCATTACTTACAGGAACAGCTTCCTAGTCGCAGAATCATAGAAGTGTCTTGATCTAGTTTGATGTTCTCAATACGGACCACAGCCCAAATCTGTGGCTGTATTCAAGAATTTAGGAGTTTTCTATAAAACGTTTAAAATTTTCTGCGTTTACCACTGATGATCTTTGAAAATTTGGGTCATCTGACTGAATACTTTATAATTAAGTGTTGCCAGGATATTTGTGCCCATATTTGTATTTACCAACACAGGAAATCATCAGTTTCCCTCACTATCCTAGGCTAATGAGAAAAGTAGAGAGGCAGGCAATACAGTTGAGCCAGTGAAGGCCAAATGATATCATGATACACTAAATCAAAGACTTATAATAGTTTTAATAAAAACAATTAAAGAATTAAATTATCATCTCATGCACTGTAGTCTAGGTAGCCCAATGCAAAAGAACCTATAGTGTAGCAAGGAATAACATATTCACATGGGAAGCAGCATTTTAGTTTCGGCAAACCATTATCATTCATCATGCTGATGTTGTTAATACACTGGTTTTGTAGTTTTGTTTGTACTACACTTGTTTTGGCTTTGTAGCTCTACATGGATGTAACAGAGGGAACTTCTATTTAGCTTCATGTTTGTCTACACTAAAGCTGAGTACATAATTAAAAACAACAACAATATAGTTTAAGAGTTTGAATATTCCTTTGAAAGGATCTGCACAATACTCAAATTTGAAAATTGCAGATCTAGTCCACTGTCTTCATTTTACTCAGAAGAAACTATAGTCCAGTGGTATTAGTAACTTGTCCAAAAATCACACACCTAATCACTGGCAAAGAGAGCATTACAACTATAGGTCATTTCATGCACCAATTGTTATTGTATACCTCAGTGTCCTGTTTAAACAACATACTTAAGTAAACATAACTGGAAGTTTTTTCTTTTCACATACCACATTCTAAATTGAACTTATAAACAGTGAAATAACTCAGTATTAGAGATACAGTATAAACAGACTATAGCAATACATTATTTTACATGTATTTGCCTACAAAATAAGACTGAGCTATCATTCTATTAAAAAATAAAAAAGAGTATATGGATGTTACTCTTGATCACGAGCCGTCCCAAATTTCAATCTTCCAATCCCACACCTTGTAAGGCTTCTTGGCATTTTAGAGGTTGCTTAAATGTTGCATTTTTTTTTTAACTGTGAAACATTAGAAAAAGTTTTCTAACAATAAGGAATTGTTACATTACCAATAGTATGTTCATGTAACAGAACACTTGAATAAAGATAGTGACCATTTATTAAATGATACTGTATATCAGATTTTGTGTTAAATGCTTCATATGACCTCATTTAATCTTTACAACAATCCTATAATTTATCTCCATTTTACAAATGAGGTTTACTTTCCAACTCATGTGTTAAGCTGAAAAGTCCAGAATCAAAGTCTGATTCCAGATTCTGAACTTAAGCTTTATGAAAAGCTTCCACATATTAAAATTCTCATGTCAGTGTCACATGAAAAGATATTCAATGTAATGCTATGTGATAAAAACAGCGTAGAAATAACATATACAGGAAAAGTCAGGAAGGTTCCAAACTGTTAAAAGTGAATATATCACTAGGTCTTATTTTCACACAATTGCACTTTCTAATTTATTTGTAGTGAATAAATATCACTTGCTAAACAACAACAGAGTTTTAAATAATAAAAATCAAACCAGCCTGGGCAACCCAGTCATTCACGGCAGTCTTGGCAACAAGACCCCCATGCTCTAGTTACAAATTATGACTTAGGTTCCAAACAGCTTAAAAATAAAAAATCTTCCTTTCCCTGTTTCTTATACTAGGTAGTCTCAGTGAGGATTTACCTATAAATAAGCAAAAAAAAAAAAAAAAAAAAAAAAGAAGAGAAAAGAAAAAAAGGAAAAAAAATAGCATGTCACTTTACAAATTTTCTTCTCAGTGTTGAACATCTTTCATGTGATAATTACTTAATAAATGGCCATTTTCATACAGCTTCCCAATGACACAATTTGAGAATTATGCAGGAAATTTTATAACTGCATTAAATGTTAATCAGTTTCAAAAAAAATACTGTATTTGTGAAACTTATTAGCTAACCATTTAAATGGAACATTCCTTTCATTGTGCTTTTAAAATCCATTTACTTCTGAAAGAAGCCTGTATTTGCTCAAAACAGAAGTCTGAGATAAGCCTGTGATGATAGAACTTATTTGCCTTTAATAGTTAATTTTAAGTCTTGCTTTTGAGGCAACAATGTAAGCAATCATATTAGTAATACAGAACAAAAAGGAAAGCATTGGGCTTCCCTGGTGGCGCAGTGGTTGACAGTCCGCCTGCCGATGCAGGCGACACGGGTTCGTGCCCAGGTCTGGGAAGATCCCACATGCCGCGGAGCAGCTGGGCCTGTGAGCCATGGCCGCTGAGCCTGCGCATCCGGAGCCTGTGCTCCGCAATGGGAGAGGCCACAACGGTGAGAGGCCCGCATACCGCAAAAAAAAAAGGAAAGTATTAGTTTGGTAATGTATAATACTAACCTATGGGATTAATTGTGTGAATTTAATTAAACCTTTCTGCTCTGATCTATTTCTCATTTCACTTTTAGAAACAGAAGAAAGGTGACATCAGATAATCTTAGTGCAGTCTAACTGCTAGGATATAAAACTATGAAGATGCCTAAAACTTTAAAAGTCAGAAAAGTTTTTCCTGAAACAAAAATCAAAGTACTCAAAAATACAAATATTTTATTAGCACTAGACTATCTTCACCACACAGTTACAGTAAGTCAGATCTTCCTTGTTTTATTAGTTTCCTATTCTTTCTGTAATAAATTACCACAAAATTAGTTTTAAAATAACACATTTATTCTCTTATAGTTCTGGAGGTCAGAAATTCGAAATGAGTCTCACTGGGCTAAATAAAGTCAAGGTTTCAGTAAGCCTAGTTTCTTCTAGAGGCTCTGAGACAAGAATCTGTTTCCTTACCCTTTTCCACTTCTAGAGGCCTCCTCCATTCCTTGGCTCATGACCCCTTCCTCATATCACATCTACCACTAACTTTCATCTCCTGTTTCCCTATTATAAGGACCCTATTATAAGGACCTTTGTGATTATATCAGACCCATCTATATAATCCAAAATAATCTTCCCAAAGAGTTTAAGAGCAGCAAAGATTTGTCATTCAGCAGTGAGGTGTGTAACTATATTGCATCAAGTCTCTGGAACTAACAAAACTAAGTATTTCACCTTCTGCTAGCTAATGCCTAAAGGAGTTTTTCTATTTGATAACAAATAACAGCAATAAAAGGCAACCTCATGGCTTAATGCTGTTATGAGCTAATCACAGATAACCTAGATCCAAAAAATACTTCACTGCATTCAACATCCAATAAGGCCCAAGGACAAATGGTTATACACTTTCAGTATTTTCAACTGTTTAGGCATAATAGAAAGCAGTAAATAATATATCCTCTCATGTGTGTGCTGCATGTTCTTCACTAGCTTGTAACATATATAACATATAAAAAGCCTATGTAAAAAAATTACTGCAACTTTTGCTATTTTAAGCTATCTTGATATTACTACACTTTTGTATGTGTGTTAAAGACATTATTAGAGCAACATTATGCAGCTTACAAACAGATATTGTTTTCCAAATTTGTAAATAAGTTGTAAGGAAATGTAGATACTATCAAGCCACAGTTGCTATTTCAGATGAGAACAACCAAGAATGTAGGCCTTCCTCTACACCCAAATCCCACTTGAGGATTATGATATCTGCTAGGAGGGGCAGTCCACCTGCATTTCTCTTACTTCCACCTCTTTGTTGCAGAAGCTCTGTAAGAGACAAGAGCAGCTGAGAGGTCTGGTCCTCACTTCTTCCAGCCAGCCCCCACTTGTGGGACAGAAGTTCTACCACAGCAGGCAAGCCAGGAACACTGGGATCCCAACTGCCCTTGCCCCAGCTTGCTCATACGGTTAAAGTTTCTGCAACAGAAGACACCCAGAAGACCAAGCAGCAGTGTCATTCCAAGAGAAGGGGCCACTAGCTCACTTCCTACTCCAGGCATTAGCCCAGGGGTAAAGGCAGGACAGAAAAAGAAAGCTCCAAAAGTGTTCCCCAAGGAAAATGACTTTATTTGGAACACAGTGTGGGAAAGTTAATAGTGAGGGCACTACAGAAGATAATAGAGATTTTGGTGGTAAGCAGTTAAGAGACTGGTTAATCTTTGAGAGTAACAAGCTAGAACAGCTAGAATTTTACTAGGGAGAACCAGGGAAAGAAGCAGCTGAGAAGAGTCCTCCTGAGAAAAAAACCTCAAAGGCTGGCTGCAAAATTACACCTGCAATGAGGCCCAATATTAACTGCATCAGCCTGTGGAAGAATTTATGTTACAGGCATTACTGATAATGAGCTAATTATAATGATAATGAGCAATTAGCGGAAGCTAACAGATGGGTGTGATACCTATAGAGACAGACAGCTAAACAAAGAGAACAGAAAGAGACAGCCAAAGACAGCCCTGCTAAAACCACCATCATCCTAGGATGATTCTGTGCATGCCAAAGACTGTGACTTCTGAGGAACAATATCAGTAGCTACACACTATAGGGAAAATAGACTTCACTAAAATGGTCCAGCCAAGCCACTAAACAAATAAACAAGTAAACAACAACATCCAATTTGGTGAATGTGTGGGAATTGGGGGTGGAATCATATTCTCAGTTGCTAAAATGTTATCTAAAATATCCAGTTTTTACTATATATAAAATAGATAACTAATAAGGACCTACTGTATAGCCCAGGGAACTCTACTCAATACTCTGTAATGACCTATACGGGAAAAGAATCTAAAAAAGAGTGGATATATGAATATGTATAAATGATTCATTTTGCTGTTCAGCAGAAACTAACACAACACTGTAAATCAACTATACTCCAATAAAAATTAATTCAAATAAATAAATAAAATAAAATATCCAGTTTTTGGTAAAAAATTATGAAACATGCAAAGAAACAGAAAAGTATGGCCCCTACATAAGAAAAAAGAGCAAGCAACAGAAATTGCCTTTGAAAGAGTTCAGATGTTGGACTTAGCAGGCAAAGACTTTAAAACAACTATTATAAATATGTCTGAAGAATTAAAGGAAAAAAATGCTTTAAAAAAGTAAATGAAGGGCTTCCCTGGTGGCGCAGTGGTTGAGAATCTGCCTGCTAATGCAGGGGACACGGGTTTGAGCCCTGGTCTGGGAGGATCCCACATGCCACGGAGCAACTAGGCCCGTGAGCCACAACTACTGAGCCTGCGCGTCTGGAGCCTGTGCTCCACAACATGAGAGGCTGCAATAGTGAGAGGCCCGCGCACCACGATGAAGAGTGGCCCCCGCTTGCCACAACTAGAGAAAGCCCTCACACAGAAACGAAGACCCAACACAGCAAAAATTAATTAATTAATTAATTAACTCCTACCCCCAACATCTTCTAAAAAAAAAAAAGAAGTAAAGGAAGCCATGATAGTTTCTTGTCAAATAGACAATATCATTAAGATATACAAATTATTTTAAATAATGGAAATTCAGGAACTGAAAAGTACAATAACCAAGAATAAAAATGCATTCCAGGGACTGAACAATAAATATCAATTAGCAGAAAAATCAGTGAACTTGAATATAGATGGATAGACATTGTACAATCTGAAGAACATAGAGAAAAAAGAAAGAACACATATGAACAATCTCAGAGAAAAGCGGAAAACCATAAAGCACTGCAACATATACATGGTGAGAAGAGAGAAGAAAACTTTTTTCACAGAAGTAGAGAAAGGAAGAGAAAAAATATTCAAAGAAATAATGGCTAAAAACTTACCAAATTTGATTAAAACAATCTACATTTCCAAGAAGCTCAACAAATTCCAAGTAGGAAAGCACGAAGAGACATCACACATATACAAGACATGTCATAGTAAATATCTTGAAAGCAGCAAGAGAAAAACAACTTCTCACTCACAAGGAAATCCCAAAAAGATTACACCAGATTTTTCATCAGAAATAATGAAGGCTAAAAGGCAGTGTGATGACATATTCAAAGTGCTGAAACCCAAAAAATACATCAACCAAGAATCCTATATTCAGGGGACTTCCTTGGTGGTCCAGTGGTTGAGACTCTGCGCTTCCACTGCAGGGGGCATGGGTTCAATCCCTGGTTGGGGAACTAAGATCCAACATGCCATGTGCTGCAGCCCACCCCCCAAAAATAGAATCTTATATTCAGTAAAACTATAAACCATCTTTCAAAATGAAGACAGATAAAGACATTCCCAGATAAACAAACACTGAAAGAATTCATTGCTGAGAATTCATTGCTAGCAGACCTGCCTTACAAGAAATAGTAAAGGAAACTATTCAGGTTGAAAGCATATGACCCCAAAAGTAATTCAAATCCACTTAAAAAAATCAAAGATATATAAATGCACATTTCTTCACCTCTCAACTATTTAAAAAGCAATTATTGAATATATAAAACAATATGTAGGGCCTCCCTGGTGGCGCAGTGGTTGAGAGTCCGCCTGCCGATGCAGGGGATACGGGTTCGTGCCCCGGTCTGGGAGGATCCCATATGCCGCGGAGCGGCTGGGCCCGTGAGCCATGGCCGCTGGGCCTGCGCATCCGGAGCCTGTGCTCCGCAACGGGAGAGGCCACAACAGTGAGAGGCCCGCATACCGCAAAAAGAAAAAAAAAAAAAAAAAAAAAAAAAAACAATATGTATACAGTTGTATTACTGAGCCTGCAACATTTAGGAATGTAATATATTTGATAATAACAGCATAAGATAAGTAAGAAGAAGCAAAGTTGTATTGGAGTAAGGAAATGACACCAAAAAGTTACTTGAATTCACAGAAAGGAAGATAACAAATGATAAATAAGAAGATTTAGTATAAGAAACTCTATAAAAAAAACTTGCTTCCATTCTTCTCTCTGCTTTTTTAAAAAGCATAAAATTATATAAAGTAATTATTATACTATTAGGTTTTTAACATACATAGCTATAATATATATAATAACAATAGCACAGAAGGGGAGGAGGAAATAGAGCTAAATTGGAGTGTGTATATATATATATATATATATATATATATATATATTTTATTTTATTTTTTTTTATTTTTATTTTTTTTACGGTACGCAGGCCTCTCACTGTTGTGGCCTCTCCCGTTGCGGAGCACAGGCTCTGGATGCGCAGGCTCAGCGGCCATGGCTCACGGGCTCAGCCGCTCCACGGCATGTGGGATCCTCCCGGTCCGGGGCACGAACCCATGTCCCCTGCATTGGCAGGTGGACTCTCAACCACTGCGCCACCAGGGAAGCCCTGGAGTATATTTTGATGTTTCACTGGAATTTAGTATAAATCTTAAGTAGATTTTGGCAAGTTATCTGTGGTAAGCCCTGAGCACTCAGTAAGAAAATGATTTAAAAAAAATTAGTGAGAATAATCATCAAAGGAATTAAAATGTTACCCTAGAAAATATTCACGTAATGCAAAAGAAAGCAGTAAAGAATAAACAGAAGAATAGGAACATAAGACATCACATGCTGGGCCATAAAACTAGCATCAATAAATTTAAAAGGACTGAAACCACACAAAGTACATTCTCTGACCATAAAAAATACAATCAGAAATCAATAACAGAAGGAAATTTGGGAAATTCACAAATTCGTGGAAATTTTTAAAACTTCTAAATAACCAATGGAACAAAGAAGAAATCACAAGGGAAATGAGAAGATACTTTGACATGAATGAAAATGAAGACACAACATAACAAACTTATGGAATGTAGTAGCTAAAGTGGTGCTCAGATGGAAGCTCTCAAATCAATAACCTAATCTTCCACCTTAAGACCACACAGTGTATGATTCTATTTGAGAAATGTCCAGAGTAAGTAAATCCATACAGGAAGTATACTACTGGTTACCTATAAGTGGGAGGATTGAGGGGGAAATGGGTATGCGGTTTCTTTTTGAGGTGATGAAAATATTTGAAAACTGATTGTAGTGATGGCTGTACAACTCTATGAATATACTAAAAAATAATTATATACTTTAAATGAGTGAATTGTATGGTTTTAAATTATAACTCAATAGGCTGTTAAACACACTCAAATAAATAAATAAACAAATAAATACAGATTGTACATTACAGCAATACCAAGACTTTTTTTCACATGTTAACATCTGTGAAATCAAAATGCATCTACCTTCAATGGAATCTCTCACAGCAAAATAACAATTGGACACAGTTGTCATTGCCTGTGCAAGCAAGAACTTAGTTTTCATGGAGTATCTGCAACTTCAACCTCTTTACTTCCTTCAACAAATCACTTAATGTTCATTTTAGAAAGAAATATGAGTCCTTCTGTTGAATGGACATTCCACTGACACTAAAATCAAGAAAGTGCCAACCTAGAGGTTATCATACTAAGTGAAGTTAAGTCAGACAGAGAAAGACAAATACTATATGATATCACTTATATGTGGAATCTAAAAAATGGTACAAATGAACTTATTTACAAAACAGAAACAGACTCAAAGACATAGAAAACAAACTTTACCAAAGGGAAAGGAGGGAAGGATAAATTAGGAGTATGGGATTAATAGATATACACTACCATATGTTAAATAGGTAAACAACAAGGATTTACTATATAGCACAGGGACCAATATTCAGTATCCTGTAATAACCTATAATGGAAAAGAATCAAGAAAAAGATTATGTATATAACTGAATCACTTTGCTGCACACTTGAAACTAATACAATATTGTAAATCAACTATACTTCAATTAAAAAAAAGAAAAGAAAGTGCCAGCATCAAAAGGTATAGAACATATGTCAGGAGCTTGGAAGAAAACTCCACAGACAATAGTGGAACATTTTCTAAAAACACAGGATGACACTGTATAGAAAAATATGGATATCCACAACCCTGGGTAAAAAAAAAAAAATGATTCCCAAAACCTGGGCTCTGAATATTAAGAAGTTTTAAGGTTACCTTAAGCAATTTATTTCACTTATGTATTCCTTTTTACGTGTGATATGTAATTTTTATATATCTAAAGAAAATTTTCAATGAGCATGAAATTTTGCACGATGAAGCATTATGTCATAGTTCAATCATTTTTTAAAATGCTACATAAAATAATGGTGTATTTTACAACTGATGGCATCTTAAAGGCAATTAAATACGGTATATTAGTAACAACAATCAATGTGAGTGGACTAAAATTCATCATTTAAGAGGCTAAAATTATCACCTTGCTGAGTTCCTATAATGCACAGAGTTCAAGGTAGATTTGCCTAATTCTAATTTACTGGAATTCTAAAATGAATATTAAAGGCTAGATTTATTGAAAGGTTTTTAAATCAAGAAATGAATTACCAGAATTCCTAGTAGAGAAATTCTTCAGAACCTATTATTACTGACTATAAAGCAGATTTTTTTAAAACCTATTTTTTTGTTTGTTTTTTTAAATTAATTAATTATTTTTGGCTGCATTGGGTCTTTGTTGCTGCGCACGGGCTTCCTCTAGTTGTGGCAAGCGGGGGCTACTCTTCATTGTGGTGTGCAGGCTTCTCATTGTGGTGGCTTCTCTTGTTGCAGAGCCCAGGCTCTAGGTGTCCGGGCTTCAGTAGTTGGAGCTCGTGGGCTCTAGAGCGCAGGCTCAGTAGTTGTGGTGCACAGGCTTAGTTGCTCCACGGCATGTGGGATCTTCCTAGACCAGGGATGGAACCCATGTCCCCTGCACTGGCAGGAGGATTCTTAACCACTGCACCACCGGGGAAGTCCCTATAAAGTAGATTTTTTTTAAAGATAACACGTCTATCTTGCAACCTGGACAAGAGGGGTGAATTTTTATAATACCAAAATGACGTCAGAATCAAGTAGTTTCATTTAAGAGGACTCTAGGATTCCAGAGATAGAATGTATGAAAGATTCTATGGTAATTTTATTTTGAGCAAAAATAAATGTAATTTTAAAAAAGAAAATTATAAGTCATTTTTTTCTTATTTTCTTCTCAGGATCAAAAATTGACTACTCTTTATTTCCAATCTTCTTCTTTCCCCTTAGAAAATTTTCACTCTAACAGATAGGACATGTCATTTTAAGAGTCTTAGCATTCTCTATGTTCCCTTAGAGGTTTTTTCAAGTTGATCTGATCATCTAGCATGTGCCTAAGTTAAAAGAACCTAACAAGAAGACAAAACAACCAGTACAATCTCTCCCAAAATTAAATAGACTTCTGTCCATTCATACACTCTGTTTTAATTCCTATGACAACTCTGAATTTTAATTTTAATTTTGCAGATAAGAAAACTAAACTTCAGAAACCTGGTGATTTGATCAAAGTCACTTAAGAAGTGGGGGAGGGGGAGAGACTCAGCACAAATCCTAAACCCTTATTTTCATTCTTTATAAATTCATCAGAACCGGGACTTTCCTGGTGGAGCACTGGTTAAGAATCCACCTGCCAATGCAGGGGACACAGGTTCGAGCCCTGGTCCGGGAAGATCCCACATGCTGCCAAGCAACTGAGCCCATGTGCCACAGCTACTGAGCTTGCGCTCTAGAGCCTGCGAGCCACAACTACTGAGCCTGCATGCTGCAACTACTGAAGCCCGCACGCCTAGAGCCTGTGCTCCGCAACGAGAAGCCACCACAAATGAGAAGCCTGAGCACCGCAACAAAGAGTAGCTCCCGCTTGCCTGAACTAGAGAAAGCCCAAATGCAGCAAAGAAGACCCAATGCAGCCAAAAATAAATAAAATAAACTAAATTAATTTAAAAAACTCAGAACTTAATGTGTTAGAGACAAAAGAGGTAAAAAGAACTGATTTGAAACAAAAATGCACACACACAGTCAAATCAAAATAGATATTTTCATTCCCTTCATAAAACTTCCAACTGAGCTCCTTTTCCAACAAGCAAGAATTCACACTGTCTTATACTAACTCTGGGTCTCTATATCTGTGTCTCAGTTTTCTTATCTGTAAATTGCAGGTAATATCTTTCCTAGGAAACCTCAGTGCTGAGAGGACCACCATAAACAGCAGAAGGAAAACTGTTTTAATTTGGAAACCCCTGAAGTTCTAAACCAACGTAATCCATTAAAATAGCTTTAAAAAACATAAACTAATCCGAATTTCAAAAAAATAATGCTTTTTAATACAGAATCTATAACTAATCTGTAATGTCAGAAGCAGGTTAACTGCCGTTCTGTGCCCAGAAGCAGAAAGAGATTAACTGCAAAGAGGCACAAGGGAACTTTTGGAGCAATGGAAATATTCTATGTGACTGTGGTGGTGGTTACAAAGATTTATATGCTTGTCAAAACTCAGTAATTGTACACTTAGGCTTAATTCATTGCATGGTAAATTATACCTCAAAACAATTGATTTAAAAAGGAACAGAAGCCATAGAATCAAGGCCAGGTGCTTTAGAAGAGTCCCCCACACACAAGGAACAATCTCTTGAGTAACACTTTCACATCTACTGGTTTTTGGAGAAGTATTTGATGAGCATATTTAAATCGTAAGAAATAAAGAATTGTTAATTCATAGAAGTTCATTTGAAGAACCACAGAATGTTAAACAACTTGGTTTTCAATCATAATTGATTAATAAGTATCAGAAATATAGGATGAGAAGGCCATGAAGTAGTGTCTTACCAATTTTACAGAAAGAGAATCAGAAGTATTGGAAAATGGACTATAATCCTGAATGTTCAGTTTTAATACCCTAGCTATAAGATTCTGCAATCTTCTAAAAGCACATTTGAAAAAAGACAATTATTTTTTAAATTATTTAAGGGTAAGATTGAAAAGTACTCAAGGGTTTTAGGAGTCCAAGCAGCCCTAAGCTACAGATTACTAGTTTATGACTTCAATTATCTAAATGTAATGATTAATGCAGATCTTCTGCTTCTTGCATATTTTGGACCTAGCAATACAGAGAGGTCATCGAAAAATAAAAGCTCATATTTGAACTTCAGAGACTGTGGCAAGCCTTGATTTTACCATAAATTAGTAATGCTAATTAACAGGTGAGACTGCATTTAATCTATGTGACATCCAAGAAAATCTAGTCTTGTTGGACTTTTCCTATAAGTACAAAAATTTTTTAAAGGGAAAAGAGATACGAAAAAGGTACTTTTTTTTTTTTTTTTTTTTGCGATATGTGGGCCTCTCACTGCTGTGGCCTCTCCCGTTGCGGAGCACAGGCTCCGGACGCGCAGGCTCAGCGGCCATCGCTCACGGGCCTAGCCGCTCCGCGGCATGTGGGATCTTCCCGGACCGGGGCACGAACCTGCATCCCCTGCATTGGCAGGCGGACTCTCAACCACTGCACCACCAGGGAAGCCCGAAAAAGATACTTTTAATTTCAAACCTTCTATTAGTTTTATTCCAATTGATATAAACTTCAAGAAATGAAAAACATTAGTCTGGATTGCTTTTATGCTGGAAAGTTTTAGAGCTTCTGTAACTCACTGGTGAGAAAAAAGATTACTTACCCTTGATGAAGATATTTGCCTCTGATACCTGCAATACAAAGCCCTACAGGTTATTAAAATAATAATCTTTGAAACATAAGACATGTCCCAGGAAATAATAACTTTCCAGGAGGAACTGACATAAAGCAGAAAAAAAGGCTAACAAACTTTTCCCTCCCTCTTGCTCATTACCCTCTCCCATTATCTCTCATTTTTTATGAGTAGCTCTAATTAAACCATTTGTAGATTTTGCAACATTGTATAGACAAAACTGTTTTAATTAATACATTTCTAAACTATGAGATAGTCAAATTAACTATCCTATGCTATCAACCACTGAAATTTTTAGACTGATTTCATTTGGGCAAAACACAGTATTTTCACTAAGACCTTTGTTCTCTGTGCCCTAATATCTAATTGTTCCTAAAGGCAAAAATCACATCAATGTAAGTCTCAGTTTTATCCCATTCTATAACTTTGTGGTCATTAATGAATCTATATTGTGGCTACTAGTCAAAGAATTTACAGTGAACTTGTGCTATATACAAATTCAGAACCACCCTGATAAACTCCATTCTCTTCATGTAGCCAAAAAGTAACATTAATCAACTTTGAACTTCATGGCAATTACATTTCTTAGTTACTCTGTGTAGACTGTGCCCCATTTTTCAATTAGAAATATTAAAAATATAACCCCAAATCTATTTAAGAGAATGCAAACCATTTAAATTCAAATTACAATTATTCCCTACTGCACACTCTTCCTCACGAAAAGGTACAATTTACTGCTTAAACATTTTATAGTTTAAGCAGTGTATGTAAGAACTATTAGCCCAGTTGGTGAGCAGAAAATATTTGGGCACATGTGCTATAGCATGTTATGCTACCTTTCAGCTACCAGACCAAGCGCAAACTCAACTTCCAAAATAACTAGAATTCCTAGCTATGTAATACATTAAATTGCTGTATTACAACAAGGAAAAAATACTATGTCTACATGTAAATTCCACTCTTAATCAGCAACCATCTCCCCTGAAGTTTTTTGACATCCTGAAGTAACAAGTTCCATCCCTGGTCACAATTATACTGTCCATTAAATTGAATAATGGACTACTTGGCAAGCCAGAAACTGGTTCAATCACTACAACATAACAAAGGAAACAGAAAGTAAACTAGAATAGACTTCTACAATGCCCCTACTCCTTAAATCATTTAGTGGAAGTGAAAGCCACAGGGCAGGGAAAGGCAAAATATGAGGCCAGTCAACGTTATGTATATGTGAGGTAGATGTCAAAGGGAAACAAGATTGCTCTTAAGGATAGAAAAATCTAACAATTCAACCTCAACTGTTTTGCTTACTTACTGATGGTAAATGGCTAATTTTAGAGAAGGAAATTAAGAATTAAGGTTAACTCTCTAAAAGGCTCTTCTTTTACCTGTATATGTATATGAGGGGGAGAGTATTATTATTACCTTAACATCTCTCAAGTTTTTCTTTCTGTATTCTTCTATGTCAGATGGTATGACCCAGTCACCTAAGCCAAAAACTTAATCAACTGAATTATATATAAAGATACCTGAATAAAAGTAACAGCCTTTTCACTGTCTCTTTATCTCCAGTCTTATTCTCCCTCAAGACAGCTGAGAATGATCCATCTAAAGTGAAATCTGATCATGTCAACACCCCCTCCCATTTCAAATTCTTCAATGTCATGCCATTGCCTATGAGATAAACCGAAGCTCTGAAGCATAATGTGCAAAGTCCCATCGTAATCAAATCTCTCTCCCCATCCTTATCTCTCCCTATTCCACCATCACATACATCTTGAACTTGTGGTTCCTTGAAAATAAATACATAAATAAACAGGCCATGCTATTTCACAATTCCGTATACGGTATACTCATATAGCTACCCTTAACTCAAATGTTTCTCCCTGTTGAGACTGACCAAGCAGCCACCTCTCTATATGCCTCCTTCACCCAATTCAAGACTCAGCTGATCTCCTCCTGAAAGTTTTTCCTGGGCACTCATTTTAGGTGCCCAACTTTTTTTTTTTTTTTTGTGGTACGTGGGCCTCTCCCTGTTGTGGCCTCTCCCGTTGCGGAGCACAGGCTCCGGATGCGCAGGCCCAGCGGCCATGGCTCACGGGCCCAGCCGCTCCGCGGCATGTGGGATCCTCCCAGACCGGGGCACGAACCCGCATACCCTGCATCAGCAGGCAGACTCTCAACCACAGCGCCACCAGGGAAGCCCTAGGTGCCCAACTTTTATTCTTCCTTGTATGGTAGGCAAAATAATGCTCTGAAAATACGTCCACACTTTAATCCTGAAAAATCCATGAATATGTTACATGGTAAAAGGGACTGTATAGATCTGGTTAAGGACTTCTGAGATGAGGATTTAAAATAATCATCCAGCACATATATACAATGGAATATTACTCAGCCATAAAAAGAAACGAAATTGAGTTATTGGTAGTGAGGTGGATGGACCTAGAGTCTGTCATACAGAGTGAAGTAAGTCAGAAAAAAAATTAAAAATACCATATGCTAACACATATATATGGAATCTAAACAAAAAAGGTTCTGAAGAACCTAGGGGCAGGACAGGAATAAAGACGCAGACGTAGAGAATGGACTTGAGGACACGGGGAGGGGGAAGGGTAAGCTGGGATGAAGTGAGACAGTGGCATGGACATATATACACTACCAAGTGTAAAACAGACAGCTAGTGGGAAGCAGCCGCATAGCACAGGGAGATCAGCTCAGTGCTTTGTGACCACCTAGAGGGGTATGCTAGGGAGGGTGGGAGGGAGACACAAGAGGGAGGAGATATGGGGATATATGTATATGTATAGCTAATTCACTTTGTTATACAGCAGAAACTAACACACCATTGTAAAGCAATTACACTCCAATAAAGATGTTAAAAATAATCATCCAGGATTATCCAGGTGGGCCCAATCTAATCACATGAGTCCTTATAATCAGAACACCATTCCCAGCTACAGAGACCCAAAGAGATGGCCGTGTGAAAAGAACTGGACTCCCACTGCTGCTGGTTTTAAAGATGGAGGAAAGGATTATGAGCCAAAGAACATGGGTGGCTTCTAGAAACTAGAAAAGGCAAGGAAATGAATTCTCCTGTAAAATGTCCAGAAAGGAACACAGCCCTGCTGACACCCTGATTTTAACCCAGTGAGATCCACATAAGATTTCTGACCTACTGAACTGAAGCTAATAAATTTATGTTCTTTTTTTTTTTTTTTTTTTTTGCGGTACGCGGGCCTCTCACTGTTGTGGCCTCTCCTATTGCGGAGCCAGGCTCTGGACGCGCAGGCTCAGCGGCCATGGCTCACGCGCCCAGCCGCTCCGCGGCATGTGGGATCTTCCGGGACCGGGGCACGAACCCGTGTCCCCTGCATTGGCAGGCGGACTCTCAACCACTGCGCCACCAGGGAAGCCCCTAAATTTATGTTCTTTTAAACCACTAAGTTTACGGTAATTTCTTACTGCAGCAATAAAATCTAATATACTTAGGGACTTTTTCTATTACTGTCTGTGTCTGCTTGAGGATGGGAACTCTATCTTACTTTAAATTGTATTCCCAGTAACCTAGCACTGTCCTTGTCTATAGAGATGCTCAGTAGTATTTTAGAACTGATACATGTTCATTATTTAATTACAAAGATCCTACTACTATAATTAAAACATTTTTCTTCAATTCAGAACTGGCAACATGAACTGCTTTCATTCCTCACCAGTCATTTTGGGAACAGAGATCTATTAATACTTTTTTACTTCTTTTGACTTGTCTCCTTTTATTAGCAGGTAAGTACTCACTCACTATGAAAGTCTTCTCATGGAACTTAAGGTATGTAGCTTTTTTAATCCATGTCCCTGTGTCCTACCACCTATATCAATATTTTAAAAATCATATAGTCATTAGGAACATATTTTTAGTTCTATCTATCCCAGTATCCATTAAGAACTACAGTTAACCCTTAAACAACATGAGTTTGAACTGCACAGGTCCACTTACACGTGGACTTTTTTCAACAGTAAATACTATAGTACTACCCTATCCAAGGTTAGTTGAATCCGAGGATGCAGAACCACAGATAAAGAGGAACTGCGTACATGGAAGGCTAACTACTAAGTTATACAGGGATTTTCCACTGCATAGAGGATCAGCGCCCCTAACCCCAACTTGTTCAAGGGTCAACTGTATTTTATTTATCCACAGTGTTTTTTATTTAGGTCTCCTGAGTATCTGACAAAAATAAATTAGTACTGGAAGTTCACCTCCTGAATCAAGGTTTTAGAAATATTCAGAAGGTACAAAGTACCATTTTATAACCCTCTAAAATTGATGTTATTTTCCTCTTCAGAGGCATGGTCAATACCATAGTTCACAATGATATCAGCTAACATTTCTGAGGCCATAATATGTGCCCGTCTCTGTGGTAATTGTTTCACAAGCATTCTTTTTTTAAAAATATTTATTTATTTTTTGACTGCATCGGGTCTTAGTTGTGACACGTGGGATCTTTTGTTGTGGCATGAAGGCTCTTCGTTGCAGTGCGCAGGCTTCTCTCTAGCTGTGGCATGCAGGCTCATTAGCTGTGCCATGTGGGCTTAGTTGCCAGGTGGCATGTGGGATCTTAGTTCCCTGACCAGGGATCGAACCGATGTCCACTGCATTGCAAGACGGATTCTTAACCACTGGACCCCCAGGGAAGTCCCAAGCATTCTTAATCTTCACAATGAACCTTTGAATGTGATTCTATTACCCCCAATGGGTTGGGGGTGGGAGCTCAGAAGTATTAAGTATCTTGCCCAAGATTAATTACACAGCTCAAAAGTCATGGAGTTGGGAATTCAAATCCGAAGTCAATTAAAGAGTAAAAAGAAGTGAACTTTTTAGATCAATACCTATATAGCTTATTCTACTAATCAAAAATGGAATTTGGGAAAAGTCAACCTTTATACCTGACAAAGAGTTTTCAGAGTGACAGGTACCCATGAAGGTATGGCAGTGGTTATCATAAAATACCAAAAAGTATCATCATTTGTAAGTGAGAAAAGGTATCTGACCATAACTTCATTTTCTTTGTACCTTAGAATCTGTTTTCCAGGATGAAGACAGGTCAGTACATCATATGTCAGTACTATCTATCTTTCTTATCGACTGTTACTTCCATTCTTTGAGAGACAAAAAGCAGAAAGATTCAAAATTTCAGGCTCATTTTATGGTTTAAGATTGGTTCCATATGCAATTCATTTTGTTCAACATCTTCTGATATTTCTCATGACTAATGGTTAGCACTTACACAGGCTTAAAAATGGACTGCAAAACGTGAGCAATATTGATCTTCACTTCTCTAATTAGCTCTGCAATCTTAAGTCACTTCACTAAGTTTCTGGTATTTGCACTCTGCCTGGCATTCTACTGAGTGCAGTACAGTAGTAGAAACACAGAAGAAATTAGAGTGTAATTTAAAAGCTTCAGAGGGACTCTGAATCTCATTCCTATCACTTAACTAACTATACAACCTTGGGTAAGTCTTAGTTGCCTTATCTGTAAAATAGGGACAAAAATATCTACCACCTACAGTTCTTCTGAGGCTTAAATTATTAAATACATTTTTTAAAATGCACCTAAAACAATGCCTGGTGCTAAGTAAGTACTCATTAAATATTCCTTTCTCTTTTAAAATATATTTTATTGAAATATAGTTGATTTACAATGTTGTGTTAGTAGTATTCCTTTCTCTTAAAGTGTGACTTTTAAGTGTTAAAGCCAGGTTTTTCAGCGAGCCATTTCTTGAATGAAGATTTAAAAGTTTTGTAGGATTTAAAGATAATGTAATGTCAAGGGTATCTTAATCTACAAGGGCTGCCATAACAAAAATACCATAGACTGGGTGGCTTAAACAAAAGACTTATTTTTCATAGTTCTGGAGGCTAGAAGTCCCAGATAAAGGTCTGATAGGGTTGGTTTCTGGTGGTTACTTGCTTCCTGTAGAAGCTATCCTCGTGCTATGTGTTCTAGTGTTCCTTCCACTTCTTATAAGGGTGCCAGCCCTGCTGGATTGAGGCCCGACCCTTATGACTTCATTTAATTTTTATCGCCTCCCCACAGGCCCTGACTCCAAATATAGTCACATTAGAGGTTAGAGCTCCAACGTACGAATTTTGGGAGGACACAGACATTCAGTCCATAACAAAGAGTATTACTGTATTTTTGTACTGAGGGGCTTTTACTTTAAAGCAAATTTTATAGACCTCATTCAAACCTCATGCAAAGTTTCTGCAATGAATAGAAATACTATTATCCTACATGGAGACTCGAGGAACAGACATGGAAAGGTTAAGGAATATAACCTTAATGATACAACTGAATAGAGGCAGAGTTACAAACAGAATTTGAGCCTTTTAACTTTGAAGCTCATCCTATTAAATAACATTGCATTTTTCAAACTTCTATTTCTAAATGTTTTATCATTGTCTTCTCTCACATAACTTCTAAAATCTGTCTTAAAATTCTTTCAACAGAAATTTTAAGTAATATTAAAGAAAGAGAAGAGTTGAAAAAAATGACTGAATTCTCAAAGCCAAGGAAATAGATTAAACAGAGCCACGAAAATCAGAGTTTAATTAACCTTATGGTTTTGTGATTTCTTCTTTTAGAGAAAGCCAAAAAAACTGGCACATTCAGCAAAGTCACTGGCTTGTTTCTTGACCAACACTCATCAAGGATGCTAATCCACCACGGGCAAGTTGGAGTTAGATAATTATTTCCAGAAGCTAAAATTTGCCTATTCACGCTTGCAGAAAACAGAAATGTATTACTTTAATAACTATATTTCACTTCCTCTGAGTGGCAGAGATTTTATAAACCATCTCTTTGAGAATCAAATACTAGACAATACCTTTGGTCATGATACAGCATAAAGGTTACTTCAAAGAACATTCTCATGGGGTGGGGGTATGCACTTCTTTTGTGGGGAAAAACACTGGCTTATATAGGATCGGAATCACTCCTCAGACCACTTTGGCTACGCATTAAGTTCCTTCCCTCTTTTTAGAGATTTTAAAAAAAACCATAAAACGAGGTGGTGTTATTACAATTTTTATGGCTTTTTAAAAATACTTTTACCCTTTAGCATTGACATGCAGGCTGGCACCTCCTAGAAAAAGTGAGAAGCTTCCTCTTCAAAAATAGCAATTTTTACAGGGCTTTCTGTGCTTCTGCGGGGCAGGGGAAAGAGAAATAGAGAGCTGAATCACATTGTACTTCTCTCTACCTAACCAAATTAAATATTCTTTCTTCTTTATTCCTGAAACAATGTTTGTACTCTGTGCAATAATGTTGTGCCTCCCTGAGTTTCTTCAGATGGAAGGGGTGGTGGTGGTAGTAGTGACTGTTTTCTTTCTCACATCTTTATTGGAGTATAATTGCTTTACAATGGTGTGATAGTTTCTGCTGTATAAAAAAGTGAATAAGCTATACATATACATATATCCCCATATCTCCTCCCTCTTGAGACTCCCCCCCACCCCCTATCCAACTGCTCTAGGTGGTCACAAACCACAGAGCTGATCTCCCTGTGCAATGCAGCTGTTTCCCACTAGCTATCTATTTTACATTTGGTAGTGTATATATGTCAATGCTACACTCTCACTTCATCCCAGCATACCCATCCCCCTTCCCGTGTCCTCAAGTCCATTCCCTACGTCTGCATCTTTATTCCTATCCTGCCCCTAGGTTCTTCAGAACCCTTTTTTTTAAGATTCGATATATATGTGTTAGCATACAGTATTTGTTTTTCTCTTTCTGACTTACTTCACTCTGTATGAAAGACTCTAGGTCCATCCACCTCACTACAAATAACTCAATTTCGTTTCTTTTTATGGCTGAGTAATATTCCATTGTATATGTGTGCCACATCTTCTTTATCCATTCATCTGTCAATGGACATTTAGGCTGCTTCCATGTCCTGGCTATTGTAAATAGAGCTGCAATGAACATTGTGGTACATGACTCTTTGAATTGTGGTTTTCTCAGGGTATATGCACAGTGTGGGATTGCTGGGTCGCATGGTAGTTCTATTTTTAGTATTTGAGGAACCTCCATACTGTTCTCCATAGTGGCTGTATCAATTTACATTAGCACCAACAGGGCAAGAGGGTTCCCTTTTCTCCACACCCTCTCCAGCATTTATTGTTTCTAGATTTTTTGATGATGACCATTCTGACTGGTGTGAGGTGATACCTCATAGTAGTTTTGATTTGCCTTTCTCTGATGATTAGTGATGTTGAGCATCCTTTCATGTGTTTGCTGGCAATCTGTATATCTTCTTTGGAGAAATGTCTATTTAGGTCTTCTGCCCATTTTTGGATTGGGTTGTTTTTTTGATATTGAGCTGCATGAGCTGCTTGTATATTTTGGAGATGAATCCTTTCTCAGTTGCTGCATTTGCAAATATTTTCCCTCATTCTGAATGTTGTCTTTTCATCTTGTTTATGGTTTCCTTTGCTGTGCAAAAGCTTTTAAGTTTCATTAGGTCCCATTTGTTCATTTTTGTTTGTATTTCCATTTCTCTAGGAGGTGGGTCAAAAAGGATCTAGCTGTGATTTATGTCATAGAGTGTTGTGCCTATGTTTTCCTCTAAGAGTTTTACAGTATCTGGCCTTACATTTATGTTTTTAATCCATTTTGAGTTTATTTTCCTGTATGGTGTTAGGGAGTGTTCTAATTTCATTCTTTTACATGTAGCTGTCCACTTTTCCCAGCGCCACTTACTGAAGAGGCTGTCTTTTCTCCATTGTATATTCTTGCCTCCTTTATCAAACATAAGGTGACCATATGTGCGTGGGTTTATCTCTGGGCTTTCTATCTTGTTCCATTGATCTATATTTCTGTTCTTGTACCAGTACCATACTATCTTCATTACTGTAGCTTTGTAATATAGCCTGAGGTCAGGGAGCCTGATTCCTTCAGTTCCGTTGTTCTTTCTCAAGATTGCTTTGGCCATTCGGGGTCTTTTGTGTTTCCATACAAATTGTGAAATTTTTTGTTCTACTTCTGTGAAAATTCCTATTGGTAGTTTGACAGAGATTGCATTGGATCTGTAGATTGCTTTGGGAAGTACAGTCATTTTCACAATGTTGATTTTTCCAATCCAAGAACATGGTATATCTCTCCATCTGTTTGTATCATCTTTAATTTCTTTCATCAGTCTCTTAGAGTTTTCTGCATACAGGTCTTTTGTCTCCTTAGGTAGGTTTATTCCTAGGTATTTTACTCTTTTTGTTGCAACAGTAAATGGGAGTGTTTCCTTAATTTCTCTTTCAGATTTTTCATCATTAGTGTATAGGAATGCAAGAGATTTCTGCGCATTAATTTTGTATCCTGCTACTTTACCAAATTCATTGATTAGCTCTAGTAGTTTTCTGGTAGCATCTGTAGGATTCTCTATGTGTAATATGATGGCATCTGCAAACAGTGACAGACTTACTTCTGCTTGTCTGATTTGTATTCCTTTTATTTCTTTTTCTTCTCTGATTGCTGTGGCTAAAACTTCCAAAACTATGTTAAATAATAGTGGTAAGAGTGGGCAACCTTGTCTTGTTCCTGATCTTAGTGGAAATGGTTTCAGTTTTTCACCATTGAGAATGATCCTGGCTGTAGTTTGTCATATACGGCCTTTACTATGTTGAGGTAAGTTCCCTCTATGCCTACTTTCTGGAGGGTTTTTATCATAAATGGGTGTTGAATTTTGTCGAAAGCTTTTTCTGCATCTACTGAGATGATCATGCTTTTCAGTTTGTTAATATGGTGTATCACATTGATTGATTTGCGTATATTGAAGAATGCTTGCATTCCTGGGATAAACCCCACTTGATCATGGTGTATGATCCCTTTAATGTGCTATTGGAATCTGCTTGCTAGTATTTTGTTGAGGATTTTTGCATCTACGTTCATCATGATATTGGCCTGTAGTTTTCTTTTTTTGTGACATCTTTGGTTTTGGTATCAGGGTGATGGTGGCCTCGTAGAATGAGTTTGGGAGTGTTCCTCCCTCAGCTATATTTTGGAAGAGTTTGAGAAGGTTAGGTGTTAGCTCTTCTCTAAATGTTTGATAGAATTCACCTGTGAAGCCAGCTGGTCCTGGGCTGTTGTTTGTTGGAAGATTTTTTAATTTTTTTTGCGGTACGTGGGCCTCTCACTGTTGTGGCCTCTCCCATTGCAGAGCACAGGCTCCGGACGCGCAGGCTCAGCAGCCATGGCTCACGGGCCCAGCCGCTCCGCGGCATGTGGGATCCTCCCAGACTGGAGCACGAACCCGTGTCCCCTGCATAGGCAGGCGGACTCTCAACCACTGCACCACCAGGGAAGCCCTGTTGGAAGATTTTTAATCACAGTTTCAATTTCAGTGCTTGTGATTGGTCTGTTTATATTTTCTATATCTTCCTGGTTCAGTCTCAGAAGGTGGTGCTTTTCTAAGAATTTGTCCATTTCTTCCAGGTTGCCTATTTTATTGACATATAGTTGCTTGTAGTAAACTCTCATGAACCTTTGTATTTCTGCAGTGTCAGTTGTTACTTCTCCTTTTTCATTTCTAATTCTATTGATTTGAGTCTTCTCCCTTTTGTTCTTGACGAGTCTGGCTAATGGTTTATCAATTTTGTTTATTTTCTCAAAGAACAAGCTTTTAGTTTTATTGATCTTTGCTATTGTTTCCATCACTTTTTTTTCATTTATTTCTTATCTGATCTTTATGATTTATTTCCTTCTGCTAAATTGGTTTTTTTTTTTTTGTTCTTCTTTCTCTAATTGCTTTAGATGTAAGGTCAGGTTGTTTATTTGAGATGTTTCTTGTTTCTTGACGAAGGATTGTATTGCTATGAACTTCCCTCTTAAAACTGACTTTGCTGCATCCCATGGGTTTTGGGTCATCGTGTTTTCACTGTCACTTGTTTGTAGGTATTTTTTGATTTCCTGTTTGATTTCTTCAGTGATCTCTTGGTTATTTAGTAGTGTATTGTTTAGCTTGCATGTGTTCGTATTTTTTACAGATTTTTTCCTGTAATTGATATCTAGTCTCATAGCGTTGTTGTCGGAAAAGATACTTGATACGATTTCAATTTTCTTACAATACCAAGGCTTGATTTGTGACCCAAGATATGATCTATCCTGGAGAATGTTCCATGAGCACTTGAGAAGAAAGTATATTCCTATGTTTTTGGATGGACTGTCCTATTAATATCAATTAAGTCCATCTTGTTTAGTGTATCATTTAAAACTTGTGTTTCCTTATTTATTTTCATTTTGGATGATACGTCCATTGGCGATAGTGGGGTGTTAAAATCCCCTACTATGATTGTGATACTGTCGATTTCCCCTTTTATGGTTGTGAGCAGTTGCCTTATGTATTGAGATGCTCCTATGTTGGGTGCATAAATATTTCAATTGTTATATCTTCTTCTTAGATTGATCCCTTGATCATTACGTAGTGTCCTTCTTTGTCTCTTGTAATAGTCTTTATTTTGAAGTCTATTTTGTCTGGTATGAGAATTGCTCTGCCAGTTTTCTTTTGATTTCCATTTGCATGGAATATCTTTTTCCATCCCCTCACCTTCAGTCTGTATGTGTCCCTAGGTGTGAAGTGGGTCTCTTGTAGACAACATATATATGGGTCTTGTTTTTGTATCCATTCAGCCAGTCTGTGTCTTTTCGTTGGAGCATTTAATCCATTTACATTTAAGGTAATTATCGATAAGTGTGTTCCTATTACCATTTTCTTAATTATTTTGGGTTTGTTATTGTAGGTCTTTTCCTTCTCTTGTGTTTCCTGCCTAGAGAAGTTCCTTTAGCATTTGTTGTAAAGCTGGTTTGGTAGTGCTGAATTCTCTTAGCCTTTGCTTGCCTGTAAAGGTTTTAATTTCTCTATCGAATCTGAATGACATCCTTGCTGGTAGAGTAATCTTGGTTGTAGGTTTTTCCCTTTCATCACTTTAAATATGTCTGCCACTGCCTTCTGGCTTGCAGAGTTTCTGCTGTAAGATCAGCTGTCAACCTCATGGAGATTCCCTTGTATGTTAGTTGTTGTTTTTCCCTTGTTGCTTTTAATATTTTTTCTTTGTATTTAATTTTTGATAGTTTGATTAATATGTGTCTTGGCGTGTTTCTACTTGGATTTATCCTGTATGGGACTCTGTGCACTTCCTGGACTTGATTGACTATTTCCTTTCCAATATTAGGAAAGTTTTCAACTATAATCTCTTCAAATATTTTCTCAGTCCCTTTTTTTTCTCTTCTTCTTCTGGGACCCCTATAGTTCCAATGTTGGTGTGTTTAATGTTGTCCCAGAGGTCTCTGAGACTGTCCTCAATTCTTTTCATTCTTTTTCTTTATTGTGCTTTGTGGCAGTTATTTCCACTATTTTATCTTCCAGGTCACTTATCCATTCTTCTGCCTCAGTTTTTCTGCTATTGATTCCTTCTAGAGAATTTTTCATTTCATTTATTGTGTTGTTCATCATTGTTTCTTTGCTGTTTAGTTCTTCTAGGTCCTTGTTAAACGTTTCTTGTATTTTCTCCATTCTATTTCCATGTTTTGGATCATCTTTACTATCATTACTCTGAATTCTTTTTCAGGTAGGCTGCCTATTTCCTCTTCATTTGTTTGGTCTGGTGGGTTTTTACCTTGCTCTTTCATCTGCTCTGTATTTCTCTGTCTTCTCATTTTGCTTAATTTCCTGTGTTTGGCGTCTCCTTTTCGCAGGCTGCAGGTTTTTAGTTCCCGTTGTTTTTGGTGTCTGCCCCTAGTGGGTAAGGTTGGGTCAGTGGGTTGTGTAGGCTTCCTGGTGGAGGAGACTGATGCCTGTGTTCTGGTGGATGAGGCTGGATCTTGTCTTTCTGGCAGGCAGGACCACATCCAGTGCTGTGTTTTGGGGTGTCTGTGAACTTATTATGATTTTAGGCTGCCTCTCTGCTAATGGGTGGGGTTGTGTTCCTGTCTTGCTAGTTGTTTGCCACTGGGTGTCCAGCACTGTAGCTTACTGGTCGTTGAGTGGAGCTAGGTCTTAGCATTGAGATGGAGATCTCTGAGAGAGCTTTCACCATTTTATATTACATGGAGCCGGGAGGTCTCTGGTGGATCAATGTTGTGAACTCAGCTCTCCCACCTCAGGGGCACAGGTCTGACACCTGGCCAGAGCACCAAGACCCTGTCAGCCACTCGGCTCAGAAGAAAAGGGAGAAAGAAAAGAAAGAAAGAAAAAAATATATAAAATAAAAGTTATTTTAAAAAATGAAAGAAAATATTATTAAAAATAAAGAAAAATCGTAAGTAATAAAAAAAAAGAAAGAAGAGGGCAACCAAACCAAAAAACAAATCTACCAATGATAACAAGTGCTAAAAAAGTATACTAAAAAAGAAAGGGCAGAGAGAACCCTAGGACAAATGGTAAAAGCAAAGCTATACAGAAAGAATCACACAAAGAAGCATAAACATATACACTCAAAAAAAAGAGAAAAAGGATAAAATGTATTTATATATATAAAAAAGGAAGTATACTCCAAATCAATAAACAATCCACCAATGATAATAAGCTCTAAATACTAAACTAAAATAAACATAAAACCAGAAACAAATTAGATGCAGAAAGCAAACCCCAAGTCCACAGTTGCTCCCAAAGTCCACTGCCTCAATTTTGGGATGATTTGCTATCTATTCAGGTTCCACAGATTCAGCGTACATCAAGTTGATTGTGGAGATTTAATCCACTGCTGCTGAGGCTACTGGGAGAAACTTCCCTTTCTCTTCTTTCTTCGCACACCTCCTGGGGTTCAGCTTTGGATTTATCCCCACCTCTGCATGTAGGTCGCCTGAGGGTGTCTCGCCCAGACAGGACGGGGTTAAAGTAGCAGCTGATTAGGGGGCTCTGGCTCACTCAGGCCAGGGGGAGGGAGGGGTACCGAACGTGGGGCGAGCCTGCAGTGGCAGAGGCCAGCATGACGTTGCAACAGCCTGAGGCGCACCTTGTGTTCTCTCGGGGGAAACTGTCCCTGGATCATGGGACCCTGGCAGTGACGGGCTGCACAGGCTCCCGGGAGGGGAGGTGTGGATAGTGACCTGTGCTTGCACACAGACTTCTTGGTGGCTGCAGCAGCAGGCTTAGTGTCTCATGCCTGTCTCTGGTGTCTGCACTGATAGCCGCGGCTCGCACCCATCTCTGGAGCTTGTTTAAGTGGTGCTCTAATTCCCCTCTCCTTGTGCACCCTGAAACAATGGTCCCTTGCCTCTTAGGCAATTCCAGACTTTTTCCCGGACTCCCTCCCGGGTAGCTGTGGCACACTAGCCCCCTTCAGGCTGTGTTCACGCAGCCAACCCCAGTCCTCTCCCTGGGATCTGACCTCCGAAGCCCGAACCTCAGCCCCCAGCTCCCACCCACCCCGGCGGGTGAGCAGACAAGCCTCTCGGGCTGGTGAGTGCCTGTCGGCACCGATCCTCTGTGTGGGAATCTCTCCACTTTGCCCTCTACACTCCTGTTGCTGCGCTCTCCTCCGTGGCTCCGAAGCTGCCCCTCCCCACCCACCCCGTCTCCACCAGTGAAGGGGCTTCCTAGTGTGTGGAAACTTTTTCTCCTTCACAGCTTCCTCCCAGAGGTGCAGGTCCCATCCCTATTCTTTTGTCTGTTTTTTCTCTTTTCTTTTGCCCTACCCAGGTACGTGGGGAGTTTCTTGCCTTTTGGGAAGTCTGAGGTCTCCTGCCAGCATTCAGTAGGTGTTCTGTAGGAGTTGTTCCACATGTAGATGAATTTTTGATGTATTTGTGGGGAGGAAAGTGATCTCCACGTCTTACTCCTCCACCATCTTGAAGGTCCCTCCTAGTAGTGACTTCTTATTGCTAATATCTAGATTATTTCACCATCTCTTATTTGGTTCTCAGCTCCTCCATTGCCTGTGTTACAATTTTCCTGCATAAAATTCCTCGTGTTATAAATACCTGAGAATCGCTGAGATGGTTTCTGTCTTCCTAGTGAGATTTTGACTGATAAAACCCTTACTGGCAATTTGTATCATTTATTGCTTTTTGAAATGTTAATTAGCTTTTTCATATACTCTGTGCTTTAATACTGAATATAATTCCTCAAGTAAAAATCTTAAGCTTGAATTTATGGATTCTGAGATCAAAATTTCTCAGGGCACATGCTGAAATAAGGATGGAGAGTGGAGAGGGGAGAAAAGGCAGACGGTGAAGGTAAGTGAACAAAATGGAAGGCAAAACCTTCTCAGGTAATATGCTGGGTGTGCCAAAGTAATGTCAACCAGGGAGTCTCTATGGTTTACCTATTCTTTGAATACAGCAAAAGTACCATTAAAAACAGGTAAGGGGGACTTCCCTGGCAGTCCTGTGGTTAAGACTCTGCGCTTCCAATACAGGGGGTGCAGATTCAATCCCTGATAAGGGAACGAGGCTCTCACATGCCACACGGCGCTGCCAAAAAACAAAACAAAAACAACCAAACAAACAAAAAACAAACAGTTAAGTATACCGACAATGAATACAGCAAGCGATGATTATGCTATTATAACCTCTAAGAACCTCCACTGAATTATGAAGTTTCTTCAGAAGGGCTCCCCAAACTGGCTAATGATCCAAAAGAAATTTTTTATGTATGAGTAATTGTTAGTGGCTATAACCTACAGCAATCTACTAAAAATGCAATTCTTAAAGCACAACACAGTACAAACATGATTTTTTCCAGAAAAAAATGAATGGGGAATACTATATGGCTATGCAAACCTCTTTTAGGAATTGGGCTAGTATCCCTAAAGCAAGTACTTTGACATAATCTTTGAAAACTCCTGTCTGGCAGGGAAAAGTCCCAAGAGACCATATTTATTTTTGTTTTGTTTTTGGGTTTTTTTTGGCCACGCCACGCAGCATGCAGGATCTTAGTTCCCTGACCAAGGATCGAACCCATGCCCCCTGCAGTGGAAGCACAGAGTCTTAACCACTGGACCACCAGGGAAGTCCCCCAGGAGACCATATTTAGATGATCATTGATGTTTCAGCAAATCAAACTGCTTTGACTTATAGACACAAATTCATAATGATGTAATACTAATAACAATAATAACAACAAAATATAAACTAACACTTAAATAGTACTTACTATATTTATGTGTCGGGCATTGTTCTAAGTACTTTATATATTTAAGTCATACAGTAATTCTCACAACTCATTGGGATGGGAACTATTGTTCCCCACTCCACTTTTAAAATTACAGACAAGGCTTAAAGACATAAAGTAAATTTCCCAAGTTCACATAGTAAGTAACAGCTAGAATCTGATGCCAGGTAGTCAGAGTCCAGAGTCCATGCTCTTAACCATTATACTATATTTTTTCCCTAACATGGTCAAGGTCATACAGCTAAGTAGGTGGTGAAGCCAGGAATTCAGTATAAGTCACACTTTGTTATGAGACATGTGGGTTATAACTCTTTAGCTCTTCCCTGCTAAACCCTCAGAAGTCTTAACCATCACACCAACAAACAATGCCTGTGAAACTGGGCAATGGGCATAGCATAGTATGGGAACTCCAGTGTCATTTGTAAGTCAGCCAACCTGCGTGGTATACAACAGAAAGAGTAAAGTGTTTATGGTCAGAAAAACTGGGTTGAAGGTAACTTTGCAATTAATTGGCAGTATGCTATTAAACAGACTACAGGCTCTGGAGTCAGATAGACATGTTAGGTTGGCCAAAAAGTTTGTTCCATAACATCTTATGGAAAAACCCAAATGAACTATTTGGCCAACCCAATAGATTGAAATCCTGGCTTTGAGACCATTGTATAGGGTGATAAAGTTTATGCATAGAACAAAGGCACCTGGTCAAGAAAGCAAAATGGGGATGAAATTCTGCCCATGTTCAGCTCACCAAGCCATCCACCCTGGAAGGGAAGCTCCATTTTCTAGAAGAGGTAGCACCTAACCCAGGCCCTAAGCTGCTGACTAGAGTAGTGTGGCAGCCCAGAAGAAGTTTCAGTTATTTTACTGGTTCACCACAGGGGGTGCCTTTTTCTATTTCAAAAGTGTCTCATAAGCTAGTGGTGACTTCCTACTCCAGTACTTACTACTACTTAGGTAATCTGGGGCAAGTTACTTAACCACTCTAAACCTCAGTTTCCTTTTGTGGAAAAAGTGTTTGAAAATAGTACTTCCCTCATAGTGAGGTTTTGAGGATTACATAAAATGATGCAAGTAAAGTGTGTAGTACAGTGCCAGGCACTGAATAAGTGGTCAATAAATTGTAACCAAAATATTATAACCATGTGTAGTATCACACCTCTCTTGAGCCTCAGATTCCTCGTCTGTTAAAATGAATACTATCTACTTCATAAGCCATTTCCTTGAATGTTGAATCGTGACGATAAGAAAGCATTTTATAAACTACTTCATGTTTACTTATAATTTTTATCTAAAGCATTAGCAAATACAGAAAGTTCTTGGTACCTAGTGCTTAGTAAATGCACGATGAACGTTAAACAATAATGTTGCTGTTAGAATTGACAATTTATTTAACAGTTTTACACCATATATTCATGTTTGGGGTATTACTTATTTTAGGGAGAATAATCATGCTCATGGATCATTTTAAATTGTGAGAGGAAAATTAACTCATTAGAGAGCTCTGTAAACAATACAAATTTAAGGGGTCTAAGACTAAGTGGTATCCAGTCTGAAAAAAAAAAACCCCACAAATCCTACAATCTATCAGGTTTGAGATAACTTCTAAAAAAAAAAAAGGAAAAATCAGGCTTCCCTGGTGGCGCAGTGGTTGAGAGTCCGCCTGCCGATGCAGGGGACACGGGTTCGTGCCCCGGTCCGGGAGGATCCCACATGCTGCGGAGCAGCTGGGCCCGTGAGCCATGGCCGCTGAGCCTACGCGTCCGGAGCCTGTGCTCCGCAACGGGAGAGGCCACAACAGTGAGAGGTCCACCTATCGCAAAAAAAAAAAAAAAGGAAAAAGCATCTCAAAGAACACTAAACCTTCTTGCTTAATATCAGAACCTCTCAATAGGAAAGACTGTGTTTTATATCCACGTGACACACATAAATCACCAGATTTACACATAGTGGCAAAGCTGCAGTTTCTCTGAACTTGGAAACAGTGTTCCTTAGAAACTGCCTGTTGATTCATTTCAACTTCAAAATAGATACTTGATCCTGCTCCCTTAAGAAAAGAGCTCCTTCCACCCCTATGGCAATGTTTGGGATATTTAAAGCTTCTATTACCATAAATTCCAAGCTTATAGTCTCACAGCAGCCATAATTCAGCTACAAGGAACATACACCACAGGCCTACAAACCAGTGGATTTAACAGGCCTCCAATTCTGCAAATGAATGATGCTTACTGTGAACATACAGCAGGAAAAACGCAAAATAAAATGAAGACCTAAGATTGCTATCAGATCTTATCCTTCCTCCATGTCTCTCTGTCCTCCAAATGTGCTCACAAGTTTTGTTGTCGTTTTGTTGCTATTCGAGGTTATTAACACCACCAGAATGCTTGTTACACATTTGCTGATACAGTATTAAAGAACGAAAAGAATGTTTTCCCAACTTTATGCCTGTATCTTCTTGGCACTCTAACAAAAAGCACATTCTATATTTACTGTGGATTATTCTCCCCATCAAGACACATTTTGATAGGATAGAGACCAAGAAGCTCTGTATTCAAATCTGAATCTGTCACTAAATAGTGTTATGTCCTCAGTAAATCATTTAACCTCTGTGAGTTTCCTCTGAGATAATATATGAAAAAGATTTTTTCTATTATAAAATGATATACATATGGAAATAATTATTTCTGCCAATACTATGTCATACAAATAGGTATAAAAATTCCTGTTTTATGCATATGTATGGCTGAGTCGCCTTGCTGTGCACCTGAAACTATAACAATATTGTTAATTGGCTATACTCCAATATAAAATAAAAAGTTAAAAAAAAAAGAAAGTAGAATGTCCAGTGAGGAAAAAAAAATCCGTTTTAGTTATTTCAATGAATGACAAAAGAAAAGTGAAAGTGCTTCTCAAGAATAGAAACATTCTAATGCAAGCCTTATGAATTACATCACCTTTTAATTCTTTGGAATCTTATTACAGCACCTGCTACAGGTACTACACACAAATGGCTCAATCAAAAGGTAATCATAATTTGGAAACTTCTGGAAGCATAAGTATTGACAGTTGGGATAATCAGCTTCATCAGCAATACAATCTGTTTGCCAATACCTGCTGCATTCTTTTGGCTTGTTTAGTAGCATTTCATGTGGCGCACGCTATCCCACAAGGGCAGTAAAAGTAGAGCTTCAAATATGCCTATCCTCACATCTCTCAGGGTTACTCAGGGCATGGGACACCTCCATTTAATAAATGAGGAAAGTCTGAGCAATCACCTAAACATATGAAATAAAAGATAAAGCCAGAAGTGGAGCAATAAATAGGCCAAATTCACTGTTATTTTTCCTACAATGTACTGCCTTCCTTGGGGCAGGACAAACCTCCAACTGAAAACAACAAAAAACCTCCCTGTTCTTTCTCCCAGGCTTCTTTACTATCTGAGAATCATGCACAACAGAGCACAGAAGCAAAAAGTTTGTCCTATGAGGCATTTCAAGGGATTAACTTCATGTAATCTTTGGTTTCTACTTGGCAGCTCTACAAACTATATATAAACAGACCTCCAATTAGATCAAGGCCAGACTCATGTGACTCAAGCTTCTCCATTTGGGAAGGAAACACTAGACACCCAGCAAAATAACCTGTCAAAGGACAAGTTTCCCTGTGTCATGAACAGGCAGATGAACACGGCTGCCAAACGTCAAGTATAATACTGAACTGCTATTGCTAATGTTCACTTTCCACATTTAGAGAGGAATTATTTTCTTTACTTAATGTGCATTAATTATTACTAAAGCACAACATCTCTAATCTCACATATAAACATACCACTAAGAAATAAAACCACCACCTCAAATGGCTTTAAAAGATGACTTAGCTAGAAGCCAGAAACACAATAGTTCCAAAATTGTATTCCAAAATGAAATACTCGTGTGCTAAATAGTGTACAAATATGTTGTCACTGGTACAATATTTTGCTAACAATGTACGGCAACATTGATATCACATATCACAAGTTTAAAATGGCTGCTCATCTAGACCTGAGGTCCACAGATGAAGTAAATGCTGATTTGGTTTTAAAACACTAAATATGTTTCAGCTGCTGAAATGCATCACCAATTTGAATTTATACAGAGAACATAGTCCATAAAATATAAAAAAAACAGTGTGCAAATTTTCAGAAGGCAGAAATGAGCAATGGTTTTGGTTTTTTTTTTAACTATATGTGTGTTTAAAGTTGAAACACAGAGGTTTTGACACAGAGGTTATTATTGAAGATTTGCATCTGATAGACGATCTATGCTCCTGTGGCCATAATTTATATGAAATGTATTTAAAAACCAGTTAAAGTCAAATTAAAATTTTGAAACTCTTCAAGGTATAGTCTATTCACTTTAATTTTTCTCTCTTTCATGAAAACTGTGTTATGGTTTCTGAGGAGCTGGCTGGCTGACTCTGATGGTTCACAGATGCTCCAAACCTCATCTGGGATTGTTCTCCTGTGCCATCTTCCCTTTCCTGACACATAACAACTATTTTGGGCTCCAGGACTCAATTCCAACATATGTGCATGGAGGGTTTTCCCACGCCACCAACAAGCAATTCTTGAACACCAGCAGGGTGTCCGAGAATTCAACTTAATTCTGACACTATCTACCTGGAGAGAGAGTCAGAAACTTAGGAACAGCCGGATGGAACAGATGCACAGAGCAAGGTGTGTGGGCAGGAGGGCCTCTCCAGGCAGACCATTTCCCCTGCATGTCCACGTGTTCACCAACCTGGAAGCTCCAAGCAATGATCTCTGAAGCAGAAGATCTGAAAAGACAAACTAAGGACCACTGATTTCATATCAGAGGCCATTAAAAGGGTTTTTCTGATGTAATGACATTTAAAACAGTGTAATTACACAGAAAGCATTTAAAATTGATCCTGAGAGCTGACTTTAAATAGAAAATGGATTAAAGGTATAAATGGGCAACTCACAGTAGGAAAAACATGAATAGCTAACAAATATTTTTAAAATACTCTACCTCACTCGTAATCAGGAAAATGATTTAAAAGACTTTTAAGATTCCATTTCATATCCATCATATAGGCAAAAAATAAAAAGCCTGACAATAACAAGTGTTGAAAGGATATGGAACAATGTAAACTCTTAAACACTGCTGGTGAAAAAGTAAATTGCTACGACCACTTTGGGCAGCATCTGTAAAGAAAAATATGTAAACCCTATATCCCAGCAATCCTAATCACAGGCAAACCACAGAGATAGCCTGGCACATGTACCCAAGGAGAGTTGTTCAATAATGTTCACAGCCACATTTTTATTAGGAAAAAAAATGGAAATAGCTGTATGACTATCAATAGGTGAATAGATAATGTTCAAAAACTGCTTGCTGAATGAGTGACACTGAGGGATGAATGGCAATGTTCTCAAAGGAGGTCAGAGCCTCAGGAATCTGTGGGACAATACCAAAAAGCACAACATCCATGTCATCAGAGAGGAGAAAAAAATATGGTACACAAAAATGGAAGACAAACTCTGGTACATCCATACAATCGAATACTATTCAGCAATAAAAAGAACAAACCATTGGAACAACATGGAATATGTTGTTGGAACCACTGGAACAATATGGATGAATCTCAAAGGCATTATGCTGAGTAAAAGAAGCCAATCTCCAAACGTTACAAACTATTTTATTCCATTTATATGAAAATCTGCAAAAGGCACAAGTATAGGAACAGAAAACAGATCAAAGGTTGCCAGGGATTAGGGATAAGAGGAGGGTTTGAGTATAACAGAGAGCACAGAGAATTTTAGAGGTGATGAAACTGTTTTGCACTCTGATTGTTGAGGTGGTTACACAAATCTCCATGTGTGTAAAATTCATATAAATGTATATCCAAGAAAGCCAATTTTATTATATATAAACTTTAAAAGCCTGAAAAAAATCAAGATCTCCTCCAGAGAGATGTATATCTGAGATTTACGACACCATATATCATATAACTTTTATACATAATACTTATGTATAAATATATACATCATAGATCATATACTTTTATACATAATATAAAAGGTCATCATGCAGTTAGATGACCATCCACATAAATACTATGACAACTCCCTTAAAGATGGTTAACAAAAAGCCTAAATAAGGGCACTGAACAATAAAAGTCAAATATGTAATCAATGTCTTACAACAAAATTTTCTTAGGAAGAACATGCTCAGTTTTTTGTACTTGTTTTATGAAGTTAATTTGGAACTTAAAGACAATAACTTTGCACAATTAAAGGAAACATTTTTCTGTCACAATGGTTTCATGCCTGCAAAACTTTCTTGCGGGGATGGGAGACATTGCCAGTCTGTTAAATTTAAATTCTCTGTCTTTTCCTTCTCATTCAACTTCTCAATTTCAGTGTTCCCTGAATAAAAAGTTATCTAAATCCTTAGATGAAGGAGACCCCACCCACAGATCAGGACATTAATGGTGAAAACTTCCATGAATTCACTTTCCACAGCCTACTAGGATTACCTAAAGAAAAGGTAGCAGAGCTAAAACAGTGCCCTTTAACTCAGGTGACCATGTGTCCTAGTCTGCCTGGGACGGCCCTGGTTTAACACCTTCTGTGCTGACATAAGTTTTAATAGCACCTTCTTTCACCCTAAAGGTGCTGAGGTTTAGACAATGAATTATATGGCCATTCTACCCTTAACCTATTTCCCTTTAGAAACCTAACTCACAAACCCTACCTATCACCAAGACATACAAAGTAGTCCTACAAAGTGAAGCCCTTGTACTAGTTTCTTTTTTTTTAAAAGGCAGGAAAAATGAATTTAATTAATCTAATGTGTTGTACTTACTTATTTTGTGAATTATAGCTAATAAAATTCTCTTCTTGGGATTCTATAAATAACCTGAAACTCTAGTTAATCCATACCCATAGGGTTAATACTTTAGGAGAAACTCTCCTATCAGTCATGTTGAAGAAAAACATATCACCCATTTAAAATCTCTACCCATGTCTCCATTCTTGTTTTAAAGCCATGTAATGTGTAGAGAAGCCAGTGCTTTTTTTTAAAAATTGGAGTATAGTTGACTCACACGTTTATATTAGTTTCAGGTGTACAACATAGTAATTTGATATTTTTATAGATCATACTCCTAAGTTATTATAAAATATTGACTATATTCCCTGTTCTGTCCATTACATCTTTGTAATTTATTTATTTTAATAACTAATAGTTTTTACCTCTTACTCCCCTTCACCTATTTTACCCCTCCCCCATCCTTCTTCCCTCTGGTAACCACTGGTTTGCTCTCTGTATCTGTCTGTTTTTGTTTTGTTATATTTGTTCATTTGTTTTAATTTTTAGATACCATATACAAGTGAAAATATACAGTATTTGTTTTTCTCCATCTGACTTATTTTTCTAAGCAGAATACCCTCTAGGTCCATCCATGTTGCTCCAAATGGCAAAATTTCATTCTTTTTTATGGTTGAGTAATATTCCATTGTGTATATATGCCACAACTTTATCCAAGGCCAGTGCTTTTAGGGTGCTATTTGCCAAATTCTAAGGAAGCTAAATGACTCTAATATGTTATATCTCCAAATGGAAAGTTTACCTCTGTTTCTTTGATGTGCTATCATTATCAAAGAAAGGACAGGTTTCAAATTACAATTATTTCTTTTTTTTTTTTTTTTTTCGGTACGCGGGCCTCTCACTGTTGTGGCCTCTCCCGTTGCGGAGCACAGGCTCCGGATGCGCAGGCCCGGCGGCCATGGCTCACGGGCCCAGCCGCTCCGCGGCACGTGGGATCCTCCCGGACCAGGGCACGAACCCGTGTCCCCTGCATCGGCAGGCGGACTCTCAACCACTGCGCCACCAGGGAAGCCCTACAATTATTTCTTGAGACTATAACAAACCTGGACCAGGATGAATTTCTTTTAAAGTCTATCTAAAACAATGAACTTAACTTCCTCAGGGAATGAACTATCCAGACTCCTTATATCTCCTTCTTATCATTCACCCTTTGGACAGGTCACTGGACAGGAAAAAGTTAACACTTGCTATCATTCCTTGGTAATAGATGTGATGGGATAAAGAGAATAAAACAATAGACCTACACTATATGTTACGACAGCCATTAGTCACATGATAATTGAGATGTGTGGTAAGATTTTGAGGACTTAGTACCAAAAAAATGTAAAATAACTCAATTTTTTTCACCTGTTTCTTTTTACCTTTTCTAATGTGGCTATTAAAAAGTTTTAAATTACATATATGTCTGCATTATATTTCTATTGAACAGTCCTGAAATAGACTATGTTTTGATGTGTTTCCATAATAATTTTCATAATAACAATAGCAGTCATAATATTGAGTTAGTTATAAAGTTTTTGCAATTGCACCAAAAGTTCCAAAGCAACAAAATTATCTGTAACAAGAACAGTCCTTGTTAACTCTATAGTAACAAGCACTATACTCGCTTTAACAGATTTTTAAAAGAAGAAAATGAAAACCAAAGCAAAACTTGGAATATTTTTTAAATGTAATGCTCCTCACTTTTTTGGTTCTTTTTTTTTTTCTTTTTAAAAATTACTGGTTCAAGGAGTATTCTTAACTATTTGTCTAGGCACTGTGCAATCTCTGAAATATCTCAAAGCAAGCAACCATAGATTTAAGACCACAATGGCAGCTTAGGAAACCCACATCTACAGAGGAGTGCTATGCAAGATGAGGAAGCAAGACCTCGGCCCTGTACACAGACTAAATCAGGGGTCCCCAACCCCTGGGCTGCGGACCAGTACCAGTCCGTGGCCTGTTAGGAACCGGGCTGCACAGCAGGAGGTGAGTGGCAGGCGAGCGAATGAAGCTTCATCTGCTGCTCCCCATGGCTCCCCATGGCTTGTATTACCGCCTGAACCATCAATTGCATTACTGCCTGAACAATACCGCCCCCATCCCGCCCGCCTCTGTCTGTGGAAAAACTGTCTTCCACGAAACCAGTCCCTGGTGCCAAAAAGGTTGGGGACCACTTGACTAAATGCAGCAAATAGGAGGCAACCTAAGTTCAAACAAAAATAAGCTCAAACTATTACTCCATAACACTTTGTCCTGCATCTCCTCCTAAACTTTTCCTTTTTTTTTTTTAGTTTATATTTTTAGCTGCTTTTGGTCACATCTCCAGATTTAGGCTGAAAAGGCCTAAACAGTTTCATTGTTGGATTCAGAATTCCCTTTTTATTTCCAAATTTCAAATAAAGTAACTTCATGCTTCACAATCTACCATGAAGTGTTTACCAAACTCCTAAGTGAGAGATAATAAATCAGGCCCCACCCAATCCCCCTATATACTGACAAGTCTTAATATCTCAGAGTTGGCATTAGAAGAACCAAATAAATTCTTTCTCCTATATCCTGGCTTACCTTACATGGTAGCAATTGTAACAAATCTGCATTAATTTCAGACGGCTCCTGACATTACAATTATAAAAATAGCATAAAATCTCCAAACACAAAGCAGCTAGTATAATCTCTGTTTGGAGGCAATTTCAGATATTTCAAGCACTGAATCTTATTACATATCCTAGAAGGAATAGGAGACCTAAAAATAATGGACCTTAGACTTACTGCTTAGGACAGACAAAGCTTCAATAAATACAATTCAAATGATATATCTCTCTAGAGCCAGATTTATCCAATTTAAAAAGGAGGTAATATTTATATAGATAGCAGGTGACATTTATGCCTCTTTGACACTTAAAGTTAACTAAAAATCTACTGTACAAAGGTTTTTTTTTTTTTTTAACAGCCACAAAAAATCTTTTGGATTCTCAGGTATGTGCTATGACTTGGAGCTTCTGATCAAGTATTTTTTCCTTTTAAGTATTTTTCCTTTAAAATCTGGCCCTATTCAAATATTTTATGGAGGCTTCTTCTTTTTGATTTTTGAAAAATTACAGCAGTGCTAGTGTGGTTGGTATCAGTCCTGTATTTGACTATTATAGCTAATGGTTACACCACTAGGTTCCATGCCCTACTCTGTACACAGAAGGTGCTCGATAAATATTTGTTGAGTGAATAAACGAGAAGACAGAAATATGCAAAGAAAAACCTGATGCAAGGAAACAAAATACAAGCAGAACCAGGTGGGATGCCCTTCCACTAGAAACATTAAAAATAGCTACTCAGGGGCTTCCCTGGTGGCGCAGTGGTTGAGAGTCCGCCTGCCGATGCAGGGGATACGGGTTCGTGCCCCGGTCTGGGAAGATCCCACATGCCTTGGAGAGGCTGGGCCCGTGAGCCATGGCCGCTGGGCCTGTGCGTCCGGAGCCTGTGCTCCACAATGGGGGAGGCCACAACAGTGAGAGGCCCGCGTACAGCAAAAAAAAAAAAAAAAAAAAAAAAATAGTTACTCAGTATGGAATGATAAAGAAGTACTGTAGATGGATAGTGGTGACGGTTCACAACAATGTCAGTGTATTTAATGTCACTGAACTGTACATTTAAATATGGTTAAAATGGTAAATTTTTTAATATGTATATTGTAACACAATTTAAAAAATTTAATAGCTCCTCAGCCAAGTGTGACTACAGGCTTTCACAGGAAGATACTGAGACTATGGTGAGAGATTCTGGCCATGTAAAATATTATGGTACATCGTACAGTAAACAAAAACTTTAAAATAAGCAAAAAGGCTCTCATTGAAAAAGTTGTACTGTGAGGATACTCTGTTTTACAAAATATCTGTGTTTGCTAAGTCCTTGTGACAAAAAGTAACATACTGTGGTAGCTGTTTATGTACAAAATATTAAATACTATTTGCTCCATTGGAAGAAAAACTAAGTATACCTTTAGGTAGACAGAATTTGAGCCTTTAGATATAAACCTGCTTGCTTAAAAAACTGAATTAAACTGTTCTAAATTGTCCATAAGCTTTTCAATTTTATATATATCTTTAATTCACATAAACTAACCACATAAACGATTTATAATATTAATATGAAATACTCATTTGCAGATCTTATTACCCAAATCCAAAAGACGAGGGGCAGGTCACTTTAAGGAGAGAAAACTCTTAAACCAAACGCCCAGTGGCTGAAAGAAAATATGAAATCTCAACTGGTGATACAGGGACTATCTGCTGACTCAGAGGTCTATGTGAACATTCTTGCAATACTCTCCAATAAAACTCAGGAACAGGTCTGGCAGAAGGAAATCTGCCCTGTAGCTCAAAGAAATCTGGTATGAACCAGATGTTTTTAAGAAAGGAGAGGGGGCCTGTGACTTTGAACAACCACCAGCCTTGCAGTTTTATGTTCTGTCTCAAAACAGTGACCTGTCAGCCAAAAATTCTAGTATTTTCTCCTCCTCACCAAACTCTTCCGGTTTTAAGGAGCTAGTTGGCAAAATGAAATCAGTCCATTGATCAAGTCTGCACTCAGTCTGTCACTAAGTAGGAACATCATATTATGGCTAACATTAACCATCCAAAAACAAAAACAAAAACAAAAACAAAAAAACAAAAAAACCCTGCTTTAGATCTAGGATAGGAAAAATGAAGCCAAAAGACAGTTATTACATAGACAAAATTTATAAAATATATAGAAAATACTTCCTATATTAAGGGTGGGTTTAAAAGGAATTGGGTTAATTTTCAAATAATAGAACAAAACAAAACAAAAAATATGTGAAGAAGATGAGTTACAGCATAATTTACAAAAAACAAATGGCTGGATTACTGGAAAGATCCCCAGAGCTTAATTATACTATAGAATGGTATCTTGCTCAGCATCTCAGAATCAGCTGCCGTCATGGACCAAGAGAACTTCAAGTAGACGTAAAGCTACTATATAGAACAAGGGTTATTTTCAAGTACAATTAGTTGTCTCAAACTCTACCATGCATATACTAATCTTTCACAGTTTCTTCACAGCTACTCTTCCAATAAGAGCTCTTCTAGCTGATAATGCAAAACCAATCTTTTTTGTTAAAGTTTCTTTCATTTGTCTCTAAGTTCATAATAAACTAATTTACATCATAATGCTTATACTGCAAGCTTCTGGAAGTAGAAATATGACTTATACAGCACCTTAAATGAACAAGTACAAAAAAAGAAAAGCTTCCAATGATAGAACAATGCCTGATATACAGAAGGTACTAAGTATAAATATTTGCTGAATGACTAAAGGAATGAATTATGGATAAGTTGACCATCTCCCCCTCATAATGATGTTTATGTTAAAGGGGATCGAGAAACCCTTCTCTAGACAGCTGACCTGCAGGCAAGGCCGTGAAACATAATGTGGTGACTGAGTGGCTCATTCTCACGCTCACACTCTCTCGTGCCCCCTCACCCCCACCCCCGCCACTCACACACACATATACATTTGATACCAAAGCCAAATATCAAGTACTTGTTTCCCCCCTTTCCCTGACTTCCTGCCTTGCATAAAATTCCTAGTAGTATTTACAGCTTTGCATTCCCTAAAAATCAGCTCAGGGTTGTCCAAAGAGCAAGCAGCCATTCTAACTCTGTCTTCAGGAGAAAGACCTTTCCTAACTCAGGTTCTCTGGTGCTTTCTATCTCCTCCAATGGGGAAAATCATTCCCTGAAAATTAGCCATAGTCCTGCCCATGGCCAACAGATTCCTTTTATAATTAATGGCTCTTCCTTATCAGTCATACCCATATGTGTGAAAGTTGTTGGGCAAGACATGTATGTCTGCCTATCTTCCACTGTGTCCTACATGAACCCTACTAGCTACAGTTTTCACCAGTGACTTTAGTCAATGAATAGGCAAGCACTCAATGTACACATGAAAATGATGGCTCTTAATTTATAAATAAAAACACTGACCAGTGGTGACCAGTAGGTTGTGACTATAAGAGTTGTATTCATTTCTGAGCACTATTTACTTAATTAAAGGCCAGAAGTCTAAAAAGTGGCTGAAATGTATCGCTGAAAAGCTCTAAGGAAAAAGGGTAATGCAACAGAGTATAAATTAAATAGAACTGCAAGTCTCAAGAAACCCCCATGTTGACATAGATGGACAGAGTACACAGAAAAAACAGAAACAAATGGAATCAAGAACACTAATCAAACAGAAGTTTTAGATATAAATAATCCACAAGGCACAGTCAACGTGGAAACATGGCACAGGAAACGTCAACAGTGGTGACCACTGACCGCAGGGAACATGGACACTCTTCTCACAGTACAGATGTCTTTCATTCCACCTGGTATGAAAGTACCTTCCACTTTCAAAAGAAGACTGTTTCTATATGTTTATCTTTTGCAGTGAATGTCTATAAATTACAGGGGCATATTTTTGACATAATTTGCCTATGTGTATTGAAACCTATATTCAGTCATGGCCAGTTAAATGCTCTTCTCTCAAGAGTTCAATTATTAAACTCATGAACTGTTGTATCTGAGGGGGGAAAAAGATAGTTAATTGTGTTTATAATTAAATATATGAATACATGCATTAATATTTTATTAACAATTACTGAAATATGCTGGATCAGCCCACACTATGCCAAACACAGCTAGAAACTTTTTACGCATCCAGTAAGTCTGTGCCTATCAGACTTAGAAACCCTCCTCTCTCAGAACCACGCTCTCATCTCCCCACCGCCACAACTGGACTTAAGTATCTGTCCTGACAGATAGTTCATTAAGAGATACGACCACACCTAAGAGCAACACACTGGCTATCCCGGCAAAGGAGCAAATGACTCACAGTACCTTTTGGTTTGAATTACACCAGCTTTTATGACCTCACTGGAGTCAAAGTCAGAAATCAAGAAAACAAATAACACCTAGGATATGCATACAGAAAGGAGTCAGAAGTCGAAAGAAATGCAGAACTAAAAATCACACTTCTGAAGCTTGGTTGTTCAAGAAATTCCAATAAGACTGATAAATAAGAAGTTTTGTTTTGGGAAAATCATTCCTAATAGGATAGTTTGACATTTCACTGTCATGATCAGTCATGAACTATGGAGCTTCCTATTTTGAGGTAAGAGAATAAAAAGCTTCATATGAAGGGAAAAAATCATGATGAGAGAGAATACACTTTTCCAGCTATTATTAATTAAAATACAGAAAGGTGAAAAAAACACTGACTGACAGGTTCAAAGCAGAGTACCATTAAAAGTCTTAATTTTCTTCACTGGTTAACTTCATATACTAAGCCTACTTTAAGGAGAAAGAGGCTGAATAACCACAGCCGACCCCTGCCCCCCAGTCCTACTCCAGCAAAAAGTCAGACTACAGGAACATAAGAAGTTGGCTTTCTTTAAAATGAAATTTTTTCCTCTATCTCATAAACAGAGCAGCCTGAAGGACTGCTGCAAGGAAGGCTATTAAAATGCTAAATTTGTCTAGAACTGAAATTAACACTTTTTAGCTAGAAATCAAAGGAAACAGGCATATATATATCTAGTCTGACTTTATCATCTTTCCAATTCCCAGCACTTCAGATTTTTAAAAACCGTATTTGACACAATGTAATTTTACAATATTCAAATTATGCTAAACATAATCTCAAAAGTTATTTTTAAAGTGTATAAAAGGGAATGGTCTATCTCAAATCTTAATATGGGCTTCAATGTATACTCACCATTCCAGCCTTTTCTTTTTTGGCAACTAGACACTAGTAGTCAAAAAAATTTTAAGGAAAGTTACTCCTAGACACTCCAATTTACAGTTCGGACTTCAGTAATTCAAACAATTTCCTGTGCCTCTACTATGAGCAGCATATCCCTGTGGCACAACATTTAAGCCTAGGTATTTATACTAAGTGCACATATTACTTGCCTTCTAATACATATCCAAATATACTTTTGTCTCTAGCTGAATATAATAATGAGGGGGTATTCAAATAATAGTACAAATTACTGGGGCCTTGAATAAAGAGCTGGGGCCTTGAAGGACGAACAGCATTTTGACCAATAGAAAGGGTCAGGAGGACAGCCGACATAAAAAGAGGCCATGAACACAGACAGAACCACAAGGCACGTCTCAGGAATCTAGCACAGCAAAAGCCTACGTTGCTAAAGGGAGAGAAGAAAAAAGAAGAACTTGGAAGGTTAGACTGGGTTCAAACCATGAAGGACTTTCAATACCAAAGCTCACGAATTGTAAGCTTTATTCTCCATGCAACAGGCAGATGAGTTGAAGTACAAGGGTGACCATTAAAAACCGTGTACCGGGCTTCCCTGGTGGCGCAGTGGTTGAGAGTCCGCCTGCCAATGCAGGGCACGTGGGTTCGTGCCCCGGTCCGGGAGGATCCCACATGCCGCGGAGCGGCTGGGCCCGTGAGCCATGGCCGCTGAGCTTGCGTGTCCGGAGCCTGCGCGTCCGGAACCTGCGCGTCCGGAGCCTGTGCTCCGCAACGGGAGAGGCCACAACAGCGAGAGGCCCGCGTACAGCAAAACAAACAAACAAACAAAAAAAAAACCGTGTACCAAATACAGAATTTCCACAGATAAGAAATTACAAGTTTCACATAACATTTCCTCACGTTCTGTTATTTATAACCCTGAACTACTGAAATATGAAGCTAGAATGTCAACACTATGGCTATCAGTACTCAACATTTCTTTATTCAAGACAAAAATACACATTTCCTTGCTTAGGATAAACTTTGTAGAAAGGCTTTGTCTTTTTCTCCCATTTTACCTAAAACAAACAGCACAAACCAGAAGAAAAAGTAGAGGCTTTTCTAACATTTGCTCAGTCTGAAAGCTAAATCTGGCACATAGGGTACACACTACTTTATTACTATATATGACTGGTGCTATTCCCCACTCTATGAGGTTATTTTTGAACATATAAGTAAGGGAGGGATGAGTGGGAGGAATTTCTCAGTGCCTCCAGGGAACATACTCATAAAACTTTACTCCTTTCCCCCCTTTATCTTCCTCAGAAAAACTTTTTGATGACTATAATTCTAAGCTTTATTCCATTAAGAGAGTTAGAAAGCTTTCCAGTGGTTTTATATAACAGACTATAACTCTGTCCCCAGTATAGTCTAAGTTTTCTCATTCTTTTAAATTATTACAGGATTTCTCCAGCTGCACTAACTCCCAGAAGCCTGCAAGTCCTCATGACTACTAAAGCAGCAACTGTACCTACAATTGTACCTACCCCATCTATACCACAGCTTATCCCTACTCCTATGCCAACTTACAAGTATTAGACAAAGAATTGTTAGCATGTAATCAACAGCTTGTTGCACCTGAAGCCTATATAAAGGAATTGCCCACTCTTGAAAATCAGATAAAAAGTTAAGAAGCAGAAAAGGGGGAAACACTGACAACTTTCCTCTTGTGGAGTTCATACAGGGTTGCTTCCCTTATCCCCTCCTTTTAAGCTTTAAATTATAAAACCTCTTACAATTAGGTTATGTGCTGTTTGAGGTCTGGGGCCATGGCCTATCAATGTGGGTCTTTTACATGGAAGGTACAGAATAAGTCAGTTTTTTCTTAAGTACTTTTCTTGAACAAGTATTTCTTGAATTGAGGTTTCTGCTCATCTGTTTTACCACTTTTGTTCCTATCCTGCTCTAACAGAAAGCTCCTACTATTACATTTGTGATCACCCTTCTTTGTTTTCTTACTTCCAAGACACAGTTACTCCTTAACATCTCTGAGACTCAAATCATGAGTGGAAAGTTGGACTTTTCATTTGGACTCTTCACTATTATGGTACTAACTGAAGAATTCCTGAAGTTTGTAAAAAGCAACTTATTTTCAAGAAAAATGTTTGTGGCCATTTAGAGTTTAAGCCACAAGTCACACGCCCTGTATGCTTCACTAACAAGACTAAGAGGCTTTACATAATACTGTAGTGAATTATAAATAAGTTCTTATAGAAACTTTTCATAAACATTGAAAGCAACCAATCTGTGAAAGCACTTTGATCAAATGCTAATAGAGCCATTTCTTCTTGTACTACAGTTTCTAACACCAAACAACTTCATGTTGACATCAAGCAACAATGTCCAAGATCATTCACCACTTAACTGCTAAATTATTGGCCTAAAAATCATCAAAAGGGTACTGTTAAGCTAAGGCAAAGGAGTATGGTAATAAATCTCTTCCCTGACAAATGTTACGGATTTTAAAATACATGAGAGAACTGCAGCATTTAAATCATTAAAATCCAAAGCTAAGGGGCTTCCCTGGTGGCGCAGTGGTTAAGAATCCACTTGCCAATGCAGGGCACATGGGTTCAAGCCCTGGTACGGGAAGATCCCACATGCCGTGGAGCAACTAAGCCCATGCGCCACAACTACTAAGCCTGCGCTCTAGAACCCTCGAGCCACAACCGCACGACTAGAACCTGTGCTCTGCAATAAGAGAAGCCACCGCAATGAGAAGCCCGCACACTGCAACAAATAGTAGCCTCTGCTCGTCGCAACTGGAGAAAGCGCAGGCACAGCAACAAAGACCCAACACAGCCAAAAATAAAAATACAAAAACAAAGCTAAAATTTACTAAGATAATAACGAGGGGGAGGAGGTGTGGCTCAGAGTTTTTGTTTACAACCTATTTACTAAGGCAGCTTAGCAATATTTCTCCTAACACCTCCAGGAAGCAAATGTTGGTCATAATCCTTTCCCAACAAGAATAAAGGGCCAATACTCGGTCTCCAGGGGATAAAATAGAACCATCTGAGAGAAAACAAAAGATGTCTCCGTTAGAAGGAAACATTTTCCTAAGAGAATGTAACAGTTTTTTCCCCTCTCACTTTCTTTTAGAACTATCAGCCTTTGCAAGTACAGGGGTACTAGGCAGCAGTCAATGGGGGAGAAAATGAATCATAGAAATTAGTCAGAATCTTACTATTTAGTTATCTAATAATCCAGACCTGAGGTTGGAGGTAAATCTGAGCATGCAGAATGATCTGCCAAAGCCCAACCAACTTTCACTGTCACCATCCAGAGAACTACTAAAAGGAAAAAAGGCAAGCATTGAGCAAAGTACTCTCCCAAAGGCATAAAAAAAAATCATGTACCCAACCTCCATGTGTACTCACACCTCTCAATACACATAAAGGGTTTTAAACACTAAAAATGCTTATACTAATTCACTGTTATTTTTGAAACTTTAAAAATTAAAGTATTAAATTGTGCTAATTTGCAAAACAATAACATTTATGGCTTTCCTTGCTTTTTTAAAAAATGGTGTAGTACATAATAATTGTAAAAACTGAAATTAAATACAGAAATACATAACATGGAGAGTGACAGTCCCCTGCAACTCATCCCCTGGAGACAACAATTATTAAAAGTTTAAACCCCAGGATCTTATAATGTTCTATAATTATAAAATCTCAAGGTAGAGGATCCATATAGGTTGTATGTATAATGGAGCACCTCCTCCACTCCCAACTAGAGATACTAAAATACACTACAATGTCCCTGGCTAGTGTTCAGCCAGCCTCTGCTTGAACAAATCTTTTCACAAGGACCTGATTACCTCCCAAAGGCATTTCACAACAGCCTTTATTCTATTACTGACTGGCTATTACCTTCCTGTCAGATCATTCTGGTTTCTCTCTTGAGTACGTGTGCTGTTAATGTGCACCCATAAAATAAGGTACCCAGAAATGAACACAATACTCTGGAACAATCATAGTCTTTATTCTGGACACTTTACTTCTACTAACAGAGCTCAAATCACACTGTGGACTCACAATGAACATTCTGTCAAATGAAACCCCCCCAGGTATTTTTCATGTTATTTGCTGTTAAACCACATCACATCTAGCTACAATTACACTTATTTTTTGAATCATACGTGGATTTTTACACTTACTGATGTTCAACACATCTTGATCATTTAGTCCATCCTTTTAGTCTAATAACTATTTTCAATCTCTATTTTGAAAAAACAACACGTTAGCTATATAACTTATTGCCAGCTATATGGATCTGCAAAGCAAGTCATCGATAGCTCATCCATGTTAATAAAAATGTTGAATGCAAAAATACTTTTCAGGTATTAAAAAAGGACTGAAATCCTGATACATGCTACAACATGGATGGACCCTGAGAACATTATGCTTGATGAATAAGCCAGACACAGAAGGAAAAATATTGTATGATTACACTTTTATGAGGTACCTAGAATAGGCAAATTCATAGGAACAGAAAGAAGAGTAAAGATTATAAGGGGCTGGGGGAAGGGAAAGCTGTTGTTTAATTGTTAGAGTATTTGGAGGGATGATGAAAAAGTTTTAGGTATAGTGATGATGTATTTAATGTTTCTGAATTGTACACTTACAAATGGTTAAAATAAATACTATGCTATGTATATTTTACCACAATAAAGAAAGGAATGAAGTATTGATACATGCTGAGTGAAAAAAAGCCCATTTTGAAAGGTTACATACCTCATAAGCCCATTTATACAACATTCCTGAAATGACAAACCTATAGAAATGGGTAACAGATTAGTCATTGCCAGGGGTTAGGGAGTGGGGAGCAAAAAGATGGGTAGGATTTTAAAAGGACAAGAGGAAGGATCCTTGTGGTGATGGAACTGTTCTGTACCTTGACTGTGGTGGCAGATACAGAAGCCTACACACATAATAAAATTCCATAGAACTAATGCACAGACACACAAATGAGTAGAAGTAAAACAGAAAATCTAATAAAATCTCGGGATTGTATTGATGTTAATATCCTGGTTGGGATATAGTACTACACTTTTGCAAAATGTTACCACTGGGGGGAAATGGGTAAAGGGCACGCTGGATCTCTCTGCAGTATATCTTACAATTGCATGTGAACCTATAATTATCTCAAAATTAAAAGCTTAATTTGAAAAAATAAGAAATTTTAAAATTCTGAACAGAAGATGAAAAGTATAGTGTCTGCCTATTGCTACCATGTTCCCACTGTCTGTTCTTATCATGGTCAGTACAACTAGAACATCCCGCCATTAGACATATGCATTCTTTTTATCAGAATTCTTTGGGCTTAACTAGTTCATAAGTCCACTTAATTATAAGAATGTAAAGTCCTCATTTTTCCCATCTTGTTTACAAAGAAATTATTATAACTTTGGTTCAATATCCAATACCTTAACTTTAAATTTTTCAAAAATAACTTAGTAACTATTACTATGTCTAAAGCACAGTGCTATCCAATATATTTCCAAGAGAAATATGTGATCCATGTATACAATTTTAAATAGTCTAGAAGCTACATTAACAAAAGAAAGAAAACAGGTAAAATTAATTTTAATAAAATACTTTAACACAATATATCCAAAATATTATCATTTCAACATCTAAATAACCTGACGTGTATTTTACACTTACAGCACATCTCAATTTGAACTAGGCAAATTTCAAGTAACCTGTGGCTAGTTACTACCACAATGGACAGCACAGACAAAGCATTTCACTCAAATACTAGTCTCACAACTCTATTTAGAAAGAACATTAGGGTACTCTGCAACGATTACTTCCTTCTTTTTTTTTTTTTTTTTTTTTTTAATGCATATATTTTTTATTTTCTCCCATTTTTTTTTATAACAAATTTAATCAGTTATACATATACATATGTTTCCATAACCCCTCCCTTTTGCGTCTCCCTCCCACCCTCCCTATCCCACCCCTCCAGGCGGTCACAAAGTACCGAGCTGACCTCCCTGTGCTATGCGGCTGCTTCCCACTAGCTATCTACCTCACGTTTGGTAGTGTATATATGTCCATGCCGCTCTTTCACTTTGTCACAGCTTACCCTTCCCCCTCCCCATATCCTCAAGTCCATTCTCTAGTAGGTCTGTGTCTTTATTCCTGTCTTACCCCTATGTTCTTCATGACATTTTTTTTTTCTTAAATTCCATATATATGTGTTAGCATACAGTATTTGTCTTTCTCTTTCTGACTTACTTCACTCTGTATGACAGACTCTAGGTCTATCCACCTCATTACAAATAGCTCAATTTCATTTCTTTTTATGGCTGAGTAATATTCCATTGTATATATGTGCCACATCTTCTTTATCCATTCATCCGATGATGGACACTTAGGTTGTTTCCATCTCCGGGCTATTGTAAATAGGGCTGCTATGAACATTTTGGTACATGTCTCTTTTTGAATTATGGTTTTCTCAGGGTATATGCCCAGTAGTGGGATTGCTGGGTCATATGGTAGTTCTATTTGTAGTTTTTTAAGGAACCTCCATACCGTTCTCCATAGCGGCTGTACCAATTCACATTCCCACCAGCAGTGCAAGAGTGTTCCCTTTTTTCCACACCCTCTCCAGCATTTATTGTTTCTAGATTTTTTGATGATGGCCATTCTGACTGGTGTGAGATGATATCTCATTGTAGTTTTGATTTGCATTTCTCTAATGAGTAAAGATGTTGAGCATCCTTTCATGTGTTTGTTGGCAGTCTGTATATCTTCTGTGGAGAAATGTCTATTTAGGTCTTCTGCCCATTTTTGGATTGGGTTGTTTGTTTTTTTGTTATTGAGCTGCATGAGCTGCTTATAAATTTTGGAGATTAATCCTTTGTCAGTTGCTTCATTTGCAAATATTTTCTCCCATTCTGAGGGTTGTCTTTTGGTCTTGTTTATGGTTTCGTTTGCTGTGCAAAAGCTTTTAAGTTTCATTAGGTTCCATCTGTTTATTTTTGTTTTTATTTATTCTTTAAAAAATATTTACAATTTTTTTTTTTTTTTTTTTTTTTTTGCCACACCGTGCGGCATGTGGGATCTTAGTTCCCCGACCAGGGATCAAACCCATGTCCCCTGCAGTGGAAGCACGGACTTCTAATCACTGGACCACCAGGGAAGTCCCTAATATATTTACAATTCTTTAAATCCATTTTTAATCGTCTATTCTAGAATGCTGCCTGTGTCACTAATCTCTCTTTGGTCTGCAAATCTACTTTCTTCTCTTTCTCAGAAGAACCATCTTCAATTTTCCAGTATTTCTCTCATCTTCTAAGATTTCTCAGATAATTTCACATGTAAGTTATCTGTACCACAGATAATTTCATATGTAAGTTCTGACTACCATGTAGTTTATTTTTTTCTGGGATAACTCTATGCGCTCCTACAGGCTCTTCACTATCCTCAGACTATCTTTTATTAGTGTCATTTTCATCCTTCAAGTCAAAAGAGGTTTTTTATCTGAAATGTGAATAAGAGGTAAGAAATTATGCTTTCATTGTCATCTGTTTTAACATCATTAAATATAAATAGCAATCCTATACTCACTTTTTCCTATTATTCCACAGTTTTAAAAATGTTTTTGTTGTTTTTGTCTGTTTAGAAGCCTCATCTCATTTTGAGCTCATTCTGATAATAGTCTAAAGTCACTCTTGATTGAATATCCTCCCCACTGGTCTTTTGTAAATGTCTGTTTTAGATCTGGGTAAAGCAAGAAATTTCTTTTGTAGTATGCACCAGTCTTTAAAGAGTCCTCTTCCAGTTCTTACTCATAATTTCCAATTAACATTGCTATTATTTACTCTTGAGGGATTTTTCTTTCCTTCTTGTACCACATTCTCATTTTAAGCCTCTGTTCACAGATTCCTATTTTTGAGTTATTTAAATGTAACTTTCAGAATAATTTCCCAAGTTTTCTTCAACAAGCACATTTTACCATTATAATAAAAAGTTAATTAAAAAAAAAAAGTATGTCCAGATTTGCTTTGTCTACCTTCTGTGAAATTATATTATCAGAAAGTCTTGTCAAGATTGAGCTAGGGCTTCCCTGGTGGCTCAGTGGTTGAGAGTCCGCCTACTGATGCAGGGGACATGGGTTCGAGCCCAGGTCCGGGAAGATCCCACATGCCGCGGAGTGGCTAGGCCCGTGAGCCCTGGCCACTGAGCCTGCGCGTCCGGAGCCTGTGCTCCACAACAGTGAGAGGCCCGCGTACCGCAAAAAAAAAAAAAAAAAAAAAAAAAAAAAGATTGAGCTAAATAAGACTAAGACCATCTAAATCGAAACATATTATATAGCAGGTACTATCAACTGAGCACTAGCTTATATGCTTTTCATACGTTGCCTCAACAACCTTACCAGGTAGATTTTATCCATCCCATTTTATAGATGAGAAGACCAATGTTTAGTGAGATTAAGGTGGCTTGTCCAAGGTCAACCAAGGAGAAAATGGTAGATTTTGAAACCCAGTCTGGCACTAAAGCCTGTGTGAGCTCTCTCTACCTTTCTTTCAGTACTCCTTACAGATATTCTATTTGTTTATTTTTCCCCATTTAATACTAATCAGGCATAAGAGCTCTTACTGAAAGATTACACTCATTAAACCCACTAAATATAGAGGAAAAATAATCAAAAGGACGTTTTTGGTCTCATGGATGCTCTCTTCTGTAATTTAATCAAGCTGAGAATACACTTAATAGCCTCCATTTGCTACTACAAAAGATGGTACATATGATAGCTATGTAAATCATTCTCACGGTCCAGTTAAACCAGTTATGAATTCTTTGAATACCCAAATTCATTTTGAGGGAGAGTAAAACAAACATAATCTAAATGTTACACACAAAACCTTGCAATACTAGGTACAAATGTTTCTTATATTCCTGGTGAGGGAATGTGCTGAAGGAGTGTGCCAGAAACCAACAGCATTTGTTTGACACATTTAGCAGTCATGCCTTCTTTGTTCAATCAGATTCCCACAGGAATTAATGGGATTTAATTCAGTTCACCGGATCCTATAACACTTGATCAAAATTTATAGTGCTTTATAATTTCTTCCATTTATCTGTCTGTACATCAACAATCTCCATTTTACTTTTTAAAAAACATGACTTACTCTCTTTATGACCAACACTTTAAAAAACTGAAAGACACTGAAAAGCACACGACTGCCTTCTTTGAGAAAAGATTCTCTGAGTTATCAGTTTGAAAAATGAATGGATGATAGATTCATAATGAAGAAAAGCTTTAAAAAGGCATTCCTACTATTACGACTCAACAAGAGAAAGACAAACAACCCAAAGTAAAATTGTGCTAAGGATTGAATAGGCATTTCTCCAAAGAAGACATACAAATGGTTAATAAGCACATGAAAGTATGTTCAACATCATTACGTATTAGGGAAATGCAGATCAAAACCACAAAGAGGTACCACTTCACACCCACTAGCATGGCTAAAATAAAAAAGTCAATAATGAGTGTTGGTAAAGATGCAGAGAAATTAGAACCTTCATAAATTGCTGCTGGGATTGCAAAATGGTGCAGCCTCTTTAGCAAATAGTTTGGCAGTTCCTCAAAAAATTAAACATAAAATTATCCTATGACCCTGCAATTCTACTCCCAGGTATATACCGAAGATAAATGAAAACATACATCCACAAAAAAACCTGTACAGGAATGGTCATAGCAGCATTATTCGTACTAGTCAAAAATGGAAACAACCCAAACATCATTTAACTGATGAATGGATAAATAAAATATGTATATCCACACAATGAAATATTATGGATTATATTATGCAATAAAAAGAATGAAGTATTGAAGTATGCTATAACATGGATGAACTTTAAAAACATTATGTTAAGTGAAAGAAATCAGTTACAAAAGCCCATGCATTGTGTGACTTCAGTTAAGTGAAATGTTCATATTAGGAAAATCCATAGATATAAGAAAGTAAATTAGTGATTACCAGGGGATGGATATAGGAGGGAATGGTCAGTGACTGCGAATGAGTACAAGATTTCTTTCTGTGGTGATGAAAATGTTCTGGAATTGGATAGTGCAGAACTCTGTAAATATACTTAAAACCACTAAACTGTATACAAAAGGTGAAAACTATGGTACGTAAATTATATCTCAATAAAGCTGTCATTTAAAAAAAAAAAGAGAGAGATTCCTGTCATTTGACACTGAAGTTAAGGACAGCCTTAAAAGTTACTACCTCATTTAGCCTCCCAATATCCATTCCATGGGTGCTCACTGACAAGAATACCAGACTAGAATAAAAGACTCTAAGTCTAAATGAGGTAGTAACTTTTGTTTTCTCACAGGCTTGTTCTCTGTACATCTTTAATTATTAACATTTTTGGCCATTTAAAAAGGATGAGACAAATGATTTTTTTCCTTTTAAATACTCTGAAGAGAAATAAATACAACCAAACATACCAGAAAAAAAAAATCACAGCTGTTTTTTGAGCTCAGAAAAATGTCTTTAGACATTCTGCTCTAACTATATCTTTTCTGCCTTCTTTTAAAATGTATTCTTCTAATTGTCATTTCTAATAATGTCTGCTGGCCATACCCTGCAGGTGCTTTCCAGAGAATGCATCCTTGTACAGTTTCTGAACATGACGTCCTCATCCTAAATATGCAGAAAGTTTTAACATAGTTTCAAAATGAGAAGATAATATCTCTTTTCCTTGTGTGCATATCCCTTGGATTTTTCCAATACTACTTTTGCAAGATATACAAGATAATGCATATGAAAAGTTCACTGTGGGCAATGTTAATTGCTGTAATGGCTGATGCCTCAATAACTATTTCACCTTTTCCCCATTGTGCAGTAGCAGTACGGTTTCTGAATTTGATCCTTGTCTCCCATGTGAGCTGTGATTAGCCTAAGCTAGTAGTTTTGAAACCGCCAGACATGACCTATTAAACTGTCATAAAATCAGTTTAGTAGAGGGAGAACCAATTAAAAAAAAATAAGTGTAATACAAAAAATATCAGAGTGCATTGTGCATAGTAAGCATAAGTATTATTTCATAGAATGATTGTTAACTTGTCTATGATGTGTATATGTGCGTGTACTGAATTTTGATGTAAAATATATTTCTTGTGGCTTGTAGTTGATTTCTTTTTAAAAAGGAGTCTAAAAAGCAGTTTTCTATCACTTCATTATATAATGCAATTCTTTAATAGGAAAGATCTGTCAGTGCTATTTAGGGTTGGAGGCTTTTGCTAATCCGAAGCAGTCTCTAGAGCTAGTGCATTACAAGTAGCTGTAACCACAAAACACTGTTCCTATACATCAAGGGAAGAGGGATAAAGAAGCAATTTCTTTCAAGGCCCACCAGGTTGGGGCACTGGAATGAAAACAGAAGGTTAATCCCAATACACTGGCACATAGTCTTTCTAGTATTTATCTTTGCTTGAAACCTCATGCTGTTCTCCTCCTAAACAGTATATAAATAATTCCAGTCACTCCATGATATCCAACAGCTCATGGGGTTTAATAACACAGAAATGTCTTTCTTTTCTCCACATCTATAATTACATCCCTACTCTCAACAGGACATCTCAGGGGGAGAAAAAGGAAGTAAGATGAGCGTCTTCAAAATTCCATTAAAACAAAACCATCTCTCCATAATCTCACACTATAATCCCTCGCACTCAACACACACCAGCAATATCAGCCATCCTTCTGTTCCTCTAGTAGGCCAACCTCATTCACTATCTTGTGCCCCAGCCCCTCATCCTGATCCCAAACCAGGGCCTTTTCATTGTTCCCTCTACTGAAATATTCTTCACCCTTATCATTACATGGATTTCTTCTTGTCATTTAGGTCTCAGCTTAAGTACCTTGACCCCAGAAAGACCTTCACTGTACTCAAATATAAATTAAACCTGCAACCCTCTCTACCATATCAGATTCCCCATGGTTTTTAACTACCTAGCACCTTTAAACAGCTTCCATGTTTGGAGAATTTCTCATCTCATAAGTCCTGCCTCTCCACGTCAGAAGTCAGAAATTCACTTTCCCAGCTTCTCTGGCAAACAGGAAGCAGGTATGTGACCTATGTTCTGTCCATCAAACACATTCACAAGACATTCCAATCACAAATATGATATAATGGAGACGCCATGTTTTGGAATCCATTCTGAAGAACATTTCATAGAAATATCAGCTTTCTTTCAGACACAGAAATGGCAAAGGTCCTGGCAGTTGCATCTCATACTCAGCATAGACAGTGCAAATTCAAATACCTGTTCTCAGTGGCAAAAGTGGTAGAGTCACCAGTGGTATAATTTGGGCAATGTTCCTAGCTAAGTAGTGTCCATCAACAGATGAATGGATAAAGAAGATGTAGTGTACACACACACACACACACAATCAATGGAATATTACTCTGCCATAGAAAATGATGAAATAATGCCATTTGCAGCAACATGGGTGGACCTAGAGATTATCATACTAAGTGAAGTAAGTCAGACAAAGAAAGACAAATATTGTACGCTATCACTTAGATGTGGAATCTAAAAATATGATACAAAGGAACTTATTTACAAAATAGAAATAGACTCACAGACACAGAAACTTATGGTTACCCAAGGGGAAAGGGGGGAATAAATTTAGGGATTTGGGATTAACAGATACAAGCTACTATATATAAAATAAAGAGCAAGGACTTACTATATACCACAGGGAACTATATTCAATACCTTGTAATAACCTATAATGAAAAAGAATCTGAAAAAGAATATATACATAGCTGAATCACTTTGCTATACACCGGAAGCACTGTAAATCAACTATACTTCAATTTTTAAAAATGGGAAAAAAATTTTTTCCTGTTTTAAATAACTAGAGGGGGTTCTGCCATTTGCAACTAAGGTATCATATTCATTCTTCATAAATGTTTTCATCAGATTCTTACTGTCTGCTATTTTCTTATTAATTATTTTATTTATTGGCTGTCTCTCCCCACAAGAATATAAACTCCATGAGGACAGGGACATTGTCTGGCTTGTTCATCCCCACATATCTAGTATTTAGAATAGTGCTGCACATACAAGAGGCATTCAATTAAACTAAAAAACAAAACAAAACAAAAAAATTCTCTTTACTGCTACATAAATGCATAGTACTTGGGAACCAGTTTGAAGAAATTCAAAATATCAGTGCTATAGGAGCTAAGAGCTAAAAAGGATCAGTGTGGATTGGAGATGTCAGAGGCTTCATGAAGGAGCTGGCACTTGAGTACTGAAAAGATGGACTGTAATCCATCTTTCTGCAGGGGTGTAGAAGGGGAGATATATGACTTCTAAAGGATGAGAACAAATGAATAGCACTGGGAATGAGTGTGGCAAACATGAAATATGGAATTAAGGAAAAGTGTGTTGAGCTGGGTGGAAAATATCTTAGATATGCAAGATAGACAATATTATGAATGGCTCTAAATGCCAGGCTTGGGGAATGGTATATTTGATGATGTTTCAAGAACACTAATCCTCAATGAGCATTTTCATCTATTCTTTATTCTAGATGTTATCCGCTGTGTAAAACTACAACAGCTACCCACACATTTTGTACAGCATTCCCTTTCTGAACATTGGTGCTCTATATTTATCTGTTCAAGCTGCAAGACTACCAGAGAAAGAGATTCTTTAATTAATCCTCCTGTAACCAAGCAAATACCCAATTTAAAGATAAAAATCTATTAACAAAATGGCCTTTATTTCCCAACCTCCTCCCCAAAGTCAGATTTTAAAAACTGTCTCAATTCCATTTACTCTCTAGTCTATTAGACTATTACACTGGTACTAAGTACATGAACTAGAGCTTTGAGTAGGGAATTTTATTTTGTATTAAAGCAACACAGCCACCCAGAACACAGAAAGACAATCAGTTTTATCAGGATAACTCTTCAGATAAAAGTCTTTTAAGAATCCAGCAAATCCTGTAACTAACAACTATAAAAAGGCTACATAATTATATTTTACGGTCTTCCATGAATCAGCAGGGACCTTAGAAAGACTCTCTTATGTAGTTGGTTTTAGGAAACAATCTGACAGTAATCGTTAAATATTACTAAATATACATGTATGATACATATACATCTTTTAAACCAGCAATCCCACTCCTGATTGCTGAGGAGTGGGAAGTCCTGAATGTGGGACTTCCCTGGTGGTGCAGTGGTTAAGAATCCGCCTGCCAATGCAGGGCACATGGGTTCAAGCACGGGTTCAAGCCCTGGTCCAGGAAGTTTCCACATGCCGCAGAGCAACTAAGCCCGTGTGCCACAACTACTGAGCCTGCACTCTAGAGCCCATGAGCCACAACTACTGAGCCCGTGTGCCACACTACTGAAGCTCACGCACCTAGAGCCTGTGCTCCGCAACAAGAGAAGCCACCACAATGAGAAGCCTGTGCACCACAACGAAGAGTAACCCCCTTTCGCCACAACTAGAGAAAGCCCATGTGCAGCAACGAAGACCCAACGCAGCCAAAAATAAATAAACAAATAAGTAAATAAATTTATTTTAAAAAAAAGAATAAATGTACCACAAAAGATGAATACTACAATGTTCACAGCAACAAAAATGGGAAACAACGTAAATGTTCATGGGCAAGGAATTAACTAAATAAACAATGGTACCAGCTGCACCAGGGAGTAATCTCATATATAATGTCATATTTTATACACCCATTAAATGAATGACTTAGAGCTACACTAGCTGACTTAGAGGAAGTTCTACTAATTATTACTGAGCAAGAAAAACAAGATACAGAAAAGAAGGCATAATATGATCCAATTTTATAAAACAAAGTTAAAAACACTATGTATGTATGTAGTGAAAAACACTACATACATGCATATAGGAGAGTGTGTAAGTATGGATAGGTAGGTAGACAAGAAAGAGATAGGATAAAGATTCAAGTACAGAGAAAAATAAGGAAGGATAAATACTCATGGTTACCTTAGAGCAAAATGGAACAAAAAGAGAGAAAGGAAATTAGGCAAGAAAGGAGAAAAGAAATACATTCATAGTTATATAAAAATATATGTAGACATTGAAATTAGTATCTTTAAAATAAAAACAATATGGAAATTTAAAAGAAGGTTTTTAGAAAGCAGCTAATCTAAACTTCCTGATCATCCAAACATTCATTTATTCAACACTAAGTGCCTATTTTGCGCAATGAACAGGAACAAGGGTTGGTATCTCCTTTCCAGTAACAAATCTAATAAAGAATCCATCTAGGGCCTCCCTGGTGGCACAGTGGCTGGGAGTCCGCCTGCCGATGCAGGGGACACGGGTTCATGCCCCAGTCCAGGAAGATCCCACATGCCGCGGAGTGGCTGGGTCCGTGAGCCATGGCCGCTGAGCCTGCGCATCCGGAGCCTGTGCTCCGCAATGAGAGAGGCCATAACAGTGAGAGGCCCAAGTACCGCAAAAAAAAAAAAAAAAAAAAAAAAAGAATCCATCTAGTCCCAAGGATACCCATTCAATGTTAAAGCTGACATAATCAAAGAAAATTCTTGCATGTGTTTAGCTGAAATTTGCTTCTCCATAAGGAGAAGGAGTGAATCTAATCTAACCTCCATGCACATAATTGTCTTCAGATATTTTAAGGACTAATATTTTATTCACTCAGCAACTACAGGTAGCTCCCTACTTTCATACATAATACAGCCCTTAAAATGTGCCTAGAATTTGAATGTGTAGATTCAGACTTAAGGGATTTAAATGTTAAAAAAAAAAAGGAGTTCCTATTAAATCACAAAAAAAAGACCAATATAACTATAATAGTTAATAAATTGGAGATGTGGTGCACAGAGAAACAAACAAACAAAAAACAGTTCTTTAAATAATGTTCAACTTCACTCACTTAATGCAAATTAAATATACATTGAGGTACTATTTTTTCACCAAAAGCTCCTGTTAAATCACAAAGAAAAAGACCAACATCACTATAAGACTTAAAAAATAGGATATGTGGTGCACAGAAAAAACACAAAAACATACAGTTCTTTAAATAGACGTTCAGGAACTTCCCTGGCAGTCCAGTAGTTAAGACTTGCCTTCCAACGCAGGGGATGCAGGTTCAATCTCTGGTCAGGGAGCTAAGATCCCACATGCCTCACAGCCAAAACACCAAAATGTAAAACAGAAGCAATATTGTAACAAATTCAATAAAGACTTTAAAAGTGGTCTACGTCAAACCAATCTTTAAAAAAAAAAAATTGATGTTCAACTTCAGTCACTTGATGCAAATTAAATATACACTGAGGTACCAATGTATATTTAGACACAGTTTGGTGTTGTTATCGAAAGTTGGTAACACTTTACAGGGGCAAAGATGTAAGCAGACAGTAATTCTCATACCTTCTGCTTTTAGGAACACATTCTATAATCTCATACAGGAGCAATGATGAATGCACAAAGTTATTTACTATAGCAATGCAAATAATAGCAAAAAAACTGGAAACAAATGTATAACAGAGGGAACTAATTTTTTTTAGTACAAGTACACACCTACATGAAAGAATCCTAAGCTATAAAAATACCAGATAGCAATTCTAAAAGAAGAGTTTATATGATGATTATTTCTTTTTTTTCTTTCTTTCTTTTTTTTTTTAAATTTATTTGGTTGCACCGGGTCTTAGTTGCAGCAGGCGGGTGCCTTAGTTGCAGCACATGGGCTCCTTAGTTGTGGCATGCAAACTCTCAGTTGTGGCACGCATATGGGATCCACTTCCCTGACCAGGGATCGAACTCCAGCTCCCTGCATTGGGAGCGCAGAGTCCTATCCACTGCACCACCAGGGTAGTCCCTATATGATGATTATTTCTTAATATTCTTTTTTTTAATATAGTCAATTTACAATATTGTGTCAGTTTCAGGTGTACAGCAGAGTGATTTTTTGTAGATTATATTCCATTATAGGTTATTACATGATATTGAGTATAATTCCCTGTGCTACACAGTAAATCCTTGTTGCTTATCTATTTTATGTACAGTAGTTTGTATCTGTTAATCCCATACTCCTAATTTGTCCCTTCCTGCCCCTCCCATTTTGTAACTATAAATTTGTTTTCTATGTCTGAGTCTATTTCTGTTTTGTAAATAAGTTCCTTTGTATCATATTTTTAGATTCCTCATCTAAGTGATACATATATTTGTCTTTCTCTGTCTGACTTACTTCCTTAGTCTGATAATCCCTAGATCCATCCATGTTGCTGCAAATGGCATTATTTCATTCTTTTCTATGGCAGAGTAATATTCCATTGATGTGTGTGCGTGTGTGTGTGTGTGTATGTATGTGTGTGTATCACATCTTTATCGGTTCATCTGTCAGTGGATGCTTAGGTTGCTTCCATGTCTTGGCTATTGTAAACAGTGCAGCTATGAACACTGGGGTGTATATATCTTTTCAAATGGTTTTCATTTTTTCTGTTTATATGACCAGGTGTGGGATTCCTGGATCATATGGTAGTTCTATTTTCAGTTTTGTAAGGAGCCTCCATACTGTTTTCCACAGTGGCTGCACCAATTTACATTCCCACCAACAGTGTTTGAGCGTTCCCTTTTCTCCACATCTTCTCCAGCATTTATTATTTATAGATTTTTTGATGACAGCTATCCTGACTGGTATGTGTGGTTTTGCTTTGCATTTCTCTAATTAGCAATGTTGAGGATCTTTTCATGTGCCTGTTGGCCATCTGTACATCTTCTTTGGAAAATGTCTATTCAGGTCTTCTATCCATTTTTTGATTGGGTTGTTTGTGTCTTTTGAGTTGTATGAGCTGTTTGTATATTTTGGATATTAACCCCTGTTGGTCGCATCATTTGCAAACATTTTCTCCCATTCCATAGGCTGTCTTTTCCTTTTATTGATGGTTTCCTTTGCTGTGCAAAAGCTTTTAAGCTTAATTAGGTCCCATTTGTTTATTTTTGCTTTTATTACTTTTGCCTTGGAGGCTGATCTAAGAAAATACTGCTATGATTTATGGTAAAGAATGTTTTGCCTATGTTCTCTTCTAGCAGTTTTATGGTGTCATGTCTTACATTTAGGTCTTTAAACCATTTTGAGTTTATTTACAAAGTATACTGTGTGAGGGAATGTCCTAATTTCATTGTTTTACATGCAGCTGTCCAGCTTTCCCAACACCACTTGCTGAAGAGACTGTCTTTTCTCCATCGTATATTCTTGCACCCTTTGTTATAGATTAATTGACCAAAGATGTGTGGGTTTATTTCTGGGATCTCTATTCTATTCCATTCATCTTTGTGGCTGTTTTTGTGTCAATACCACATTGTTCTGATTACTGTAGCTCTGTAGTATAGTTTGAAGTCTGGAAGGGTTATACCTCCAGGTTTGTTCTTTTTTCTCAGGATTGCTTTAGCAATTCTGGGTCTTTTGTGATTCCATATAAATTTTAGGATTATTTGTTCTAGTTCTGTGAAAAATGTCATGGGAAATTTGATAGAGATTGCATTAAATCTGTAGATTGTTTTGGATAATATCGCAATTTTAACAATGTTAATTCTTCCAATCCAAGAGCACTGGATATCTTTCCATTTCTTTGAATCATCTTCAATTCCCTTTATCAATGCTTTATAGTTTTCAGCATATAGGCCTTTCACCTCCTTGGTTAAGTTTATTCCTAAGTTTTTTGTTTTGTTTTGTTTTTTTTGATGCAATTTTAAATGGGATGGTTTTTTCACTTTCTCTTTCCTGCTACCTTGCTGAAATCATTTATTAGTTCTAATAGCTTCTGTGGGGAAATTTTAGGATTCTCTATATTGAGTATCATGTCGTCTGCAAATAGTGACAGTTTTACCTCTTGCTCTCAATTTGGATACCTTTTATTTCTTTCTCTTGTCTGACTGTTGTGCCCAGACGTCCAACACTATGTTAAATAGAAGCAGTGAGAGTGGGCATCCTTGTCTTGTTCCTGAATTTAGTGGGGAGGCTTTCAGTTTTTCACCATTGAGTATGACGCTGGCTGTGGGTTTGTGATAAATGGCATTTATTATGTTGAGATACGTTCTCTCCATACCCACTTTGAGTTTATTTCTTAACGTTCTTGATTACCAAATCTATAGACAGAAGGATAAGCTTTCCAACAGCCATAGAGGAACCTAACAGTCTTTACTAAAATAGCAAAAGGTTTCAGAAGACAGCATCTCAAACAGATGGACTTTTAAAGATGCTTTAAATAACTTTATTGTAATTTGTGGCTGTTACTCTTCTTTTGGCTGTGTTGGGTCTTCGTTTCTGTGCGAGGGCTTTCTCTAGTTGTGCCGAACGGGGGCCACTCTTCATCGCGGTGCGCGGGCCTCTGTTGTTGCGGAGCACAGGCTCCAGACACGCAGGCTCAGCAGTTGTGGCTCACGGGCCCAGTTGCTCCATGGCATGTGGGATCTTCCTAGAACAGGGCTTGACCCCGTGTCCCCTGCATTGGCAGGAAGACTCTCAACCACTGCGCCACCAGGGAAGCCCTGGCTGTTACTTTTGAGTGTATAAGAATGTGGTCAGGACAGTAACCAATTCTGTTCACACAGTAACACACAACAGAAGGATAATCACAGGGGTGTTTTGTTGTTATTGTTTTCAATTTTCCTGAAACTTTTTTCAAGGGGAAAGAATGTTTATTCTTTAAAATTCTCAGTGTCTTATAGATTTCTGCACACAGGTCTTTTGTCTCCTAAGGCAGGATTATTCCTAGGTATTTTATTCTTTTTGTTGCAATGGTAATGGGAGTGTTTCCTTAATTTCTCTTTCAGATTTTTCATCATTGGTGTATAGGAATGCAAGAGATTTCTGTGCATTAATTTTGTATCCTGTTACTTTACCAAATTCACTGATTAGCTCTAGTCATTTTCTGGTAGCATCTTTAGGATTCTCTATGTATAGTATCATGTCATCTGCAAACAGTGACAGTTTTACTTCTTTTCTGATTTGGATTTGTTTTATTTCTTTTCCTTCTCTGATTGCTGTGGCTAAAACTTCCAAAACTATGTTGAATAATAGTGGTGAGAGTGGACAACCTTGTCTTATTCCTGGTCTTAGAGGAAATGGTTTCAGTTTTTCACCATTGAGAATGATGCTGGCTGTGGGTTTGTCATATACGGCCTTTATTATGTTGAGCTAAGTTCCCTCTATGACAACTTTCTGGAGGGTTTCTATCATAAATGGGTGTTGAATTTTGTCAAAAGATTTTTCTGCATCTATTGAGATGATCATATGGTTTTTCTCCTTCAATTTGTTAATATGGTGTATCACATTGATTGATTTGTGTATATTGAAGAATCCTTGCATTTCTGGAATAATCCCGACTTGATCATGCATATGATCTTTATAATGTGCTGTCGGATTCTGTTTGTTAGTATTTTGTTGAGGATTTTTGCATCTATGTTCATCTGTGATATTGGCCTGTAGTTTTCTTTTTTTGTGACATTTCTGTCTGGTTTTGGTATCAGGGTGATGGTGGCCTCGTAGAATGAGTTTCGGAGTGTTCCTCCCTCTGCTATATTTTGGAAGAGTTTGAGAAGGATAGGTGTTAGCTCTTCTCTAAATGTTTGATAGAATTCACCTGTGAAGCCATCTGGTCCTGAGCTTTTGTTTGTTGGAAGATCTTTTTTTTTTTTTTTTTTTTTTTTTGCGGTACGCGGGCCTCTCACTGCTGTGGCCTCTCCTGTTGCGGAGCACAGGCTCCGGACACGCAGGCTCAGCGGCCATGGCTCACGGGCCCAGCCACTCCACAGCATGTGGGATCCTCCCGGACCAGGAACGAACCCGTATCCCCTCCATTAGCAGGCGGACTCTCAACCACTGCGCCACCAGGGAAGCCCCTGTTGGAAGATTTTTAATCACAGTCTCAATTTCAGTGCTTGTGATTGGTCTGTTTATATTTTCTATATCTTCCTGGTTCAGTCTCAGAAGGTTGTACTTTTCTAAGAATTTGTCCATTTCTTCCAGGTTGTCCATTTTATTGGCATATAGTTGCTTGTAGTAATCTCTGATGATCCTTGTGTTTCTGCAGTGTCAGTTGTTACTTCTCCTTTTTCATTTCTAATTCTGTTGATTTGAGTCATCTCCCTTTTTTTCCTGATGAGTCTGGCTAATGGTTTATCAATTTTGTTTACCTTCTCAAAGAACAAGCTTTTAGTTTTATTGATCTTTGTTATCGTTTCCTTCATTTCTTTTTCATTTATTTCTGATCTGATCTTTATGGTTTCTTTCCTTCTGCTAACTTTGGGGGTTTTTTGTTCTTCTTTCTCTAATTGCTTTAGGTGTAAGGTTAGGTTGTTTGAGATGTTTCTTGTTTCTTGAGGTAGGATTGTATTGCTATAAACTTCCTTCTTAGAACTGCTTTTGCTGCATCCCATAGGTTTTGGGTCGTCGTGTTTTCATCGTCATTTGTTTCTAGGTTTTTTTTTTGTTTGTTTTTGTTTCTAGGTATTTTTTAATTTCCTCTGATTTCTTCAGTGACCTCTTGGTTATTTAGTAGCATATTGTTTATCCTCCATGTGTTTGTATTTTTTTACAGATTTTTTCCTGTAATTGATATCTAGTCTCATAGCGTTGTGGTCGGAAAAGATACTTGATATGATTTCAATTTTCTTGTATTTACCAAGGCTTGATTTGTGACCCAAGATATGATCTATCCTGGAGATTGTTCCATGAGCACTTGAGAAGAAAGTGTATTCTGTTGTTTTTGGATGGAATGTCCTATAAATATCAGTTATGTCCATCTTGTTTAATGTACCATTTAAAGCTTGTGTTTCCTTAATTATTTTTATTTTAGATGATCTGTCCATTGGTGAAAGTGGGGTGTTAAAGTCCCCTACTATGATTGTGTTACTGTCGATTTCCTTTTTTAGGTTTGTTAGCATTTGCGTTATGTATTGAGGTGCTCCTATGTTGGGTGCATAAATATTTACAATTATTATATCATCTTCTTGGATTGTTCCCTTGATCATTATGTTGTATCCTCCTTTGTCTTTTGTAATAGTCTTTATTCTAAAGTCTATTTTGTCTGATATGAGAACTGCTACTCCAGCTTTCTTCTGATTTCCATTTGCATGGAATATCTTTTTCCATCCCCTCACTTTCAGTCTGTATACATCCCTAAGTCTGAAGTGGGTCTCTTGTAGACAGCATATATATATGTCTTGTTTTTGTATCCATGCAGCCAGTCTATATAGTACCAAATGTAAAATAGATAGCTAGTGGGAAGCAGCTGCATAGCACAGGGAGATCAGCTCGGTGCTTTGTGACCACCTAGAGGGGTGGCATAGGGAGGGTGGGAGGGAGACACAAGACGGAGGAGATATGGGGATATATGTATTTGTATAGCTGACACACTTTGTTATAAAGCAGAAACTAACACCACTGTAAAGCAATTATACTCCAATAAAGATGTTAAAAAATAATAATAATAATATTCTCAAATGTGCCACCAACAAAATCTATTTTGAAAATTGTATTATAAACACAAGCAATGTACAGCCACTCTTTGGAATATTATGCTGTCATTAAATGTTCATGACAAGTTTGTTAAATATTTGGTAAAAGGCTAAGCAAGTGAAGCAAAATATAGTTACATACTTTTATGTTGTATATAAAGATCAATGATTCTTTTATCAGAGGCAAGATGAACTCCATAAAAAATGTGTAGGAGCTTCCCTGGTGGCGCAGTGGTTAAGAATCTGCCTGCTGCAGCTTCCCTGGTGGCGCAGTGGTTGAGAGTCCGCCTCCCGATGCAGGGGATGTGGGTTCGTGCCCCGGTCTGGGAGGATCCCACATGCCGTGGAGCGGCTGGGCCTGTGAGCCATGGACGCTGAGCCTGTGCGTCCGGAGCCTGTGCTCCGCAACGGGAGAGGCCACAGCAGTGAGAGGCCCACGTACCGCAAAAAAAAAAAAAAAAAATCTGCCTGCCAATGCAGGAGACACAGGTTAGAGGCCTCGTCCAGGAAGATCCCAGCTGCTGCAGAGCAACTAAGCCTGTGCACCACAACTACTGAGCTCGCGCTCTAAAGCCCGCAAACCACAACTACTGAGTCCATGTGCCACAACTACTGAAGCCCGCGCAAGTAGAGCCCATGCTCCGCAACAAGAGAAGCCACCGCAATGAGAAGCCTGCACACCGCAACGAAGAGTAGCCCCCACTCGCCACAACTAGAGAAAAGCCTGCACACAGCAATGAAGACCCAATGCAGCCAAAAAAAAAAAAAAAAAAAGTCTGGAAGGAAATACACAAAAATGTTAACAGTGATTGTCTCTCAGTAGTATTTTCTTCTTCCTCCCATTTTTCTGTATATCTCAATTGTTATATAATAGATACAAGCTTTTAAAATGGATAATAATTCTGACTGTGTTAGAAAAAATAAGAATCATAGCATCAGACACAGGAACAGAAAACTAAGTTTATGTCTGTTCTCTCTGACAAATTTGTTAATTATTAAAAATGTTATTAAAAAAATCTGTATCTCTGTACCTTCCCCTCAATTTTGCTATGAATCTTATTAAACTGCTCTAAAAACATAGTCTTAATTTTTTAAAAAAACTCTAGAAGATAAACATTTTCTGAAAACAAAAGTGACAGAACAAAGGAAGTTAAGCATTCATAAAAGAAAGGGGGCTTTTTCCCCAGTGTTCAAAAGTCTGTAGGAAAGAAATACTGCAAATTTTAGTTAGTGTCACTCAAGAAAGTAACACATACACTCATAAAGAAAACCAGACTTTTTCTCCATTTCTTAATTGTCTGCCAAGAAGAAGTGATAGCTTTTAGCTCAAGTCATCCTTTTCTCTGACCTCTGTGAATCAAACTCCAAAATAAAAATGGGTTAACATGGTTACACCCAAAAGATTAATTTGAAAAAATAACTCTATCATGTTTTCAATTCTTACTGCACTGGAATTTTACTTGTAAAAATACTTAAGTGTAAAAGAAAGAAAGAAAGAAAACTCTGGTTAGTAACTACAGTTCAATCTTGCCACCTCAATGTAATGTTTGTCTATGCCTAGACTAAGTCAAGGGGAAGGTTGAATTCCACTTCAGCATAAAAAAAAGGCAGCAACTGAGATCAAGAGGAAAAGGCAGCACCTAGTTCATGAGAAGTCATACACCTGTTAAATTATAATAAACTCAGTGTGCTAAACTGGTCTATAAATCAATATTTATACATAAAAATGTCCCCATAAACCCATTTTAATCTTTGAATAAAGTGTACAAATTCTATTTTCTCATTACTTACCACAGATATTCATATGTTATTATGAGATTAACACACTACCAAATACACAGTTTACCATAAATATTGTTGCATTCCTCATAAGGAGCTTAAGTAAACAATAATTTCAAGTTGCAATTACCAGTGACAGGCCCAAACTGATTTGTTTATATGTATTTCAGATATTTTCATTTCAACCAAAATGAAATGCTTCATTTTCAGTCTCAACAGCAAATATAACCATTATCCCCACCTACAGAAAACACTGCCTAGAAAAAGCAATAATGCATCACTACAGGATGGCATCAGACAGGTACAGAAACACTGCAGTGTATTTTGGAAATCATCTCAGGACAACCAATAAAATAAAAATTAAAAATTCGTTCCATACAAAGGATGTTCCCAAATGGGAAAATACACACACTCAGTTTACATCTTTAAAAGAAGTACATATTAATTCATTTAACAACTTTTTGAGTGCCTATGTGTTAGGCATTCTTTTGGGTGCTAAGGATTCTATACTGATGAAAATGCTCCTGCTCTAATGAAAGGTATAGGAAGGGAAAGCAAGTACTACATAAACATGTTATATGTTGGAAGTGCTAAGAAAAAATAAAGCAGAGTAGTGGAGAAAGAGAGCAGTGAGTAGATGTAGGGAAATGACTACAAATTTACATAGGAAGATCACAGAAAATATCCGAGTACACTTGAGAGAGACAGAAAATAAGCAAACCTGCATGTATTCAGGAGAAGAGCATTCTAACTAAGAAAACTACAAATTCAAAGATCCTGTGAGATGGGTGCATGTCTGGCATGTTTGAGGAACAGTAAGGAGGGCAGTATCACAAGAATGGAGTGGGTAAGGGGGAAAGAAACAGCAGTTGGGGATGAGACAGGGAACCAAATGTTCAGCAGTGGTAAGATGGAGCTTGCTGGAACCAGGTGAAGAGCAGACTGTTATACATTCTAGAACTTTGAATCCCATAGTGGGAACAATTATAGCACAGAAACAGGCGTATGCTACAAATCACACGCTTTGCCTTCTCCAGAGATCCATTTTATCAGCACACTCCTGCCTGGAGGCCACTTAACATACTTTGTCTTTCACTCTGAGTGAGATCTGAAGCTGCTGGAGTGGTTGTCTTCTGCCTGAGGTCATCATTTCCACTGCCTGAGTTCTGACCATAGAAAACAAAAGGCAAAAAGCAGGGAGGCTAATTTGGAGGCTGTTGTTATAATCAAGGTGAGATATTTTGGTGGTGTAAAACAAAATGCCAGTGGTGAGACAATGAGAAGAAGTCAACCTAAGTGTTCATCGAGTAGTGAATAAAGAAGATATAGCATATACATACAATGGAATATTACTCAGCCATAAAAGAATGAAATTTTCCCATTTGCAACAACATGGATAGACCTATTGGCTAGTATGCTTAGTGAAGTAAGTCAGACAGAGAAAGACAAATACTGTATGTTTTCACTAATAAGTGGAATCTAAAAATAAAACAAATGAACAATTATAACAAAACAGAAATAGACTAACAGATACAGAGAACAAACTTGTGGTTACTAGTGGGGAGAGGGTTGGGGTGAGGGGCAAAATAGGGGTAGGGAGTTAAGAGATACAATTATTAAGTATAAAATAAATAAGATATAAGGATGTAATGTACAGAACAGGGAATATAGCCCATATTTTATAATAACTTCACATGGAGTATAATATATAAAAACAATGAATCACTGTGTTGTACACCTGAAACTAATATAATATTGTAAGGCAACTATACTTCAATTAAAAAAAAAAGTCAAACTCTTGATATGAAGAGCAGTTCTGATGTGAATCAGCATGTGACAATAGTTACCAAGCTTCCTGCTTACAAATCAATGATATGTAGCTCTAAGTTAAACATGTCATTCCTGGTTCTGAATTAAGAAGCACAAAGAACTAAGACAGAGTCTTAGATTAGATGCACATTATATATCTTCAGCTATCAACAGTTCTATTATCATTTCAAATGATCAACACATACACTTATTGTTATATACTGCAGGAGATATAAAAAACCCTATAATCCAAGCCCTCAACCTTAAGGAGGTTAAAAATCTAAAGACTAAACTAAATCACTCATATATTAAAAATTACAGATTCAAGGCAATAAAAAGTAAAACAATATGTGGTCAGGCTAGTGAGTATTCTATAAACTGCCAGGAGGCAGGGAGGGAAAAAAAGAATCACTGAATAGATGGAACTTGAGCTAGGCGTTGAAGGATGAATAGAATGAGACTGTGAGAGAGGGAAGAAAGGAACAAGCAAGGGCCTTCCAAGCTGTGAATCTGCAAAGTGAAAGAGCTAGGATGAAGGTGGAAATGTACTTGGTGGTTAGGGATAGGTCTACTCAAGGAATTCAGGAGACAGAAGTTACAACTATAACTTGTACTAGTTTGGGCATGTTATTTAGAACCCTCCACCTCTATTTCCTCAACAGTGGTAATTACAGTACCTACTTTATAGGAATAAATTAAATAAAACCATGCATGTATGGTGCCTCACACAACCTGGAAGTTAATAAGGAATCACTGGTTATCAAAACAACATTATTATTAAAGGTGGAAAGATAGACTGGAACTCAATTTTAGAAGGTCCTGAATATCAGACTAAGGAATTTGTACTAAATCCTAAAGGTGGTGTCAACCAAAAGTTTTGTGGGAGGAAATGTTGATTGACTGCAGAGGAAACATTGAAAGTTGAGATGCTATTTAGACAAAACTCCAGACACATGACAAGACTTTACATGCAAGTAAGGATGGTGATAATGGGAACATAAAGTACAAGATAAGTGAGATGAGAAAGGTAGACTCCAACTAAGATTTAGTTACCAAATAAAAGGGTGGGATACAGATATAGATATTACAGGTTTAGTTCCAGACCACCACAATAAAGTGAATATTGCAATAAAGTGAGTCACATCAATTTTCTGGTTTCCCAGTGCATCTGAAAGTTCTATTTACTGTAGTGTTAAGTGTGCAATAGCTTTGTCTCTAAAAAAGTGGACATACCTTGCTTTAAATATACTTTATTGCTAAAAAATGCTAACCATCAACTGAGCCTTAAGCCAGTCATAGTAGTAACATCAAAGATCACTGATCACAGATCACCATAATATAATAATGAAAAAGTTTGAAATATTGCAAGAATTACCAAAAAGTGACACAAAGACATGAAGTGAGCAAATGCTCTCAGACAAATGGTGCTGATAGACTTGCTCAACGCAGGGTTGCCACAGACCTTCAATTTGTAAAACATGCAATATCTGTGAAGCACAATAAAGCAAGGTACAGTAAAATGAGGTAAGCAGTACTGAACTGCACACTTAAGAAACAGATAAGAAGGTAAATTTTGTGTTATGTGTATTTCAACCACAATTTTCTTAAGAGTAAGAAAGGGGTGCAAAGGAAAAGGGAAGAGCCAAAAAATAATTGTAATTCAAGTACCTGGAAGAACCAAAGGTACCAATAAGAAAAAAACAGTAAAGTCACGAAAAGGGGTGCCACGTGGGAAAAGGACTCTACATTCTGGTTAGGTTTGAAAGCTCACTCACTGATCTAACGACAATCAGAGGGAAGGAGAAATCCCAGCATGTATAAACACACCAATACACTCAAGTCACAACTACTTTGCTTGTAAGTCTTTTCCATAATAAAGAATGGAAGGACAAGCCTCATCCACCAAAGGGCAGACAGCAGAAGCAAGAAGAACTACAATTCTGCAGCCTGTGGAACAAAAACCACATTCACCCCAGAAAAACAACTGAATGAAGTGGAGACAGGCAATCTTCCAGAAAAAGAATTCAGAATAATGATAGTGAAGATGATCCAGGACCTCAGAAAAAGAATGGAGGCAAAGATCAAGAAGATGCAAGAAATGTTTAACAAAGACCTAGAAGATTAAAGAACAAACACCTAGAAGAATTAAAGAACAAACAAACAGAGATGAACAATACAATAACTGAAATGAAAACTACACTAGAAGGAATCAATAGCATTATAACTGAGGCAGAAGAATAGATAAGTGACCTGGAAGACAGAATGGTGGAATTCACTGTTGCAAACAGAATAAAGAAAAAAGAATGAAAAGAAATGAAGACAGCCTAAGAGACCTCTGGGACAACATTAAACGCAACAACATTTGCATTACAGGGGTCCCAGAAGGAGAAGAGAGAGAGGAAGGACCTGAGAAATTATTTGAAGAGATTATAGTCGAAAACTTCCCTAACATGGGAAAGGAAATAGCCACCCAAGTCCAGGAAGCACAGAGAGTCCCAGGCAGGATAAACCCAAGGAGAAACACACCAAGACACATAGGAATGAAACTGACAAAAATTAAAGACAAAGAAAAACTATTGAAAGCAACAAGGGAAAAACGACAAATAACATACAAGGGAATTCCCATAAGGTTAACAGCCAATTTCTCAGCAGAAACTCTACAAGCCAGAAGGGAGTGGCACGATATATTTAAAGCAATTAATGGGAAGAATCTACAACCAAGAGTACTCTACCTGGCAAGGATCTCACTCAGATTTGAGAGAGAAATCAAAAGCTTTACAGACAAGCAAAAGCTAAGAGAATTCTGCACCACCAAACCAGCTCTGCAACAAATGCTAAAGGAACATCTCTAAGCAGGAAACACAGAGAAGAAAAGGACCTACAAAAACAAACCCAAAACAATTAAGAAAATGGTCATTGGAACATACATATCGATAATTACATTAAATGTGAATGGATTAAATGCTCCAACCAAAAGACACAGGCTTGCTGAATGGATACAAAAACAAGACCCATAAATATGCTGTCTACAAGAGACCCACTTCAGACCTAGGGACACATACAGACTGAAGGTGAGGGGATGGAAAAAGATATTCTGTGCCAATGGAAATCAAAAGAAAGCTGGAGTAGCAATACTCATATCAGATAAAATAGACTTTAAAATAAAGAATGTTACAAGAGACAAGGACTACATAATGATCAAGGGATCAATCCAAGAAGAAGATATAACAATTATAAATATATATGCACCCAACATAGGAGCATCTCAATATATAAGGCAACTGCTAACAGCTATAAAAGAGGGAACCAACAGTAACACAATAATAGGGGGGACTTTAACACCTTACTTACACCAATGGACAGATCATCCAGACAGAAAATTAATAAGGAAACACAAGTCTTAAATGACACAATAGACCAGATAGATTTAGTTGATATTTATAGGACATTCCATCCAAAAACAGCAGATTACACTTTCTTCTCAAGTGCACACGGAACATTCTCCAGGATAGATCATATCTTGGGTCACAAATCAAGCCTCGGTAAATTTAAGAAAACGGAAATCATATCAAGCATCTTTTCCAACCACAACACTATGAGATTAGAAATCAATTACAGGGAAAGAAACATAAAAAAGACAAACATATGGAGGATAAACAATACATTATTAAATAACCAAGAGATCACTGAAGAAATCAAAGAGGAAATCAAAAAATACCTAGAGACAAATTACTACAAAACATGATGATCCAAAACCTATGGGATGCAGCAAAAGCAGTTCTGAGAGGGAAGTTTATAGCAATACAATCCTACCTCAAGAAACAACAAACATCTCAAATAAACAACCTAACTTTAGACCTAAAGGAACTAGAGAAAGAAGAACAAACAAAACCCAAAGTTAGTAGAAGGAAAGGAATCATAAAGATCAGAGCAGAAATAAATGAAATAGAAACAAAGAAAACAATAGCAAAGATCAAAAAAACAAAAAGCTGGTTCTTTGAGAAGATAAACAAAATTGATAAACCTTTAGCCAGACTCATCAAGAAAAAGAGGGAGAGGACTCAAATCAATAAAATTAGAAATGAAAAAGGAAACGTTAAAACAGACACCACAGAAATACAAAGCATCATTAAGAGACTACTACAAGCAACTCTATGCCAATAAAATGGACAACCCAGAAAAAATGGACAAATTCTTAGAAAGGTATAAACTTCCAAAACTGAACCAGGAAGAAATAGAAAATATGAACAGACCAATCACAAGTAATGAAATTGAAACTGTGATTAAAAATCTTCCAACAAACAGAAGTCCAGGACCAGATGGCTTCACAGGTGAATTCTATCAAACATTTAGAGAAGAGCTAACACCCATCCTTCTCAAACTCTTCCAAAAAATTGCAGAGGGGGGAACACTCCCAAACGCATTCTATGAGGCCACCATCACCCTGATACCAAAACCAGACAAAGATGTCACAAAAAGAGAAAACTACAGGCTAATATCAGTGATGAACATAGATGCAAAAATCCTCAACAAAATACTAGCAAACAGAATCCAACAACACATTAAAAGGATTCTACACCAAGACCAAGTGGGATTTATCCCAGGGATGCAAGGATTCTTCAATATATGCAAATCAATCAATCTGATACACCATATTAACAAACTGAAGAATAAAAACCATATGATCATCTCAATAGATGCAGAAAAATTTTTGACAAAATTCAACACCCATTTATGATAAAAACTCGCCAGAAAGTGGGCATAGAGGGAACCTACCTCAACATAATAAAGGCCATATAAGACAAATCCACAGCAAACATCATTCTCCATGGTGAAAAACTGAAACCATTTCCTCTAAGATCAGGAACAACACAAGGATGTCCACTCTTGCCACTATTATTCAACATAGTTTTGGAAGTCCTAGTCACAGCAATCAGAGAAGAATAAGAAATAAAAAGAATACAAATTGGAAAAGAAGAAGTAAAACTGTCACTGTTTGCAGATGACATGATACCTAAAGATGCCACCAGAAAACTACTGGTGGAGAGCTAATCAATGAATTTGGTAAAGCTGTAGGATACAAAATTAATGCACACAAATCTCCTGTATTCCTATACACTAACAATGAAATATCAGAAAGAGAAATTAAGGACACAGTCCCATTTACCATTGCAACAAAAAGAATAAAATACCTAGGAATAAACCTACCTAAGGAGGTAAAAGACCTGTACTCAAAAAACTATAAGACACTGATGAAAGAAAACAAAGATGACACAGACGGAGAGATATACCATGTTCTTGGGTTGGAAGAATCGATAATGTGAAAATGACTATACTATCCAAAGCAAACTACAGATTCAATGCAATCCCTAGCAAATTACCAGTGGCATTTTTTACAGAACTAAAACAAAAAATCTTAAAATGTATATGGAGACAAAAAAGACCCCGAATAGCCAAAGCAGTCTTGGGGGAAAAAAACGGAGCTGGAGAAATCAGACTCCCTGACTTCAGACTATACTGCAAAGCTACAGTAATCAAGACAATATGGTACTGGCACAAAAACAGAAATACAGATCAATGGAACAGGATAGAAAGCCCAGAGATAAACCCACGCACCTATGGTCAACTAATCTATGACAAAGGAGGCAAGGATATATAATGGAGAAAAGACAGTCTCTTCAATAAGTGGTGCTGGGAAAACTGGACAGCTACATGTAAAAGAATGAAATTAGAACACTCCCTACCACCATACACAAAATTAAACTCAAAATAGATTAGAGAGCTAAATGTAAGACCGGAGACTATGAAAGTCTTAGAGGAAAACACAGACAGAACACTCTATGACATAAATCACAGCAAGATCTTTTTTGATCCACCTCCTAGAGTAATGGAAATAAAATCAAAAATAAACAAATGGGGCTTCCCTGGTGGCGCAGTGGTTGAGAGTCCGCCTGCTGATGCAGGGAACACGAGTTTGTGCCCTGGTCCGGGAAGATCCCACATGCTGCAGAGCGGCTAGGCCCGTGAGCCATGGCCACTGAGCCTGCGCGTCCAGAGCCTGTGCTCCGCAATGGGAGAGGCCACAACAGTGAGAGGCTCGCGTACCGCAAAAAAAAAAAAAAAAAAAGGGACCTAATGAAACTTAAAAGCTTTTGCACAACAAAGGAAACCATAAGCAAGATGAAGACAACCCTCAGAATGAGAAAAAATATTTGCAAACGAGTCAATGGACAAAGGATTAATCTCCAAAATATATAAACAGCTCATGCAGCTCAATATTAAAAAAACAAAAAACCCAATCAAAAAATGGGCAGAAGACCTAAATAGACATTTCTCCAAAGACATACAGATGGCCAAGAAGGACATGAAAAGCTGCTCAACATCACTAATTATTAGAGAAATGCAAGTCAAAACTACAATGAGGTGTCACCTCACACCGGTGAGAATGGGCATCATCAGAAAATCTACAAACAACAAATGCTGGAGAGGGTGTGGAGAAAAGGGAACCCTCTTGTACTGTTGGTGGGAATGTAAATTGATACAGCCAGTATGGAGAACAGTACGGAGGTTCCTTAAAAAACTAAAAACAGGGCTTCCCTGGTGGCGCAGTGGTTGAGAGTCCGCCTGCCGATGCAGGGGACACGGGTTCATGCCCCAGTCTGGGAAGATCCCACATGCCGCGGAGCGGCTAGGCCCGTGAGCCATGGCCGCTGAGCCTGCGCGTCCAGAGCCTGTGCTCCGCAACGGGAGAGGCCACAACAGTGAGAAGCCCGTGTACCGCAAAAAAAAAAAAAAAAAAAAAAAAAAACTCTGTAACGTAATCTGCAGATTGTAATACACATGCTAAACTCTTCTCAGAATGCAATCCAAATGCACTTTGAGAGCTGAAAGACACCCATATAGACATACATACACACACACATACATACAATCCTGCTATCTGTGAGCTTAGACACACAGATACATGAAGGAAGCATTCTACCTGTGCCAATTTTAGTTTTGCTCCTAGCTATAAAATTATTATCAAGGCTCAAACTTCTTTTTATTCCAACTAATCTAACCTTTTTTGAGTATACACTATAAGCACTTACTGATTCATTAAGAAGCAATTCCCCAGTTATCATCAAATGATAAAAGTATCTAAACTCCAAGTAAGGTCAATTCTCCAATATATCATTTCTTTGTGGTTTAAATCATTGAGTCTTTGCTTTTACTTCACGGAAAATAAAGGAAAAAGATTATGCCTTACAGCTAGTAGGGAAAACAAGTAGCCCTAACATGGTATCCGGCCTAGTAGAAGGAACCCTGGGCAACGAGGCAGGAGACCTAGCTTGTAGCTTCAGTTCTATCTCTAATCTGCTACCTAATGAATTCAACTGTGGTTCTACCAAGTTTATATCTAAATACAACTTGAAGTTTGGTTCTTTTATAGCAGAAATCAAACTTTTTCTTTAAGAGCCAGGTATTTTAGGCTTTGTGGGTCACATGGGCTCTGTTGCAACTCAACTCTGTTGCTGTAGTGAAAAAGCAGTCATAGACAACATGTAAATGCCAAATGTATCTCTTCCAATAAAACTTTATTTACAAAAACAAGCAGTGGTCTCGGCTGTAGTTTGCCAATCCCTATTCTGTAATATCAGGGGCAAGAAAATCAATTGGCAGGATTGATTTTGTAAAACTACGTCATGAGTGCACACTGAAATAAACTGTTTTGTTTGCAGGGAGACAATGCTTATGAATCAGGATCTTCACATACCTGAGGATGTTCAAGTTTCCCCTGCGTGAACAGGTCACATCACCAATACCTAAGACAGAGCAGGAAAACACTCTCCCTTACATGGTTGTTAATGACATAACAGGGGGTGTGTTAATTTACATAGGCAAAATTTACAAGGTGACCTGCAAAAGTAAAATACCAGGTTTTAGCAACTTTAGCAGTAAATACAGAAACCCAAACCTCATTAACACCAACAGTCACTTCTTCCTTATAGTAAGCTAAATAAATTCAGAAAATTGCCAAGGTCATTGGCTTCCCTGGGAGAGCTGTTCAGTTTCCATGTAACTCAAGTGGTTTAGACCAGCAGACACTTGGTCATCCATAACCTGCTAAATTTCCAGGAGGCCAGAGTAACTAACTGTTTGTGCTAACGTACAAGCTCTGATTCATTCTGGGATGGGACAGGGGTTGCTCATCACTATAAATGGTCTAATCAAGCCAAGATCAGATCTATCCTCCCTTAGAGTCTACCTTAGTAAAAATGTTCCATTCTGTGATAAGTCACCTTGCTAAATGCAGCATCATTTTAGCTACCAGGTATTCAATAGCAGGCTGGAGCAAAGAGCCGGCCCACAAGGATCAAGCAAGTGCCTTTTTAAAAACTAATCTTAAGGAGTTCGAGTTCCTCTCCATGGCTTTGCAAAGTAAGCAAAAACCATGCCAAATAGTAAAAAAGGCACTTACTTGACTCCCACAGTCCAGCTCCACACTCTAGCAGCTAAGATGTCACTGGCATGGTACATGGAGAGTGAGGTGGAAACGATATCTTGCCAACCACTGTAGGAATGGTAGTGAAAGACCTAAAAGAATAGAAAAAAGTAAAGTCAATGTCAAAGGTAAAGGCCTTCCTGAGCCTGCTGACATGGGTACCTCAGCATATAATGCCGAAAAAGAAAAGAAAGTCTGAAAATCTCTTGTTTAAGCCATTCTTAGCTGCTGGTTATTACAAGTGACCCTTAGGACAAGAGGGCACTTTTAAAAGAATATGAGTTATAACCTAGAATAAATCCAGACTGGTTATGAGAAACTCTGAAATAATACTTTTTTTCTTCAGGGAAAGAAAGTATTAAATCTTAGATAACCACATAGTAGGCTCATAGAGAAGTAAAAACAGAGAATTTGAAGCAACAACTCATAAATGAATACTTCTAGAAACAGTATTAAGAGGAAATTTTTTTCACCCCACCTCTACCCTTCCAGCATTTGAAAAACAGATAGAACCCTGATAAACTATGAAGAAATAAGAAATATTTTTTAAAACTTAATTAAGGGGTCCCTGGCAATAGAAGCCTCAGGCTGCCCAGGTTCGTTCAGCAACTTTCATTAATTTCAGAAACAAGTTTACAAAACTTAGAAATCTTGGTACAGTTAAAAAAAAAAAAATCCAATTCAATTGCCTAGATATACAACTTTCTGGTTTAGGAGTCCTGTTTTAAAATGCTTGACTCTTGGCCAATTAGTCAGAGATCGTTCAAAAACAAGAACAGCAATTTTTAAAAGCCTGTTTACATACCTATCTCCTCTCTCCATACCTACACTATTTATGGGTGAAATAATTTGTGGAAAAAAAGTAGTGTGATTTGCAAGAAAAACAGCAATATTGAAAAAACAAAAATCATTGTTAATTAGCAATACCGTCTCTCCTCTTTCCATCTAATTATTCCTACCAAAACAAAACAAACAAAAAACACTCTTCTTTTACTTGCAGGTCCATTCAGCACCCTTTGCATCAGAACCACAATGGAAAAAAACAGACAGTTGAGTTTAATCATTCTTGAGGCATCAGAATCCATCCAATAAGAAAAAGCAAATAATTTAAGTTTTCATTCTAAATAAATTATAGCCGAAAGACTATTCTTGCACTAGCCCTTATTTCTAATATGCTTAAAGCTGGGTCACTTTTTAAATAGATAGTCTGGTGATTCAAATTGCCCAGGCCTCAATTAATTTACTTCGAATGGGATATTCACTGTTAATAGCATATCTGACCAGACTACATCTTGGGTGCCTAACTAATGTTTTCTTCTTAATTTTGGCTTGTGTTTGCTTTGCCTTAGCTACAGTCCCTGGAAAGCATCCATTTATTAGTGTTTCCCTCGCTGCATCAGCATTTGTAGTTAATGCATTATAGCAAATCATCTGGAGGGAAACCTGAATGAAGTTCTGTACTGTGTATTCTGCAAAACTGTTCAAACCATATCAAAGATATTGCAAATAAAAGACAGCATGAAACTGGGAAGAAAAAATATTTATCAGAGATTTTTTAAATCAATGACTACAAAGAAAGAATATACACTGCCATATATATATATATATATATATATATGATTTATTACTAAAACAAATACTTATTTCACACCAACTACCTTCCTCAAAAAGAAGTACTTCCCTTCAGACCCACACCTTGTTTTTCCTTCACTCCATCAAAACCATGACACAATCCAAGAACAATTTTGTTTTTAACCATATAAGTGACATATCCTTTTACAAAATAAAGCAAGTAGTTCCAAATTGCAAATTATTCCAAACACAGAAAAGAAACAATGAATAAATACCAACAAGTTTTCATTCACAGCTTGTCTGTGCTTGAAAAACCTGAGAATTTTAATAGAACTAACCAAGCTTTTGCTGCAGTTCAGTCCCTCATGAGCTCACTGTAATATAGCAGATGCTGTTCTGCATTTTGTACAAGACACGTTCATCTGTGTAATGAAACATTACTCTTCTCCGCCTTCTCTCGGGAAGTATAAAGGGTTTTCCCAGGAAAACGATAAATGAGGACATTCCACACCAAAAGAGGAAACTGGCTTTTTTGAAAGTCAAAACAACATTCCTAATCTAACTTTTAAAATGACATAACATATTTCTCTTTCCTGTCCCCCTAAAATATTCAGCTAAAAAGGCTTTCAGTCAACAGGAGAATAGTTAAATATGTGCAATAGAGAAAGAAATACCATATAGTTAAAAATGAATGAATCAGAACCACAGGTATCAACTACATAAAGTATTAAGCAAAAAAGAACAAATTGCATAAGGATACTATACAGTATAATATTCTTCTAAATAAGGTTTAAAACATGTTTACAATATTGTTTGAGATATATATGGCATAAACACATGCACGGAAAACACCGAACTGGAGAGAATGTTACTTTTGGGAAAAGGGGAGAGGAAATAGGATTGAGGAAGGAAACTTGGGGTAGCAATTATAGTTGTATTGTTTAATTTCTCAAGCTAAAGGAAACACATTATTCTACTTGTTTTTATAGATATTACATACTTCATAATTTAAAAAGAATAGACTTTCCCCTTATATGTTTGACTGAACCCAACATAATTTCCTTATGAAGGACATCCACCTTCCCCATCCCCATCCCCAAAAAACAACAACCCTCTGTGTTGGTATGGCCTTTCCAAGTGAGCTTCTCTGAGAGCCTGCTCCTCAGTAGTTACTTTCTGTCTTTTCTTCTATTAGTGCTGCTACTTTCTGATGCTGGCTGTGATGTGACATCGGATCCATAACTCAGAGCCTCAGCTTGTCTCTACTTTTTTTTTTTTTTTTGCCGTACACGGGCCTCTCACTGTTGTGGCCTCTCCCGCTGCAGAGCACAGGCTCCGGACGCACAGGCTCAGCGGCCATGGCTCACGGACCTAGCCGCTCCGCGGCATGTGGGATCTTCCCGGACCGGGGCACGAACCCGTGTCCCCTGCATCGGCAGGCGAACTCTCAACCACTGCGCCACCAGGGAAGCCCTCTACTTTTAATCTTACCAAGAATACTCGTTTTAGGCAAGAAAGCTATTACACATAGTTCCCTTTCATTTTCCCCCTTTTACTGCTAAAAGCTCTAGCAATCATTAAAAAAAGAGCCATTATGTATCTAAAGCTCACCAGACTTTGTGGCACTTGGCCAAGCTATGAACTCTATTAGTAGTTGATTCTGAATCAACTACTAATGCAGTCTGAGATATTAAAATTAAAGAAAGTACTGACTGGAGTACAATTCTCCTTTTAATAAATGAATTTCCAAAATTCTGTAATACGGTATACTACAATTCTGTTCTATCATCTCAACTGTGCATGAACAACATTTTGTTTTGAAGCTTAAGTCAGAGCTAGAAATGGAAAAAATAAATTTCATTTTCTTTGGGGTTAAAATGAGAACAAAATAAGGAAACAAAACCCAATTATTAACATGCATATAGATGAGACATTCACACAGCATATACCCTTGGGATCCCCTCAAAAACAAAAAAACACACAAAAAAAATCACGACTACCTCTTTCTGGTCAGAAAACTCATTTTTCCTGTCTGCTCAGCAGCTTCTATCCCCAGCACTCAAAGATCAGGGAAAGAGAGGTAAGAAAGAGAAACTGACAGAGATAGACATAAGCTGGTATTCTTCTGTTTACAAAAGAAATGTTATTCCATCAAAACCAAATCAAAAACTTCCAATTTTCTTATTAGGTTTTTACTATTTTTTCCACTCCATTCCATCTATCTTTAAATACTTCTTTAAAGTATTCTGGTATCTATACTCTGTTTTAAAATGAAAAAAGAGGTTTGTAATCACACTTGGCCACTTGCCACAGCCCTGCTTCATGGCAGCTAGCAGAATTCTGGCAGTACAAGATATAGGATACAGTAGGGGTAGAATGGAAAAACAGAAGATTAGCTCCAAAATAAACACCTCCAAAAATCTGTCATCTTTGGAAATATATATCTGTAGGGAATCTAGAGTTGGCAGCACCTTGTTCAAATAGTTCCTTTCTCTCTTCGGCAGTGCCCAGCCCTTCACTCTTCTCTCTTCTCCCTCACTTGCTCCAAATACCTGCCAGGTAGTTGTCACTGTGTCAATTTCTTAAATTACCTATAGCGTAACAGCACTACAATCTTTTTCCATTACTGTTTTTACTTAGTGTTTTATACAGCCATGCTTGTTTCAGCACAATCTGTGCACTCTTTTAAGACTATTAGCTGCTGCCCGAATCAAAGAAAAGTAATTCCTTCTTCATAGTTCTATGATTCCCATTACTGCAGAACCTAGGCAGAGAACAGGATGATACACAGCTGCATTATTCACCAGGTTGAAGGATTTAGACAATGGTCCCTAGGACTTTTTATCTCAGTGTTGGGCTCTCATTTGTCTCAATTTTATATATATATATAATAATGCTCTTGAGAAACTGGAGTGGCAGAAGTGATAGGAATCTTGTATATCTACATTTATAACATGGGAAGAAAAACTGCCAAAACTTTACTAAGATTTCATGCTTAGGAATGGCTAGTTATGTTGTTTATTTGTTTGTTTTTTAAAAAGTAAGATCATCATACATACAATGCTTACTATTCCCTAAAGGGAGTCAAATAAAGTTAGAGAGGACAAAGTTCAAGAAAATTACTCAAAAGTATTCCTCTAGTTAATGAACGTAACGTTAAGAGTTTCTGCTTTGGGAGAGTATAATACACAGGACACATTCTTTCAGCAAAGATTTGCTGAGTGCTCATCATGCTATGTGAACTTTTTCATACTGCTATGCAAATCTTCCAGATTCTGATAGTATGAGGTAGGGGTGGGGAGGCAGAAATAAGGGGATAAGGTGGGTGTCTGATTTTATATATAAGTTTTTAAATCATTTAAAAATAATTAAATCAGATTTTTTTTAAATACAAAAGCAGAGGTGTAGAAAAGACAACAAAGAAGCATATTTCACACGATGATAAAAAGGAACACACAAAAAAGGTCAAGAAATAAAATTTCAGTACCTAAGTAACACAGTAACACAGGTCTTGAATTGAACTGTCTTTCTACCTAGTACTTAGCAGATGAGTGATAGAACTTGACGATTGGTTGTGGACTATCAACTCTACCTCCTAAATCTCCCTTCTCTCTATTCTCTTTTCTCCATCCTCAAGGCTGCTGTCCTAGTTCAGACATCTTTTGCCTGGTCCATTAAAATGTTCCTTACTGGTGTCCGTCTTTCCAGTCCCATCCTCTCCAATTAAGCCTTCACACTGCTGCCAGTGTGACCTACCTAAAAGCACAAACATAACCATGTGATTCCCTTACTTGAAATTCTTCCAATGCTCACCCACTGACAAGGAGTAATTTTCCACTGTGGGTTAAATTGTAGAATCAATTTAAATGAGTCCCAACCAGAATTTCCTTAAGAAAAGAGAACAGAAACTATGCATACATAGTAAAAATATTGTTTCATGAGACTTTTCCTAGTTTTATGCATACATGCACGTGCTCAATCATAACATAAAAGGTATTTCTACTGTGGGTTAAGTTTTTTTAAAAACCACTGAACTACATCATAAAATGTCAGCTCCTTCACAAGTCCTTTCACAATCTGATCCCTCACCACAGCAAGTGGTGAAGAGACAGACTCTGTAGCCAGACTACTTGGTTTTATATGCTGGGTATGCCACTCGCTAGCTGTGTTATCCTAGGCAAGTCATTTACTAGCTATGTGTCACTAACTGACTGTCTGGGCAAATCTCTTAACCAATCTGATGCAACTCAGTTTCACTATCTGTGAAACGAGGATAATAACAATACCTACTCACAGGGTGTCACAAGAATTAAGTGAGACTGTGTACAGTGCTTGGCACATGGTGCACTTCATAAATATGAATTATTACTGGTATCACTGCTACTGTCCAGCCTAATCTTCAGCTATTCTTGCTCATATCCAGTTGTAACAAATTACTGGCTGCTTCTCAAATACATCATACTCCCTCATATTGTCATGTTAGACACTAGTGCTGCCTGGAATAAGAACCAACCTTTTCAGTCCCCCACACATTATATTTCCTCATATTTCAGCTTAAGCAAGGCCTCACCAGTGAAGCCTTCCCCAACATCCTCGGATAAGTCTAAGTGCTCCCACTGACCTCCATAGGGAAAAAAAAAAAGCACAGCCAGTTACAGTCTTGTTTATAGTCTTGTCTCCTGGCCAGACTGTGAACTCTTAGAACCACAAGAGAAATATCTCTCCTTACCAGCACAGTGTCTCACAGAGTAGGAGTTCCACAGATATATTCTGAATGACTCTAGGTATTAACCTTTCTATGTCTTTATTTTCTCATCTGTACAATGGGGATAGTATTTTGCCTGAAGGGTTGTTGTGGAGTATACTACACAATGTTATAAAAGTGCTTGATATAGAAGCAATGCTCAGTAATTACCAGGTTTACTGGGTGGGACTTTTTAGCATCGTAAACTAAATTTCAAAGATTTGGAGGGGGGTGGGGGGGGTAGGAGTAATACCTTAGACTCTTATCAGTTAATACCTGGGGTGGGAGGGTGGAGAAAGAGATTTAAGAAATGTAGTCAGTGGGAGGGATGGTGAGGTCTCTTGGAAAAAACTGCAGTAGATGCTTGAGAAAGGAACAAAACTGAAGGAGCAGATGCTGAAAAGGAAGGAAGACCCACACTGACAACCAGCATGGTACAGTTTTAATTCTAGCCAGACGTAGGCTTAAATCCCAGCTCCAAAACATTTGTCCATCTTTGCATCCCTATCATTAAAACAGTTTATGACACGTAAGAAGAAATGAACCTATCCCGTCCTCAATTTCCTCAAACTAGCACAATATATCAAACTAGCACAATAATACCTCTTATAGGGTTATGGTGAGAATTAAACATGGAAACACAGTGCCTTTAGCTCTTAGATGCTTTCTTCTATATCTACTCCTCTATCTTTACAGGTCAGGTAGTTCAGCTAACCTATTTGCTCTCCTATTATTTTATAAACTATCAGTTGCATTAACTTTCTCTAAAGTTTAAAGCAGACATTAATCCTCTTAAACATCCTGTAACACCATTTACTATAGGTAAGTAAGAAGTATTATACAAAGTGGGCCTGTCTGAGAAGGCAAAAAAAGAATTTAAAAAATCTTGAAACCTATAAGGTAGTATGGCTCAGGACTGTACATCTGAGACTGTCCTCTGGATAGCATCATACACCCAATGGGCTCTGCTCAACAATTTTCTGGTGATTATTACAAGTGCTCTCCCCAAAATAAAGTGTACAATAAATTTTAAAAATGTAAAAACTGAAAACTTTAGTAACGAAGCATAAGAGGTAAAGACCTCACTCTTTTGGATTAATAAATATTATTAATGTCATTAAAGAACTTTTGGAAAAGCCTCTTATTTTTAAGAGAGATGTCAAAATGCAATGTCATATTATCCAATTATTCCAGAACTGTATTAGAAAAAGTTCAGTTTGGGTATGCTATTAGACCCAGTCGGTGATATAATTTACCAAGTTATGCTTTTATCAATAAAAAAAAAATCAAGCCTGTACCCGGTTTATGAGTCAAGAATTCACCAAACTTATTAAAATTACTTTGCTTGAAGTCAACTTTCATTTTTACACAGGCTGTCTCAATGCAAGTGTTTAACAAAGTGCAGTGAAATAAATAAACAGATTGTTTCCCTTTTGTGTTCAGCTACAGAGGTCAAGTTTTTTATCAGATGTCCTCAAGCTTGATCTAAATCAGGGAGTAACTATTCAAGATTCAGTTTGACTTTAGGGTCTTACTGGAAGAATCTGACCCCAATTCACTTTTTCTTTTCTTTTTTTTTTTTTTTTTGCGGTACGCGGGCCTCTCACTGTTGTGGTCTCTCCCGTTGCGGAGCACGGGCTCCGGACGCGCAGGCTCAGCGGCCATGGCTCACGGGCCCAGCTGCTCCATGGCATGTGGGATCCTCCCGGACCGGGGCACGAACCCATGTCCCCTGCATCGGCAGGCGGACTCTCAACCACTGCACCACCAGGGAAGCCCCACTTTTTCTTTTTTAAAGGAGGTTTTTTTATTCAAAGGTATAACTGGATAAGTAGATTTGTTTACAACCATTCTTGCAAAATACTTAAAAAAAAATACAACCAACTTCTTTGCAAATAGCAGACACAGATCTCACCTATGATGACCTAATTTTTGGTGGATAATGTACATGATTAGGCAGAAATAAGCAAGCTCACACTGGTAGATTAACTATCTCAGTCAAACCTCTGTTCGTGGCCCCCGCTTCTCGATCGATTTCTGTTCTCACTTCGTCTTCTACCATCTTGTCGACTTCCTGACCGACTCCCCTGTCGACTCTGTCTACCTGACCAGCCACCAGATCGACCACCTGACCAGCCACTTGACCAGCCACTCCTCTGTCTGGAATTAGATGTGTTTCCATCATAATATTCTTCAACTTCAGGCAACTTGGCTGGCACTGAGAGTACCCAGTCTGAATCATGACACTCTGCCTGTAACCATTCTGACTCAGTTGTGGGAACGTCAAAGCAAATGCCCATATTTCCTTTTAGGAGGCACATTCTGGTAATTTGGGACACAGCATTACTATTCAACTTTCTGTTAAGTTCTTTCCAAGCACAGCTAACATCCTGTATTTCTTCTGGGCTTCCAGAGTCATGGTCACAACCCCCTTATCAGAGGTGATCAAAGAACGTGGTTCAAAACTTGATGCGCCAGAGATGTGGGCTAATGCTGCAGCCAATGCATCCACTGCCCCTTTCTCTTCTATCAGTCTCTGAGCTGATGGTCGGAAAAAATCAACAGCAGCATAAGAAATGCAAGCCAGAGACCTGATGGCATCCACGCTTTTAGATTTAACTAAATCCATTGTAGAAGGAACACCTACACGTTTAAAAGTAATTCCTGCTTTTTGTTCCACATATCTTAGTTGACCTCTTTCTCTTGGTTGATAAAAACATATGCAAATCCCTGTCCAGCCAGCTCTATCTGTGCATCCAGAGCGATGAATGTAGGACTCAACATCCTGTGGAGGTAAACTCTGAATAACCAGGTCAACCTCAGGAATGTCCAAACCACGGGCAGCAACATTGGCTGCCACCAAAACTACCCTCTCTGAAGCCTTTCAGTGTAATTTCTCTTTGTTGACTGTGTGATGTCGCCATGTAAACACTGGGCATTCTGTTTTATGTGTGGATTCATGGCCATATCAGTTACATTCTCTTTGGTCTCACAGAAGATACTAGCCCTCCCTTCAGACCCACTGTAGACTTGAAGGACATCTCCAATAACTGCTGGCCTCTGAGATTAATGGCACTGGATGGTCAGATGTTCCACAGTAGTTGCAGCCTTTTGAATCATTTTCCCAGCAAGGTCAACCTGTTTGTATCTGGATTTCATGTATTTTTTTGCAATTTTGTATACCCACTGTGGGCAAGTTGCAGAAAAATGTAAAGTCTGAGGATTGTCTTCAGAATCAGTTTTGTAGGATTCGTGGATAATATCTTCAACTTGTTCAGCAAAACCTAAATCTAACATTTGATCCACTTCATCCAGCACAATGTGGCGCAGTTTAGAAAGATCTAATCGGCCGCTCTACAGATGATCTTTGATACAAGCAGGGGTCCCAACCAAGATGTCAATACCATTTCAAAAATGATTAATTTGGCTTTGATATGATGTTCCACCATAAAAACACGCCACACTGAGTTTCCTAGTTATATCTTTGAAGTCTTTGGCTAGTTGGTTTGCCAGTTCCCTTGTAGGAGCCAAAACAAGTACCTTTGGTGAGCGGCTTTTTTTAATTGTCTCTTGATTTCTTTGGAGTCTTTCAATCAAGGGGATGGCAAAATAGAATGTCTTTCCTGTTCCTGTCCGTGCTTGAGCAATTAAATCTTTTCCTTCATATACAGGACCAAAAGTCTTAACTTGAATAGGAAAGAGATATGTTACCCCTAGACCTTTCAGAAGCTTTATAGTCTCTTCAGAAATAGGGAAATTGGAGAAGGCTCCTTCTTTCTGTTCACGTATTAGGGTCTCTTCTAGTTTATTATCACTTGATTTATGAGTAGAACTATCTAAGGATGACACTCGCTTTTTTTTTCATATTCATCAGTATCTCCATTTGACAGATCTTTTCTTCTTGACTTATGAGATTTAGAAAATTCATCTGAAAGTCTATGACATCCTTCCTTGGTGTCACCATTTAGCTCCTCTTTCATTTTAGCTTTTTTTGGGTTTGGGAGCATCCAGGTCACCTGCAACACCATTTCCTCTTGTTTCTGATTTCTCATCTGAGTCATAATGGTGCCTTGACTTCCTTCTATCGCTCCAGCATTGTGTAATATGTTTTCAGCTTATCTTGTTTAAATCTTCCTAACAACCCTATAAAGGAAGTACAGGTCCATAATCCCTTAACCGAAATTCTGACATCCACAGAGCTCTTTTGCCTCTCCTTCCTCTGGCTCTCGGTCTCCTCCGAAGGCGCCTCCAGCTCCATAATGTCCCCGCAGAGGAGTTTCCCAGGCATCATTCACCGCCGCCACCGCTGCCGCAGCCTCTGGGCAGGCGGCCACAACCACCTGCGGGCAGGGACAGGGTGAAAGGAAGCGGGGGCAGGGCGGCCTCCCAGATGGGGCCGTGCGTCACTTCCCCCAATTCACTTTTAACAACCAGTCTCAGCTTAATCATTTTTAGAATGAAACACAGAATTTTGTAATTTCATAGGAAAAGAACTTAATGGGAAAACCAGCAGGTGTGAGCCATTTTCAGCTCTGCAGTAACGTGCTGGGCTACCAAGGAAAAAGCCACTTTACTGTTCCTGAACTTTTATTTACTTAACCTTGTCTTGTCGAGCTCTAAATTCTAGGACTCTTTTAAGTACATGTCTTCCATGGTAACATCTCAGTTTTCCTAATAACATGTTGTTCCAGTATTGTATTAATCAGTCAAATAAAGAATAGAGGATTCCCCTATATTGAGTGGTTATCTTGAGATCTTAAAAGGTAATCTTGTCCTTAATCACAGGAAAACAAACAGTAATTTTTTAAAGAAAACCCACGGAGCACAAAGCTAGAATATAAAAAGAAATAAAAGCAACATCTTAGTAGTTATTCAGACTATGGTATCAACGAAGTGCTACTATAGAAGACCATGACCACTCCTTGATTTCCCTTTCAAACAGTAGGCAGCCCCAAAACCAAAATTCACATTCAATTTATTGTCTTCAACATACACCATTCTTCTTTTTTTTTTAATTAATTAATTAATTAATTTTTTGGCTGCACTGGGTCTTCATTGCTGTGCGCTGGCTTTCTCTAGTTGTGGCGGTGAGCAGGGGTTACTCTTTGTTGTGGTGTGCGGGCTTCTCAGTGCAGTGGCTTCTCTTGTTGCAGAGCACGGGCTCTAGGCGCACCAGCTTCAGTAGTTGTGGCACACAGGCTTAGTAGTTGTGGCATGCGGGGTCTAGAGAGCAGGCTCAGTAGCTGTGGCACATGGGCTTAGTTGCTGCGTGGCATGTGGGATATTCCTGGACTGGGGCTTGAACCCATGTCCCCTGAATTGGCAGGTGGATTCTTAACCACTGCACCACCAGGGAAGTCCAACATACACCATTCTTGATGCTGCATTTCTATTTAGATTCCCTCTTAGAGTTCCATAAAGCATAAAATAGAGCCCCTTGAGACTCAGAAAAGTTCAAATAATCAGAATTTGTTGACTAAATCCAAATTTACTCATTCGACTATTTTATGGGGTTCAAAATAAGCAAGATTTTAAGTTAATGTTTCCATAATAAGTCTGCTCTAAGCATATTTATCCACAACCTTCAAAATCTTAATATTATCGTCAGCTAAAACAACAATAAATCTAGACTCTGATTCAAACATATATTCCTAATAATCTGGGTATTTATCATACTTTTGCTTCTTTGGATAGAAAGTGTGTACCACTGTAGAGCTAATGAATGTTACCAACTCTCTGCATCAGTCCACCATAAAGAAGTGTAATATACAACCAAAGACAGCACTGGCAATACCAAACTTAAAGCAATAACCCAAATGTGGTTACCTAAGCAACAGGTCATTAAAAAAAATCAAACCGGGGGCGGGGAAATAGAGCACACCTTTCCACTGGCAAGCAGACAAAAGGGTGCGTATTCAATTAATGCTTGTCTGAGTGTTATCTATGTACCTAGTACTGCTCTGGAGTCTATGAGAGACAAAAAGGTAACAAGATACACAATCACTGCCCAGTAAGATAAGGTACCCACAAATGAAACATTTAAAGAACAAGCCAGTGTCAATCTGTGTCCTGAAAATAATAAGTCCTATCAGCATTCAGAGAAGACAGAATAGAACAATGGAAAGGGATTAAGAGCTAGGAAACACACATGTGAAGATTCAGACTAGGATTTCTCCTTGAATCCACCTCCATTTAAAAGAATTTTTACCCCAGATGTCATTAACCACAAACATAACAGAAAAGTCACTTCCCTCAGTTCCCATTAGGTCCGTTTTCTCATCTGTAAAGTGAGGAAGTTAGATTCAAAGAGGAGTCAAAGATCACAGTCTCCCACCTAAAATGAACCTTAGAGGTTAGAGGAGTGGTTAAGACTGAAATTCCGCTACAAAAACTGCACAGACATTTAATATGGGTATATGAGACACTGGCTTAAGTATAGTGGAGTATTTGTGCTGGGTGGATCTGGCAAAGTAAGACTTAGCCAGATCATGAGGAGCCCAATTAAAGAACTGGGACTTACCTCTGTGTCAGGCAATGTAACCTCTGTTAAAACTTTCAGGTTAAAAGAAAAGTAAAAAACAAAATTTCAGGTTAAACTGAAATGACATCACTGCCAAAGAATTACAATGTGTAAAGTAAAAAGGGACAGCCACAATATATAACAGTATAATGACAGACTTAAGTAAGAGATTTAGCAATTCAGCATAGCCGTTGACCACTAGGAAATGCCAACAGTCAGGCTGTCATAATCAGAGATGAGACAGTTTGATTTAGCAAAGAAATTACACAGTTCACAGTGAAAGGCAGTTCCCCTCAAAGAATCATCCTTGAAAATAGCCACCTTCACTAACCACACAGAAAAGCATGCAACAGATATTTTACATCAGACTCAGTGACAGTCACAAGCTGGGAAGCAATAACAGGCTCTTCACATAGGAAAGGAAAAATTACACTAGATGGTGCTACAAATACTGAATAAGCCCCTGCACCTTTTCTCCTATTTACTCAGTTGAATGATGTTTTAATGGGGGGGGGGGGTACAAGCTATGCTTTATTACTTCGCAATCACATTTACCTATATTAGCTGAGCTGTATTGCTCTGGACTTGTTCTTCAAACTTGGAAAAAATGAATTTCAAAAAACATACCTCTCAAGCAAAAAATTAACCAGTACTATAATTGGTTATGTGCCCCTGGCTCTAATTTACCATACCTACTACAGCAGAACAAAAGTGGCACAAGCAGGACTTGTGATCTAGTCCGATACAGAGTGCCATCTGCTGCACATACACAGGATGTCACCTCTGCAAGATTCAACCTTAGTGTCTCTCAGAGACCTTTATAAGAGCCAGTGGTTTGTTCCTATATTGCCTAATACATGTGCCTCAAACCAACACAGGAGAATTCTCACTCATGGGGCTTTGAAATACCAGTACTTTCATAACAAAAAATAGTAAGTTTTATAAGGGAGGAGAAAGATGTGAAGGAGCAGTTGTACTTTATAATAAAAAGAACACAATAAGAGGGTCAGAATATCTGGAGTGGGTGGGAGTCCTAAAACTGTTGTATATTCATCGTGTAATCCTGGCCAAGTCTCTCCCTTTCTGGGTCTTAATTTCAAGCATAAAATGTCAACAGTTAAACAAATCTCTAAGAGATACCTTTCAAATTGAGTCTTGCGAGGAATCATAGAATAACAGATGGAGACAGCTAAATACAAGATAGCTTCAGAGCAATCGTAGAAAAAGAAAAAAACTTTATATATTTTAAATAATCAGGCACAACTTTTTTCAAAATCTTACAATTCTAAGTTCATTTGCAAGTCACCATGCTTATAACACTTCTGCCCTTCAGAAATAACATTTCATTTTAGTTGTGCTTTCACCTCAAATTCAGCACATCACTTTTATCCACCCCAGAATAGCACAGAAAAACACTTTCATGAAGTACCCACACAAGGAAGGCACTCACAGAGTGAAAGATTCACACAGTGGAAAATATACAAGGCACAAATTTCAAAATGCTAAATTAATACCACACCCAAATAGTCTTAAAAACAAACTGCAAAGTCAGAAGATGTATTATCAAAATACAAAGATAAAGACAACTTGGGAAGTCTTTAAATAGTTTGAGGGGGAGGGGAATGCAATCAGATTTTTGGATTGCCTTATGTTTTTAAGAGAACAAAACACATAACTGGAGGCTATGAAACATGCAAATCTAAACTGAACTGTGGAAAGCTCGGCTCTCACCCAAAAGCTTCAGCAAAGCAATATGTCAGTATGCCAAAATGAAGAAGTACAGTTTTCTCATAGGAACGAGGATAGGGTCCATACCTATGACTAATAATAACAATACCACCTTTCATTTAAAGAGCATTAGTTCTTTTCACTGCTCTTTCAGACACTTAATTTTACGCTGTCATCAGTCTTGGGGTATCCTCTGAAAAGCTCCAGTTCAGTTTTCCCTCAAGAGTTATGTGATCAGAACAAGACAGGTGGGTGTATTTCTTGAGAGCTGAAGGTACTAGTTTCTGCTATCAGGCTGTCTGCAGTGATTCTCTTATTACCACACTCTACAACTTAGCCCTAGGAAATAAAACCTAGACTCTTTCTCTTGGAGTTGGCCAGAGACCAACGGTATGGGTCTAGAAAGTCCAAGGGAAGAGAACCTGCTGACTTGTTAGGTCAAGAACCCCATGCCAAGTTGATCTCTTGCAACTGAAAAAGAAACACACACACACACACACACACACACACACACACAAGGCTGTTCAAATAGAAACTCCCGTGCGTTGCCAGCCAATGAAAGCCAGCAATAACTGGTTAATACAACCACCAAATCCCTGCCGCTGTGAACAACTTGTCATATTCTCTTCCCCTCTGCCCACCTTCCTTCTTCAGGCACGCGTGAACAAGCTTATAAAACAGCCCTCCAAAAGCACCACCGAGGACCTTTAAGGAACTAAGAGGTTGCCTCCTGAAGCAATGCAGCATCCATCGCAAGGGTGCTGTTCCCCATGCCCACACGCAGGAAGTCACACGGGGGGATAAAGTTTGATTTTCCGTCTTGCCCGTTCCCAGAGGGTCGAGAAGAGAACTAGGGAGCGGCCCCGCTGGGTCCTGGGTTGCCCTCCGGGGGACAGTTCCCAGCAGTATGGCACTGCCACTCTCCTGACACATACACAAGGCAGCCGCGGCAACTCTGGACACCCCAACCCGCCTGGAGGAGGAGGGCAAGGGGACAACTTGAACGGGGCTCAGTTCGGGAGCAATGGGGCAGAGCTGTTAAGTAAAAAGGAGGGAGGGACCGAGATCGGGGGCGGGTCAGAGAGAGGTTCAAGTCCCGTCCCTTCCCCGCCCTGGTGTCCCCGGTCCTGCGGGAACATCCCTGCCGTAGCCCCTCCTCCTCCTCCTCTCGGCTTCCTCCACCCTGCCTTTTTTTCCTGGTTGCCGCCGCAGGCGCCTGAAGGGCACGGCGGCTCCTCGGTGCCCGGCAACCTCTGGAGCGGCCGCGAGTTGAGGTAACTCGCCCGCTGCCCCGGCGGCCTGCCCGCCGGCTGATCCCACACGCCAGCGCCGCCCCGCCCTCCCCGGAGCCGCCGGGCGCGCTCGCTCACCGTCCGGTGGTGCTGCTGCTGCCGGTGGCGGCTGACGCCCAGCGCGGGGAAGCAGCCCGAAGTCAGCGCTCCGCAGCCGCCGGCGCCTCCGCCGCCTCGGGAGGAGAGGAGCAGCAGGAGGGATCTACCTGCGGCGGCCGCCATCTCTCAACTGGAAACGGCGCCGACCCAGGCAGCGCAGCGGACGGCCGGGGCGGAGCTAAGACCCGCCACTCACCGGCGCCGGTCCAATTGTCGCCCTTGACTGAGTTGATGAGGCGGGGCTTCTTGCAAGGCCCAATCGACAGGCGGGAGAACCACACTAGAGACTGCCTGTCACTTCCAGAGTTACCTATTGTGGGACATAGTCAATTACGGGCAAATTCTAGGGAACCGGTAATTGTCACCCGAGCCCCTCAGAATAGCACCAATAGAGATGGCATATTCGATTCGGCTAATCCTCACCAAAGATACAGCTAAGATAAGGGTAACTGGGGAAATGGATATTTGTACAAAGCTCTGTACTTCGTGTTTTAAGTTGGCAAAATAGACACCAAATTAGTAATCATTAGCTAGGTATGTTGGAACTCCCAACGACACGCCCAGAGTTATCATTCTTAACTAATGGTATTTGGATATGCTGAAATTATCCCGTCATGGAGTGATCTAATGACTGTGATATGTAGCATAGTACAAGAGGGGTAGAATGATTATGATACCAAGGTCCCAGAATGAGTACATGTTATCAAAGTGAATTAACAGACCTGTATACATTTCAGATACTCAGTTCACTTTTACAGCACCTTTATACTGATATTCTTACACTCTCCAGAAGCAACACTCTATTTTCTTACCACTTTTGACCTTATGTGCACTTATTAAACTATAGAAACAGAGCATGCTGATAATGTAATAAAAATCACATAAAGGTTACCTTAATGAATTTTCATAATTTAGCTAAATTAGCCATTAGAATACACTTTGGAATAACACTTTCTCTTGAAAAATCCTTCCACAGAGACAAGCTCATAATGATAGCTCATTGAAGACTGAAAGAAAGGAGATTTGAGGTTCCTGAATTTCCTCAGAAGAGGATTTCTTTGCTGTCTGTTTATTGCTATGAGCTAGTTAATTCTCACACCTCCTTTTAAAATCTGGAGCAGGAAAACGGTTTGGTAAGCAAATAAAAGTATTATCCTAAATTTTGGGAAACATCTTTCTAGTGTACCCTAAGGTGATAAATTTAAGACAAAACAACACGCACACAATTTTATTGTATCACTTATTCTAATTATATTCTTTAAAGTTTGACTGAAATGTTACTTTTTTGGCCAAGAATAACTAAATAATGAAGTGGAGCTTTTAGTTTGTTTAATCCTTCCACCCACTCCAGAACTGTAAGATGATTGGCTTCTCCAGGTGAGACATTCAAACCATTCACCCAAAAGGCATTTATTGCTCAACAGTGGAACATAAGAGCTCAGGAATGAGATAAGCCCCCCATTCAACAGCTGTACACACTAATCCCCCTAGTTGGAGATCTGTGACATTCCTGGGGTAACTTCACTTACAATCATTTTCCACTCATCTATATTTATCCCATCTGCATTCTATGTATTTACCCATGCTCTGCCATTTCCCCTTCTCTCTTGTCCCTTTACACCTTCTTACTAGTATTACCACGGGTTTTAGTTTTGTTTTTACTTTCTGTCTTCGCAAATCTGGCTATGAATCAGTATTGTGCCCTGCACTCCATCTTACACTTTGAAAAGTTCTACTGGAATTGCCTTTCCCCTATTTATCGAAATATGAAAATGAGACATGCATCCTGCATTACTGAGATTTAGTTCTGTGGATCTGCAAAAGAACCACGATAGTTTTTTTTTTTCAAGTGCATAAATCTGAAACTGGAGGGATTACCAAAAGCTTCCTCTTTATTTACCAAAATGTGTCATCTTTTATCTACCAAGATGATACCATTGATTAACCACAGGTAGGCTGCATATTCTGAGGATCCACTGACTAAACTGAGTTCTAATAATCCAGGGATAGAAATTAATCTAAACAAATGTCAATTATCTCTTCACAGAGAAAACCTTTCCACAGCTGCAAAGGACATATCTCATACCAGCTGGTTGGCTAGGCCAAATAAGGAGAAAATGTAGATAGCTCAATAGAAAGTCATCCTCTAGACAGAAACATACATACACACACACACATGCACACACACACACCAAAAGTGGTTTGTGGAAGAATAAACCAAAAAAAAAAAAAAGTTACCTCTGGGAAATTTTAAGGGGTAGCTATCCTTTTGAATGGTTTAACTTTTTCCCATCTGCATGTTATTTTTATTATTACAAAAATATGTTCAGTGAAACCTACATGACTGCAGAATTGTTTTCTGTGCCAATCCTTAAAACAGGTTGATCTTTTCTTTTAGCTAAAACTAATCAGAACAGATTTTCTGGAGCGTGAAACTCTAACTAGATTCCCTACTAAAATGTACACTAAAGTCAGCTCCAAAGTATGACTCAACTCAATGGAGTATTTGTCTAAGCATTCCAGAATAGCCAGGGTAGTTGATGCACACAGCTTATTGACGTGAACAAGAAAACATGAAATGGATCTGCTTAGAGATCTGGGGGCTATGTTTCATGGTTTACTGATGATATGAGTTATTATTCAAGTGAGATCAGCAATTCTTAAAGATCAAAAAAGGTATGTGAAGGAGAGGGAGAAGAAAGGGGTTTTAGCCTTTAAATAAGTATCATAAACCACAGCTTAGATCTGTTTTCTGGTGATTTGGCTTCACTATTTTTCCAGATGTCATTATTCCTATTTTTTATTTATTTATTTATTTATTTTTGCTGTGTTGCGTCTTCGTTTCTGTGCGAGGGCTTTCTCTAGTTGTGGCAAGTGGGGGCCACTCTTCATTGCGGTGCGCGGGCCTCTCACTATCGCGGCCTCTTGTTGTGGAGCACAGGCTCCAGACGCGCAGGCTCAGTAGTTGTGGCTCACGGGCCCAGTTGCTCCGCGGCATGTGGGATCCTCCCAGACCAGGGCTCGAACCCACGTCCCCTGCATTAGCAGGCAGATTCTCAACCACTGCGCCACCAGGGAAGCCCCTATTCCTATTTTTTATACCTACCCATCTGTAGAAGTACTCAAATACTGAAACCCCACCACATAGCTTGTCCTGGCTATAACAATATCTGGTCTGACTTCATCAAACACATACACACATTTTTTTTTCCTTCCTTATTTTTGTTTTTCTCCTTTTCTTCCCCCTTTAATAGAGACTGCAACCTCACACTGGATCATTTACATGCTTTATATACATAATTTACATAAATATGTTTACATACCTCTTCTTAAAACTTTTGTGTGGCAAGAATTTCATGCCCCAGCCTCCAAAGAATGACTGACTCCATATTCATTTATAACTTAGTGACCCTAATCTAACATTCTTTTAGGTCGGAAACATCCAGTCTGCAAGTTTATTTATTTATTTATTTATTTATGTCTGTCAAGCACGCAACACCGGGAAAACATTGAGAAGGGCAGGGCTTGTTCAAATAGGACTGTCTTTGTTCATATTTCTCAGGATCTGAGAGGTTGGCAGCTAACTTTCACACTGTCCTTTTTAATCGATTTTTTAAAAATAAATTTATTTATTTATTTTTGGCTGCATTGGGTCTTCATGGCTGCACGCGGGCTTTCTCTAGTTGCAGAGAAGGGGGGCTACTCTGTTGCGGACCTCGGGCTTCTCGTTGCAGTGGCTTCTCTTGTTGCGGAGCACGGGCTCTAGGTGCGCGGGCTTCAGTAGTTGTGGCACGCGGGCTCAGTAGTTGTGGCTCACGGGCTCTAAAATGCATGCTCAGTAGTTGTGGCACACGGGCTTAGTTGCTACACGGCATGTAGGATTTTCCCAGACCAGGTCTCGAACCCGTGTCGGCTGCATTGGCAGCCGGATTCTTAACCACTGCACCACCAGGGAAGTACCTCACACTGTCCTTTTTGTGTTGGATTGGCCTGTGGCCTCCTATAGCCTTTGCTATTTAGTAGACCTTTGGAGTGATGAAGTCTTTTGTCTCTATCTGAAGTGATCCAAAGGGGCAAGACACTGATTCTGCACTTGAATAAACCACACCTCCTAAGTGCATAGGAATTCAGCACATATTTTTATGGAAACCAACACTATCCATTCCAGAGTATTCAAAAGTGCCCCCCCGAATCCTAAGAACATTCTCTGACAAGGCTGAATTACATCAAAATTCCAAATTGGTAAAGGGCTCCCCTCTCTCAGCACTCTCCAGGTATTTACTACCCATACCCTGAACATGCCCTGACCTTCCAACCTCCAACTCTTTGCTCCTACTGTACCCATAAGTCACCTGTTCTATTCTTCTGAAGACCAGCTTGGCTTCCTCTAAGAGGAAATGCCCAGGTAAAATTAAACTCTCAGAATTTGTTGTTTGACTTTCTATCACAGTACTTTGGTACTTGATGTGACTGGTCTGACAATGAGGCTGCCACTCCCTTGAGTATCCAACCTATTTGATTAGACTAATCTGCCTCGCTGGGCCACAGTCCCTTCTTCTCTCACTTTTTATGTGTATTTTCTATCAGAATTATTTATGTTACTATCTTTCTCCTACACAGCTCTTCCAGGTTAGAGTTGCCAATCTGGCAAATTAATTTAAGCTGACTTTTTAGATGATAAGTACTTCTTGGATTGCCTCTTTTACACAACATTTACATTTAGAGGACTCTACAATGCTAAAAGGCAAAATAATTTCACAAAGTATGGCAGGTCTAAGAAAATTATTCTCAGGTGAGATAGTCCATTAATAGTCTTCAAAAATTCATCAAATACCTAGTCACTTCCACCTGCCTATTTCAAGGTCAGATACATCTTTATATTATGCTGGGTGTTGCCCAAAGTTCAGCTCCTCTGAAACTGAACTAATTTAGTGTCAAATGCTGTATTCATTCTCCATTTCTATGTAATGTACATAATCTTCATTAGTACTTTTATACATGAACAAATTCTGGGCTATGGGTTGCACTTGGTGGGAGGCAGAGGGTGAAGGAAACTGTGGGTGTGAGACTGGTCATTGCCAGTTAACAACAGGTGCGAATGCTGCTCTTTAAATTTAGCCATTGCACTTGGCATCTTGTTTCTCAGCCATCACTTATGGCAACCACGGCCGATTTGGAAAGGATCAAGGAAAGGATGACAGAAAGAGTCATGTTTATTAAAAGGCAGAGAGAAACAGTTTTGTTCTCTTTTCTTTAATAAAAACTAGCCTAAGGAAAAAAAAAGCAGCATGAGACTTGAAAAGTGTAAAGACAGCTTAGAGTGAAAAGGGGAAGAGATAATAATCATTAACAAATTGTTCTTAATTAGGCACTTTAAAATCATTCCAGCTCCCAAAACTTGGGAGCCAAATTATCTCAAATTTGGGTGGAGACTAAGAAAATAATTACTATTAATTGAGAGTTGGGATAAGAGTAGGGGACAAGACCTGAATGAGTATAATTTATTTATTCATTTATTCAATCAGTCAATCAAGAAAAATATATTGAATGCCTATTATATGCCAGGCAATATACTAAGAGAAATTTTCCAAAATTCACATTTTCTGCATCATGTATTTCTTTTTCTAAAATGCTCATTTATCCATCCTAACCTTGAAATGGGATCAGTTCTTCCCATAACATTTATATATCACTCAGAATTCCTGAAAGATCCCTTGAGTTATCTCAGAGCATCAATATAACATGAATTTGAAACATACTACTAATGTAATAACCACCACACCCAACAACATTCCTAGGAAGACATATGAAGAAATTGTAGTTTTTGCTATCAATGTGTGGTAGCATTCAGTTCTACTTAAATAATTTCTGTTTTACTGCCTAAAGTATAAACAAAATTTAGCCTCAGAGCATTTTAAGAAGACTTTGCATTCCTATCTTCATTCCTTGCTTTGCTAATATGTATATATATATTAGTTTGAAACAGGGTCCTTTGGCTTATCCAGCATCAGAGGGAATAACTCGTTCAATAAACTTGTTAAAATTTAAGCAAGGTTTAGAGCATTTACAGATGCTACTACTTTAAGGCCCTCAAGCAATTAGACCTATTAACCTATTCAATCAAAAACACAATTATTGGGCTTCCCTGGTGGCGCAGTGGTTGAGAGTCCACTTGCCGACGCAGGGGACGCGGGTTCGGGCCCCGGTCCGGGAGGATCCCACATGCTGCGGAGCGGCTGGCCCCGTAAGCTATGGCCGTTGAGCCTGCGCGTCTGGAGCCTGTGCTCCGCAACGGGAGAGGCCACAACAGTGAGAGGCCCACGTACCGTAAAAAACAAACAAACAAACAAAACCCCACAATTATTGTCAAGAAGAAAATTTCACAAATACCTCTAGATTATAAACCCAGGAGAGCACGTGAAAGGATCCAAACTCAGAATCCCAAGTTAATTGGGAAATGCCATTTTTATTAATTCCCATGATGTAGAACCCACTCAAGAGGATTTGAGAAAGATTGTAAAGATTTGATGGTTCTTTTAAAATGGGCTTCTCTGGGCTTCCCGGGTGGCGCAGTGGTTGAGAGTCCGCCTGCTGATGCAGGGGACACGGGTTCATGTCCCGGTCCGTGAAGATCCCACGTGCCTCAGAGCGGCTAGGCCCGTGAGCCATGGCCGCTGAGTCTGCGCATCCGGAGCCTGTGCTCCGCAACGGGAGAAGCCACAGCACGGAGAGGCCCACGTACCGCAAAAAAAAAAAAAAAGTAAAATGGACTTTTCTGCTTTCTTATCAATTTTGTATTTTAGAAGGTGAAAAAATATAAACATACACAAGAAACTTCCTGTTTGCCAACATGGGTCCTTCTCCCAGAAATAATCCTGGGAAATGAATGAACTTTTAAATTAAATTTTACATATAGGCTAATTTTGAAAAGTAAAACCCTAGTTAGTCATTTCTGGAATGCATCTTTTAGGATGGTAACTCTCGATCTTTGTTCCATCTTGGCAGATAAATTTTTCACACATGCTCATCACAAATAATAGCTCACTAAAAGCATCTGAATAAATAAGACAAACTTTGGCTTATACAGATTCCAAGTGTGTTAGTTGTAACTACATTGTGCCCAGATGTCTCTGTGTATTAAAGTATCTGAAATATTTCTTAAATATAATAAAAGAGTTTCTTCTGTAACTTCAGTAGTGGCTTTCCCTGAGTTTCAAGAAATTCATTCATTATTTCCATAAATAATGTGATTTGTTGGTTGAGTTGCCACAGCTAACAAAATAAAGGCTCTGGTCTCACAGAACTTAGTATTTAATGATAAGAGATAAGGGAAGCAGGAGAGTATTGCAGGAGGGCATCTAACCCATTTTTGAGGATCTGGGAAGGCATCTCAGGGAAAGTAATATTTGGTGAGACCTGAAAGATTGGTAGGAGTAAATGCCAAAGAGTCGTGAAATGGGCGAGGCAACAGGAGCAGGTTACATAGGATTTTATAAACCCTATTAAGGAATTTTGATTTTACCCAAAGAGCACAGATAAGTCTCGAAGGATTATAGAAATGGGAGACATTAGAGAATAGTTGGAGACTAGAAAGACTAAAGGCAGGGAGACAAATTAGGAGATCTAGGCAAGAAATACCAGTGGCATGTTTTATAGTATTGGCCATAGGGAAAAACAGATTAATTTGAGAGAGACTGTATAAGAAGTTGAATTGAAAAGTATTGGTAATTAGTAGAATATTAGTGGGTGGGAAGGAAGGAGAGTCAAGTGTCAAGGGAGACTTCTAGGTGCCTCACTTGGGCAACTGGGTAGATGCTCATGCCATACACTGAAAGAGGAAACACAGAAAGAAAAGTTTTGCTAGGGGAAGATGATGAGTTCAGTTTTGAAAATGTATGCCAGGTGCTTGAGACATCCCAGGAAAAATATTCATCAGACATTTGGTTTTTTGAATCTAAGACTCATGAAGGACATCTATGCTATAGAAATAGATGTGGGGGTCATCAACATATAGACAGTTGGAAATTGAAGCCGGATGACAACACCAAGGATGAGTATGCAGAAGAAAAGAAGATCTAAGAAATTAGTTTCCATTTAATGTGCTAACTAGAAGATCTAAGAAATTAGTTTCTATTTAATGTGCTTCCATAATATGTGCTTAACAAATATTTGATTTGAGTAAATGAATAAAAACATGTCAGTAAACTCTAGAAGGCCTTTTTAATATTTGCACAGGAATTTTTCAGGTGACTGACATTCACTGGCCTCAGATAGTGGCAATGAGTTGTTTAGTCTTCAAAAATGTTCTGGGCTCCTGAAAAAGTTTTTTAAACCTAATGTAAGATTCTTATTTTATTACAATGACAATATGTGTAAAGTTCCCAAGTTGAGTTCTAATACTTCAGAAAGAAGCAAACTTACATACACAGCATAATTCCCTGCACATAATTCATGCTCAATAAACATGTATTTAAAGAGATTTGTGGAATGAATGAATAAACATATGAATGAAATACATATTCCTATCTTCTCACAATAAAGAAAGTTTTTTAATATAAATTTATTTATTTATTTATTTATTTATTTATTTATTTATGGCTGCATTGGGTCTTCGTTGCTGCGTGCAGGCCTTCTCTAGTTGCAGGGAGCAGGGGCTACTCTTCATTGCAGTGCGCAGGCTTCTCATTGAGGCGGCTTCTCTGTTGCGGAGCACAGGCTCTAGGTGTGCAGGCTTCAGTAGTTGTGACACGTGGGCTCAGTAGTTGTGGTTCACGGGCTCTAGAACGCAGGCTCAGTAGTTGTGGCGCGTGGGCTTAGTTGCTCCGCGGCATGTGGGATCTTCCTGGACCTGTGTTCCCTGCATTGGCAGGCAGATTCTTAACCACTGTGCCACCAGGGAAGTCCCAAAGAAAGTTATAGTACTTCCACTCCACCACTCTTATATTTGTTGAGGTACTACATAGTACTTATGTAATTCATAATTACATAATTGAGACATAGTAATTCAGTCCCTAGAAACATTTAATCAAAAGAAGCACATCTGAACTAGTAAGTCTAACTGGGCATATTGAGAGAGAGCTGGGGTGATATATCCAACAAAGAACTCATGTTCAAAATATATAAAGAGCTCTCACAAATCAATAAGAAAAAGGCAGCAACTCAACAGAAAAATGGGCAAAAGACTTGAACAGATAATTCACAAAAGAGGAGATCAAAATAACCAGTAAACGAATGAAAAGGTGGTTGACTTCATTCCCCATGGGGGAAATGCAAATTAAAAACCACAATGCAAAAAAAAAAAAAAACAAAAAACCCCACAGTGCAATAGTACTTCAAGCCCACCAGAATAGTCAAAATGAAAAAGATGAAAAATATCAAGTTCTCATAAGGCTATGGTGCAATCTCAACCTCCATTGTTGCTGATGAGAGTTGTAAATTGGTACAACCACTGTATCAGTCACAGTACATACATTCAGGAGACAGAAACCACACCAGTTACTTGAAAAGAGACAATTTAATATAAAGAATTGTTAATAAGAGCCTCTTCTCTAAGTTTTAATAATTCTAACCATTTTCCTTTGTTTTCTCAGCCCTAGGGATTGTAGCTGCTTCCTGTAGTTGCTACCTAATGATTTATTCAAGTTTTCTTTTTACCCTTGTTAACATCTTTATATCTAGTTAACAATTATTTATACTAAATTATCTCTGTTCATGTAACTGGTATGGTTTTTTTCTCCTGATTGATACAGAATTGGTACCAGGAATGATCCAGGAAACAGACCCACAAATATGGGATTTAAGGATTATTATGATCAAGTCATTGGGCTTGACTACAGTGCTGAGCTCCTTGCCAAAAAGAAACATGATGCTAGTAATCAGTGACATGCAGTATATTCACACAATCAAATTAGGACCTGTGAGTGAATGTGATTATTTGCCTGCTGAGACAAATGTCTTGGGGGCTCCAAGTGGCTGCTGCATTTTAGCAATGTGACAATAATGATGACTCCTAGGACTCTCGTGTGGCCGGTGACCCAGAAATCTAAAGGTGTAGGTTCTCATGTTACTGAGAGTGGAGGTACAGCAGCACTGGTTTGAGGATTAAAACTGTACAACTCATATTCTGGTAGCAAGCAATGATCCTCCCACACACAATGGGAGTAGTTCAGACTTAGTGATCTTTCTGGGAAACTATTCTGTGCACATGGGAGGGATAATTGAGCTACTTAATTCAAGACTGGCCTAATTTCTAAAACAAAATTTTCTATTACAAACATAAAAAACAGAGATTGAAAGATGGAAATAGAAAACACCTTAGAAATAATCTAGTCCTATACTCTGACTGGACCAAAAAAATTTTTTTTCTTTTAAGGAGACTCAGAGAAGTGAGTGACTTAGCCAATCAAGAATTAATTTAGTAGCAGAGTTAGGATGAAACATGCCATCACCAACTGCTGAGGACTTACTAGGTATCAGGCACTGTGCTGAGTGCTTTCATATGTATTAGCTGATTTAATCCTCTCACTAACATTATGACATAGGTATTAATATTCCTAATACTAATTAGGATGAGGAACAACAGATGAGGAAATTGAGGTTAAGTGATTTGTCCAAGTTCAGTACCAAAACCCAGGAATGAAGGATTCCAGCTCCTACACTCTTAACCATTAACATAATCTGCCTCTCTGGAAGCCAGCATTGATTTAAGTTCAATATAATACTCTTTAAGCTACAATTTAGCATTGCTTCCCCCACCTGCCCACCGCCAGGCTAATCAGTTTGCAGTGGGAAAAAAAGCAACATGGAAGGTTAGACCTGAAAAAGGGTTTTCTAATTCAGTCTCTTAGTCCACAGTGAAGTCACTGAAGTCTAAGCACGCAACTGACTTTCCCAATGCCAAAAGCTGTTTGGGGGTGAAGGCGGAAATGTGAGCCAAGTTTCCTAAATCTCAAGGCAGTTCTCTTTTAACTATACCACAAAATCTTCCCCTCCCACATTCTCTTCTTTCAGAAGTTGGTATTGGTATAGGGTCCAAAGTTCTTGTTGACTCTTTAATTGGACTGGCTGATATGGGACAGGCAAGGTTGTTCATTAAATGTACACAGTTTCTACTTCCTGGTCCATATTCAATACCATCTCCAGATGGACAGCTACTGTGTGCTGTGCTGAAAAGTCCCCTCTGTTTTCAAACTGCTTCTCTACATTCGTTTTACTTTTATACCTCAAAACCTCACACTGTTTGCTCCTTTGGGTTGAAACACTGGAAAAATACTTTATTAAGATACCAATGGATGGTATAACGAAAGGAAGGTCTTCTTTAGCTGGAAATCGTTTACGTAATTAGTACTCATCTCTCAGCAGAGTACTGGAGGAGTGGGACTCTGGAAAGACTAGGATTTTTATGGCAGGATCCCACAGCATAGGATGACCTGAGAGGTGTGAGGTAGGTTACAGTGGGAACAGCAGTGATGAGTCATGACCCTATGAGGCCACTGAGCACGTGGGGAAGATGGGAAAGAACTGAAAGTCAGGAAGTGGTTTAGAAAAGGGGTGGAGAATAGAGCATCTTTGTACAAATTAGCAAAAGAGGCCCCTTGCACATCTTGGAGAATGGAGCCCAGACTGGATTTCTACCCCCACTGGCCCCCTCGTACACTGACCAACCAGTTATGACAGACTTGTATAAATCACATCCATCATAATGTTGCTGGGCGGCTGCCCTGCCTGCCACCCCGGCTGTTGCTACTCTTTTCCCAAGATAGCTACAGAAAAACAGAAGAGAACTAACGTTCACAGTGCTGGCCACCGCCCTCCATTTACTGAGCCCCTCCTCTGTGTAGTCACTGTTGTCACAAAAAACTCAGTGAATTAGATATTATTTCCCCAACCTTACAGATGAGAAAAATAATAGCCCAAAGAGTTTAAGTAGTATCCCAAAGGCACATAACTAAGAAATCATTAGAAGAGGCTAAGCACTCTGGGCAGAGCTGAATCGAATTGAGATGACTCATGCTTATCTTTGTCTCACTATACCACGCCCCTATACAGAAAATTGCTTTCCTATAACTTGTGTAGTTGTACATTTTCAGTTATGCCAACCCTATTCTTTACTACAAAGCATTGAGCTTCAGTGGTCTAATTTATCACAGGTAAGCACATGGGTTTCTCATTGGTAAGTGGACCATCTGGCAGGCAGCATGTGAGAGCAGGCCCTTTGGCAAGGTGATAAGAAGGTTAATTAAGTCTAGATTTTAGAGTATTTTTTAACCTGAAAGAAAGAAATATTGTTAGCAATAATATTGAGTACTAGATATTTGCAAGGTTTGGGGCTGTGTTCTACATAAACACTACATTATAACTTCTTGTTTAATCTTCACAATATCCCTATGAGGAAAATACTATACTAGCCCCCATTTTTCAGTTGAGAAAATTGTGACATTGAGAAGTAACTTGCTAAAGATCCCCTGGCTGGTAAGCAGTGAGGCCAAGATCTAGGATATCTGACACCAGAGTCCACACACTTAACTTATTCCACTATACTACCTCTCCTGGTATGGAATAGTTCAGGACGTGGTCTCAGAGTAAATCCTATAGAAACTTAGATTATTAGCTCCAAAGTAATCACTCTGAGCCACAGAGAGTAGCGTCATGATAAAAATACAAATAAAAAAGAGGTTTGATGTTTTTAAAATAATTTCTTTGCTACATTAATTTTTTTTATGTTTTAGTGTACTAGATAATCAGCACCTCCGGGGCAAATGCCATGTCTTTGATTTTCTTCTGTTTCCTTCACTCACTTAATCATTATTGAATGATATCGAGCTTTTGCTATGGAGAAGGCACTACAGTGCCTAACACTGAGGTTGGTGTATAATGGAGAACATTCAAATATTTATTTGGTTTATTGATTGGTTAGAGAAGGCAGAGGCTTTACCTCAAGTTCTCTAGGTGTAGTCCCATAGGAATTAATAATTAATGATTCTGATAATTTTATCACCAAATCACTGAGACAACATTTCACTGGGTAGGGGTTGAGTTAGAATCTATGTTTCAAATGACAAGTTGTGAATTGGTGGTAGTCAGAAAATGCTCAATAATTATAACCTTTCTAGGAAGTAAGTAAATTGAAAATAATACTTGCTTGCCCTTTCCTCTAAAATTTAAAGGCTCTCTGATATGTTAGCCTGCAGTAATATCAAAAGTTTGTAGCTCATGTTACAGTGGAGGATTACTGGACTGAATGTCAATATTATGACATAGTGTGAGTGTGTTTCGTGTTTGGTAACTGCAATCATTGTTGCTTTTGTTGTGGTCATCCATTTACAATGCTTGGTGTCAGTCTATTTATCTCTTGTAAAAATAAAATACAGTGTGTGTGTGTGAAAAAAAGTTTGTAGTTCAGTTTATCCACTAGGGTCCTCTACCTTGTTTTAGAAAGTATAGGAAATCCTTTATTTATAGCAAGTCAACTCACAGTTCTCACTTCAGGACTCTGCCTGCAACCGTCAAGTTCGACTTACAGTACCCTTGGTGAACCCAAAACAAACAGGCATATAGTGCCCAGCACTTTTGAGGAAATGCATTTCTACCATATTGCAACAAAAATACCCACAATCTGATATCTAATGTCTACATTTTGCTGAAGAAATATACAACAAGAAAAATAGGGATGAAAAACAAATATTCTTGAATCTATTTCTCAAAAAGCCATTGAGTAGCCTAAAGTTTACCTAGAAATTGCCTTAAAGGTAAAAATTAAAGTATTGCCATGGCTTTCTGTGACATAGTAGAAAGGGTATTAGAAGTGATTTTGGAGATCTAGATTGTAAACCCAGGTCTAACTACTATGTAATCTGTGTGACCTTGGGCAAAATACTTAACATCAGCTTCCTTATCTGTAAAACAACATTCTCCTCTCTGGGTTGTTGTAAAGGTTAAAAATAATAATAATGTACATAAAACTATGTGGCACCTTTAAAAATATCAGTTTAATCAAAACCAGAAATTTTATGTTAAAGATGTTTCTCTTTTTTTTCCTTCTTTTTTTATACGGCAGAAAAACCAACACAAGTTTAATGACATATATATGCCCTGTACATATGAGAGATACCCAGGGAAACTAATGTTTCTTCATCTACTAAATTGTTGTCAAAAACTAGGGAAAGAATTATGGAAGATAATAAAGTCTTTGTTCATTTGTCCCCTACCTTTCTGGAGTTCTGATTTATATGAGGAGTTTCACCACTGAGGAAGTCTACATGAGATTTATATCTCTTCCAGCAGGGCAAAATGTCCATGCCCTTGAAAATACATGAGAAGAGTACCACGTGTCAGCTTATATAGTGAGAACTCAGCTCACTATAGTGCATCTCTTAGAACATTTTTCATTCGGTGAAGTGTTCTGTTTTGTTATTGAGGTGTAGTTGATTTACAATATTAGTTTCAATATTAGGTATATGACATTCTAGAGTTATTATAAAAGTTAAAGTTTAAGGTTACTATAAAATATTGGCTATGTTCCCTGTTCTATACAATATATCCTTGCAGCTTATTTATTTTATCCATAGTAGTTTGTACCTCATAATCCCCTACCCCTATCTTGCACCTTCCCCTTCTCTCTCCCCACTGGCAGCCACTAGCTTGTTCTCTATATCTGTGAGTCTGTTTCTGTTTTGTTATATTCATTCATTTGTTTTATTTTCTAGATTACACATATAAGTAATAACATACAGTATTTGTCTTTCTCTGACTTACTTCATTAAACATAATACCCTCTAGGTCCAACCATGTTGTTGTAAAGGGCAAAATTTCGTTATTTTTATGGCTGAGAAGTATTCCATTGTATGTATATTCCACATCTTCTTTATCCGTTCTTCTGTTGATGGAAGTTAGGTCACCACCATATCTGGGCTATTGTAAATAATGCTGCAATGAACATTGGGGTGTATGTATCTTTTCGAATTAGTGTTTTTGCTTTCTTTGGATATATTCCCAGGAGTGGAACTGCTGGATCATATGGTAGTTCTATTTTAGTTTTTTGAGGAACCTCCATATTATTTTCCACCAATTTACATTCCCATTTTCTCCACAAGGGTTCCATTTTCTCCAAATCCTCACCAACATTTGTTACTTGTGGTCTTTTTCTTTTTTTTTAAATTTATTTATTTTTGGCTGGATTGGGTCTTTGTTGCTGCGCACGGGCTTCCTCTAGTTGCGGCAAGTGGGGGCTACTCTTTGTTGTGGTGCACAGGCTTCTCGTTGCAGTGGCTTCTCTTGTTGTGGAGCACGGGCTCTAAGTGCACAGGCTAAGTAGTTGTGGCACGCGGGCCCTAGAGTGCAGACTCAGTAGTTGTTGCACACGGGCTTAGTTGTTCCTCAGCATGTGGGATCTTCCCAGACCAGGGATCGAACGTGTGTCCCCTGCATCAGCAGGTGAATTCTCAACCACTGTGCCACCAGGAAGTCCCATTTGTAATCTTTTTGATGACAGCCATTCTGACAGGAATGAGGTGATACCTCATTGTGGTTTTGATTTGCATTTCTCTAATAATTAGCAATGTTGAGCATCTTCTCACGTGCCTGTTGGCTATCTGTATGTCTTCTTTGGAAAAATGTCTATTCAGGTCTTCTGTCCATTTTTTAAATAGGTTGTTTGTTTTTTTGATATAGAGTTATATGAGCTGTTTACATATTTTGGATATTAACCCCCTTTTCAGTCACATCATTTGCAAATATTTTTCTCACATTCTGTAGGTTTTATCAATGGTTTCCTTTGCTGTGCAAAAGCTTTTAAGTTTAATTAGGTCCCATTTGTTTACTTCTGCTTTTGCCTTAGGAGACAGATCCAAAAAATATTGCTATGATTTATCTCAAAGACTATTCTGCCTAGGTTTTCTTCTAGGAGTTTTATGGTTTCCTGTTTTACATTTAGGTCTTTAATCCATTTTGAGTTTATTTTATTTTATTTTTAAATTTTTTTATAAAGTTATTTATTTACTTACTTATTTTTGCCTGTGTTGGGTCTTCATTGCAGTGCATGGGCTTCTTATTGCAGTGGCTTCCCTTGTTGCTGAGCACAGGCTCTAGGCACACGGGCTTCAGTGGTTGTGGCACGTGAGCTCAGTAGTTGTGGTGCACGGGCTTAGCTGCTCCATGGCATGTGGTATCTTCCCCGACCAGGGCTTGAACCCGTGTCCCCTGTATTGGCAGGCAAATTCTTATCCGCTGTGCCACCAGGAAAGCCCATTTTGAGTTTATTTTTGTATATGGTACAAGAAAATGTTCTAATTTCATTCTTTCATGTAGCTGTACAGTTTTCCTGGCACCACTTATTGAAGAGACTGTGTTTTTCCCCATTGTATATTTTTGCCTTCTTTGCCACAGATTAATAGACCCTATGTGCCTGGGTTTATTTCTGGGCTGTCTATTCTGTTCCTTTGATTTATGTGTCTGCTTTTATGCCAGCACCATACTGTTTTGATTACTGTAGCTTTGTAGTACTGTCTGAAATCAGGGAGCATGATACCTCCAGCTCTGTTCTTCTTTCTCAAGATTGATTCTGTTATCCAGGGTCTAGTGAAAAATTTCTTGATTTCTGAATTATGACTGGTCTCATTCATCTGAATCTACCAAGTTAAGCAATAGATTTCCTAAATGTAAGACAAAAGATGACCCTTCTCCCTTTCTCTTCTATATTTTCTTCTCCTCCTCTGGCCTATTCTCAGATTGACACAATGGACTAGCCAACCCATTGAAAACCTGAGCTCTCTAGCTTGCTGATTCACACCATCTTTAAGCAAAGAGATAATTATTTTTAACTTGTAATGTCTTTTTTTCTGGTTCCTAATGAGCTTCAGTCAGCCAAGGTCCTTTTTCACATTACACAAGTAAACACTTAAATAACAGAAGAAATATGACAACGTCCAAAAAGAATTTCAATTTGAGATTGTTTTCCTTTAGAGATTGTTAAAATATGAATTATTCTGTCCACCTATAATGAAAAGTTAACTGAACTGACACTGGTTAATCTCTAATAGCATTACACTGCCACTTTTTGATGAAGTCCAGTAATTAAGTAGTCCTGCAGCTTAACAGCAGGATCAGTGGGCAGAGAGTTAGAAGACTTGGACTCTATTTTCATTTCTAGCTCTGGTTCATTACCATTACTTTGCCCTGACCATCTTCTATTATTACTCAGAATCTCAGTTATATTAGCAGTGCAGAGTGATCTGGAAAAACCACCCTGTAAGCTAACAACTAAGAGGATGCAGCAGTCTTATTCCTACAATTGATGCACCATTATGGTCTCAGGCAAGAAATTGTCTAACTTGGTGCCTCAGTTTCTTTATCTGTAAAAACATGATAAATTATTTGCTCCTCTTTCCCCCAGTTTCCTCACAGAAATACAGTGATGGAAATTGTGTCAGTGCTATAAAAGATTTTTGAGGGACTTCCCTGGTGGTCCAGTGGGTAAGACTCCATGCTCCCAGTACAGGGGGCCCAGGTTTGATCCCTGGTCAGGGAACTAGATCCCAAATGCTGCAACTAAGAGTTTGCATGCTGCAACTAAAAGATCCTGCATGTCACAACTAAGACCCAGTGGAGCCAAATAAATAAATAAATGTTAAAAGAAAAAGATTTTTGATCTCTTTAGACTGTTGCCACATAAAGAGAAATGTCCTTTTGATTATATCTACTGGTATTTTTAGGTACCAATGCTCCCTGAGTTTGAGACATATCGATTCTACTTAGAAAAGAGTACTATTTATATTGCCATTCTTTGCAGAATCTTTGCAAAAATAAAATAGGCTATAGAGAATATGCTTTAAGAAAACAAAATTATTCCACAAAATTTGTGATTGTTGGCAGTTAAAAATTCTGATTCACATTATCACCCCTAATCATCTTAACTTGAGGGAGACTGCTTATTAATTTAGAGTTGTCCATAGCCATCTTGTCTAGCTAGCAAATACCAGCTAACAAATGAGGATACTACTCAGTTGATCCTAGTTATTCCAGGATTTTTGTAAGTGCCTGAAAAAAGTGTGTAGGTAGTGAGGGATCTTAAAATCTAACCATTGTTGACAGCTACTCTATTTAGGTTTGTGTGTGTGAAACATAAGAATTTTATAGGGATATTCACCTATCTCATGTAGATAATAGGAGGGTTGATAGATAACAAGTAATAACCTACCTAATTGCTAAAAGAAGTATTATCCTTACAATGCCCATTTTAATTTTTAAAGATTGTGATGATAATGTATTTTGTTATACAATCTCTTTGTCACATTAGAGTACTAGCAAATCCAAAACTCAGCCAGTGAAGGAAAAAATTCAGACTGAGTCGGAAAATCATATTAATTCAAAGACAGGTCTAAAACCGAAAGGTAAATTTAAAGGAATAGAGGAACATAAGTACCAAAAAAAAACAAAAAACAAAAAACAAAAACTCAGCCAAGGAAGACCAAAGATAGCCTGGTAACTGACAGAGATCCTTGCAGGCGGGTCAGAACTGTAGGTGCCTGGTAACAAGTGTCGAGGATTAATCACTAGGAAACTGGTGAAGGCAGGAAATCCAGTTACTAAGGTAGGAAATCCAGTTACTTTGGTTACAAAAAATATAGAAAGAAAACCTGTAAAACTGCTTGAGGACAGATCTTCATTTATTCATTCAATAAATATATACTAAAATAAATAAATAAATACATAAATACATAAATAAATATATATATATACTAAGCACCAGTGTATGCCAGCCACTATTTTAGACACTGGGGAATCAGCAGTGAGCAGAACAAAGTTCACTGGCCTTGTGCAGCTTATATTTTAGTTAAGGGGGGAAGCAGAAAATAAACAAACAAGTAAGTAAAATATATGGTATGTCAATAGAAATGAGTCTATGGAGAAAATTTAAGTGGCCAATTCTGGGAGTAGGAAGTGGGGTTGCAATTTTAAATAGGTGGTAGAGAAGGCCTCACTGAGAAGAGGGCATAAAAGCAAAGACTTGGACAAGACAAGAGGGAAGGAGAGAGTCATGCAGCTAAGGAAGAGTGTTCTAAGCAGAGAATACAGCAAATGCAAAGACCTTGCTTGAAACAGGATCCTGCCCAGCACATCTGAGCAAAAGTAAGGAGGCCATCATATTTGGAGTAGAGCGAGGAAGGGGGAAGAATAGGAAACAATGTCAGAGAAGTAAAGAGAGAGACACACCAATTATTTTGGGCCCTGAAGATCATTGTGAGGACTCTGGCTTTTACTTTGTGTGAAACGAGAAACTATAAGGGATTACTGAGCAGTGGAAGGGCACAATGTGACTTACCCGTTAAAAAGGATCAATATGACTAGTGTTTTGAGACTAGACCACAAGGAGGCAAGATGGAAGCAAGACCATTTAGGATACTATTCCAATAATCCAGGTGTGGTAGAGGGGAGAGAAGTGATGGGAATATGGCTATATTCTGAAGGTAGAGCCATCAGGATGTGCTAATGGACTTGAAATAAAAGGGAAGAGAAAGAGAGGAGTCAAACATGACACAGACTTTAGGCCTGAAAAACATGAAAACGGAGTGGCTGTTTATTGACACAGGGAAAATTGTGGGAGGGGTCTTAACCTACTTTGCATCCTTATGGTCTAGAACAATAGGAAACAAATGGGAATGTTCAGTGCACACCAGTAATCTAATCTGAATCTAGTTTCCATGTATTTGAGATGAGTTGTTCTGATAGAAGACTGACTCATTTGAGTTACTAAACTAGGGCTTGGTTCTAGAATCTGGGGCAAGGTTAAAAGCATTGGTATGTTAGAGCTAAGTTGCTCTAGCTAGCAAGAGCCAATTGGTATTTTCAGGATATTATTGCAAGCCAGGTGTTAAACATAGCCGTGTTTTAAACTTAAGTATATACACTTACAGCTAGAAAATTATATTAAACACAAAGTTAAAAATATTGAAATTCATTACTTCCTAATTATTTTACTACATTTTACTATTATCTATGCTCTTGAGGTTACTTATGTTTGTTGTGTCTATACGATAGAAATACTGTATAATGGTGTGCTACTGTGCATCTCTTCCCAACTCTGTGTTCAGTGATGTTATGTCAGTAGCTTTAAATTGGCCATGGTGTGAGTATTTACAATACAAAAATTGGCAAATGCTACAAATGAGGGCTCCCCAGTCCTTCCCTGTCCCCAGAGCTGGTTAAATGTGTAAGTGAGAATTTAGTGGTACCAGCTTTGAAGGCAATGATAGGGGATGAACCAACATATTTACAACATTTATATTTTGTAAATATACACATGTATAGGCACTGAACATGGAGTATTACAGTATGGTTTTACAGGAGGTCTTCCCTGTTGGGGCAAGGGAGGGTGGAGGACTGAGGAAACTGTGGTAGGAGACAGACACAAAAGGAATTCCACAAAAAGAAAGAAAGGCCTTAATTACTGACCAAACTAGGAATTGCTAAAAGAGATTAGCATCTATATTCAATCAATGCCTTAATAGAATTAAACCTAGAACAAATTACAAACTGTTAACAAGGGAGATTAACAGCTTTGGACTGCTTATTTGTATATCTGATATTGCAAGGGATGAAGAGAAAATGGGCATGAATCAATGCCGTGAGCAGTGACTGCATATTTGTGAGAATTTCCTATATCCAGAATTTTATATTATGTTGTTAGGCCTTGAAAGAAAGAAACAGTAAGGATACTTAAGAAATTGTCTAAGTATTCCTGTGAGCCAGCTAGAAAAACAATACAGTTTAGTTTTACTATATATATACGTATATATATATATACGTATATATATATATACACACACAGTATATATATAGATATATACACACACAGAATATATATGAACAATGATGAAAAAGCGCAGCATTTTGTGATTCATTTCTCAAAAGAAGCAGGAATAAAAATATCTATATTAATTGCAAACATGGTAATTAAAACAACAAAAACTTGAAAATGACAAAGGAGACAATGAAAAAAATAAGTCTTTGATCCCCAGTTTTCCCCAAATCTTTCCACTTCACTGTTTCTAAATGTTTCCAAAAATGTTCTTTTTTCCCTTCCTTAAATATATTCATTCTCCATTTCCCATTCTCCCCTACTGGCTTTTTGTTCAAAGCTTTAATCTTTTTTTACTTAAAATGTTTTCATAAGTTGTTTTCCATAGCTCGGTAAAACTTCCTATTTAGCAGAATCACTTGGTTTGAGCATTAGTCTTGTTTTGCCAGACATATTTATGTGTACGGGGATGTGGAATTACTGGGTCAAAGGATAGGAACATTTTGATGACTTATGGGTTTAACAAAACTTTAGTCGGGAATTCCCTGGCAGTCCAGGTGTTAAGACTCCAGGCTTCTACTGCAGGGGGCACGGGTTCGATGCCTGGTTGGGGAATAAGATCCCGCAAGCCGTGTGGTGCAGACAAGAAAAAAAAAAAGACTTTAGTTATGTATGAAAGTACTGTTCGTTGTACCCTTGCTTATTTGATATGATTGTTTAAAATATTTATAAGTTCCTAAGTGAAAATTGATACTTTAATATTGTTTGAGTTTGCATTCCTTTGATTACTAGTGAAAATATTTTTTTCTACATTTTTGATCACTAATATTATGTCTTTTTGCTCTCCATTTCTTTGAGGCCTAGGTACTTTTATCAATTTATATGAGCTCTTTATATAAGAAAGATAATAGCCCTTTAGATTTAGTAGTTTTTGCAGATATTTTCCCATTCTGTTATTGCTTATTCATTTTGGTTACTTAAAGAAAATCTGAAGATCTGTTCATATTTTCCTTTGATTTTTAAAAAAATTGCTGCTAAGTATAAAAAATAATCACCTTCCAGAGGCTTATTACACATTCCATTCTATTTTTTTCTGGTTTTTTATTGCTTAACCATAATTTTATACCTACTCTTTAATTCATCTGGAATTTATTTGGATATATAGTATGAGAAGCTGATCTAAGCTATTTTTTCTAAATTGATAACCATTCCAAAATGGTCCTTTTTCTCTACTGATTTATGAAATCTCCTGTATCACACAGTAAGTTCCTATACGTAATGGGACTATTTCTGCACTAGGCTATTTTTTTTAATGTGTACTTCCCTGTTTTAATATAGTAGTTTGGGTATATTATTATATTCAATTGGCTTAGTCCTAAAAATTTTTTCTCTTCTATTATTTGCATTCTTATTCTCCCACATCAACTTTCAGAATCATTGTACCTATTACAAAGACTTTGATAGTAACAAGTCTTTTTTTCTTTGCTAGAACAATGTTATTTCCCCAATATTACTAATTATATTAACAATTACTTATTAGGTTAACCACAAGGAAAGAAGTCTATGAAGTTAACTCATGCTATTGAATTCTACAGTATTGTCTGAAACAATACCTCTATGACTCAGAAGTTTGATGGAAGAAGATTTTTTAGGACTTAAAAGTGACAAAAACATCTATGCAAAGTTCTCCCTGGGATGCTCTCTTATGATTTGCAAGAAGAAATATTTCTCTTTGAAGCAAATAAATAAAAAAAATAAGAAACTCAAAGTGATTGAAAGTATAAATTTACATGTCTTTGAGTATATTATATATCTTGCAATAAACCTTTCACAATGTTTCTGAAACTTAAGCCTAAGCATTGTGAACAATTTAACAATAGAGCTACTTGTACTCATTGTCCTAATTCAAGTTATTTCCACATACGTTAATTTCCCTATGAATCACTTAGAGCCTCCTAGAAGTTAACAAAGGAAAGATTTTCTTTCTCAATTTTATTTTTTTTCTAAAATAATAAAATTCTTAGATACCATGTAGAAATTGAGAGATGTTAAGGATCTCTGGGCTTCCCTGGTGGCGCAGTGGTTGAGAGTCCGCCTGCCGATGCAGGGGACACGGGTTCATGCCCCGGTCTGGGAGGATACCACATGCTGCGGAGCGGCTGGGCCCGTGAGCCATGGCCACTGAGCCTGCGCGTCCGGAGCCTGTGCTCCGCAACGGGAGAGGCCACAACGGTGAGAGGCCCGCGTACCGCAAAAAAAAAAAAAAAAAAAAAAAAAGAATCTCTATAAGACTCTTAATTATGGCACATATTTCTTGGTACTTAAAAAAGTGAAAATTGTACTCCCATGTTCATTTCAGTATTACTCACAATAGTCAAGATATGGAAACAACCTAAGCATCCATTGATGATGAATGGATAAAGAAAATGTGGTGTATATATATATACAATGAAATATTATTCAGCCTTTAAAAAGAAGGAAACCTTGCCACTTGTAACAACATGGATGAACCTCAAGGACATCATCCTATGTGAAATAAGCAAGATGCAGAAAGACAAATACTGCATGATCTCACTTATATGTGAAATCTAAAATATTCAAACTCAAAGAAACGAAGAGTGATGGCTGCTAGGGGCTGAGAGTAGGGGGAAGAAATGGGGACATGTTGGTCAAGGGATACAAAGTTCCAGTTATGCAAGATCTAATGTACAATATAACTATAGTTAACAATACTGTATTGTATATTGTATACTTGAAATTTGCTGAGTGTAGATCTTAAGTGCTGTCAACACACACATACACACACACAAAAGGTAATTAGGTGAGGTGATGGATATGTTAAGTATCTTGATTATGATGATTACTTCATGATGTGTATGTATATCAAAACATCAAGTTGTATACTTAAATATATACAATTTTTAAATTGTCAATTATATGTCCATAAAGCTGGGGGGAAAATCGAAAATTAAATTCCATTGTCCTAACATGAACTACTTACTTAGCTTTCATGCTTTTGGATAGGTCTCTACAGAGCTCCACTATGTCATCTTTTCTTTAATATATAACTCAGATGAAAGGTAATTGAAACATTCACTTTGAAGTATTTTCCTAGGAGTCTATGGTAATGCTTTAGAGTCTTATCCACAGTTGTTCCTAACAATGTTTAAGTTTCTTAATTATGTGACAAATGCATTAGTTCTCCAAAAATAACCAGGAAACTGGACTTGCCCCATAGCAACGGAGCTGTTTTTTGTAAAAGGAAAGCATAAGGCATGAGCGGGCACTCACAAAAAGCAGCTTCATGTGCCCTACATCTCTTTTTCAAAATGATTCTATCAAAGATATTTCATTATATTATTGGCTTCTGTTATAATTGGCTCCCATTTCAAAAGAAGCTGGCTACATTGGAAAAGAATGTCAAGAGTGTCCAAGACATTAATTTATATGTTCCCTTTTGTCATTTTAAAAGTCTTTGAGATATGGTTTCATTTTCTCATCTTGCTTTCAAAAGCCCTTGCTTATGAAACATATATCTTCTGCTTTTGACTTATCAAGTTTCTTTACACTGAATATTTATTTATACATTTTTCTAGATCTCTGTAATTACTTGATTTCTGGTTACTAAGCCTTGCTTTGTTATCTTAAAACATAAATGGTGTCTGCTGTGGAACTGGGTTTACGCATCCTATTGAATAACCACACCCTTATAATTAGAGATTTGGTAGTCATCAGAGAGTGGTACAGTCAGCACCAAAATAGTACGCCACAGGTATTATGTAAACACTATTTTTTTTTAAGAGAACCTTTTTTTTTTTTCAATTTTATTTATCTTTGGCTGCCTTGGGTCTTCATTGCTGCGCTCTGGCTTTCTCTAGTTGCGGCGAGCGGGGGCTACTCTTCGTTGTGGTGGGTGAGCTTCTCAGTGCGGTGGCTTCTCTTGTTGCGGAGCACGGGCTCTAGCCACGCAGGCTTCAGTTGTTGCTGCACACGGGCTCAGTAGCTGTGTCCCGCGGGTTGTGGAGCGCAGGCTCAGTAGTTGTGGCACACGGGCTTAGTTGCTCCGCGGCATGTGGGATCTTCCCGGACCAGGGATTGAACCCGTGTCCCCTTCATTGGCAGGCGGATTCTTAACCACTGTGCCACCAGGGAAGTCCCGTAATGAATTTTTAATGAATTTGGAAACTGGTCAAGAGGCATCTCTTGACTAAACACTAGGGACATAATGCTTATGTTACGGAACCAAATTTGGCTCCTCTTGCCCGAATGCAGTAAAGTCAATCTATTGACCCTGGGCTGTGGTGAAGGAAAGAGCTATGTTTATAGCAGGGAGACAAGCAAGGAATCCAGGTCAGCTAGTGCTCAAAATACCCCAACTCCCAGATGGGTTTCAGGAAAACCTTTTTAAAGGCGATGTAAGGTGTGTGTGTGGTTGTGGTGGTGGTGGTGGTGGGGTCCCAGGGTATGTGATCAGCCCATGCACAGTTCTCTGATTGGTTGATGGTGAGATAACAGGGTGTTGTCACAGGGGTTAACATTATCAATCCCTAGGCCACCTGCTCATCAAGTAGTTAATTTCTTCCATTTGGTGGGGGGTTTAGCATCTGTAAAACAACTCAGGAAATGTGCATCAGCTACTATTATCCAGGTACTTCAGAGCGGAGTTAAAGCAGAGGAGCTAAAGCTGAAAGTGTTCTGGGGGAGTGGTCTGTCCTGGGAAAGCCCCACAGGGTTCTGCTCAGTTGTGTTTTCTCTTCATTTCTATGAAATTAATAAGCTTAAAATTTGGTAAGAAAGATCTCATGGTTACAAAAGTACTACTTTCTATGCTTTTTACAGCTCAAAAAAATCTGCTTCCACCTCACCTACAATAATCTGCAACGGTTTGAATTATGCCAGGAAAATTTAGAATAAGGGGAGAGTGATGAGGAATCAATCAATGTAAGATTTAGTGCTTTTTCAGAAAATAACTAAAAGCGTTTAAGAGCTGAGTGCAACAACAGGGGTGGTTAAGTAAATTATAATTAATTTACACAATGGAATATTACATAGTTTTTAAAATAATGATTAAATATGTCTTTATTGACATGGAGAGATATTTATGATACATAAATTGATGAAAGGAGCTTATAAAAAACAGGATCTCACTTTTGTTTAAAATAAGGAAAAAATAGCACTTGTATATATGCATGGGAAGAATATCAAAAATATAGTTTGTGAATGTTGAACTCAATATAAGTTTAATTTTCTTCATATTTTCCGATTTTTTTTGCAATGAGCATTTATTACTCTCATAATCAGAAAATACAAGAAGGATATTTCTACTTTAAAAATAGTATGTATGAGGTTTTGTTGATGAGAAAACAAGTGCTCTCACTCTCTCCATCTTTCAATTCTGCTTGCCTCTAACTGGCTTACTACTACATACAGGTTCTAGTCCCAAAGTGGGAAAGACGACTGTCGCTGGCTCCAGACTCCAAAACTGTATCTACAATCAACTCTAACAGGTAGAGACAATCTTCCCTATTAACTCCAGCAGAAAGTCATAGGGAAGGCTGAGTGTCTTGACTTGGATTAGGAACTAAAATGTGGAGGGGAGTGAGTGGGAGCGAATAAGGGATGTAATCATTTTCTGATGGGACAGGTCTTGGTCACGGTACACCCTCTACGGCCTGTGACGAGAAGGAGTCTACATTGAGTTGGCTCCCAATGGGAAAGAGGAGTTTCATCATCTGAAGGAAGAGGAAGTGATGCTGAAAGGACTAAAATAACAGATATCCATTGTAACATTCATTGTAGACTCTCATAATAATAGTGACAAAAATGAAGTTCTTAAAGAGTTCCCAGAGTTTTTCAGTGTTTGGGAATTGGGTATCACCATTCAACACCTAAATTACAATACCTATTCATTCAACAAAATATTTATCAAGTATCTACTATGTGCATAGTAGTCTATCTTACTGGGATGAGCAGTAAACAAAAAACAAACAAAATATTCCTGCTCTCAGGGATCTTATATTTTCAGACATCATTAACAACTGTAAAACATGAGTCTGAAATTGGCCTCTGGCTGGAAATTTTATTGCAGTAGTTGAGATAAAAGAAAATGCAATTTGGCTTTCATATAATTATTTTCTTTTACTTGTCTGTGAACACCATAGTAAGATCCTATCCTTAAAAGAAACCAAGCTGAGATGAGTCATGAGATTTACAAGCAAGTTAGAAGAGTACAGGCTTTTGTGTCTTGGAATTAATAGAATATTGCATTATCTAGACACACCCCAGGGTGTTCTGTAGCACCTTTGAGCTTTAACTTCTGGGTTACCTAACCTGCCATTACAATGACACTGGGCAAAACCAATCTTGTGGTGTATATTTAATTTCAAGCAAAAAATCTTTTTACAGTTGACTACAGTAGCAGTGAGCAAACTTCCTTTTTCAGGTCAATAGGTTAATGTACATGGTCAGAACAAAAATATCTTGTTCTGTTTTGTGTCTTGTTAGTGTTTACCTGCTATAGACTGAATGTTTCTGTTCCCACCGCCACCCCCCAAGCCCTAATCCCCAAAATGATGGTATTTCAAAGTGAGGCCTTTGGGAGGTGATTAGGTTGTGAGGGTGGAGCTCTCATGAACGGGATTAGTGTCTTTATAAAAGAGACCCCAGAGAGCTCCCTTGCCCCTTCTTCCTTGTGAGGACACAGCAAAAACATGGCCATTGGTGAATCAGGAAGTGGCTCTCACCAGACACCTAATCTGCTGGTGCCTTGATCTTGGTCTTCTCAGTCTCCAAAACTGTGAAAAATAAAGTTTTGTTGTTTAAGCCACCCAGTCTATGGTATTCTGTTATAGCAGACCAAACAGACTAAGACTATTTTTGGTATAGCAAACACCTAACCCCGAATTTTAAAAGCTTTGGAAGGAAAACAAAAACAAGTTTTGGGGACTTCCCTGGCAGTCCAGTGGTTAAGACTTCCCCTTCCAATGCAGGGGGTGCGTGTTCGATCCCCGGTCAGGGAGCTAAGATCCCACATGCCTTGGGGTCAAAACACCAAAACACAAAACAGAAGCAATATTGTAACAAGTTCAATAAAGACTTTAAAAATTGTCCACATCAAAAAAATCTTAAAAAAAAAAAAAAGTTTTGGCAAATGTATCTTTTCACTTTTTTTAAAAAATCTTGAAGAACAATTATAATTTCCTAATGCAGTGATTCTCAGCTTTGACTACACATTAGAATCACCTTTTAAAAATACTGGGATGGGGGCTTCCCTGGTGGCGCAGTGGTTGAGAGTCCGCCTGCTGATGCAGGGGACACGGGTTTGTGCCCCAGTCCGGGAGGATCCCACATGCCGTGGAATGGCTGGGCCCATGAGCCATGGCCGCTGAGCCTGCTGTGCGTCCGGAGCCTGTACTCCGCAACGGGAGAGGCCACAACAGTGAGAGGCCCGCGTACCGCAAAAAAATAAATAAATAAATAAAAAATACTGGGATGGGGTGGAGGGTGGGGATTAGGCATTGATGTCTTTTAAAAAGTACTGTATGTAATTTTAATATAATGTGTAATATAATAGCTAGGCTTGAGGACTACCTAAAGGATAAGACATACCTGCTGTGGGGGGGACGGGGAGTGAATATTTTTAGTCTAGAACACTTGGGTATATTTGTTTTATTGCCAGTCTGACTTTCATCAATGAATCACTTTAAATCATCATTTATCCTCCTTCAAAAGAGGGATAAATGATTCCACATCCATGCATCCATTCATCCATCTGTCTTCCTTCCTTTCATTCTCTTTCTTTTTCTCCTTTTCTTTCTCTTTCTCATTCACTCATTTCAATCAACAATTCATCAAACCAATATTTAATAGGGTAAGTACTGTGCTAGGTACTAAGGATACAGAAATCGAATTCATACTTTCATTCAAGTAGTAGTTTCATTAATAAGGTAGCACATATAAATTAGTCATCCTGAGATTCTCAAATGAAGTTCAATTTTTAAAAAACAGTTGCAAAAAATATACACCAATCTTTCCCCTGCTTGATTTACTTTGCAAAAGCTTGTGTTGAAGCTTGAGTTGTTGTATTAGGCAAATATAAACATTCCTGACCTACCGTGCTTTCAATGAGTCATAGTAAGCTCTACATCTGCACAGTGTAATTTTCAATCTTTCGTATATTGAATGAAAGGAGGTAAATGTCTATAATTCATTAGGTTCTACATAAGAAAAGATTTATTTTCTTTTATCTGGCCGTGCCCAGCGGATTGAGGGATCTTAGTTCCCTGACCAGGGATTGAACCTGAGCCCCCGCGCAGTGAAAGCTCCGAGTCCTAACCACTGGACTGCCAGGGAATTACCATAAGAAAAGATTTAGAGATACTATCAACTTTAATTAGGAATTATTCTAATTTAAGACTCCTCAGATGTTTTGGGGATATTTTGTGAAGTTCTGTTACTGCTGATATACCAAATCCCACCCGGAGTCCAGCCATGTAGCTTCATCTTCGGCTCATAACCAGTTCCAAAATCAAGTTACTATGTAGACGAAGGTGGATCCACGAATATTTAAAGGTAAGCAGATACTTTCCTCTGGACTGTTCATGCCATTTCCTCCATTTTTAAGCTCCAAGTTACAGCATAGCAGCTGGTCAAAAACCCACTTCTGTGGTCCGAGACTAGGACTGCCAGATCTCTCCTAGGAAGTTGGACGTAATCATACTATTGAAGTAGTTGCTGACACATATTTAAAACTAAGAACAAATGCAGGCTCACCTCACCCACAGAAGCACCACAATCATGTCTGATGCAATAGTGCACCCACCCAACACCTAAAGGCAAAAGAGAAATATTTTGAATTAAAATCAACATCAGTAGGAAGACAGCGCAGGGTATAAAGAGAGAACACTCTTCCTGCCAAGAACAGATTCAAAGCTAACGGGTTCCAAGAGAGCAAGCCTCATCCACAGCATGAAGTTCCCTGTAACCTGATATTTGATATAGGTACTACCATAAAATTATAGTTATTATGAAGCATGAGTTTTACAAGAAGAAAAATACAATCAAAGGGAAAAAAGGAGAGTCAACATGAAGAGAATAAAGTAATTCTATATCTAGGGGCAGATGAATTTACATTTTTGAGATATATAATCATTTGGTACTCATCATGAACAAATCACTGTGGCCTGAGAAATAATAACAACAGTTACTACTACTAATAATAATAACTAACAATCACTGAGTACTTATTTTATGCCAGGCACTGGTAGTGCTTGACATGCATTATCTTATTTAATCCTCACAACAACCGTATTTACTATTATTCCAGATGAGAAAAATGAAGCTCTGAGAATTTATGTAACTTGCTTAAGTAACACAGCTTGTAAATACTCAAGCTTTGATTTGAAACCCAGACCTGTCTGACTCCAAAAACCATGCTCTTAACTATTACACAAGTCACTCTCCTAATTTACAACTAGAGATTACATAGCTAAACCATCTGGCTCAGAGGGGCTTACAGCACTTTTAAGACTTTTGTACTTTTTGTAACTACTCTGGGCCTTTTGCAATGTATCTGTCACCAGTAATAAACAAATCTCTAATGCTGATACAATACCCTGGCAGGTAGTTGCAAATGGAAGAAATTTGCAGCTGCTGAGTGTACATTGTACAAAGTTAGGGATTGCAGCAAATTGGGTACATATGTGAAGCAGAAAGCAAAGCACATCAATATATATTTTGGTAACTAATTACTAGAAAGAATATTGCTAAGACTAATTGCTCCTCTTTAAAATAAAAAAAAAGGAGCTAAAAGTTACATTTAAAAAAACTATTTGTTCTCACTTTGTGTTGAAAAGTAGTAAACACACACACACACACACACACACAATCTCCAGCAACCTTGGACATTGTTAGCTTCATGGGGTTATTAGGTATGTTGTGCTAAAGTAGCAGCTTCAGTCTCTGTTGGGGGGATTTATACTAGTAATGTGATAGGGAAGTAATCAATTTTCAGGGAATTTTTTAAAAATGAAGATTCTCTGACAATGGCAACTCTATTGTATTGCACCAAATGGAATTAGCTGACTTCATTAGGAGTTGATCATGAGTTGCTAGGACAGGTTTTGGCCCACGATTTACATTTCCATATGCTTGAACGGCCTACATACATCCAATTTAGGTTTCTATTCAACCTCTGAATTAAAAAATTTTTTTCTGTTATAAAATCTACCACCCATAACCTTCAGTTTAATATATTTCCATTATACTTAACTTCCATGTATATAATGGAAGGTTTAAAGAAAAAATCACTGTATCAGGAAAGGAGGAAAAGAATTTCTGATAATGAGCTTCAGGAGATATAAATGTGTAACTTGCTTTGGTAACCTCTTGAAGTGTATACACACGAACATTTCCAATAAATATAGGAAACTTTTGACTAATGGCTACAGGTTGTATACCCTGTGTTGGCTGTGGTATCTGAAAATCGAGGGTCACACCCTCAAAATTGATATTGCTGCTAGGTGCCCCAGTAGCATAGTTGAATCTAAGTATGGTGATACAGGGATATTACAGTTTAGCAACTGTAAGAAACCTAGCGCAGTACTTCTCCCACTTTATGGTGCACAAGAACAACCTAGAGAGCTTGTTAAAGCAGATTATTAGTCCCCACCTCAGAGAATCTAATTCAGTAGGTCTGGGGTGGTATAGAAAAATTTGCATTTCTGATGATCATTTTTAGGTGAGAGGGGAGCTGCCTATCCAAGGACCACGCATTGGTTAGTACTGATATAAAAGAATCTGTAAATAAAAAAGTTCACAAATTCTGAACTTTAATCACATTCCTGTCTGAGTGCAAATCTGATGCCTATAAAAGGTACACTTCAGAGAAAGGAGAAACTGGCAAAAGGTATATATTTCTTGGCTGGATAGAGTCATGATTCTTAGAATTGTAAAAAGCTCTACGTATTCAATAGAGAACCTTCTTGAAACATTTATAAAGAAAGGGCCATTTGCTATATGATGACACTGGGATGATGTATAAAGAAATTAATGGGAGTGTTTGTTGAGTTGATGGGTTTAGCCATAAATTAGAGAAATAATTCACCTTAAAGCAAATATCCTGATTCTAAGCTCTTCCCAGTTGTATTTTGATCTTTCTGGACCTGTGGCTAGACCAGCGGCAGCAGCATCACCTGGGAATTTGTTAGAATTGAAATCCTCGGGCCACACCCCAGAGTTACTTAATTAGAAATTCAGAAAGTAAGGCCCAGCCACCTGTGTTTTAACAAGCCCTCCAGGTGATTCTAATGCATGCTAAAGACTGAGAATCACTGCCAGACTAGGGGTTCTCCGATTTTAGTGTTCATCACAATCAGAATCACCTGGAGTATTGTTTAAAATTCAAATTCCTGTTCCTTCCTCAGTGTGGGCCTAAAATTTTTAAATACTTTTGGGAATTTCCATGTGGACAACATTTTGAGAAACAGTGCCCTAAACCGGAGGCTTTCAAACGTTTTTGACCAGGACCCACACATTACATCAGGATTTAGTGAATATAAAAATATTTATAACTAGGGACTTCCCACAACTAGAGAAGGCCCACGCACAGCAAGGAAGACCCAGCGCAGCCAAAAATAAATAAATATATTTAAAAAATTTTATTAACTAAAACAAGAGTTTCACAAAATAAACTAACACAACACTGTAAATCAACTATGTTTCAATAATTTTTTTTTAAAAACTGAAAAAAAAAGTTTCACAAAATAATACTCTTGTACATGCAATGCACTCTGATATTTTCTATTTAATTTAAAAAATGCTGGTGGCAGAACCACTAAATTGATTTCATGACCCACTAATGGGCTGCAACCGCAGCTTGAAAAACACGCCCCAGATCAGTGCTTCTCAAACTTTACAGCTGGGATGGCAGTGGATTCAGTACATTTGAATCACCTAGAGATCTTGTTATAATGCAAATTCTAATTCTGTAAGACTGGGATGGGCTTGAGAGTCTGCATTTCTAACAAGCTTCCAAGTGTTGCTAATGCTGCTGGTTCATATATTACCCTTTTAAGGGCAAGGCCTGAACTATAATGCAAGAAGGTAACAGCAAACTCGATTCCTTTCTCTGTCATGAACCTACCTCTATGATAGTGAGCTTTAGAAGAAATTGCAACCTGACTAGTGGTATTATCCTGTCCAGATGTAGTGGACAGTGAGTTGTCCTTTAACATCACTGCCAGTAGCAATGGGGTTCAAAATCTCAGTCTGTGTGGGTGTATGTAGGCATTGATTCTCAAAAGATCATGTCAAATTAGTGCATTCATGAGAACCCAACAGGAGATTTTCGTCTTTTACCATCTATCTGACTTAATACCAGAATTGGAAAAATAAAAGACTAGGATCACTTAGTTCTAGAACAATGATATGTGTATCTTGTGTCACATTATTAAAATACCCCTTCATGCATAAGTGAGGAAGTTCAAAGGAGATGGTCGTACATAGAGAAGTCAGGGTATTGCCAAGGTCACCACCTGAGTGAATTCACAGGCTAGGACCTAGCCCTCAGTTTCAAAGGCTCAGAGGCCTCATATGTCAGCCACACAGTGGTGTCAAGACACTCAGAGGGCTGTCTGATATTAACCTAGTTCATAGAAACTAACGTAAAATAAGAACATTTGGATTATTTATCTCACAATGAAAAGTATAATTGTCAAGAAAACTAACCCTTGTAATCCTTTCTCATCATTTAGGAAGTTTACATGGGAAGGCAAATTATAATTACAAGGTTGCTGGGTGAGCATGGAATCAGAGAAAAAGAAGTTTGCTAAATATTTCAAATGTTTATGCATCATCTCCAGAATAGAGCACTTGCTACAGGGCACCTTTTCACTTGGCCAGGCTTTAGACAGGCACTGCCATTGTCGGTCTCTGAGAGCCTTTATTTTCTAGACTTCTGTGGTTGACTGATCCACATTCTAATTGAATCGTTCTTTAACCATATTAGTACAGTTAGTCAGTACATCAAGTCTTCTGTATCTTTCAGATATGTATCTATCTACATATTATTTCTGTGGTCTCTCCAAGGGCAATTTAATATACATTTTTTTAAAGACATCTCATTTGCACCCTTTTATTAACTACCATAGGTTTAACTATTAGACTATTAGCATCAAGGAAATATCATTCTCTCCCTATTTTAGTCTAAATATTTTCCATTCTTTTAAAAACTTTTATTTTTATCAAATTATTATAATACATAACATAGGTTTAAAGGTCAGTAATGCTAAAATGATTATAGCAAAAAATGATAAAGCACTGCCCCTCCTCTCCCAACACTTTCCCTGCAACTAGCTACCCAGAGGCAGCCATTTTCAACTTTTTTTTTTTTTTTTTTTTTTTTGCGGTATGCGGGCCTCTCACTGTTGTGGCCTCTCCCGTTGCGGAGCACAGGCTCCGGATGCGCAGGCCCAGCGGCCATGGCTCACGGGCCCAGCCGCTCCGCGGCATATGGGATCCTCCCAGACCAGGGCACGAACCCGTATCCCCTGCATCGGCAGGCGGACTCTCAACCACTGCGCCACCAGGGAGGCCCCATTTTCAACTTTTAAAAACTATTTCTACTGGCACTTACCTCCATCCATATTTCTAAATAATATATTTATGCTATTATTTCTTGATTTTTCTAATTTAGATATTATTTACTAACTTCTTTCTATGGAAGATGAGGATTTGAAAATCTTATACCTACACCCACACATTTACTTCTCCTCTTTCTTAACTCAATTTAATTATGATGTTTCATGAAGTCGATAATTAGTGCTTACATTATTAGGATTAAATAAATATTATTAATTGCTAAGCCATGAGATATACTATGAGAGCATTTCCTTATATAATTTCTTGGCTTTCCTGAAGTTAATGATTGCCTCCCACTTCTCCCAATTAGCTCTTTAAAAAACCAAACAAACTTAGAATGGTTTTAGATTTACAGAAAAATTGTAAAGATAGTACAGGGGGTCTCCTAAACTGTATCCAGTTTCTCTTATTATTAACATCTTACATTAGTATGGTATACTACTGTTACAATTAATTAATTATTGTTACAATTTATGAATGAATGTTGATAGGTTAACTAAAGTGCATAATTTATTCAGATTTTCTCAGTTTTTACCTAATGTCCTTTTTCTGTTTCAGGTTATCATTCTGCTTTGCAGTCATGTTTCCTTAGGTTCCTCTTGGACTTACATCTGACAGTTTTTCAGACTTCCCTGTTTTTAATGACCGTGACAATTTTGAGGAGTACTGTTCAAGTATTTTGTATAGAATGTCTCTGAATTGGGATTTGTCTGATATTCTTCTCACGATTAGACTGGGGTTATATGTTTCTGGGAGAAAGACCAAAATGGTAAACTGACATTTTCATCCTTTCAATATGCTCACTATATCTGGTTGTTGTTGTTGTTTTTCCCTCCTAGAGTAATTTCTTCTAGAAACCTCTGCCCTGCTCTAATTCGGATGTGGTGCTGTCTCTAGGCCTACTAACTGTCATCCTGAGATTCGATTTTACAGCTTTCCTTTGGATTCTCTACACCTTCCTTCTGTATTGAATTTCTGTTTCCTGGATCTCTTTTCTTCCCTTTTTTTTTTGGGGGGGGGGTGGTTAGTTTTGCATTTGGGTATCCTCCAGTAGCCTCCTGAGAAAAGTTTAAAGGAGATAAATTTTTTTGAGTCCTTGAAGTCTGAAATGTCATTATTGTTACACTTGATGGATAGTTTTGATGATTTTGTTATATTATTTATTTGATCCTTTCTTCCATTCCACCTTCTCTGTTCTCTCACAGTCCCTGGATTGATTTTTTTCATTTTCATCTCTCTTCTCTCCTATGCTTCACCTCTGACTTCTTATGTTATCTTCTAGGAAATTCCTTTAATCTTTAATTATATCATATGTCTAATATACCAGTTATTTATTGTTCTTTAAATGTTTTCATGAATGAAATATCTTCTTTTATCTGAGGAAACTAATTTTTTAAAATATTTTCTTCAGCCCCCTATGCTCTCTCTGTTTACTCCAAGACACTTTCCTCTGCGTCTATTTCTGGCTTTCTTGTTAACAGAGTTTCTTCACTTTTCTGGAGATTCTTGAGTGTCCATTCATATTTAAGAGTGAGGGACTCAAAGAACTGATTGTAAGTTTACTGTGTATGAGAGAGGCTTGTTGCCTAGCTGGCATTTCCATAGGGGGAGAGGTTGCTCAGAGGCATCTGCCTGGGGACCCTCTGACTGGGTACTAACGTTCCAGGAGTTGAGTGGGAAGGGGGCAATCTCAGGATTTGGCAGACTCACTTAACCCTCTTTTTATGTCTCATCTGGGCCCTCTACCTTGCCTCATATCTCTGATCTCAAGACCTTTCTAGTTCAAGAAGATATTGCTAGAGTGGACAAGGGATGCTTGTTGACTCTGCCAAGGGGACAGAGAGGATCTGTGGGTCTAGCGCTCATTGTACATTAGAATTATCAACCTACTCACCTGTTTTCAGCTCACCTCTCAGCTTCTGATATATCAGATACCTCCAATTCCTGAACTTTTTCAGCTTCTGCAACATAATCAGCTTGCTTCTTGTTGGCTTCTCATTTGGCAAGACAGATTTCAATTTCTCTTTTTAACAAATTAGTTTTATCAGATTAGTGACTGGTCTTCCATACATTTGCATTATCTTGGTCTCCTCCCTTTCCATCTCCATCCACATCTAATAAGTCATTAGAACCTTTTGATTCTACCTTCTAAGTATCAGTGAAGTTCACCACCCCTCATCTCTCCATTCCCATCGTCATTGTTTTAGTTTAGGCCTTCAACATTTCTCTCTTACACTGTTGCAATAAAAGTCTATGTTTATGTTTTTTTTTTTTTTAATTTATTTCATTTATTTTTTGGTTGTGTTGGGTCTTCGTTGTTGCACGGGCTTTCTCTAGTTGTGGAGAGCGGGGGCTACTCTTCGTTGCAGTGTGTGGGCGTCTCACTGTAGTGGCTTCTCTTATTACAGAGCACGGGCTCTAGGCGCAAGGGCTTCAGTAGTTGTGGTGAACGGGCTCAGTAGTTGTGGCTCAAGGGGTCTAGAGCGCAGGCTCAGCAGTTGTGGCACATGGGCTTAGTTGCTCAGTGGCTTGTGGGATCTTCCCAGACCAGGGCTCAACCCGTGTCCCTTGCATTGGCAGGTGGATTCTTAACCACTGTGCCACCAGGGAAGCCCTGTCTATGTGTTTTTAATCTTTTTCCATATCCCCAACTCCCCCAATTTTCTTTCTAAAACATAAATCTGATTGTTTCGCTCCTTTGTTTAAAATTAAAGAGTTTCCCACTACTTACTAGAATAAATTCCAAATTCTTCATACACAATTCCCCTTCAAAATCTGGACCCTGCATTCCTTTTGCAGTCTCATTCCTTGCCACCATCCCCAATGTGGTAGTCTACATTGCAAAGCAAACTATTTGTCATTTCCTGACACATCTTCAATACCTTTCAAAACTCCTTTCCTCTCCCTAAACATCCTTCCCTTTTCCTCTTTCTGGCAGAGTATTACTCATCCATCCAAGCTCAGACCAAACATCAACATCACCTCCGAGAAGGCTTTCCCAATTTCCCAAATGAATTAAGTCATTCTCTCCTCTACACCCTTACAGCACCTCTCACAAACCTCTATTATAGTCTTTTTACATTGTGCAGTGATTGTTTATGAGTCTATTTCTCACACAACGTATCCTATGCATCTTTGTACCCTCCTTTTCCCTACCCACCATCCATCTCTCAGCTTGCAGCATACCTAGAACATAGTAACAGGCAACTTACATGTATTGAGAGCTTGGGCTCTTAATAAATATTTGTTTAATAAATGAAGGCAACACATGAGAGATCTGAGGAAGTCTGAGAGTTCCTACCCTTAGGGTTTCCTAAGGTCTTAATTATAGGGGTTTACACAAAAATATACTTGCAGGCACATGTGTGCACTTCCTTAATCGTGACTCATAACAAGACAGGCATATGAATTTCAAACAGGCAAGGCTATAACTTATGCAGGCCTGACTATAAGGTATTTTGAAACTGGCTAGAATGTAATTTCCAGAAAGTGGGAATTTTAATCACTGTCTACTGTTATATCTTCAGTGCCTGGTACATAGTAAGTACTCGTGCTAATAAGGGTACCAACAGGAAACAAATGGCACACTCAAAATAGGATAACTTGAGGAGAGACCATTTATAAAGGGATAGGTGGAATGCAGGGGAACCACAAATGATAGTGAAGTAACCCAGGGTTTCTAACAGTGAGAAACCTTACAACCACCCTAGGTATAAAGGGAGAGGTTATGTAGAGTGGGCTCTTCTGCCTTGAGAAGAACCATGACTGTCAGTCACAGCCACCTAACGGCTAGAATGGCCATGACCATGAGGATAACCACAGTCCAAATCACAGTGTTCAAAAACATGTGAAAACTTCAGGTTTAATGGCTGGCATTAATGCATAAGGACTCTAACCTAGTATGGGGATCAAGCAGTAGGAATCTCTGAGCCAAGGCTGGCTGATGTGTGGCACCACCAACCTTTCTCTTTTACATCCCCCAACCTGGCCCCCAAGGCAGACTTTCTTTGTCAGTTATGGCTCTCTCTCCCACCAGAAAGAGCCCTCTACTACCCGACACAGTGCTCCAGGCAGTGACTACCAGTAAAGTGCTGTTACCTTATATGAAACCTATTTGCCAAACTGGTTCTGGTCATATAGGATAGAAGTAGGGTTAGTAGGATCTTTCCAGTTTGTAGAAGGTCCCTAGCCATCAGCTAGGGATACAGAGTTTGGGTCAGCTCCAGGGAGAAGGGACTGCCAAGCACTACACTAAGCAGATTTTTTTTCTGAGCCCCAGACAGCCAGGCCAGGTTCAAGTTAGGATACTGATCCTAAGGGAAGAAATAATGCAAATCAGCAATCAAATTAAAAATTCTGCAGACTGTCAAAACAATGAGAGTTGAGGAAAAGGCATACAGTAGGTATACAGGATATGTTTTCAAAGCAAGATTGATTTCAGACTCATCTGCTGGTGGAAATGGTATTTCCAATATATTATTAGGCATGATATGGATTGACTCTGAAATTCGGTGTGACTGAACTCACCAAGTTAGAAGATCTGCAGCTAAGTAGGGCAAGATAGGGAAAGGAGTAATAAACTGCTTTCTTTTTTCTTCTCCCCTCCCTTTAAAATTTTTTTTCTAAATTAAGCCAAAAACTTTTGCTGTGAATAATTAAAACAAGCATATGAGAGCATAATAACTACCATTTACTGAGTATCTAGTACTATGTTTTATGCTTTAGATATGCTCTCATTAATCTGCAACAACTCTATAAGGTAGATATAAGTATACTTAATTTACAGATGAGGAAATGGGAGTTTAGAGTAATAAAGCAAATAAGTAGCAGCTTTAGGGGTTTGATCCAAGCTTATTTGGCTTTAAAGCTTGTATTACTTCTGATACTTCAGCTGCCTATGCTATCTTATTGAGACTGTGATTTCAATCAACCTCAAGTCTTGGATTCCTCAAGGTCATCATCATAAATGATGAGAACAAGCAAGTTTAATGTGATAAGGCCATAGGAGAATGGATATTAGTATATTACCAAATGTTAGCATGGTTAAGAATAACAAGAATATTTTATTCATCCCTAATTTTTTTCATTTCAATTATAGTACTTGCCATACTCAAAGTACTTTCTAAGAGAAATCATCTCACTCATGGTTCCTGATGACAGAGCAATCTGTACTTTGTTACTTTTCTCTTTCATACTTCCCTTCCCCAGGTGTGTGGCCCAGGGACAAGCGTCTGTCCTAAGAGCTGCCAGTCTTTACGCTAGCCTGTGTCTTCCCATGCAGCCTGGCATGAAAAAAAAAAACAAAACAAAAAAATTGAGTCAATTGCCTCAGATTTTCTCACTCAAATACTGGAATTAGCAAATACAGAGAATGTCAGGAAATGGTAGAACTAGAGCCATGGTGGAACATGGTGAACTGAAGGAGAAGGCGTAAGATCAAAAACAAAAACAAAAACAAAAGAGAAACAAGTATGTAACTCAGGAGCCTAACAAAAAACATGACGTGCAAATGAGGATAAGGTGAGGAGAGTTTATCTGCAAAGGAACTAATGACAAATGTGTGTGCAGGGTGTCGGGGAACCACAGAGATAGTGAAGGAACCCAATCTAAGTAGCAAGGGAGCTATTACCACCCCTAGACCTGAAGGGACAAAGGAAAGAAGTGGTTGGAAGGGGAGAGTTGTGTAGAGTGAGTCATCTTGAGATGAGCCGTGGTCTGTGGTTAAGGGATACAGTCTGCCTAAAGTAACCTTGCAGAGAGGGAGCCAGGAGAATAAATACACTGACTTCATTCTGTTGATATAATCTGTAAGGGCCAGGCTTCCAGGAAAGAGAGCACTGTGCAGAAGGCTGAAGAGTGGATCCGGAAGGGCAAACGGAAGATATTTTAGGTACAGCAAGATAAAAAGAGAGAATAAAACAATGGGTAGAGGGAAGACAATAGAGTAGACATGTAGGAAGAAAAAGGGAAAGAGAGAGAGCATGCTGCCCACAAGAAAGACTGAAAAGACAGCTAATTCTTAGAGTTGCCTCAGATCCTGCTGACTTTCCAGTTTGAAATCCAGTTCCAGTTTTAGTCTAAGTGTAGCTTTACAGTAGACTTTCTTTCTTTAAAATAGCCTACGAGTAATTCTCCATTTCTTGCAACTCCAAAGCTCAATAAAATTCTGGGTACAATGAGAAAAGTTTATTCCTTTTAGAAATTCTGCAAAGATATTGGAGACAGGTAGGCTACCTACTGAGAAAGAATCATAACACTCTCCTCAGCTTTTTGTAAAGTGTACTGATTTTAAAATGAAGGTGTCAGTGTTGTAAAAACCACTTACAAGTCAAATTGAGTAATTATTAAACTGACCTAATTAAATGAACTCTCTTGAATTATGGACAACATAGGCTGCTCTTTGAAAGAATCATAGATCATTCTATAGGAAAATAAAACAACAATAAATTTTTCTTTAATTGTCTCCCTCCTCCAGCTTGATTTATTTATTGATATACTAAACTGTTCATGTTTAAAGTGTACAATTTGATCAGTTTAGATACATGTATTCATCACCACAGTTAAAATAACAACATTTCCATCCACTCCAAAAATTTCTTTGTACCTCTTTGTAATCCTGCCCTCCCTCTCTTCTCACACCCCCAAGCAATCACGAATCTACTTTCTGTCACTATACATTAGTTTGCATTTTCTAGAATTTTATATAAATGGATCAAACCATATATATTCTTTTTGCCTGCTTTTTTTCACTCTGCATAATTATTCTGAGATTCAACTATGTTGTTGTGCAATCAATGGTTCTTTATTATTGCTAAGTTATTTTCCTTGTATGGCTATACCTCAATTTGTCCATTCATGTATTTTTTAAAATTGAGGTATAATTGACATGCAACATTATATTAGTTACAGGTGTACAACATAACGATTTGATATTTGAACATGTGAAATTGGCGCCACAATAAGTTTAGTTAACATCCATCACCATACATAGTTACAGAGTTTTCTTCTGTGATGAGGACTTTTAAGATTTACTCTCTTAGCAACTTTCAAATATATAATACCATATTATTAACTATAGTCACAATGCTGTACATTACATCCCCATGACTCACTTATATTAAAACTGGAAATTTGTACCTTTTGACTCCTTTCACACATTTCATCACCCCCACCTGCTGCCTCTGGCATCCTCCAACTGTTCTCTGTGTCTAGAGATCATGTGGTATTTGTCTTTCTCTGTCTGACTTATTTCACTTAGCATAATGTCCTCAAGGTCTATCCATGTTGTTGCAAATGGCAAGATTTCACTTTTCTATGGCTGAATAACATAATTGCCATATTTTGTTTATCCATTCATCCATTGATGAACACTTAGGTTGTTTCCACATCTTAGCTATTATATATAATGCGGCAATGAACATGGGGTTGCAAATATCTTTTCAAATTAGTGCTTCTATTTCTTAATGAATACCCAGAGTGGAATTGCTGGATTGTATGATAGTTCTATTTTAATTTTTTGAGGAACCTCCATACTGTTTTTCACAGTGGTTTCACCAATTCACATTATTGGTAACAGTGCACAAGGCTTCTCGCTTCTCCATATCTCCGCCAACACTTGTTATTCATCTTTTTAATAACAGCCATTCTAATAGGTATGAGGTGATACTTCACTGTGGTTTTGATTTGAATTTCCATAATAATTAGTGATGTTGGGCATCCTTTCATGTGTCTGTTGGTCATTTGTATATCTTCTTTGGAAAAAAGTCTGTTCAGATCTTCTAACCATTTTAAAATTAGATTGTTATTTTTTTTTGCTATTGAGTTGTATGAGTTCTTTATATATTTTGGATGTTGACCCCTTAGATAAACAATTTGCAAATATTTTCTCCCATTCAGTAGATTGCCTATTCATTTTGCTGATGGTTTCCTTTGCTGTGCAGAAGGTTTTTGTTTGATGTAGTATCACTTGTTTATTTTTACTTTTGTTACCTTTGCTTTTCATGTCAAATCCGTACAAACGATCACCTAGACTACTGTCAAGGGGCTTATTGCCTGTTTTCTCCTAGGATTTATATGGTTTCACGTCTTACATTCAAGTCTCTAATCCATTTTTTTTTTTGCGGTACGCGGGCCTCTCACTGCTGTGGCCTCTCCCGTTGCAGAGCACAGGCTCGGACGCGCAGGCTCAGCGGCCATGGCTCACAGGCCCAGCTGCTCTGCAGCGTGTGGGATCCTCCCGGACTGGGGCACGAACCCGTGTCCCCTGCATCGGCAGGCAGACCCCCAACCACTGCACCACCAGGGAAGCCCTCTAATCCATTTTGAGTTAATTTTTGTGGTATAAGCTAGTGATCCAGTGTGTGGCTGTGCAATTTTCCCAGCACTATTTATTGAAGAGACAGTCCTTTCCCCATTGTGTATTCTTGGCTCCTCTTTCATAAATTAATCGACCATAACTGTGTTTATTTCTGGGCTCTCTATTCTGTTCCAAAGATCTTTGTGTCCGTTTTTATGCCAATATCATACTGTTTTGATTACTATAGCTTTGTAATATAGTTTGAAATCAGGAAGCATGATGCCTCTAACTTTGTCTTTCTTTCTCAAGATGGCTTTGCTATTCAGGGTCTTTTGTGGTTGTCCATTCATGCAGTGGTGAACATTTGGCTTGTTTCCAGTTTGGGCTATTACACAACTGTCAATGTTCAGGTAGGATTAGGAATAATATTTTTCTGGAAGACCCAGAGAGGTTAGAAGAAATTGCTTCAGTAAATGGAAATTCAAAGCACTAGACCTGGAGTCAGAAGATCCGGGTGTGGGTCTTTGGACAAATAACTTTAAATGTGTTGAGCTTTGATTCCCTAATTCGTAAAAGAAGATTAATAATACCTGCCTTGAGGGGTTTTGTGAGGATTAAATAAAATAATTCATACATTTAACCTTTCTTTAAAATATTAACTTTGCACTGTGGTAAGCTAAATGGGAGGGAAGTCCAAAAGGGAGGGGACATCTGTATGTGTATGGCTGATTCATTTTGTTGTGCAGTGGAGGCTAACACAATATTGTAAGGCAACCATACACCAATAAAAATTAATTAAAAATAATAAATAAAATAAAATAAAATATTAACTTTGATCACCATGAAAGTAGAGGGAAGAACATTGAGAGTTATGGTAAAACCTTTTTACTTTTCTAGGACCCCTGTATTGAAGACCAAAAGACACTATCAAATATGGCTCTGAGCAAAACAATAAAATATGTTGGTCATGTCTCTTTCTCCTTTGTCCTCCACCTCCTCCCCCTCCCTTTCTCTTCTTCTTCCCTTCTCCCTCCTCCTAGTTGTTATTGTTGCAGGGTTTCTCTTTCTTCTTGAAGACAAGATCCATTTCTTTTCCTCTGCTTTCATATTACTTAATATGTTATTCTTATATTAGGTTCTCCATGAATATCTACTGAGGTAATAATAAGTACTCATATACTGTTTTATAGATGATAATGAATTTTCAGATACATTATCTCATTCTGATCCTCAAAATTCCCCAGGGAAGTAGGATGGCAGATAATATTATATCCTCACTATCAGAGGAGGAAACTAAGGCTCAGAGAGGTTAAAAACTAGCAGAGATAACAACCTAGCTCTGCTTCAAATGCCACCTCAGAGTGCCTTTCCCCTTGGCACACGGCCTACCAACATTCTTGACAGAATTCAGGTGGATACTTCAGTCTCCAGTTAGTACTAATGTATAAAATCTTTGCAGGATAAAATACTGAACTTTATTTTTAGAACACTAACAGTTGGTGGCATTTTGATGCTTGCACTGCAAAATATGCTTTTACAGGGAAATAAAGGAGATCTGAAATTTTCAGGATATAGTATTAGGACTGTAACTATTTGCAAAATTTGAGATAGATATAACTATTATTCTCCTTCATCCTAAATACAATTCTCAGCAAAATAAGAATTTATACTATAAAGTACTCCACACCAGGTAAAAGTAATTTCTTTCTGGAATATTGTTTCTGATTTAACCAGTATATAAACACTGACTGAGGATCATTTCCCACTTTTGCTTTTCTCTTTTTATTTTATTTTACTTAGAACAGTCTTTTGACCTATTGCAAAGGTGTAATGATTGATAGCACACAGTACATCTATTTTGCATCTTTATCTGTGTAGAAAGTTCAGGGTTTTCATTTTCTTTTGGGCTAATTTTTTCCTGTAGGTAAAAGAACAAGAAGTGGTTGGGGATCCTTCTTAGATAATCACTTGTATTTCTATTGCTTCATTTTAATTTAGATGTTATCCCATAGGATCTAAATTGGTATTTTTTATGGTTATCGCATGACAAAGAGCTTAGCAAATGCACCCTGATATTGGATAAGCAGTACTATGTACTATTCAAAATTAAAGTTGTTGATACTATTACTGTAAGTTCTTAGTTTGAAAATTTAATTAGAACTATTTATTTATAAAGAGGGACTTAATCTAACTGAATTACAATAATTCTACCTCCTTCTCTAATAAAAGTGAATTGTTGAGGAGATGTAAAAATGCTGATAAATTCTGGGGTAAATTTTTAAAATTCACTTTCATATAAATGAGATTTCATATTTCATAGAGTCTGAGTTTATAACAAGAGTTGTAACATATTTTTTTCTCAAAATCTAGAAATTCTATAAACCTATTGCTAATTTTTTATTAGTTTGATACTAAATGCTCCATTAGTTAAAGAATGCTGATAGTTTTCAACTCCATAGAATTATTGGCTGTATTTTATTTGGGTTGGTTTTTTTTTTTGTGGTACGCGGGCCTCTCACTGTTATGGCCTCTCCCATTGTGGAGCACAGGCTCCAGACGCACAGGCTCAGCGGCCATGGCTCACGGGCCTAGCTGCTCCGAGGCATGTGGGATCTTCCCAATCGGGGCACGAACCCGTGTCCCCTGCATCAGCAGGCGGACTCTCAACCACTGCGCCACCAGGGAAGCCCTTGGCTGTATTTTAAATGCACTAGATAATGCACCTGTCTTGTTCTAGACATTGATGGCAAACCCACAATACATTAGCCTAGTGAAATGAAATATTTTTCAAACCAAAATTGAGAGATTAAGAAAGAAAGAACTAATTTAAAGTTATAGATAGAAATCCCAGAGATAAACCCACACACATATGGTCACCTTATCTTTGAAAAAGAAGGCAAGAATATACAATGGAGAAAAGACAGCCTCTTCAATAAGTGGTGCTGGGAAAACTGGACAGCTACATGTAAAAGAATGAAATTAGAACACTTCCTAGCACCATACATAAAAATAAACTCAAAATGGATTAAAGACCTAAATGTAAGGCCAGACCCTATAAAACTCTTAGAGGAAAACATAGGCAGAACACTCTATGACATACATCACAGCAAGATCTTTTTTGACAAACCTCCTAGAGTAATAGAAATAAAATAAAAAATAAACAAATGGGACCTAAGGAAACTTAAAAGCTTTTGCAGAGCAAAGGAAACCATAAAGAAGATGAAAAGACGACCCTCAAAATGGGAGAAAATATTTGCAATGGAAGCAACTGACAAAGGATTAATCTCCAAAATATACAAGCAGTTCATGTTGCTAAATATCAAAAAAACAAACAACCCAATCCAAAAATGGGCAGAAGACCTAAATAGACATTTCTCCAAAGTAGACATAAGATTGTCAACAAATACATGAAAAGATGCTCAACATCACTAATGATTAGAGAAATGCAAATCAAAATCACAATGAGGTATCACCTCACACCAGTAAGAATGGCCATCATCAAAAAATCTACAAACAATAAATGCTGGAGAGGGTGTGTAGAAAAGGGAGCCCTTCTGCACTGTCGGTGGGAATGTAAATTGATACAGCCCCTATAGAGAAAAGTATGGAGGTTCCTTAAAAAACTAAAAATAGAACTATCATATGACCCAGCAATCCCACTACTGGGCATATACCCTGAAAAAACCGTAATTCAAAAAGATACATACACCCCAATGTTCATTGCAGCACTATTTACAATAGCCAGGACATGGAAGCAACCTAAATGTCCATCAACAGATGAATGGATAAAGAAGATGTGGCACATATATACAATGGAATATTACTCAGTCATAAAAAGGAATGAAATTGAGTTATTTGTAATGAGGTGGATGGACCTAGAGTCTGTCATACAGAGTGAAGTAAATCAGAAAGAGAAAAACAAATACTGTATGCTAATGCACATATATGGAATCTAAAAAAACAGTACTGATGAACCTAGTGGTAGGGCAGGAATAAAGACACAGACGTAGAGAACGGACTTGAGGACATGGGGGTGTGGGAAGGGGAAGATGGGACAAAGTGAGAGAGTAGCACTGACATATATACGCTACCAAATGTAAAATGGATGGCAGGGAGAAGCTGCCGCATAGCACAGGAGGAGATCAGCTCAATGTTTTGTGACAACCCAGATGGGTGGGATAGGGAGGGTGGGAGGGAGGCTTCAGAGGGAGGGGATATGGGGATATACATATGCATATAGCTGATTCACTCTGCCGTACAGCAGAAAGTAAGGCAACATTGTAAAGCAATTATACTCCAATAAAGATATTTATAAATAAATAAACAAAGTTATAAAGCCAACTACTAGAAAAAAACAACTAAAACTGAAAGGAGAGAAAATAAGGAAAAGCGAGAAGTAATTTAAGAGTGCTAAATTTTGTATCATAATTAGCCACCAATATATATTGCTGAAAGTTGACAAATCAAGAAATGGAAATATCTTTATTTTTATTTTGTAACTTAAGAGTACTGTTTAAAAAATTTTAATGTGCATATATCACTTTTTTAATTAAAAAGTTAAAACACAGCAAAGTATTATTTTTTTAATGTGACTTAGCTAGAGCAAGTATTTTGAGCTCTGATTTCCCATCCCTAAACTAATTCAGGAGACAGGGAGGCAGCTTCCCAAGGAATGTGGCTGTACTTTAACTGCTACTCAGAATAAAGCCTTATCTAGGCTGTGGAGTTGTGTTCATTACTCTTCACTGAGAAACTCTTCCTACCTAGGGCATAATGATGGTAAGCAAGGGGAAAAAAGAGGTGGTTTTCTAGCTCCTGGTCAAGAAGTAGTCCCCTAGAAGAGAAATATTTAACGTGCTTGTGGAGAAATAGGACAAGCAAGGGTTGGATTCACAACAATACATGGTTAATATTGCTGACTAAATGCTTTAGCTTAGAAAGAAATTAAGTTTTTTTAAAAATTTATTTTTATCCTATTTTATTTATTTTTGGCTGTGTTGGATCTTCACTGCTGCACATGGGCTTTCTCTAGTTGTGGCAAGTGGGGGCTACTCTTTGTTGCGGTGCACAGGCTTCTCATTGCGGTGGCTTCTCTTGTTGCAGAGCACGGGCTCTAGGCGTGGGGGCTTCAGTAGTTGTGGCATGCAGGCTCAGTAGTTGTGGCTTGCAGACTCTAGAGTGCAGGCTCAGTAGTTGTGGCGCACGGGCTTAGCTGCTCTGCAGCATGTGGGATCTTCCCGGACCAGGTCTCAAACCCGTGTCCCCTGCATTGTCAGGTGGATTCTTTATTCTTTTTAAAAAAAATTTATTTATTGATTGATTTTTTTTGGCTGCATTGGGTCTTCATTGCTGTGCGCGGGCTTTCTCTAGCTGCGGCGAGTGGGAGCTACTCTTTGTGGCGATGCGCGGGCTCCTCATTGTTGTGGCTTCTCTTGTTGTGGGGCACAGGCTTTAGGTGCATGGGCTTCAGTAGTTGCGGCACGTGGGCTCAGTAGTTGTGGCTTGTGGGCTCTAGAGCGCAGGCTCAGTAGTTGTGGTGCACGGGCTTAGTTGCTCCACAACGTGTGGGAGCTTCCTGGGCCAGGGCTCGAGTCTGTATCCCCTGCATTGGCAGATGGACTCCACGAAAGTCCATGAGCTGCAATCCTCACCTCACGTGTTGCCTTTAAAAACACTTCCTTGGGACTTCCCTGGTGGTGCAGTGGTTGAGAGTCCGCCTGCCAATGCAGGGGACACGGGTTCGTGCCCCAGTCCGGGAAGATCCCACATGCCACAGAGCGGCTAGGCCCGTGAGCCATGGCCACTGAGCCTGCGCGTCCGGAGCCTGTGCTCCGCAATGGGAGAGGCCACCACAGTGAGAGGTCCACGTACTGCAAAACAAAAACAAAAACAAAACACTTCCTTGAAAGCCATTTGGGGGTTCCGGTCTTTTGAGCATTAGCTGCCCCTTCTCCTTGCTTGGCACCCTGCAAACAATGCCATAATTTCCTTCACCACAACCTGATGTCAGTAGGTTGTTTTTGCTGTGTGGTGGGCCAACAGATCCAAGTTTGGTTCAGTAATATCGAGATTTTGTCAGTTTTTTACTGAATGCCCTTTTCCTGTTCCAGGATCCCAACCAGGATACCAAGCCTGTCTTACTTTTAATGATGTTCATTTTGACCAGTAGATTCAAGTGTTTTCAGGTAGATGGATCCATCATAAAGTTCTCCACTCAACCTTCCTCTTAATGGTTTTAGCATCTATTGGTTATCATGGCCTAGGTCCATTATTTCATTAGGAACTGCATAATTTAAAATTCTATGATTTCTCCTGTAAGTATTAGCTAGAACTCTCCTATAAAAAAGAACTTTCTGGGCTACCCTGGTGGCACAGTGGTTGAGAGTCCGCCTGCTGATGCAGGGGACACGGGTTCATGTCCTGGTCCGGGAAGATCCCGCATGCCGCGGAGCGGCTGGGCCCGTGAGCCATGGCCGCTGAGCCTGTGCGTCCGGAGCCTGTGTTTCGCAACGGGAGAGGCCACAACAGTGAGAGGCCCACGTACTGCAAAAAAAAAAAAAAAACAACTTTCCGTTCTCAGGTACATGGTTACTTTTGAAATACTGAACAATTTATCTTGCATAGATTTTAATGGTTCTAAATGTTAATCATTCTAATATACCCATGTAATATGTGTGAGAAATTCCAATTACTTCTAACTTTTAAATTATTTGCACAAAAGTACAAAGAAAGTGTCTTATACTGCTAGTCAAAAGATGTGGCTTTCATCTTCCTCTAAGTAATTTCTGCCATTTATGAAGACTGACCAAAAACATGTTGCAAGGAAAATTGTTAAGTTGCCTAAAAAAGAAAATGACTATAGTATATTTGTTTTGAGCCAAAAAATTCCAGGCACTTAACTGGTATTAACAATTAGTCCTCACAGATGTTTTTAAAACTTAATTATAATAAATACTATTCTTATTTAATTTGCATGATGTAGTGACAAATACCATAATAGACTATGGCTGAGGAATTGAGACCCAGAGAATTAAAGAAAGTGGCCTAAGGGACTTCAGTACTATAAATACACAGAATTATTAAAGAGAATTAGTAATAAAAATATAAAAGAATATAACCCTTCTACAAATGTATAGCATGTCACTTGTTTCCCTTCAACCAAATACTGTACAATCTACCTGTGTAGAGCAAACTTAATTTTCTAATAGTAAAATATATTACATAATATTAGAACCATTGAAGAAGAATAAATATCTAGTAATCAATCAAAAAGCGTTTCCAATAAAACAGTGGCCTCTTCATATTCCCCATGTTTCACTATCTACTTTATTTTCCTCAAAAATATAGACACCACAAGTATTTAGAAATTAAGAGGGCATGATCCAGGACGTCCCTGGTGGTACAGCGGTTAAAAATCTGCCAGCCAATGCAAGGGACACAGGTTCGATCCCTGGTCCAGGAAGATCCCACATGCTGCAGAGCAACTATGCCTGTGAGCCACAACTACTGAGCCCACACGCCACAACTACTGAAGCCCACATGCCTAAAGCCCGTGTTCCGCAACAAGTCACCGCAATGAGAAGCCCATGCACCACAATGAAGAGTAGCCCCTAATCGCCACAACTAGAGAAAGCCCGCGTACAGCAACGAAGACCCAACGCAGCCAAAAATAAATATATTAATTAATTAAAAAAAAAAAGAAATTAAGAGGGCATGATCCAAATTTTTAAACACACATGTAAGATGGGGTCCTTGGCTAGTTCTTGAAGGAACTTTTCACATTGTCTACCTCATGAATATATTACTGGAAAATATGTTCCTAAAATTGGGGCATATACTCTATTGAATATACTACACTTACCTGATTCATGCTAATGACCTGTGGAGGTAATAGCTGGGAGCAAGAGAAACTTAGAATGGATAGTGAAGGAGGGAAATGATGAACACTAGTTGTGACCTGAGATTAACTGCTGTTGTGGGAGACTGTAGCTTGTCCCACTAATCTTCCTTTTCTAGGTTTCCCCTTAGGAAAAGAAGCCCACAGAAACCATGGCAAATCTACTTCCCAGACATACATGAAGAAATGGACTTGTGCAGAACAAGAGGTTTACTGTGGTAGCCACTGAGGTACCACACCCAGATCTCCCTTTAAGAGATTCTGCTGCAGGGAGCCTAGCTGATTGACAATTGATACACTTTTGGCTCTCATGTTTTTGGGTCAGGCCATACTTCCTCTAGGCTACTCCCAGCCAATGAGCACAGCAGGGTATAAGAACCAGTTCATTCCTACACAAAGCAGGATTCCTTTAACTGGCAACTTCAGCACAGGGACTTCCCATTGGCCTGGGTGAGATTTTCTCAGAATTGCTCTATGGTCTGAGGCTCTTCCCACACAATCCTTCCTTCTCTCTCTCCTGTCACAGGTGTTAGACTTGCCTCACTCTCCCTATATGCCCCTTCTCCTTTCCCCTTTGTCTTTCATAAGCATTCTCTCCAATGAATCCCTTATACATCAGATTTCATCTTCCTGCCTGCTTCTCCAAGGATTCAAATTGACACACGTTACATAAGAGTTTAGCCCCCTGGGTTAAACTCATAACTGTTTATAGCAAGTATAAACAATTTCTTGGAAAACTATATAGACAAATAGATGGCTTAATATTAGAAGATATATTTTAACTTAAAAATAATGTTAATGCAAATATACATGTAAATAACTGAATGGTTTTAAGGTCTTAATTAGCAATCAGAATATCTCCTGGGTTTGATCTTAGAAGGTGTATCTATCCATCATTTAAGCACTATTTTCTAGTTTTGGGGTGGTGTGATTATGTATAGCAGAATTCTTCTCCATTCAGAATCAAATTCTACTCTCTCACTTGTTCTTAGCTCTTAAGGGTGGCTATGAGATATTAAGGACCTGTATTTCTACGTGTGGTTGAGTAAGGCATATCAGCAGAAGTAAAAACAGAAAGTAAAAGAAGGAGAGGTCAATTATAGTTCACGGTTTATTCATATTTTATAGTGCAAAGCAAACAAAAATGGAAACAGCAAACCCTGGGCATCCTCAAAGCCAACTGATACTGGACCTAATTCACCTACCTTGTGTCTCAAATACCATTCTATACCATGCTGGGAAAGCTGTGGATTCCTTGAGGGTATTTGTCTTGATTTCCTAAAAGAAAAAATAAAGTCATAGTCACTTGGCTTTTTTTTCCTCATCATGTGACAAAATCATATGATATCCATGAAGAAAAATGAAAGGAAGTTTGATTTGGGGAAAAAGGAACAGTATCATACTTTCTTGGCTTATTTCTAAGCCCCTCACCTTAGAAAATAACCAGCACTTAATAAAAAAACTTTAGGACTTCCCTGGTGGTCCAGTGGTTAAGAGTATGCCTGCCAATGCAGGGGACACGGGTTCGATCCCTGGTCTGGGAAGATCCCACATGCCATGGAGCAACTAAGCCCATCGCCACAACTACTCAGCCCATGCTCTAGAGCCCGCAAGCCACAGCTACTGAGCCCGTGCGCCACAATTAGTGAAGCATGCGCACTCTGGGGCCCGGGTGCCGCAACTACTGAGCCCGCATGCTGCAACTACTAAAGCCCACATGCCTAGAGCCCGTGTTCCACAAAGAAGAGAAGCCACCGCAATGAGAAGCCCACGCACCGCGACGAAGTGTAGCCCTGGCTCACCGCAACTAGAGAAAGCCCGCGCACAGCAAAAAAGACCCAGTGCAGCCAACAACAACAACAAAAAACCTGTATGCTAAATTTTTGACAATAAATGTCAAACATCAAAATGGTATTGAAATTTTGAAATATCAAAACTGATACTTTTATATTGTAGCAAAATAGCTCCCTTTACTACAGAGTGAATGTGAATTGTGACTCCAGGTTGATAGAGAAGTAAATGTGATAAAAAATGTAAATATTAGATCTTCATTATTTTAAATGTTTTAAGGGATAAAAATTAGGGACTCTCCAGAGATAATGCTGCTTGGGGTGTGTGTGCAGTGTTTATTTTCTATTATCTAATGAATGCACTTAAGTGCAAATACTTGTGAAGGACATCTATTCATTCAATTAATATTTACCAATTTCCCACAATGTGCTAGGTACTATACTAGGTTTTAGGATATCTGGAGGGACTTGAAAGGGGAGATGACTTCCTGTTTGGCCCAAGAGACACCTTTAGCTCAGTTATTCTTAGAAAGTGATAGCCTACTGATTTTGTCTCTTGATGAGGATTTCATGTGTTATTAAATCCTGGATTATGTTGTTTCTTTCAGTTCTCTTTCTGTACTGTTGTGCAAATTATGTCTAATACATAGAATCTAGACACCAATCTGCTGAGTGTTTTTTGAAAAGAGATGCCACATCTGAAGAAATTCTAGAGAGAACAGAGAAAATAGACAGGAGGAATTATCAAAGAAACAAATCAAAGTTTGTTAGAACTAAAGGACTCAAGTCTCCTGATAAAGGACCTACTGAGTGGCCAGCAGATTAAATAAGAAAAAGGCTCACAACATGGCATATCATGCACTGGGGAAAAAAGGAGAAGACCTAAGAACTTTCAGAGAGAAAAAACATATGAAAGATCAAGAACTAAAATTTCATCTCACTTCTTGAGACCAACACTGGAAGCTAGAAGAGAGTGGTATAATGTCTCAAAAATCTTCTAGGAAAATCATTTCTAATTTAGAGTTCTATACCTAGTCATGTTATCAATTAAGCTTACAGCCAGATGAAAGACAATTCCTGACACATAAAATCTCAGAAGCTTTGCATTCTTTCTTAGAAAGCTACCACCAAAAAGAAAGAATAAACTAAGAAAAAGGAAATGCTCATGAAAAAGAGGGAGAAAAGCAATAAAGAAGACAAGGGTCTAGGTACTAGGAGATCTACCATAGGAGAGAGGTGAAGGGGATTCTCAAATTGATAATGAAGGCAAGTTCATGAATAACAGATGTCCAGGAGGCCAACAAAACAAAAGGTAAAGACAGGGGGTTCCAAGAGGCACAAAAATAGCTTTTCTGATGAGTTGGAACATATAAAGAAAAAAGATATTAATTCACAATAAATATTTATTGAATATTCACCTTGACCCACAAACACTATCCTCATGGAGCTTTCATTCTAGCACAGGGAGTAAGATAATAAACATAATAAAGAAATAAATTCTATATTAGAAGGCAGTAAATGTTATTAAAAAAGAAAAAGTAAAGCAGGGTAAGGAAGATTAAAATTGCTCTAGGTGGGGAGGGGGGTAGGGTGTATATGACAATTTAAAATACAATGGTGAGGATAAACCTCACTGTAAAGTGACGCTTCAGGTAAGACCCAAGAATTGTACTGGAAAGGATTGGAATTAGGGAATTAGTCATGTGGCTATCTGGCAGAAGAACCTTCTAGGCAGAGGGAACTGCCAGTGGAGGTGAAGAAACATGAGGGGGAGAGGTGCCAGAGTGGTAGTAGAAAATGAGGTCAGAGAGGTACGTGGTGGGGGATGTGTCATGCAGGGCCTCGCAGATCACTGAAGAAACTGGCTTTTCTCAGAGGGAAATGGAGAGCTATTGTAGAAGTGAAATGTTTGGCTTACATTTTAAAAGGATCACTCTGGCTGCTTTGGGAGAATAGACTATAGGCAGATAAGGGTGGAAACAGGGAGATACAGTAAGTCCCCTACATACGAATGAGTTCCGTTCCAAGAGCGAGTTCACAAGTCCAGTTTGTTCATAAGTCCAACAAAGTTAGCCTAGGTACCCAACAAATACAATCAGCTATGTAGTACTGTACGGTACTTTTATAATACTTTTATAATACTTTTCACACAAATAATACATAAAAAACAAGCACAAAAAATAAAGAAAACATTTTTAATCTTACAGTACAGTGCATTGAAAAGTACAGCAGTACAGTACAACAGCTGATACAGGGGCTGGCATCAAGTGAACAGGCAAGAAGAGTTACTGACTGGAGGAGGGAGAGGAGGTGGGAGATGGGTAGAGCTGAGGGATCATCAGCAACAGGAGACACAGGGCAAGCGCAATTTCACTCACGCCTGACTCTGACGGCACAGGTTCTGGTTCCTTGCTGGATTCAATTCTATCCAACCTCTTGAATAAACGTTCGCATGTTCACATCTTTGAAAGTTCACAACTTGAAGGCTCGTATGTAGGGGACTTACTATAATAAGGAGGCAATTGGATTGCCTAGTAATTGCCTAATAAAGAAGCAATTATCCCAATAATTCAGGCAAGAGATGTTGGTAGCACACACTACAGTGGTACATCGTGGAAGGTATGAAAGAGGAATTAGTGATAGACACACACAAAACTAAGCAAAGTTAAGAAATGAGTAAAGTATTAACTACAGGAAAAACAGAAATGATATAAGAAAGGAAAGGTCATAATGATGGAAACACAAAATGTTAATTTAATCAAATATTATTGATATATGGTTATATTGGGAGGGTATGTGGCGAGAGTATGGTTAATTTCTTTAACACTAAGAGATCCTACAAATTACTTAAAAAAAAAATTAGCCCAGTAGGAAAATATGCAAAGGATATAAACAGACAGTTCAAAGAAAAAAAAAAATAAAGGACAAAAAGAAGTTGAACTTCCCTCAGAATAAAAGAAAAGAAAATTAAACCTATACCAAGACATCATGTTTCACCTAATTAGATCGGCAAAGATCCAGAAGTTTGATAAAATTCTGTGTTGGGGAGGATATGGGTAAACAGGCATTCTCATATGTTGCTGGTGGGAGTATAAATTGGTATGGCAATTTGGCAAAATCTACCAAAGTCACATACCCTTTTCGGTTGGACATGGAGATGGGCCTCCCAGGTATCCCCTTTCAAGGAAGGTCTTCTTGTCCCAGCTACTGGAAGATCTGTCAGCTGACAATCTTCAACTGTCAGCCCCTGCAAGTTTTGCCTCAGCTGCAAAGAGTTGCCCCATCTAAAGTCAGTGCCTTCTTGGGGCAGCCCACTGCTGGAGGAAGGGGTATAAAAGCCTTTTCCACCCAATGTGGGCCAATTCTGGTAGGTCATTTCAGCTCCACAGCTTCCTTGTGGGGTTGGCTGAGGCTGCATGGGGCACCTTCAAAGCTCAACTTCTCCTTCTGCTCAGTCCCACTTCCTCCTTCTCCCTTCTGCAGATGTTGAACCCAAGGGCACTGCCTAATAAACAAACACCCTGAACTCTAAATTTCTGCCCCAGAATCTGCTTCCCAGAAAACCTAACCTGTGAAAAATTTGACCCACAACTCCACTTTTAGGAATTTATTCCATAGATTACCCACATATCAGCAAAACAATATATATTTGAGGTTACTCTTAGCAGATTATTTTTAGAGGAAGAATTAGAAACACTCTAAAGGTCTGACTAAACAAATCAGGTGACTGATTAAATAAAGGCATGTCTATACAATGTAATACCACATAGCTATAAAACTGAGGAATCCTTTTATGTATAAAAAGGTCTTCAAAGGGTATGTGGGTGTGTTTATATTTGTACACGCATGAAGGATGTATAAAAATTAATGTCATTTGTTGCCATGAGTAGATTTGGGTGTCTCAGGGACTGAGGGGGAAGAGAGATTTTTCATAGCATATACCACTGTACTTTTTAAATTTTAAACCATGTGAATGTGTTATAAATGATTAGAAATGATTTTTACTAGTCAAATTATTTGACTTTTATACTACTTATAAAAAACTATATATGGATAACTTTGATAAACTAAAAATTAAATTTAAAAAGACTTGCTTGTTAAATAAGAAATTAACAAATTGTGCAAAATGATTCCCATTTTTTAAAAAAACTATATACATTCAGATAGACACATTGATAGAAGCATGGAAAAATTTAACAGCGGTTTTATCTTTGTGGGTAACATCAGAGTAGAGAGAAGGACTTATATTTTTTTGTCTCACACACTTCTCAATTGTTTGAATTTAAGGGCATGCATATGTTTGTAATTAGAAAGTAATGTTTAAGAATTATGGGACAGACTAAAACTAAAAAATAGGACACCCCATCCCACCCCCAGTTTACCAATTATTTTAGAGGAAACTTTTGATGATGCCTATAGGAAGTTGAAAAATTTTCTAAAATAATTTAAGGAAACTGGAATAAGTGTACCAACTTTGTTTTTTCTCCTTTGTTTAACCTTGATTATTCTAAACAATTATCTCAGTTAATTTCTTAAAACATCTAGAATCAAATTTTAGTTGCAAATATAAAAATTTCCTGCAACTGGGATTAGGATTTTTTTTTTTTTTTTTTTTTTTGCTGTTCGTGGGCCTCTCACTGTTGTGCCCTCTCCCGTTGTGGAGCACAGGCTCCGGATGCGCAGGCCCAGTGGCCATGGCTTACGGGCCCAGCCGCTCCGCGGCATGTGGGATCCTCCCAGTCCGGGGCACGAACCCGCGTCCCCTGCACCGGCAGGCGGACCCTCAACCACTGTGCCACCAGGGAAGCCCGGGATTAGGAATTTTTTGAGAGGTGCTGGGATGTGGTGGTGCCTGGGAGGGCAGCCCGGTCTGAACTTCTGGGGACCCCCTGATTTGCTGTTAACATTAGAGATTATCTAGTCCTTAAAGGTAGTGGTTGAGAAACTATATTGTAATGAGCTTGGGGAAGGCAAAGGTCACGTTATTCAATCTATTTTTCTGTATTCCTTCTGTCTTGTGTCCCGCAAAGTGCCTAGCACTTAGTAAGTATTCAATAAATATCTAGGTAGATAGATATAGATTAAAAGGAGTAATGGGTACAGTAAGCCCTTGATTGTGGTTTTTTTTTTTTTTTTTTTTTTGCGGTACGCGGGCCTCTCACTGCTGTGGCCTCTCCCGTTGCGGAGCACAGGCTCCGGACGCGCAGGCTCAGCGGCCATGGCTCACGTGCCCAGCCGCTCCGCGGCATGTGGGATCTTCCCGGACCAGGGCACGAACCCGTGTGCCCTGCATCCGCAGGCGGACTCTCAACCACTGCGCCACCAGGGAAGCCCAATTGTGTATTGTTTAAAGTATATTTCTTTTAAACCTCAAGGCAACTTTTTTGTTTCATTTCAACTTTTTGAGAGATTAGGATGGCTATTTTTACAAAAGAATAGCAGGCTCAGAGGAGGTGAGAGAACTTGAACTTGTTCAAGGTCTAGGAAAGGTAAACAACTGAGCATTGTTAAAGAGATAAGGAAAGATCAGACCCTGGAGGAAATTCTGTGCTACATAAAAAAGATCATGGCCTTTTGTTAAGTAGGGGATGGAGAGCCATGAAGGGCCTTATGAAATAGTAAGGGAAGCAGCCAACCAGTCTGGGTTTGGGCAGAACATTAAAATGGAGTGATACAGAGTTTAGCATGGCCCCCACACAAGAATGCCATGAAAATTTGTGAAGGGGTTCATATTTTTAAGGAAATTTTTCTTTTTCAGCTTTTTATTGTATCTATATCAAACCTTATGCTGTACACCTTAAACTTATACAGTGATGTATGTTAATTATATCTCAATAAAACTGGGGGGAAAAAAAGTTCTTGAGACCCATGTGAGAGACGAAAGTGGCCTGAACTAGCTCAGTTAGTTGGGGTGGAGTGGAGGGTGCACTTTTTTTTTTTTTTTTTTTTGCTGTACGCGGGCCTCTCACTGTTGTGGCCTCTCCCGTTGCGGAGCACAGGCTCCGGACGCACAGGCTCAGCGGCCATGGCTCACGGGCCCAGCCGCTCCGCGGCATGTGGGATCCTCCCAGACCGGGGCACGAACCCGTATCCCCTGCATCGGCAGGCGGACTCTCAACCACTGCGCCACCAGGGAGGCCCTGGAGGGTGCACTTTTTGATAAGCATTTAGATTTTAAATTACCTTCTAGATAAGGTGCTCTTTTGCCCAAAGATGTAATGAAGATGACTTGAGTGAACAGGTAGATAATGGTGCCATCAACTGAAATAGAAAATGAGAGAGCAGGAGGAGGTATTTGAGATAAGAGGATGAATTTTGTTTTGGATATATTAAGTTTGGTTGTTGAGGCCAGCCAGCCATGAGGCCACTGAAGTGGGCAAAGTCTCTTACGTGTGGCAGAATGAACAGGTCTAGGGTTGGATGGTAACTGGAGGCTCAAGTCCAAACTCCACCAGCTGACTGATTCTGAACATAATCTGTGACTGTATTTACTATTGTGTTTAGAAAGTCCCCTTGACTGCATCTTTTTCCCTAGCCCTGTGCTGTCAAATGCTGTCATTTAGCCATGTGTGGCTATTGAGCTCTTGAAATGTGGCCAGTCCAAACTGAGATGTGCTTGGGGGGAAGGGATAAATTAGGAGTTTGGGATTAATATATACACACTACTATATATAAAATAGATAAACAAGAAGGACCTACTGTATAGCACAGGGAACTATACTCAATATCTTATAATAACCTATAATGGAAAAAATCGGAAAAAAAATATATATATAGATATATATGTATAACTGAATCACTTTGCTGTACACCTGAAACTAACACAACATTGTAAATCAACTACACTTCAATTAAAAAAAAAATCCATGGGGAATTCCCTGGCAGTCCAGGTTATGTTGCAGGAAGGGGGACCCCTTCCAGGGCCCGAGAATGGGCTCTTTTCTAACACTTGGAAATGAATTGTCTGAGGAGACACACATGCTGACAAAGCAAGAGACTTTATTGGGAAGGGGTACCCGGGTGGAGAGCAGGAGGGTAAGGGAACCCAGAACTGCTCTGCCACATGGCTCACAGTCTCAGGTTTTATGGTAATGAGGTTAGTTTCAGGGTTGTCTCTAGCCAATCATTCTTTTTCTTTTTTTCTTCTAATATTTATTTATTTGGCTGTACCAAGTCTTATCTGTGGCACACGAGATTTTTAGTTGTGGCATGTGGGATCTTCAGCTGTGGCGTGTGGGATCTAGTTCCCTGACCAGGGATTGAACCCAGGCCTCCTGCATTGGAAGTGCAGTCTTAGCCACTGAACCACCAGGGAAGTCCTTGGCCAATTCTTCTGACTCAGGGACCTTCCTTGTGGTGTGCACATTGCTCAGCCAAGATGGATTCCAGCAAGAAGGATTCTGGGAGGTTGGTAGGATGCATGGACTGGTGTCCCCTCTCTCCTTTTGACCTTTCCCAAATTCTTCCAGTTGGTGATAACTTGTTAGTTCCACATTCCTTACCAGGATCCCCTGTTCTAAGATAATGCATGCAAGTGGCTACTATCTTGCCTGGCCAGGGTGGGCGGTTTCAGTCAGTGTTAACAGTGCTAACAGTTAGGACTCAGCTCTTTCACTGCCATGGCCCGGGGTTCAATCCCTGGTTGGGGAACTAAGATTCTCACAAGCCATGCAGTGCGGCCAAAAAAAAAAAATCAAAATCAAAATGTGAGTATAAAATAAGTATAAAATACACACTGATTTCAAAGACATGTTATCAAAAAAGAAAAGACTGTAAGATATCTCATTAATAATATTTTATGTTGATTACATGTTGAAGTGATATTTTGGATATGTAGGGTTCAATAAAAATATACTATTTAATTAAAAAAAGGAATTGTTTTTGCCTTTTGTAACATCAGTTGCTTTCCTTCTTACTGGTAGTATATAATCAACTAAAATTATAAAAGATAATTACCACCTGACTAGTAATAATAGTGGAAATAAAAAAACTAAATAAATTAAAAGGTTCATGATGAATGTTCTAGCCCGTTTGGGAATGAAATCTAAGAGAGAGAAATTGGAGAGCCCTTAACTTTTTTCTTTTTAAAAACAATTTAAACTTACAGAAAGATTGCAAGAATAGGAGAGAGAACTCCTGAATATTATTTGTTCAAGTTCACAAACTTTTAACATTTTGCTGCATTTGCATTCTCTCTCTATATATATTTTCATTTATTTTTTCTGAACAATTTGAGAATAGATTGCATGTATTATGCCTCCTTACCTCTTCATACCTCGGTGTGTATTTATTATGAATATATATATTACTTTATATAATCATCACATAGTTATCAAATGTGGGAGCTACTTTTTTCTAATCTATGGTCCATATTCCAATTTTGTCAACTGTTTCAATAAATCTTTTATAGTATTTCCCCTGCTCTGGTACAAGTTCCAGTTTAGATCACGTATCGACGTTGCCAAGTCTCTTTAGTCCCTTTTATATGTAACAGTTCCTCAGCCTTCTGGGGGGGGGTCTTTCATGACAGTTATTTATTTATTTTAAAATATTTATTTATTTTATTTATTTATTTTCTTGGCTGTGTCGGGTCTTAGTTGCAGCATGTGGGATCTTTTGTTGTGGTGCGCAGGCTTCTCTCTAGTTGTGGCCTGCAGGGGTTTTTCTCTCTCTAGTTGTGGCACGTGGGCTCCAGGGCACATGGGCTCTGTAGTTTGCAGCACACTGGCTCTCTCATTGAGGCACGCGAGCTCCGAAGTTGTGGCGCGCGGGCTTAGTTGCCCCGCGGCATGTGGGATCTTAGCTCCACGACCAGGGATAGAACCAGCGTCCCCTGCATTGGAAGGCAGATTCTTTACCACTGGACCACCATGGAAGTCCCCCTCATGACAGTTATTTAATAGAATGTTCTTCAATATGGGTTTGGTTGATGCTTCCTCACGATTAGATTCAAGTGATATTATGTCTTTCTCAGGGTATCACATCAGGAGGCATATGATCACTGATCAAAGTGTTGCCTAGTTTCTCCACTGTATAGTTACTTTTTCCCCCTTCTAACAAATACACAATCTGTGGAGAGATACTTTGAAGATCTGCAAGTATACTGCTTATCAAAATTTCCCCCTAGATTTAGAATCCACTGATGATGTTTTCCAAACCAATCTTTTCTATTATAGTTGCAAAATGGTGATTTTCCAACTCCACCACTCTCTCTGTATTTATCAGTGGGCATTTTCTTTAGAGAACAGCTTTCCTTTTCCCCCATCTCCCTCTCTTTCTCTCTCTCATTAGAATACACGAATGAATTCTTATTTTATTCAATAGATCATAATTCATTACTGTTCTTATTTTGATACTCTAGTTATCCCAGATTTGCCCACTGAGAGGTCCTTCAAGCTGGTTGCTGTTGGCATGCCCCCATTTTATTTTCTGCGCACTTTCTTATTTCTGGCCCAACAAGATGTTCCAGATCATCTTGTACCTTCCTGCCCTAGCCCTGAAATCAGCCATTTCTTCAAGAAGCTTTGATTCCTTTTCATGGGGAAAGGTATTTAGAAATCCAGATCTGTCTAGGGAGTCTTTAATTTTGAAGTTATTTTCAATCATAAGATCCAGAGGAATATATATCAATTTTTATAAATCATCATATTTACGGCTGATTTAGCTATTTCCTTTTTTTTTCTTTGTGGTAAGAAGGAAGGAAACATTAAGCTTATTTTAAAATGTTTTTCATATTTACTTGAATAGAATTCTAGCTACAATATTAGCAAAGAACACAGATTGCAATAGCAACTATGGATCATAAGTCTCTCAATAGTTGCTTGAATATAATATATCCTCAAAAGAAATTTGTGGGCTTCCCTGGTGGTGCAGTGGTTGAGAGTCCGCCTGCGGATGCAGAGGACATGGGTTTGTGCCCCGGTCCGGGAAGATCCCACGTGCCACGGAGCGGCTGGGCCCGTAAGCCATGGCCGCTGAGCCTGCGCGTCCGGAGCCTGTGCTCCGCAACAGAAGAGGCCACAACAGTGAGAGGCCCGCGTACCACAAAAAAAAAAAAAAAAAAAAAGAAATTTGTGATAGGTTTTGAAATACTATAAGCTAATCTATGGAACCCTGAAGATAAGTGTAATGAAACATGGGACATCTCACTGAATTCATTTTAAAGAAATTAAAGAAATTGAATCAAAGCTCTATAAAATAACACTTTTGTCATCAGATTCTTGTTGCAAAAGATGTTTTGCTTCTTGTGCTGCAAACTGCTGTGGTAATATCTCACATTATTTTTATGTGATAAAGGCAGATGAACTATAAAATGTTTGAAATAAGTACATCAATTTCTATTTTTAACTGAATGAAATTAAATATGTACTCTGTCTCTTGATAACACAGGTCTTTGTACAATGATATACTTTTGAAATATTGAAGATGAAATAAAGAGATCACATTTTATGTGTGACAGTACTAGGGACAAAGACCAAGTCCATTTCTCTGTTGCATGTACTTTGTATTCATTCCCAAACCCATCATTATATGGGAATACTCGGGTCACTTTTTAAAAATCCAAATTCCTGAGCATCACCCTGGTGCACTTAAACATCATATCTCTTACTCTAGGAATATGTATCTTTAAAATCTCCCCAGATAATTCTGAGATAGTTGATCATAAAGCTGATTTGGGAACTATTGAACGTGGCAGAAAATACATTTATTCCAGGGTGTAAGTCTCATTATATATACATAAGTTGCCTGAGGGCAGGAACTGTGCTTATAAATTTTTATAAGCCCAGCACCTATTATGAGCCTTGCATATAGTAGACATTCAATATATGCTTAAGAAAATAATTTTAACTTCAAATTTTATTTGAGTCTTAATATTAGTTTGTGCAGGGGATATAAACCCACTTTAGTGATACTATATATTCATGTGACAGGAACCTCCTTGCATAGCAAGCTGAAAGACAGTATTGGATTGGTGGACTGATTTCTAATGTAGAATGTAGTTGTGTTCAGTTATGATCCTGAATTCTGCTAACTTACTCTATGCTCCTGATAAATGAAGAAAGAATACTCCCGTTTACAAGATTGGTTTATTCTGTAAATTATCTCTGTCTTGTTCCTCTTTCCACTAAATGTTCCACTTGATGACAAATGGTTTTAAAAAAAAAGTAGCTAACATTTGTATGGTTTAAAACAGAGGTTCTCAAAGTATGGTCCATGGACTCCAGGGGTTCCCTGAAATCCTTTCTGGTGATCTATAAGGTCAAGACTTTTTTCCTAATAATAAGAAGCTATTATTTGCCTTTATCACTCTCCTTCTCTGAGTGTACAGTGGAGTTTTCCAGAGGCTACTTGATGAGTGATATTGAAGCAGATTAATGAAGAAAAATATGAGAATCATCTGTCTTCTGTAAGCTAGACATTAAGAAATTAACAAGAATGTAAAACCATGCTGTACTTATATTTTTGAAAATATATAGTTTTTATTAAAAATATGTTGTTTATGTTAACATATAATGGGCTTATTTTTAATGACTAAAAAAATTAAAAATTTCCAGTTTTAATTTCTAAAACATGATAAGTATTGATAGCTATACATACATAAACAAAAGTTGTTTGGAGTCCTTAATAATTTTTAAGAGTGTAAAGGGGTCCTGAGACCAAAGAGTTTGAGACCAGTGATTTATGTTTTTACAGGTTACTTAATAATTAGCTGAACTGGTTATTTAGTTTTATACAGACAAATTTTGACCGAAATCAGTATTGAATTTCACCAAGTATTAAAAATTGATCTTTGTTCAACATTTATGTATTGATAACTTTTTTCTTATTCTGAGACACACTTGACTCAGCTACGAGTTAAGATTCCAGGAGCCCCCAGAGTTCTGGAGAGTAATCTATGACACAACTTGAAATTCCCATCATCAGCGTGAATGGACATGCTGCCTGAGAAGGATACCGTGCTAAGTGCCTGCTAGTAAACCTGGAAGGATGTCTTTATCAGATTTATCATTTAACAGAGAACAGGCTCTAAATGGAACGTAACACAGAAAAGGCACATTTTGATAGCTGAGAAGCAAATCAGCAAATTCCTAACTCCTGTGGCAAGTAGATCCAGAGGACAGCAGATTGAAGAAAACTGCTTAAGATGTCCTTGGTGACCTTTCGATTAGGTCTTTGCCAGCTCCAGCATTTTTTGAGTCACTTAGGGGTCTTCACCTGCTTCCCTACCTGCAATGGAATAAAAATTTCCATCGACAGGGTGGTTGTAAAGAAACACTGGGTTGCCTGTAAAGTGCTAGCAGCAGTGCCATGAACACAGTAATTTGTCGTTCTTAGGGTAGTGGGGAGGGACGGTCCTTTGAGAAGAAATGGAGAATAGTTTTTCTGCTTACTTCCCAACTTAACCCAGTGATAGTTCTGTCTGCCTCCTTTTGTTTCCTTGGTTGTAGCTTTTCTACAGCTCTAAGTAAATTCTTGAAGAAATTTGTATTTAAAAGTTCTGTCATATCATTATCAAAATATTGTCATTCTATTTCCACAGCAGAAGAGAAGACCCCTCTGGAGCCTCAGTTCGGATAGCAACATCAGAGAAAAACATGCTCCTAACAGCTTACTGACTAAACTCTCCAACAACATTAGTTTGCAAAGAGAACATTTGAGAAACCTCACAGTAGAGGAAGCGGTGAGGCGGTTTCTAAATTGGAAAAAGCTTCAAGGTCAAGAAATAGGCAAATTTTGTCAGACGCCTAAATCGCATAGATGCAGTTCGGAAAGAACAATTCCCAACTTACTGTGGTCCAATTTCCTTTTCACTGACTCCTTTTTGCTTCGCCGGCATGTAAAAGGGTACCAACAAGGTGGCAGCAGGCACAATAAATCTCTTTAAAAGACTCCTGTACCCCTTGTGTGGGGGGGGCAGGGAGGGAGGAACGCCAGAGAAAAAGCCAGAGAGCTTCTGGGTACTCTCTCATCTTCCCGCCTAAACACTGAGGGGGCGGGGCCCGAGGCCGGGGAGGGGCCGGTTGCTTCCCTGGGCTCTCCCCACTCCTTTTCCTCCGTGCCCCTCCCACACTCATTTCACCACGATCCCGACAGGCTCAGCGGCTAGGGGAGTCACGTGAGGGTGGGCGGTGGAGCTGGAGGCTGGTCTCGCCTGTTTCTTCGTCTCTATGGTTTTCGGAGGTGGGCGGCTTTGACGGAGAAGCAGCAGGAGGAGCAGCTGGAGCTCCAGCGTGGACGGGTAAGTCCTGGACTCTGAAGGGTCTGAGGAGACAGCCTTTTAGGAAAGACGTAAGGGAAGGGGATGCGAAACAGCTTTAGGGACTTGACCTCCGGGGCCGGCTGTTTCCGGCTGTTTGTCAGCTCTGGGGTCAGGCGACTTCTCTGGTCGAGTGGGATAGCTGTCTCTCCCTGATGTGCTCAGTTTAGGGGTTTGAGAGCAGTCCTTTGTCCTGCCTGCTTCCCTTCCTCAGCTTTCCTTCACCTCACCCAGTCCCTTCTCCCTGTCCCAGGGGAACTTCTACTACCGAGTTCCCAACCTCAGGGTTCACTTGAGCGCCGACGTCCCTCTTCTCACGGGTGACCAGGGACACATTCTTGGGATTTGTGGATGTGGTTGGAAGTGGGTGCGGAGTTTACAGTTAGATCTCTGATGGGGGAAGTATTAATCTTTGAAACGAAGAAAGAAGTGGAAAAATCACTGGGACCTGAAGGAACATAACGAAGCGCAGGCTTCTTGGACTGTTCAGTTTTTATCTTTCCCAGTGCCGTAACCAGTTTTCATTCTCTGTCAAGTTTCCTTCTCACCATACTATCCTGGCCCACAATACCATGCTTTGAGAATGAGCCAGGCGTTATTGACTCAGTGTGACTGTTGGGAAAAGAGTTTAAAACGAACTGTTCTTTAGGTTGCGATCTCTGTTATGTTATAGTTTATGGTTTCTTTATCTTCTCTTTCAGATGCCTAAAAAGTATTGTAGATATTTGTAAATATAAGTAGAATAACCATATTATAGTTAAGGGACTAGAGTAAAATACTTTATTTTCCTTGTGGTACCTGGAAAGTCCTATTTTATTTCTGTTTTATAAGTATCAATAGATGTGTCTATCGGTTTGGAGGCAGTTTCTTGAGTATACCTTTGTTTATGTTAAAGTATTCCTTTGAGTTACATGTGCAAGTGATCTAGCAGTAGAAAGGAGTAAAACAGTTTGGGGTTGATAGCTGTAGGAGAGTTTAGGTTTCATTAAACTGTATGACAAATTAATAAAATGTCAGCATCTTGGCCAACTGGTGTTGGCCAGTTCGACCACCCGTTATCTTCCTAGCGTTGGGTAAGGTATTGAGCTTGTTAAATATTGCCTTATTCTAAAAAATTTTTAGAACCCACTGCCACTTGTTTGTGAGAAGGTGGCTCTTGCCTCCAGCTGCTCTAAGTGTCCTTACTGAGGATTATAAGACACAAAGTAATGCTAACAAAAAGGAAAGATTCAGGAGTTGGTTTTGTGCCTGGGGAGAAAAGGAAAGAGTGATAGAAACTAATAAGAGCAAGAGAACAAAAGAGTGTCTTGCTATCTTCATTTATAATCTATAGACATTTACTATATTCAGTAGACTTTTAAACATTTCCAAGGGGTGCATTTTGAGAGTGACTTTCCTGTATTTAACAATGGTATGTAATTTCTCCCATAATGCAATATTATGTAAAATAATTATAACTGAAAGATTTAACTGACACTTAAGATTTTATATTATTCAGAATTATAGGACTAAAGTAATTGATAAAGTTATTATACCTAATTTGGCCACTTTCAATCTTTAGTTTTCCCTCTTGAGCAATTTTTACAATGGCTGCAGCAATTGCTGAATGTTTACCATTTTTTTTCCGTAAGGAGTAGAGTTTTTTTTACTATTTCCTTTAAAAGAGAACCAATGTTTTAAAAAAAGTTTACTCACAGCTTTTTTCCCCCCACTCAAAATGAAAATAGCTTGATTTGTGCTAAGGGGAAAAGCTGATTCTTTTTAAGTAGAAGTTTACTCACTTTGGTAAATTATGAGAAAATTATTAATGCTTTTAAGACATGAAATATTGATATCTCAGCATATTTGAGAAGAAAACACAGGGGTAGTATTTTTAAATGTTTTATATTTCCTATTATAAAAGTAATATGTGCTTATTTTTGAAAAATAAAAACATTGTAGAAAGTATGACACAAAGTTGAAATCCTAATTTATCTTTTCCCTGCCACCAGGTAACCACTAGTTCCCCTTGCATTTTTGGGAATCAGTGTGGAAAAGCAGAGTCTGGAGTCAGACTCCCTGGGAAAAATGGTACTAATAGTATTAGGCTTACATCCTACAACCTCAGAAACTCCAGAAGAGAGATTTCCCTTTCGCTATGATAACACCAAACTACTACTGTGTGGGAGTCTCCTTGGCCTGACTTGGGTCATTGCCCATCTTAGAGGCAATCTCTGTGGCCAGAGAGATGGAACGCTTTGTGTGGCCAGGATTGGATCTTATTCCCACCCTGGAGTGGGGTGGAGGGGGATACATTTTCAAACCACGTGAATTAAGGGTAGGTGACATACAGTTCCTAAAGGAAAATTGAGGTATCATTTCCTGGAGAAGGCAGAAAGATTGCTGGGCAGACAAAAACAGCAGATGTTCACTAAAATAATTTTACATATATTTAAAAAAAGTAATTGCTTTCCTTTCCCAGTATAAATTAATTGTATTTTAAAATTTACATGTTGATTTTTCCTTTTTTAATGTGTATTATTTTATTAATTTATAAAACTTGAAATTTAAACTCTTTGTACCTATTTGTATTGTTATTACATGTATAAGTATTCATGCTCTGGAGTATTCAGATTTTCTAACTTTAAATATATTGTGTATTTGTCCAGCTTGTTAAAATTGATTATTGGTAAGTATTTTTTTGTACTGTGGGTGAACTTGATTATATAAACTGTAGTTTATAAACAGTAAATAAAAGTGTTTTAGGAGGGGATATGGGAACATATGTATATGTATAACTGATTAAATTTGTTAAATAAAAAAATAAAAAAATAAATAAAAAATAAAATTACATATGTAGGGAATTCCAAAAAAAAAAAAAAGTGTTTTAAATATTTAAGTGTATATAGTAAATATGATTACATGCTGATTCTTTTAATCCGTGTTCAAAAATCTGCATAGAAACGACTTCATTTTGAGCATTGTATAAAATATAAAAGATAATTGTCACTAATTGTTGTCACTGGGTGTTAACTTTAAAACTACAGTTAACGTTAATGTCTGGTTTTATATCTTTATGGATTATTCTGACAATTCATTATATTTTAAGAGAAAATATAATAGAAGCAACATGTTGTTTACTCTTGTTTTCATTTAAAAGATGTTAGTACCTCGATTCAATGGACATTTGAACTTTTTTTTTTTTTTAGAAGATGTTGGGGGTAAGAGTTTATTAATTTTATTTTATTTATTTTTGCTGTGTTGGGTCTTCGTTTCTGTGCGAGGGCTATCTCTGCTTGTGGCAAGCGGGGGCCACTCTTCATCGCGGTGCGCGGGCCTCTCACTATCGCGGCCTCTCTTGTTGCGGAGCACAGGCTCCAGACGCGCAGGCTCAGTAGTTGTGGCTCATGGGCCTAGTTGCTCCGTGGCATGTGGGATCCTCCCAGACCAGGGTGCGAACCCGTGTCCCCTGCATTAGCAGGCAGATTCTCAACCACTGCGCCACCAGGGAAGCCTGACATTTGAACTTTAATTGCTAACATTGGTGGCTAACAATTGGCTAACAGGCTTTAGTTTAGACAGGCAGGTCTATATTCTAAAACCCAACTCCATCACTTCTTGATATTGAGCAAGTTACTTAATCTTTCTGAACTTGAGATTATTTCATTTACAAATGGAGATGATAATACCTATCTCATAAGGGTCTTGTAAGGATTAATTAATATATGCCAAGTGCCTAGGATGTAGTAGATTTTCATTAAATGTAATTGTTAATAATAACAATGACAAAAAATAATGTCTAGAAGAGTTTATTTTCCCAATTTCAGAATACTTAGCCCCAGAGAATTTAAAATATATAGGTGTCTGCAGAATTAGCAAGATTGTTCTTTATTCAGTCTTGATTTTAGCAGGTTTTAAAATTCTATATTGCGTATATAGCAATAAACAAGAAAACTTTGTTTGAACTACATAATTATTAGCAGACTGCCTAAGTTTTTAAAGATTGCTTAAGCTCACACAGCTTGATATATATAAAAAATACAACCCAGTCAAAAAAATGGGCAGAAGACCTAAATAGACATTTCTCCAAAGAAAACATCCAGATGGCCAGCAGGCACATGAAAAGCTGCTCAATATCACTAAGTATTAAAGAAATGCAAATCAAAACTACAATGAGGTATCACCTCACACCAGTCAGAATGTCCATCATCAAAAAATCTACAAATAATAAATGCTGGAGAGGGTGTGTAGAAAAATGAACCCTCCTACACTGTTGGTGGGAGTGTAAACTGGTGCAGCCACTATGGAGAACAGTGTGGAGGTTCCTTAAAAAACTAAAAATAGAGTTACCATATGATCTTGCAACCCACTCCTGGCCATGTATCTGGAAAAGATGAAAACTCTAATTTGAAAAGATACATGCACCCCAGTGTTCACAGCAGCACCATTTACAATAGCCAAGACATGGAAAAACCTAAATGTTCATTGACAGATGAATGGGTAAAGAAGATGTGGTACATATATACAATAGAATATTACTCAGCCATAAAAAAGAATGAAATAATGCCATTTGTAGCAACATGGATGGACCTAGAGACTATCATATTAAGTGAAGTAAGTCAGACAGAGAAAGACAAACATATATCACTTATATGTAGAATCTGAAAAAATGATACAGATGAACTTATTTACAAAACAGAAACAGACTCACAGACATAGAAAACAAACTTATGGTTATCAAAGGGGATAGTGGGGCTGGGGCAGGGGAGAGATACATTAGGCGTTTGGAATTAACATATATACACTACAGTATATAAAATAGGTAAACAACAAGGACATACTATATAGCACAGGAAACTATACTCAATATCTTGTAATAACCTAAAGTGGAAAAGAATCTGAAAAAGAATATATATATATATATATAGAGAGAGAGAGAGAGAGAGAGAGAGAGAGAGACACACACACACACATATATATGTGTGTATAACTGAATCACTTTGCTGTATACTTGAAACTAACACAACACTGTAAATTAACTATACTTCAATTTAAAAAACATAAAAAGTAAAGATTGCCTCCTCCAAGTATAACTGTCAGGCTGGGAGAATGTATTGAGTGAATTTTACACAAACTCTGTGCTCAGTAAAGCTCAGTAAGTGGAAGATAGCGTGTTCCTTCACTATATAAGGGGAGCTAAACATTGAGCACCTTGGAAGTTCAGATCAGAATTTATGGTGACTTTAGGTAATTGGGGTATAGTTGTTTTACAATGTTGTGTTAGTTTCTACTGTATAGTGAAGTGGAGTTCCCTGTGCTATACAACAGGTTCTCATTAGTTATCTATTTTATACATATTAGTGTATATATGTCAATCCCAATCTCCCAATTCATCCCACCGCCCTATCCCCACCTTGGTGTCCATACGTTTGTTCTCTACATCTATGTCTCTATTTCTGCCTTGCAAACAGGTTCATCTGTACCATTCCTGTAGATTCCACATGTATGCGTTACTATACGATATTTGTTTTTCTCTTTCTGACTTACTCTGTATGACGGTCTCTAGGTCCATCCACATCTCTACAAATGACCCAGTTTTGTTCCTTTTTATGGCTGAGTAATATTCCATTGTATATATGTACCACATCTGCTTTATCCATTCGTCTGTCGATGAGCATTTAGGTTGCTTCAATGACCTGGCTATTGTAAATAGTGCTGCAGTGAACATTGGGGTGCATGTGTCTTTTTTTTTTTTTTTTTGCAGGACGCGGGCCTCTCACTGTTGTGGCCTCTCCTGTTGCGGAGCACAGGCTCCGGACGCACAGGCTCAGCGGCCATGGCTCACGGGCCTAGCCGCTCCGCGGCATGTGGGATCTTCCCAGGGCACAAACCCGTGTCTCCTGCATCGGCAGGTGGACTCTCAACCGCTGCGCCACCAGGGAAGCCCTGCATGTGTCTTTTTGAGTTATGGTTTTCTCTGGGTATATGCCCAGTAGTGGGATTGCTGGGTCATATGGTAGTTCTATTTTTAGTTTTTCAAGGAACCTCCATACTGTTCTCCATAGTGGCTGTATCAATTTACATTCCCACCAACAGTGCAAGAGGGTTCCCTTTTCTCCACACCCTCTCCAGCATTTATTGTTTGTAGATTTTTTGATGATGGCCATTCTGACAGGTGTGAGGTGATACCTCATTATAGTTTTGATTTGCATTTCTTTAATAATTAGCGATGTTGAGCATCTTTTCATGTGTCTCTTGGCCATCTGTATGTCTTCTTTGGAGAAATGTCTATTTAGGTCTTCCTCCCATTTTTTGATTGGGTTGTTTTAGTGGTTACTGTGTTGAACAGTGCAGATATGAAACATTTCTATCATCCCAACACATTCTATTTGACAGAATTGTTGTGGATTATTATAAATATACTTATATCTACATTTGCTAGTTTCAGATGATAGTTAATTTGTATTTCAATCATGTTCCTTGTTCAAATAAAACTTACTTTTAGATATGGAAATTGTATTTTTAAAAATGATCAAGTAGATTCTATTGTAATGTATTTCAAATAAAGAAGCATTGCTAATTTTCTTGGGTCTTTGATCTATGATAACATTTAAATTAAGTTGTTTCAGAATTTGATTATCAACTTAAGCATTGATATCATCTGACTTTCTATCCTCATAATTCCTGAGATGGTAATGAAGCATAATGGTTAAGAGCAATGGCCTTGGTATCAGAGAAACCCTCCCCTGCCATCCACTGGTAAATTTCTTAAAAGTGTTGAGCTTTGGTGTCCTTCTCAGTAAAATAGAAGTGATAATAATGCTTAGCTCAGGGTTATTGAGGATTAAATAAGGTAATGGATATCAAACATTTAGCATAGTATCCCTCACAGAGTAGTGTTCATTAGATGCTAGCATTAAAGAGAATTTGAACAACCAGTTGTTTACAAGGAAAAGAATTTTTTGAAAAGTTGGGGAGATTGGAATATGGACTGGACATTAGATGATACCAGGGAATTATTGTTAAACTTGTTAAGTATAACAGTGACATGTTTATGTAGAAAGAAAGTCTATATTTTTGGAGAGGCATACTAAACTATATAGCAGTGAAATGATACCATGTCTGAGAGTTGCTTTAAAATAATTTACAAAGACAATGAGGAATAAAAGGGACAGAAAAATTGATCTTAACTTCCATTTCCTGTGAAGAAGGAATAACAGGGACCATATTTACCCTCCCACCTGGAGCCGCTAAAAGGGGAGACAAAATATACAAAACAGTTGTTTCCTGGATTTTGGACATTGTGCAGCAAAGGAGAGTGATCCCTGAGAGATGGGAAACAAATGAGGTGAGCTCTGTGATTGTCCTGGCTTGCTGCCTGGAGAGCATTTCCCAGCTGCAGAGTAGGGAGGGCGAACCCAGGCAGAGCACAGTGGTCTTCCTGAATTGAGAGAGTCTGGGGAGGCCAAGACAGCTGGAGTTTGCAGGGCAGAATGCTAGAGATGAGAGAGCCAGAAGGAGGGAGAACCCTCATGTATTCAGCTGAGAATTGATCAGTGACTACATGTGAGGAAACTACCCGAGGCTAGGAAAAGAACTACCTGAAAAGAGCGAACAAAGGCAGGGATAGTGTTTTTTCCTACCAGCCAGAGTCGAATATATTTTAACAGGTCACCAGGTGGAGTACAGTAGTCTCCCCTTATCTGTGGGTAATACATTTGAAGACCCCCAGTGGATGCCTGAAACAGGGGAGTACCAAAGCCTGTATATACTAACTGGTGAGTAGCATATAAAGCATGAATATGATGGACAAAGGGACAATTCATACGGTGGCAGGCGGGACGGGGACGGGACACAGAGCGGGACAGTGTGAGATTTCATCAGGCTACTCAGAATAGCACATAGTTTAAAACTTATGAACTGTTTATTTCTGGAATTTTGCATTTAATATTCTTGGATCAAGCTTGTTAACTGTTGGTAACAAGCTACAGAAAGCCAAACCACAGTCGGGTAAATTAACCTTAAACTAAACACTGCTCTGACCCAGCCAAAAAAACTTAAAAACAAGACCTGAAACAGTCAAACTGTTTCCAAGTAACATATTCATGTCCTAGAACTAAGCTCAAGAATAGATTCAGGAATACAAAAATATCCAGCACCGAAAAGGTAAAATTCACAGTGTCTGGCATCCAATCAGAAATTACTAGGCATGCAAAGGAGCAGGAAAATATGACTCATAATGACAAGAAAAACAATGAAAACTGAAACAGAAGGACACAGGTGATAGAATTAGTGGAGAGGGATGGTAAAAGTTTTTTAAAACTGTATTCTGTATGGTCAGGAAACTAGAAGAAAGATTGAATGTTTAAATAGAAACACAGAAGATATGAAGAAGACCCAACTGAACCTCCAGAGGTGGAAACTACAATGTCTGAGATGAAAGATACACTTGATGTTATTAATGGCAGATTAGACATGGGAGAAGAAAACTTAAGTCAAGATGTAACTTCCAGTTTACAGGAAATAAAGGGGCTAGAGAAATATTTAAACCAGTCTACAAGGAAGCAATTAGATAAATACAGAACTTGAGAAATGCAATATAGATGTCCTGTTAAAAAATTAGCGTTGTGCTGTGATTGCACAGTGTGGTGAATATACTTAATATAAGCTTTAAAATGGTTAAAATGGTAAATTTCATGTATATTTTACCACTGTTTTTTAAAAAATTACCATTTAAAAAAAAAACATTTAGGGCTTCCCTGGTGGCACAGTGGTTGAGAGTCTGCCTGCTGATGCAGGGGACACGGGTTCGTGCCCCAATCGGGGAGGATACCACATGCCACGGAGCGGCTGGGCCCATGAGCCATGGCCGCTGAGCCTGCACGTCTGGAGCCTGTGCTCTGCAACGGGAAAGGCCACAACAGTGAGAGGCCCGCGTACCGCCAAAAAAAAAAAAAAAAAAACATTTAAAAGTATACAATTGGCAGGCATAAAGTGTATTTGCATTGTTGTACAATTATCACCACCATTCATTTCTGGAATTTTTTCTTCTTCCCAAACAGAAAACTATACCCATTAAACAATAACTCTCTACTTCCTTCTCCCCTCAGTCTCTGGCATCACCATACTACTTTCTGTTTCTCTGAATTTCACTACTGTAGGTTTGTCATATATTTGGAATCATATAGTATTTGTCTTTTTGTGATTGGCTTGTTTCACTTAATGTAAGTCTTTAAGGTTCATGCATATTGTAGGATGTATCAGAATTTCCTTCCTTTTTCTTCAATTTTAAAAATTGTGGTACAATACACATAATATAAAATTTACCATCTTAACCATTTTTTAAGTGTACACTTCAATGGTATTAAGTACATTCAGATTCTTGTGAAACCATCACTATCATCCATCTCAAGAACTATTTTCATCATGTAGAACTGAAATGCTGCATCCATTAAATAACTCTCTGATACCCCTCCTTCCAGTCCCTGGCAATCACAATTCTACTTTCTGTCTCTGTGATTTTGACTACTCTAGGTGCCTCATCTAAGCAGAATCATACAGTGTTTATCTTTTTGTGACTGATTTATTTCACTTAGCGTAATGTCATCAAGATTCATACATGTTGGAGCATGTGTCAGGATTTCCTTCCTTTTTATGGCTGAGTAATATTCCATTGTGTTTATAAACCACATTTTGTTTATCCATTCATGTTGATGGACACTTGTGTTGCTTTCACCATTTGGCTACTGTGAATAGTGCTGCTATAAGCATGGGTGTACAAATACCTGTTCAAGTCCCTGCTTGCAGTTCTTTTGGGTATATACCCCAGAGTAGAATTGCTGGATCATATGGTAATTCTATGTTTAATTTTTTGAGGAATTGCCATACTGTTTTTTATAGTGGCTGCACCATCTTAAATTCCCATTAGCAGTGCACAAGGATTCCACTTTCTTTTTTTGTTCTTTTTCCTAAGGATTCCACTTTCATATAATGAATAAACAAACATATAATAGCCATTCTACTGGGTGTGGATAAATTTTATGTTATGTATAGCTAATAAAATAAGATTAGGGTGGTCAGGGGAGAAAAAGATTGTATATGAAGGAACTATCCTAGATTAGAGAGATTGGAGAAACAAAACCAAAGATAGTACATTTTTGTGTGGATCCTAGTTTGAAAAATCAGCTATATATTTTGTGGAAGTTTGAATATGTACTACTATTAGAAGATATTAGGAAATTGCAATTAATTTGAATAAGTGTGATAATGGTATTATAGTTATGTAGGAAAATATTATTGAAATATTTAAAGTGTTTTAATGTCTGTAACTTTGAAGCTGTCTGCCTTAAAAATAGCCTGATAGACATAGATAGATGAAGCAAATAGGTGAAATGTTCATTGTTCAATCTAGGTAATGTACATGTGGTGTTCATAATAGTATTCTTTGAAATTTTCTGAGTATTTGAAAGTTTTTAAATGAGCTATAAAGGTTTGATGTTAATATCTTTTTTAAAAAAATTATTTATTCATTTATTTATTTATTTATTTTGGGCTGAGTTGGGTCTTTGTTGCTGCGTGCAGACTTTCTCTAGTTGTGGCGATGAGGGCTACTCTTCATTGTGGCGCGTGGGCTTCTCATTGCAGTGGCTTCTCTTGTCGCGGAACATAGGCTCTAAGAGTGCGGGCTTCAGTAGTTGTGGCTCACAGGCTCTAGAGTGCAGCCTCAGTAGTTGTGGCACACGGGCTTAGTTGCTCCGCGGCATGTGGGATCCTCCCGGACCAGGGCTCGAACCCATGTCCTGTGCATTGGCAGGCAGATCCTTAACCACTGCACCACCAGGGAAGCCCCGTTAATATCTTTCTTTTCTGGAAAAGAAGCCTTTTTTTGTTTTTTGGCTTTGGGTCTTCATTGCTGTGCGCGGGCTTTCTCTAGTTGCAATGAGTTGGGGCTACTCTTCGTTGCAGTGCGCGGGCTTCTCACTTCGGTGGCTTCTCTTGTTGCAGAGCACAGGCTCTAGGCGCACAGGCTTCAGTAGTTGCAGCATGCGGGCTCAGTAGTTGTGACAGGCGGGCACTAAGGTGCATGGGCTTCAGTAGTTGTGGCACGCGGGCTCTAGAGTGCAGGCTCAGTAGTTGTGGCACATGGGCTTAGTTGCTCCACAGCATGTGGGATCTTCCTGGGCCTGGGATCGATCTTGTGTCACCTGCATTGGCAGGCAGATTTTAACCACTGCGCCACCAGGGATGTCCCAAAAAGAAGCCATTTTTAATTTGCTTTTACTTTTATAAATAATTTAATCCTTAACACTTAGTTTCTCCCTCCTTTTTTTTTTTCATTAGCTTCTCTTTATAATTGATTTTATGGGTTTTGTCTTCCAGATACTCCATTTTTACTCTTTTTTTTTAAAACTAAGTATGTAATTAGTGTCCTTTTTAGGAAGTGATTTTTGTGTTCATCCTGACCAGTGGAGTAGGCATTTTTTATATATAGCCTAGCTTTTGAAGGAGCAATTCAATTGTCAAAGCTTTAGATTACTCCCATTACTTATTTAACCCAGAGGTTTTAATTTCATGCTCAATAGGAAAATGGCTCTCAACTCATTGATAATTTCTTTCCTGACTGCATATTTTCTTTAAGCTCAGGTTAAGTCTCTGTTCAACTTTTAGGTACTATGTGTACTGTATTAAGATTCACAAAGTGTCATTTTTTGGTTAAGAGGGTAGAGGGCAGAATATTGTTATTGTGGGAAACCTAGGGTTCTCCTATAAGAAGCATTCTAACCTATGAGTCTCGGTGGTGGTTATTGTTTTTTAACTTGTTTGTTAGTTGATTTTCCCAATATGAAGCATTTCCAGCTTTATTTCTATAGTATAAGTATGATGGGAAGAGAATTAGACAAGGAGTTACGGGAGTTATAGACCTAGTTTCTGTTTCCAACTTTGCTGCTAAGTAGGTTTATGATTTTGATGACGTTTCTTGAAGAATCATCCTCTCTGGCCTGTTTCCTTTTGTACTGAAAATTTGAAAATTTCTAAGGTCTCTTTTAGCTCTAATATTCTGGTATATTGTTCCTTTTTCTTTCTTCATATTTTATCTCTGTGTTTGCAAGGGTATTGTGGCAGACTGTGTACTGAATCCTCTTGTCAAAAATGTGTACATTTCTTTTCTTTTTAATAACAACAAAAAACCTTTCTCTTTTTTTTTTTTTTTTTTGCGGTACGCGGGCCTCCCACTGCTGCGGCCTCTCCCGCCGTGGAGCACAGGCTCCGGACACGCAGGCTCAGTGGCCATGGTTCACGGGGCCAGCCGCTCCGCGGCATGTGGGATCCTCCCGGACCGGGGCACGAGCCCGTGCCCCCTGCATCGGCAGGCGGACTCTCAACCACTGCACCACCAGGGAAGCCCCCTTTCTCTTTTTAACCTATTCACTTCCCTACTTTTTGTGGCAACAGGAACAACTTCTTTGTACTGAAAAATATGTTTCTTATAATTCCTCCTTTTGTATAATAAAATAGAAATGTGAAGTAAAGCAGTATGTCATATTGTGCTCGATAGTCTTCATTTGCCCCCCATTTTGTTTTTGGCTGTGCTGCGGCACGTGGGGATATTAGTTCCCTGACCAGGGATCGAACCCGTTCCCCCTGCAGTGGAAGCGTGTAGTCTTAATCACTGGACCGCCGGGGAAGTCCCTATATTCACTCTTTACCCTTCTCCATACTGCTTGTGCTCCAAGAAGCTGACCTTTATGGACTGCACGCTACAAGCTCCATTCTCTCTGGTATCCAGTAGGGTTTGGCCAGTGACAGCAGATGGGAGGAGAGTGAGGTCTGAGTATATAGTTTCTTGGTTCCCTCTTTGTAGGTTGGTAATTATGTTTGACCGTTGAGCAAGGTGGAGGTTAGGGGCACTGACACCCCCCCGCCCCCCACCGAGCAGTCAAAAATCCACATATAGCTCTTGACTCCCCCAAAACTTAACTACTAATAGCCTACTGTTGACCCATGTTGGAAAGCAGAGATATTGAATAATATTTTCTGAACCGAGAAGGAACTTTGAGACCAAAAAACAAAGCAGGCAACTCCATAAAGTGCATTTGTGAAGTTTGTTGTGGGTAACTTACATACAGGCAGGATAGGGTGGATGATGATCTGGAGGCGTTTGCAGCTGCACTACATGCTGCCATAAGGGGTATAGGGGAATTTAAAGGACCCAAAGCTAAAAATAGAATCTGACTACTATGTTGTAGTATGTATCAGAATTTCATTTCTTTTTAAGGCCAAATAATTGATTGTATGTACACAGAATATTTTTTTAATCTGTTTTTCTGTTGTTGGACTTCTGGGCTATTTCCACCTTTTGGCTATTGTGAATAATGTTGCTATGAACACTGTTCTACAAGTATCTGTTTGAATCTCTGCATTTATTTATTTATTTGGCTGTGTTGGGTCTTCGTTGCGGCATGCAGGATCTTTTCGTTGCAGCATGCGAGCTCTTCATTGCGGCGCGCGCAGGCTTCTCTCTAGTTGTGGTGTACGGGCCTCAGAGCTCACGGGCTCAGTACTTGCTTCACGCAGCCTCTCTAGTTGTGGCGTGCAGGCTCTGGAGTGCGCTGTCTCAGTAGTTGCAGTGCATGGGCTTAGTTGCCCTGCAGCATGTGGGATCTTAGTTCCCTGACCAGGGACCAAACCTGGTCATCTGCATTGGAAGGCGGATTCTTAAGCACTGGACCACCAGGAAGTCCCTGAATCTCTGCTTTTAATTCTTGTGGATGTATACTTAAGGTTGGAATTGCTGGATCACATGGTAATTCTATGTTTAACTGTTTTCCATAGTGGCTGCACTCTTTTACATTCCTACCAGCCGTGTACAAGGGTCCAATTTCTTCACATTTCTCCAGCACTTGTTATTTTCTGTTTCTTGTTTGTTTGCTTTTGTTTTTTTGATAATAGCCATCCTCATGGGTGTAAAGTGGTATCTAATTGTGGTTTTGATTTGCATTTCCCTAATGACTAATAATATTGAGCATCTTTTCATGTACTTATTGACCATTTGTATATCTTCCTTGGAGACATGTCTATTCAAATCCTTTGCCCATTTTTGAATTGGGTTGTTTTTTTCTTGTTGGAGTAGGTAGTTTTGAGTCAAAATACAAGGTTTCTTAGAAATGGCAAGGTGATTCCATGGATTTGAAATGGTATTTAGATTAGAAAAAAGAAACAAAAATGTCCATTTCCTTGATTAGGTAGCAAGGGTAGATTATAGATAAGTTTATGATTGGAGTCTTACTCTGCGGTTTTTGTTTTTGTTTTTTTGCGGTAAGCAGGCCTCTCACTGTTGTGGCCTCTCCCATTGCAGAGCACAGGCTCCAGACGCGCAGGCTCAGTGGCCATGGCTCACGGGCCCAGCCGGTCCACGGCACGTGGGATATTCCCGGACCAAGGCACGAACCCGTGTCCCCTGCATCGGCAGGTGGACTCTCAACCACTGTGCCACCAGGGAAGTCCTTACTCTGCGTTTTAATTAAATGTTTGCATTAAAAGGAAAATATTTAGGTGTTATATGTTTATGTAACATTGTAGTGAAATTTATGTGACACTATACAGTTTTTATTTGATTTATCACCGTTAGCAGCATTCTCTTATATTACCTTCCAAACAAACATTTATTCATAATTTGCTACTGTGCTCAGCTTTTTACAAGAATTTTCTCATTTAATCCTCCTCACAGTTCTTTGCAGTAAGTACCCCTGTTCTATGGAAGTACAAAGTTGCCAAAGTCAGAAACACAGGTCTGGCTGACTTCAAAATTAATGGCCAGTAAGAGGTCAAGTTAACTAGATTACCTTGAGTAAGACACTTAACTTTCTGGGCCTCAGTTTATTAAACAAAGCAGAACAAAACAGAATATACAACAATACAAACTTATCGATATGTTTAGTAGAACTTTAATTTGTGATGTTCTAATTTTGCTTTAGTTAAATCCTAAGGTTTAAAACATCTTCAAGTAAATAAGCGAAAGTCTTAAACAACAAAAAAGAAGTACCTGGGTAAATAGAAATTGGAGTAAAGGTAAAAAAGGCCGGAAAACATCCTGTGAAATATCTAATATTGCTGTCAGCCTAGGAGGTTTGTTTCTAGAGAGAATGTAAATATAGACAGATTGTTATAAAAGAGTATCAATAAAGATGTCTGTTGTTGTGAACACTAAAAAATTCCGCTGAAATTATTATTTATGTAGAAAGAGACTTCCTTTGGCAGAAATGTATATTATTCTTACAGATTCTTTGCTGTTGAATGAGACTCTGAGAAACATGTCATGGCCTCACAGTTGAGTTCTGACATGGAATTGTTATTACATTTTAATACAGGTACCTCGTTTTTCATGTCTGGAAATTGAGTATAGTGCAAATGAGAGTATTCGTTGGAGCATTTTAAAATATAAAGTTCTCTGCAAATGTAAGGTGACATTCTTATTAAATATTGATTCCTTCATTTTATGTTCACATATTTCTATATCACAGTAGGATTTAGAGCTTTTAATTTAATAGGGAAGTGCATAAAGTATTCTTTGTTCTATGGTACATATAATACATTATTGTTGATCAAAATTTTGTGTTTCCCTTATTTTTAAAAAATGTGTTTTTCCTGGGATTAGTCTCAGCTTTTGTAAAGTTAGGTTTAGTCAACCACTGCTTTTGCTATACATTCCCATGTTACAGCTTTATGAGCAAAGCAAACAGACTTAGCAATGAATGAATTAGACGGTTAGCAAATTACAAATGAGGATATGGTTGTAGGTTTACATAGGCCATTTAGGTTTGTTCTCTTGTATAGTTAGATTAACTCAACCTAATATCAGCTTTTGAATGGTTGGATATCGTTAAAAAAGAATTTTATATTGTATATATCACATATAGATATGGCATATAGCAGATAAAGAAGACTACATGAAACAGATATGTACACTTTAAAGAATAATTTTAAAAAGTGAGCCATATCAGGCCAAAAAGAACATTTACATCACCCCAGAAGTCCCCGATGTGCCCTTCTTTGATCACACAGCTTGTTGTGTGTTGGTTTGTTATGATTTCATACCTACTTGTTTATGGCTTAAGTGAAGTTGTTTTGATCTAAGGGTGAATTTGTTTACATTGGGGAGGCTGTGTCAAGATGATATCATCAAAGTTGTTGTGCTACCAAGTGCTTGTTGATGTGAACATATGGAGGAGTGACTATGTTGTAATGAACATTTAAACTTTAAATACCAAGAACTTGTGAGGACTTGCTGAGAGTGTTCAATCTGGGCAAGGCTACTCTTTGCTGATCTAAAATAACTCTCCAGAGACCTGCTGTGGCAAGGTTACTCTTTGCCAGCAGTGATGAAAACAGTGCAGTGGTCTTGTGAAGGAGATCATCTTGTCAGCCAGCACTGGTGCCTTCATTCCACTAGCATCCAGCTCTAGCAACAAGGGACTTCAGTTTGCTCTGGCAGCTCTTGGTTGGCTAAGCTGACTGTTCGGAAAACCAACTTATAGAAAGGTACACCTCAGCTCAATTTGGGCTTTATTTCTTTCATCTCCCCCTTGCCTGGAACAATAGTGTAATCATTTGAATCAACCACCCAAAGCAATCTACCATTGCTTTAGAGTATATTTCTTTATTGGCTTATTAAGAGACATTATCCTGTATGCTGTTGGCTTGTGACATATTATTATATAATTCCCGCAATTAACCTGTGTTAAATAAGTTATTGGCAAAGACAATCTCAGTCTCTGAGCATAATTTGATAAAACAATTTATCTCTTCAGGAGATAAATTATCTTCCAGAAGTTTGGTTATAATCGTGGTTATGTGTATCACTAAACACTTACTTTTGTCTGTTTTTGAACTTTATATAGATGAAATCTAACCATGTATATTCTTTTATGATATGCTTCTCCACTGAACATTATATTTATGAGACTTAACGGTGTGTTATTTGTAAAGCATTTGGGGGGGATGTAAATTTTCCAAAATTAATTTAGTAATTCCATTTAAAAAATATATTTTATTTTTACGTGAAATGTGTAAAAAAATAAAGGTACTCATTAATGACTATAACGTGGATCCCTGTTTATTCATTATCCACATTAGGAATTAGGACATGTTTATCCATTTAACTGTTGATAGACGTTTGGGTTGTTGCTAGTTTTGGTTATTACAAGCAGTGTTGCTATGAACATTCCTGTTCATATCTCAGAATACGTTTGAATTTTTCTACAGTAAAATTGCAGGGTTAAAGGTATTCATGTCTACAATTTATCAAGATAATGACAAACTTTTCTAAAGTGATCGAATCAATTTACACTTCCAACATCAAGTGTGAGAGTTCCCATTGCTTCACATCTTTGACAATATGTGGTGTTGTTGGACTTTTAATTTTACCAGTGTGTAAGGCAACCCTGTCACCTCAGAGCACAGGTGAAAATCCATTAACTCTAGAGAAGAGGAAAAGAAAAAGAAATCCTCAACCTCTGGGGGAGGGGCAGGAAACTGCCAGAAGCTGAGATCTTCAGAAGTCTACATCTGAGGAGAGACAGGGCCACTGAGAAAGCTCCATGCACAAGACCCAGTGACACAAGGTCACTGTTGAAAATTGTGGCTATCCCAGGACAACAGAGAACCCATTGCTACCAGTCTAGCATGCACCAAATAACAAGTACTCAGAGGAAAAATGACATATTACACACAAAAGAACAAAGGTAAGAGTTACAGCAAACTTTTCAGAAACGATGAAAGCCAATTTCTGTTGCTCTTCCTTCATTCCCGAATTTCCAAGTTTCCCTCCAGTATTTTTTTTTTCCATCTGAAGAACTTCATGTAGTTTTTTGGAGTGGGTCTGTGAGCAAATAATTCTCCTAGAATATCATGTTTTGACACTACATATCTTACTTAAATCCTGTAAAGAATGTTGTTTTTTTTTCTTTAGCAGGTAGTTGGCCTAGTTAGGTTCAGGCTGCAAATTCCAACCCACCTTTTATGGGTTGTAGTTCCAATGTCAGTTCAGTTTTCATAGCCTTTTCAGTACTATCCATATTTGTCCCTTTTGTGCCCCACACAGTGGCCAGTCTTGAACCTTGGTGGTGGTCTACCCCATATTAGATCCTTTGCTATGCTGCTTAGGGTAAGATCTACATGTGTACCTTGGAGGTGAGCTCAGGAGATCATACTGAACCTTATGGTTTCACTTTATTGAGCTCCCCTTCTTTGTGATATCCCCAACACTTACTTGCTCCCAAGGACCCCGCTTCTCGTGATTCAAACCTGAAATTTTCCTTTCCCTACCCTGTCGTATAATTCAACTACATCAGCCTCCTGGGTCTAGTGAACAGAGGATAGAAAAATAGAAGAGCTGCCCCAGTGCTCTTGGAGCACAGTTCCTCTGGTTAGAAAAGAATTTTTCCCTTCTTCTGATTTTAGATGACTTCCCAGCTGCTGGTTCCTCTGTAGGAGTGCTTTGTTGCTGGGATGGGAGAAAACAAAAAAAGACACACACAACACACACATACACACACACACACATGCACGCAAATCCAGGGAATTTCTCCCACTCTCTGTTACTCATGTATGTCCCTTTTCCCACTCATCAAACGAGAAATAAATGGCTCTTCTTGGAGATCTTTATGTCTGCATCCAGTGCATAAGTTTGGTGTCAGGCTAAGTTTGAATTCTGGCATGGAGAGACCAGAGGAAAAAATTTGGAAACTCACTTCCATTTCAGCGCTACCTTGAGATCTATTTCCTTTTCCATTCTGCCTGCTGACGTTTACTTTTCAGAGTCCTCAGATAGATATTCCATCCAGGGCTTTCAGTTGCATTCAGTGGGACAGACAGGAAGGAGTGTGCTCATTTCATCTTAACTGGAACCAGAACCTCTATAATCACTTTTTAAATACTTTTTGTTGTGAAAAATTAGAAACATATATGAAATTATGAAAAATGTCTTAATATACAATACAAAACCGCCATGTACCCATTTACCCAGCTTCATTATTTATCAACATTTGGCTAGTCCTTCATCTGTAACTTCCCACTCCCACTGTCACTTGACTTTTAAATGCGAAACTCTGATGTCATTTCACTTCATGTGGTTAATTTCTATAATTTTTGTGTGTATTTGAAAGGAATGTGTAATATACAGCTGTTCAGTGTTCTATTATATATGTGTCCATTACATTAAGTTGTTGATCATGGTGATAAAAATATATCCTTTCTGGTTTTTAAAATATTCCTTCTGATGCATTTTTTCTTATCCTGCACAATCCTTTTTGAAGTCCTGTAAGGTAATAATGTGTAGTTTTGTTATTCAAGTCTAATATATTGTGTTCCAGGGCGTTGAAATTTTTTTTTTGTGGCCTTGAATTTTTTGTTTAATTATTTTAAGCTCTTCTGGAAATTAACAATTAAGAACTTTAGGACTACATATGATGAAGATATTATTCCCATGATGTATTGTTATCATGCCAGTACATTACATATTTGAGTTCTAGCTTGAAAACCTTAAAGGTTTGAGAAGTGCATTTTTAGTTTTGACAATAGCCATTCTAATGAGTGTGAAGTGGTATATCACTGTGGTTTTGATTTGCATTTCCCTAATGATTAATAATGTTGAGTATCTTTTCATGTACTTATTGGCCATTTGTGTGTCTTCTTTGGAGAAATGTCTATTCAAGTCCTTTGCCCATTTTTAAATTGGATTATTTGTTTTTGTTGTTCAGTTGTAGGAGTTCTTTATATAGTCTGGATATTAATCCTTAATAGACATATGCTTTGCAAATATTTCTCCCCTTCTGTGGGTTGTGTTTTCATTCTCTTGATACTATAATTTCATGCACATAAGTTTTTATTTTGATGAAGTCAGTTTATTCTTTCTTTTGTTACCTGTGCTTTTGGTGTTCAGTCCAAGAAGCCATTGCCACATTCAGTGTTATAAAGATTTTCCCCTGTGTTTTCTTCTAAGAGTTTTATAGTTTTAGATCTTATGCTTACGTCTGTGGTCAATTTTGAGTTAATTTTTGCATAGGGTGTAAGCTAAGGGTCCAGCTTCATTCTTTTGCATGTGGACATGCAGTTTTCTCCACACTATTTGGTGAAAAGAGGTCTTCTCTTTGTTGAACGGTCTTGAAACCCTTGCTGAAAATCAGTTGACCATATATGTGAAGATTTACTTCTGAGTTCTCTATATTTTATGTCATTGGTATATGTTTGTCTTTATGTCATACCACACTGCTTTGATTGCTGTAGCTTTGTAGTTAAGTTTTGAAATCAGGAAGTGAGAGTCCTCCACCCTGTTCATCTTTTTTTTGAGATTGTTTAGGCTATTTGTGGTCCCTTGAGATTCCACATGAATTTTTAAAAAGAGTTTACTTTCTTTAAGAGTTATTTTATGTTTACAGCAAAACTGAGGAGAAGGTAGAGATTTCCCATATACCTTCTGCCCTTATGCATGGTTTTCATGTAGTTATTTTCCCCTTCTTGTTCTGCATTTCTTTTGGAGAAAATATTGGGAGATAGGAATGAGGCATCTGTAGTGTCTTAAGCTACGCCTGTTTGTTGTCTCGAAATCATATACATCATAGCAAACCTTAACCTAACACTTTATACTTTGATTTGATGATAAAGATTAAGTTTTGTATTCTGTGAGAGTTGACATTTAGAAAATTCCAAATGAATAATCAAATATTGGTTAGCAGCATATTACTGGATTATCCTATAATAAGAATTGTTTAAACAGAAACATTTTAAATGAAATTTTATGTTATATACTAAGATTTTGTGACTGCTGGTGTTGTCAAAAATATGGCAAAGTGACCATAAAATTTTTGAGGCTTAGATAGGGCTTGAAATTGAAATGTATCTTAATTTTGGATAAACCAAAGATGTTTAGGCAAGGTGGAGAGTAAAAAATGGTTTTCCACAGTGCTTCTTCTAGACTACTCTTCTTCCTCTTCACTTCTACACACTCTGACCTTTGCTTTGTGCAGTTAGTACTTTCTTGGCACTATTTTCTTTTGGAGCAGTGCTTAAACTGTCCTTACTGATAGCTGATATATTTTTTTTCACCCTGTAGTTTTCTAATGGTTCTTAAGTACATTAAAAGTATTTATTAACCATTAAAACTCCATGGCTACCTAATTTCCAAAAGTTGAATCAATAGTTGGAGATGTAGTTTTATGGAAATTTTAAATATTGAAAGAAGCTTACTCATCTCAACACATTAGCACATCCTAGTGGTCTTAGAAAATTTATATTGGTTATCATTATTTGTGTAGTTTCCTGGATGGTTTGTTTGCTTTTGTTTTAAATAGACTTTCTTAGGTTGATTTGTTCTTCTGTGCAGTTGTTCAAGGAAGGGAAACTGCTACTCTTCCATTCTTCCCTCATCAGACATGAGTTTCAGGTTTTATTATTGCAATAAAAAGGCTCTATGGAGATGGCTTCACAGGTGAATTCTATCAAACATTTAGAGAAGAGCTAACACCTATCCTTCTCGAACTCTTCCAAAATATAGCAGAGGGAGGAGCACTCCCAAACTCATTCTACGAGGCCACCATCACCTTGATACCAAAACCAGGCAAGGATGTCACAAAGAAAGAAAACTACAGGCCAATATCACTGATGAATGTAGATGCAAAAATCCTCAACAAAATATTAGCAAACAGAATCCAACAGCACATTAAAGGTATCATACACCATGATCAAGTGGGATGCAAGGATTCTTCAATATACACAAATCAATCAATGTGATACACCATATTAACAAACTGAAGGATAAAAACCATATGATCATCTCAATAGATGCAGAAAAAGCTTTCAGACACCCATTAATGATAAAAACCCTCCAGAGAGTAGGCGTAGAGGAAACTTACCTCAACATAATAAAGGCCATATATGACCAACCCATAGCCAGTATCGTTCTCCATGGTGAAAAACTGAAACCATTTTGACTAAGATCAGGAACAAGACAAGGTTGCCCATTCCCACCACTATTATTCAACATAGTTTTGGAAGTTTTAGCCACAGCAATCAGAGAAGAGAAAGAAATAAAAAGAATCCAAATTGGAAAAAAAGAAGTAAATCTGTCACTGTTTGCAGATGACATGATACTATACATAGAGAATCCTACATATGCTACCAGAAAACTACTAGAGCTAATCAATGAATTTGGTAAAATAGCAGGATACAAAATTAATGCATAGACATCTCTTGCATTCCTGTACACTAATGATGAAAAATCTGAAAGAGAAATTAAGGAAACACTCCCATTTACCATTGCAACAAAAAGAATAAAATACCTAGGAATAAACCTATCTAAGGAGACAAAAGACCTGTATGCAGAAAACTGTAAGACACTGATGAAAGAAATTAAAGATGATACAAACAGATGGAGAGATATACCATGTTCTTGGATTAGACGAATCAACATTGTGAAAATGACTCTACTACCCAAAGCAATCTACAGATTCAGTGCAATCTCTATCAAGCTACCAATGACATTCTTCATAGAACTAGAACAAAAAATTTTACTACTGTATGGAAACACAAAAGACCGCAAATAGCCAAAACAATCTTGAGAAAGAGAAATGGAGCTGGAGGATTCAGGCTCCCTGACTTCAGACTATACTACAAAGCCACAGTAATCAAGACAGTATGGTACTGGCGCAGAAACAGAAATATAGATCAATGGAACAGGATAGAAAGCCCAGAGGTAAACCCATGCACATATGGTCACCTTATCTTTGACAAAGGAGGCAAGAATATACAATGGAGAAAAGACAGCCTCTTCAATAAGTGGTGCTGGGAAAACTGGAATCTACATGTAAAAGAATGAAATTAGGACACTTCCTAACACCATACACAAAAATAAACTCAAAATGGATTAAAGACCTAAATGTAAGGCCAGACACTATAAACCTCTTAGAGGAAAACATAAGCAGAACACTCTTTGACATAAATCACAGCAAGATCCTTTTTGACCCACCTCCTAGAGAAATGGAAATAAAAACAAAAATAAATGGGACCTAATGAAACTTAAAAGCTTTTGCACAGCAAAGGAAACCATAGACAACACAAAAAGACACCCTCAGGATGGGAGAAAATATTTGCAAACGAAGCAACTGACAAAGGATTAATCTCCAAAATATACAAGCAACTCATGTTGTTCAATATCAAAAAAAACAACCCAATCCAAAAATGGGCAGAAGACCTAAATAGACATTTCTCCAAAGAAGATATACAGATTGCCAACAAATACGTGAAAGGACGCTAACATCACTAATCATTAGAGAAATGCAAATCAAAACCACAATGAGGTATCACCTCACACCAGTCAGAATGGCCATCATCAAAAAATCTGCAAACAATAAATGCTGGAGAGGATGTGTAGAAAAGGGTACTCTCTTGCACTGTTGGTGGGAATGTAAACTGATACAGCCACTATGGAGAACAGTATGGAGGTTCCTTAAAAAACTAAAAATAGAACTACCATATGACCCAGCAATCCCACTACTGGGCATATACCCTGAGAAAACCACAATTCAAAAAGAGACATGTACCACAATGTTCATTGCAGCTCTATTTACAATAGCCAGGACATGGAAGCAACCTAAATGTCTATCAACAGATGAATGGATAAAGAAGATGTGGCACATATATACAATGGAATATTACTCGGCCATAAAAAGAAATGAAATTGAGTTATTTGTAGTGAAATGGATGGACCTAGAGTCTAACATACAGAGTGGAGTAAGGCAGAAATAGAAAAACAAATACTGTATGCTAACACATATAAATGCAACCTATAAAAAAAAAAGTGGTTCTGATGAACCTAGGGGCAGGACTGGAATAGAGATGCAGATGTAGAGAATGACCTTGAGGACACAGGGAAGTGTAAGTGTAAGGTGGGATGAAGTAAAAGAGCAGCATTGACATATATACACTACCAAATATAAAATAGCTAGTGGGAAGCAGCTGCAGAGCACAGGGAGATCAGCTTGGTGCTTTGTGACCACATAGAGAGGTGGGATAGGGAAGGTGGTAGGGAGGGGATATGGGGATATATGTATACATATAACTGATTCACTTTGTTATACAGCAGAAACACAACATTGTAAAGTAATTATACTCCAATGAAGATGTTTTTTTAAAAAAAGGCTCTATGATATTTGTGTGTATCCGAGTGTGTATGTATTTTGAAAAAGTGAACTTCGGAGGTTCTTAGCTGGATGAAGGAATGTTTCACAGAGTTTCAGGAAGTTGAGTACTATGGGATATTGACCTGCTTTACCATAGCATCTTCATTTAGCAAGAATATGTACAGAAGTTCTGTGTCAAACCTAACATTTCTGTGAGATGATTCTTGTGCCTACAGTTACTGGTTTTTGTTTTTTGTTTTTTTTTTTTCCTGTTAGAGACTTCTGTTACTTAAATTAACTTTACATTCCCCAGATCAGTAAAATAGCTCTTTCTCTGCTGTTGAAAAATACTCACTTCTCAGAACAGAGTGAGCTGAAGTGTGAGCTTTCCTTATTTATGCTGTCATTAATGTCACTTTGAGGTATGAAAATGCATCTTTTCTAGATGTGAACATTAATCTTTACTGTATTTTGGCAGTCATCCTGGTGTCTTCATTGCAGAACTTTCAGTCTGATTCATTTCATCTAAAAGAAATGTATAGAGATGTTTTAAAAAATTTTGGCATAATTGAAATCTAATATATTATTGCATTTTTAGAAGTGTCATAGTTGTGCAGTAAAGATTATATTTCTGGTACCTTATCCCATTCCTCAGGTAAAATAACAAAGGCTTCTAAGATAATGCATTCGAAGTCTTTTGTAAAGAATGCTTAGCTTTTTCCTACCCTAAGTAAATCTTCCTTGGATCCTTTCTTATGCCCTTTCCACTTACCCACCTAATGTAATTTTTCCTTTGACTCTATGTTACTGTGTTCTTATAGCTCTTACCTTTTCTCCTGCGTTGCATTATGGTTATTTGAATAGTTGTTTTATGTCCACTACCAAATTATAAGGTGTTCTTGGGCACATTATGTCTTGCTCATCTTTGTGCCTCTTTCAGTACCCTCACAGTACCTTGCTCAATAAATAGCTAATGACTTAAATGAAATAATAACAATTGGACATTTTGGATTATATTAAATTTTCTTAAGCCAGTGAGGCTAATGTAGGATGTTATGTCATTAATAACCATTCAGGATGACTTTCTTCCAAAAAGTACAAAACATCCTTACATTTTGTTTTTCTGAAATGAACTCTTAAAGCCAGAAAGGATTTAGGTATAACCACCTGTGCCGTGCATCTCCCTGCATTATTAGAGAAGATAAGGTTTTTACTGGTCGCATAGCAGGATGGTAGTAGAGATGGAAAGAGGCCTTAAGTTTTCTGTATGAACTCTAGTGTAATTGAACATTAATATCTGTTATTACTGTTAGTAATAACTTCAGATTTATTAACCGGCACTCAGGTTACTAAGAAGCCTAAAATATACTTCATATCTTTAGATTTGCAGTCTCTTTGGCAAGTTGGCAGGTATACATGAAAATCATTTAATAAACAAGGTACCATAATATGGTACAGAATGTTAATTCTACAGGAATTCAGAGGAAGAAATCAAGAGCAGTAATTATTTTACATAGCTTTTATGGATGACATGGGATTTCATTTGCATCTAAAGAGGGCCTCGGGCTTCCCTGGTAGCGCTGTGGTTGTGAATCTGCCTGCCAATGCAGGGGACACGGGTTCGAGCCCTGGTCCGGGAAGATCCCACATGCCGTGGAGAAACTAAGCCTGTGCGCCGCAACTACTGAGCCCGCATGCCACAACTACTGGACCTCGCGTGCCTAGAGCCTGTGCTCCACAACAAAGAAGCCACTGCAGTGAGAAGCTTGCGCACCATAGTGAAAGAGTGGCCCCCACTCACTGCAACTAGAGAAAGCCCATGCGCACCAACGAAGACCCAACACAGCGAAAAATAAATAAATTAACTAATTAATTTAAAAAATAAAACATAAAGAGGGGCTGGTCAGAGGAGTAACACAGAAATAGTTTGTCATGTTAAGACATTTAGAAACAATAATAAAACCAAGCCAGAAACTTCACTATCCTCACTTCCAGTCCAATAGCCTATTATATAGTCAATGTTTTTATAATTATTAGGCATTATTCAAAATATTGTATTTCTTTTTAAATCTGTCTAATGCCCAAAGTATTGTATTAGGCTTTGTGCATTGTATTAGTTACAGTCCTCATGTTTGTGCTTTCATGAAGACATATAAGCCCAGTTTGTTGAGCTCTGTGGGTATATAAACTATGAATATGAAATCAATTTTGAAAATATTAATTACAATAATCCTTATAGTTTGCCCAAGGAACAACTTGACTGGCTAATCTGAAGCTACTTAATTCTGCTCTCAGAAGTCCATAAATCTTAAATTTAGCAATAGGAGATGCTCATTTTTTCCCTGTTATTTATTCTCCTATGTTCATTGCAACTATTGCTTTCGTAGATTGCATGTACTTTGGGGATAACACACACCCTTTGCAGAGAAGAAGTATTACAAATATCAGTGAAATAAATACACTTATTGATGTTTGCACTACTGCATAGTGTGTATTTAATAAGTTGTTCTAGGTTGTAGCTTTTTTTTTTCTTTTTTTTGCGGTACGCGGGCCTCTCACTGTTGTGGCCTCTCCCGTTGCGGAGCACAGGCTCCGGATGCGCAGGCTCAGCGGCCATGGCTCACGGGCCCAGCCGCTCCGTGGCATGTGGGATCTTCCCAGACCGGGGCACGAACCCGTGTCCCCTGCATCGGCAGGCGGACTCTCAACCACTGCGCCACCAGGGAAGCCCCTAGGTTGTAGCTTTCGTAAAATAAATTATGTAAAAGTACATACAAAAAAAGTGCATCCATCTTTGTTGTGAAACACTGAAGTAGCTATGTCCCTGTACTGCAGTTGAATTGGACACACTGTAATTTTTAGTATGTGTGAAGTGTAAATTTTAGCTTGTCTGAAGATGAAACACTTGAGGGGTATTTTTGAGAACTTTGTTACTGTTTAGATTAAATCATTCTTTTCAGTAATGTGATGAATGGATAATCAATTCAAGTATTTTAAAAGTATAACTAGCCATTAGAAAACAAAATATTAGATGGAAAAAATCTTCCCAGTCAGATCTGGTGGAGCTCAGTCAGATTGAATACGAAGAATATTGAAATGGTTCAGATTAAGGAAGTTATAGCCTTTTTGTTGTTTAATAAAAATAACATTCTACTCAAAGATAACATTGAATGAAATAGTGTTAATAATATTACATCTAACGTAAGCATACTATTTTATATCTAAAAAAATCTAGGTGAAAAAAATGCCGCCCCCACCCCCCTGCCTTTTATTTTTTTTTTTGCAAATAAGGAAAGATGAAGCCTAAGGACTGGGAATATTACTGGAACAAAAGAAAATAAATACAGCTTAATATTCTAATGGTCCTCAGAACACCAAAGGTGAACTCTTGAAAAGTAAACAAATATTATCAAACTTACTTAGATTTTTTATCTCATATAAATGGAAAAGATTGAGAATAGCAAGTACAGGGAAAGGAATAGCCTCATACACTGCTGGTGCTGTGTAAATTGGAATGTCAGTATTGAAGGGTAATTTGGCAGTATCTATCAAAGCAGAGGCAAACTATTATATATAGGATGGATAAACAACAAGGTCCTACTGTATAGCACAGGGAACTATATTCAATATCCTGTGACAAATCATAGTGGGAAAGAATATGAAAAAGAATATATATATATATATCTCTGAGTCACTTTGCTGTACAGAAGTAATTAACACATTGTAAATCAACTATGCTTCAATAAAATTTTCTAAAAACTTAAAAACGATCACACTCTTTTAACCTAACAGTTTCATTTTTAGATATCTGTCCCACAGATATACTTGAATAACAATGAATAAAAATAAATGCATAGGGAAAAAAGTCTCTGAGCTATATTTGTAATGCCAAAGTATGGAAACAACCTTACTGTATTAATTGGCAAATAGTTAAACAGTCATAGTGGAACAGTCATAGAATAAAATACTCTGTAGTAGTTAAAGAAGTATGTCTGTATATCCTTTGATGGGATATACAAATATGCATTCTTATTTTCCCTCTTCTTTCTTTTAGGGAGAGTGGTGGAATTTCAGATGTATGAAAAAGAATACATAGTTTCTTATGTATTTCTCTACAACAACATTTTCAACAATAAAAGTGTATTCCTGTATTATTATTGTAACAAAAATGCAAGTAGTCTTGCTTATTCCACACAAAAATCTGTATCATGTCCAGCAAAACAATATTCCCATGATTTTCCTTTATTTAGACTCTTCATTTATTCTCTTCCCCTAACTTGATTACACCCTGGGCAGAAGGAAAAGTGAGTGTGGATCCCTAGGTTCAATGACTCTGGCCATACAAAGCTCTTGAGAAATTCTCACTGGGGTGTAAGTTTGAATGAAATGACAAGGCAGAGGGACAAGATGTCACCATAGTCCAAGACCTTGGCTTTGAACCTTGGAAGTCCTTAAACTGGATCTTATCAGTACCTTGGAATTGGTTGGATTCAGAGAAGCTTCTTTAAACTGAGTAATATCATGGGAGATTAAAATTATAAACCAGATGGCAGATTGCCAATTTATTAATTTACCATAAGAACTAGAAACTCCCATCTTCTGAACAACATGTTCTCTCTTTGAAGGCAATGTAAATAGGAAGTACAAATTAGTGAGCATGGAAATAGAATAAAAGAGAGTTAAGTATATAATTAAGAAACTTAATGGCTGAGGCTCTGGTGGCCTACTGAATCCATTTCTATGGTTAGTATCCAGCTGCCACTGGGATGACTAGAGTGAATTCTTTTTTTTTTTTTTTTTTTTTTTAATTTTTATTTTTAGCTGCATTGGGTCTTCGTTGCTGTGCGCCGGCTTTCTCTAGTTGCGTCGAGCGGGGGCTACTCTTCGTTGTGGTGCGCGGGCTTCTCATTGCGGTGGCTTCTCTTGTTGCGGAGCACAGGCTCCAGGTGCGCAGGCTTCAGTAGCTGTAGCTTGCCGGCTCTAGAGCTCAGGCTCAATAGTTGTGGCACACGGGCTTAGTTGCTCCGCGGCATGTGGGATCTTCCCGGACCAGAGCTCGAACCCGTGTCCCCTGCATTGGCAGGCAGATTCTTAACCACTGCGCCACTGCCAGGGAAGTCCCTAGAGTGAATTCCTGTGGGCACTCCAGGTAGTGCTGATTTTATAATGTGGTTCTCAGAGAGCAAACATATTTCCAGGTTCATGGAGTGCACTGACCCATCAGCTATGTATACTAGCTGTGACAGGTGCTGTATCAGAGTCTAGAAATACAGATATAAAGGACACTCAGTCCTTGTTTTCTCAGAATCTTAGTTCATGTAGACTAAACACTTTGAAACGTTGAAGTTTTAGTTAACTGAGGTCCGAGTTTTGTTGATAGCCAAATTTAGGTAGATCTCAGAAATTTATTTTGGCCTCAGTATTAACAGATGTTGCTTTTAACAATAGTGCTGGGTAACAGTCAGAAATAGTACAGAAGAGGTTTATGTAGGCCAGTGTCAGGAGTGGAAGAGCCAAGCAGTTGTTCTATAAATGTGCAGTTGCTAGAGGTCATGAATACCAGAGGCATAATAACATAGAAAGTGCAAGCAGATATATTAAGTCAGGCTCAGGATAAGGTCTGGAATTCTCATAGTTTGGTAAGTTGAATCAGGATGTGCCAGTAATCAGAGTATCATGATATGAATTTGATTTAAGTAAGGCTTATCTTACTAGGGAAGTTTACCGTGATATGGGTTGATTGCTGAGACATTATTAGGCCTGAGCCCACTAATAGGGCTGGCAAATTACAGTTCTTGGCTGAGGAGGATGAAACATCAACCTGGGCCCGCCTTTATTTTTCTTCAAATGAAAAAGTTTGAGTAAAACTCTTCCCCCGGAGTAATCTTTAAATTTTATTTGCATCATCTAAATTTTTTAATAAACTAAAAAGGTACACATATTTTACATTATTTTAATTGGCATGCACATATTACCTTGTATTCTCTCTTTAAACTTCACTGAAGATGCTTGCATGAAATACTGTCTGTTTGTCTGGAAGAATACAAAAACATAGTTTTAAAACTGAAATAGTATGTCATAAAAATCTCCCTATCTTGAAAAAGCTTTTGACAATATTCAACACCCATTTATGATAAAGACCCTCCAGAAAGTAAGCATAGGGGGAACTTACCTCAATATAATGAACACCATATATGACAAACCCACAGCCAACATCATCCTCAATGGTGAAAAACTGAAACCATTTCCACTAAGATCAGGAACAAGACAAGGTTGCCCACTCTCACCACTATTATTCAACATAGTTTTGGAAGTTTTAGCCACAGCAATCAGAGAAGAAAAAGAAATAAGAGGAATACACATGAGAAAAGAAGAAGTAAAACTGTCACTGTTTGCAGATGACATGATACTATACATAGAGAATCCTAAAGACACTACCAGAAAACTACTAAAGCTGATCAATGAATTTGGTAAAGTAGCAGGATATAAAATTAGTGCACAGAAATCTCTTGCATTCCTATACACTAATGATGAAAATTCTGAAAGAGAAATTAAGGAAACACTCCCATTACCATTGCAACAAACAGAATAAAATACCTAGGAATAAACCTACCTAAGGAGACAAAACACCTATATGCAGCTATAAGACACTGATGAAAGAAATTAAAGATGATACAAACAGATGGAGAGATATACCATATTCTTGGATTGGAAGAATCAACATTGTGAAAATGACTCTACTACCCAAAGCAATCTACAGATTCAGTGCAGTCCCTATCAAACTATCAATGGCATTTTTCACAGAACTAGAACAAAAAATTTCACAATTTGTATGGAAACACAAAAGACCCCAAATAGCCAGGGCAATCTTGAGAAAGAACAATGGAGCTGGAGGGGTCAGGCTCCCTGACTTCAGACTATACTACAAATCTACAGTAATCAAGACAGTATGGTACTGGCACAGAAACAGAAATATAGATCAATGGAACAGGATAGAGAGCCCAGAGATAAACCCACACACATATGGTCACCTTTGATAAAGGAGGCAAGAATATACAATGAAGAAAAGACAGCCTTTTCAATAAGTGGTGCTGGGAAAACTGGACAGCTACATGTAAAAGAATGAAATTAGAACACTCCCTAACACCATACACAAAAATAAACTCAAAATGGATTAGAGACCTAAATGTAAGACTGGACACTATAAAACTCTTAGAGGAAAACATAGGAGGAACACTCTTTGACTTAATCACAGAAAGATCTTTTTTGATCCACCTCCTAGAGTAAAGGAAATAATAACAAAAATAAACAAATGGGACCTAATGAAACTTAAAAGCCTTTGCAAAGCAAAGGAAACTACAAACAAGACAAAAAGGCAACCCTCAGAATGGGAGAAAATATTTGCAAATGAATCAATGGACAAAGGATTAATCTTCAAAATAAATAAACAGCTCATGCAGCTCAATATTAAAAAAACAGACAACCCAATCCAAAAATGGGCAGAAGACCTAAATAGACATTTCTCCAAAGAAGACATACAGATGGCCAAGAATCACATGAAAAGCTGCTCAACATCACTAATTATTAGAGAAATGCAAATCAAAACTACAATGAGGTATCACCTCACACCAGTTAGAATGGGCATCATCAGAAAATCTACAAACAACAAATGCTGGAGAGGGTGTGGAGAAAAGGGAACCCTCTTGCACTGTTGGTGGGAATGTAAATTGTTATAGCCACTATGGAGAACGGTATGGAGGTTCCTTAAAAAACTAAAAATAGAACTACCATATGACCCAGCAATCCCACTACTGGGCATATACCCAGAGAAAACCATAACTCAAAAAGACACATGCACCTCAATGTTCATTGCAGCACTACTTACAATAGCCAGGTCATGGAAGCAACCTAAATGCCCATTGACAGACGAATGGATAAAGAAGATTTGGTACATATATACAATGGAATATTACTCAGCCATAAAAAGGAACGAAATTGGGTCATTTGTAGAGACGTGGATGAATCTAGAGACTGTCATACAGAGTGAAGTACGTCAGAAAGAGAAAAACAAATACTGTATGCTAACACATATATATGGAATCTTTAAAAAAAAAAGTGGTTATGAAGAACCTAGGGGCAGGACAGGAATAAAGATGCAGATGTAGAGAATGGACTTGAGGACATGGGGAGAGGGAAGGGTAAGCTGGGACGAAGTGGGAGAGTGGCATGGACTTGTATATACTACCCAATGTAAAATAGATAGCTAGTGGGAAGCAGCTGCATAGCACAGGGAGATCAGCTCAGTGCTTTGTGACCCCCTAGAGGGGCGGAATAGGGAGGTTGGGAGGGAGACTCAAGAGGGAGGAGATATGGGGATATATGTATATATATAGCTGATTCACTTTGTTCTAGAGCAGAAACTAACACACCATTGTAAAGCAATTACAGTCCAATAAAGATGTTAAAAAAAAAATCTCCCTGTCTCATATCTCACCCATCTCCCACCCCCACCGGCACTATTGCTATTACTATTTTGTGTGTCCTTCCAGAATTAATTAATAAGAACATACTCATTCTTGTTTCCCCTCTTTTTACATGAAAGGTAGCATACTATATATGTTGTCCCACACCTTGCTTTATTAAGATAACAGTATATCTTGAAAATCTTCCCAAATCTATACATAGTTTTTTCATTTTCTTTTTGTTGCTATGTGGTATTGCCTTGTATATATTGATATTTATTGTAGTGTAACCAGTTCTCTCTTGATGATCACTGGGGTGGTTTTTAGTCTTTTGCTGTTTGTTACAAGCCATGTTGCAATGAATGTTTGTGTGTGTAGTTTCAAAGGTGTGCAAGTATATCAATAGCATATTATATCAGAAGTGGAATTGCTAGGTCAATATATGCAGTTTATATAGGTGATTTTGATGGATATTACCAAATTGCCCTCTGTAGACTGTGCCAATTTACACATTCCTCAGCAGTGCCATTTCTACAGCATTGCCAACTAGTATGTTTTAAAACTTTTGGATTTTGCCAGCTTAATGAGTGAAAAACTGTTTGTCAATATAGTTTTAATTTGCATTGTCTTATTATGTGTGATATTAAGTATCTTTTCATAGATTATAGAGCCATGTTTACTTCTGTTTTTCAACTTTTTATATCTTTAGCCCAACTGTTATTTTGTGAAATATTATTTTAATACTTTTTAATGGTTATCATTTTTAATATTTATATTACATTGTATTCTGTCATTATAACATTGTTTATCTTTCTATAATTGGACACTTGATCTCCTTTTGAAGTGTGGCTATTATATTTATTTTTCTGCAAACAGTTTTGAAAAGGTTTCCCTCCCTTACGTTATTTATTTGGGAATCAAGAATTTTGGGATCTGTTGTAGGTTTTTGTACTAATTAGCTATGAGTAAACTACATAACTTATCTAGATCTTAGTTGCTTCCCCTGTAAAATAAGGGTGTTGAATTAAGTGATTTTCTGGTTCTGTGACCCTTTGAAAGTTACCAAAATCAATACATTAAGCATGATAGTTTAAAAATAATAGGTATAGAAACACAGCAGTGATATACTGTTACAGGTTTTTTGTTTTTTTTTTTAAAAAGCAACTTGTTCTGTTTCTTGTTGGATAGGTAACACTTTTCTTTGGTAACAAGATTATCTTTTACTTGCTTCTCTTGATATTTCTTGATTAGAAATACCTCTTCATCTTTTTTTCAGTTGCAATCAAAGCTATTTTTTTGAGGCATGCCTTTTTTGGGGAGAAGGATGGGGACTGTTAGGAAAGAGAAAAATGCACTGGTTTTGATTTAATTTAATCCATGTCATAAATGTGCATGTTAATCTTCATTACTGCATAACTGCTGCCAGTTGGCCTATTCAGTTTTCCAGACTCAGTTGGAAAGCTGATCTCCTTAAATCTGTTTAAACGGTCTCTCATCAAAAATTAACACATTCAACTAGTACACTATTTCTTCAGTACAAAGCTGAGAATTAAATTATAATAGAGCCTGTTCTCAGTGGGATAATTTTTTCCCTCTGTTTACTTGGCATCTATTGGAAATTACACTAGGGAAGATGACTAGATATATATTGATGTGTACTTTGGGGAATGAGATTAAAACCAGTGGTGAAATGAGATGTAGACAGTAACATTTGAATTACAACATCAAATGTAAGTGGAATGTTAGTATAACTCAGGACCTCCAAAGTTTAAAATTCTCTGGAGCCAAAGCATACAGATATGGATTCTCAAAGCTAATAAATCTTGAATATATGATATGGTCTTAGTCCCTCCCCCCGAATTGAAATAGATTAAATTTTGCCATACCTTTTTTCACCAGAGGTATGAGAACATTAAAGAGATAAAAGAAACCCTAAAGCTCCTGTAGGCAGTTCTCTCATCAATGGGTATACTCTTCTCTGAGGAGGAGAGATGAACTTCCTTTGTGCATAACTGTTTAGTAGTAGAGTTGAGACTAGATCTTGGGTCATTGGATTCCTATTCCATTTCACTTTCTACCATATTCCTTAGTGTTGTCATTATTTTAATTTCTTTCCCCTTTTTGTCTTCCACATCTCCTATGCAGTTAGATTTTTTTTTTTCCCCCACACCACATGACTTGCAGGATCTCAGTTCCCCAACCAGGGCTTGAACCTGGGCGCTCAGCAGTGAAAGTGCAGAGTCCTAACCACTGGACCACCAGGGAATTCCAATGCAGTTAGATATTGATGTATGTCAAACACTGATATCTGATAGTTTTGTTTCTCTTTGGAAAATTTTAATTTATTTTATTTTTGGTTTCTATACTTACCCATCTTGATCTAGGTGCTCATCACAATACTTTTGGTTATTAGCTGCCTCTGACTGTACTCATTACTTCCCTGTTAGCTCTCTCTGCCTATGGTTCTTTGTAGTTTATTCTATTCACTGCTATTAGATAGATTGGAATTCTTATTAAAATGTTTACATCATGATATTTTCCTTTTAAGGACTTCAGTGCCTCCCTGTTTGTTGTATATGTGATCAAGATTCTCAGTCCAGCATTCAAAGGATCTTCTCAAATGATCACGGCTTTCCTAGTTGATCATTTATATATTCTCCATATCTGATCAGATGTTGTAAACTTATCTTCCAGCCTTATACCCCTTGCCTAGTCCAGCTTTTGAACTGGTTATATTATTTGTCTTTCACATTGAGAACTTTCAAATGCTCTTTTCTTTCTCTTGTCAATGATGAATAATGTTTTCTCCAGATATGAATGTTTTAGTTGTGCTTGTCTTTGTTACAGACGAAAGCAATGCTATGTATGAACGCACTTGTGGGTTTGGAAAATGTTAATTTAAAAATGAATCAGAAGTTTACGGATGGAAGAAAACATAAAAGACAATCTCCTTGGTGCTGGAATTTGCTAGAATATGTGCAATAAAATGAGGTGATTTCTAGGATTGGAAGGGATGTAAGAATTGTGGTGCTGAAGCTTAGGTCATAGCATATAGGAGAAAAAATTAATTATTTTCCACTTTATCTTTAAGGGCAAGATTTAGCTCCAACTTTGGCATTGGACCTAGCTTGAATGAAGGAGGCTAGGAGAAAGGTTTACTTAAGAGATTATAGGTATAGGTCCCAGAGAAGAATCAGTAACCACCTCGGTGATGTTAGGAGACAGCTAAATAGTCTAACTTGACCTGAACCCAAACAATAAAAGAAATAGTTTTCTTAGTGTATTGGGGTTGAGAAATGTACTTAAATGTTCAGAGCCAGTACCTGTATAATTTGCAACTTGATATTTTTCATGTTAAAGTAAAATAGTTAAATATTTTAAGCAGCTGTAATGTAACGGGCTCTGTGTTAGACTGTGTGTTTTCAAAGAGGAAAAGAATAGTTTTGGCCTTAAAGGAAGCTCAGAACCAATTGTGTATGTTGGGGGTTGGGGGAGGCAAAGTTATGTATGAACAAATATGTGAATATGTGAATATGTGAATATACATACAACGTGCAAGGTAATTTAAATCAGGAAGAAATAAACTATGCTTTGAGAAAATCAAAGGGGAGAAGTATGGATACTTTGTGTGATTTGAATGAACTGCCACTACAAAAAGTCATGTAATCAAGAAGAAATATCTGTTTCTCCTTCAGTCACCTGTAGATGGCTTTACAGTGAGTTCTTTTGGTGTAGCACTTTAGTAAATTTCTCTGACATCCATGGCTGCGTCCTCAACAGAGTGTCCGTATGTCAACCCTGTTGGGAGTGGCCCGTTTACAGATTTATTCCTTTTTTGTTGCTCTGCAACAGCCCTTTAAGTAGTGACTGCTCCCTGTATCTAATGTCTCTTTACCCCTTAGTACTTAATTGCCTGTTGTAATTAATAATGCTGTATATTAAATTTTCCCTGTTTAAATTACCATGTGGTTTCTTCTAATTGTACCTTGACTGATGTATAAGGTTTATAAGTAGTAGTACTTTTCTCATCAGACTGTTCTGAGGATTAAATGGGATAATACATAGTATTGCCAAGTGTTTAGAATACTTTCTGCCATTAAGTACTTAGTATTTGTTGGTGGTGTTAATACTGTTATTATCATCATCATCACTGTCACTGCCACCAGCTAGGAATAACATTTCTACTTTTTGTCCACAGGATGTTTCGTCTTAACTCTCTTTCTGCATTAGCAGAGCTGGCAGTGGGCTCTCGATGGTACCATGGAGCATCACAGCCCACCCAGATCAGGCGACGGCTGATGATGGTGGCTTTTCTTGGAGCCTCTGCAGTAACTGCAAGTACTGGTCTCTTGTGGAAGAGGTGAGTGTTATCTGAGCATCCTGTTCCTGCATGTACTTTTATTCTTCCAGTTGTCTCTGTTATCTAAAAGGGATTGATTTCTGGCTTGACTTTGTATCGAAATTTCTTTGCTAAATCATTTGGCATTGATAATATTTGTCTATGAAATAAGATGTTTCAGGGAATTATTAGGCTACCATGTCAAAGCAACAAATAGGAAATATTCTGCTTCAAGGTCTGCTTCTCTTTTATAGGGTGAAAAAGAAGTTGGGAGGGGGTATAATAAACAAAGAGTCCATGGCTTTTTATTGGCTGAGTTCTTGTCAGGAAAGAAGAGGTGTCCTTCTTCCGGTTGGGCTCTGCTATCATCACAGAGTGTGAGAGCTCCCCCTGACTCTAATTGAGGCTTCTGTTTATTAATTTTTTACATTTCCCCCTTTTGACCAAGACCTTTCTCTGAAAGCATTGCTGATCAAGAATCAGGTTTTCTACTGTCAGTGAGTTTTCATATTTCAGTGCCAGGGAGGAACTTTCCTGCGTCTAATGTCTCATGTTGGAGAGGAAGTGCATAGATTGGAAAACTGTTGAGGTCACATTTGAGTAACAAGGAGGTGTAAGAGGGAGAACTCTCATGCACGTTTTATCTGAAGTTCACTGTTACCAAGATCATAGACATTGGAAATCATCTGAAACATTGTCATCATTAAAGGTTTCAGCAACACATTTCCAACAGGCCTTGTTCATATATCTTGGGATAGCTGTCTCATCAGATGTTGTCTCCTTCAATTTCAGGAAATCTTTGGTTTCAGGTCACCAGATGATGTGCAGGTCCAGTCAGGGTTTGGCACTTTCTTTAGGTTTGTGACGTGATTCTAATAGTCTCTTCCTTGGAGTTTGGCAGCACAAGGGTTGGTTAGCAGTACCCAATAGAGGCCTCTCCAGCAAGCTTGAAGAGAGTTCTTCTGGAGGTGTCTTTTCCAGTAGACAGAATCTCCAGGTGCAAGGTGTGATGCTTAAGGTCTTCATCTCCAAGCAGTGCACTGTGAAAAGATTGCTTTACCAAAGCATGATTATTTCTAATAGAAGCAATTAGGTCTTTGGAATATTGGAGTATCTCTTCTTTTATCAGTTGTGGGTCAGAAGAAGCAGGAGACAAGTGCATTGGGCATCCTATGACTGTTTCAAAGGGTGAGAGTTTATGAGTTCCAAAAGGGGTGGATCTGAGATTTAGAAGGACCAGTGACAGTGCTTTGGCCAAGGTATTTGTAGGGCCTCTACAAATTTTGCCAATAGAGTCTTAGTAATGCCTTTAGTCCTTTTCACTAAACCAGAGGGTGGTAAGCACAGTGAAGGTCTTGTAAAACCAGCCTAAATTACATGTTAAGGTTCAGTCACTAAATAGTTTAGGAGTTTGAAGGAATAGAGTCATTACCTTGGCTGAGTAAGTAGGGAAAATCTTTATAGAATAGATTATCAGTTTCAATCTCTAGTTAGCCCAAGGGGCCTTTACTGAACTTCCAGTTTTTTTCTTGCTGTTCATAATAGAATGAACACGGGAAGCCCATCAGATGATTTGTCTTCATGTAGAATTTTCTTTCAAGTGCAAGTTTTTATCTAAATACCTGTTTGTGATTCTTTTGGTCTCACATTTCTTCTTTCAGTGCATTTTTTGTTGTGGTGGTGGTAAAAAATATGTATAACATAAAATTCACCATCCTGCAGTATAATCTTTAAAAATTGTGAATCACTGTTTTGTATACCTGTAACTTACTGTACATCAACTATACTTCAGTTTTATACAGTAGGTTCTTATTAGTTATCTATTTTATATATAGTAGTGTGTATATGTCAGTCCCAGTCTCCCAATTTATGCCTTTCCCCACTTTGCCCCTTGGTAACCATAAGTTTGTTTTCTACATCTGTGACTCAATTTCTGTTTTGTAAATAGGTTCGTTTGTACCCTTTTTTTTAGATTCCATGTATAAGCGATATCATATGATATTTGTCTTTCTCTGTCTGACTTACTTCACTCAGTATGACAATCTGTAGGTCCATCCTTGTCGCTGCAAATGGCATTATTTCATTCTTTTTCATGGCTGAGTAATATTTCATTGTATATATATACCACATCTTCTTTATCCATTCCTCTGTTGATGGACATTTAGGTTGCTTCCACGTCTTAGCTATTGTAAATAGTGCTGCAGTGAACATTGGGGTGCATGTATCCTTTCGAATTATGGTTTTCTCCAGATATATGCCCAGGAGTGGAATTGCTGGATCATATGGTAGCTCTATTTTTAGTTTTTTAAGGAATCTCCATACTGTTCTCTGTAGTGATTATACCAATTTACATTCCCACCAACAGTGTAGGAGGGTTCCCTTTCCTCCACACCTTCTCCAGTATTTATTGTTTGTAGGTTTTTTGATGATGGCCATTCTGACCGGTGTGAGGTGATACCTCATTGTAGTTTTGATATGCATTTCTCTAATAATTAGTGATGTTGAACATCTTTTCATGTGCCTGTTGCCCATCTGGATGTTTTCTTTGGAGAAATGTCTCTTTAGATCTTCTGCCCATTTTTTTCTTGAGCTGTTTGGTTTTTTTTTTTAAAGAAATACTTTTTTTTTTTTCTCCCCACCATGTGGCATGTGGGAGCTCAGTTCCCTGACCAGGGATCGAACCCGTGCCTGCCCCCTGTGATGGAAGCACAGAGTCTTAACCACTGGACCTCCAGGAAGTCCCGGGTTGTTTGGTTTTTTGATAGTGAGCTGCATGAGTTGTTTGTATGTTTTGGAGATTAATCCCATGTCAGTCACTTCGTTTGCAAATTCTGTGTTGATTGATAGAAATTTAGGTTTCTCCCACATCTTGGCTACTGTGAATAATACTGCACTGAACATGAGAGTGTATATATCTCTTTGAGATCCCGATTTCAGTTCCTTGTGATGTGTAACCAGAAGTGGGATTGCTTAATCATATTCTAGTTAGAAAACTAACGTATTCTATTGTTAGTTTTTTGAGTATCCTCCATACTGTTTTCCATAGTGGCTGTATCATTTTACTTTCTCACCTACAGTGTACCAGCCATCCCTTTTCTCCACATGCTTGCCTACACTTGTTATCTTTTGGGTTTTTGTTTTTGTTTTTTTTTTTTTTTTTTTTGCGGTATGCGGGCCTCTCACTGTTGTGGCCTCCCCCGTTGCGGAGCACAGGCTCCGGATGCGCAGGCCCAGCGGCCATGGCTCACGGGCCCAGCCGCTCCGCGGCACATGGGATCCTCCCAGACCGGGGCACGAACCCGTATCCCCTGCATCAGCAGGCGGACTCCCAACCACTGCGCCACCAGGGAGGCCCTGGGTTTTTGTTTTGTTATTTGTTTGTTTTTGAGCAAAGCCAGGTGTGAGGTGATATCTCATGGTGGTTTTGATTTGCATTTCCCTGAGGATTATTGATGTTGAACACCTTTAATCAGGTTATTTATTTTGTTGCTATTGTGTTATAAGAGTTCCTTTTGTACATTTTAAATATTAACCCTTTATTAAATATATGGTTTGCAAATATTTTCTTCCATTGTGTAGATGGTCTTTTCATTTTGTTGATTATTTCCTTTGCTCTGCTGAAGGTTTTTAGTGTCATATAATCCTGCCTGTTTTTGTTTTTGTTGCCTGTGCTTTTGGTGTCATATCCTTTATATTTAAGGCTGAATATTATTCTATTATACAGATATACCATATTCCCTTTATCCATTTATCTATCAATATACATTTGGGTTGCTTCCACGTTTTAGCTATTGTGAATAATGCTGCTATTAACATGAGTGTGCAAAAATCTCTGAATGACCCTGCTTTCAATTCTTTTGGGTATATAACCAGAAGTGGGATTGCTGGATCATATGTTAGTTCTATTTTTAATTTTTTGAGGAACCTTTTCATGTAGAACTTTTCATGAATTTCATTGCTGTTGGTTCTGCTAAGCTTTATCTGAAAATCTTTATTTGTTTAATATGATGGACCTTCTTGATTGATAGATTTTTTTTTTTTTTTTGCATATCCAGGGCCCTTGCACAATCTCCACCATCTGTAAACAACCTAAAGAGTGAACTTGGTGATAAAGGGAAGAGTAAAGATGAAGGGGAAGATTGTAACCACGAAAAAAAGGCTTCAGGTATTTGTCTTGAGCCTTATCCAGAAGAGAAAAAGAAGAAACGTTCTGGATTCAGAGACAGAAAAGTATGGAACACAGTCTTATAAATTAATTAGAACTATAGTTAATTCTATTTTAGAATAATGCTGTTGAGTCTTTTATCATATATTTCAGATGGTTTATATTCACTTTGAAGTTATTCACCTCTTTGCTATTTTCCATCATGTTCTAAGGCAAATGTACTCTTTGAATGTGAAGTTAATTGGGATAGTGAAAAGAACCTAGGATTGGTAATCAGAATTAGCATGTATTTTCTTTGTTCTTTCAATTCAACCACCTAAGGTGATTATTGCTTTTTAGATCTTTCTGGTGCTGAATGTTTTCATATATGTGAAGTTGAGTCTGATATACTGATTTGTCATGATGCCAAATTGTAAAGGCAGAATAAAATCTCTTGGGAAATATACAAATATTTCCAAAAAATCAACTAATTTTGAGGACAGCATAAACTCAACATAATTCCAGCATTTTATATCTTTAACACAATATGCTGTTATACAGTTTTACCTGAGAAAAGTTTAGCTTCTCTGTAATAATGCCTATGATATTGGGCATTTGAATTCAGCAGACCAGTGATGAAAAGTCAAAAGGTTGAATTTCTTAGACATTTTGTGTGTTAACATTGAAATTCAGGGAATTACCTTTACTTGCTAAAATATAGCTAATCAATGCAACAAGATAATTTGAGTTACTTTGTGTGTGTTGGGGGGTGTATAATTGCAAGCAAGAGAAATTTGGATCTTCTGTTTATTTGGATGAAGCTATTAAATATGTCTTCTCATTTCCCAAATCCACTTCTGATTAAACTGAATTTGAACAAAAGTTATGTATCACAAGTTAATTATCTATCATGCCATTTTTTCCAAAATGATACATTTATTTAATCTTTTGCCCTGAGTGAATTTGAGGAAAGTTCAAATTTATCTTGCACAATCAGCTTCACTGATAGTCAAACTTTACATTTTACAGTGTTGGGCAAAAATGACCCAAGTAAATGTTTATTTTTGAATCTTCTATTTTCTCCTCCCGCTTTCTGCTTAGCAGATGACTATATCTTATGCTTCACAGAAAAAATGAAAGCTATCAGTGTAATTTACTTAATTAGTAGCTCCCAGAGTTATAAAACCTTTCTAATCTATATCTGAAATAGTTCTTATTTCTTTCACTAAAGTCTCAGTGAATGGGTAACCATTCCATGTGTCATTTTGTCTCTCCAAGAACCTATTTAAAAATGTACTCTTTTTCTATCCCGTTTTTTTTTTTTTTTTGAATTTTATTTATTTTTGGCTGCGTTGGGTCTTCATTGCTGTGCGCAGGCTTTCTCTAGTTGTGGCAAGTGGGGGCTTCTCTTGTTGTGGAGCATGGGCTCTAGGCGTGCAGGCTTCAGTACTCGTGGCATGTGGGCTGAGTAGTTGTGGCTTGTGGACTCTAGAGCACAGGCTCACTAGTTGTGGCACATGGGCTTAGTTGCTCCACAGTATGTGGGATCTTAGCGGACCAGGGCTGGAACCTATGTCCCCTGCATTGGCAGGCAGATTGTTAACCACTGCACCACCAGGGAAGCCATATCTCGTTTTTAAGAATTTTGTTTAATTAAGAAAAAAAAATTTTTTTGGCCGCACCTTGTGGCACGTGGAATTTCCCTGACCAGGGATTGAACCCACGTTCCTGCAGTGAAAGGGCTGAGTCTTAACCACTGGACTACTAGGGAAGCCCCCAACTTCATTTTTTCGCATGTGGATATCCAATTTTCCCAACATCATTTGTTGAAAAGGCTGTCCTTTCTCCATTGAATGGTTGTGGCACTCTTGTCAAAATCATTTGATGATGTGTCTGAGGGTTTATTTCTGGGCTTTCTTTTCTATTTGTCTGTTCTATATGATTGTCTTTGTGCCAGTACCACATTCTTCTTATGACTGTAATAAGTTTTGAAATCAGGAAGTTGGAGTCCTCCAACTTTGTTCTTCTTTTTCAAAATTATTTTAGGTCTTTGGAGTCCCTTGAGATTGCATGGTGGACGCATAGGTTGTTACCGTAGCTTGGCAATTGTGAACAGTGCTGCAATGAACATGGAGTACAGATATCTCTTTGAGATGCTGATTTCATTTCCTTTGGATATATACCCAGAAGCTGGATTATTGGGTCATATGGTTCTTTTTTTTTTTAATTTATAAATTTATTTATTTTATTTATTTTTGGCTGTGTTGGGTCTTCATTGCTGTGCGTGGGCTTCTCATTGCAGTGGCTTCTCTTGTTGCAGAGCACGGGCTCTAGGCATGTGGGCTTCAGTATTTGTGGCTTGCGGGCTCTAGAGCACAGGCTCTAGAGCCCAGCCTCAGTAGTTGTGGCACACAGGCTTAGTTGCTCCGCAGAATGTGGAATCTTCCTGGACCAAGGCTCGAACCTGTGTCTCCTGCATTGGCAGGTGGATTCTCAACCACTGCGCCACAGGGAAGCCTAGTAGTTCTATTTTTAATTTCTTGAGGAACTTCCATAATGTTTTCCATAGTGACTGAATCAATTATGTTCCCACCAACAGTGCAAAAGTGTTCCCTTTTCTCCATACCCTCACCAACACTTGTTACTCTTATCTTTTTAAAAAATTTTTCATTTTATATTGGAGTATAGTTGATTAACAATGTTGTGTTACTTTCAGGTGTACAGCAAAGTGATTCAGTTATACATATATATCTACTCTTTTTCAAATTCTTTTCCCATTTAGGTTAGTACCGAATATTGAAAAGAGTTCCCTGTGCTATACAGGGAACTGTAAGTCCCTGTTGCTTATCTATTTTAAATATAGCAGTGTGTACATGTCAATTCCAAACTCCCAGTCTCTCCCTCCCCCCAACCCTTCCCTGCTGGTAACCATAACTTTGTTCTCTAAGTCTATGAATCTGTTTTGTAAATAAGTTCATTTGTGTCATTTTTTTTTAAGATTCCACATATAAGCGACATCAATGATATTTGTCTTTCTCTGTCTGACTTACTTCACTTAGTATGATAATCTCCACGTCCATCCATGTTGCTGCCAGTGGCATTATTTCATTCTTTCTCATGGCTGAGTAATATTCCCTTGTGTATATGTGCCACATCTTCTTTATCCATTCATCTGTCGACGGACATTTAGGTTGCTTCCATGTCTTGGCTATTGTAAGCAGTGCTGCAGTGAACATTGGGGTGCATGTATTCTTTCAAAGCATGGTTTTCTCCAGATGTATGCCCAGGAGTGGGATTACTGGATCATATGATAGCTCTATTTTTAGTTTTTTAAGGAACTTCCATACTGTTCTCCATAGTGGCTGTACTAATTTATATTCCCACCAGCAGAGTAGTAGGGTTCCCTTTTCTCCACACCCTCTCCAGCATTTGTTTTTGGACTTTTTGATGATGGCCATTCTGACTGATATGAGGTCCTCATTGTAGTTTTGATTTGCAGTTCTCTGATAATTAGTGATGTTGAGCATCTTTTCATGTGCTTTATGGCCATCTGTATGTCTTCTTTGAAGAAATGTCTATTTAGATCTTCCACCCATTTTTCGATATTTTTTTCCCCGTGCCATGCAGCTTGCGGGATCTTAGTTCCCCGATCAGGAATTGAACCTGTGCCCTTGGCAGTGAAAGTGTGGAGTCCTGACCACTGGACCACCAGGGAATTCCCTGTTTGTTTTTTTGACAGAGCTGAATGAGCTCTTTGTATATTTTGGAGATTAATCTCCGGTTGGTCACTTTGTTTGCAAATATTTTCTTCCATTCTGTGGGTTTTCTTTTCATTTTGTTTATGGTTTCCTTTGTTGTGCAGAAGCTTTTAAGTTTAACTAGGTCCCATTTGTTTATTTTTGTTTTTATTTTTATTACTCTAGGAGGTGTATCAAAAAACATATTGCTGCAATTTATGTCAAAGAGTGTTGTACCTATGTTTTCCTCTAAGAGTTTTATAGTGTCCAATGTTACATTTAGCTCTTTAATCCATTTTAAGTTTATTTTCGTGTGTGGTGTTAGAGAATGTTCTAATTTCATTCTTTTACATGTAGCTGTCCAGTTTTCCCAGAACCACTTATTGAAGAGACTGTTTTTTCTCCATTGTATATTCTTGCCTCCTTTGTCTTAGATTAATTGACCATAGGTGCGTGGGTTTATTTCTGGGTTTTCTATCCTGTTCCATTGATCTATATTTCTGTTTTTGTGCCAGTACCATACTGTTTTGAGTACTGTAGCTTTGTAGTATAGCCTGAGGTCAGGGAGCCTGATTCCTCCAGCTCCGTCTTTTGTGTCTCCACACAGGTCTTTTGTGTCTCCATATAAATGTAAAAATTTTTTGTTCTAGTTCTGTGAAAAATGCCATTGGTAAATTGATAGGGATTGCATTGAATCTGTACATTGCCTTGGGTAGTATAGGCATTTTGACAATATTGATTCTTCCAATCCAAGAATCTTCTTTCTTAATGTAGGCATTTATTGCTATGAATTTCCTTTTAGAACTGCTTTTGCTGCATCCCATGTTTTTTTTTTTTTTTGCGGTACGCGGGCCTCTCACTGTTGTGGCCTCTCCCGTTGTGGAGCACAGGCTCTAGACGCGCAGACTCAGCGGCCATGGCTCACGGGCCCAGCCGCTCCGCGGCATGTGGGATCGTCCCGGACTGGGGCACGAACCCGTGTCCCCTGTATCGGCAGGCGGACTCTCAACCACTGCGCCACCAGGGAAGCCCCATCCCATGTTTTGATATTTTGTGTTTCCACTTCCATTCCTCTCAAGGTACTTTTTGATTTCTGTTTTCGTTTCTTCCTCTACCCATTGGTTTTTCAGGAATGTGTTGTTTAATCTGCACATTTTTGAATTTTCTAGTTTTCTTCTTTTTGTAGTTGAACTTTAGTTGCATACCATTCTGGTCCAAAAAGATACTTGATATGATTTCAATCTTCTTAAATTTATAAAGCCTTGTTTTGTGACCTAACATATGATCTCTGCTGGAGAGGGTCCCATGTGCACTTGAGAATAATGTGTATTCTGCTGCTTTTGAATGGAATTTTCTGTAAATGTCTTCGAGTTCATCTGGTCTAATATGTAGTTCAAGTCCAATGTTTCCTCATTTATTTTCTATTCAGATGATCAGTTGTTCAAAATGGGGTATCAGGGCTTCCCTGGTGGTTGAGAGTCCGCCTGCTGATGCAGGGGACACGGGTTCATTCCCCGGTCTGGGAAGATCCCACATGCTGCGGAGCGGCTGGGCCCATGAGCCATGACTGCTGAGCCTGCGCGTCCGGAGCCTGTGTTCCGTAGTGGGAGAGGCCACAACAGTGAGAGGCCCGCGTACCGCAAAAAAAAAAAAAAAAAAAAAGGGGTATCAAACAAAGTTCCCTACTGTTATTATATTACTGTCTTTTTCTCCCTTTAGTTCTATTAATATTTGCTTTATAAATTTAGGTTCTCTCATGTTGGGTATAAAACTGTTTACAAATGTTTTATCCTCCTTATGAATTGATCTTGTATAATTATATTATTCTCTTTTTTGTCTCTTGTTACAGTCTTTGGCTTAAAGTTTATTTTTTCTGATATAAATTTAGCTACCCCTGATTTCTTTTGGCTTCTGTTTTCATGGAATATCTTTTTCCATTATTTTCGTCCAGTCTGGGTGTGTCCTTAAAGCTGAAGTGAGTCTCTTGTAGGCAGCATATAGTTGGATTTTTTTAAATTCATTTAGCCACTCTGTGTCTTTGATTTTAGAGTTTAGTCCATTTACATTTAAGGTAATTGTTGATGAATGTGGACTTATGATTGCTATTTTGTTATTTGTTTTCTTGGTGTTTTGTAATTCCTCTGTTATTCTCTTCCTTGGTGATTTGATGATTTTTTGCAATGATATGCTTAGATTTCTTTTCGTCTTTTGTGTTTCCAGTATAGGCTTTTGCTTTGTGTGTACCATGGGGTTTACATAAAACACCTTATATTTATAACAGTGTATTTGAAGCTGATAACTTCCAACATATACAGAAACTCTATTTATATACTCCCCCCCCATATTTTATGTTTTTCATATCACAATTTATATTTTTTATATTGTATGTCCATTTTTAAATTATTGTAATTATTTTAATACCTTTTCCTTTTACCTTTCATATTAGAGTTAGAAGTGATTTACCCACTACTATTAAAAATTAGAGCATTCTGAATATATTTACCTTTAACAGTTAGTTTTATATCTTGATATGTTTTCCTCTTAATAATTATTACATTTTTGTTTCTGTTTGAGGAATTAATTAGCTCTTTAACATTTCTTGTAAGATTGGTCTAGTGCTGATGCAGCTCCCTCAGCTTTTGCTTATCTGGAAATGTCTTTATTTCTTTTTCAATGCCGAATCATAACTTTGCCAGGTAGAGTTTTCATGGTTTTCAGATTTCTTCTTTTAGCACTTTGAATATGTCATCCCCTTACCTTCTGGCTGCAAAGTTTCTGCTGAAAAAATTTGCTTATAGTATAATGGGAGGTTCCTTTGACTACAACAAGTTGCTTTTCTCTTGCTTTTATGATTCTCTCCTTGCCTTTAACTTTGACAGTGTGTGTTTTTTTGGATTCATCTTCTTTAGAACTCTATAGGCTTCCTGGATCTGGATGTCTCTTTCTTTCCCCAGATCAGGGACGTCTTCATCATTATTTCATTGAATAAGTTTTCTGCCCCCTAACAGAGTCTGCATCTCAGTGCTGACTTCCCTTCACATGAGCCCCCTAAGCCATCAGGGGAAACTGATGAAAAATGGGGGTTGAGAGAGGCTCCATCTAAGCAGACTCAGAGTGGGGGTAGATCAGGACCCTTGTCTCTGGAGCTACAGCTGTGGGTAGGAACAAGGGTCTTGGATGCAGTAAAACGCCCAGGGCAGATAGTGTGAGCCCAGCTGGGTTGCGCGGCATTAGGGTAGGGTCACTATGCACAGGGTGGGGGTGTGGGGAGGGAGTTTTGGCTGGCTGGCTGAAGGCATGGATCTGGGAAGTGCCAGCCACCTGGCCTATCCACCCAGCCTATCCGCCCTGCCATTTCTCAGAGTAGTTGGTTGCAGCTACTATTTGGCTACTCTTGTGCATTTCGTTTAGGAAATATGCTGAATTTTGATACAAGCAAGTCTGGCTGTTTTAGTGAAGACAGCTGTCTTAACATCATGAAACTTAAGAATGTTTTAAGTAGATGATTGAATATAACTATTATAATTTCCTGAGTAAATCTTTTCACCAGGCTAAACGTTCCAAAATTCTTCAACAGTTTTCTATATATCTTAGCTTCCAAGCCTTTGTTATCTTGGATGCTATATTTTAAACCCTTTATATAATAGTTGTTAGTGTTCCTTTAACATGACTACTTAAAAGGAGGCAGCTCCATATCAAATTTTGTGATATGGTCTTTAAGATACATTGCTAAGTGAAAAAAAGCAAAAATATACTATACAGTATGTCTATACTAAACTCTACCAGTGCAGGAATGGAGAAGGTCTATCTCCTCAACCTATTATTTCAAACTAAAACTAATTAATGATATTCAGCAGCATATTTTTTTGGTAACAATCAAGGATCTGATTTTCAGTCTGTAAATCATTGACTTTTAAGTTGTTATTTTTCTACCTTTATCTTATATATGATTGACTTTTTAGTTTACAAAGCCATCTTTGGCAGTAGCTGTAGCCCATACCCTAAATACTGTAAAGTGATTATTTTTTGTTCTATAGCTGGTATGAGCCAGCAGATAGTTGTAGTTAAATATAAAATGCCTTTGATTTAAGACCCGTAGCTAAGTCTTAAGGCTGCTAAGGGGTTGAAAGGCTGCTAAGCGAGGGATCCCCAACCCACGGGCCATGGACTGGTACTAGTCCGTGGCCTGTTAGGAACCGGGCCTCACAGCAGGAGGTGAGCAGCAGACGAGTAAGCAGAGCTTCATCTGCCACTCCTTGTCGTTTGCATTACTGCCTGAACCATCCCCCCCATTGCTCTCATTACTGCCTGAACCATCCCACCCCTCCAAGCTTTTTGTGTCTCCCACAAAAGTGGTCCCTGGTGCCAAAAAGGTTGGGGACTGCTGTGCCAAGGGACTGCTTAGTGTGTTTGCCACATGCCAAATCTATTGAAAATTTTTCTGAAATCAGTATTCAGACTTTAATGCAAATTAGCATTAGAAAGGTTCCTGTCCTGTATAGTTACAAATTATATTCCTTTCTTAGTGGTTGAAAGCACATCTTGTAGTGGAATTAAGACCATTTTTAAGCAGCTGCCATCAATGACCTTAAAGTGACCATCTAGCCAGAAATGACAGTTACACTAATAGCTGTGTTAATAAGGTAAATTAAAACATTAATAATGTTTTTTTAAATATAGTGAATTGCTTTATAGACATTGAATTCACTGGATTTTTAGATCGTATTGCCTTGACACATTTTCTAACCAGTTATTTATAAGATACTATTTAATGTTGGTTAACTCAACAAATAAAATTCAGGTATGAGAGACATCTTTTCACCAAAGTACTGTGTAGGCTGTAGAAGAATATTATGCAGAAGATATAGTATTTTGTATGTTTCGTGTACAGAATGGGGGCTTGGGTGTGGATAAGGAAACAGGCTTTTATATTAACATTATAATCTTTTAATTAAATGTATGCCATATATAATTTTGTTCCTATTTAAATATTTGCTTGTGTTCTTCCCAAGTCTACTCTTTTCTAAATGTGCTATATTTAAATGTTCTCTGGAAGTCTACATTTTAAAATTAATTAATTAATTAATTAATTAATTTGGTCGCGCTGCATCTTAGTTGCAGCAGGCAGCCTCCTTAGTTGCAGCTCACTGGCTCCTTAGTTGCAGCAGGTGGGCTCCTTAGTTGCGGCAGGTGGGCTCCTTAGTTGCAGCTTGCCCGCTCCTTAGTTGTGGCACACAGACTCCTTAGTTGTGGCATGCGAACTCTTAGTTGCGGCATGCATGTGGGATCTAGTTCCCTGACCAGGGATCAAACCTGCGCCCCCTGCATTGGGATCACAGTCTTATCCACTGCGCCACCAGGGAAGTCCCTGGAAGTCTAATTTTTTAATCAAAAGTAAAAGTCTTATTGCTTCAGACCTGTTGATAGTTGAGTTTCCATGATATGTAATTTTATTTTTTTGTGCTATTGTGTAATGTACTTTCTGTTTGAAGGACTGTTAGCTATTCAGACCTGTGAAGTCCCATGTCTGTTTTGTTTTTGAATTCAAGAAATTGCATGGAAGTAAAAAGTGTAAAATCAGTCCCTTTTTAAAAACTTGGTAGGTATTTAAAAAATGATAGGCTCCCATATATATGGTATTATACTCTTTTACTGAGACCTTTTGAATTCTTTTATGACATTTTTCAATTTTGCTAGCTTTCAATGATTTAAGAAATTAGGAAATATTAAAAATTCTGAAGAAGACTTATACAAGCATTGCCTCAACTGGAGTATGAATCGTATATCACAAGTTTTTGAAACGCAAGTAATTTCTAATATAAAAAATTCAGTTAGAGAAAAAAATCATATAAAATTGCCCCCAAATAAGAGAATATACATGAAAATGAAATGCTTAATACAGTAACACTCTCTGAATTTCCAATTTTAGGTGATGGAATATGAGAATAGGATTCGCGCATATTCCACACCAGACAAAATCTTCCGATATTTTGCCACCTTGAAAGTAATCAGTGAGCATGGTGAATCTGAAGTGTTTATGACACCACAAGATTTTGTGCGATCCATAACACCCAATGAAAAACAACCAGAACGTAAGTTGCTGTTGAAAAATAAGATTGTGATATTTATTTCTTGATATGCTTCTTTGTTTCTCTATGTATTGCCTAAACTGTATAAGTCCATGTAATAATTATATTCACTGTGTAGCTACTGAATGTTAGGTATTATGCTAGGCTTTAGGAGTAGAAAAGAGGAGCCTATAATCTAAAACGCTAAGGAGATTATACACCTCTGGCTGAGAGTCATTGCTTGTAATTAGATTGTTCCTGAAGGCAATGGATTACAGTTGTGACTGCTGTCAAGTTACTCTTTGGTGGGATAGACAGAGACAGTAACAGGTAACTTCAGGAATGTGGTGATTTGTTAAAGAACAGGTGCTATGGCAGTATAAAGAAGGGACCTTAACTCAGTCTGGAAGTTTAGAGAATGGTTCTAGAGAATACATCTAAGTTTGAATAAAAGTTAGACAAACAAAGAATAGAGGAAAGGATGTCTCATTTAGAGGAAATGGCTGAACAAACAAGTTGTGAGGAAAGAAAATAAAGGGCTTAAATTATAAGTTAAAGGTAATTACTTACAAATGTATATGGGAGACATGGTGGAAAAAATGACAGAGTAGGGAGCTCAAGAATCAATTCTTTCACTGAAGCAATCATTATGCTGCCCAAAATGGATGGAATCAACTTTTTTTGGATCACTGGAATCTAATAAAAAAGTTATAGCAACCAGGGTACTGCTTAATGAAGAAAGAAGCTGTTAAATTTTGGAAAGAAAGTGTTGTGGCCTTTTGCTTACCTGTGTACCATGCCCTGTTTCCCAGCTTAGCAGCAGCCATGAGAATGACAGCCACCATTTCTAGTTTGGCTTACTAGTGATGGGGAGATCGCTGGGAGGCAACCAACAGAGACTATTTCTCCAAACACAGTGGTTGTGCATTTTGGCTCATCTGGTAGTTTCCTGAGCTACCAGCACAAAGGCTTGCCTTTTGTTTCACCCACCGCAAGCTAAAGTGCCTTTCCAGGTGTCATCTACTGAAAAAATTTAAAGGCATATACCACCTGCAGCCACTGGGCCAAGAGAGGGCAGATGGGACCAGCAGCAGACAGACTGAAAAGCCTCTGAAGGAGGAGGCTGAGGATAAAGACATTTCAGGGAATAAGAGCTTTGAAGGGCTACTGCCTGGGGAATCCAGAGTGATGCTCAGGCCAGACACATACTTGGAAAAGACTTGAGTGGGCTTGTATAGACTTGAGTGGGCTTGTGCTCCATGCAAGAAGGAGGTGAAAGTTAAGGTGGAGTTGTAGGAGAATCTAGCTAAACATCAAAAGAAGGACCTAGCTCAGAGCCGGTCTACAAACACTAGGAGAGCTGGGTTCTGTTTTGTTTTGTTTTTTTCATTCTTTTTGCCTCCAACGTTGAAGGGAATCTCTGAGGTCACTTGATGGCTGCTTAGATATTAGAGCAGAAACTTCAATGATGACACGTAATGAGGAATATAATCTTTGCAAAAATAGTTTGGAAAAATCACTAAACAAAGTGATGACTGTGGTCCTCAGCAGGTTACCATGTCAAACCCTGGGAAGAAGGGAGAATATGATTTCCAGAATTACCACATTGCAATATTCAAAATATCTACTTTTCAGTTTAAAAAATTGCATGGCATATCAACAATAATCAGGAATGTATGACCCATTAATAGGAAAAAAAAAAAAGAAAGAAATAGACAGAAACCATTCCTGAGGAAACCCAGGCATTGCACTCACTAGACAAAGACTTTACATCAACTATCTTAAATATGTTCATAGAGCTAAAGGAAACCATAGACAAAGAACTGTAGGAAATAGGGAGTATTATGTATTAATAAATAGAGAATACCCATAAAGAAATAGAAACTGTCAAAAAGAATCGAGTAGAAATTATTGAGCTGAAAAGTAAAGTAGATAAAATGAAAACTTTACTGAAGGAGTTCAACACAGATTTGAGCAGAAAGATAAAAGGAGCAGAAACTTGGAGATAGGTCAGTTGATGTCCAGTCTGAGGAGCAGAGCAGGAAGAATGAATAAAAATGAATAGAGCCTAAGGTACTTGTGGGACAATATCAAGTGTACCAACATAGGCATATTAGGAGTCCCAGAAGGAGAAATGAAGACATTTCTAGATAATCAGAAGTGGAGGAAGTTTGTTGCTAGTAGACATTCCCTATAAGAAATGCTAAATGAAATCCTTTAGGCTGAAATGAAAGTATACTGGATAGTAACCAAAGTCATACAAAGAAAAATTTTAAATGATAAAGACCAGTAAAGGTAACTACATAGGGAGGTATCAGTATTGTTTTATTTTTGGTTTTTAACAACCTTTTTTTTCCTGTATGGTTTAAAAGACAAATTTGTAAAACAACAATTTAAATATGTTAATGTTGATTCAAACTAGGTTATTTTCAATTTAAGGTGTTAATTGTACTCCTCAGTTTAACCACTAAGAAAATAACTAAAAAATATACAGAAGGGCTTCCCTGGTGGCGCAGTGGTTGAGAGTCCGCCTGCCGATGCAGGGGACACGGGTTCGTGCCCCGATCCCGGAAGATCCCACATGCCGCGGAGCGGCTGGGCCCGCGAGCCATGGCCGCGGAGCCTGTGTGTCCGGAGCCTGTGCTCCACAACGGGAGAGGCCACAGGGGTGAGAGGCCCGTGTACCAAAAAAAAAAAAAAAAAAAATATATATATATATATATATACAGAAAAGGAATTGAGGAGGGAATAGAAATAGTACACTAGAAAAAAATCAGTCACACACAAAAGAAGGCAAGATTGGAGGAATCAAGGGACAAAAAAAGATATGACGTATGGAAAACAGATAACAAGATGGAAGAAGCAAGTGCTTTCTTATCCTTAATCACTTTAAATATAAAAGTATACTCACCAGTTAAAAGACAGAGATTGACAGGAGAAAAAAATATGATCTAATTGTATATTGTCTACAGGAAACTCACTTTAGATCCAAGACACAAATAGGTTGAAAATGAAAGAGTACAAATAGGTTGAAAATGAAAGAGTACAAATAGGTTGGAAACGAAGGGTACAGATAGTAACCAAAAGAGAGTTGAGGTGACTATACTTATATCAGACAAAATAGACTTTAAGTAAGAAATCTTTGCAACAGACAAAGAAGGACATTGTGTATTGATAAAAGGGTCAGTTCATTAAGTAGTTATAACACTGCTAAATATATATACCCACTAAATGAAAGACCCCAAAATATGTGAAAGATTGACAGAATTGAAGGGAGAAATAGTTCTACAATAATGGCTGCAGACTTCATAACCCTTTTTCAGTAATGAACAGAACATTTAGACAGAAGGTCTTTAAAGAAATAGAAGACTTAACACTGTAAACCAACTAAACCTAATAGACATGCATAGAACACTCTACTCGAGCATTAGAATACATTTCTTCTCAAGCACACATCAAATATTTTCTGGAATAGACAGATAGACCATATGTTAGGCTACAAAACAAATCTTAATAAATTTTAAAAGATTAAAATCATACAAAATATCTTTTCTTATCACAGCAGAAGGAAACTATCCATCAATAACAGAAGGAAAAATAGAAAATTTATGAATATGTGAAAATTAAACAATACGTTCTTAAACAACCAGTAGCTCAAAGAATAAATCACAAGAGAAATTAAAAAATACTTTGAGATGAATGAAAAAGAAAACAGAACTTAACAAAATTGATGTGATGCTGCAAAAGCAGTAGTCAGAGGGAAACTTATAGCTGTAAACACCTACATTTAAAAAGAATAGGGCTTCCCTGGTGGCGCAGTGGTTAAGAATCCGCCTGCCAATGCAGGGGACATGGGTTCAAACCCTGGTCCGGGAAGATCCCACATGCCACGGAGCAACTAAGCCCGTGTGCCACAACTACCAAGCCTGTGCTCTAGAGCCCGTGAGCCACAACTGCTGAGCCCCTGCGCCATAACTCCTGAAGCCGACACACCTAGAGCCTGTACTCCACAATGAGAGAAGGTACTGCAATGAGAAGCCCACGCACTGCAACGAAGACCCAACACAGACAAAAATAAATAAATAAAATAATAAATAAATTTAAAATAAATAAAATTAAAAGGAGAAAGTTCTCAAATCACTTTCCTAACTTTACACCTTATGGAACTTAAAAAAAAAAAAGAGCAAACAAAACCCAAAGATAGGTGAAATAGGGAAATAATGAAAGTTAATGCAGAGATAAATGAAATGGAGAATAGAAAACAATAGAATCAATGAAACAAAAAGTTGGTTCTCTGAAAAGATCAACAAAATTGAGAAACATTTAGGTAGACTGACTAAGAAAAGCAGAGAAAAGAAGCCAATAACTAAAGTCAGAAATGAAAGTGGGGACATTACTACCTACTTTACAGAAATAAAAAGGATTATAAGAGAATACTGTGAACAATTATATTCCAACAGATTGGATTACCTAGATGAAACAAATTCCTAGTAATACACAAACTGCCAGAAGTGAAAAAGAACTCTAACAACTCAACAAAAAATTAAACAACCCCATTAACAAATGGGCAAAGAACTTGAATAAACATTTCTCCAAATAAGATATACAAATAGGGGCTTCCCTGGTGGCGCGGTAGTTGAGAGTCTGCCTGCCAATGCAGGGGACACGGGTTCGTGCCCCAGTCTGGGAGGATCCCACATGCCGCGGAGTGGCTGGGCCCATGAGCCATGGCCGCTGAGCCTGCACGTCCGGAGCCTGTGCTCCGCAATGGGAGAGGCCACAACAGTGAGAGGCCCACGTACCACATAAAAAAAAAAAAAAGATATACAAATAGCCAATAAGCAGATGAAAAGATACTTAATGTCATTAGTCACGAGAGAAATCCAAATCAAAACCACGATATACCATCTCACAGGTTGGCTCTAATTTAAAAGCAAACAAGTTTTGGTGAAGATGTGGAGAAATTGAAGGCCTCATATGTTGCTGGTGAGAATGTAAAATGGTGCAGCCACTATGAAAAACAATTTCTCAGAAATGTAAGTAAAAAATTACCATATGACCCAACAATTGCACTACTAGTATAAACCCAAAAGAACTGAAAACAGGTATTCAAACAAGTCCGCGTATATGAGTGTTCATAGTAGCACCATTCACAATACCCTCAAAGTAGAAACATCCTAAATGTCCTTTAACAGATGAATGGATAAACAAATTGTGATGCATACATACAGTGGAATATTGTTCAAATGTTGATGAACCCTGAACCAGGCACAAAAGGCCACATATCATATGATTTCTTCTTATTTTTCATTTTTATTTTATATTGGTATATGATTTCATTTGTATGAAATATCTAGATAAATCCATAGAGACAGAAAGCTGTTGTTGGTTGCCAGCAGCTGGGTTGGGGGAATGAGGACTGACTGCTTAATGGGTACAAGGTGGGTTTTTTGTTTTTGTTTTTGTTTTAGAGTGATGAAAATATTTTGGAACTAGGTAGAGGTGATAGTTATGGAACACTATGAGTGTACTAAATGCCACTTTAAAATGGTTATTTTATGTTATTTGAATTTCACCTCAATTTAAAAAGGTAATAAAGAATATATAGTCAGAAAGCGAAAGAGAGGCATGGACATATATACACTACCAAACGTAAGGTAGATAGCTAGTGGGAAGCAGCCGCATAGCACAGGGAGATCAGCTCGGTGTTTTGTGACCGCCTGGAGGGGTGGGATAGGGAGGGTGGGAGGGAGACGCAAGAGGGAGGGGATATGGGAACATATGTATATGTATAACTGATTAATTTTGTTATAAAGCAGAAACTAACACACCATTGCTAAGCAATTATAGTCCAATAAAGATGTAAAAAAAAAAAAAGAAAACAGAATAAGAAAAGGAGATGAAGCCCAAAGCAAAAGGAAAGGAAATAATAAAGATTAATGCATGAAGTATTGAAATAAAAAACAGAAAAACAATAGAGAAAATGTAAAAAAAAAAGAATATATAGTCAGTTCTCATTTGCAAATTTTGGTTTTGCAAATTTGCATGCTCACTAAAACTTGTAACCCCATAATCAGTACCTAATGGTGCTTTTGCAGTCATCTGTGGTTATGCGCAGTGCAGCAAAAAACTTGAGTCACCCCGTGTACATGTTCCCAGCTGAGGTCAAACAAAGTAATGCTCTGCCTTTTTGTTTCAGCTTTCATATGTGTCCTTTGCTTTGTTTATTTAGTGCCATGTTTTTAGAATTTTTGTGCTTTATCTTGGTGACTGCTGTCCCTCTTCCCCCTGCCCCATGTAGTATTGACGTGCTGTCTAGTGTTCTTAAATATAAGAAGGCTGTAATGTGCCTTAAGGAGAAAATATGTGTGTGAGGTAAGCTTTCTTCAGGCTTGAGTTGGCCATGAGTTCACTGTTAATTAATCAAGGATATATATAGAGAAAGAATGAATCAAATATATATATAGATATATCAAATATGTATGGAAGGAGGGGAGAGGGAAAAAGGTGTCTCTAAAAAAAACACATAAAATAAGGTTATGTATTGATTGGTTTAAAAAAAAACTTGTGACCAGAGGATCATAGGAACCTAACCCTGTATTTCCCCTAGGAGTAATAGGTCAGTATTCACTGATTCTTTGTTCATGGCAACTTTATAGAACATAACCCACAATTAGTGGGAATCAATCATACATGTTACAGTAGTAGGCTATGAAAAAGAAACTATGCGTCATAAGGAAGGCATCCTAAAGGGGGTGGCATTTGAGATGGGTTTCGAAAAGTGAATAATAATAGTTATTATTATATGATGATATTATATTATTATATTATTATCATTGTATACATGAGCGAGCAGAGGCATCACTCAGAGTGAGTAAATTTTGTGGTCAGAAATACAGACATGTTGGGGTTCCCTGGTGGCGCAGTGGTTGAGAGTCCGCCTGCCGATGCAGGGGACACGGGTTTGTGCCCCAGTCCAGGAAGATCCCACGTGCCGTGGAGCGGCTGGGCCTATGAGCCACGGCCGCTGAGCCTGCGTGTCCGGAGCCTGGGCTCTGCAACGGGAGAGGCCTGCATACCGCAAAAAAAAAAAAAAAAAAAAAAAAAAGAAATACAGACATGTGAAATAACAATGTGAGCTTGGGGAACCAGAAACAGTTATGGTGTTTTCTAACCAAGGAATTTATAATGTTTTGCCCATGTTTATTAACATTCATATATCTCTAGGAAAAATGAAACCTTCAAAGGTGCAGGAAATTTGCGGTATATTTAAATTTTTTTTCTTAGGGAAATTTTCAAACATAGAAAGTACAGAGAGTAGTATAATGAACCCATATGTACCTGTCACTTAGATTCAACAGCTATCAACACGTGGCCAATCTTATTTCATCTATAACCTTCTTACTTCCTCCCCTCACCGCAGATTGTTTTAAAGCCAATTTAAAGCAATTTTAAAGACACCTCTGTATGTGTCTCCAAAAGATAAGTACTTTAAAAAAAAAAGTAGCACCAGTAATAACAATAATTTAAAAATATTACAGTAATTTCTTAATAGCAAATATCTAGGCATCATTCAAATTTCCCTATCTAAAATATATTGTTTACAGTTGATTTCTTCAAATCAACCTCCAAAAATGGTCACACGCTATGTTTGATATCTCTTCAGTCTTTATGGGTTTTTCTCTCTCTCTTTTTCTTCTTGCCATTTTTTCCTTGCCATTAAGCAAGACCAGTTTTATGCCTTGTTTCACATCTCTCAGCCCACCTTTTACCTTTTGCTCAGATTGTTGCTGCAGCATTTATCAGGATAGAGATATAGCCTGACAGGAAAGACCCTCAGCTACACTATGTATCTCTTGTTTCTGCTATAGCGCATCTCTGCTGCTATAGCATGGGTCCCCTTCGGGAGCCTGCTCAACCGTGTTGGCACATGCACACATATAGAGGTATAAAGGACTTTACTCTTTGTTGAGACTTGGTGCATAAATACTCTCCTCTCCACTGTCTTGGTTGGTCAATTCTGAGGATACAAACTACATGGTTTCTTGGGTAGGCTAAGGGGTATTGAGCCCTAGATTTCTACAGCAGTAATCAGCTCAATGACACACCCTTGAACTGGCTTTCCTTCCTTTCCTGTTTCACTTTTCCTGGTCCTCCTGCACTGGCTTTCTATTTTTTAAGAAACTCAAACTGTACATCATTTATTTGTGAAAGAATGTAAGTCATTTATATTCTAGAATTTCCCACATTTTGGATTTTACTGATTGTATCTCCATGGTGCTATTTAATATGTTCCTCTATACTTTGTATTTCTGCCATGTAAAAAATATGTAGAAAGCAGCTGAAAGAGAATATACCAAAATGTTAACTCTCTGAATGTTGAAATTTTGAGGAATTATTTTATTCTTCTTTTAATGTTCCTTGTTCCTTTATTTTCTAATAAACTTCACATGCATTCATTCAACAAGTATTGATCAATTAGCTCTGCTATGGGTTAGACACTATTTTATGTGCAGGGCATGCAGGAATGAATAAAACATAAAAATTTCTTCCTTTATAGAGTATAAAATCTTTTATAATCAGAAAGAAGGCATATAAAGTTTCCATTAATTGCATTGAATTTTAGATTTTGAGCCTTTTGAATTAGTTTTAGCACCTTGTTTTGTGACATGTGGAAGGAAAGATTAAAGAATACTTGTGTGTAAGACAGAAAAAAGGATTGCAAGATATATTCCTGGGTTTTATGATGGTAAAATATTTTGTACTTGTCAAATTATTTCTAAAACCAGATGAAATCTAATGTGTAACAGTAACTTTAAATAAAACTGTACTTCCAGTGTGACAGTGAAAATGAAACAACACTTTAGGTAGTTTACTAAAGATTATCTGGTCATTTAAGGAAGTTTTTTTTTTTTTTTCCCCTTTGGAAATCATTATATACTCTAATTGCTTACACACATTTTGGCATTTAACTTTGTAATTTTGTTTTTTTAATTATTGAAAGACCTGTCACATGGACAGAATAGTTACTAAATGTCTAATATGCCAAGCACATTTCTGGTTTTCATAAAAAGCCAGAATAATGAATGATTGCTTTTCTTTTAAGATAATTATCATGAGGGAAAATTGTAGTATATTAAAATGAGATTTAATGGAAAATTTGGCTTCATTTTTGTTTGCTCATGAACACAGATTTCCACAAATGTTGATGTAGCAGAAGTAAAAATATGTATTATTCCAGTGTGGGTTGAAATAAAGAAAAGAGTGAGGCTGTAATTCAAATTGTAATTTGAATTTCTATCATCAGATGGCTGGACTCTAGCCAGTAGCTCATATTTCAACTTTGTTTTGTCATGTCTTTCACACATACCATATCCCAGGATACCTAACAGATCTAAACTTGTAAGTTTTAGTTTTAGAACAGTTCAAAAATAATCACAAAGCCCTAAAATTAAGCAGTTTTTAAATGAGTGGAGTGCTGATGAATTTCAGTAACAATCTGATTAAGAATAATTTTGTACTGAATACCAAAAGAATTTAGAGTAGCCATAGGTAAGTGAGAAGGACATTAAAAGAAAAAAAATATAGTGTATGACTGGAATACACCTCATCTCCCTTTCTGTGCAATCTTAGTATCATCAAAGTCTCAGGATATAGTGGATAAGGCAGTTGCTTCAAGCTCTGGGTCATGCTGCTTGTAGTAACCAGTTTTCCATAGCTAGCCAATGACTTGGAGAAGCAGCAGCATGGGGAGAGTTTTTAAAGTACTATATAGAAAAGCGTAAGCTTTTGTCAGAGCAAAGCATACTTGAGCTTTTGTCAGAGCAAAGGGTATCTCTATTTCCTTTCCACCATACCCCACTGGCTGACCTATTCATCTTGATCTGATTTTGTCTCATGGAAGACGAAAAGAATGTGAAAAGGGGAAACACAAATCATAGTGTGATTTACTTGTCCTGGACTCCATATTCTCTCTAGGATAAGAGTCATGCCCTTAGTGATACTCTTACTAGAGCACTTTTAGTTTGAGACACATAATTTTACACTCGATTATATACAGTGGTTTTGGTTCAAGGTGGTGTTGTAGGAGGATCCTGAACTCACCTCCTCCCATAGACACAGCAAATCTACAACTCCTACACGTCAGGCAAATGAGAAAAAACCCACACCGAAACAGATAGAAGAGACTGAGACACAATTTCACCATAAACTCTACCCCTGTTACAGTAACCAGTGGTAGGAGGGAACTCACAGACCTGAGCTTCTACCTGAGGAGCGGGAGGTTTGAACCTCAATCTGGCATGCCAGCTTTTGAGACCTACACCTGAGAGATGAGCCCCCAGAGCATCTAGGTTTGAAAGCCAAAGAGGCTTGAATCTACAAGACCCACAAGGCTATAGTGAACTGGGGAGCATTTCTTAGAGTGCTTATGCCCGGCTGCCCCACAGGGCCCAGTGCAAAGGCAGCTGAGTGAAAAGTGCCCCGTCTTTCTATGAAAGAGACCTATTTGCTTATCTTAAAGCATTGGCCTGAGGGGCAGACATCTAATTTAACACATATCTAGGGGCCTACTGAAATATTCTCCAAAGACAGGCTGGTGGGCTCTGTAACAAACAGAGAAACCATTCTTAACTGGCTTCCACCACCAGGGCACAGCACAGAGACAGCAGACTGAAACACACTTCCAGTGTTTCTGTGAAAGAGGCCCATTTACTTGCCTTGAGCCTTTGGCCTAAGGGGCAGGCTTCTGGTTTAAAACACATCTGAATGCCTGCTGAAATACTCTCCAAAGACTGCAGAGGCCAGTGGGAACCATCTTTGCATGTCTTTCTGCCTTGCTTGAGGTCACTGGTATCTCCCAGAAGGGAATTTGTGTACATGTCTGGCATACTGACTTTTGCAGCTGGTGCCCAGGACACATCCCTTGATCACTTGGCTCTGGTGGCCACTGGGGCTTACGTTCTCAGGTCCCATAGGACTGTAACAAGTGGAGAAACAATTCTTAACTGGTTATCCCATTCCCAGGGCACAGTACAGATAACCAGCATGAAATATACCCCAGTTGTTCTATAAAAGAGGCTTATTAACTTATCTTTATAGCTGTGGCCTGAGGGGCAGGCTTCTAATTAAACACATATCTGTGGTCTGACTACAATCCTCTCCAGAGACTGGGGAGGCCAGTGAGCATCATTTTTGTGCCCTCCCTCTGCCCTGACCCAGGTTGCTGGTATCTATGAAAAAGGAGCTTGTGTACATGTCTGGCTCCCCAGCTTTTGTGGCTGCCACCCAGAGGACACATCCCTTGATAGCTTGGCTCTGGTGACCAGTGGGGCTTGTGTTCATGGATTCGATAGGTGGTAGCAAACAAAGTAACAGTTCTTAACTGGCTATCACCCCAGGGCTCAGTGTAGAGGAATCAAACAAACACTCATCTCCCAGCCTTCTCCTGAAAGAAGTTTCTCAGCAGTTTTTTTTTTTTTTTTTTTTTTTTGCTGTACGCGGGCCTCTCACTGTTGTGGCCTCTCCCGCTGCGGAGCACAGGCTCCGGACGCACAGGCTCAGCAGCCATGGCTCACGGGCCCAGCCGCTCCACGGCATATGGGATTCTCCCAGACCGGGGCACGAACCCGTATCCCCTGCATCGGCAGGCGGACTCTCAACCACTGCGCCACCAGGGAGGCCCTGAAAGAAGTTTATTTGCATACTTTTGTTGTTTTTTTTTTTGCTGTACGCGGGCCTCTCACTGTTGTGGCCTCTCCCGTTGTGGAGCACAGGCTCCGGACTCTCAGGCCCAGCAGCCATGGCTCACGGGCCCAGCCGCTCTACCGCATGTGGGATCTTCCCGGACCGGGGCACAAACCCGCGTCCCCTGCATTGGCAGGTGGACTCCCAACCACTGTGCCACCAGGGAAGCCCTATTTGCATACTTTAAAAACTGCTGCCTGAGGGTCTGGCTTCCAGTCAGCCTGAATCTAGGTGCTGACTGAGATCCTCCCCTTTGGGACACTGATGGCTCTTGGCACTACTGGGAGCCTCTAAGAGTAAAGTAGGAGCCTCAACTACTGGGAGCCTCCAAGAAGAAAGTAGGCTACTTGGACAATCACAGAGGCTTGAGGGACAACCAAGAGCTAGGGCAGGGTTGAATGATAAGGTTCAGCTTCTCCACGAGGCCACTCCTTCAAGACTGGGAGAGGTGGCTGTTTTATCTAATGCATAGAAACCAACTCAGTTACAAAAAGTAAAGAAATAAGAGGAATATGTTCCAAACAAAAGAACAAGATAAAACCTCAAAAAAAGACCTTAATAAAATTGAGATAAGTGACTTACTTGATAAAGAGTTCAAAATAACAGTTATAAAAATGCTTAGCAAGCTCACGGGAACAATGCATGAATAAAGTGAGAATTTCAACAGAGAGATAGAAAATACACGAAAGTACCAAATAGAAGCCACAGAATGGAAAAACAATAACTGAACTGAAGAATACAGTAGAGAGGTTCAATAGCAGACTAGATGAAGTGAAAGAAAGAATCAGTGAACTTGAGGACAGTGGAACTTATCCAGTCAGAGCAGCAAAGAGAAAAAAAGAATGAAAAAGAGTGAAGATAGCTTAAGGGACTTATGGGAAAACATCAACAGACCAACAGTCACATTATGGGGGTTCCAGAAGGAGAAAAGAGAAAGGGGCAGAAAACTTACTTGAAGAAATAATGTCTGAAAACTTCCCTAACCCGGGGAAGGAAACAGATGTCCAGATACAGGAGCCCAGGAAATTCTAAAAAAGATGAACCCAAAGAGACCCACACCAAGACACATAATTAAAGTGTTAAAAGTTAAAGACAAGGAGAGACTCCTTGCAAGCGAGAAGAGACAAACAACTTGTTACATACAAGGGAACCCCTATAAGACTATCAGCAGATTTTTCAGCAGAAACTTTGTAAGCCAGAGGGAGTGGCATGGTATGTTCAAAGTACTGAAAGAAAAAAATGCCAGCCAAGAATACTTTACCCAGCAAAGTTGCCCTTCAGAATTGAAGGAGAGAGAGTTTTCCAGACAAGCAAAAGCTAAAGGAATTTTTCATCACTAGACTGGCCTTACAAGAAATGTGAAAGGGACTTCTTTAAGCTGAAATGAAAGGGCACTATTAAGTAACAAGAAACATATGAAAGTATATACAATGAATGTATTTTTGAAACATTTTTGTTCTAATGTTTTCGCCCCAACAAGATAAGTTCCTTACATACAAGAACCTTGTCTTCTACTTTTATTTTAAAAAAATTGTTTATTAGAGTAAAATTACTTTACAGTGTTGTGTTACTTTCTGCTGTACAATGAAGTGACTCACCTATATGTATACCTATATCCCCTCCCTCTTGGACCTCCCTCCAACCCCCCCCCATGCCACCTATCTAGCTTGTCACAGAGTGCCGAGCTGCACTCCCTGTGCTATACAGCAGGTTCCCACTAGCTGTCTGTTTTACACATGGTAGTGTATTTATGTCAAACCTAATCTCCCAATTCGTCCCACCCTCCCCTTCCCCGCCCCCCGTGTCTACATGTCCGTTCTGTATGTCTGCGTCTCTATTCCTACCCTACAAATAGGTTCATCTATACCATTTTATTCCACATATACATGTTAATACACGATATTTGTTTTTCTCTTTCTGGCTTACTTCAGTCTGTATGACAGACTTTAGGTCCATCTACATCTCTACAGATGACCCAATTTTGTTCCTTTTTATGGCTGAGTAGTATTCCATTGTATATATGTACCATATCTTCTTTATCCACTCATCTATCGTTGGACATTTAGGTTGTGTCCGTGTCTTGGCTATTGTAAATAGTGCTGCAGTGAACATTGGGGTGCATGTATCCTTTATTTTAATTTCCTGCAGTGATGCTGAGTATAGAGCAGGTGTTGGTCAGCTACAATGAACTTCCCTGTTTCTGCATGGCCCATGAGCAGAGAATATTTTTTACATTAAAAAAATAAATCACATGAGGAATATTTTGTGCTGCCTGAAAATTACGTGAAACTCAAATTTCAGTGTCCATAAAAAGAGTTTTATTGGAACACAAGCACACTCATTCATTATGTATTGTCCATGGCAGCTTTTGTACTATGATAGCAGAGTTGAGGAGTTCCAATAGAGACTATAAGTGGCCCACAAAGCCTAAAATATTTACTATCTGGCCTTTTACAGAAAAATATTCGCTGACTTCTTGTGGAATAATAAGAAACAAGGGTTTCTTATAGTAAGAAATAAGGGTCTCTGCCCCTGGTTCCTGACACCACTGTCCTTAATTTGGTGTTTATCATTCTTATTTATTTATTTATTTATTTTTATATTTGGCTGCATTGGGTCTTCGTTGCTCCATGCGGGCTTTCTCTAGTTGCAGTGTGTGGGGGCTACTTTTCATTGTGGTGCTCAGGCTTCTCTTGTTGCGGAGCATGGGCTCTAGGCACACGGGCTTCAGTAGTTGTGGCTTGTGGGCTCTAGAGCGCAGGCTCAGTAGTTGTGGCGCACAACTTAGTTGCTCCACAGCATGTGGGATCTTCCCGGACCAGGGATCGAACCCGTGTCCCCTGCATTGGCAGGCAGATTATCAACAACTGCGCCACCAGGGAAGCCCCTAGAAAATTTTTAATTATACATGTGGCTTACATTTATTGCTCACATTATATTTCTGTTGGACAGTGTTGCTCTAATTAGTAAGCATATATTTCCCTTAGTTGATGTACCGAGTTTTGCTCATGAGATATCTGACCCTAGACTAATTCTCATTCCTTTTTAAAGGACTAGGATGGTTTTTTTTCTGGGAACTCTGAGGATTTTCTTGTTCTTGGTATTCTAAAATTTTACAAGCATACAACTGGATTACAAGTAGATTTTGTTCATTTTGCTTAAATAAGTTCTTTTAATTTGTGTCACTCTTCAGCTCTGAGAAATTTTCTGGTAATACTTTTTGGATTATTTCTTATCTATTTCTGAATGAGAAAAGGTCTTGTATGACATAAGGTCTTGTATTGAGTCTCTGTTTCTCTATAATTCTCTCTTCTGTTTTCTGTTTTCCATGCTGTTGTCTTTTTGGCAGTGGTCCTGAGAGATAACCTTTTCCTAATCTTTTGACAGTATATTAAGAAATAGGGGGGAGATAGGCAATCATAGTTTTTTTTTCTTTTTTTTTTCTTTCTTTTTTTTTTTTTGTACGCGGGCCTCTCACTGCTGTGGCCTCTCCCATTGCAGAGCACAGGCTCCAGACGCGCAGGCTCAGCGGCCACGGCTCACGGGCCCAGCCGCTCCACAGCATGCGGGATCCTCCCGGACCGGGGCACGAACCCGTGTCCCCTGCATCAGCAGGCGGACTCTCAACCACTGCGCCGCCAGGGAAGCCCGGCAATCATAGTTTTAATTGTCTACAACTCTTTCTTGTTTTCTGTTCTCTTATCATAGAAGCATGTTCTACCTTTATGACTGGTATCTTTTTGAGTATCTGTGAGGTTTCAAATTAGATTTGTTTTTAAAAATTTTCCTTTTTCTTGACTTATCTCTTTCTTTTTCAGTCAGTGGTTCATTTTGTTCAGGGCAGGCTTCTAGAAGGTGAAGCATATTTTAGATAAGGAGCATGTGTAACCAAATGTGTAGAAGCAGAAATGCAAAAAGCTTCCTTTGGGAGTAGTGATAATCCTATCATTGTAATACTCTGGGCATAATAAGGTAAGGGTCTGAATTGGCATGAATAAAGTGAGAACTGAAAGAAAAGAACTGAGTAATTATGCAAGAAAAGTAAGTGTAATTGGGAACTGATTTCTCCACTTTAAAAACTCCCACACCACCCTCTTATTGAACTCATTGTATCCATCCTTGTAATATTATTATATGTATATGTCTTTCTTACTAAATTGTGACTCTTCAAGGCAGAGATTGTATCTTACTCATTCAATTTTTTTTTAGGTATTTATTGATCAAGCACTGTTCCAAGTACTGGGATAAAGCAGTCAGCAAAGACAGAAAATCCCAGCCCTCAGGAGCACTTAATATACTTGCTTTTATCTTTCATAGTGCTTAGGATTTCTCAATGCTAGGGATTCCCAAGGTTAAATTCATTATTTAACCCACCTTTATTTATTTATTTATTTATTTATTTATTTATTTAATTTATTATTTATCTGGCTGTGCCAGGTCTTAGTTGTAGCACACAGGATCTTTGTTGCGGCACGTGGGATCTTTACTTGCAGCATGCAGGATCTTTAGTTATGGAAGGTGGGATCTAGTTCCCTGACCAGGGATCAAACCCTTGCCCCCTGCATTGGGGGCATGGAGTCTTAGCCACTGGACCACCAGGGAAGTCCCTTAACCCACCTTTAAAAAGTAATACTAAGATGGTCTATTTATCTGTTTAGGTGTGTTGCAAAATGCCTTCTGATATTAAAGTCTTCTCTCTTTAACTTTATACAAAAAATTATTATGCATTCAGATTAAACTAATATCCCTCACCTTATTTAGAGGTAATATATGTCATTTTGATGTAATGGAAAGGAGCATCACCTTGGAAAGAGTCCAGGGTTCTAGTTTGGCTCTACTGTTGAATAAGTTTGCACATGAACTTTTACCCTCCTTATCTCAGAGCTTCATATTCTCATATATAAAATAAAAGGTTGGTATCTTTTAGCACTGACACTTTGTGGGACAAAATTTTCATTTCTATGGACTTTGAATAATGTTGTGGCTAAACCGTCCAGTACATTTAATTGAATGATTGGAAACAAAACTGAGAGCTGTCATTTCATATGTTTCACCTGAGTTATAATCAGTGACTAAGTATTGTTTTTTTCTCTTTTACAGACTTGGGTCTGGATCAATATACAATAAAACGCTTTGATGGAAAGGTGAGTGAACTATGCTACAACGTATATATCCTGTTGTTTACTAGGAAGATTTTAAAGTTCCTCTAGAATTATTTGTGAGAAATTTCTGAATACCTGTTTGTCTTATCAAAAAAGTTTATTGCTTAGGTTGGGAGGCCTGTAAGTGCCTTCAAATGCTTCTACAGAAAAAAGTCAAGCAGAAGGCTCTTCTGTGTTTTTCCGTATAGGGTAATACTGATGGGTTACCCGCTGTATATATTAAGGGCTAATTCAGTGTATGTTGACATTTGAATTTTAATTCAATAGCCATTATAAAGGTTAACAAGCCCCCCAATATTACATTTACATTTCTTATAAAAACACCTATCTGATTTGACCTTCCTTAGACTTTGATTGTATATAGCAATAATCCTAACTAGAAAATTACAGAAGTCCTTACAGCTTTATAACAATTATGAAGAGCACCCCAAATTGCATATAAATTTGCATTATACTTACTTTCAATTCTTCATTTTATGCCTGAATAAGTCATATAATAAATCATTTAGTATAGAAAATAAAACTTTCAATTTTATTGTCTCAAAACAGTCAGTTAAACATGTTTTCCCCTTTCAGGCTGAATTCTGCAAAAAGAAAAAGAAAATATTACACAGGGTCAGAAAGAAAAGTAAAAGGTCAGTTTTAAAGAGGAGGAAGAAAGTGCAGAAGGAAGAAGAACGAGTCAGGGATGGCTCTACAAAGCTTAAAGAGAAGGAAATCAGAAGGAAAATCATGAAGTGGCTGGAAAAGGCAGGATTACAAACAAGGGTCTAGGTGGGTAGAAGTCAGGGTTAGTAGAAACTGATCTTGCAGGAATGTGTCAATCCTGCATCCTTATGTAAAACTACATGTACTGGTAAGGTGAAGATATAAGTGCTAAGGTCTTTTGCACAAGTAGAAGGAATGAGTGGCTGCCTTAAGAGCTGCGAGATCTCAGCCAAGGCTTCCAGCCTAAAAATTACCTTTTCTATTCAGGTGGCACTGTGCCTCCATCTGTGGGTATCCTCTTTTTAAAGTCACATATTCTAAAAGAAAACATGAACAAAAAGAAAGGGCATTTAGATGTTAAGAGACCCAGGTTTAGAGTCCTGGCTCTGCTTTGGGGCAGACCAATCTTCTCTCTGATCCTTGGTGTCTCTGCTTTATGTATGATAAAATACCTTATCCATGTGAGGGGTTGCTGCAGACACTGATGTCAGGGTCTGATTTCAGAGTCTTGGGCAGGTTAGGTCCCTGTCTTATCTGTCTTTATGTCACTCAGAGTCCAGAGCATGCCTGGCACATAAGAGGTAATCAATAAATGTTTGATGACTTGGAAAAAATCACATATTAGTTAGTTAATTACATATTTCTTGGAGGTATGACTCATTATGCCACTAATATCTTATTGCAAAATCAATTTTACAGATCACTTTTTTTTTTTTTGGCTACTGAAGGAATCCAGAGTAGCATGAGAATTCAGTCCTCTCTCATAAACCTGAAAACATGTAAAGAAGTTGAGTATGTGTAAGTTGAACAGCAACTTTACATGTTAAAAGGGGAATTTCCATTCCTAGCTCCCAAATATAGAAGTCCTAACGGTAACTCATGTTTCATATGTGCTGTTTAATTTTTTTCCTGTTTTGGCCAGTACCTGTCCACTTGATGCTAAAAATTTGCAACTTTTGGCATGACTGATGAGCTCCACGTTTGTTTCAATTGTATTAAATTTATGAGCTCTACATTTCTTATCATTTGTGCCATTTACATTTTTTTTGATTTCCACTCATTTTTATAAAATAGCAAGAGTAAAATGCAGTAAAACATTAAAGTATTTGTGTACCCATCTTGCTATGGAAACAAAAATGGCAGTGCTTCTATGTTTGGAAGGCAATCTTAGCAGATTATAGTTGCAAGTGTTTATGCACTGAAGCATAAAATTCTGAAATCAGAGTAGGAAAGGCAAGATTTAAGGATATTAATGTATAATCTTTGAAAGTATGACCTACATGAAAGTCAGGCATATGAAAGTTGACTTCATCCAGGGGAATGGGTTCTGAAAGCAAACAGAGGAATGGGATACTTATATAAGGAGGTATAAAACTGAGCCAGTGACCCTGAGCCAGATAGCTTGTTCCCCTAGCAGAGTGCACAGATTTCCCTTTCATCCATGTTGTAATATGCATGTTTAATTCCTTTGCCAGGTTCTTCATTTAAGTCCTGTATTAATTTCTATCAAATATATTATTAAGGTTTTATTTTGGAGTGAAGGTTATGTTTCCTAAATAGGATTCTTAAACTTAGTTCACCTCTAGTTTATATCTTTATGAATTGTCTTTTATTTCATATGAAGTCGAAGAAAGTAGTTTCTATACTGTTTTTAAATCTTATATAATGAAGAGTGCAAATTTCATTCAGTGTTTAATCAGTTTAGTAGTTTTTCCAGGGATTTTTGCCATGCATCAAGTTCTTCACTCGATAATTATAAGAATCAATGCTTATTCAACTGTCGATCTTAATTATTTTCCTTTGGATCTTCGTGACTCGTTTTCCCAGTCAGAAAATCTCAATTCTTGAGTAGCAGTTTCCAGAGTATATAACTCCTAAGATAATATCCTGTTGAAAAAACAGATGTACATGGTAATTATAGTAAATTTCATGCATGATGATTAGAAATTAGTAGAAAGTTAACACCCTTGAGGAATTTCCTTTCAAACTTACTTTGATTTTTTTAATGGATAATTTTCTTTCTCTCTCGCTCTCTTTTTTTTAAACTTGGAAGATGAACTAGTTATAAATTGCTTAGAGAAATATTTATTCTCATCCTCTTATTCCCCCATTGTTTTTTTTTTTTTTTTTTTTTTTTTGCGGTACGCGGGCCTCTCACTGTTGTGGCCTCTCCCGTTGCGGAGCACAGGCTCCAGACGCGCAGGCTCAGCGGCCATGGCTCACGGGCCCAGCTGCTCCGCAGCATGTGGGATCTTCCCAGACCGGGTCACGAACCCGCGTCCCCTGCATCAGCAGGCGGACTCTCAACCACTGCGCCACCAGGGAAGCCCTCCCCCATTGTTTTAACATTCGGCACACCATTTAATTAAGTCCATCATTTGACCAGTAAGAAACACTAGCTTATTTTATTGCCTTCTAGTTGAATTGCACTTTAGTGCTTTTGTCATTGAAAGCAAGAACAAATGTAGAAGTAGTATCATCTTCCTGGGGTGTTTTCTCATTTGTACTTGAATTTCATACAAACTCCAGATACAAAGTAGAAAAGAATGGCCCAACTGATACTGACAAATAATTGAACAGTTATTTCTTACTTTGATACTTGTGGTCTTTTCTCCTATTCTTTTTGACTAGAAAATTCTCAAGAAGTAAATGAAACATTCCTGTTTCAACTGCTAGTCTGTGAAACTGAATTTGATTAAGCAGCTGTTGAATTTTGGGGAAGATCTTTTTCCAGAGCTTATCACTGCCTTATGTTAATGTATGCTTCTCCCTTACTCTAAGGATGCTTAGCAATTTCCTTTGTAGAAAAGTCTTGCAGTACCTTGTTATTGGCACTTGCATCATTTATGCATTTCACTATCTACCATCTACTAACACAGGCGTATTTCCATATAAAGAAGCTATAGTCAGTGACCTTTGGTTTTAAGAATATATTTTGTAGGTAAGTGATATTTGTAAAAATATTCAGACTAGGTTTAAAAGTTTAAAAACTTCAAAGCTTGAAAGAGTTCAGATTTTCTATTAGAGGATATTTGAAAATTATTATAAATAGAGTGTTAGCACTAGTATATAGATGGTAATACAAAATATGGTCTGGCTTTTGTTTTAGGGTAATATATCACAGATTTTTTTTTTTTTTTTTTTTTTTGAGGTATGCGGGCCTCTCACTGTTGTGGCCTCTCCCATTGCGGAGCACAGGCTCCGGACATGCAGGCTCAGTGGCCATGGCTCACAGGCCCAGCCGCTCTGCGGCATGTGGGATCTTCCCGGACCGGGGCACGAACCTGTGTCCCCTGCGTCAGCAGGCGGACTCCCAACCACTGCGCCACCAGGGAAGCCCCTATCACAGATTTTTTTTAAAATGCACTCTCTCCTTACATTGTCCATGCATTCTCCTTATGATTTGTTAATGCAGTTATTTCATGAATTTTGGATTATTTCTTTAATGAAAACTATATTTTTTTCCTGAGTTTAATTTTTTATCATCCAATAATTGGTCTGTAAAACAAAGCACCATTTCTAAGTGGAGCCTGTATTTTACATAATTGTCAAATATTTGTTCATTTAATCAGTTAATTGCTGTCCTGTATTGGTGTGGTTTATCTCAAGTGTTTTATACCCTTCATTATCCTGTTTCTCCTACTTCTCCTTTTTTTCCTCAGCATACCAAATATAGAAATTATGGTTTGTATTTTCTGTTCCTATCGCCTATAATAGACAACTTTCTCCATCTCAAACCCTACCTTATTTTTTTTTAAGTTACAGTAGAAAACTGCATGGTCTGGGTAAAATTGTTTCTAAGCAAAGAATACCAGTATTCCAGAGCTTTGATGTAGTCCTCTTCTTTCTTCTGAAAACTTTAAAGTTCATACTCTTCTTTTAAGTAACAGTGAATCGCCCATTGAAACTAATTGCCCATCATTATCATTCCACCATGTATTTCTTATTTTGGAAAATAGATTTTTTATTCTTTCCTTTCTATGAAGTTGCCTTTTTCCCTAACCTCTCTCTGAACATTTCAGAAGTCCTGCCTCTGGAATGAATTTTTTCATTATGTGTAATTACAGTCCTTTTAGAATCTCTCCTAATTTGGAAGAAAGAATTAACATGTGTTTTATTCCCATCTCCTTTATGATACTTACAAGAATGTTTGTTTACATGGAACAGGAAAACAACTTAAATCAAATTAAGATGAAATGTTGTCCACATTGAGGTGAAAGAGATAAAAGTATGGTCAAAATCTAGAAAAGGAAATACCAATTACAGTGTTTATAATAGAAAAGATATGCAGAAAAAAAGATGGAGCTGTAGTTAAAAAGCAAAGCTTTAATATAACAAAATGCTTTTAATTGCTTGCTAGGTAAAAGTTCTTTTAAAAATATTGGTAAATGAAGTTTAAAATTCCATTCCCCTTAAGGGAAAGTCGTGGTTCCCCAAGGGGAGTGTGGACACATTTTTTTTTTCCTGTAATGTAATACTCTTAATGGTTTATTTGAGTTGTGATTATTAACTTCATATCACAGATAAAATATGAGTCTGGAATAAGGTCTAGTATTACTATTACTCCTTGACATGTATAGTAAGTTATGTGAGGGATTTCCTGTCTTCTAAGAGTAAATTGTATTGAAGATCAAACAAATGTAAATTGGGGGGGTGTTGCTGAAATTCTTATAGGATAGAGTTTGGTGAATCTTCACATTTATTTGAATTGCTTTAATTTTGCTCAAATTTTTATAGCAGGATTGATGTTCTTATGAATTCTGCATTGTTAATTGGGCACATCTCTCTCGCTCTCTCTTTCTTTTGGTTTCCAGAGACTTGAAACCAGTCAGTTCTAAATTCTTGGTGAATTGATGTATTTATTCAGGTCTTTCTATTGATAAATGTGAATATATAGGCAGAATTTTATTATTTTTGCTCCATGTCTTTTTGATCCATGTTTCCATTTGCCCTAAAAATTGTAACAGATTCTAAGAGGATAAAGTATTTCAATTCTTCGAATGCTGAAGTTCTCCACAAATATTTTCATAATTATATATTATTTTAGGGGTGATAATTGGGCCCTTTTTAAAAACCACATTAACATATGCACTCATTGGTTGTCAGTGGTTTATTTTTCCAGTTGGAAGTAAAATCTAAATGAAAAATGCTTGACTCTATTTGTCTCTTGAGGGAACTATTACTACTACTAATCATAATAATATGAAAAAGAAGAATAGTTGAAGTTTTTTGAGTGCTTATTATATGCCAAACACTGTTCTAAGTGTTTATACATAATTACTCTAATCCACACAGCCACTCTTTTAGATAGCTTATTGTTTTCATTATTTTACAAATAAGATACTAAAGTACATAAAAGTTAAGTAACTTTTTTTTTTTTTTTGACCTTAGATCATACAGTTAGTAAGTGGTGGAGCCAAGATTCCAAATTGGTAGTCTGGCTCTAGAGTTCACCATCTTAAGGACTATGCTATACCACCTTTCATATATCTAAGCTACTTGTCTGTATGATCTATTTATAAATAGAAATTTCTCATCAAATATTTCTTTTATTTTACTAACTTAATGCTATTTGTGCGAGAAAGAACTTGCTATTTCACGTTGTTTTTGGTAAGAGTATTGAAGTTAATTTTTTCTGCTTTGATGAAGTACAGCTAGAAGCCAGTATTAACCTGAGAAACCACATAGTATTTCATTTTAAAGGAAGAAAACAAGAGATATACAAATTTTAATACCTGAATTTAGAAATTAGAATTTCAACTTCACTGTTATTTGCACCATTGTTTTCTCATATGCCATGAACACCACTTGCATTTTGAAAATGCTGTCGTTTTTTCTTTTTTTTTTTAATCGAAGGCATCACTCTTAAGGTGAAAACTGTCATCTGTATTTCGAAAACTGGATCCTGGCTCATTGTAGTCAAGATAGCAGAGAAAATAGTATTTCTGTTACAAACTAAACTATTTACCCTTTCAAATATTGATTGGTTGTGTGTTAAATGTAGAATAATTTGAATAGAGCTACTCATTATAGTCTTTAGACAAGCAAAAGTTTAAAATGTAATTACATTACCAAAATGAAATCAAGTACAGATTCAGCATTTCAGAAAATCCTTTGACACCTGTTGTAATTTTCTGTTCTATTTTTAGTCTCAGATTTTTTTGTCTTCCTTCTTTCCCATCCAAAGTTCTTTAAATTATTTTAAAACCATTTTCTCATTTTTCTCTCTTCTTACAAATTAGCAATTTTAGTTCTCTTTAACACACTGCAGTCCTCAGAAAATCTGGTTTTGGTGTCTGAAATATTTTACAAGGGATTTCCAATTTGAGCATCTAAGTATTTGACAAGCTACATGTAAACAATTAGTAGATGTAAGTATTCTGAATCGAATATGAAAAATACAAAATTATGGATTGCTGTACTTGTTAGTGTGTAATAGCGCAGGATGAGAGAATGTGGTTTTGGATATAGACAATCCTGTATTCAGATATGGACTCTGCCACATACTTGATGGATAACCTTGGGCAAGAAACCACTTAACGTCTGAGTGTCAGTTATCTTCTGTAACTATAAAATCAGGACAATAGGCAAAGTATCTGGCTCCACAAATTATAGCTATTTTGCATAACTTTCAGCCCTTTACTCAATTTATGAAAGGAGTTAGCTGCTATCATGTATGTTATCTTCTTTCTCGGTTTGTATGAAATGCTACAGAAAAGCATGTGCTCTTCATAATTGCTCTTTCCGTTGTTCTTTCCTTCCCAGTTAAATCAGCTATAAAAATCTCCTTGTGCTATCTCTGTAGTGAGCAATTGGCCGGGATTAAATGGCTAGTCTATGAACTGAAGAGAGACCTCTGGTTTGATTTCTCATATCTGAGCTGTTCTGTGTTCACAGGGATTCATCTCACCACAGTACTGTAAAATCCTTTGGGTCTCTGTCACATCAGTCCTAGCCTTAGGCTTGTAAATTGTTGGTAGCATATATTTTTCAGTCAAGAACTTTTATCATGCTACTAAGGTTGGTTTGAGAAGTATGATAAGTTCAGGTCAAATTTTATTTCACAGCCAGTGAAGTTTATTTGTTGAAAAAAAATCTTTAAAACCATTTGATATATGAAGGTACTTTGGAGTGGTACGCAGCTGAATTAGCTAACTTAAACTGCTTCAACAGTGCCAGCCTTCATGATGGCTGGCTTTTTGTTACTAACATGAATAGTACTTTATTTAGTGCAACGTAATTTTTCAAGAGACCTGTTTCTAAGTAGTCATTCTGAACTCTTCCTTAGAGTAGTTATTAATCCTCTGAACTCATCTGAGTTTGGTTGCCTATATGTTAAATATAGGTGGTAAAGCAATGAATTTGCCATGAAGTTAAAAAATAGTATATCATGAAATGATAGTGAGATACCCTTAAAGGAAACCTTATTTAACGAAATGGTTTCACTACCCATGGAAAAAAGTTAAGTGTTTGCTTTCCCTTTTCTTTAAGAAATAGGTAATTATTCATGTGTTTTCTTTTTATAGTAATGTGAAATTTTTCTGTAATTGTATGTTTTATTTCGGCGAGGTTAGGAATTGAGTTATTTGGATTTTTGTTTTGTTTTGTCTTACTGTACCTAGCAGATAATATATAAAATATTTTTATGTATTCCTCATTTCCTGTTTCGGGTATTCAGTGATTTTATTCCAAATCACATTTGGTCCTGTATATGTTATAATAGTTTGTGATATAAATATATTTGATTTGGGAGTTTTTGTTCATATAATCAAACAATGTTATTTTTTTTTTTCTTTTTCTCATCTTCTGATCAGGATTTCTGGCAGGTACTGACTCAGCAGCATGTGCCTTAAATTAATTAATGTTTCCAAACCCATAGTAACGCTTCAGGGACAAAGGTTCAGTGCATGTTCATGTCCTTTCCCTGCTCCCTTCAGAATGATTCAGTTCCTGTCACTTTAAATTAACAAATCTTTAATATGACAATTCAAACACTGCACAAGTCCTTGAGAATATAGTACCTAGCATAATTTAAAAGGAAGTTTTAACATTATGTGTCACACCAAAGGTCAAGAAACTGTTTTAATCATTGTATAATGGATACTCAGTTACTTGGGTCATTTAAATAGTCTTAGTAGGGATGCCATGTTCCTAGTTGAACTGTTGCAGGGATGGTGAGACAACAGTAACTTCAAGTGAGAAATTAGTAGTTTTTTTTTCTTTTGAAATTTCTTAAATAATAAATACAGATAAGCAGTTGCTTAGTTATACTTTGCTCAATAAAATGACTTAAGGGGAAACAGATGGAACATTTAGAAAGACTTCATTATTTTGCTTTTTTGAGCTAATCAACAAGTTTAAATGGAAAAGCAGCAAATACATGGAGAAAATCATAAAAAAGAATGTATAGATTGTAGGCTGACAAAGGAGAATTTCAAGGACACGCCTAAGAAGTACTTTTCAAATTGATCTTTGAAGGCTTAGACTTCTTAATTATAGTTTATAAACTATTAAAATGTATTCAAAATATATTCATTAAAAAACATTACTCTTGCATTTCTTAATAAAAATATAAACTAAGCTTAATTAGAACATCCTTTGGTTTAAAATAATTATTTAATTAATGAAGGTCACAAGGTACTGTTTATTTTTATACAACATTTTTCCTGTGCTTCCTTGTTCTTAAAATGGTATATATTTTTAGTAGTCTCCTTACGAAACCCCCAAACCAATCATCCTGTTATTGGTGCAGTAGATTATTTTACCACCTTTGCCTTTAATTGCATTCTGAGACAAACCAACAAATATTTAAATTACTGTATCAGAATAATTTATTGATAATCCCATTATCAATGTTTCTAATTCTGGAGATTTTGTTTTAGAATAGCTGTGGCACAACCATCATGCAGAGTGCTAAGGAGTGTAAATCAAATGAGGTGTTAACACCTGTGATTGAGGACAGCCACTTCCAGTTCTCTGTTTATGGTAGGACAGTTTGTAGGAGGCAGCTAAAAATTCTTCCTCTCCTTTGATAATTGTGTGGTTTAAGGCTTAGAGATTTAAAATGACTTGTCTCACTTAGGTGTCCTTACTAGGCAATGAGGAGAAGAGAAAAGAGGTAGGAATTGGTAAGGACTTGAAAGTCTCCAGAAGCTGCAGCATTGAGTAGTCAACCTCTGTAGTTGACAAAGAGCATCAGTCTTCTTTAAACTTTGACTATTGAGGGTAGTATCCTTTGTTGATCAAGGATTCAGAATCAAGTTTTATTGTATTCTTAAGGATATCTTATTAATCAGCTTTTTATATTATATATAAAATATATTTATATTTTATATTAAAAATAATAAACTCTTTTTCTTAGAATAGGTAGTGGAGGAATTGTTTATATTGGGTTCTATAAATATCACTCATTTTGGTGACACTAGTATAAATTGTTTAAGCTTCCAAAGGTCAATGAGCAGTTACTTTATACAAGAGGACTTTCTTTGCTTGCTTCCTTACAGGGATTTGTCCTTTGCATGCTAAGTTCCTATTGCCTGTGGAAAGGCTGGAATCATTTTGTTTTTCTGGTAGCATAGTATGAGTGCTGTTCTTCAGATGCAGCTTATGAATGGTGTCAGTACTTATTATATTTCTGTGAGGAGTATCCATAATGTCTCTTTCCAGTCTCTGAGTTCCACCACTCAGACACCAAGTCTGTTGATTTAACCCATGTACTTGAGTTTTCATCTTGAACAAAGAAACAATAATATAATCATTAAGTGCTCCCAAGGAGGGTATAGTTTACTTGGTTGTCCCAAATATTAAGACTTCTATTAAGATGTCTTTAAATACATTTTTATTTTAGATTCTGTTGTGTTTGAATTTGGGATCATCTGTGAACCCATTTGTTTTATCATTGTTGATTTGAAAGCATAAACATGACTAACCATTACATTTCCAACACCTTTATGTTTAACTTTTCCATCATGAAACAAGATTTGAAATTCACTTTGATATGAGAGGACTTCGTTCCAAACTAACTTCCGTTTTAAAATTATTTTAGCACAAACACTCTAGCATGTTTCAAAGTTACACAAATAGATTTCTATGAAAACCACTCAAAACATTTTATTTCTTCTGTTCTGGTAAAAATGGGTTCTCAACTGATATGTATTGATGACCTTTGGTTGCAGAGAAAGTGTGAGGATAGTTCTTGGTTTGCATATTTGGCTTTGCCATGGTGCATTTTTTAGAAGTTCTATATATAAATAAAAAGCTTCTCCAATTATAGATCAATGTAACATCTATTAATTAAGAAGATTATAGAGAATCATTACATTCTTTTAATGATACTCATTTTGAAAATGATTAAAATATACATTTGAACAAATCAGGGCATAAAAATACGATGTGCACCTACATCATTAACTAGATTTTCATCTTCAACTTCAAGATAAATGAGCTAATACAAGCTAAGCCTCAAGATTAATATTTTACAATAATAAACTATGTTTTGCTCCAAAAATATTCAATCTGCATTAAATTTTAGAAATTGCAAACAGTATAGACCCCTGATGTATTTCTGTGCATTTGATACAGTACAACATATAATAGTTCATGCATGGGTTCTGGAGTCAGACCATGACCTGTCCTGCCACTTTATAGCACTGTCACCTTGGGGTTCTTATTTAACTTCTCTAACCCTCAGTTTTCTCATTTGTTAAGTGCAGACAGTAGTATCACCTATCTCATAGAATTGCAGTGAGAACTTAAAGAGATAATGCAAGTGTTTAGCACAGTGCCTGGCATAGAACACGCAAGCTATAATTTTTAAATTCTTGATATGTCTTTAATGGTTGGTGGTATTCAAGGAATACCTAAAAATGTTTGATTTCAAAATGATTGAAAAATTCTTCATCTAAAGGATTTCCTGGGAGATGATAGTTACTAGAACAGTGTAAATCAAGGGTGTGAACAGTGATCCTCAGAGTGAAACTCTTTTATTTTTGTTCTTATGGTACATTTTTTCTTGTAATAATTTTTTCCAAATGGGAGAAGATGAAATACTATACTGACTTATTTTTCAAAATTTGTATGTGAGGTTGTTTTTCCATGAAGTGATAGGGAAGCCTTTTTTAACCCATGTGACTGAAACCAAGACTGCTGCTGAGCTCAGGACAGTTCTTCTCAGCACTGATTGACTTGAGTGGCCAACATTCAAAATTAAATTCTTAGATTTGGGTAACAGATAATCAATAATGACAAAATATAGATTCTCCCACCCAGAGCTGCCTTGAAGCAAGTTTGCAGGCATAATGTGGTAGAAACTAATAGAGTTGATGATTTTCCCCATCTAGGGTTTTGAGAACACCTCATCAGATACTGAGGACTGAAATAAATCATTTCAATAAAGTTATATCATTTCTTTGAAGTTAATGCTATTCCAGTAGACTTTTGAATTTTTATCATTGCTTTAATCAAATCTTCTGCCACTGTTTTTTTTAAGCATCTTCATTTGTATCCATATTCTCTTTAGCCATCTAGTTAATGAAATAGGAAAACATTTGCATTCTAGGTGTTTGGAGTTGTTCTCAGAGCTAAAGTGGTTAGAATGGGGACTGAAAAGAGAATGGCTTTCTGGCAGAGTGAAATTTCCAGGATCTTAAGCATTCACCTTCCACAGTTTGTTGCACAGTAATTTGTGTTTGTTGCCTCAAATGCAATAATACCTTTAAAAAGTTTGGAAACTCTGAGTTAGAAGTAGAAATCATAAAGTACTGTAAATTAGAAACATCTCAGTTTTATCTGACATATCCCCAAATTCTATCTTCTGCAAGTTCAGGTATGGGATGGGGGAAGAAAAATAACACATATTTTAACTGTGCAACATTTTCTGTTTGATTGAGAATAGTGTGATTGTTTAAGATTGATATCTTACACAAGGCTTTGGCATCTATCTGTACACCAACTAAATAATGAAGAGTGAGCATTAATTGCATGGGGAAATTGCTGAATTTTCTCTTTCTTTCTAACACCTGTTCTCCCTGCCCTCACCCCAACCTTAGGTAGAACTACTATTTATCATTTGGAAATTGTATGCTGAAATTGCATCTTTTGGGAGAAGCATATTATTATCAATAATTTGTTTTTGAAATACAACACAAGTACTTCTTGAGGGATTTAGATAGGCTTCTAAATGTATTTCAGCGATATAGAGAAATGTTAATATTAAAACAGTCCAATTATTTCAGTTTCATAAAGGATGACATCTTAATTTAAATAGTAAAGCTGCGTTCTTTATCAGATTTTCTATGTACCAGAGATGTTTTGAGGTTCTAGATGATGTGTTAGCATCTATTTTGCTGGCATAGTCCATCAACTTCTACTCGATAGAAAAAAGTTTACTTCAAACTATAGAACTTGAAAAGTGGATCTTAACTAGAATAAATAATGAGGTTAAACTCCTAGATATGATTTTTCTCTTTGGCTTTATCCAGTCGAGTCCTAGAAGGCAAAATTATTGGCCCTATTTTGTTCAATCCTATTATAACAGGATTCAGTGTTTGAGCACTGTGAGTATTAACAAGTTGGAATCATGTCTGGAATTCCCAGTCCCAGGGCTCCTGATGGTACCTGCAACTTTAGCCAGATGTTTTATAAGTTTTTGTGATTGGTCAGAAACCAGAGTGTGAATCCTTCAGCACAAAGCCATCCTGGTAAAACAATTGAGGTTTTAGACTAACTGAGAAGTGTAGTAGTTACACATGTAATCGCTGATTTGCTGTAAGTTTACTCTTAAGTCTTTCTGCTTATCTAAAAAATTAAAAGATTCAGGATATGGTGCAGTTGAGATCAATACCAGGATTCCTATGAGGTTATTAATTTATTTGCCTGTACTTAAGGTCAGTAATTTGAATGTTTTAGTGATGTTGAGTCTGTAGCCATGTTTTAAGTTTTAAAACATATAATATCTAAGACTAGGTCATGTAAATGATAGTAAAACAGTTAAATTTCATTTTAAGTCAGTGAGCACACTGCTTTGAAATATTTTGCATAGTCTTGTTCTCCAAAACAGGAGTAACGTTTGTCAGTAAATTGAATAGAAATTCTATTGTGAGCAGTTTACCTGCATTCCACTTCCACAGCCTTAACTTCAGAGATTCAAGTGATTAGAGTAGTGTCTGATATGTAGCTTCTAAGATGCATAAAGTAGTATAATGCTCTGTAAGGAATCTGCAATTATAGCTTCTTTTTAAAATACCCATTTCTGTTTAATATTCAGCATATACACTGAAGTAGTTGCTAGAATTTTACCTCAGGAGCTTTAATATAAGTTTCTATAAATTTTTTTACTGAATGATATGTTAATATATTACTTAATCTCACATTATATACAATAGAATTGAAATATATTCTATTTCTTTTGACTTTTATATAGATTTCTTCCTTTTAGTTTGTCTTATATTTATTATTTATATTGAATTTATTACTCATATTGAATTAAATATAAATCCTTGTGATAGATTTCACTAGTAAAAATACATATTAATATAAGTGTTCATTAGGAACAAAAAATATAAATAACCACCTCTGAGACAGTGAGAGAAAATGAACATTACTACCAATCTGCTAAGGAAGATTATGTTTTCCTTGTACTGTGACTCCATATCACCCCTGAAGTATATAAATGGTATTTGCTTAGGACAAAAATGACTTAAAATTTAGTCAAAGATTAAACTTTATCCAAAAGATTAAGTGAAGGAACAATTTACTTGACATTCTCAGTTTGCAAAATTAAACACTGATAAGACTTTAGGAATAAGAAAAAATAACCAAAAACCTTCCTTCCACTCTCCTTCTTTGAATCTTGATTTTCCATTTTCACCATACTTCGGTGCTTTTAAAAATTTATTCATTATTGAACTCCAATATATCTGTTTTCACAGATTCTCCTTGTGCCTTGGCTGTTTGACTTGAGGATATCATTTATGGTAGAATCAGGCCTTTGATTTAAGAATATCAGCTAACAAACTGTCATGCAACACAAAATAGTCTAAAAATTGGTTTCTGGTAATTCCCACTTCTTTCCAAATCTTGACATATTTATTTAATTCTCCTCCTAACTTTAAATAATTTGAGAGATCAAATATGATGGTTTTATGACAGTTTAGGTGTCTGTGATTAATATATGTCATGAATTTTATCTTTGGAGTTTGGGATACTTGAAAACACACTTATAAATTCTTAGAGTTAATATTGATAGATAGTTGTATAATCCTAAATGTACCTGAACTACTCTTTGACAAGTGGATGCCTCAGAAAACATAATGTAACTTCTCTCCCTGTCTCCTCCTACCCCCACCCCAACTCCTGAAGCATGGAAAAACAATGTAGACCTTTACTAAAGAATTAGAAGACTGTATTGCAGAGGGCACATCACAAAGCATGGCTAATTTAAAAGTCCTCTTTAAACATCTTTCTTTCTGGTTTTTATTTTATTTATTTATTTTTAAAATTTATTTATTTATTTATTTATTTATTTATCTATTTATCTTTGGCTGTGTTGGGTCTTCGCCAAGTGCGAAGACCCAACTGAACTTCGCCGCTGCGCACAGGCCCTCTCTAGTTGTGGCAAGTGGGACCTTCTTATTGCAGTGGCTTCTCTTGTTGTGGAGCAATGGGCCCCAGGCACGGGGGCTTCAGTAGCTGTGGCGCACAGGCCTAGCTGCTCCACGGCATGTGGGATCCTCCTGGACCAGGGATCAAACCTGTGTCCCCTGCATTGGCAGGCAGACTCTCAACCACTGCACCACCAGGGAAGTCCCTTTCTTGTTTTTAAAGAGCTACTGCAAAACATGTATTCTGTGTCGTTTCTCTCAAACACGTGTGTGCACATATGTGCTCACATGCTTTCTTTTCTCTGTTTTCCCAACTTTGATACTTCCTATTACTCTCTGGTCACGTCTCCTTCCTCTTTTTGGCTCACCTTTCGAGGGTCCCTTTTCCTTCTATATTTTTTCTCCTAGATGTCTTCTTCAACTTTTTCTTATGTAGAGCAGTTTGACCTTCTTTTGGCCTCTCCTGGTCCCTGTAACTGTATTCAGTACAGCAGAGGTCTCATAGATAGCCCTGCAAACAGAAATATTTTCTCCTTTAGAGGACTAGGATTGCAAACATGGACATATCCTATTTAATGCAGTAGAGTAGGGGTTGTCCTCCTGGAGACAATCACACTAACTGAATTAGCATTGGAAAGTGTCAGTATAAAATAGCCCCTAGTAATTCTCAATCAATATACAATTTAAGGTCTGTTCAATGACGTCTTTATTATCTCTGCAGACTTTATAATTGCTCTAATTGTGGAGGTGGCTAGGCCTAAACCATGACCCCCAAATGCATCTTATGCAGAGTCTCTCAAGCTGCATTATTTATATTTTGGAAAACAATCATATACTTTGCTAGTAATCAAAAGACCTTCTAAAGAAAATAGGCTACTCAAGTCAGAAGCTATTATAGAAGAGTGGATGCACACTTACATGGTAAATTGATTTTTAACAAAGGTGCCAAAATAATTAAATGGGGAAGGGAAGGTGTTTTCAACAAATGGCTTAGAAATGGCTTCAGTCAGCTGTTGGCTAGGGCCTTCGCCATCTAGCTTGACCAAGGATGGAAGATTTATTTCTAATGTGGCTCACTCACATGGCTGATAAGATAGTACTGACTGTGGTTGGGAGGCCTCAGATCCTCTCTCTGTAGGCTCTCCACAAGCCTGCTTGAGTGTTCTGTTCAAATGAGACCTAGCTTCCCTCCAGCAGAGCAAGGGGGCCTTTTATGCCTTAGCCTCAGAAGTCATACATTATCACTTTTGCTGTATTCTGTTAGTTATACAGACCAACCCTGATTCAATGTGGGAAGAGACTAGGTCTACACAAGGACATGAATACCAGGAGGCAAGAAACATTGGGGTTATTTGGGAGTCTGGCTAACACACTGAAAAGAGTCTCATATCCAGAACATATAATGATCAGTAATAAAAAGACAAACAACCCAATTAAAAATAGGCAAAAGACTTGAACAGATACTTCCCAGAGAAAGATATATTAATTGTCAATAAACTATTAAAAATGGGCAAAAGACTTGAACAGATACTTGCCAGAGAAAGATATATTAATTGTCAATAAACTAAGTGCTTAAAACACTTGGTCACCAGGGAAATGCTCAAAAAAACCACAATAAGATACCACTAAAATGGCTAAATTAAAGAAACTGGCCACATAAATGTTGACAATGATGTGAAGCAACTAGAACTCCCATACATTGATGGTGCAAATAAAAGAAGTACAACTTTGAGGAAAGTCAAAATAGCCAAAAACTGAAAAGTGCCTGTTTAATCATTAAAGGAATGAATAAATTGTGATATTACTTGTGTGCATTATTATATGCACAATATAATTATATGCAAACTAAATTGCATAAATTATTTATTTTTAATATTTTTAGTTTTATTGGTGAGTATTATACTGCTCTGCAATAAAAATGAATGAGTTACTGATAAATAGAGTGTGGATGAATCTCCCCAACCTTATGCTGAACCATAGAAGCTGGACACCAAAGAGTACATACTAGTGATACCATTTATAGGAAGTTCTAGAAAAAGCAAAACTAATCTGTGGCACAAAAATATGGTGGCAATTAACTGTGGAGGGGCATAAAGGATACATGAGGGATGGCGGAAATGTTCTATAACCCAAATATATATCTGGGTTACTCAGATATGTGTTTATAAAACTCATTGAATCGTATATTGAATTTGTGCATTTCATCATAAGTGGATTTTACTTAAAACTGTAACAGATACTGAACTCTAGATGATACATTTGTTTTTTGCAGAGATAATTAGCAATTGTGAAACTATCTTCCTTGTATTCTAAACTTGAGCAAATGAGTAAATATATTGCAGATAATGGGAACCAGATTTCTCTCTGTTGGAGAAGGGAGTAACACGTGTGTAAGGGCAAGATTAAATTGTGCTCTGTGGTATTAGAATGGAATTAGAGATATCATTATGAATTCATAGTTTGTAATAGACAAATAGATATGAATGTAATCATGAGGAAACAGCAGCCTAATTCGAATTGAGGGATATTTTACAACATAATTCACCTGTACTTTTCAAATTGTTCAAGGTCAAAAAGTATAAAGAGACCAAAATTGGCAGAGTAGGTAACGCCAAAACTATACACCTCCACTAAGACAATAATTAAGCTAGTGAAAACTGTCGATCAGCCTTTTCAGATCTGTGGAATCTAACTAATCAGACTTTAAGCAGCTAGGGGAATGCTTAAGAAAGAAGCTGCTGAAAGAATCAGCTTGGGGGTTTGTGTTTGTTTCGCCTACCTTGGAGCTTTCTTAGGGCTGGGGTGACCTCCCAGGTGGCATTTGTTAAAAGCATAAAGGTAAATATACTAGCCACAGCAGCTGAAGACAAGCAGCAGACAAACCAAAACAGCTGGGAAAGAAGAGGCTGCAGCAGGAGATAGGTGAGAGAACAAGGACTTTGAAATGCTCTACCATATACTGGTGAATCTGGAAGGCCATGTGCACACCCAGGGCCAAATGAATACTTAGAGGAAACCCCAACAGACCCTAACATTTCACTTCTGGCTGATGTTTAGCTTCCAAGCAAGCAAGAAATGAAGGAAGGGCAGAATTATAAATAGTGACTAAGCATTGAAAGAATGCCCAACACAGAGCCAGTCTGCAAGGATGTTGAGAGGTTTTTTTTTTTCCCCACCCTTTGGATCCAGGAGCTTAAGGAAATCTCTCAAATCACTAGCTGACTACTAAGGTATGAAACAGAGACTTGAGTGACCATGCTGGACAAAGTATTTACAAAAGAATTTACAAAAATTATTAAAGAAATGACTACAACCCACGCAAGCAGCAACAACAAACCCTGAGGATGTGGGAGAATCCTATTTCCAGAATTACCACATTGTAATATACAAAATGTCCGGTTTTCAAAAACATTATCCTTGTAAAGAAACAAAGTATGGCCCAGGAAAAAAAAGGAATAGGAACTATCCTTGAGAAAGCTCAGATATTGCAACTTACTACAGACAGACTTTAAATCAATGTCCTAAATATACTCAGAAAGAGCTAAAAGAAACTACAGGCAATGAACTTAAAGGAAACAAGGAGAATGATGTATGAACTAATAGGAAAAAATAGATAGAAATTATAAAAAGGTATCAAATAGAAATTCTGGAACTGAAAATTTCCTATAGCTGAAAGGAAAATTTTAGTGAAGGGGTTCAACAGCAGATTTGAATACACAGGAAAATGATTAGTGAACTTGAAGATAGGTCAGTTAATATTTTCCAGTCTGAGAAACAAAAAAAGGAAATGAACAGAGCTTATGAGACCTACGTGACACTACCAAGTGTACCACATATGTACAATAGGAATCTCAGAAGGCAAGGAGAGAGAAAAGGGGACAGAAAGAATATTTGAAGAGATAATTGCTCAAAACTTTCCAAATTAAATGAAATATATGAATCTACACATCCAGGAAGCTAAATAACTCCAACAGGATAAGTTCAAAGAGACCCACACTGAGATACATTATAATCAAACTGTCAAAAGCTAAAGACGGTGAATCTTGAAAACAGGAAGAGAGAAGCAACTTTCCACACACAAACTATATACAATAGGATTAACAACCAGTTTCTCATCAGATACCATGAAGGCCAGAAGGCAGTGGGATGACATATTTAAAGTGATCAAAGAAAAATAAAATTGTCAACCAAGAATTCTCTACCTGCAAAATTATCCTTCAGAAGTGAAGGAGATAGATATTAAGCCATTCCCAGATAAACAAAAGCAGAGGAGTTTGTTGCTAGTAGATCTACCCTACAAAAAATGCTAAAAGTAATACTTAAGGCTGAAAAGAAAGGACACTAGATAGTAACTTGAAGCTATATTGAGAAATAACACCAGTACCAGTAACAACATAGGTAAATATAAAAGCCAGTATTATTTTATTTGTGGTTTATAACTCCTATCTATCCCTCTGTAATTTGAAAGACAAATGCATGAAACAGTTATTATCAATCTGTGTTAATGGGCACACTGTATAAAAATGTAATTTGCAAAAATAACATAAAGGGAAATGGAACTCTACAAGAACAGAGTTTTTTAATACTATTGAAGCTAAGTTGGTATTTATTCAAACTAGGTTGCTGTAAATTTAAGATGTTAATTGTAATCTGCAGAGTGACCACTAAGAAAATAACTAGGTATGGTTCCATTTATATGAAATATCCAAAATATATGAATCCATAAAGATGGAAAGCAAATTAGTGATCTCCAGGGGCTAGAGGGAGGGGGCAGTGGGATGTGACTGCTTAATGGATAAGGGGTTTCCTTCCAAATGGGGTTATGAAAATGTTCTGGAACTAGGTAGTGGTGATAGTTACATAACATTGTGATTGTACTTAATACCACCAAATTTTACGCTTTAAAATGGTTCCGCGGTAAATTTTATGTTATGTACCTTTTACCACAGTTTTTAAAAATTATAAAAACGTAAGCAGTATGGTACTGGCATAAGAATAGACACAAGGATCAATGGAATGAAATTGAGAGTCCAGAAATAAACCCACATATATATGGTCAATTTATTTTCATCAAGGGTGCCAAGACCATTCAGTGGTGAAATTATAATCTTTTCAACAAATGGTATGGGGTCAACTGGATATCACATGCAAAATAGTGAAGTTGGACCCCTACCTCACATTAATACAAAAATTAACTCAAAATAGATAAATGACCTAAATATAAAAGCTGAAACTACAAAACTTTTAGAGAAACAAGGGTGAATCTTCATGATCTTGGATTTGGTGATGGAGTCTTAGATACGACATCAAAAGCACAAGCAATAGAGAAAAAAATAGACAAATAGAACTCATCAATATTTAAAATTTCTGTACACCAAAGGACATTATCAGGAGAGTGAAAAGGCAGTGAACAGGATGAGAGAACATATTTGCAAACCCTATATCTGATATGTTTAGTGTATAGAATATATTGATATAAAGAAACTTACAACTCAACAACAGAAAGACAAATAACCCAACTCAAAAATGGGCAAACGATTTGAATAGAGATTTCTCCAAAGAAGATAATACAGATGGCCAACAGACACATGAAAAGATGTTCAACATCGTTAGGCACTAGGGAAATGTAAATCAAACCTCAATAACATACCACTTCACACTCACTAGGATGGATATAATTTTTTTTAAAAGGAAAGAAAATTGAGGATGTGGAGAAATTTTTGAACCCTTTTACATTGCTGGTATTAATGCAAAATAGTGTAGCCACTGTGGAAAACAGTTTGGCCATTCCTCAAAAACTTAAACATAGAGGTATGATACGACTCAGCAATTCCACTCCCAGGTATATACCCCAAAAAACTGAAAGTGGATAGTCAAACAAATACTTGTACATGAATGTACATGGTAGCACTATTCACAATAGCCAAAAGGTGGAAGCAACCCAAATATCCTTCAGTGGATGAATGGATAAACAATTTGTGGTATATATACAATGGAATATTATTTGGTGATAAAAAGGAATGAAGTACTGATTGATGCTACAACATGGATGAACCTACAAAATTTGATATGTGAAAGAAGCCAAACCCAAAAGGCCCACACATTTTATGGTTAAATGGTTAAAATGGTGAATTTTATGTCATGTGAATTTTACCACAATCAAAAATAATAATAGGGCTTCCCTGGTGGCGCAGTGGTTGAGAGTCTGCCTGCTAGTGCAGGGGACACGGGTTCGAGCCCTGGTCTGGGAGGATCCCACATGCCGCGGAGCGACTGGGCCCGTGAGCCACAGCTGCTGAGCCTGCGCGCCTGGACCTGTGCTCCACAGCAGGAGAGGCCGTGACGGTGGGAGGCCCGTGCGCAGCGGTGAAGAGTGGCCCCCGCTTGCCACGGCTAGAGAGGGCCCTCGCACAGAAACAAGGACCCGGCACAGCCAAAGATGAATAGATTAATTAATAAACTCCTACCCCCAACACCTAAAAAAAAAAAAAAAAAAAAAAAATAATAATAATAATAATAATAAACCTCCAAAGGAAAAAGTAGAGATGGGCATAAAACTCCAAAGGAAAAAATAAAGATGGGCAAAGAAAGCTGTTTTAGATTAATGGAGATTAAAAAGACATGACAACTAAATGCCATTTATGATTGTGGACTACATCCTGGACTGGGGGGAAGATAGCTGTAAAGGAAATTATTGGGACAGTTCACTAAATTTGATAATAGACTGTGGATTAGATAATAGTATGTATCAGTATTAAATATCCTGGTTTTATGAAATGTATACTGTAATATGTAAGAGAATGTCTTTGTTCATAGGAAATATATACTGAAGTATTTAAGTGTAAAGGGGCATATGTCTCCAACTTTCAATATGGTGTAAAAGAAAATATATATCTACATAAAATGAAAAGCAAATAGGGTGATAACATAAACTGTTGGTGATTCTGAGTAAAAAGCATATGAGAGTTCCTTTTACGGATCTTTCCACTTTTATGAGTTTGAAAGTATATCAAAATAAAAAGTTGTGGACAAACTTGGATTTTTCTTTTTATCTTCTGAGCAGCAGCATAGTACAGATGGTTCTTAGAAAAATAATGTTAGATAGGCTTTTTTGGCTTATCTGCTTCATTTCAGTTTGTCCTTAGACTTTTGTCTGTTTCTCAACTTCTGGATCGCAATATATTATTTATTTTATTTGCTTATAGCAGTCTCTCTGTAAGATTATTACATGATTAATATGGGTTACTCAGCTTCTATACAAATTTATTCTGGCTAGTAATGGTATGCCTTTGACAACCTGTTCTCATTTTGTGTATTTTTTCTTATTCACATGCTTTACTTTTGCAGTATCTTGGATAATGTTAAAAATGTACATTTTTTTTCTTTTGAGAAATTAAGATATTAACTTCCCAGTGAACAGCTTTGCTGCTCTTTTCATCCAATAGCCTTCTTTTGTCTGAAATTTGTGTTTAATCTATTGGTAGATGATCAAGTGTGATATGAGATCTAACCTTAATTGAACATATTGGACTATGGGCTCATTTTTGGTTTTGGCTCAAAGACATAATCTCTAAATACTGCCAGGCCGGACCAGGCTTTCTGCCCATCACAAATGAGTCAGAATCACTTTCCTAAGTAGAAACTGCCATCAAAACCTCTTACCACTTTGCAGGCATTCAACTATGGATTTTTGCCTGTCCATGGTTACTGTTTCCTATTACAAGCAGGTATCCAGTAGAGGCTATTTTGAGTGGGTTTACTAAGAAGATCATGATGATTCATTTGGTACTTGTGTCTTCAATTGGTTAACCAGTTTTCTTTCCTTTGTGGTGTATGATGGGACCTTCACTAGACAGAGGTAACCTATTGGATAGTTGTGTACCTGGATGGTGGTGTGGTGGTGCTTGTTGGTTTAATTTTCATGATACTCCTCCCAAGGTTATGCTTGCAATGCTGCTTCTTATTTTGTGCTTGCATGATATTATTACTTTGATTGTGCTTTGTTGGTTTGGGTTTTTAAAACCTCCTATTTCTTTTTTTGGTACCCAGAATAATTCCTGAAATTTCTTTGGTTGGTCCAGAACTTATGGAAATGTGTTTCAAGTCTAACTCTTTGGTGGATCCTTTTCAGTTTTTGAAAGTATCTTCAATGTCACCACTAAGTTTATGGTTTGGTAGCAAATCAGAAAACAGGGTAAGTTTCCTTAAACACCCAGGAAGAGACTGCTTCCCAGATAGACCATTACTGAACCTGAGAATTAACTCTCTTTGTGAGCTTTATAGATTAAAGAAAATAAATACATACTTAGAGTGAAAGTTAAGTTTTGGGAGAGTTTCTTCAAATAGCTGAAATTTAGGAGCCTCCACCAAGGTCACAGTACATATGATTAAATTAACTCATGCCTAGTTTGGTGTGTGTCTGATTTGACATTATATTTCAGAGATGCTGTTTACTTTGTAAACTGTTCCACATTCCAAAACTAAGGTTCTTGGGGTTCATAAGGTAAAAGTTAAAATTAGTATTTCAGAAATTAGTTTTCTGAGCATTTGTGTGGGTGTTTACAATAGTTGCTTACCTCCTCATTTCTCATTACTAGTTGTATAGTTTCTCTTGGGCATTTAGAACTGATTTTATTTTAGTTTTTCATTTTTTTTTCTCTACCTTATATACCTCTATAGAAAAAGGTAGATTGTTTTTCAAACTAAGAGATAAAACCAGCCCTGAAGTGGGCCTGTTATATGTTAAATGGCTGGAGTTCATAAAATTGAAAATTTTATTCCATTGTTCACATTAAGCCAGTGTTGAAACAAACAAACAAACAAAACCATCTTTTTTCTTATAATTTTAATCATCTTAAAAACTGTAAAGGATCCATTAATTTGGAATGGCCATCAGAGAAATGCTTATGATAAATAGCATAAAACTGTCAGATAAATGGTGATTCATCTCTAACTATTTATATTCTCATTCTGTTATATCTTCTTTTTATCTTTTGGTGGAACCCATACATTCAATAGAAAATTGCCCAGGAACGAGAAAAATTTGCTGATGAAGGCAGTATATTTTACACCCTTGGAGAATGTGGACTCATATCCTTTTCAGACTACATTTTCCTTACGACTGTTCTTTCTAGTAAGTATAAACTTTTCTTTTTATTCATTTATAGAGAATATATAGGACTATAAAAAGAGTTAAGTCGATTGGAGGGGGAAACAAGGCATGTTTGCAAAGTTAATGAATGATAAGTTACATCAAATTTCATTTCTTTTGAGTTCTCTGTAACTTGTATATAGAACCACCTGAGAAAGAGGAAGGAAAATAAAGTTAAAAGGTAAAGTTAAAAGAAAAAAAAAGAACAAAACTGTGAAGTCGCATCTACTTTTAACTGTTTGAAGCTCAAGATAAATTATATATTGCCTGCTCCTCTAGCCCTCATTAATGTTTATACTTCCTCAGTAAAACACCTATTGATCTAATATTTCCTCTACTAAAGAAGAAGATTGGCTCGGTTGTTCTAATTGTGTTGAATACTGATTTTTCAACCTTGGAAGATAACTTCTTAAAACACAGAACTCAAATTTGACTCATTTAGAGCACTGATGAATTTCTAATTTTTCTAAGCTAAACAATTTTGTTGATTAGTATGTTACTATGAGTGTTCTTAGTATTATTTTCCTTTAGTGTGACTTTTTTTTAACCATTCAGAAAAAAAAAGTATGTCTCTAGCTCTCTGTGTACATTCTATTAAAATCTACCTAAATTGATCCAAAGAGATCTGATTTATATATTTCAAAGAAGTGATTCTCAATTTTTTTTCCATGGGGGAACATATCAAACAAAACTAACCATGTCTTCCTTCCCTTCTCCAGGCTAGGCATCTATAAAGATAAAACTATAAACAGTTTTCCAAACTTATGGTTACCAGTGGGGAAGGGGTGGGGAGGGATAAATTGGGAGATTGGGATTGACATATACACACTACTATATATACAATTGATAACCAATAAGGGCCTACTGTATAGCATAGGGAACTCTCCTCAATACTCTGTAATGACCTATATGAGAAAAGAATTTAGAAGAGTGGATATATGCATATGTGTAACTGATTCACTTTGCTGTGCAGTGAAATTAACACAACATTGTAAATCAACTATACTCCAATAAAAATCTTTTTTAAAACTATAAACAGTTTTCAATAAATGACATACACGGTTCCTGCCATAGCTGTGACTACTCTTCACTCTTCTTCCCTCCAATTGACACTAAAATGAAGAAATATAGACTAATATGCCTTACCACAGCTGTCTTGGGCTACCAAAGTATCTGAATAAATTTGTAGTGGACCACTGCTGTAGCAACGTAGATGTGCATTGACTTGTTACGAAGATCCAAGATAGTAAACTAAGAGCACTTTTTTTATCTTAAATTGTGTATTATTAGTTATTATTTTGGTGTGTTTTTAAAACAGACTTCAGTTCAAAGTCTGGTCCCACCACTTCTTACCTGTGATTAAGTGTCAGGAGAACCACAGCAGAATCTTCAGAATATTTTGCACATTGTATAGCTCCCTAAATTTAGGTTAAAAAAAAGAAAAAAGGTCGCATTGACCTGTGAGTTCTGAAAACCCCTCCAAGTAGCTCTACAGGTCTGGGCATCTTTACTTCCTGGTGCTCAGCTCCTGGCTCACCATGATGAGTAATTTACCAAAAAATGCTTAATATTACAATGTCATATACTTTCTATATTTGTCAGGAATGAGAAAATTATGATGATATGATTTTAAGATTTTCTCTTTATCACTAGTTTTAAGCCTTTTGATTATTATATGCTTTTAGTATTTCTCAGCCTTAGCACTGTTGATGTTTTAGGCAGGATAATTCATTGTTGTGAGGGCTGTCCTGTGCATTATAGGATGTTTAGCAGCATTCCTGGCCTCTACCCGTTAGATGCCAGTCACACACACTCTTCCCCTCCCAGTTGTGACAAACAAAAATGTCTTCAGAAATTGTCAAATGTCCCCGGGGGAGTAGGAATGAGGAGGAATAATCCCTGGTTGAGAGCCACAGATGTAGTTTTTAGCAGGGTTGTTTGGTTTCGGTATTATTACGTACCTCGAAATAGTGTTCTTTATGTTTCTTGTCTTGGGATTCTTTGAGTTTTGGGGTCTGTGGGTTTAATAATTTTCATCAAATTTGGAAAAATTCCAACTGTTATTTCATCAAATACTTTGCTTCCTCATCCTCTCCTTTGAGGACTTCAATTACACATATATTTTCCTCATATCAACCCTATAATGTTTGTAGTTTATTATCTTCATTTTGAAATTGAGGCATACAAAATATTAAAGAACTTGCCTCAAGTCCCACAGTAAGTAGATGATTCAGGGTTTGAACCCAGGCCATCCCATCATATGGGCTCCTGTCACTTGGCTTTACTGCTGTGGTCACATTTTCAACAGTGATAAGCCGTAGCTTACCATAGTGCCTTTTCTTTCTCTAAGGCTGGGCTGTGGAAAGGCTGGTCATAAAACTCTCCTGTAGATAATGGGCAGTTCAAGCATCCTTGCAATCTGAATGTTGTACACTGCATTGTTTACTTTATTTAACAAGACATGGAGGAAAATATGCCACAGAAATTACATTGAGACAAGTTATTTCCCACATTCTAATTGCTGCTAGGACGATAAGAAATGAGGCACTCAGTGGATCAACTTCTTTGTGGATAACAAGGAATCATTACATCTAAATACACTAAGTTGTTCCCAGATTGTCCTACAAGAAGGAATGCAATTCTTTAAACACGAAAAGCTTTGCTAGGGAGTGGCTTGGGACTAGAGGAAGTGCATTAGCATATTTATTCATCTGTTACTCTGGTGGACAACATGGACCGTTCTTGAGATTTCCAGTGGAAAACCAGCCACAGCAACGTGAACAGCATAACCCAGATAATGCAAGACTGTTGTATTTCTAATTAGCTGGGGGTTTTTTCAAAATTAATAGACTCAATGATGTTCAAGAAATTGCCATCATTTTGAAGAATATAAACACTCTGCCCAAATGGACTGACACTTGGAACCTCTCAGTACTTTAGGAACTCTACCGTGTTGTCTAAAATAAAATTCGACAACCTTATATAGTAAATTATTTGTTTTCTCTCATTCGATTCATGATTCGTCTCCTAAAAATAAAATTAAGAAAGCTGCTTTACTGGGACTTCCCAGGTGGTCCAGTGGCTAAAACTCCATGCTCCCATTGCAGGGGGCCCAGGTTTGATCCCTGGTCAGGGAACTAGGTCCCACATGCCGCAACTAAGAGTTCACATGCCACAACTAAAGATCCTGCACACGGCAACGAAGATCCCATGTGCCGCAACTAAGACCTGGTGCAGCCAAACAAATAAATATTTTTAAAAAGGAAAAAAAAAGGAAAGCTGCTTTACTAAAAATGCATGTTATGCAGTGTAATTTCCTGCATTAAATAGAGTTAATTCTTCTTACTTAAACTTTTTAGAAGTTTCATTTTTTTAGCTAAACAAGAATTTTTTGGACACACCCAGAATAACAACCAATTTGGCAGCAGTATCTTGTGCTTACAATAAGCAGTGGCATAAATTTCTCACTCTTCTTTGTATGTGCTTTGGATAATGGGGGCCTTCTTTGGCCAGCCTAAAATTTTAAATACCCTGTATCGTGTCATACACACACACTTACGCATACACATCTCCTAAATCCCTTTTTTGCTCTCTTTTTTCTCCTTGGCACTTGTCACTATTTAACAGTCTATATAATTGATTTCTTCTAAAAAAAAATTGTGTAAGTTTCAGGTGTACAACATTATAATTCAACATCTTGCATACACTACAAAGTGATCACCATCACAAGTCTAGTTACCATCCATCACCATACAGTTAACCCCCTTCACCCATTTTGCCTACCCTTCAACCCCCTTCCCCTCTGGTAACCACTAATCTGTTCTCTATGAGTTTGTTTCTGCTTTGTTTCTTCATTTGTTTTTTTTAGATTCCATGTGTGAAGGAAATCATATGGTATTTGTCTTTCTCCATCTGACTTAACTTCACTTAGCATAATACCCTCAAGGTCCATCCAGGTTGCCACAAGTGGCAAGATTTCATCCTTTTTATGGCTGAATAATGTTCCATTATATTTATATGTATACCATATCTTCTTTATCCAGTCATCCATTGATGGACACTTAGGTTGTTTCCATGGCATGGCTTTGTAAATAATGCTACATTGAACATAGGGATGCCTATATCTTTGCAAATCAGTATTTTTGTGTTCTTCAGATAACTACCCAGAAGTGGATAATTGATTTATCTTCTTTATTGTCCATCTTCCTACCTAGAATGTAACTGCCTGACAGTGATCATAGGTTTGTAATGATATTCACTACAAATTTGTAATGATATTCATCACAAACATATCTACTGTATAAAAAGCATTGTGGCAAAGTAACAAAGCAAGAATTTTTTTTTCAATTTTCTCCAAAAGGAAGTTTATCAAACATGAGACTTGACTTTATATCCTGAATTGAGAGCCGTTCTTTTAGCCATTGATGTCCTCAGTCTGCATCCAGTACCAATGGAGTGAGGGAAACATGTTTTTAAATTAATCTACTTCTAAATAAGCTTTCTTATAAGAAGTATATATACTTTCTAATAACTACAAGTTTTCTTATAATTCAGAATTCACATATTTGTATCCCGCTCTTACCCTAATCCATAAATTCTATTGCTTCATACCTTATCTCTCTGATCAGGTTTGAAGGATTAACTTGAAGAGTTGTCAACATGAGCCATAGCATCTATATTAAGTAGAATATTAAGTATTTACTAAATAACTACTCATTAATAAAATTCAGATTCATTCTAGGCAAGATAAAGAGACTGTTAATAATAATAATTATTAAATAATTTCCAAAGAGCCTTTGATCCTTAAAGTAGGTTAATAGTAATTGAATGAGAACACAGAAGCATGGCTTAGTTCTCTGCACTAACCAACTACAACATTAGCGATGGTCTTAAATCTTATAGTTGAAATCAGAGATTTTTCTCCATAACTAGGTACAGAGAAAGGTTGTCAAGGTTTATCTTGAATGCTATATATTATTTATTGATTTGGATCATTCAGTAGCTAATGCTAAGATTCACTAGGTTATGATAATATAACTTAGAATCAGGATCTTTGCCACTGACAGTTATGAAATATTTATTTTTCTTTGTCTTCACACATTTTCTAACTAAAGGTATTGACCCTGTGGGCTAATAACATAAAAACAGTTCTAGATAGCTTGAGGAGACAATAATAAAATGATCAAAAAGTTGATTATTAAGCATTCTTACTATTTACTATTAATCTTTGAAAAGCCACCAGAAAAATCAAAAGCAAAAAATGCTACGGCATGTTCAGTACCTAGGAACAGACCTAATGAAAATCAGGCATAGGTCAATGTGTTCTGATTTTGATTCCCTCTTTATATTTGAAGGAATTAGTAGAGAAATTTAATTAAGTGGGTTTTCACTGTAGGAGAATTCGATTTACTGACAAACTACATCCTCACTGGGATGCATCTTTCTCACAAATATACAAACCTTTTGGGAAATTACAACAGCATTCAAGTGAAAGTTTATAATATTTTATTCCTCTTGCCATATTGAAGTCAAGAGCTGATCACAAAGTGTATGTGGCTTGGAGATAGCGGTACCATTCTGTGCCATTCTGGCTAATGAAAATGTTATAGAAGTTATAGATGAAAATAAGTTTTTCAGGTTGAGTGAGTCTGTTGAAAAATATGGGCAAGGGGCTTCCCTGGTGGCGCAGTGGTTGAGAATCTGCCTGCCAATGCAGGGGACACGGGTTCGAGCCCTGGTCTGGGAAGATCCCACATGCCGCAGAGCAACTGGGTCTGTGAGCCACAATTACTGAGCCTGCGCATCTGGAGCCTGTGCTCTGCAACAAGAGAGGCCGTGATAGTGAGAGGCCCGCGCACCGCGATGAGGAGTGGCCCCCGCTCGCCACAACTAGAGAAAGCCCTCGCACAGAAACGAAGACCCAACACAGCCATAAATAAATAAATTAATTAATTAAAAATATATATATATATGGGCAAGGACTGTTGGTGGGAATGTAACTTGATCCAGCCACTATGGAGAACAGTATGGAGGTTCCTTAAAAAACTAAAATTAGAACTACCATACGACCCAGCAATCCCACTACTGGGCATGTACCCTGAGAAAACCATAATTCAAAAAGAGTCACGTACCAAAATGTTCATTGCAGCTCTATTTACAATACCCAGGACATGGAAGCAACCTAAGTGTCCATCAACAGATGAATGGATATAGAAGATGTGGCACATATATACAGTGGAATATTACTCAGCCATAAAAAGGAACGAAACTGAGTTGTTTGTAGTGAGGTGGATGGACCTAGAGACTGTCATACAGAGTGAAGTAAGTCAGAAAGAGAAAAACAAATACTGTATGCTAACCCATATATATGGAATCTAAAAAAAAAAGAAAGAAAGAGGTCAGAAGAACCTAGGGGCAAGACTTGAATAAAGATGCACACCTACTAGAGAATGGACTTGAGGATATGGGGAGGGGGAAGGGTAAGCTGGGACAAAGTGAGAGAGTGGCATGGACATACATACACTACCAAATGTAAAATAGATAGCCAGTGGGAAGCAGCCACATAGCACAGGGAGATCAGCTCAGTGCTTTGTGACCACTTAGAGGGGTGGGATAGGGAGGGTGGGAGGGAGGGAGATGCAAGAGGGAAGAGATATGGGGACATATGTATATGTATAACTGATTTACTTTGATATAAAGCAGAAACTGACACACCATTGTAAAGCAATTATACTCTAATAAAGATGTTAAAAAATAAAAAAATTTAAAAAATATATGGGCGAGGCAACATACTGAGATCTGTTAACAGATCTAAGGCAGTTACAAATCTGATTTATCGACACATCAGAGTTGGGACAGTTATAGAGAAAATTTGGTTTAGCTATTTTCTGTGTAATTTTTGTGTCTAGGATTATCTGCCATTGCCTAATTGATATTATGAAGGGTAAGACAAAGCAGAAGAAGGTTAATCTTATTCAGTAGTATTTTACCCTATAAAAAGTGCTTAGAACTTCAGAAAGACTCATTTGCATGCCGTAAGGCCAAAAGTATTATATCACTGTGTTGTTTACCATTAACTTCTTTCGCTAGCATAACCTGTTCTTATGGTTAACTCATTGATTTTATAATAATGTAGCTTCTATCAAAACAATAAAATAATGCATTTAAATATATTAAATGTTTATGAAGGTAAATTCATTTTGAGCCAGAGATTTATTTGAATGTGTCATTTCAGTAGAGCCTGTTGTTACAGAAAGTTGAAGCATTTATATCTTTGTATCAACAACCACACAAGAATTTTGTTCACATTAACAAGAAATAAGTGGTGTTTGTGTTTAACTCTCTCAAATCTCCTTGTGACTATACTAGAAGATCAAACTATTTCATCTGCAAAAGGAAGTTTATCCTTTGGGAATAATTGCTTGAGATTTGTTCTGAGGGTTCACAAGGCGAAGGGGAGAACAGAGACTAAAGAAGCAAATTGTGGCTTATACAAAAATATGGTCTAAATGTATTTTGACTGTATCTTGAGGAAGATTTTATAATTTTACACCCATTAGAAAATCAGTTCTTATTAGCCTTTTCATGCTTTTTATGAATAGTTTTATTTGAATTGATCCATTTTCATTTTTTTAAAATTGTAATATTGTAATAATTCTGATAAAATTCTAATATTGACCTAAAATCTTATGGAAATCTGGTTGAGATCACATGATTTCTATAGCTCTACCCTTTCAATACAAGTAGTCAAGATGGGCCTATTTTCTAAAAACAAAAGAGTATTTTTTAAAATTTATTTATCTTAATTTATTTTTGGCTGCATTGGCTCTTTGTTGCTGCACGTGGGCTTTCTCTAGTTGTGGCGAGCAGGGGCTACTCTTTCTTACGGTGCGTGGTCTTCTCATTGGGGTGGCTTCTCTTGTTGCAGAGCATGGGCTCTAGGCGCCTGAGCTTCATTAGTTGTGGCACACGGGCTCAGTAGTTGTGGCTCCCGGGCTCTAGAGCACAGGCTCAGTAGTTGTGGCGCACAGGCTTAGTTGCTCCGTGGCATGTGGGATCTTCCTGGACCAGGGCCTCAAACCCGTGTCCCCTGCATTGGCAGGCGGTTTCTTTTTTTTTTTTTTTTTTTTTTTTAAATTTTATTTTATTTTATTTTTTTGGATTTTTTTTTCTTTTTATTAGTTTCTGCTTTATAACAAAGTGAATCAGTCATACATATACATCTGTTCCCACATCCCTTCCCTCATGCATCTCCCTCCCTCCCACCCTCCCCATCCCACCCCTCCAGGCGGTCACAAAGCACCGAGCTGATCTCCCTTTGCTCTGCGGCTGCTTCCCACTATCTATTTACCTTACGTTTGGTAGTGTATATATGTCCATGCCTCTCTTTCGCTTTGTCACAGCTTACCCTTCCCCCTCCCCATATCCACAAGTCCATTCTCAAGTAGGTCTGTGTCTTTATTCCCGTTTTACCCCTAGGTCCTTCATGACGTTTTTTTTTTTAAATTCCGTATATATGTGTTAGCATACGGTATTTGTCTTTCTCTTTCTGACTTACTTCACTCTGTATGACAGACTCTAGGTCTATCCACCTCATTACAAATAGCTCAGTTTCGTTTCTTTTTATGGCTGAGTAATATTCCATTGTATATATGTGCCACATCTTCTTTATCCATTCATCCGATGATGGACACTTACGTTGTTTCCAGCTCCGGGCTATTGTGAATAGAGCTGCAATGAACATTTTGGTACATGTCTCTTTTTGAATTATGGTTTTCTCAGGGTATATGCCTAGTAGTGGGATTGCTGGGTCATATGGTAGTTCTATTTTTAGTTTTTTAAGGAACCTCCATACTGTTCTCCATAGCGGCTGTACCAATTCACATTCCCACCAGCAGTGCAAGAGTGTTCCCTTTTCTCCACACCCTCTCCAGCATTTGTTGTTTCCAGATTTCTTGATGATGGCCATTCTGACTGGTGTGAGATGATATCTCATTGTAGTTTTGATTTGCATTTCTCTAATGATTAATGATGTTGAGCATTCTTTCATGTGTTTGTTGGCAGTCTGTATATCTTCTTTGGAGAAATGCCTATTTAAGTCTTCTGCCCATTTTTGGATTGGGTTGTTTGTTTTTTTGCTATTGAGCTGCATGAGCTGTTTATAAATTTTGGAGATTAATCCTTTGTCAGTTGCTTCATTTGCAAATATTTTTTCCCATTCTGAGGGTTGTCTTTTGGTCTTGTTTATGGTTTCCTTTGCTGTGCAAAAGCTTTGAAGTTTCATTACGTCCCATGTGTTTATCTTTGTTTTTATTTCCATTTCTCTAGGAGGTGGGTCCAAAAGGATCTTGCTGTGATTTATGTCATAGAGTGTTCTACCTATGTTTTCCTCTAAGAGTTTGATAGTTTCTGGCCTTACATTTAGGTCTTTAATCCATTTTGAGCTTATTTTTGTGTATGGTGTTAGGGAATGATCTAATCTCAAACTTTTACATGTCCCTGTCCAGTTTTCCCAGCACCACTTATTGAAGAGACTGTCCTTTCTCCACTGTACATTCCTGCCTCCTTTATCAAAGATAAGTTGGCCATATGTGCGTGGGTTTATCTCTGGGCTTTCTATCCTGATCCACTGATCTATCTTTCTGTTTTTATGCCAGTACCACGCTGTCTTGATTACTGTAGCTTTGTAGTATAGTCTGAAGTCAGGGAGCCTGATTCCTCCAGCTCCGTTTTTCGTTCTCAAGATTGCTTTGGCTATTCGGGGTCTTTTGTTTTTCCATACAAATTGTGAAATTTTTTGCTCTAGTTCTGTGAAAAATGCCAGTGGTAGTTTGATAGGGATTGCATTGAATCTGTAGATTGCTTTGGGTAGTAGAGTCATTTTCACAATATTGATTCTTCCAATCCAGGAGCGTGGTATATCTCTCCATCTATTTGTATCATCTTTAATTTCTTTCATCAGTGTCTTATAATTTTCTGCAAACAGGTCTTTTGTCTCCTTAGGTAGGTTTATTCCTAGATATTTTATTCTTTTTGTTGCAATGGTAAATGGGAGTGTTTTCTTGATTTCATTTTCAGATTTTTCATCATTAGTGTACAGGAATGCCAGAGATTTCTGTACATTAATTTTGTATCCTGCAACTTTACCAAATTCATTGATTAGCTCTAGTAGTTTTCTGGTAGCATCTTTAGGATTCTCTATGTATAGTATCATGTCATCTGCAAACAGTGACAGCTTTACTTCTTCTTTTCCAATTTGGATTCCTTTTATTTCCTTTTCTTCTCTGATTGCTGTGGCTAAAACTTCCAAAACTATGTTGAATAAGAGTGGTGAGAGTGGGCAGCCTTGTCTTGTTCCTGATCTTAGTGGAAATGGTTTCAGTTTTTCACCATTGAGGACAATGTTGGCTGTGGGTTTGTCATATATGGCCTTTATTATGTTGAGGAAAGTTCCCTCTATGCCTACTTTCTGCAGGGTTTTTATCATAAATGGGTGTTGAATTTTGTCGAAAGCTTTCTCTGCATCTATTGAGATGATCATATGGTTTTTCTCCTTCAACTTGTTAATATGGTGTATCACGTTGATTGATTTGCGTATATTGAAGAATCCTTGCATTCCTGGAATAAACCCCACTTGATCATGGTGTATGATCCTTTTAATGTGCTGTTGGATTCTGTTTGCTAGTATTTTGTTGAGGATTTTTGCATCTATGTTCATCAGTGATATTGGCCTGTAGTTTTCTTTCTTTGTGACATCCTTGCCTGGTTTTGGTATCAAGGTGATGGTGGCCTCGTAGAATGAGTTTGGGAGTGTTCCTTCCTCTGATATTGTTTGGAAGAGTTTGAGAAGGATGGGTGTTAGCTCTTCTCTAAATGTTTGATAGAATTCGCCTGTGAAGCCATCTGGTCCTGGGCTTTTGTTTGATGGAAGATTTTTAATCACAGTTTCAATTTCAGTGCTTGTGATTGGTCTATTCATATTTTCTATTTCTTCCTGAGTCAGTCTTGGCAGGTTGTGCATTTCTAAGAATTTGTCCATCTCTTCCAGGTTGTCCATTTTATGGGCATAGAGTTGCTTATAGTAATCTCTCATGATCTTTTGTATTTCTGCAGTGTCAGTTGTTACTTCTCCTTTTTCATTTCTAATTCTATTGATTTGAGTCTTCTCCCTTCTTTTCTTGATGAGTCTGGCTAATGGTTTATCAATTTTGTTTATCTTCTCAAAGAACCAGCTTTTAGTTTTATTGATCTTTGCTATCGTTTCCTTCATTTCTTTTTCATTTATTTCTGATCTGATTTTTATGATTTCTTTCCTTCTGCTAACTTTGGGATGTTTTTGTTCTTCTTTCTCTAATTGCTTTAGGTGCAAGGTTAGGTTGTTTATTCGAGATGTTTCCTGTTTCTTAAGGTGGGATTGTATTGCTATAAACTTCCCTCTTAGAACTGCTTTTGCTGCATCCCATAGGTTTTGGGTCGTCGTGTCTCCATTGTCATTTGTTTCTAGGTATTTTTAAATTTCCTCTTTGATTTCTTCAGTGATCACTTCGTTATTAAGTAGTGTATTGTTTAGCCTCCATGTGTTTGTATTTTTTACAGCTCTTTTCCTGTAATTGATATCTAGTCTCATAGCATTGTGGTCGGAAAAGATACTTGATACAATTTCAATTTTCTTAAATTTACCAAGGCTTGATTTGTGACCCAAGATGTGATCTATCCTGGAGAATGTTCCATGAGCACTTGAGAAAAATGTGTATTCTGTTGTTTTTGGATGGAATGTCCTATAAATATCAATTAAGTCCATCTTGTTTAATGTATCATTTAAAGCTTGTGTTTCCTTATTTATTTTCATTTTGGAAGATCTGTCCATTGGTGAAAGTGGGGTGTTAAAGTCCCCTACTATGATTGTGTTACTGTCGATTTCCCCTTTTATGGCTGTTAGTATTTGCCTTATGTATTGAGGTGCTCCTATGTTTGGTGCATAAATATTTACAATTGTTATATCTTCTTCTTGGATCGATCCCTTGATCATTATGTAGTGTCCTTCTTTGTCTCTTCTAGTAGTCTTTATTTTAAAGTCTATTTTGTCTGATATGAGAATTGCTACTCCAGCTTTCTTTTGGTTTCCATTTGCATGGAATATCTTTTTCCATCCCCTTACTTTCAGTCTGTATGTGTCTCTAGGTCTGAAGTGGGTCTCTTGTAGACAGCATATATCTGGGTCTTGTTTTTGTATCCATTCAGCCAATCTGTGTCTTTTGGTGGGAGCATTTAGTCCATTTACATTTAAGGTAATTATCGATATGTATGTTCCTATTCCCATTTTCTTAATTGTTTTGGGTTCGTTATTGTAGGTCTTTTACTTCTGTTGTGTTTCTTGCCTAGAGAAGTTCCTTTAGCATTTGTTGTAAAGCTGGTTTGGTGGTGCTGAACTCTCTCAGCTTTTGCTTGTCTGTAAAGGTTTTAATTTCTCCATCAAATCTGAATGAGATCCTTGCTGGGTAGAGTAATCTTGGTTGCAGGTTTTTCTCCTTCATCACTTTAATTATGTCCTGCCACTCCCTTCTGGCTTGTAGAGTTTCTGCTGAGAGATCAGCTGTTATCCTGATGGGGATTCCCTTGTGTGTTATTTGTTGTTTTTCCCTTGCTGCTTTTAATATGATTTCTTTGTGTTTAATTTTTGACAGTTTGATTAATATGTGTCTTGGCGTATTTCTCCTTGGATTTATTCTGTATGGGACTCTCTGTGCCTCCTGGACTTGATTAACTATTTCCTTTCCCATATTAGGGAAGTTTTCAGCTATAATCTCTTCCAATATTTTCTCAGTCCCTTTCTTTTTCTCTTCTTCTTCTGGAACCCCTATAATTCGAATGTTGGTGCGTTTAATGTTGTCCCAGAGGTCTCTGAGACTGTCCTCTGTTCTTTTCATTCTTTTTTCTTTATTTTGCTCTGCAGCAGTTATTTCCACTATTTTATCTTCCACCTCACTTATCCGTTCTTCTGCCTCAGTTATTCTGCTATTGATCCCATCTAGAGTATTTTTCATTTCATTTATTGTGTTTTTAATCGATGCTTGATTCTTCTTTAGTTCTTCTAGGTCCTTGTTAACTGTTTCTTGCATTTTGTCTATTCTATTTCCAAGATTTTGGATCTGGGAAATAGAATCTTGGATCATCTTTACCATCATTATTCTGAATTCTTTTTCAGGTAGACTGCCTATTATCTCTTCATTTGTTAGGTCTGGTGGGTTTTTATCTTGCTCCTTCTCCTGCTGTGTGTTTTTCTGTCTTCTCATTTTGCTTATGTTACTGTGTTTGGGGTCTCCTTTTTGCAGGCTGCAGGTTCGTAGTTCCCGTTGTTTTTGGTGTCTGTCCCCAGTGGCTAAGGTTGGTTTAGTGGGTTGTGTAGGCTTCCTGGTGGAGGGTACTAGTGCCTGTGCTCTGGTGGATGAGGCTGGATCTTGTCTTTCTGGTGGGCAGGTCCACGTCTGGTGGTGTGTTTTGGGGTGTCTGCGGACTTTTTATGATTTTAGGCCACCTCTCTGCTAATGGGTGGCGTTGTGTTCCTGTCTTGCTAGTTGTTTGGCATAGGGTGTCCAGCACTGTAGCTTGCTGGTCGTTGAGTGAAGCTGGGTGCTGGTGTTGAGATGGAGATCTCTGGAAGATTTTTGCCGTTTGATATTATGTGGAGCTGGGAGGTCTCTTGTGGACCAGTGTCCTGAAGTTGGCTCTCCCACCTCAGAGGCACAGCACTGACTCCTGGCTCCTCAATTTGGGATGATTTGTTGTCTATTCATGTATTCCACAGATGCAGGGTACATCAAGTTGATTGTGGAGCTTTAATCCGCTGCTTCTGAGGCTGCTGGGAGAGGTTTCCCTTTCTCTTCCTTGTTCTCACAGCTCCTGGGTCTCAGCTTTGGATTTGGCCCCGCCTCTTCGTGTAGGTCGCCGGAGGGCGTCTGTTCTTCGCTCAGACAGGACAGGGTTAAAGGAGCAGCCTCTTCGGGGACTCTGGCTCACTCAGGCCGGGCGGGAGGGAGGGGCACGGAGTGAGGGGCGAGCCTGCAGCGGCAGAGGTCGGCGTGACGTTGCACCAGCCCGAGGCGCGCCGTGCGTTCTCCCAGGGAAGCCGCCCCTGGATCCCGGGACCCCGGCAGTGGCGGGCTGCACAGGCTCCCGGAAGGGCGGTGTGGACAGTGACCTGCGCTCGCACACAGGCTTCTTGGCGGCGGTAGCAGCAGCCCCAGCGTCCCGCGCCCGTCACTGGGCTCCGCGCTTTCAGTCGTGACTCGCGCCCGTCTGTGGAGCCCCTTTAAGCAGCGCTCTTAATCCCCTCTCCTCGCGCACCAGGAAACCAAGAGGGAAGAAAAAGTCTCTTGCCTCTTCGGCAGCTCCTGAGTTTTCCCGGACTCCCTGCCGGCTAGCTGTGGCACATTAGCCCCCTTCAGGCTGAGTTCTCGCCGCCAGCCCCAGTCCTCTCCCTGCTCTCTGACCGAAGCCCGAGCCTCAGCTTCCAGCGCCACCCACCCTGGCGGGCGAGCAGACAAAGCCTCTCGGGCTGGTGAGTGCCGCTCGGCACCGATCCTCTGTGCGGGAATCTCTCCGCTTTGCCCTACCCAGGTATGTGGGGAGTTTCTTGCCTTTTGGGAGGTCTGGGGTCTTCTGCCAGCATTCAGTAGGTGTTCTGTAGGAGTTGTTCCACGTGTAGCTGTATTTCTGGTGTATCCGTGGGGAGGAAGGTGATCTCCGCGTCTTACTCTTCCGCCATCTTACCCGGAAGTCCTGGCAGGCGGATTCTTAACCACTGTGTCACCAGTGAAGTCCCAACAAAAGAGTATTGAGTGAGGTAATTAGGAGTGTTTTCTGTATGCTCTATGAGCTGATGCTGCCACTAAAATTATTATTATGTCTGCATACATTTTGTCTTCTCTTGAATGGCTTATATTGGCCTGTAAAGCTTTCTGCCACTTTTCCAGGGAGCCCCTTCTCTGTGATATATGAGATTCATATAGGAGCTCTAGAACAGAGAAGAGGAGCAGGTCCGCCCTTGGTTTTCCTTCTCTCCTCCTTAGGTTCTCGGAAAGGAAGGCCTAACAGGGGAAGGCTTCCCTCTTTTTTAGGTCCCATTTATCAATGGGAGAAAATTCCTGAAGCAAGAAAAGTAAAACTCCAAAACAGGCTAAATTCTCTGCCTTCTAGAAAGTACCCTAACCTATAACATTATTTATCTATTATTTATTATAATACTATTATTATTATAGCATATCTCAGCTAAGATTTTACTTGTTTTAAACATCAGAATTTTAAAAACTTTTTTACATTGAACTGTGAATGAATTATGGTACCGCATAACAGCTCCAGAGGTATTTGTTAATTCAAAGGAATCTCTAATCGATGCAAGTTTAGACAGTGTCTGTGTTATCACTAAATAATATCTTGAAGTAGGAACTATGCCGTATGGCTTTGAATCTCCAAAGTACCTAACACTGTATCTTACTAATACTAGTCATTCCAAAAATATTTGAATGAAAGGATATTTGGGATGTGGCTTCTTTGAGTCTCTTCTAGGTAGAAAGGAGACCCAGCCACCCATCCATCTCCATACATTACAGTGTCAAATGGACCTCAGTTTACCTTCCTGCCAGAGTCTTCCCTTCATTTCCCAAGAACAGATTATAGAAACTTCCCTTCTTATAACTCACCTAACATCTGTCCTATCCTCCTCAACCTCTACCATGTCTTGTTTTGTTTATGATTGGGGTGGCTCTGTAGGAATTCAGCCCTCAGTAATTGATGATGTGTAAAAATCTTTGCTGTGGTCTATGAGTCCCACTTTTTTGCATTGTTTGCCTCTTAGAAGCTGGACTGGAGTCAAATGTATCTGTCCATTCTATATGTCTGACTTTTCCCAAAAACCCACAACTTAATAGTATTTGGTTATACTTAGGCTTCATGATGTGTTGCTTACCTATTCCTGGAATAGCTTTAGAAAATGCTTATTTGTTATGCTGAAGAATTTGAAGGTGCAAAAAGGAAACCAGGGAAAGAAATAGTGGTTGTCATGGAATGGTTTACCTAATCACTATCCCTTCTGGAGAAGGTATCCAGCCCAGTATCTGGCACATAATAAGTACTCCATGTATATTTGTTGGCTAAGTATCTAAGAATTTTTCTGAGTAGTTACTTTAGTATACATACTAAAATTTTATATTGCTCCCAATACCCTTAGCGTCCTGCCTAGTATTTAAAACTTCTAAAATAATAGCTATTCTCTATCTATATATACACGATGAAAGCTAGAAAATTAATTAGAATAGAAAATTATTTTCACTAAACTGAAAAGTAAAATAGTTTTTTGGGTGAACACCAAACTAAGTCACATGTAAAGTGGGTCCTTCAAAATGAGCATAAATTAAGTATCAAATATCCAATCTCTTTTTTAAAGCAGCTAATTGTAAGCATGTATTCATTAAGTTGTATCTTGGCATAAGTGTGGCTGTTGTTAAGCACATGGAATGGAATGAAATCACATAGAATGAAATGAATGTCAAGCAGATGATTATTTTTTTTTTTAGATCTCTGAAGATAGGGGTGGGGAATCTATCACACAGGCATATGTAACTTGGGCATAAAAATAGTAACATACATTTGAAGAAAATATATTTCGAAAGAAGAACGTGACCTTAATACAAGGCTAAAACACTGGCATGTCTTTTAGAATTTATCTCCCCAGAACTCTTGGGGAATCAAAGCTTTTTGACATCTCTGGCATTGAATACTCTTCCTGTAGCACAACTGTCAAATAACAGTGTTAAGGAAGAGCAATTTAAATGAAGAACTGTTTCTGGCAGCTCTCTGAAGGTCATCCAGTAAGTAAGGCTGAGATATAACTCAAAAACAGGTTATGTACTGTGAACTGTGAACATTAGCTATTTCTTTTCTTCAGGTGTAAAATTTTATTTAGAGATATATAGATAAATATATAAGCATATAAATTTTATATATAGATATAAAATATTTTAGAATCAGGGCTGAAATGTATTTTCTAGAAAAGATGTAAATGGAAGAAGAGCAGTAGTTCGAAGGAATAAGTGTCTATACAGCTAAAACCTTGCTGAAGGAATTCAGAAACATTTCACAATCTTATGCAGTTTTTAAACTCAGGTTTTTGACAGGTAATGTTTCATATTATTTAGAAAACCTTGCCAGTTGACATTAAATAAATAAATCACACTGAGACACAATAGAGAATAAAGAGCTCTATCTGTAGCTATTGCTGGTGGTAAGCTCATAGTAACGTCTTTTGTGGTTTCTTTCATTGTCTTAGGATTTTCAAATAAAAGCAAGACTAAGTCAATATGAATTTTAAGTCTGTTCTAAGAATATATGTTAAATTTCTCATTGTTTTTTCCTTATGGCCAAAATCTGTTAAAGTAGAAACATGGGTCTTCCAACCAGATCCTTCTAATTAGTGCTGCTAGGAATAGCAACTTAATTCCCTTCCTCCTACCCCATATTCATGGGGTCCTGGCTACCCTGTGGCTGACTATAGACCTGTAAATCAAAGGTTATGGGTTTGTCTAGGAACTATACAAAGTGTAGGCATTGTGGCTGTACCTTGCATCTCAGGCAGCTTTACCACCTGGTCTACCCTACAGTTAAACTAGCTTAGACTTGAGCTTAGTCCTCAAAACTACATGGGGTGATGAAGTCTTTCCTAAACTGAGATCACTCTCAAAGGTCTAAAGGACTCCAAGAAACTAGGATAAAGATTAGTATTGTTTACCTCTTTTGAAGGGGCGATTAGTTGTTCCTCCTCTCATTTGACTACCAAATCCATAGTGTACCCAAAGCTCTTTGTGCATCAGAATTAACTATTGGAATGACACTTAAATTTAATTGACAGTATAGTGTTGGTGAATGTATAAAATATTAAGATGCTTTTTTAGAATCTTGGCAGTGTTTCCCAAACACTTTCATTAAGTGCTTACACTTTGGCCCAGCAATTGCAATTCTACAAGTTTAGACTAATAAAATGATCACATGTATAATGATGTTGTTGGTCAAAAAATAAATTGGGAAGAACTCAAATATCAAACAGATGGCTGAACAAATTACAATAAATCTATGCAATGAAATTTAATACAGCACTTCATATATGTAATGCAGAGATTTATTAGCATAGAAAACTGTTCACAATATAGTGATGAGTCAGAACATACATATTGCATGATTCCATTTTGGGAAAAGAAAAACTGTGTGTGTGTGTCGAATGCATGTGTGTTTTTTTTCAATAGCCTGAATATTTGCATTTCATCTGTCAGCAAATTCTGTCAGCTCTACTTTGAAATAATCCAGAATCCCACCATAAAATCACATCATCCCTCTGCTCAAAATCCCCCAAGGCTTCCATTCTCGCTTGGATTTTAATCTCGAAGTAAAAGCCAAAGTCATTACAGTGGCCTTCAAGGTCCTATGTGCTCTCGCCATCACCATCCCTCTCAAGGAAAACACAGATATCAGTGGGCACTAGAATTCTCTACACTTTTTTTCTTTTTTCCTTTTTCTTGTTCTTTTAGCCTTTTTCCTTTTTATTTTAGACACAGTGGAGAAAGGATAGCTACTCTATTGCTAATTAACAACAATAGTTAAGGATGTTTGGGATGATAGCCATAGTTTATTAAGCTTCTCTAATGGTTCTAAAACTTTTTCCTTTTTTTAAACACCTCTAAAATTAATTATTTTTTGTGTTTGAAAGCCTGTCTTTCAGTCATGTCTAGGTTGACTGGTACTATAGAATTCCAAAAGTTTATTTTACTGGTACCTTGGTGTACAGAAATAAAAAAAGAAAAGATGTTAGATTCTTATAGTGAAAAAACATAGAGGCTTAGAGTACAGTTAAATGTATTTATGTATCTAGAATCCCTCCATGGGCCAAATACGTTGCACATCTAATCTGTTATTTAGGAGCAAATTAGATACATTAACGCTATGAAGCCCCTAGACAATTATATAATTAACTGCAGTCTTTGTGTCATTCATCTGTCACAGAGTTGCTTTTAAGCTGAGTGAATATGAATCTATGAGAGAGGGGGTATTCGATGCCTCACATTAAGAAAAGCAATGATGCAAAATCTAGACTTATAAAGCAGATAAATTAAACCATAATTATTTTCTCCACAGAAGGAGTCACTGCAATGTTTCCTTCAATAGTTTCTTTTCAAGTGTAGTCTAAATATAAAGTAATACTTAACTCTTTGATTCTAATGAGAAGAAATTGTCTCATAGACCTAAGAGAATAACAAATCACATGTTGGGGATTGTTGCAAAATAGTGCATAATTCAACTTGTTTCAGCACCCAGAGGTGAAAATATTCAAAGCAGAGCATAGTTTTATCCTAACACCATTATTCTCACAGATGAAGTTACCTGTCTTCTTTTTTTTCTTTGTTCTATTTAAAATATTTATTAAATTATTCACATTCAGACTATAATACAGCTTGAAGAAAACAGAGTGAGTTTGGAATGTTTAATTATTAAGCATTTTATAAATGACTCTTGATATGCTGTTAGTAGTTAGTGCTTTTTAAAGGAATTTTTTAAAAACTAATATCAGTGATAACTTCATGCATCTTGGACCTTTAGGCTAAAGCCTAATTCTTTTTTTTTGGCTGTGCCATGTGGCTTATAAAATCTTAGTTTCCCAACCAGGCATCAAACCTAGGCCCTTGGCAGTGAGAGTGGTGAGTCCTAACCCCTGGCCCACCAGGGAATTCCCTAAAGCCTAATTCTTTCTTAGAATAACTAGTGAGGTAGTTAGAGCCTTAATTATTACACCCACTGGGTGAGTTGGAGAACTGAAATTAGAGAAGTTGTCATGTGTTCAAGATATTTACGAATACTAAGGGAAAATACTCTCCTCTGTTATGGAACTGAGAGCTCTTTTCATTAAAATAATTGTTTGTAAATAGGGTTGCCAAATTTAGCAAGTAAAAATACAGAACACAAATTGAATTTTAATTTCAGATAAACAATGGATAATTTTTTTAAGTTTAAATATATTCTACGTTCTATTTACAAACCACAGTCCACAAAAAACATTAGGTCTGCAGAGTCCATTTATGGAATTCCTTGGTGGGAGGAAGAGAGAAGGTAGGCAAGGCTCAGGGTTTCCTCATCCCTTTCCCTGTTCAGTCAGAAAGGTTATAAGCTTTTACATAAAATTTTCTTTGATGAAAGTTCTGAGTCAAAAAAGAGTTTAAGAAAAAAAAATTTAATGCTAGAAGACTTCTTGACTTCACAGTGTGGCAAGAGTTTTGATATGAAAAAATAAGAGTTTCAACATAAGTGGATGCATACATCTGCTGAGAATCAAATGAAACCTACAATTTACAATTTTAAAGCAATTACCTCTGCTGATTTGAAAAGGAAAAAAAAAATTGTAACCAGAAGGTATATCTTTTACATGTTTATGTTTATTTGTAACCAGGATGAAACATATTTTATAAAGCAACTATATTAGAATCAATCAGGAAATATGTGTATATACAGATACACATATGATATGCGATATCGTATGTCACGTGCATTTTAGGATATACATCTATAGATTTTGATATAGATCCTCTGTGTGTATGATATAGGATGTACCTAAATAAGAATAAATATGATAAGATGTCATATTCTATATATAGAAATATGGCTGTTTGAATAAAAGAAAATCTATTTTCCTTTATTTCTAGCCAAAATAGAGGGTTCTAATAGAACCCTCAAAACAAAACAAGTTACCTACACTTTTAAAAAGAAATCTATTTGGGTTCACCTACTGCAAATTAGCAGCATAAACCATACATTGTCATCTATTTATTCCCAAGACTTTAAGAAATTTATTTTGAATTCTTAGGAAAACAACAGAGGTAGTGAAGATTTTATCTGAAATCAGAGCAAATTATTCTGGTAGTTTGGGCAGACTGTAAATAGTGCTTTCTCTTTGGGCTCATTGGATTGACCTATGCACCAATAGTGACACCCTTTAAAAATGGACTCATTTCAGTATATAAAATAATACAGTGATTCCTGTTTATGTTACTATAGCAACACTAATCTATCCATTTTCATAAAACTGTTTCATGTTAGAGATAAAAAGACAGTCATGACTTGACCAAGTTCATATCTAGCATTAGGGGCAAAAATGGGGTACTTTTGCTCTAATACTTATAGGTATTTATGAGGAACAGAGATTCAAAAAAAAAAGAGAGAGAGGGGAGGACAGGAGACTAAGAGTGGTACTGTGTATCATAAAGAAGCATCTGTCTCCAGATGTTATGCTGTATCACATACAGTCTCTTTCCGGGACAGTGCCTGAGCAGCTGCGTTCCTGAGGCTGAGAATCCAGGTCCCTGAAGTTCCCGTTCTAATTTTTGATCTCAGGAAAACAACATTCTTGCTTAGACACTGAGGAGAAGAAAGAATGTGTAGCACATTTCCACAGATGACAGTAATGACTCTCTCAGCTGTTGAGCCCCTTGGGCTTGCTACCTCTGGAGATGATGGGTGAAGCCCTCTTGGATCCTGACTCTGCAGTATTGCTTTATGAGTGTCCATACTTTGCATATTTCTTTTTCTGGACTGGGTCTGGAAACCCGCCAGAGTTGGACTGGGTCCGACGTTAGACTCACCTGTGTTTTTCTTTATGCTGAATTCATCAGGAAATCCTTCCCTGGCCTTTTATAGGACTAACCCAGCTCATAATTCTGTTTTGTGCTTGGCTGCACAGACTTTCCAGCAGTGGAACGTTGGACACATGGGGCTTCTTTCTTCCCTGGGTTCTCTCCACAGATGGAAGCCCTTAGATCTCTACCAAGACAAATTGAGAGGAAAATACTGGTCTTTGGTGAAATGTCAAGGTAGACTAAGTTCTCTGCCTTCTAGGAATTTCTTCATCCAAAAAAATTTATTTTCCCTTTCATTGTGCAAAGGGAACGCCAACACACATACTACTGGTACTATGTAGTCTAAATGTAAAATCTAAAATAAGTTCTAGTGGGAAAACTCACAGGCAGAAAAGCAGCAAAATTACCCAGTCCCCATCCACATGCTATTTAGCAGAAGAAAGTGCTTAGACACAGCCGAAGCACATCAGGGAGAGGGCTCTAAGGAAAAGATGGTGCCCCCCTGACTCTCTGTAATTATTGGGATGAGGGCAGGGAACATTTAGGAACATCCAGGAGTTGTGTAGCAACAGGAGCATCCTGGTTGACAAAGTGGTCTTGTTAGAAAGAGGGAGCTTCCTGCTGTACAGGTGGCATTAGCCTTTCTTTCGTTGAGCTAATTCAGATCTACAAAGACAGCTTTTTGCTAAGCTACCAAAGGAATATATCTATTTGTCTCTTTTCACCCTGCCTTTCAAAAAAACAGTTTCCTTTCTCATAATACAACAAATTTAGGTCAAAAAATTTTGAATCCTCATATTAAATGAATTCACACTAAATTATAAATGACCTATAAATTCCTGTAATAGTTCTAGAAATATTTTCAAGAAAACACTTGCAAAGCCATAAGATTCCCTAAATGGTGAGGTCCATGCAGTGGACGTGATAGTAGTGTAATAAAATTTTTGAAAATAGGGATATGACCTGATGTTGAAATCTCAGAAACTTCTTTAAACATAAATGGAGACCCAGAAGTGGATTCACCAGAGTGAGGTTTCCACTTGGTGATATCACAAAGATGACGGAATTGGAGACCTCAGCCTCCATTCTCCCACAAAGATCAACAGTTAGCTGTCTACAAACAAAAACAGCTCTGGGAGAGCTCTGGAGTCGACTTAAGAGACTTCGTGAACACAGCAGAATGAATAATTTGAGAATATCCACACAAAAAGGAAGGAAAAACAGCTCCATTTACGTGCATCTTCCCAACCACACAAAGGACTCACTTCAGTTTCACCCAGAGTCCAGCAAAACTGAGACATATAGAGATGGCTAGGAATAAGGAAGAATAGCAAGAATACCAATATAAGCCATGCAGTGGGAACGTCAGGATTGCCAGAGACATGCTCTGTAGAAGACTCCAGCACCTTTCCCCACTAAACAAACCAATGTCCAGCACAGCTGCCACAGACTTCTGCAGCTTTCACTGGTTTTTATCCCACAGGTATTTGTACTCGCTGGCACCAGCTCCAGAGTCTCTCCCCAGCCCCTGCTCCACTGGAACCTGGGACCCACACCAGGAGCAAGTCCAGGCTTCTGAGGCTACACAAATGCAAGACTCCAGCCTAGACCCCTACCACTGTGCACATGCTCAGGGCTAACCCCTGCAGCTATGCCCTTGCATGCCGCCAACCTCCATTGCCACATATGCACCAAGGAAAGATCCTAAAGCCACGGTAGTGCATGCTGACTGCCAGAGCCACCACAGCCTGAAGTGTGTCTGCAGTTGGCCCTGGCTCTTACTGCTTGCTTTGGCCTCCACCACTGCACGTGTGTTTGCAGCCAACCTCTGTCACTACACAGGCACCTGTAGCTGGCCCCTACAGCCAAGTGTGTGTACACCACTGGCTCCAACTTCTACCACTGTCTACCCTGGTCCCTACCTGCTGGACCTAGAGGTGTCACCCAAGGGCCCCAACAGCCCTTGCAGCCTCTATGGACCCCCTGTAGTGCTCGCCAAGAACTACACAGTTGTTGATGCTATGGACTCCATCTGTCTGAGCCAGTGAGTCACCATGTCCCCCCTGGACCCAGAGATGCCACACACCCCTGCACTTGGCACCCTGCACCACTAGGCCCAAGATCACAGCACACTCCAGTGTGCCCCCATCCTCAGGTGAAGGCTTTCCTTTACCAAAGTCAGCTCATAAAGTCTGGAAAAGATGACTGCTTCTTCAAATGTGCAGACACCTACACCAGGCAATGGGGATCATGAAGAATCAGGGAAAGAAACGTTACTCCACCAAAGGAACACAGTAAACTTCCAGTAACTGACCACAAAGAAATGGAGATACAGGAATTGCCTGGCAAAGAATTCAAAATAATTGTTCTAAACTTGCTTAGAGAGCTATAAGAGAACACAGATAAATAATTTAACAAAATCAGGGGAAAAAAACAAAATGAGAAGTTCAACAAAAGATAGAAAACAAAAAGAAGCAAACAGATATTGGAGGTGAAGAATATAATAATTGAAATGAAGAATTCAATAGAGAGTTCAGCAGACTGAACCAAGCAGAAAAAAAGTATCAGTGAGTCAAACACAGATCATTTGAAAACATCCAGGAGAGGAACAAAAAGAAAACAAAATGAAAAGGAAGGAAGAAAACCTACTAGACTTATGAGACACCATTAAAAGAAACAATCTAGGACTTCCCTGGTGGCACAGTGGTTAAGAATCCACCTGCTAGTGCAGGGGACATGGGTTCAAGCCCTGTTCTGGGAAGATCCTACATGCCGTGGAGCAACGAAGCCCGTGCACCACAACTACTGAGCCTGCGTGCCACAACTACTGAAGCCCGCGTGCCTAGAGCCCGTGCTCCACAACAAGAGAAGCCACCACAATGAAAAGCTCGCGCACTGCAACGAAGAGTAGCCCCCGCTTGGTGCAACTAGGGAAAGCCTGCATGCAACAATGAAGACCCAATACAGCCATAATTAATTAATTAATTAATTTTAAAAACCTACACATCATTGGAGTCCTAGAAGGGGAGGAGAGAAAGGTGTAAAAAGCTTATTTAAAGAAGTAATGGCTGAGACCTTCCTGAACCTTGGGAGAAAGTAGGACATCCAAGTTCACAAAGCTAATAGGCCACCCCAAAATTTCAAAACAATCTTCTCAAAGACAGATTATAATGAAACTGACCAAAATCAAAGACAAAGACAGAATTTTTAAAGCAGCAAGAGAAAAAAAGAAATGTCTCATACAAGTGAACCCCAGTAAGCCTATCAGTTGAATTCTCAACAGAAACCTTGCAGGCCAGGAGAGAACAGAATGATATATTCAAATTGCTAAAAGAGGAAATCTGCCAACCAAGAATACTTTACCCAACAAATTTGTCCTTCAAAAATGAAGGCAAGGGGCTTCCCTGGTGGCGCCGTGGTTGAGAGTCCGCCTGCCGATGCAGGGGACACGGGTTCGTGCCCCGGTCCGGGAAGATCCCACATGCTGCAGAGTGGCTGGGCCCGTGAGCCATGGCTGCTGAGCCTGCACGTCTGGAGGCTGTGCTCCGCAACGGGAGAGGCCACAACAGTGAGAGGCCCACGTACCGCCAAAAAAAAAAATGAAGGCAAGATAAATACTTTCCCTAATAAAAGCTGAGGCTCTTCATTACCACTAGATCTGCCTTAAAAGAAATGCTGAAAGGAGTTCTTCAAGCTGAAATGGAAGGAAACTAACTAGTAACATGAAAATATACAAAACACTGATAAAATTAAGTAGATAGCCAGATTCAGAATACTCTAATGCAGTATGGTGGCATGTTAACCACTTAATTCTAATATGGAGGTTAAAGGACAAAAGTGTTAAAATTAGCTATAGCTACAATAATTTGTTAATACACAATATAGAATATGTGTGTTGTGAAATCAAGAACATAAAATGTTGGGGGGGGCAGGTAGAATTTTTGTATGCAATCAAAATTAAGTTATCAGCTTCAAATAGACTGTTATAGCTACAAGATGTTTTGAGTAAGCCTCATGGTAACCACAAAATAAAAACCTATAGTAAATACACACAAGATAAAGAGAAGGGAATCAAAGTATACCACTACAGAAAGTCATAAATTCACAAAAGAAGACAACAAGAAGGGAAGAAAGAACAAAGGAACCACAAAGAAAAAAATTTAACAATCTAGCAATACTAAATCCTTACCAATAAGTCGATTAAATTGTCTAATCAGAAGGTGCAGAGTTGCTGAATGGGTTAAAAAAAAAAACCCAACTCTGTGCTGCCTACAAGGTACTCATTTCAGCTAAAGGGAATACATAGGCTCAAAGTGCAGGGATGCAAAAAGATATTCCACACAAATGAAAACCAAAAGAGAGCAGGGGTAGCTATACTTAGATCAGACAAAATAGACTTTAAGTCAAAAACTATAGCAAGGGATAAAGAAGGTCATTATATAATGATATATTGGTTAATTCATTCAGATAATATAACAACTTAAATATGCACAAACTCAACATCAGAGTACCTAAGTATATTAAGCAAGTACAAACAGATCTGAAGGGAGTAATTGACAACAATACACTAATAGTAGGGAACTCCCATATCTCACTTTCAACAGTGGATAAATCATCCACACAGAAAATCAATAGGGAAACATTGAACTATACTTGAGATCAAATGGACCTAACAGACATTTAGAAAACATTCCATCCAAAAGTACAATGTACATTCTTCTCAAGTGCTCATGGACATTCTCCAGAATAGATGATATGTTAGTTCACAAAACAAGTGTCAGCAAATTTTAAAAGATTGAAATCATATCAAGTAACTTTTCTGGCCACAGTGGTAAGAAACCAGAAATCAATAGCAAGAGGAAATTTGGAGAATTTACAGATATATGGAAATTAAATAACACACTCCTGAACAACCAATGAGTCAAAGATGAAATCAAAAGGGAAACGAAAAATATCTTGAAACAAACAAAAATGGAAACAATGTACTGAAACTTATGGGATGCTACAAAAGCAGTGCCAAAAGAGAAGCTTATAGTGATAAATGCACACATTAAGAAAAAAGAAAGCTCTCAAATAAATCGTCTAACTTTACACCTCAAGAAACTTAGAAGAACAAGAACAAACTAAGCCCAATCCTACAGAAGGAAGGAAATAACAAAGATCAGAGAAGATATAATTGAAATAGAGAATAGAAAATTTCAATGAAACCAAGAGTTGATTTTTTGAAAAGATAACAAAATAGACAAAACTTTACTAGACCAGAAAAAAAAAGAGAGAGATGACTCAAATAAAATTATAAATGAAAGAGGAGGCATCACAAATGAACCAAAGAAATACAAAGGATCTCAAGAGACTACAGTGAACAGTTATACACCAACAAATTGGACAACCTAGAAGAAATGGATGAAGTCCTAGAAACATACAACCTATCAAGTTTGAATCACAAAGAGGTAGAAAATTTGAACAGGCCAATAACAAATAAGGAGATAGAATCAGTAATCCAAAACTTCCCAACAAAGAAAAACCCAGGACCAGATGTCTTCATGGGTGAATTCTACCAAATATTTAAAGAAAAATTAATACCAATTTTTCTCATAATCTTCAAAAAATTGAAGGGAAGGGAGCACTCCCAAACTAATTATATGAAGCCAGTGTTACCCTAAAAGCAATGCTAACAAGGATAATACAAGAAAAGAAAACCACAGACCAATATCCCTGCTGAATATATTTGCAAAAATCCTCAACAAAAATATTAGCAAATCAAATTCAACAGCATATTAAAAGTCATACACCATGATCAAGTGGGACTTATCCCTGGAATGTGAGAATGATTCAACATAACACAAATCAATCAATGTGTTACACCAGTTAATAAAATGAAAGGCAAAAAAAATCATGATCATCTCAATAAAGGCAGAAGAAGTATTTGACAAAATTCAACATCCTTGCATGATAAAAGCTCAACGAATTGGGGCTTGAAGGAATATACCTCAACATAATAAAAGCCATATATGACAAACCCACAGCTAATATCTTAAGGGTAAAAGGTTGAAAGCTTTCCCTCTAAGATCAGAAATAAGACAAGGTTGCTCACTCTCACCACTCCTATGCAACGTATTGCTAAAGTCCTAACCAGAGCAAATAGGCAAGAAAAAGAAATCAGAGGCATCTAAATTGGAAAGGAAGAAATAAAATTGTTTCTGCTAACAACATGATCTTATATATAGAAAACCCTTAAGACTCCACCAATAAAACTGTTCATACTAATCAACAAATTCTGTAAACTTTTAGGACACAAAACCAATGTACAAAAATCAGTTGCATTGCTGTACACTAACAGTTAAATGGCTGAAAAAGAAATAAAACAACCCATTTACAATAGCATCAAAAACAATAAAACACTTAGGAATAAATTTAACCAAGGAAATGAAAGAGCCATACACTAAAAACTGTAAGACACTGAGGAAAGAAATTGAAGAAGGCACAGGTAGATGGAAAGATACTCCATGTTCATGGATCAGAAGCATTAATATTGGGGTGGGGTAGGGAGGGTGGGAGGGAGACGCAAGAGGGAAGAGATATGGGGACATATGTATATGTATAACTGATTCACTTTGTTATAAAGCAGAAACTAACACACTGTTGGGAAGCAATTATACTCCAATAAAGATGCTTTAAAAAAAAAAAGAAAAGAAGCATTAATATTCTTAAAATATCCACCCCGCCCCCCAAAGCCATGTACAGATTTAATGCAATTCCTATCAAAATTTCCATTTTACTTTTCACAGAAATAGAAACATTAAAATTAATACTTGTATGGAACTACAAAAGACCCAGAATAGCAAAAGCAATCTTGAGAGAGAACTAAGCTGGAGGCATCATGCTTCCTGATTAAAAACTATAATATAAAGCTATAGTAATCAAAGCAGTATGGTACTAGCATAAAAAAGAGGCACATGGGTAATGAAAATATGGCATATATATTCATATAAACATATATATGACATGTATTTAAAGGAAGTATATATCATATAAAAATATATGATAAATAAAAATAATATATAAAATGGAATACTATTCAGCCATAAAAAAGGAAATGCTGACGTTTGCAACAACTTGTCTGAAACTTACTGAAACAAAAACAGACACACAGATCAATGGAACAGAATAGAGAGCCCAGAAATGAACCCACGCTTGTATAGTCATTTAATCTATGACAAAGGAGGCAAGATTATACAATGGGGAAAAGACAGTCTCTTCAATAAATGGTATTGAGGAAACTGTACAGCTACATGCAAAAAAATCAAACTGGATTACTTCCTCACACCATATATAAAAATAAACTCAACATGAGTTAAAGATTCAGATGTAAGACCTGAAACCATAAAACTCCTAGAAGAGAACATAGGCAGTATGCTTTTTGACATCAGTCTTAGTAATATTTTTTGGATATATCGCCTCAGGCAAGGGAAACAAAAGCAAAAATGAACAAATGGGACTACATCAAACTAAAAGCCTTTTGTACAGCAAAGGAAACTATCAACAAAATGCAAAGGTCACCTACTAAGTGGGAGAAGTTACTTGCAAATGATATATCTGATAAGGGTTAATATCCAAAATATACAGAGAACTCATACAACTCAGCATAATGAAAACAATTGAATTTTAAAATGGGCAGAGCACCTGAATAGACATTCTTCTAAAAAAGACATACAGATGGCCAACAGGTACATGAAAGAAATCCTCGACATCACTAATCATCAGGAAAATGCAAATCAAAACCACAGTGAGATACCACCTCACACCTGTCAGAATGGCTATTATCAAAAAGACAAGAAATAACAAGTGTTGGCGAGGATGGAGAAAAGGGAACCCTTGTACACTCACTGTTGGGAATGTAAATGGATGCAGCCACTATGGGAAACAGTATGGAGATTCCCCAAAAAATTAAAAATAGAACTGCTATATGATCCAGAAATTCCACTTCTAGGTATTTTTCCAAAGAAAACAAAAACACTAATTTGAAAAGATATATGCAACCCTATGTTCATTGCAGCATTATTCACAATAGCCAAGATATGGAAGCAACCTAAGTGCCCACTGGTAGATGAATGGGTAGAGAGGATGTGGTGTATATATATATATATACAGTGGAATATTAACCATAAAAAGGAATGAAATCTTGCCATTTGTGACAGTGTGGATGGACCTAGAAGTATGCTAAGTGAAATAAGTCAGACAGAAAAACACAAATACAATATGTGTTCACTTACAGTGGAATCTAAAAAACAAAATAAATAAACATAGCAAAACAGAAACAGAGTCATAGATACAGAGAACATCAGGTGGTTTGCCAGAGGGGAGGGGTTGTGGGTTCAGTGAAATAGGTGAGGGAGATTAAAAGGTACACACTTCCAGTTATAAAATAAATGAGTCATGGGAATAAAATGTACACCGTGGGGAATATAGTCAATAATATTGTAATATTTTTGTATAGTGATGGATGGTAACTAGACTTATTATGATGATCATTTTGTAATGTATAGAAATACTGAATTACTGTGTTGTGTAACAGGAGCTAACATAGTGTTGTAAGTCAATTATACTTCAAAAACAAACAAACAAACAAATCCCAAACAAACAAATGAACTCAGAAAGACCACATGAAATAGGTCAGATTTGTGGTTACAAGAGGCTGGGTGTGGCAGGAGGGGGAATTGGATGAAGGTAGTCAAAAGGTACAAACTTCTAGTTATAAGATAAATACTAGGAATGTGATATTCAACATGATTAATATAATTAACTCAGCTATATGTTTTTTTATGAAAATTGCTAAGAGAGTAAATCCTAAGAGTTCTCATCACAAGGAAAAAATATTTTTTCTTTTTCTTTATTTTCTATCTATGTGAGATGATGGATATTCACTAAACTTTTGTGGTAATCATTTCATGATGTATGTAAGTCAGATCATTATGCTATAATGCCTTCAACTTGTACAGTGCTGAATGCCAATTATACCTCAGTAAAACCACAAGGAAAAAAATACATGTTAAGTTCTATGTGTAAATGAGTATTACCCCCCAAAAGTCATTCTCTTCTCTTCCCATTATTTGCCCCTCCCTATACACACACCATTTAGTCAATAACTAAAAGCAGGTAAAATCAAAAGAAGTCAACATTCTTCAACTTCCAGAATAGTTCCAACCAATCATTGGTTTCATGAGTTCTCCCCCCACAACCCCCAAGAGGCTTAGAAACAGAACTTTCCAGTCATATTTATATATTCCACCTATCCCAGATATAAATTTATCTATTATATATTTATCTTATAACTGCACATTACTGTTATTAGTAGTTCTGAAAGTTTTTAGTTCCTTTTCTTGGAGTTTTTAGGAAGACATTTATATTTATATAATCTTCAAATAATGATAATTGTTTTTTCTAACATGTGTGCTTTATTTTATCTCATTATATATTTGCTTTGGCTAGAACTTTCAAAATAATATCCGTAATAGTGAGCATCCCCACTTTGTTTATTATATTAAAATAAATGTCCTTGGCATTTTTCAGTTAAGTATGTTGTGAATCTTGGTGTCAGATAAATATTCTTTACCATATTGAATAAGTTCCTCCTACCTCTATTTCTCAAGAAAAAAAAGATTAGGAAGACTTAACATTTTGTCAAATGCTTTTTCAGCATCTAGCCTGATGATCAAAGTGGCTTTATTCCTGTGACCTAGTTTTATTACATTATAGTTGTAAAAATTCTGCATTTATAATTTCTTCTTTTACTTGCATTTGTTGTGTGTGTGTTGTGTGTGTGTGTGTATGTCGACTAATATCTAATGTCTTTCTAAATTTCCCTTGAAGATTTAAAAAAATATATGCAGTCTCTGTTTACCAGAAAGCAGTGTTCAATATATATCTGTTAAATTGAACTTGTGGTTTGTATTATATAAAGTGTCCATAACCTCATTAAGTTTTCTACAAAATATGTCAAAGGCTTAAATATTAATTTTTGTAATTTATTCTTTACATCTAACTAATATTTTGTTATATATTTTGATGTGATGTTGTCCTGTACATAAAAATATATAATAGATTTTCATTATGGATGGTACTTATGAGTAATATAAAAATAGTGTTTGTTCTTAATCCTTCTGCTCTTAGTTCATTTGTCTCATTAATATTACCACCTCTGCTTTCTTACTGTTTCATTTTCTTGTATTTCCTCTTATTTTTTATCTTTCTATATTATTTTGTTTTCAATATATTTCTTATAAATAGCAGACCCAGTCTGAGAGCATGTGTTCTAATAGAGGAGTTTAGTTCATTTAACTTTGTTGTGATTTATTTGTTCTTACATCTATCACCTTATGTCTTGTTTTCTATGCTTTCTTTCCATTTTTTTTTCTTTTAAGCTTTTGCTTTATTCATTGGGTTTTTCTCCCAAGTAATTTTAATGCTCTCCTATTCGTGGTAATCTGGATTAATTTAAATGTGTATATGTATATGTATCTGTGGGGGTTGGGGGGAGATGTGGCTTTTTTTTTTTTTTTTTTTTTTTTTAGCTGCACTGGGTCTTATTTGCCACAGGCAAGATCTTCGTTGCTGCATGCAGGATCTTTTAGTTGTGGCATGCAGGATCTTTTAGTTGTAGCATATGGGATCTAGTTCCCCCACCAGTTCTCTGATAGTTCCGGGCCCCCTGCATTGGGAGCATGAAGTCTTACCCACTGGACCACCAGTGAAGTCCCAGTATGTAGCTTTTTTATCTAGTACAGAATCATCCATTTCTTTTGATGTCTTCTATTGGAAGTCAAGAAGTTTATCTTCCTTTCACTTTCTCTCCACACAGTTTTTACATTTTTAATAATCTTATACTTCATTATTCTATAGCCATTCTCATAATGGCTAAGAGTGGTGCATACTCTAGTAGACTGTCTGCATTTGAATCCTGGCTCTTTGACTCTGGACAGCCAATACCTTAGTTTCCTCTTTTTTTTTTAAGAATAGTCTCTATTTTTAAAAAATATATATTTATTTTGGCTTAGTTGCGGCAGGTGGGATCTTTAGTTGTGGCATGCAGACTTCTTAGTTGCAGCATGCATGCAGAATCTAGTTCCCTGACCAGGGTTCGAACCCAGGCCCCCTGCACTGGGAGCGTGGAGTCTTACCCACTGGACCTCCAGGGGAGTCCCAGTTTCCTCTTTTTTAGCAGGGGATGGGTATAATAGTACAATGTCACAGAGTGGTTGGGAGGATTAAATAATTCATATAAAGTGCCTGATACATAATAAACATTTAATAAATCCACATGCCATGATTATTTTATCAATAACCATTATTTAAGCTTAACTCTGTTCTACTGATTTTATTGCTCACTTAATTTACTGCTCATTTCTTAATTGATCTCATCTTCCCCGTCTTTATTTCTTTATTTTGATTGATTTTTTTGTCATTGTTGGCTGAAGAATTTCCTCAACCAGGGGTTGGCAAACTTTTTCTTAAAGGACAAGATAATTATTTTAAGCTTGCTGGCCATAAGGTCTCTGTCACAGCTACTCATTTCTGCCCTTGTACCTCAAAAGCAGCCATGGACAATACATAAACAAATGGCTAGCCAGCAGATCATAGTTTACCAATCCTTGCTTAAGACTTTTGTTACTGTTTTTTGTGGAATTTTGTTAGGAAGAATCTGTGGATTATATAGTTTCAAAGTCCTTGCCTGTCTGAGACTGTCTTCTGTTGCTAATATAGGTAAATGATGAGTTGACTTGTATGTAATTCTTAAATTAAAATTGTTTTCCCGGGACGTCCCTGGTGCCACAACTAAAGATGCCATGTGCTGCAACTAAGATCTGGTGCAACCAAATAAATAAATTATATATATATTGTTTTCCCTCAAGATTCTATAGAACTTGCTCTGTGGTGTTCAAGTGTTGTTGAGAATTATGATACAACCCAATACTTTCTTCTTTATGATAACTTTTTTTTTTCTTCCTGGTTAGTTGGGGTCTCTTTTTCTTTATCCATGGCGTTTGTCATTTCACTAGGGGAGGGTTTTTTTTTTTTTCCTGTGTTAAAAGAGCAAGCCCAAGAAGAAAAACTAGATTGTTACATTTACACACCATGAACTTCAGCTATTTCAGATCACTTTATTGTCTTTCTTTTTTCCCCACTAAAGAAATTTTCTGGATACTGTACTCCAAAAGTTAGCAATAAAAATGTCATATCATTTTATCATTTCAAATTGCACATCATGGGAGAAACTAGATATTTTAAGTGGTAGAATGTTTACTATTTTATATAGTTTGGGCCCCCTGTATTTCAATTTAATGGGAGCATACAGCTGCACAGCCACAGAAAAACATATTCAGGAAACAGTCTAAATAACTTACCCATGTTTAAGCATATTCAATCACTAAATGGTTATTAACTAAAATTTGTTAGTATAGTCAAAAAGTTATTACAGTGTTTTTTTTAAAAATATTTATTTATTTGGCTGTGCCGGGTCTTAGTTGCAGTACACATGATCTTTGTGGCATGCGGGAGCTTTTAGTTGCAGCATGCAGAATCTTTAGTTGTGGCATGCGAACTCTTGGTTGCGGCACGTGGGATCTAGTTCCTCGACCGGGGATCGAACCCCAGCCCCCTGCATTGGGAGCACGGAGTCTTAGCCACTGGACCACCAGGGAAGTCCCTACAGTGTTTTAAATTGTAATTTAAACAGCGAAAACCTTGATTTTAACTTTATATCATAACACGGTGTCTTCTATAACCAATTATAGTAGATGTGGATTTTTTTTATTTGCTATTTCAGATCTTGCATTTCAAGAATAATCATTTGCCTGATTTCAGAGCAAAATGCCATAGTTATTCTCATCATCACCATTGACTTCAGATGGCATGATTAATAGTGGATATTTTGGTCAATAGATAGTTCTACAAGACAATGATGAGGGCAAGCCTGACTATGGGACTTCTGAGTTGATGCAGAAAGTGTAATTGTTAAATTTTTGAGCCACTGATATTGTTCATGCTATGCCTTGCTTCACATAAATACACCTTTTAACAAAGTTAACTGTGTATAAAAATTAAATAAGATACATAGCTTTATAAAAGGAATTATTCCTTGACTTTGTCCTTATCTTTTATCATTCTGTAAGTCTTCTGTTTTTCAAATATCTGCAGCCCTTTTACTAGGTATAATGTTAGACTGGCTCTTATCATGAAACCTAATATTAGAAAATGCTGAAGAGACTAATAGATTATCAAAGAGTACCTGTAAAATAGTTACTAACAGAAGTCAAATCAGACTTAGAAGGCAATTAGGTCATTGAAAAGAAAATTGATCTGCTGTTGCTTAAGTATGTTTTAAAAAAATTCTTAGGACATTTTCATTTAATGTAGCACCTTTCTTTGGAAGCTAAATCATCCCAAGGAAATGCTATAGTACAACTACAATGCATCATACCATAGGAACTTTTTTTCTCCATTCTGTGTGAAAAGGGCAGAAAGATTCTTCCAGGCTGCACCTAGGCATCATACCTTGAAGAATTCAGAAGAATTGAGAGAGGGGCACTTTTTTTGAAACCTAATCTTGCAGGTTTTTCTTCTCCTTTCCCCAAGCCTAATGTGAGAAAACAAGATACTAAGCCCTCATATAAGAAAAATGTTAATATATTAATCTGCAAAGAAGAAGTCCTATTGTTATTAGAAAGGATAAGTCATTCCAGAATTAACTATATTTAGAATACTGCATTTATGGGAGGCATTGGCCATCTAAAGTACCCCAGAGAGGGCTGTTAGGATGTTGAAGTTCTGGAAACAAGTTCTGAGAAACCTTTAGTAGAGACATGACACTATGCTTTTGTGTATTCAGAGGGCCAGCATATATGAGGAAGCAGTTATATTTTTTTATTTCTCTAGAAAAATAAATTAGGACAATATGTAAGAGCTACAAAGCATTAGATTTGGGCTCTGCATGAGGAAAAAAGTTCAGTTAATATGGCTAACAATGGTTACACCGCAGAAATGGTGACCTCCCTCTCAGAAATAATCAGAGGCTGTGTCATCATCCTTATAAATTCAGTAGGCAGGTTCATCATTGAAGAGAGGTGCGTCATATTATATGCAGTTTTTTCTAACTCAGAGTTCTCTGATATTGCATATTAATTACCTCATTTGTCCTATGCATCATTTTAAAACAGGAATGGTAGAGGTGGGAATTTTGTGGTAGGAGAATCAAACCAACAGAAAATAAGAAACTGGGCTTCCCTGGTGGCGCGGTGGTTGAGAACCTGCCTGCCAATGCAGAGGACACGGGTTCGAGCCCTGGTCTGGGAAGATCCCACATGCCGCGGAGCAACGGGGCCCGTGAGCCACAACTACTGAGCCTGCGCGTCTGGAGCCTGTGCTCCACAACAAGAGAGGCCACGATAGTGAGAGGCCCGCGCACCGCGATGAAGAGTAGCCCCTGCTCGCCGCAGCTAGAGAAAGCCCTCACACAGAAACGAAGACCCAACACAGCCAAAACTAAATTAATTAATTAATTTTTTTTAAAAGAAAATAAGAAACTTGTTTATGTTATAACCTGTCCATTTTGTTGTTGTTGTTCATTCTGTCAGTACTACCAAAAGAGAATTTAAGGCATAATGACTCATTATGTTGTGGAAAAGCCAGAATTAGAGCCCAAGTCATTTGCATTTCTATTAAAGAAAAATAAGTGAAAGTCATGAAAATCTTGAGACAGGTAGTGTTGTTGCTATCTGATTATTTGACTTACCACACATAGAAAAACGTTTTTTTTCTTATTACTAGAACAATGTAGAAAAGTCTGTGCTTTGAACAAGTCTAGAGTTGTTATTGCTGTTGTCATTATTGTCAGTGATAGAATAATATAAAAATGTTTTATTCTTAACTAGAACAGATCTAATGGATATCCATTTACTTATAGCAAAGACTATCATGGAATTATGAGTAAAGGATGTACAGTGATGAACTTTGTATAGAATTCCATTGTTTTGATCAGTTCCAATGTATAATTGTTCTAGAAATTGATGCGCAGAAAGTAGATTAAGCCATTAACACAAGGAGCGGGCAGAGCGGAGCTTCACTGTCACTCATACAAGCACTCTACAAGAATTCAAAAGAATTCCTCTCTCTCTACCGTTCTATGGAAATAGGTTGTGAATTAATGTAAACTCAAGACACCTTTAGCTTTCCAGAGCAGCTAGATTTAAAAATTACTCCAAAGTCTACATTTAAAGGGAGACAGGAGAGTATGAGAAAATTGCCTAGCGGCATATTCCTGTGTAGCATGTTTCACTTAAAGCAAACTGGTTTTTTACTTAAGTGCTTTGACGTGATCAGCAGATGAAGACTGAATAGACCGAGAGAACTACTCCTTGAAGGACCTTGCCTGATAGACTGCTAAGGCCTAAATGAGAGTGTGCATGGCTGCTGCCCTGACTTGCCATATCAGTGACCAGGGCACAGGAGCTCAGCCTGAGAGTGTCAGCACATATTCTTTAATAAACACTCTGAGTCGCTCCACATAAAACAGATACTCTGTTTGGGAGTAAGCCAGGATAAAAAGATATAGAAACCTCAAGCAGTACAGGATGTGCTTTGTTTGGTTAAGTGAATTTAACCTTAGTTGTAGGAGAACATATAAGTATGATTTGCCATAATAACTCATTCAGTCATTTAAATGACTGGGCAGGGCCTCCCTGGTGGCGCAGTGGTTGAGAGTCCGCCTGCCGATGCAGGGAACACGGGTTCGTGCCCCGGTCTGGGAGGATCCCATATGCCGCGGAGCGGCTGGGCCCGTGAGCCACGGCCGCTGGGCCTGCGCATCCGGAGCCTGTGCTCCGCAACGGGAGAGGCCACAACAGTGAGAGGCCCGCATACCGCAAAAAGAATAGAAAAAAAAAAAAAAAAAAAAATGACTGGGCATATGCCATCACAGAACTCACAGGACAGTAGGAATAACAGATCATGATAAAGCTAAAATTTTAAGAACTCTGTGTCCCCTCTGTAATCAGTGGAGATAGGGAATGAGAATGCTGCTTTAATTCACTTTGCTTCTGGCCAGATCTTTCCCTATTTCTATTCATTTGGACCACATTTCTCTTGATGTTGTGATACCACCTCCTCTGTCACTGCTTCCTCTCTCTTTCCTTTCACCTTAAATATTGGTTTCCAACTCATTCTACCCTTTCTTTACCCTTCTCCTCAACCTTCAGTTCTCCATGGACAACTTCATTTCAGGTCTTTGCGGCTAACATATTTATGCTAATGATTCCCAGCTTTAACCTCTCTCTTCTAAGCTTTAGACCCATATTTCCACCTATCTCCTGAACATTTTCATCTGAATATGCTATGGACTCCTTGAATTCAGCAGGTCCTATCTGAATTCATTTTTTTTCTCAAACCTTTTCCATTCTTTTTATCTCTTGATTAGTGATATGCAGGCTACCTGGTAGCCTAAGCCAGTCATGCTATCCGCCTTTTTTACTCTTAACTCATCACAGCTAATTAATCATTAAGTTATATACTTTCTGCCTCAAGTTATTTCAGATACGTTTCCTTCTCTCCATGACCGCTGCCATCACCTCAGTTCACATTTGCAACATTTACAAGAGCTTTTATGATCTTCTCTGAGGCTGGTTCTTGTTTTCCAACTCATCCTTCACACTGTAGCCAGAGAAGTTCTTTCTGAATGCCTGTGTGATTGTGGCACTCCTCCACTTAAAACTTTCAGTGACCTCATATTGTCTGCAGTTGTTACAATTTCAAGTATCTATAAGGATTAGGCAAATAATGTATGTGAGTGCAGTGGGCCAAGTTTGAGACAATAGGGGAGAACAGGGAGGCACTCCTGTTTAAAGAAATTCATATTTAGAATTTTTAAAAATATGTGACAAGTCTGTCAGAGAATCTGATGTTGTCTATGCCTATGAGTACAACCAAGCTTAAACTACTGAGCTCTGCACATGCAATGTTTCTTTGATAGCAGGTAAATTGTTTAGATGGACCACTTGAAACTCTGAGCTATTGCAGAGACTGACGTAACCAGTGAGTCATGTTTGGTTGTTTTGTTTCTAAGTCAAAACATACCAGAATAAAGAGTATGATTTATTATTTTAAGTACCACTGTCTTCATATTGGAGGCTGTGGAACATAATGAAAAAATTATGGGCTTTGGAGTCAATGTTGACCTAGGTTCACTTACCAGTTCCGCTGCCTAGTAGCTGTGTGATTTTGAGCTAGTCATTTAGTGACTTTGAGCCCCAATTTCCTACTCTGTTGAAAAAATTAAGAAAGAAATAAAATTTTCAGGATTGAGAATACAAAATCAGATAACAGCTTAGAATTATCCAGCCCAATGCTTGGTACATAGTAACTCTTCAGTAAAAGATAGCATCCAGACAGGTAGGAATAATTTAAGAAGTGACAATAAATATACGAAAATCTAATCCCCCCCACTGCATCCTTCTCAGCAATCATACTGGTGGCCTAAGAAGAGCAAACCTGTTGGAAGCCATTATCAAGTGAAACAGGCAATTGGAAACTGACAAGCACATGATTCACCCAGGCAACTAAAAACCAGGAACTTACCCACCTAGTTGGCTAGCTAGCTGAAAATGGAATTTAAGCCTAGAAAGTGTTGATACTGACAAATTCATGAGCATGATGGGAATATGGACTCTCTACAACAATGCATAATACACTAAGCCCTTTTTTACTCTTTTGTCTACATGTAATCTTTAATTATTATTTTTACTAAAAGTGATATTAACTGAAAATTTAATTCAGTAGTATTAGGATATATAGGAAATTTTATTTTGGTTTATTCTCTATAGCTATATAAATTTGAAGCACCAAAGGAAGGAGGTAAACAACTTAGTTTTCTTTTTTTTTTTTTTTTGGCCATGCGACATGGCCTGTGGCATCTTAATTCCCCGACCAGGGATTGAACCCAGGCCCCTCCAGTGACAGTTCCGAGTCCTAACCACTGGACTGCCAGGGAAGTGCCTAGTTTTCTTTACTAGAACATTTAGCATTGGTAAGGAAGGAGGGCTGTTCTATTTATATTTTATCCTAATGCACAAATATATTAATTTTATTTTGATTAACCTAGGAACATTAAAGAAGTCTTGAAACACTTTCATCATTCACTTAAGGGAAAAAAATATACTGTCTTCTCAAGCTTTGCACTTTTCATTTTGTTTTTTAAACATTTAAGTGTACTTTGCTTAGTAATTTGTGTACCCAGCTGACATGGTTAAAATAGGGGGCTGGGTAGCTGACAGTGTGCTTTTCTGCCTTACCACAGAGCTATAGTGACATTGAGTAGAGAGGTGTAGGTAATAACCTGTTGGCAGAATGATATCCACTGAACTCCTGATTGTACTTACAGTGGAGAGACTAGAAAAAACAAAGTAGAAAGCTAGCTTGTTTTAAAAAGGCAAGACAAAGACTTAGAGTTTCAGCTTCTTACTTTGCAGCAGTATATCTCACCCCAAATAGACTTTCATGCCCAGATAAATAACACTATATTTAAGTAACAGAACAACGTTAATATTATTCAGTTAAGAGAGGATGGTTTCTAAGAAAGCAAAGCTGAAGTATTTAAGAGAGTGTTGAAACACAAAGATAGACAAGTGCTATCTTTACTGGCCATGGTAAAATTCTCTTTTGGTTTTAAGGACTATTGCTAAAAGGTTGATTAAGATACATATGGTGGCATTCTGTGACTTGATATTACATTTTAATGTTTAACTATCTTTTTTTCTTAAAGGATGATTATTTTTGGTCGATACCTTCTAAATATTTTTCTTTTTTCTTCCTCCTTCCCTCCTGTCCTTCCTTCCTTCCTAACTTGCAGCTCCTCAGAGAAATTTTGAAATTGCCTTCAAGATGTTTGACTTGAATGGAGATGGAGAAGTAGACATGGAGGAGTTTGAACAGGCAAGTTTTCCTGGAAATTTCCTTTGAATACATTAATATTTAACACATTTTCATGTGCCTTGGAATTACTGTGGCAATGGTCAGTATATTCTGATGCTATCCAATTTTTGAAGTACCAAATGTATCTTTTCAGAATTATCTCCACTTTTAATAGGTGAGGTTTTTTTGTTTGTTTTTACTCTAAATGTAAGGAATTATTTGAGCATATTATTAAGGTCCACGTTGCTCTGATTCCCCAACATGAATTAGACTCTAATGCTGAGAGGCTAAGTTATGGTTATTCAATCATATATTCAATCAACATTTATTAAATAGCTCCTTTGTGCCAGGCAGTTCCAGAATACAAGGATGAATGACATATGTTCTGAAAGGATTTCAGTAAGAGAAGGAAAAATGGTACGATGCCTTTTACTGTAGCAGGTTCCAGCCATAAAAGTATATAGTTTCTTCTGAATCCTAGGAAGAGATTACATTTCCATTAAACTTCTGTTCTTGGAAGGCCATGGTATCTCTCCAGGTATAATTATTATGATTGGTAGAAGTGGTTTCAAAACAGAAAAAAATATATATGTGGGAGATAACATTTTTGTATTCACAAAAAGGAAGTGGGAGAAAGTATCAGAAATAGTGTATCTTTAAATAAGAAATGCATAGAGGCAAATATTTCAAAATACCTACAGATATTTATTCAAATTTGCAAGTTATGTCCATCTAATACCTTCACTTTTCATAATTCTGCACTTCACTGGTGTTACCAGGTGGCCTCAAACAATTATAAATAGAAATTATTTTGGTATTTTTAATTTTATTTTACACAGAACTATTTTATTTTTATTGAGATATAGTTAACATATAACATTGTTTTAGGTGTATGACATAATGATTTGACCTATGTATATACTTTGAAATGATTACCACAATAAATATAGTTAATATTCATCACCACACATAGTTTTTTTTCTTGTGATGAGAACTTTTAAGATCTCCTCTGTTAGCAACTTTCAAATATACAATTTAGTTTTGTTAACTATAGTCTCCATGCTTGTATCCCCAAGGCTTATTTATCTTATAAGTGGAAGTTTAGACCACCTTCACTCATTTTGCCCACCCTCCATCCCCTGCTTCTGGCAACCAACAATCTGTTCTCTGTGTCTGTGAGTTCAGCTTTTTTTTGGATTCCACTTATAAGTGAGATCATATAGTATTTGCCTTTCTCTCTCTGACTTATTTCATCTAGCATAATGCCCTCAACGTTCATCCATGTTATCACAAATGGCAGGATTTACTTCTTTTTTTATGTCTGAATAACATACCAGTTGTGTGTGTGTGTGTGTGTGTGTGTGTGTGTGTGTGTATCATATTTTCTTTATCCATTCATCTGCCAGTGGACACTTAGGTTGTTTCCATGTCCTGGCTATTGTAAATAATGCTGCAATGAATATGGTGGGGGGGCTGAAGATATCTCTTCAACATAGTGATTGGTTTCCTTTGGATAAATACTCAGAAGTGGAATTGCTGGATCATATGGTAGTTCTAGTCTTAATGTTTCGAGGAATCTTCATACTGTTTTCCATACTGGCTACGCCAACTTACATTCCCACTAGTGCTTGAGGATTCCCTTTTCTCCACATCCTCACCAACATTTTTGGCATTGCTTTTGAAATGCTAAATGACTTGGAGCAGTCACTCCACCATTCTGCTCACTTGACGGAGAAGGGAGTATTAATTTCATCTAATATGATCCCTTGATAACTGGCCTTGTTAAACTGATGGAACTTGTAATATTGATCACAAGGAATTTTGATGTAAAAACTCTTTAGAGAAACAAAAATAATTATAAGGTGGTTCAGGAGTGAATAGCTCTCATTAGAAGTTTCTCTGCTTCATCATTCTACGTTCTACATTTTGGGGCAATATAATAATTCTTTAAGTTGAAAGTGCACTAAGCTTTAAAACATTCAAACTTTGATTTCCAGCTAAATAGGTATTTTCTTGACGGTAAATTTGTCAAGCATACAAAAAAAGTTAAACAGAACCAGTATGAGGACACACACATTTCATCATTGTGTATCTTCAAAGTCAATGTGGTGTGAAGCAAACTAGTACCTAATATTACTCTTTTATTCATCTTTTTCAAAAATCACTTTGATCATGCATAAACATAAATTACTAAAAACATTACTCGACTGTAAATAGTGTAAGTTTTCTCTGACCTTTCTTTTCTTTTTTTTTTATAAATTTATTTATTTTATTTATTTATTTTTGGCTGCACTGGGTCTTCATTGCTGCACGTGGGCTTTCTGTAGTTGCGGTGAACGGAGGCTACTCTTCATTTGCGGTGCGCGGGCTTCTCATTGCAGTGGCTTCTCTTGTTGCAGAGCACAGGCTCTAGGCGCACGGGCTTCAGTAGTTGTGGCATGTGGGCTCAGTAGTTGTGGCTCACGGGCTCTAGAGCGCAGGCTCAGTAGTTGTGGCTCACGGACTTAGTTGCTCCACGGCAGGTGGGATCTTCCTGGACCAGGGCTTGAACCCATGTCCCCAGCATTGGCAGGCAGATTCTTAACCACTGTGCCACCAGGGAAGCCCCCACATCCTTTTCTTTAACCCATTTCATAGCAGATCATAAAACAGAACTAACCTAGCAAAAGATATTTTTCAAGAAATCTCATAACTGTTTGGGCTACATTCACCCGAGGCTGTGACAGAAATGTTTTTTTAGTATGAAAGTATGAGTTGTGAGACAGAAGAAAGGGAATGAAATTTCCACATACACTCTTCAGCACCACACTTTTGAAGCTAACATACACATTTCCACCATAGGAAAGGTATAAGCTGCAGTATTATAGCACAGACAAAATTTAAATCATGACAGGTCTTGACGTTGATGCTCAATACTGGTTCACTGCTATTGGAAAATTCTTCAGTTCTCACACCCAGGCAGAGAAAATGAATTGTGTATTGCCTTCAGATAGAAGCAGCACTGTACTGATTATCCTGTATTTCAATTTAATGTCTAAAAAACTTCAACTGAAATAATTTTTAAATCCATTGTATACCTATCTTTCAAGTCTCCGTGTGCATGAAAAACAAATGTCAAGAAACCTTATTTACATGATAAAACATGAACCCAGAAAAAAATCATAATCAGAAGCATTTATGATATTAACCTAGAGTTATAAGGAGACTTAGAGACAGTGATCTCTAACGGTGAACTTTTCCAATGAGAAAACTAAGGCCCAAAGAAGTTAAATGAACTGCATAAATTGTGCTTTCACTGCAGAGCAACAGAATTAGACCCCGTGTGTCCTGATTCCCCATCTTGTGTCTTTCCATTATACTGCTTTTACCTTTTAGAGCCAGAGACTTTTAAATTGTGTTAAATAAGTCTTTTTATGGTCATAGGTAATAAATAAAACAAATAAAAGACATTTAACCAGGAAAATCCATTGTTACAAATCTTAGGTTTTTAAGTATTATGATTTTCTAATTTGGCAATTTAAAAATCATTATCCACAAGGCTATATATATTATTTATTTATATAATATACCTTTATTATCTATCCTTACATATCACAATTTTAATTATTCTGAATAGTTATTTTAGCTTGTGAAGAGGTAGAAAAGATTGCAGGAACTTGTGAAAAAAATGCTATATCAATCATAGACTTGCCACAAAAAGCTCATTTTATATAGTTAGGCCATGGTTGCTAATCCCTCAAATTATTCTTTCTCAAAAGCTCATTTATTTATTTATTTATTTTTTATTTTTTTAAACATCTTTATTGGAGTATAATTGCTTTACAATGTTGTGTTAGTTTCTGCTTTATAACAAAGTGAATCAGCTATACATATACATATATCACCATATCTCCTCACTCTTGAGTCTCCCTCCCATCCTCCCTATCCCACCCCTCTAGGTGGTCACAAAGCACTGAGCTGATCTCCCTGTGCTATGCAGCTGCTTCCCACTAGCTATCTATTTTACATTTGGTAGTGTATATATGTCCATGCCACTCTCTCACTTCGTCCCAGCTTACCCTTCCCCCTCCCCGTGTCCTCAATTCCACTGTCTATGTCTGCGTCTTTATTCCTGTCCCGCCCCTAGGTTCTTCAGAACCATTTTTTTTTTTTTAGATTCCATATATATGTGTTAGCATACAGTATTTGTTTTTCTCTTTCTGACTTACACTTCACTCTGTATGACAGTCTCTGGGTCCATCCACCTCACTACAAATAACTCAGTTTTGTTTCGTTTTATGGCTGAGTAATATTCCATTGTATATATGTGCCACATCTTCTTTATCCATTCATCTGTCGATGGACACTTAGGTTGCTTCTATGTCCTGGCTATTGTAAATAGAGCTGCAATGAACATTGTGGTACATGACTCTTTTTGAATTATGGTTTCTCAGGGTATATGCCCAGTAGTGGGATTGCTGGGTCATATGGTAGTTCTATTTTTAGTGTTTTAAGGAACCTCCATACTGTTCTCCATAGTGACTGTATCAATTTACATTCCCACCAACAGTGCAAGAGTGTTCCCTTTTCTCCACACCCTTTCCAGCATTTATTGTTTATAGATTTTTTGATGATGGCCATTCTGACTGGTGTGAGGTGATACCTCATTGTAGTTTTGATTTGCATTTCTCTGATGATTAGTGATGTTGAGCATCCTTTCATGTGTTTGTTGGCAATCTGTATATCTTCTTTGGAGAAATGTCTATTTAAGTCTTCTGCCCATTTTTGGATTGGGTTGTTTGTTTTCAAAAGCTCATTTAAAACTTCTCAAAGATTAAGCTAATTCCCCATCTTCTCTTGGAGAATTACTTCATACCAACTTTATGTTTCACATTATCATTCTAATAAATGTGTTATCTCAATATCTGTGTGATATCAAGTATTTGCCTATAGCTATACCGCCTCTCATCACAACTGGAGAGTCAGTAGTGAGAAGTGTGAAATTTTTTAAAGTCTCCTGAGATATGGAAGGTATTACTGTGAGGTTGATGATTATTCTAATGTTGTGTGTGAGGTTTTGAGCCTAAAACAAATGCATACTTTTTTCTAAAGAGAGATTTTAAAAGGCATCCCAATTATAAAGGTGTCAAGCATGTGTGTTAGAATACCAGTTCAATTATTTGCTAGCTACTTGACCTCAAGCAAGTTATTTAGCAGTGTACCTCAAATTCCTCATCTGTAAAATGAGAATAATCATGGGGCTTATCTCATAGGACTGTTGTGAGCATTAAAAGAGAGCATTGTAGCTCAGTGTAGGCAAACAGTAAGCAGTCGATAGTCAGTTACTAGTCTTACTTTTCCATATTTTCCACCTTGTAATGTTTTTCTGGATGGGGGTTTGCTTCTCCATTAGGTTCAGAGCATCATTCGCTCCCAAACCAGCATGGGAATGCGTCACAGAGATCGTTCTACAACTGGTAACACCCTCAAGTCTGGCTTGTGTTCAGCCCTCACAACCTACTTTTTTGGAGCTGATCTCAAGGGGAAGCTGACAATCAAAAACTTCCTTGAATTTCAGCGTAAACTTCAGCACGATGTTCTGAAGCTGGAAGTAGGTATTCCTTGGACTTCAGGGCACTGTCCATCATGTATGGACGTAGAGCTGCTGGGTTGGAAGGGGCCTGCACTATAAGTATTCTTTCAATCTACCTCCAACCATGAGAACTGATTGGTTTGAGCCTTATCAGTGATCTACTGATAAGCCTGACAGCAGGTAGGAAATAATATGTCTTACAATATGTTGGTTCTGGGACTAAAAGCCAAAAAAGTCTAAATTGAAAATCTTAGTTGTCTTTGAATACTCAGCTTGAGGAAAAAGAAGTTCAGGGGTCAGAGCAGTTCTCAGCCTGAGCATGTATGTTTATTGTGTAGAAGGCACCAAAGGGGTAAGGAGAGGGGGATAATAAGGAGCTCTTTCTATGAAAGTTTACAAAGGTAGTAACAGCTGGAAACACAAAATGTCAGAAATAAAAATATATGTGCTCAGAGTTACAAAGGTGTCATACTGGGTTTGGGGATGTACTTTTCCACTTAAAGTTTAGACCATCGTGGTGTTCAGTTCCTGGACACAACTCTGTAAGAGCATTACCTTTTTCTGTGCGTGTGCTTGTTGAATTAAGTATGTTTGGGGTTAATTGGCTGCTGAATCTGTTCAGTTCAAAACGTTCATTAAATGCCTTCTATATGCCCTTTAGTCTGGAGACAAAAAAATGAAGTCTGATTATTAAAAATTCCCTTATGCTGGTGTTCCTCAACCTCTGTTTTTGGTTAACATATGCCCTGCCTTAATGTTACTTGAAATTTCAAAACATTAAATACTATGACTAAAAACACATAAAAGTATTGGAGAAAAGCACTGCTTTGTTTTTAAACTCTGAATATTACTTCTCTATCTGCTCTCCCATTTTTCCCTGGAGATTCTAATATACTACTCCCACCTCTTCCACCCACTTCCCTCAGTTGAGACAGTTTGAAAAATCACAACTGAATTCCCATTACTGATAAGAACACTGTTTAATATTCATTCTCTAGGAGAGAAACAGAAGAATAAATCATACTAAAAATCAGATCTAACTTTGGAATGTGCTTTTGTACTGTTTTTTTGGGAAATGGTATAATTAATATTCAAGGAACTTACCTCAAAATAATGGTTTTCCACAATTCAGCCTCCTTCAGGAGGCTCTTGTAGCCCTTATAATACATGGTAAGTACTATATATTTATTATATATATAGTGCAGGGGGCACAAAACTTTACCTCTACCCTCCTAGGGTCTCCACCCGGGCCTGAGTCTTAAATTGACATAAGACAGATTAACAGGAGAAAAGTATACAGATTTTTACACATACATGAGAATCCCCATAGGAAAATGAAGACCCAAAAGAGTGGCTAGGCCTAATTGTTTATATACTAAGTTGAACAAAGAGAGGCAACTTAGCTTTGTGAAGTTTGCATTCTTATCACCAGAAAAGGGGAGTCAAAGTCGAGAGTAATTTGTACAAACAGATCTTGTTAAAATAATTCTTATCTTCCTTTAGTCCCCCATATATTTTAGTTACTTGTCCACAGTTGCCTGTCTTTGTTTCTTTCCTGGTAGTATAAGGAGGACATCTTTCACATGGGAGTTTCACTTCTGGCTTTGAGGAGTCCAACAGTTTTTGTGTTAGAGTTGGTATGTACCAGAATTCTAGACATATGTCTTAATATGCATACCTGTAATGGTCTTCTTTGGAAGCGTTATAACATAATCTAGGAGTGTAAATTATTTAACATTAATTATGTAATTACAATTTAACATATAGTATACATCCATCAAATGTAGTTAGAGAATAAAGCACAAGCTAGAATGGTACTTCTAACAAACTTTAAACAACAATACAGGGTCATCAGAGCATGGAGCAGATGCCTGCTTCACCACAATCTAGCCTGACACTCATTCCTGGATGGAGTCTCCAGAGACAGAGCATGGGACTTTTATCTTTTATCCTGAGATGTTATAGAGCTTAAAGCCCACTAACATATTGTGTAGATTGCCAATGAATGTTGTAAAGCAGATAAATGTAGAATGTTATAAAGCAGATTAGGGATTTCATACATGTATACCTGCACATAACCTACACCCAAATGCAGAAGAAAAGAGATCTAAAAGAGTATATCTAAGATATTTATTCTAGAAAGCCCTCTTGTATTTGACATTGACTTGGATCATCTGTAGGCTTTGGGCCAAGACATACCAAGACTGTTCTGTTTGACAATCAGCAATTCCTCCTGTAAGGGAAGCAATAGACTCTTTTGTGAAAGAACCCAGCCTAAAATGTAATAAATATTCTATTTATTACATAAATTTTTATTAATCCTGAGTCCTTTCTATATAATACACAAGTTCAGTGAATAAGTGCCTTCTTATCAGGAAGCCCCATATTTAAAGTTTCATCAATCAGTACTATGTCTTCCCAACTAGATGTGTAATTCTTTGAGGAGGTGTGAATAGCAGAAGGAGCAAAGGCTTTGGTGTACTCATAATGAGACCTTGGTTAAAATTTTCTTTCTACCACTTACTGGCTATCTGACATTCGATGAGGTATTTATTCTCTCAAAGCCTATATCCTCATTTATACAACACGGTGATGATTAAGTGAGATGATGTTTCTTATAGGCTGAATTGTGTCTTCCCCCAGAATTGCTATGTTGAATCTCAACCCCCAGTCTGGAGATAGAGCCTTTAAAGATGTGATTAAGTTAAAATGAGGCTATTAGGGTGAGCCCTAATCCAGTCTTACTGGTAGCCTTATAAGGAGAGGAAATTTGGACACACAAAGAGACACAGGCACCAGGGGTGTACGTACACAGAGGGACAACCATGTGAAGAGACAGCAGGAGGGCAGCCAACTGCAAGCCAAGGAGAGAGGTCTCAGAGGAAACCGACACTGCCTACACCTTGTTCTTGGGCTTCCAGCCTCCAGGACTGTGAAAAAATAAATTTCTGCTATTTGTCACCCAGTTGGTAGTGTTTTATTATGGCAGCCCTAGTGAACTAACACAGTGGTGCATGCCTAAAACACTTGGCATGTACTATGCCTTTAACAGATACTTTCACCTTCTTTTGTATACCCTCTGCCCTTTAGTATGACAGTTGGCATGTAGTAGACACGTAAACAGGTCATCTCAGATGAATGACTGAAAGGCCTTACTTTCATTTTGAAATATTTTTCTGATAAAACATCTAGAAAATGGAAGCAGTTTTTGTTTTTGTGAAACACTTTTAATTTTACTTTTCAAAGTTTGGGTAATTTATCCCCTCACTGAATATGAAATATAATATCATCACAGCCAAGAGGAAAATAGGAATGATTAACAGTATCTTAGCTTTCGTATGGGTTTTATAGTTCCATCATTCTTTCTGTTTATCTCTTACCAGTTTTATTTCACTGCTTACTTATCTACTTTAAAATTTTGGATCGAGGAGACTTATAGCTCCATTTGGTTATTTCTATCTTTTTCTCACCACAATAGCTTTGAGACTGAAGAGAACACTATTTATCTGTCAATTTTAATTTCCACAGTGGTTAGGGAAGGGGAAAAAGTCCATGAACATTTATCAAATGCCTACTATGAGCCAGGCATTGTACAGATATTACATGCCTTCTTTATTTTAGTTCTCGCCAACCCTATTGGGTTTGGCGGTATTATACTGGTGTTACAGAGGTAGAAACTGAAATTCGACAAGATAAAAGTTGCAAAGCTATTAAATGGTACAACCAGGATTCCAACTCACTCTTGCAGACTAAACTCTTTTCTATTCATCATCTAATTATTATTACTTTTAGTCTGAGATGAGGTTTCTGTTCCTGACTTATTTAGAGCTCTAAAGAAAAACAAAACGTTCTGAAATTTAGAAACAAACAAAAGTCTTGAATATTTATAGTCTCCCTTCTTCAGCACCATGTTTTTCCAGTTCCTTTGCCCTTCAAGTTGAATGTTATGACTGAGAAGAAATACACTGTTCTTCTGTGTTGATAAGATACTACCTAAACTAGCCGTTTAGTTTCTTTTCATAACAATCATTAACTTGTTAGATTTTTTTAGAGTGTTCTAATGCTCTTATCTCTGGTCATATTTGTTTTATTCTACCCTTATGTCTTTATTTGGGAACTCAAAAAGCATGGGTTTGAAAGAATGACTTAAGAATGCACAGTTTTATAAGAAAAGATAAGTCAATAATGGTGAAATACCTTTGTGTTTAAGACTTGGGAAAAGGAGTTATAATGACTTGGAATAAAATTATGAACTATTTAATTAAATACTTAAATTTTCATATGCATATAAGAGCCACATATACATGCATTTTAATAAATCATAATGGCTTAATGTCAAAAAAAGAATGCACAGTTTTTTAAAAAATCCCTTTTGAAGTTATTAAAAATTCCATCTAAGTCTCCCAAGAACTATTTAGCTGAGTTCCTTGGAGACAGGTGCCAAGTCTAATTTCAGTTAATATATTCATTGATTTCTTGAGGAATACAGCAAGTAGGATGTCAGTCAAAAATGAAAGGTAATACAGAACTCTTTGAAAGATTATGATTAATTTTAATTTGGGGGGAGGAGAAAAAGGAGCTGTCATTATTATCAAAGAAAAGCAAAAACTAATTTATACAAGAAGGAAGAAACCAACTCCAGAATACGCAACAAGGAAACTGAAAGAGTATCATCTAATGGAATTCCAATCTATAGCGTGATCTTTTTTATTAGTTTTGGGGGTTTGCATGCTTATTGCATAACCAACAAGATTATCACATTTTAAGATGGAATGAGTATCAATAATCTGAAAGTAAATTAGATGTAGTTCAAAGGGTAACAGTAACTGTCTTACATTCCCAGTCTTAAAGAAAAAAAATATTGAAGTTAACTAGATTTGTTCAGTCAGAAAGAAAGATAACAGGGAAACATAAAGAACTATGGTAATTATTCCCATCTGCCAATAAGAGTAGAGCAAAAAAATGAGGGTTAATTTAATTTAAATATTAAGGAACTCAATATTAAGGAATTCCAGAATCACCTACCCTTTAGATCATCAGGCTGACATCTTTGTACTCATCTCTTTATAAAGTACTAAAGTTGAATTAAATCTTTCTTGTTCTGATACAGAGGGCCATATTGAAAGACAAACTTCAGCTCTTTTCTTGGCTGAAAGATTGTGGGAAAGGAGACCAGAATGCTTTCAACCAAACACTTTCTGGAACTAGAACGCTCTTGGCAGAGCAGATTTCTTTTTATCTTAATATCCTGTTTTGGGTTTTTTTTCCCCTGGGAAACTGACTCTTATTATGTAAACTTAAAGATGAGAGTTGACTTTGATTTAATTAAATCTAAGAAACAAAATGTGATATGTTCATTGGGTTTCTTTTAGTTTTATTCTTCCACTTTTGCTTCTACAAAGCAGAATGTGGATAGTAATAAATCTATAGTTTCTTATTCCATCCTTAGATGTTTTCAGCTTGAATTTTCCAAAAGTCATTAAAAGGGTTATTAAAGAGTACTTGTCTCTTTTAGGGATTTATAATTTTAAGGAGCCAAGTACATGTTTAAAGGTTTAAAAAAAAAACCTTTATTATTATCTTAATAACCTTGTTTTAAACCTAGTCTTTCTTTGCCTGGGACACCAAGGGACTTTTTAGGAGATAATCATCACTTTAAAAAATAGAAATATAGGGACTTCCCTGGTGGTCCAGTGGGTAAGACTCCGTGCTCCAAATGCAGGGGGCCCAGGTTCAATCCCTGGTCGGGGAACTAGATCCCGCATGCATGCCACAACTAAGAGTTTGCATGCCACAACTAAGGAATCTGCATTGCCACAACTAAGAATTCCACATGCCACAACTAAAGCTCCCGCATGCCGCAATGAAGATCCCACATGCCTCAACTAAGACCCGGCACAGCTTAAATAAATTAATTAATTAAATATTTTTTTAAAATAGAAATATATAAAAATAATAGAATAAAAATTTAATTGCCCTCAATAATTCCTTATAAATCATTCACCCATGACTTGATGTCAACACTTTTTAAAGCTAATTCTGCTTCTCTCTGTACCACATTGTCAGGTAGGTTCAAAGTCTTGCCCTGATGAAACCAAGTTAGCTCTCAGGGTGAGTTACATATATCTTCTCATTAAAAGAAGATATGTAACACCCAAAACCAAACTCATTTAACTTGCAATTCCCTTTACACCCTGTAGCTCAAGTTTGCTATCATTTGTGGCTTATAGGTAGAATCAGACTGGAAATACTATACATGGTAGAATGTCCATGGTGATATAAAGCTCCTTTGATGTTGTAAATGTAACCTTGACAATTATTCTGTAAAAACTATACAAAACAGTGCTTTTTTGTTTCATATTTTTTGGAGAATGAAGGGAAAAGTTGAGTGATACTTTGTTGCTTAAAATACATAATCTAAGCGTGATTTTTAAAAGGCATTAATTAGTACTTCTGAATCTGACCTTTCAGATTGGTCATTAAAGTGCAGAAAACTGTTAGAGATTGATACTTTTTTTTTGGATTTGCAGATAGTGTTGCAATTCCAAAGTCAATATGTTAGTCATACCTTTTATCATACTTGGCAATCACCAGGATTTTCCTGTTGTCAAATATCTCTAATTTACATTCTAAGTTAATTTTAAACTGGCTACAAGAAAAAAAGGGCTCATAAATAAATCATGAAAATCGGATCTTTCTCTGAGGGAAATTTTTCCTCAGTCTATCATTCAAATAGTCTTATCAACCATTTTTTAGTAGAACACACATGCTTCTCAATTTATGAGTGAGCTGTGTACCAGCATATCAAAAGTTCATAGGTCAACTCTTTGGAATTCAGAATACAGTGATAATTTTTTTAGTCTTACAGCAGAATATTTAATTTACAATATAGTTGAATGCGATACACTAAAATGAAAAGTAGTATGAAAGAAGATGATCCTGCATGTATAATCTCTGTTTAATCTGTGCCTACTCTTCTAGACACAACAGTCTGTGGGTGTAGACCTCTAGCAGTACCAAGCATTTTAACAGTAATTTGAGAACATATTATCTAATAAAAATACTAGCCAACATGTCTTGAGAGTTCACCATAAGCCAAGCACTATTCTAAGTGCTTTATGTACATTATTTCCTGTAATCTTCACAACACTATGAGGTTGGTATTATTATTATCCACATTTAACAAACGAGAAAACTAAGGCACAAAGAAGTTAAGTAACTTGCCCAGGGTCTCTCACATAATAAAGGAGGAGCTGAGATTTGACTCTAGGCAGTCTGCCTCTAGAACCTGCTCTGTTTTTTTTAATTGAAGTATAGTTAATTTACAATGCTGTTAGTTTCAAGTATACAGAAAAGTGATTCAGTTATACATATATACATACAAATATATATTATTTTTTAGACTTTTTTTTACATCTTTATTGGAGTATAATTGCTTTACAATGGTGTGTTAGTTTCTGCTTTATAACAAAGTGAATCAGTTATACATATACATATGTTCCCATATCTCTTCCCTCTTGCGTGTCCCTCCCTCCAACCCTCCCTATCCCACCCCTCTAGGTGGTCACAAAGCACCGAGCTGATCTCCCTGTGCTATGTGGCTGCTTCCCACTAGCTATCTATTTTACGTTTGGTAGTGTATATATGTCCATGCCACTCTCTCACTTTATCACAGCTTACCCTTCCCCTCCCCATATCCTCAAGTTCATTCTCTAGTAGGTCTGTGTCATTATTCCCGTCTTACCCCTAGGTTCTTCATGACATTTTTTTTTCTTAGATTCCATATATATGTGTTAGCATACAGTATTTGTTTTTCTCTTTCTGACTTACTTCACTCTGTATGACAGACTCTAGGTCCATCCAACTCACTACAAGTAACTCAATTTCATTTCTTTTTATGGCTGAATAATATTCCATTGTATATATGCGTCACATCTTCTTTATCCATTCATCCGATGATGGACACTTAGGTTGCTTCCATGCCCTGGCTATTGTAAATAGAGCTGCAATGAACATTGTGGTACATGGCCCTTTTTGAATTATGGTTTTCTCAGGGTATATGCCTAGTAGTGGGATTGCTGGGTCATATGGTAGTTCTATTTGTAGTTTTTTAAGGAACCTCCATACTGTTCTCCATAGTGGCTGTACCAATTCACATTCCCACCAGCAGTGCAAGAGTGTTCCGTTTTCTCCACACCCTCTCCAGCATTTATTGTTTCTAGATTTTTTGATGATGGCCATTCTGACTGGTGTGAGATGATATCTCATTGTAGTTTTGATTTGCATTTCTCTAATGATTAATGATGTTGAGCATGCTTTCATGTGTTTGTTGGCAGTCTGTATATCTTCTGTGGAGAAATGTCTATTTAGGTCTTCTGCCCATTTTTGGATTGGGTTGTTTGTTTTTTTGTTATTGAGCTGCATGAGCTGCTTATAAATTTTGGAGATTAATCCTTTGTCAGTTCTTCAGTTGCAAATATTTTCTCCCATTCTAAGGGTTGTCTTTTGGTCTTGTTTATGGTTTCCTTTGCTGTGCAAAAGCTTTTAAGTTTCATTAGGTCCCATGTGTTTATTTTTGTCTTTATTTCCATTTCTCTAGGAGGTGGGTCCAAAAGGATCTTGCTGTGATTTATGTCATAGAGTGTTCTGCCTATGTTTTCCTCTAAGAGTTTGATAGTGTCTGGCCTTACATTTAGGTCTTTAATCCATTTTGAGCTTATTTTTGTGTATGGTGTTAGGGAGTGATCTAATCTCATACTTTTACATGTCCCTGTCCAGTTTTCCCAGCACCACTTATTGAAGAGACTGTCCTTTCTCCACTGTATATTCCTGCCTCCTTTATCAAAGATAAGGTGACCATATGTGCGTGGGTTTATCTCTGGGCTTTCTATCCTGTTCCACTGATCTATATTTCTGTTTTTGTGCCAGTACCATACTGTCTTGATTACTGTAGCTTTGTAGTATAGTCTGAAGTCAGGGAGCCTGATTCCTCCAGCTCCATTTTTCGTTCTCAAGGTTCCTTTGGCTATTCGGGGTCTTTTGTGTTTCCATACAAATTGTGAAATTTTTTGTTCTAGTTCTGTGAAAAATGCCAGTGGTAGTTTGATAGGGATTGCATTGAATCTGTAGATCGCTTTGGGTAGTAGAGTCATTTTCACAATGTGCTTCTTCCAGTCCAAGAACATGGTATATCTCTCCATCTATTTGTATCATCTTTAATTTCTTTCATCGGTGTCTTATAATTTTCTGCATACAGGGCTTTTGTCTCCTTAGGTAGGTTTATTCCTACATATTTTATTCTTTTTGTTGCAGTGGTAAATGGGAGTGTTTTCTTGATTTGACTTTCAGATTCTTCATCATTAGTGTATAGGAATGCCAGAGATTTCTGTGCATTAATTTTGTATCCTGCTACTTTACCAAATTCATTAATTAGCTCTAGTAGTTTTCTGGTAGCATCTTTAGGATTCTCTATGTATACTATCATGTCATCTGCAAACAATGACAGCTTTACTTCTTCTTTTCCGATTTGGATTCCTTTTATTTCCTTGTCTTCTCTGATTGCTGTGGCTAAAACTTCCAAAACTATGTTGAATAAGAGTGGTGAGAGTGGGCAACCTTGTCTTGTTCCTGATCTTAGTGGAAATGGTTTCAGTTTTTCACCATTGAGGACAACGTTGGCTGTGGGTTTGTCATATATGGCCTTTATTATGTTGAGGAAAGTTCCCTCTGTGCCTACTTTCTGCAGGGTTTTTATCATAAATGGGTGTTGAATTTTGTCAAAAGCTTTCTCTGAGTCTATTGAGATGATCATATGGTTTTTCTCCTTCAATTTGTTAATATGGTGTATCACGTTGATTGATTTGCATATATTGAAGAATCCTTGCATTCCTGGAATAAACCCCACTTGATCATGGTGTATGATCCTTTTAATGTGCTGTTGGTTTCTGTTTGCTAGTATTTTGTTGAGCATTTTTGCATCTATGTTCATCAGTGATATTGGCCTGTAGTTTTCTTTCTTTGTGACATCCTTGTCTGGTTTTGGTATCAGGGTGATGGTGGCCTTGTAGAATGAGTTTGGGAGTGTTCCTCCCTCTGCTATATTTTGGAAGAGTTTGAGAAAGATAGGTGTTAGCTCTTCTCTAAATGTTTGATAGAATTCGCCTGTGAAGCCATCTGGTCCTGGGCTTTTGTTTGTTGGAAGATTTTTAATCACAGTTTCAATTTCAGTGCTTGTGATTGGTCTGCTCATATTTTCTGTTTCTTCCTGATTCAGTCTTGGCAGCTTGTGCATTTCTAAGAATTTGTCCATTTCTTCCAGGTTGTCCATTTTATTGGCATAGAGTTGCTTGTAGTAATCTCTCATGATCTTTTGTATTTCTGCAGTGTCAGTTGTTACTTCTCCTTTTTCATTTCTAATTCTGTTGATTTGAGTCTTCTCCCTTTTTTTCTTGATGAGTCTGGCTAATGGTTTATCAATTTTGTTTATCTTCTCAAAGAACCAGCTTTTAGTTTTATTGATCTTTGCTATCGTTTCCTTCATTTCTTTTTCATTTATTTCTGATCTGATTTTTATGATTTCTTTCCTTCTGCTAACTTTGGGGTTTTTTTGTTCTTCTTTCTCTGATTGCTTTAGGTGCAAGGTTAGGTTGTTTATTCGAGATGTTTCCTGTTTCTTAAGGTAGGATTGTATTGCTATAAACTTCCTTCTTAGAACTGCTTTTGCTGCATCCCATAGGTTTTGGGTCATCGTGTCTGCATTGTCATTTGTTTCTAGGTATTTTTTGATTTCCTCTTTGATTTCTTCAGTGATCACTTTGTTATTAAGTAATGTATTGTTTAGCCTCCATGTGTTTGTATTTTTTACAGATCTTTTCCTGTAATTGATATCTAGTCTCATAGCGTTGTGGTCGGAAGAGATACTTGATACAATTTCAATTTTCTTAAATTTACCAAGGCTTGATTTGTGACCCAAGATATGATCTATCCTGGAGAATGTTCCATGAGCACTTGAGAAAAATGTGTATTCTGTTGTTTTTGGATGGAATGTCCTATAAATATCAGTTATGTCCATCTTGTTTAATGTATCATTTAAAGCTTGTGTTTCCTTATTTATTTTCATTTTGGATGATCTGTCCATTGGTGAAAGTGGGGTGTTAAAGTCCCCTACTATGAATGTGTTACTATCAATTTCCCCCTTTTTTTTTTGTGGTATGCGGGCCTCTCACCGCTGTGGCATCTCCCATTGCAGAGCACAGGCTCCAGATGCACAGGCTCAGCGGCCATGGCTCACGGGCCTAGCCACTCCGCGGCATGTGGGATCCTCCTGGACCGGGACACGAACCCGTGTCCCCTGCATCAGCAGGTGGACTCTCAACCACTGCGCCACCAGAGAAGCCCCGATTTCCCCTTTTATGGCTGTTAGTGTTTGCCTTATGTATTGAGGTGCTCGTATGTTGGGTGCATAAATATTTACAATTGTTATATCTTTTTCTTGGATTGATCCCTTGATCATTATGTAGTGTCCTTCTTTGTCTCTTGTAATAGTCTTTATTTTAAAGTCCATTTGTCTGATGTGAGAATTGCTACTCCAGCTTTCGTTTGGTTTCCATTTGCATGGAGTATCTTTTTCCATCCCCTCACTTTCAGTCTGTATGTGTCCCTAGGTCTGAAGTGGGTCTCTTGTAGACAGCATATATATGGGTCTTGTGTTTGTATCCATTCAGCCAGTCTGTGTCTTTTGGTGGGAGCATTTAATCCATTTACATTTAAGGTAATTATCGATATGTATGTTCCTATTCCCATTTTCTTAATTGTTTTGTATTTGTTATTGTAGGTCTTTTCCTTCTCTTGTGTTTCTTGCCTAGAGAAGTTCCTTTAGCATTTGTTGTAAAGCTGGTTTGGTGGTGCTGAACTCTCTCAGCTTTTGCTTGTCTGTAAAGGTTTTAATTTTTCCATCAAATCTGAATGAGATCCTTGCTGGGTAGAGTAATCTTGGTTGTAGGTTTTTCTCCTTCATCACTTTAAATATGTCCTGCCAGTCCCTTGTGGCTTGCAGAGTTTCTGCTGGAAGATCAGCTGTTAACCTGATGGGGATTCCCTTGTGTGTTATTTGTTGTTTTTCCCTTGCTGCTTTTAATATGTTTTCTTTGTATTTAATTTTTGACAGTTTGATTAATATGTATCTTGGCATATTTCTCCTTGGATTTATCCTGTATGGGACTCTCTGTGCTTCCTGGACTTGATTAACTATTTCCTTTCCCATATTAGGGAAGTTTTCAACTATAATCTCTTCAAATATTTTCTCTGTCCCTTTCTTTTTCTCTTCTTCTTCTGGGACCCCTATAATTCGAATGTTGGTGCATTTAATGTTGTCCCAGAGGTCTCTGAGACTGTCCTCATTTCTTTTCATTCTTTTTTCTTTATTCTGCTCTACGGTAGTTATTTCCACTATTTTATCTTCCAGGTCACTTATCCGTTCTTCTGCCTCAGTTATTCTGCTATTGATCCCATCTAGAGTATTTTTCATTTCATTTATTGTGTTGTTCATCGTTGCTTGTTTCCTCTTTAGTTCTTCTAGGTCCTTGTTAAATGTTTCTTGCATTTTGTCTATTCTATTTCCAAGATTTTGGATCATCTTTACTATCATTATTCTGAATTCTTTTTCAGGTAGACTGCCTATTTCCTCTTCATTTGTTAGGTTTTGTGGGTTTTTATCTTGCTCCTTCATCTGCTGTGTTTTTCTGTCTTCTCATTTTGCTTGTCTTACTGTGTTTGGGGTCTCCTTTTTGCAGGCTGCAGGTTTGTAGTTCCCGTTGTTTTTGGTGTCTGTCCCCACTGGCTAAAGTTGGTTCAGTGGGTTGTGTAGGCTTCCTGGTGGAGGGAACTAGTGCCTTTGTTCTGGTTGATGAGGCTGGATCTTGTCTTTCTGGTGGGCAGGTCCACATCTCGTGGTGTGTTTTGGGGTGTCTTTGGCCTTATTATGATTTTAGGCAGCCTCTCTGCTAATGGGTGGGGTTGTGTTCCTGTCTTGCTAGTTGTTTGGCATAGGGTGTCCAGCACTGTAGCTTGCTGGTCGTTGAGGGAAGCTGTGTGTTGGTGTTGAGATGGAAATCTCTGGGAGATGTTCGCCATTTGATATTACGTGGAGCTGGGAGGTCTCTTGTGGACCAGTGTCCTGAAGTTGACTCTCCCACCTCAGAGGCACAGCACTGACTCCTGGCTGCAGCACCAAGAGCCTTTCATCCACACGGCTCAGAATAAAAGGGAGAAAAAGCAGAAAGAAAGAAAGAAAGAAAGAAAGAGAGAGAGAGAGAGAGAGAGAGAGAGGGAGGGAGGGAGAGAGAGAGGGAGGGAGGGAGGAAGGAAGAAAAGAAAGAAAGAAGATAAAATAAAGTACGATAAAATAAAGTTAGTAAAAAATAATTATTAAGAAAAAAATTTTTTTTAAGTAAAACAAACAAAAAAACAGACGGACAGAACCCTAGGACAAATGGTGAAAGCAAAGCTATACAGACAAAATCTCACACAGAAGCATACACATACACACTCACAAAAAGAGGAAAAGGGGAAAAAATAATAAATCTTGCTCTCAAAGTCCACCTCCTCAGTTTGGGATGATTCGTTGTCTATTCAGGTATTCCACCAATGCAGGGTACATCAAGGTGACTGTAGAGATTTAATCCACTGCTCCTGAGGCTGCTGGGAGAAAAATCCCTTTCTCTTCTTTTTTCGCACAGCTCCCGGGGCTCAGCTTTGGATTTGGCCCTGCCTTTGCCTGTAGGTGTCTGGAGGGCGTCTGTTCTTCACTCAGACAGGACGGGGTTAAAGGAGCAGCTGATTCGGGGGCTCTGGCTCACTCAGGCTGCGGGGAGGGAGGGGTACGGATGTGGGGCGAGCCTGCAGTGGCAGAGGCCGGCAGGACGTTGCACCGGCCTGAGGTGCGCCGTGCGTTTTCCCGGGGAAGTTGTCCCTGGATCCCAGGACCCTGGCAGTGGTGGGCTGCACAGGCTCCCTGGAAGGGAGGTGTGGTTAGTGACCTGCACTCACACACAGGCTTCTTGGTGGCGGCAGCAGCAGCCTTAGCATCTCATGCCCGTCTCTGGGGTCCCCGCTGTTAGCCGCAGCTCGCGCCCATCTCTGGAGCTCCTTTAAGCAGTGCTTTTAATCCCCTCTCCTTTTGGGAGGTCTGAGGTCTTCTGCCAGCGTTCAGTGGGTGTTCTGTAGGAGTTGTTCCACGTATAGATGTATTTCTGATGCACCTGTGGGGAGGAACATGATCTCCGCATCTTACTCTTCCGCCATCTTCCCCCCTCTCCCCTCATTGTAGTTTTGATTTCATTTTTTAGACTCTTTTCCAATATATGTTATTATAGGATATTGAATAGAGTTCTCTTTGCTATACAGTAGGTCCTTGTTGTTACCTATTTTATATATAGTAGTTTGTATATGTTAATCCCAAACTCCTAATTTATCTCTCCCCCTCCGCCCCTTTGGTAACCATAAGTTTGTTTTCTATGTCTGTGAGTCTGTTTCTGTGTTATAAATAAGTTCATTTGTATCATTTTTTTTAGATTCTACATATAAGTGATATCATATGATATTTGTCTTTGGCTTACTTCACTTAATACGATAATCTCTAGGTCCATCCATGTTGCTGCAAATGGCATTATTATTTTATTCTTTTTTATGGCTGAGTAATATTCCATTGTATATATGTACCACATCTTCTTTATCCATTCCTCTGTCAGTGGTTGCTTCCATGTCTTCGCTATTGTAAATAGTGCTTCTATGAACATAGGGGTGCATATATCTTTTTGAATTAGAGTTTTCTCCAGCTATATGCACAGGAGTGGGATTATAGGATCATATGGTAGCTCTATGTTTAGTGTTTTAAGGAACCTCCATACTATTTTCCATAGAGGCTGCACCAATTTTACATTCCCACCAGCAGTGTAGGAGGGTACCTTTTTCTCCACACCCTCTCCAGCATTTATTATTTGTAGACTTTTTAATGATGACCATTCTGACTGGTGTAAGGTGATTCCTCATTGTGGTTTTGATTTGCATTTCTCTAATAATTAGTGAGACTAAGCATCTTTTCATGTGCCTGTTGGTCATCTGTATGTTTTCTGTGGAGAAATGTCTTTTAGGCCTTCTGCCCATTTTTAGAGTCTGCACTTAACCACTAACTTATACTAGCTTTCCAGGAGCTGTGCTGAATGCTCAAGATTCAGGGATGAACAAAATATTGTCCCTACTCCCAAGACGCTTATAAAAGTGAGCTGAATAAACCAGAAATTTTTGCACAGTGTTATAAGTACAGTACTAGAGAGATTTATATGGTTCAATTAGGGTATAAAAGGGGACATGTAAATCAGTCTGTGAAATAAGAGGGCAAGGGACTGCTCAGGAAGTTTTCCCAGAGATGGCAATATTTGAGTCAGCTTTAAGTCTGAAATTTATTCTATCTAAATTCTGAAGAAAGAATTTTTGTTTGCTCTTAGTTCTCGTTGTAGAACAGATGAGAAGAGGCAAGGGAGTGCTGAATAACACTGGGACTACAGCCAGGAGAGGGTGACAGAGAAAATGACCTTTCTTATCAAGTTTGTCCCAAACCAGACTTAAATTAATGTGTCTCTTAGGTGTTCTCAGGTTGGTAAAGGGTCCCTGTGCCTTCAAGTCTGGGTCTACAGAGATCATTAAGAAACATGAAAAGCAGGGACTGGATAAGAGAACTTTCTCCAGATTTCTGGAGCTAGCTGGACCTGTAGAAAGTCAAATTTGGCCTCTAACTCAGGCTTAGAATGAAGAAGTTGGGATTAAATGATGTCTAAGGGATCTGAGCAGGTCTTTCCATTTTTATTCCTCTTCTAGCCATGTTTCTGCAGATGACTTTCAGAATTACGGTCTTCAGAATTTATGGATATTTTAAAAGAAAGAATTTGGGCTTTAAAGAATAACAACTGTACTAATGAGTGGAAAGAAGCTTGTGTGTCCTTTTATTTTTTCCCCTTCTTTTAACTAATTTGGCCTTTTTTCTTTCTTAGAGGGAAAAGAGATTTTTTTTAAAATAGCTTTATCCTGTAGCCTGCCATAACCTTAGAGGAGACTGGGGAGTCTGGACAATGTCTTAGGAGCCGGAGCCAGCTTCGCAGTAATTTGTCAATAAATAATGCATTACAGCCTGTTGAATTCAGACTCTGAGCAAAAATGCCACTTTAGAGGGTCATAGGTATTACATCAGGTTATTATCCTCTGAATTCAGTTAACAGCACACAAAAAAATTTTTTTGTCAAGTCTCTTTCATTTCTTATTATAATAGAATGCCTTTTCTCCTTCCCCACCCACATTCTCCTTATTTATTTTGTATCAATCTACCACAACATTAGCATGAATGAAATATAAACTACTTCAATCATTTTTAGCATTAAAAAAAAGTACCTTAAATAAAGTAATGCCAAAAAAATCTTTTTGGGGTTGCCCCTTTTCTTTACCAGTCTTTCCTTGAGATGTGGTAGCCTATCTACCTAGCAGAAAAAATAAAAACCAAAAATGTAAAACTTAGTCTTTTTTTTAACTAATAACAAATTTAAATTATTGAGTGTTTAGGTATACACCAGGCATTGTGTTAGATACTGGATATACAAAAGCAAGTAGACCCTGCTTCCTGAATTTAAGGAATTATCAATATAATCAGTCTGGGAAATTAGACAGTTATGACAGTACAGGAAGAAAAGTACAATGATGGAGGTATGCACAGAAGAGGTGCACAATAAATATTTGTGGAAAGAATAATAGTATACAGCTATGTCATTTGGATTTTTAGAAAGTCGATCTGAATTTGAGTTTTACCTCTTTGGCCTTGGGAGCCTCTATTTTTTCAATTGTATGATTGGGATAATATCCACCTCAGAGTTGCAAGGAGGACTGCCTGAGATAAGAAGGCCCCCAGCGCCATGCCTGGCATCCATCATGCACTCTAGGAGGGTTTCTTCATTTATTCATTCATCTGTGGCTGCCTTTTTGTGGTTTTGGTGCCTAGTGTTGGACTGCTCCACAGAGGCCCTTCCCAGAGACTGCTGGTGTCTCGTGCGCTTCTTGCTTTATCAGAAAAGGAAGTGAGGGAAGAATCAGTGACTTCCTGACATCTCTGTCCAGTGGCCCATCTTGATATCCTTCGCAGTTTTGTCATCTTTAATGTTTGAAAATATTCCAGAAAATTGCCAGTTTCACAGTCATTATGTTGATTCAATTTTTTACCCCAAATCAGTGATTTCCAGTATCTCCAACTAGAAAAATAAGTGAAGTGTACTGAATTCATTGTGCTGGAAGATATCATTCAGTGAGATGTTTGGCAATATTTTTCAAATTTCCAGGTGGATACATTATGGAGCGTGATGCCAGAAATTAAGGAACTGAAGTAGTTTCCTTGAACACCTGCGATGTCTCCTTAATGGACATCATATACAGAACCATTAATACAAAGTTACTGCTGTCATCATTGCCAAGGATATTAATATACTAGTATTCGCCTTCCTATATAGTAGTTTTCATGGATTTTCTGTGCTATTAAGTCTGGCAAAGTGCAAACTCAGAAACTCTGGAAGCATCTCATTTGCTGTAGTGCAAGTACCTTACCTATGTGGTGGGTTATTTTTGTAGTGGTGGTAATTGTTTCTATTTCTCTCTCTCTGACATGTAGGGCGAATTAATGTTAATAGGGTTGATTCACAGTTGGTCTTCTCCAAGGTAATGTGTCTGATGCTGCAGCTCCAGCTCTGATATTGGTATCACTACCACTGCTGGTATAGATCCTGCTCAAGCTCTAGTGGTTCTTCAAAGTAGGAAGATGGTTTCTAAACCATTCCCTCCAAAACTGGAGCAGTACAACTCTGTATTAGCCAGCTGTTATCGCATAAGAAATTATCCTAAAACTTAGCCGTTTAAAACAACAAAGATTTATTGTATCACACAGTTTCTAAGGAACAGGAATCCAAGAGCAGCTTAGCCAGTTTTCTGGTTATCTCTCATTAGGTGATAGTCACAGTGTCAGCCAGAACTGCAGTCCTGTAAAAGCCTGACTAAGCTGGAGCATCCTCTTCCAAGTTCACTCACATGCCCACGGGCAGGAGGCTTTCAGTTCCTTCCTCTGTGGACCTCTTCACAGGGCTCTCATGACATGGTCCATTGTGGGAGGAGACTGCACAAGAGTGAACATTAGGAGATGAGGAACACTGGGGACCATCTATATAGGGTACCACCTGTGTACACTCACCACCTTCCCCAGGGTATAAGAGTAGCCTTCAGAGGGCTGTGTCAAGAACAGTTCCAGTGACATGCCATCTTCAGTAGTGCTGTCTCATGGACCTACCACGATCTCTCCCTTTCCCAGCAATTGACTCATTGTAGAGGCCAAACCACCAGTTTATCTTTCTGCCCTGGGCTGATTTATTGCAGATGCCTCATTGCCTTTCTGGACCACCTGGCACTACTCAGGGTCACCGCAGCCCTCCTCCACGTTTCAGTAGCTGTGAATCTAGTGAGCAGAAGATTGCAGCCTCGTTTTCTTCCTTCCCAGAAGACACTTGCTTCCTAGTAGTATTCAAGCACCGTATGTCCATAGTTTCTCTCCACTTCACCAGACACCCAGCTGCATGTTCATGTGATCCAGACTCTGCACATGCTTGCTATATTCTTGTCCCAGTCCCTTCTGTCTCCAGAGAAATATGCCCTACTATGCAGTTTTTGAATTGATGAAGAAGGCTCCTCTAAATCTCTAGGATTCAGTTTTTCCCCCCAAGGGGTGGAGTTCAATCTCTTATGCTATGCACCATGGTATATTGCTCCCCTTAGTGGCAGAAGTATTGGACATTTTAAACAAACATACAGCTAAAATGATGTGATGTGTTTTACTTTCCATGCTTGTAATTTAAGTCAAATGTCTGTTAAGATCGCTTTGAAATCACTGTCCATTATGAGAGTACTTTGTAGATTTTTTCTGAAATATTTTGTAATCAACTTGGAAAATTCCCACTGTAACACAAAATAATAATGTGTTAAAAACTAACAGATTGCCTTTTTTACTCAGGATTTAAGGAGTTTTGCACTCGTGATACATAGAATATGATACATATTAAAATACCTGGATAATGCATCACTTAGTGATAACCTTCTGGATGTCTGAAAATTTTTATTTCTTTGGTCTAATGGAGTTTAAACTTTTAGGCAGAAAGTAGCTACTGTTTGGTTATCCCCTTACACAATTTCCAATTGTTCACTTAGGTATAAACTCATCTTATTCCGTGATGTTAACTAAAGAAATGGGAACAGACTCTGCTCTCTGTCAGGAATTCCCCTATCAGCTAAATTGACCTAATTTTTAGCATTTCTTAAGTAACTGAGTATCAGGTTGAATTTGATTGAGACTAGTTTTTAAGTTTGGATCTAAAGTAATGCTGTGATTTTTCTAATGCTTGGGAAATTGTGCTTGTTGGATTACTGATTTTGTCTTATTTTGACTTTTTAAAGAAAATATCGTTATTTATTTATTTATTTATTTATGGCTCAGTGGGTCTTAGTTGAGGCACACAGGATCTTTATTGTGGATGCAGGATCTTCATTGTGGCATGCAGGATCTTTCGTTGCAGCACGCAGCCTCTTCGTTGTGGTGCATGGGCTCCAGGGCATGTGGGCTCTGTAGTTTGTGGCATGCAGGCTTCTCTCTGGTTGAGGCACTCGGGCTCAGAAGTTGTGGCGCGTGAGCTTAGTTGCCCCGTGGCATGTAGGATCTTAGTTCCCCGACCAGGGATTGAACCCATGTCCCCTGCATTGGAAGGCGAATTCTTTACCACTGGACCACCAGGGAAGTCCCATCTTATTTTGACTTTAAAGAGCCCATGAAGGCTTTGTCTTTTCTCCATCAGTAAAGGTTAATCAAAACTCTCTTAGTATATCTCCACAGCTTGTCTTAAAGAATATTGTGGTGTATTCTTTTCTTGACTGTAGATTTGAATTAAGTTTTTTAGTTCACTTTTAATATATATATATATATATATATATATATATATATATAAAATTATGCTTCTACAGGGTTATGATGGCTAGGGGAACAATCTCTTTGGTTTTCCTCACTTGTGAGTATGTATAACCTCAAATTTGATGTTAATGTGGCTTTACATTCAATTTATGCCAAGGAAGAATAATAAATTGTAGAGTTGGTTGAGCCGGTGAGTGTACTAAGAAGTCCATTTATTTGAACATGCAGTCATTAGCTCACCAAAGCTAATCAGGTTTTATACATACTTTGTCAACTGTGCCCAGGAGCCTGCTCTGCCTAGTGAAACATAATTTCAAACTGGCGTAATGGGATGTAGCCTTAGATGCCCTTCTAAACCAGCGTTATAGAGGTCATCCAAAAAGATTCACCTTCCCACTCGGGCTTTTCAGTAATTATAATGTCCATTTGCCAGAGGGTTCAACGGGGCAGATCCTCAGAGCAGAGTAAAAGTTACACAGTTTTAGTAAATGAATACTGCTAGGCTATAATTAGTATATGTCAAACCATAGTTATTAGATAGCTTCAAATATTTGAAATACCTGCCCCTCTCTGCCAACATGTGTTGGTAAATATGTGACAGAAGAATGTACAATTTTCCTCATTATATTACCATGGTGGCATAATACACATAATTTAGTATATTTAATTGGTTGGTTCTGATCTGAAATACTGATTAACTTCATCTTTGCCTCTATACGGAAAACGGTGCAGTAATTTTGACCTCATGTTTATGTGGCAGTCTTCTCTGTATTACAAAGCCATGGACAGCTTGTTCCTCCATAGATAATTTGAGGCTTATTTTTGCCTCCCAGCTGCATGACAGCCAGAAGGGAAGAAGTGGGTATTTGAATTATATTTGAATTATACTATTATACTAAAGAGATAGAACTGTGAATGACCAACCAATATTAGTACATTTGAACTCATCTAGTTCAAATGTATGGGATTTCTCCACAGCTGTGAAATCTTCCAGATAAAGGTAAAATGAGCACCCTAAATTGTTGAAGCCTAGGACCATAGCTTTACTTCGCTTGCTTTGAAGAAGCCCAACTTTGGCTGGGGTATCACATTTCACTGAAAATCTGATTTAAACACTGCAGATAGTACTCCCATTTGCAGAAATTTTATCAGTCCTCCATTCTGTTTCAGGATGGTAAACTGAATCATAAATCAAACTTAAATCCTGAAAACTTCTGGTACTGTCAAAAATTAATCAGCTCTGTAGAAGTGATGGTATGACAAACATGAAATACTGAGTGGATGAGTTACAAATGAGGCTTTCACTTAATATTGATGATGTTGATTTCTTTGGAAATAGTTTTGCTTCTTACTCAAATATGATTAAATACCATTGCTTTATAAGTTTATCCAAAACAACATAATGCTATCCTATAGGATGAATATGTACTACTGCTTAAAAGGAGGAAATAGTATGATATTGAGATACAATCTTTGGATCCAGATAGAGCTGCATTTGACTCCGAGCTCTAACTTCATTTCGCTCAGTTTTCTCATTTGTAAAATGGAGCTCATAATATCTACTCCACGGGGTTGTTACAGTGATTAAATGAAAGAATATATGGGTGAAGTACCTGGCTCGTAGTACATTTTCAGTAAGTGATTGCTGTTGTTAAAATGTAATTCTGTGTCTTGCTCACTGACATAGTCTGATCAGTGAGGAGACAAATTAAGGTATATCAACTTACCAAGCTAACCAAGGAAATAAAAACAGAGAGGGGAATTCCCTGCTGATCCAGTGGTTAGGACTCTGCGCTTCCACTAAAGGGGACATGGGTTTGATCCCTGGTTGGGGAATTAAGATTCTGCATGCCACGTGGTGTAGCCAAAAAAAGAAAAAAATGAGTGAGAATTTCATTATTAACTACATATTTCCTTATTTTGTGTCTTATGTGTAAATCTTATCTTGTTACTAGATGGTGAAGTTCCTAAGGACAGAAACTGAATTTCTCCTTTCTAGTACTCCACAATGACTAACAAACATACTGCTAAACAACTAGTAGACATTCAGGAGATGTTTGTTGACATGACCTTACTTGGCCATGTCTTATGTCTATATATAACCCTCTTAGGAGAAGAGGATTATGCCCTGCCACATAGGAATCTGAAAGTTTCCTGGTAACTGATATTTTCCAATAAAACCATGGGGAAATTATACCATCTTGAAATCATTTTGCTTTCTAATTGGTTTCTGGGCCCATCTTTAGCCATTTTGTTATTTATGCATTTATGAGTATCATTAACACTGCAGCTGGCATTGAGATAACTTTCTTCTCTCCATTTTTATTTTATTTATTTTTTATTTTTAAATTTATTTTATTTATTTATTTTTGGCTGTGTTGGGTCTTTGTTGCTGCGCACGGGCTTTCTCTAGTTGCAGTTAGCTGGGGCTACCTTCGTTGCGGTGCATGGGCTTCTCATTGTGGTGGCTTCTCTTGTTGCAGAGCACAGGCTCTAGGCATCTGGGCTTCAGGAGTTGTGGCTCGCGGGCTGTAGAGTGCAGCCTCAGTAGTTGTGGTGCACAGACTTAGGTGCTCTGCGGCATGTGGGATCTTCCCCGACCAGGGCTCGAACCTGTGTCCCCTGCATTGGCAGGCGGATTCTTAACCACTGTGCCACCAGGGAAGCCCCTTCTCTCCATTTTTAAATGAAAATCTTAGTTTTCTGATATTACTTAGATTAGCTAGAGGTCCTTTATACTTAACCTTTCCATCTGCATGTTTAAATACACTTCAAGATTTTTTAGTAGCTTTATGATAAGTATGCATGTCTAATTGAGGCATCCTATGCTCTATACATTTTTTTCAAGCTCTGGCATTGTTCTAGCATTTGATTACCATTTTGGGGGAAAGCTGAAAACACTACTCTTCTTTGAAATGCTTAGAGGTCTGAATGTATAACAATATTAAGTACAGATCAAGGAACTGATATGACTTTTACATATGTATAATTGATCAAATTTGTAATAATTAGCTTTTAAGTTTTCTCTGAGTAGCAGGGACATGGATGATCCAGAGAGCACTTATTACTAATACTATTACTCATGAATTTGAATGGAGTTTTAACATTGTTTTTATTCCCACAAGGAAGCTCCTGATCTAGAAGGTATATAAGATGTTATAGCAGCTCTTTTTATCCGTGAGGAAATTGAGGCTTAGAGTAGTTGGGTAACTCAGTGGCAGAACTGGAATAAGAACACAAATCTCTTGGGCTTCCCTGGTGGCACAGTGGTTAAGAATCTGCCTGCCAATGCAGGGGACAAGGGTTCAAGCCTTGGTCTGGGAAGATACCACATGCCGCAGAGCAACTAAGGCCATGCGCCACAGCTACTGAGCCTGTGCTCTAGAGCCTGCAAGCCACAACTACTGAGCCCACGTGCCACAACTACTGAAGCCCACGCGCCTAGAGCCTGTGCTCCACAACAAGAGAAGCCACTGCAATGAGAAGCCTGTGTACCTCAATGGAAGAGTAGTCCCTGCTCGCTGCAACTAGAGAAAGCCCATGCACATCAATGAAGACCCAACACAGCCAAAACTAAATAAATAAAATAGATACATTAAAAAAAGAACACACAAATCTTTTGTTTCTGACTGATTTTTTAAAATCTTGGTGAGAATTATAGTTCAAAATATGGTCCCAGCCATCAGCTATTCTCTGCCATCCAACACAGTTGATCATTCCGCATTCCATGTCAAAGTACATTCCATTTGACCCCATGAACACTCTTTCTGTTCCCTTCCCAGTTTGAACGCCATGACCCTGTGGATGGGAGGATCACCGAGAGGCAGTTTGGTGGCATGCTGCTGGCCTACAGTGGGGTGCAGTCTAAGAAGTTGACTGCCATGCAGAAGCAGCTCAAGAAGCACTTCAAAGAGGGAAAGGTAGGTATCTTTGCCTAGAGGAAGAAAAGGAACCATGGGAGCATATTGTTATTGCAAAGGCACTAACATAATGAGAGTGAAATAATGACTAATTATGACTGATTTATCTCTGGTACCTGAAAAAAAAAAAAAAAGAGCAGTGAGTGAGGAAGAGGGGGGAGCCCCAAATAACCCCATGTGTTTTGTTCAGACCACGGGTGGCACCATGAACTGAGATTGTGAATTTAAAGAGACAGGCTGGGGCTTCCCTGGTGGCGCAGTGGTTGAGAGTCCGCCTGCTGATGCAGGGGACACGGGTTCATGCCTCAGACCGGGAAGATCCCACATGCCGCGGAGCGGCTAGTCCCGTGAGCCATGGCCACTGAGCCTGTGCATCTGGAGCCTGTGCTCCGCAATGGGAGAGGCCACAGCGGTGAGAGGCCTGCGTACCACAAAAAAAAATAAAAATAAAAAATAAAGAGACAGGGCTTCCCTGGTGGCGCAGTGGTTGAGAGTCTGCCTGCCGATGCAGGGGACGCGTGTTCGTGCCCCGGTCCGGGAAGATCCCACATGCCGCAAAGCTGCTGGGCCCATGAGCCATGGCCGCTGAGCCTGCGCGTCCGGAGCCTGTGCTCCGCAATGGGAGAGGCCACAGCAGTGAGAGGCCCACGTACCGCAAAAAAAAAAAAAGACAGGCTGGTTTACAGAGGGAGATGAAGTGTTCACTTGTAGATATCTTGAGTTTAAGATGCCTGTGGACTATCCAAGCAGAGATGGTTAGCAGCCAATTGGATATTCAAATCTACTTTAGAGGACTGAGATAGATTTGGGAATCATCAACACACTATTGGAATTAAAACCACAAGAATGGATGAAGTTGCCCAAGGAGGATATTAAACAGAAAAGAACTATGAGCCAAGGGCAAGATCAAGTAGAACACAAACATTTAAGGAGCTCCAGAATGAAATCTTGAGGAAATGGTTAGAGAAATACCTAGAGGAAGTAGTGAAATCAAAGCCAAGGAAGAAGAGTGTTCATGAACTAAGGGGTCTACAGTGTCATATGGGACTGAAAGGGTCCAGTAAAATGAGATGATAAATACCCATTGGTTTTGGTAAAATGGTGACCTTTGGGAGAGCTGTTTTATTACAATGGTTCAATTGGAAGGCATATTAGAACAACAAGTAAGGAAGTAGAAAAGAAGGAAAGAGGAAGGAAGAACGGAGAGGAAGCTCCAGAAAGAAGAAATAGCATATGTTTAAAACTCTGAGGCAGCGTATTACTCTGCTTAGGCTGCTATCACAAAATACTATGGACTGGGTGGCTTAAACAACAGGAATTTCTTTTCTCACAGTTCTGGAGGCTATAAGTCCATGATCAATGTGCCAGCAAACTGGGTTTCTAATGAGGGCTCTCTTCCTGTCCTATAGACAGCCACCTTCTTGCTATGCCCTCACATGATCTTAGTGTTTGTGCTGAGAGAGAAAGCATGCTCTCTAATGTGTCTTCTTATAAGGACACTAATCCTGTAGGATCAGGGCCCCAGCCTTGTGACCTCATTTAACCTTAATTATTTTCTTAGAGACCCCATCTCCTAATATAGCCACAGTGGGGGTTAAGGCTTCAGTGTGTGAGTTTGGGGGGTGGGGGGGACACAAACATTCAGTCCATAACAAGGAGGAAAGATGAATCTGGCATGTGTGAGGAACTAAAAGGGGACTATTGTGGTTGGAGCATACTAACAAAGAGGATAATGGTCTGAGGTGAGGTCTGAGAGGGAGATGGGGGCAAGAACATGCAGGACCTTGTAGGTGTAGAACAAGTTGGGATTCTATTCATAGTGCAAAGAGAAGCTATTAAAGGGTTGTGATCAGTGAAATGGCATGGCTATATGTATGTTTAAAGAGATGACTCTGGTTGCTTTATGAAGAGTAGTTTGGAAAGGAGCAAGCGTAGAAGCAAAACGATTGAGAATAAGATTATTAGAGATTTCAGGGGATGATTGGGCCTTTTTTGAGCAGCATTGAGATTAGAGACCATGGATTTATGATGACACTTGTCAACACTGCTCTGTGACACCCTTCAGAGCTGTTCCTCGTACAAGAAGAGGCAGATGGTAGAATTGAGTCAGCATCTGGGGCTTTCCAGGGGGTGGGATGAACAAACTGAACCAGAAACTAGTAAAGAGGCCAGATCTCTTAAAGATCTCACACACACACACACACACACACACACACACAGAGAAAGAAAGAGAGAGAGAGAGAGAGAGAGAGAGAGCGAGCAATGCAAGGGCTAGAACCCAGATCTCATTCTCAATTCAATACCCTTTCCACCTGACAACAGTTACCATTTGGCCATGACTGGGAAACTGACCTGGCACTAAACATGTTCCATGAGGGATTGCCAAGGTAGTGTGGTGTGGTAGACATGGAACTAGAAGATGAGTTCAAGTCCTGCCTCAGAGATTTCTGTGGACGTTAGACAAATCACTTAACATTCCTGGCCTCATGAATTGAAGAGCCTTATCCTAGGGCTTCCCTGGTGGCGCAGTGGTTGAGAGCCTGCCTGCCGATGCAGGGCACACGGGTTCATGCCCTGGTCCGGGAGATCCTACATGCTGCGGAGCAGCAGGGCCCGTGAGCCATGGCCGCTGGGCCTGCGCGTCCAGAGCCTGTGCTCCACAATGGGAGAGGCCACAACAGTGAGAGGCCCGTGTACCGCAAAAAAAAAAAAAAAAGAGCCTTATCCTAGATGCAGACTCTAAGCTTTAAAGACTCAGTAACTGAAAATAAGAAATAGGATTGCTAGTGCTTGTCTCAGTTTTCTTAGTTATTAGTCTTCGTGCATGAAATCTTGCATGAATAGCATCGCCCCAAGTTGGTGGAAAACAATTCTTACCAGCTAGACTTTTTCCTCCTTGTCTTGGATGTTGAAAAGCTGAACGGACCTCTGAACAGGCTGTGGACTGCAACTGAGAACAGGCTGGATTCTGAGAAAAAGTGTCAGCTTCTCTGAGTTCAGTCCAGCCCAAGGTGTTCCCTTGGCTATGGAGGAAGAGTCATTAACAGAAAGTGACAGAGGACAATGCTTTTCTCCCAGAGAGAACTCCTACACTAGCTAGTACCCAGCTCATATCTGTTGGAAATTGTAATTCAGAAAATTAATTGCAAATACAGGTGGATTTTATAGGGAACACTCCTTTCTTTTGACCAGACCTATTTTTAAAGTTTAGTCCAGGCATTGATTTGACCTTAAAATAATTATCTATCATGATAGGCTAATTCATGTTTTGTTGTGAATTTATATTTAAAAGCAATAAATTGGGTGTTGAAGACATCTCCCTTAAAGGAATAAAGTATTTTAGCTTTGGCAGGAGTTAATTTAGGACCTGAAGACCTTGCAAAAGAGCCCTGAAATGAAAGGACAGATTTTGTCAGGTGATGAAAATCTGGGGTGCTAAATTATTTCTGGCCCAGAATTTCTAGCCTGCCTTAGCAGGGAGATTGAGATTGATTGTACTCTCATGTTGATTAAATAGTTTGTGAACATAGCAGCTAACTAAAATGAGAGTTAATGAAGGGCCTTTGCTCCTAAGCTTACCAACCCATCTCTCTGGGACCATTTCCCATTATAGGGGGATCACTGTCTGCTTCCTAATTGCTTCTTTTGTTCCACTTTGGATTTGTTAACATGAAAATGTGTTTTCATTTGGCACATGTTAATCATTTTCTGTGTGGAGTTCTGTACAAAATATGAAACCAGACCTAAAAGATTGAAGGTCCTAGTGGTGGTATTAAATAACTATTTGTGTATTACTTTATGACCATGCAGTGCTTCACAGCCATTTTTCTTTTTTGTGTTTCTAACTGCTTCGTTAGATCTCATTTTGCCTTTGAAAATATATATAGAGAGAAAGAGAAATTAATGATCCACCCAGAGTCTGGACTAATAAAATCCAGGGCTTCCTATTACAGATCTTGTCCCTTCTCTAGCAAAATTCTATTTCTCCTAACCATACTCTTCCTGTAAGGCAGTGCTTTAGACCTGGTCTCCCAGTAGGCTCGCTTGGGGAATTTTTCACAAATGTGGTGTTGGGACCCTCTTCAAAGTAACTACATCAGAAGCTCAGTGGGTGAGTTCAGGCATCAATAGTGCTTAAAAGTCTCCCCAGGTGATTCTAATGTGCAGTTAGGCTTGCGAGCCACTGCTCTGAAAAGGCCTGCTCCATCAGCGTCTCTAGTTTTGTTCCTTAGTAATAGCTGGAAGAATTGGGGAACCTGCCATGCCTGGAAAAATTACTCTATTCATGCTCTGAGTAACTGCCATGTTTCTTACTTAACAAAGACAGATTTTTCTTCTCTTTCTTTCTTTTTTTGCTTTATGGGAAACATGTTTTGTTTTTGCTTTGTTTTAAAGTTTAGTCCCTATCCACTATCAGATTGTCCCCATTCCCCTCAATATCTTTTTTTTCTGTGACTTTTTCTTCTAGGTCAAATCTGACTCAACTTTAACTTTTTTTACTTTCCATCCTCCAAATTACCTTCTTCTCCTCATTAAAAGAAAGACAGAGTTTTCTGAGACTTCGTAAGTGTAATTCACAGTGGTGGTTCTCTATGGTTAAGAGTGCAGAAACTGCAAACTTTAATAATTTAGCAAATCCACTGAAGGATGAATTGAAAATTACAGTTCAGTGGCAGACATTGCTATATTCAAGACACAAAGCCAGGTGCTGTGAGAAAGATAAAAGATAAAACCATCACCTATCTGTAATAGTTTAGTAAAAAATAGATGTATGCAAAGAACTATATAATTTCATATTCAGTATTTATTGAGCACCCACCATGTGCCAGGCATTCTTCTAAATATTGGGAATACAGGAATGAGCAAAACCAAGTCTCTGCCCTCAAGTGGAGGGAGACAGATAATAAATAATTATGGTACAAGACAACTCACTCAACTTTGAGCCTCTTGAGAGCACTGTCTTACTCATCTTTGCCATCCTCTATACGATGTTTCATAGGCAAATGTTTGTCAAATGCATTGATGAATGTATATTAAATACCCTAATAAAGATAATGAGTTCTTTTGGGAGCACCAATGAGAAAGATTAGAACCAGCTGAAGAGACTGAGTAAGAATTCTTGTACCTTGGAGGAGGTACAATTTGAACTTTGCCTGAAAGGCAGAGTAGGATTTTGACAAACAGAGGTTATAAAGGTATTTGCTTTTGCTATGTGTTTCCTCTTACAGCCCTATCCTCAACAGTCTTTGTGTATAGCATTGCTTATTAATCTTGCTACTAGCCATTAAGTAGGGTTAGTATTTATCAAACAAGTTTAATAACACTATTAGATTATTAACTTTTCATGTTTTCTGTGGATAATATTCATGTGGGCTCCCCTGTTCACATATTCTCACAGATATTTGAGAGGTGAACCACATTGTGGTCTGCAGAGGATATCAGATTCTAGAAACATTGCTAGCAGAGCCCTTGAAAAACTCTAACTCCAATTATTGGGTGCCCACCAAAGCCACTATGTATAGCACCCGAGGTGCGACCCTTAAACTAAAAAAAGATTAGAACTCTACTGATTTGCTTTGTTTTACTGATTAGCTTTGAAACCTTTACTTCCCCCAAAGGAGTACTAAACTGTGAATTACTATTAAGAGATTTAATTTTATGTATTTTTCCCCGTTTTATTTTTGGTTTTCCCCACACACAATTAGTTTCATATACCTCAACCTTTTTCCTATCTCCTATCCCTCAAGGCCCTACACATACCAGAGAAGAGAGTGTATTTCAGAGCATAACTGAGTAAATTCACTGCCGCTGGCTCTGTAGTAATGAGCCTGCCAGCTTACTAAGGACTTTGCCCTACTATTTACTGAGTACTTTTTATGTACTAGGCATTTTACTTATCTTCTCCCTAATTATCACATCCTGCTTGGTGGATAGAATCCCCATTTTTGAGATGAAAAATACTTTTTCTGAGCCTTAGTTATTTGTCTGAGATCACACAGTGTCTTAAGAGGTGGCACTAGGATTCAAAGCCAGGACTGTCTCATTCCAGAGTCCATAATCTTCCTACTAATGAACCTGTTTATTGTCACTGTTTATTCTCCATGATTTGAATAAGCAGAAAGGTTTAGAGGAAGCAAGAAAAACAGTGTTGCTATACTCTAACCTATAGATTCTTAGTGAGATAGCTAGAAAGGTAAATTATGGAATCAGATTGTAGAGGACCTTGTATACTGAGCTAAGAAGTTTGCGGTCTTTCCAGTTGACAGTGGGTGTCACTGATATTTTGTCAGCAGGAGGAATGAACATATGAAGAAAGTGATGTTTCAGGACTATTAGGTTCTTATAGAAATGTAAGTAATGGAAATAGTGTAATTTCCCTCTGCTGCCAGACACCAACCAGTTGAAGAAAAGTCTGGGCTTTGCAATGGGGAAATGCTTTATTGGAACAAAACAAGTACAGAAACATCTCTGAAAAGGTACCCAAGAAATTGGTGACAGTGACATGTAGGGAGGGAGACTGGATGACAGGGGAAAGGAAGAATTACTTGGTACTGTGTAACATTTTGTACCATATCCATATATTACCTGGTGTAAAAATAATTTAAATGCTTTTTAAAAGTAAGCAGAAAATGGAGCAGGTGAGAGATTAGATTGGTGAGAAACAGCATATAAGAAGAAGGAAGGAGACTTTTTTTTTTAATGGGCCACAGAGGGAGCTCAGGCAATTAGATTGATTCTTGGCAGATGGATTTGCTATGACCAATTAAAAGACAAGGCAAGGAATCATCATTACAATGTGTTTGTACTACCTATGGCCTGTCAGCACTAGATATCTGGCTTTAGAGCTGACTCCAGAGGAAGCCAAATTTTCCTTCCCCCTCTTCTCATTCTACTATAACTGCTTTTTATTTTTTAACAGTTTTATTGAGGTATAATCTGTATATCATGAAGTATGTATAAATTATTTTAAGTGTACAATTCACCAATTTACCCATCAATGATTTTTAGTAAATTTATAGAGTTAGGCAATCATCACTGCAATCTAGTTTTAGAAGATTTCCATCACCCCAAAAAGATCCCTCATGCTAGTTTGCAGTCAATCCCCGTTTCCGCTGTAGCCTTACACGACCATAAATCTTCCTCTGTCTCTATAGATTTCCCTTTTCTGGAAATTTCATATAAATGCATTCATATAATAATGTAGTCATTTACACTAGCTTGTTATGTTAATCACTTTGATGTTTGGGTTCCATAAAGTTAAGCGAAAAAAACCTTCTTGACCGTATTTCCACATGTGATTCTCTACTTAAACATAACAAAAACATTCTGTTTTAAAACAAATTGTGATGGGCGATGAAAAGTGGATACTGTACAATAATGTGGAATGGAAGAGATCATGGGGTAAGCTAAATGAACCACCACCAACCACACCAAAGGCGGTCTTCATCCAAAGAAGGTGATGTTATATATGGTGGGATTGGAAGGGAGTCCTCTATTATGAGCTCCTTCCAGAAAAGCAAACAATTAATTACAACAAGTGCTGCTCCCAATTAGAACAACTGAAAGCAGCACTCGATGAAAAGCATCCAGAATTAGTCAACAGAAAACACATAATCTTCCATCAGGATAACTCAAGACCGCATGTTCCTTTGATGACCAGGCAAAAACTGTTACAGTTTGGCTGGGAAGTTCCATTTCATCTGCTGTATTCACCAGACATTGCACCTTTGGATTTCCATTTATTCAGATCTTAATGGAAAAAATTTCAATTCCCTGGAAGACTATAAAAGGCACCTGGAACAGTTCTTTGCTCAAAAAGATAAAAAGTTTTGGGAAGGGACTTCCCTGGTGGTGCAGTGGTTAAGAATCCGCCTGCCATTGCAGGGGACACGGGTTCAATCCCTGGTCTGGGAAGACCCCACATGACACAGAGCAACTAAGCCTGTGCTCCACAACTACTGAGCCTGCGCTCTAGAGCCCACGAGCCACAACTACTGAGCCCACATGCCACAACTACTGAAGCCCATGCGCTCTTGAGCCAGTGTACTGCAACTACTGAAGCCCACGCACCTAGAGCCCGTGCTCCGCAACAAGAGGAGCCACCGCAATGAGAAGCCCGCGCACTGCAACGAAGAGTAGCCCCCACTCACCGCAACTTGTTTGGAAGATGTCTATTCAAATCTTTTTTTTTAATTGGGTTATTATTATGATCTCATTGAGTTGTAAGAGTTCTTTATATAATTCTGGATACAAATCCTTTATCAGATATATGATTTTTAAATATTTTCTCCCAGTCTGTGATTTGTCTATTTTCTCAGTATTTTGAAGTACAAAAGTTTTTAATCTTGATGAAATCTAATTTATCAATTTTTTATCTTTTATGGATTGTGCATTTGGTGTCATATCTAAAAACTCTTTGCTTTACCCAAGGTCATGAAGATTTTCTGTTTTCTCCTAAACATTTTATCAGTTGCTTTTAGTTTTGAAAGGCAATTCTATTTGCTTGTTTAACAACTTCTCTAATGTTAAATTCATTTTTAAACAACATAAAGAAGTACTTCTATTGTCAAAGTACTGTTAATTTTATCTTCTTTTTTTAGTCATTTAGAGCCCAGTCTTATATATGTTCTTCTTTCCAAGGATAGATAGATAACTGGTTTGTTGAACAGTTAATCACAGAATAAAGTAACTCCTGCTTCTTCCACTTCCCCATAGTATGTCAAAAAAAAAAAAAAATCCCTTTAATGCCAAGCCTCAGAGAAGGATATTTCCTTTTCACTACTATGTCTGCAGTTCAAGTCACCTGGCAATAGATTGTGCTTAAACTGTAGCCTTCTAAGTCTGAGCAACTCAACTTGCAAAAAGCCTATCTTTGCACTTTCTATCCACGAACCTCATGCTATAGTCTTATTATAGCTTTATTCTAATAGACCTCTGGATTTTTTACTAAGGTAATTACCAAGAAATAAGAATTTTGTGAATGGCATCATCTTTCCTTTAAGGAGGCCCATGTCCAATGCAATTTTATTTTCCTCACTGTTCCTGGCATAGTGCTTGATAAATATTTTTTATTATATCTATGTATTAAAAGGCAAAATGTTACACATTTTTATTTAATAATGGCATAGTATGAGTTGTATTCCACTGTTTTTCTAAATCATCAAATGAATAACCACTCAGTTTAGATTCTTCTATCTGTTCTCAAATAATTCTCAACATAAGCACTGTGGTCTTGAGCATTTGATGTTTCACAATAAATTAACTAACGTACATCAGAGGTTGTTTATCAGAGTGGGAGGCAATTCCTTTACCATGCCCTTTCTGTTTTAGGAATTTTATGTCAACCTTTTAGCCTTAAAAACCCTTTCATAAACTCAGACCCCTATCCTTACCTCGCCTGTGGAAATTCACACCCTAATAAAAAAATAGAAAAACTTTAGCATGTCTTTTTTAAAATTGTGGTAAAATATACATAACAAAATTTACCATTTTAACCATTTTTAAATGGTTTAGTAGCAGTAAGTACATTCACACTGCTGTGCAAAGAATACCACCACCATTCATCCCCAGAACTTTTTTCATCTTCCCAAACTGAAACTCCATACCCATTAAACAATAATTCCCCATTATCCCCTGCTGCCCACCCCTAGAAACCACCATTCTACTCTCTGTCTGTATGAATTTAACTGCTCTAGGTACCTCGTATAAGTGGAATCATACAGCATTTGTCCTTCTGTGACTGGATTATTTCCCTTGGCATAATGTCTTCAAGGTTCATCCTTGTTGTAGCATGTATCAGAATGTCTTTCCTTTTAAAGGCTGAATACTATTCCATTATATATATACACCACATTCTGTTTATCCATTCATATATCAGTGGACACTTGGGTTGTTCCCACCTCTGCACATCTTTTGATAAAGAGGAAGAGAAGATGGTATTAGTGTATCCATCCACAAGCAGGTGATATTGTAAAACCTGTGCTTCTGATCCAGTGGAATTCTTCCCTCTTATAATGTTGTTTCTAGCCTAGTGCTTACATTAGATAGCATACTATGACATTTGTACAAGGAATGAACCCTACCTCTGAGAGTGACCTTAAGAGAATGACCTCAAGTTGGGGCAGAATTATTTAATATAGGCCTTTTTCACTGCCAAAAGTTATGGAGCTTGGTATATAGTAGTTGCTCCATAAATGTTTGAATGAATGCTTAAATACAGATGGAGAACCATTCGTAATTGCCAAAAACAGGAAATAGCCCAAATAGAATAGAGAGTCACACGATGGAATACTTACAGCAATAAAAATGAATGAACTACAGATATACACAAAAACATTGAAAAATCTTAAAGAGAGAATCCATATATAATAGAATACATACTGCATGGTTCCATTTATAAAATTAAACAGACATACTTAAATTCCTTAAACATATGTCTAAGGATGCATAAATAGATAGTAAAGCTATTTTTTATGAAAAGCAAGGAAATGAATATCCTAAAAGTTGCAGTAGTTATCACTGGGAGAAGAGGCTCATAACTGGGAAGGGTCACGTTGGGGAAGAGAGGGAGATTTCTGGGATGCTGATAATTGTCTGTTTCTTGACCTGAATCGAGATTTTATGGGTGTTCATTTTACAACAGTTTGTTTTATGCGCCTTTCTATATGGTCATCATATTCCACAATTAAAAAAATTTTAAGTTCTATGATTCTAAGGAGAAAAACTAAAAAGATCATGTGACATAATCATACACAGAGTATTTTAGCTTTTAGTTTGATTGATGAAATGAGAAAGATGCCATTGGCCAGTTTGGAGAGTACCAGGAATGTGCTATAGATTGTCTATGTTAAGGTTTCCTTTTTACTGGGTTACCGATGTGGATTCCTGGGCTCTGTAGTTTGGGGAAATGGAGATCGGAAGAGGATCAGTACTGAGTAGAAGCCCGTCAACATCTGCAGTCCATAAAAGGACCTGATGCTTCATTAGAAGGCGTTAACCTCAGTGTCTCCCCAGTGTTACTCACTTCTTAGAGATTGTATTCATTTCCATCATAGCATGATGTGTGAGAAATGGGAAACAGGCATATAGGACAAATCTTCCTCCCTCTAATCCCTGCTTATCCAACTACTCTCTTGAGCCATCATAGAAAGTAGCATCAAAGATCAGCAAATCTTTGACCAGCTTTTGAAAAGAATTTCCTCATTCACAGACTTCCATCAGACTAAAGTTACATGGCAAATTGCTTCATTAGTAGCTTTTAAATTGAGATAATGAACAACTTTCCCAGTTTCTTGCATTCTGCTAAATGCTGAAACCGTTCCCATGTATATTACTGACTTTGGTGGTTCTTCAGTTAGCTTAAGCCTCAAAAAGCTTGACTGGCCTATGAGTAGATTATTAAAATGAAAGTCCTGATGGGTCTTACTTGTTACGAGGTATAACAGATCAAGTGGCTACAGCTCAGTTAGGAAGTGTCACAACAGATATTGTGACTAATTGGAGGGTATAGTTAGAAATATTTTCTTTAAAGATATCCAGCCATAACTTTAAACAGCTTCATGTCAAATTTTACATATAGGGGAAAGCAATTAGCCAACGTGCATTTCTCAGGGTAAAATACCAGAGTTTTGTTCCCCTGTTGTGTACAAATTTGACATTCCTTGACTAATTTGTTGTCTCTGTTCTAGACATAGCATACATTTCTGATTTATAAGCATGAATAACTGCCTAGTTTTCTGCATTTTTATGCTGCTTTTTGTACAGGTTCCTGCCTTACTTAACTGTCTTTCTTATTTCAGGGTCTGACATTTCAGGAAGTGGAGAACTTCTTTACTTTCTTAAAGAACATTAATGATGTAGACACTGCATTGAGCTTTTACCATATGGCTGGTGCATCTCTTGATAAAGGTAATGAAACCGAAAATTTTTTTCTTGATGCTATAAACACTGAATCTGTAATCCATTAGGTGACTACCCGTCCTTAACAGTAATACGTGAATTTTTCTTGACATTGTTTTTTGATTTGTTTTGTTGATACTGTATGAGCCTTGCATTTCACCCTGAGAGGCCAAATTCAGCAAATATATTGTCTTGTGCTAAAGGCTATATAGTCAAGGCAGATTCCCATCTTTAAATGATTAGTCTTTGAAACAGGCATCTAAGCTGAGGCACAGTGAATGAAATTCAGACATTCTCTCTTTAGAGCCAGAGTTATGACATGTATAATGTGAAGCTAAAGTTGCTGTTCATTTTAATTCATTCTTTGTTGAGAAGGAATGGCTTGGTTTGTTTTTCATGTTAAAGTTTTTGTGTTTTTCTTTAAAAGATAAAATCATGATTCTGAAAATAGCACCCCCTATTGGCTTACTTCATACAAATTCAGTTCCAGTTTGTACAGTGTGAGAGAGCAGAGGAATTGAAAACAGTTTTTTCCCCATATTTTATTATGAAAAATTTCAAACATACATAACAGTTGAAATAATTATTCAGAGAACATCCATATATCCACCTCAATGAATATTTTGCTATATTTCCCTGGTAGAATATCTCTGCATATATTTATCCTTCTGATTATCAATCTGTTTTAATTTTTGACACATTCAAAGTTAAGTTAGAAACATAAGTACTTCACTCCCGAATACTTCAGCATGAATATTAACTGAAGTTCAGTAGTTTTTTACAGTTCCCTTGTGCCCTTTCACAGTCAATTTCTGCCCCTGGTTATTATGAGGCAATCTTAATTCTGTGTATTTTTCCACCATAGATTAATTTTGTTTGTTCTAGAACTTCACACAAATGGAATTATACAATGTACACTCTTTCTAAAGTTTCTCTCAGCGTGTGCTTGAGATCCACCCATGCTGTTGCATGTACAGTAGTTTGTTCCTTATTTATGAATAGTAACCCGTTGTATGAATACACCACAATTTGTTTATCCACTCTTCTGTTGGACACCTTGGCTGTTTCTAGTTATTGGCTATCTTGAATCAAGCCACTATGAATATTCTTGTGTTAGTCTTTTTGAGGACTGTATTTTCATTTTTCTTGGATAAATACCTAGGAGTAGATTGCTGTGTCTAGAGAAATGTATTTCGTTTATAAAAAAAACTTTCAGACCCTTTTTCATAGTGTATCTTTTTTATACTCCCACTAACAATGGACAGCGGTTCAAGTGGTTCCACATTCTTGTCAACAGTTGGTGGTATCAGTCCTTTTTAATTTTTGTGATTCTGGAATGTATATAAAGGTATCTCATGTTTGTTTGGGTTTTTCAATATTTATTTTTTTGTTTTATTTTTGGCTGTGTCGGGTCTTTGTTGCAGTACGTGGGATCTTTGTTGTGGCATGCAGGATCTTTTGTTGTGGCACGCGGGCTCTTCATTGAGGTGTGCGGTCTTCCCTCTCTAGTTGTGGCACCCAGGCTCAGTAGTTGCAGCATGCAGGCTCAGTATTTGCAGCGTGAAGACTCTCTGGTTGTGGTGCACAGGCTCCAGAGTGCGTGGGCTCTGTAGTTGTGGCACACGGGCTCCAGAGCATGTGAGCTCTGGAGTTGCGGCACTCAGGCTCTCTAGTTGTGGCTTGCATGCTCGGTAGTTGCAGCATGTGGGCTTAGTTGCACTGTGGCGTATGGGATCTTAGTTCCCCAACCAGGGATCGAACCCATGTCCCATGCATTGGAAGGCAGATTCTTAACCACTGGACAACCAGGGAAGTCCCCTTATTGTGTTATTAATTTGTACTTCCCTGATGACCTCTGCTATTGAGCAACTTTTTGTGTTCTCATCATTCAGATATCTTCTTTGGTAAAGTGTCTGTTCAAATCTTTTACCCATTTTTATAAGTTTGCTTTTCTTATTCAATTGTGGAAGTTCTTGATATATTCTAATATAAGTCCTATATCAGATATATATTTTGTGAATAGCTTCCTAGTCTGTGGCTTGCCTATTCATTTTCTTAATGGGGTCTTTTTTTTTTTTTTTTACATCTTTATTGGAGTATAATTGCTTTACAATGGTGTATTAGTTTCTGCTTTATAACAAAGTGAATTAGCTATACATATACATATATCCCCATATCTCCTCCCTCTTGCGTCTCCCTCCCACCCTCCCTATCCCACCCATCTAGGTGGTCACAAAGCACTGAGCTGATCTCCCTGTGCTATGCAGCTGCTTCCCACCAGCTATCTATTTTACATTTGGTAGTGTATATATGTCCATGCCACTCTCTCACTTCGTCCCAGCTTACCCTTCCCCCTCCCCGTGTCCTCAAGTCCATTGTCTATGTCTGCGTCTTTATTCCTGTACTGCCCCTTGGTTCTTCAGAATCTTTTTTTTTTTTAGATTCCATATACATGTGTTAGCATACAGTATTTGTTTTTCTCTTTCTGACTTAGTTCACTCTGTATGACAGACTCTAGTTCCATCCACCTCACTACAAATAACTCAATTTCGTTTCTTTTTATGGCTGAGTAATATTCCATTGTATATATGTGCCACATCTTCTTTATCCATTCATCTGTCAGTGGACACTTAGGTTGCTTCCATGTCCTGGCTATTGTAAATAGAGCTGCAATGAACATTGTAGTACATGTTTTCTCTGATTTTCTCAGGGTATATGCCCAGTAGTGGGATTGCTGGGTCGTATGGTAGTTCTATTTGTAGTTTTTTGGGGGTTTTGGGGGGGGGTTTTTGCAGTACATGGGCCTCTCACTGCTGTGGCCTCTCCCACTGCAGAGCACAGGCTCCGGACGCGCAGGCTCAGCGGCCATGGCTCACGGACCCAGCCGCTCTGCGGCATATGGGATCCTTCTGGACCGGGGCACGAACCCGCGTCCCCTGCATCGGTAGGCAGACTCTCAACCACTGCACCACCAGGGAAGCCCCTATTTGTAGTTTTTTAAGGAAACTCCATACTGTTCTCCATAGTGGCTGTATAAATTTACATTCCCACCAACAGTGCAAGAGGGTTCCCTTTTCTCCACACCCTCTCCAGCATTTATTGTTTCTAGATTTTTTGATGATGGCCATTCTGACGGGTGTGAGGTGATACCTCATTGTAGTTTGATTTGCATTTCTCTAATGATTAGTGATGTTGAGCATCCTTTCATGTGTTTGTTGGCAATCTGTGTGTCTTCTTTGGAGAAATGTCTATTTAGGTCTTCTGCCCATCTTTGGATTGGGTTGTTTGTTTTTTTGATATTGAGCTGAATGAGCTGCTTATAAATTTTGGAGATTAATCCTTTGTCAGTTGCTTCATTTGCAAATATTTTCTCCCATTCTGAGGGTTGTCTTTTTGTCTTGTTTATAGTTTCCTTTGCTGTGCAAAAGCTTTTAAGTTTCATTAGGTCCCATTTGTTTATTTTTGTTTTTATTTCCATTTCTCTAGGAGGTGGGTCAAAAAGGATCTTGCTGTGATTTATGTCATAGAGTGTTCTGCCTATGTTTTCCTCTAAGAGTTTTATAGTGTCTGGGCTTACATTTAGGTCTCTAATCCATTTTGAGTTTATTTTTGTGTATGGTATTAGGGAGGGTTCTAATTTCATTCTTTTACATGTAGCTGTCCAGTTTTCCCAGCACCACTTATTGAAGAGACTGTCTTTTCTCCATTGTATATCATTGCCTCTTTGTCATAGATTAGTTGACCATAGGTTGTGGGTTTATCTCTGGGCTTTCTATCCTGTTCCATTGATCTGTATATCTGTTTTTCTGCCAGTACCATATTGTCTTGATTACTATAGCCCTGTAGTCTGAAGTGAGGGAGTCTGATACCTTCAGCTCTGTTTTTTTCCCCTCAAGATTGCTTTGGCTATTCGGGGTCTTTTGTGTCTCCATACAAATTTTAAGATTTTTTGTTCTAGTTCTGTAAAAAATGCCACTGGTATTTTGATAGAGATTGCATTGAATCTGTAGATTGCTTTGGGTAGTATAATCATTTTCACAATATTGATTCTTCCAATCCAAGAACATGGTATATCTCTCCATCTGTTTGTGTCATCTTTGATTTCTTTCATCAGTGTCTTATAGTTTTCTGAGTACAGGTCTTTTACCTCCTTAGGTAGGTTTATTCCTAGGTATTTTATTCTTTTTGTTGCAATGGTGAATGGGATTGTTTCCTTAATTTCTCTTTCTGATCTTTCATTGTTAGTGTATAGGAATGCAAGAGATTTCTGTGCATTAATTTTGTATCCTGCAACTGTACAAATTCATTTATTAGCTCTAGCAGTTTTCTGGTGGCATCTTTAGAATTCTCTATGTATGGTATCATGTCATCTGCAAACAGTGACAGTTTTACGTCTTCTTTTCCAACTTGTATTCCTTTTATTTCTTTTACTTCTCTGATTGCTGTGGCTAGGACTTCCAAAACTATGTTGAATAATAGTGGCGAGAGTGGATATCCTTGTCTTGGTCCTGATCTTAGGGGAAATGCTTTCAGTTTTTTACCATTGAGAATGATGTTTGCTGTGATTTTGTCATATATGGCCTTTATTATGTTGAGGTAGATTCCCTCTGTGCCCACTTTCTGGAGACTTTTTATCATAAATCGGTATTGAATTTTGTCGAAAGCTATTTCTGCATCTATTGAGATGATCATATGGTTTTTATTCTTCAATTTGCTAATATGGTGTATCACATTGATTGACTTGCGTATATTGAAGAATCCTTGCATCCCTGGGATAAACCCCACTTGATCATGGTGTATGATCCTTTTAATGTGTTGTTGGATTCTGTTTGCTAGTATTTTGTTGACGATTTTTGCGTCTATATTCATCAGTGATATTGGTTTGTAATTTTCTTTTTTTGTAGTATCTCTGTCTGGTTTTGGTATCAGGGTGATGGTGGCCTCGTAGAATGCGTTTGGGAGTGTTCCCCCCTCTGCAATTTTTTGGAAGAGTTTGAGAAGGATGGGTGTTAGCTCTTCTCTAAATGTTTGATAGAATTCACCTGTGAAGCCATCTGGCCCTGGACTTTTGTTTGTTGGAAGATTTTTAATCACAGTTTCAATTTCATTGCTTGAGATTGGTCTGATTGTATTTTCTATTTCTTTCTGATTCAGTCTTGGAAGGTTATACCTTTCTAAGAATTTGTCCATTTCTTTCACTTTGTCCATTTTAGTGGCATAGAGTTGCTTGTAGTAGTGTCTTAGGATGCTTTGTGTTTCTGCGGTGTTCCTTGTAATGTCTCCTTTTTCATTTCTAATTTTATTGAGTCCTCTCCTTCTTTTTCTTGATGAGTCTTGCTAAAGGTTTATCAATTTTGTTTATCTTCTCAAAGAACCAGCATTTAGTTTTATTGATCTGTGCTATTGTTTTCTTTGTTTCTATTTCATTTATTTCTGCTCTAATGTTTATGATTTCTTTCCTTCTCCTAACTTTGGGTTTTGTTTGCTCTTCTTTCTCTAGTTCCTTTAGGTGTAAGGTTAGATTGTTTATTTGAGATTTTTCTTGTTTCTTGAGGTAGGATTGTATTGATATAAACTTCCCTCTTAGAACTGCTTTTGATGCATCCCATAGGTTTTGGATTGTCATGTTTTCATTGTCATTTGTCTCTAGGTATTTTTTGATTTCCTCTTTGATTTCTTCAGTGATCTCTTGGTTATTTAGTAACATATTGTTTAGCCTCCATGTGTTTGTGTTTTTTACGTTTTTTTCCCTGTAACTGATTTCTAATCTCATAGCATTGTGGTTGTAAAAGGTGCTTGATATGATTTCAGTTTTCTTACATTTACCAAGGCTTGATTTGTGATCCAAGATGTGATCTATCCTGGAGAATGTTCCATGTGCACTTGAGAAGAAAGTGTAATCTGCTGTTTTTGGATAGAATGTCCTATAAATATCAATTAAATCTATCTGGTCTATTGTGTCATTTAAAGCTTGTGTTTCCTTATTGATTTCTTTCTGGATGATCTATCCATTGGTGTAAGTGAGGTGTTAAAGTCCCCCACTATTATTGTGTTACTGTTGATTTCCTCTTTTATAGCTGTTAGCCTTTGCCTTATGTATTGAGGTGTTCCTATGTTGGTTGCATATGTATTTATAATTGTTATATCTTCTTCTTAGATTGATCCCTTGATCATTATGTAGTGTCCTTCCTTGTCTCTTGTAACATTCTTTATTTTAAAGTCTATTTTATCTGATATGAGTATTGCCACTCCAGCTTTCTCTTGATTTCCATTTGCATGGAATATCTTTTTCCATCCCCTGAATTTCAGTCGGTATGTGTCCCTAGGTCTGAAGTGGGTCTCTTGTAGACAGCATATTTATGGGTCTTGTTTTTGTATCCATTCAGCAAGCCTGTGTCTTTTGGTTGGAGCATTTAATCCATTCACATTTAAGGTAATTATCAATATGTATGTTCCTATGACCATTTTCTTATTTGTTTTGGATTTGTTTTTGTAGGTCCTTTTCTTCTCTTGTGTTTCCCACTTAGAGAAGTTCCTTTTACATTTGTTGTAGAACTGGTTTGGTGGTGCTGAATTCTCTTAGCTTTTGCTTATCTGTAAAGCTTTTGATTTCTCTGTCGAATCTGAGTGAGATCCTTGCCAGGTAGAGTAATCTTGGTTGTAGGTTCTTCCCATCCATCACTTTAAATATATCGTGCCACTCCCTTCTGGCTTGTAGAGTTTCTGATGAGAAATCAGCTGTTAACCTTATGGGAGTTCCCTTGTATGTTACTGGTCATTTTTCCCTTGTTGCTTTTAATAATTTTTCTTTGTCTTTAATTTTTGTCAATCTGATTACTTTCTGTCTTGGTGTGTTTCTCCTTGGGTTTATCCTGCCTGGGACTCTCTGTGCTTCCTGGACTTGGGTGGCTATTTCCTTTCCCATGTTAGGGAAGTTTTCGACTATAATCTCTTCAAATAATTTCTCAGGTCCTTTCTCTCTCTCTTCTCCTTCTGGGACCCCTATAATGCAAATGTTGGTGGTTTAATGTTGTCCCAGAGGTCTCTTAGGCTGTCTTCATTTCTTTCCATTCTTTTTTCTTTATTCTGTTCCATGGCAGTGAATTCCACCATTCTGTCTTCCACGTCACTTATCCATTCTTCTGCCTAAGTTATTCTGCTATAGATTCTTTCTAGTATATTTATTTCAGTTATTGTATCATTCATCTCTGTTTGTTTGTTCTTTAACTCTTCTAGGTGTTTGTTCTTTAATTCTTCTAGGTCTTTAAACATTTCTTGCATCTTCTCAATCTTTGCCTCCATTCTTTTTCTGAGGTCCTGGAACATCTTCACTATCATTATTCTGAATTCTTTTTCTGGAAGGTTTCCTATCTCCACTTCATTTAGTGGTTTTTCTGGGGTTTTATCTTGTTCCTTCATCTAGTACCTAGTCCTCTGCCTTTTCATTTTGTCTATCTTTCTGTGAATGTGGTTTTCATTCCACAGGCTGCAGAATTGTAGTTCTTCTTGCTTCTGCTGTCTGCCCTCTGGTGGATGAGGCTATCTAAGAGGCTTGTGCAACCTTTCTGATGGGAGAGACTGGTGGCGGGTAGAGCTAGGTGTTGCTCTGGTGGGCAGAGCTCAGTAAAACTTTAATCCACTTGTCTGCTGATGCATTGGGCTGGGCTCCCTCCCTTTTGGTTGTTTGACCTGAGGCGACTCAGCACTGGAACTTACCCGGCTCTTTGGTGGGGCTAATGGCAGACTCAGGGAGGGCTCATGCCAAGGAGTACTTCCCGGAACTTCTGCTGCCAGTGTCCTTGTCCCTGCAGTGAGCCACAGCCACCCGCCGCCTCTGCAGGAGACCCTCCAACACTAGCAGGTAGGTCTAGTTCAGCCTCCTATGGGGTCACTGCTCCTTCCCCTGGGTCCTGATGTGCACATTATTTTGTGTGTGCCCTCCAAGAGTGGAGTTTCTGTTTCCCTTAGTCCTGTCAGAGTCCTGCAATCAAATCCCACTAGCCTTCAAAGTCTGATACTCTAGTAATTGAAGGTCCTAGGAGTTCCTAGAGGAGTTCCTCTAGGAACTCCTCCCGTTGCTGGACCCCCTGGTTGGGAAGCCTGGCGTGGGGCTCAGAACCTTCACTCCAGTGGGTGGACTTCTGTGGTATAAGTGTTCTCCAGTTTGTGAGTCACCCACCCAGAGGTTATGGGATTTGATTTTCTTGTGACTGTGCCCCTCCTACTGTCTCATTGAGGCTTCTCCTTTGTCTTTGGATGTGGGGTATCTTTTTTGGTGAGTTCCAGTGTCTTCCTGTTAATGATTGTTCAGCAGTTAATTGTGATTCTGATGCTCTCACAAGAGGGACTGAGCACATGTCCTTCTACTCTGCCATCTTGAACCAATCTCATCTGTTTTTCTCTTTAAATGATGTCAGTCTTTGCTTCATTAATTTTGAGCTCTGGTATTACGTGCATACATACTTAATGATTATATGATTATTGTCTTTTCCTGATGAACTGGCCACTTTATCATTATGAAATATTCCCCCTTTATGTTTAGTAATACACCTTTTCTTGAAGTCAATTTTTTCTGATATTGATTTAATTACTCCAGCTCTTTGGGTAGTTATTGTTTGCATGGTATGTCTTCCTCTATTCTTTTATGTTAATCCTATCTGTGTCTTTAAGGTATATCTCTTCTAGACATAGAGTTGGGTCTAGTGGCCTTTTAGCTATACTTTTTTGCATTTTATATTTTAGTGGTTTCTCTAGAAATTATAACTTTTCATGGTTTACTTAAAGTTAATATTGTACCACTTCAAGTGAAATGTAAGAACCTGCATTCATACAGTTCCATTTACCATCATCCCATCCTTTATGCTATAGTTGTCATTTTGTATTTCCTCTGTATATGTTATAATCCCTATCATATAATGTTAGGATGTTTGTTTTCAACAATTATATTTTTCAGTATATTAACGGAAATAATAATTTTATACTTAGCCACATTTACCATTTATTCATACTTACCATTTTGAGTGTTTTTCATTTATTCCTGAATATCTAAAATTTTATCTGGTATCACTTCCCATCAGTTTGAAGAACTTCCTTTATCATTTATGGTACAAATCTGCTAGCAGTAAATTCTCTTAGTTTTTGGTTTATCTGACAATGTTTTTATTTCACCATTGGGTGCTGTGATTTGTGATTTTTAAATCTCTCCAAAGCACTGACTCAGGTTTTATAAGCACAGTCTTGCTTATTCAATACTTTTTGGTGAATTTCTTAAGATTTTTTAATATAAGATCATGCTATCTGCAAACAGAGATCATTTTACTTCTTCCTTTCCAACCTGGATGCCTTTTATTTCATTCTCTTGATCCACATAACTTTTTAAAACAGCATTTTTCTCCTTGCTTGTTTACATATTTATTTTTGTTTGTTTAAAATAATACCTCCTCTGACCTTTGTAGAAGCCTTTGGAAAAAATTAATGAAATCATGGAGGTTATGTATGTGTATGTGTAATACCACAGGGTCATTTCTTCAGAATAGCTTTGGTTGTATTGCTTTGTTTCACAAAACAGATTTGACAGCATCTGCAAATCCAAAGATGTAAGATTTGAAGTCATCACTTATAATTAAAATAAAATTAATAAGCTCCTATTTATATTTGCATACCTTTTTTTGAAAAGTCCAACTGAAGACAATAGATTCACTTTAAAGAACAATTATATAGGATGACTCACTGTCTGTGTTAAAATTACAGGATGTACAAAATAGAATGATTCAGGGTAATGGTAGCAAAGGAAAGTGCAACCTAGTGGTTAAAAAATAAATAAATAAAGTGTTTCTTTCAAATGACTTCAAACCATTTCCTGGGATGTTTAGTCTCTCCATAGAGTTCATGCCTCATTATCCTTGTTAATAGAGGCAGTGGTACACATTATACAGTCATATCTGATATCCAAAAATATGTTTGGTTTTGAGATAGATGATATTTGGCATTTATTTTGACTTCTTAGATTGTTTTATCTGTGTAACTTTGGAGTCCCTGAGTGTAAAAGATAGATATCTAGGGGAAACTGGCCTAGATTCATACTAAGTAAGAGGGAGAAGCCAAGTGTATTCATTTCCTAGGGCTGCTGTAACAACTTACCACAAACATGGTGATCTAAAACAACAGAAAGTTATTTCACAGTTCTGAAGTCTACAAATCTGAAATCAAGATGTTTGCAGGGCCACACTCCCTCTGAAGTCTCTAGGAAAGAATCTTCCCTTGCCTCTTCCAGCCTCTGGTGGCTTAGTCACTCCTTGGCTTGTGGCTGCATAATACCAATCACTGCTGCTGTCTTCACGTGGTCCTCCCCCTCCTTGTCTCTTCTGTATATCTGTGTGTCTATCCTCTGTATATCTCTTGTAAGGACACTTGTCATTGGATTTAGGGCCCACCTGGTATCATCTCAAGATCCTTAATTACATCTGCAAATCCCCTTCTTCCAAACAAAGTCACATTCACAAGTTCTAGAGGCTAAGATGTAGACATATCTCTTGGGGCAGCCACCATTCAATGCACCAAGACCTAAATATCAGTCATACATAGTCCACAAATTAAGGCAAAAATAGACACAAAAAAATATATGAGTTTAATTTACCATGAGAATATTTGTATTGTCTGTTTAAAAACTCATTTTTGGGCTTCCCTGGTGGCGCAGTGGTTGAGAGTCCGCCTGCCAATGCAGGGGACACGGGTTCGTGCCCCAGCCCGGGAAGATCCCAAATGCCGCAGAGCAGCTGGGCGCGTGAGCCATGGCCACTGAGCCTGCGCGTCCGGAGCCTGTGCTCCGCAATGAGAGAGACCACAATGGTGAGAGGCCTGCGTACCGCAAAAAAAAAAACAAACTCATTTTTTTAAACCTAATTATACTCTTTGCATGGCTAACTTCTATTTCTTCAAAGAGGCCTTCCCTGACTACTCAATATAAATTATAAAAAACTAACTATATTGTCTATAGCTTTTATAGTTTTTTTTAAAAAGAGGCATTAACCTAAAATCTTCTGCCTTCACTACTGTCATCAATTCCTATCCATAAATTATAGACATGGGCTTGAATTTTCACAAATATGGCTTATCAGGTAGAGCAGAGACTAACTGTGATATTTGTACATAGATAGTAGGCCCTCAATAAATACTTATTAACTGAATTATTCCTCATCTGTCCAGGAGCTTGAACAAACAAAAATAAGCATTATCCTTGATTCTGTACTCGTTCATCCCCATATTTATTTCTTCAATAAATCCGTGTCCCTGCTTCCAAAACATCCTGAATCTGACTCTGTTTCTCCACCTAGCCTACTCTAGTCCTGATCTCTTTACCTAGGCTTACAGGGCTCCATATGGCATGGCTCTGGTATACCCTTTGAGTACATCAAATATCACTTTCTTACCAGTTCACTCCATTCCACATGTTCTTTTATATTCTAGATATATCAAGTTCATTCCCACCCAGAAGCCTTTGTTCGGGCCGTTCCTTCACCTCAAGTGCTCTTTCCCAGGATCTCTGTGTATTTGGCTCCTTGTAACTCCGGTCTCATATAAATCACTTTCCTGGTAACTCCATCAGCCTGTATCATAGCCTTTATCACTACCTGATATTTTCTTGTGTATTTATGTGTGCATTTATTATCTGTCTCTATTTACTAGAATGCTTATCTGTCTTGTTCCTGGATATACTCCCTGTGCCTAGGACAATATCTGGGATATAGTAGACACCCTATAAATATTTGCTCAATAAATGAATGAGTGAATGAACATCTTGATAGATGTGAAAAAGACATAGGATCTCAAGCCAATAACCCCTCACCTTTGACAGTAGACCCAGAGAACAAATTCATGTCATGAATTCATTGTGTACTATAACCCCTATCTTTTAGACTTAACATACATTTCACCTTCATCTGAACTTGAGGGGGTCATGATAACAGCAATGTTAAGTGATGTACTGCAGTGTGCATGGAAAGACTAGCCTGTGCTTGGCTTCCGTTCCAAGTTCCTTCCCTCTGCCAGATGTGCCTGTCTTCACTTCCTTTGCTCTGCCAGATGTGCCTGTCTTTTGCAGGCTCTCCTTGCACTCTCCCCTTTGCTTTTAAACATTCCTGATCCTAATAGTCATACTAGTGATTTTTCCGTTCGTTTGAGTTCTATACCAATTCTCCTTCCACTGAATCATGGAATTTCACTGCTGAGATGAATCTTAGAAGAGAGGAAGAAAAGTGTAATAGTTAAGAATACAAGTCTGGGCCTCCCTGGTGGCGCAGTGGTTGAGAGTCCGCCTGCCGATGCAGGGGATACGGGTTCGTGCCCCGGTCTGGGAGGATCCCATATGCCGCGGAGCGGCTGGGCCCGTGAGCCATGGCCGCTGAGCCTGCGCATCCGGAGCCTGTGCTCCGCAACGGGAGAGGCCACAACAGTGAGAGGCCCGCGTACGGGAAAAAAAAAAAAAAAAAAAAAAAAAAGAATACAAGTCTGGATTTGAATCTTGTCTCCATCATTGACTAGCTGAGTAGCTCTGGGCAATTTCTGAATTTAGTTTCTATGTTTTTAGAATCAGGATAATAATATCCACCTCATAGGATTGTTCTGAGGATAAATCTACACAAAGCACTTAACCTTGTGCCTATCATGCAGTGAATGTTTAAAAAATGCCTGCTGCTTCCATTATGAGGTTGATGATGTAACCAGATTTAGTGTGGTTCATCCATTCATTCAGCTAGCAGCATAGGCACTGTGCTGGGCACAGGGTTCTACTCTCAAGAAGCTCACAGTCTATTAGGGGAGAAAGAAAAGGATACAAGCTGTTCAAGTTGTTGTGATAGGTGCTAATGAGGGCCTCTGACCCCTATGAGGGGTGGGGAAAGAGTGAGGCAGGGGTGGGCACAGGAGTACTTTTGTCTGCCTGCTGCTCTGGCTCAGCTGTCTTCATTTTTTTCCCAAAAGGTTAGGACCTTCAGAAATTGGCACCTTTTAGTGGCCCTGGCACTCTCTCTTCCTTGGCTATTTTAGAGCTTACAAACCTGTCTTTAGGCATAATTTAGTACAGAATTTCCAAAACAGCATCGTGAAGAACATTATATACTGCAATATGTTAATGGTTTTGTGGATTTAAAACAAAACCCCAAAAAAGTGTTCCATGGTTCAAGTAAGTTTGGAAAATGCCAGGTTATACAGAATTTCTTCCTGCAGCACTACTCCTGCCAACTTTTTAATATGCTAATGTGCATTATTAATCTCCAAGAGAGTGATGTAGTTCCCAAACTTGACTTGCCTCAGAATGTCTTGAACAACTTATAGAGCTAATGTTCCTCAGAACAGTTGGAGAACCCAGGCAGGTGGCAACTGCACATTTACATTCCAGCGTGATGTAATCCCTCAGAGTGAAAATGCCAAATTTAATTGTGGCTGTTTCTTTAGTTCTACATGGTTCATGTGAGAATGACAACTCTCAGGCAAGAATGACATGTCTTTGTTGAATTTTGACCATTTGGAGAAAGAACCTTTCTGCATGAACTATAGTACCTTTCTACTATAGGTCATCTCTTTTGTTTAGCACTTAAGAGGAATTGGTTCTATTGCTTATTCATGTACATACTGGGCATAAAATTAGATATATAACCTCTCAAGGGCTGTCTGAATGATTTACCTAGTCTGCTGAAGAAGGTAATGGAAAATTGAACATGACTCCTTCCCCATGGCATCCTATGATGGAAAAGTTAGAAATTATTTGAGTTGGAGCTCTAGAATGAGCTATGGCCTGTATGACTTAGAGTATTCTTATTTCTGCCAAGAGAATAAAAGGTTTCTAGGTATGGTAAAGCCCCATTATAAGCACCTTAGGATATTAGAGATTTGGGAAACTTGTAGGTCCAGTTGTGTCCCCCGTGTACTTTGAACTATAATACAGGAAATAATCACACAAATATAGGCCATGGCCTTTAGTACTCATGCCCCAGCACAAGCCCACTTAAACTGAAAATCATAATTTATGACATGGTTGTCCTTAATTCTTTATAGTCGTCCTATACATACAGTTTACCTTATTACCTGACAAGCCAAGAAAATAAATAGTAAAACCTGTGGCATATCCCCTACAGGATACTCTCTGCAATCCCAAGTATTTTTACTGAAAGTTAGGTAGTATTATCCCCCATTTTATGAATAAGGAAATATAAAATGAAGCAGCTTACTCTTGGTTACCTTGCTAAGTAGAGCTAGAATTCAAGGTCAGGTCTCTCTGATCCCAGTCTGTGTTCTTTCCACACCGTCATGTTGTCTCTCAGTATATCCCAAAATGCTGCTGGAATTTGAAAATCTTTGCTGAAACGCAATCCAGGAGGAGACAATGCAGGTTCACCATTTTGAACTGTGGTTCTCAATAGCTTAGGGAAGACAGGCTCTAGGCTATTTCCTCCCAGTTCCCTTTGGCTAAGAGTTGACCATTCTTGGGTGAGAATAAAGTCCTTTTGGTAAACTATGATGTTTTGGAGTTATATCCTTCTCTTGAAGATGAAATACGACATTTTCCCCCTACAATTGTTTCTTCTGTTCAGGATCAGGTTCTCCCACTCAGACATGCTCTGACATCTGTAATGCATACCCTACAGTGACACAGACTCTTGGAGTTGTCTAATCTAGCTTCTTATCCCACACAGGAACATCTTAGTAGACACATCTGTGTTCTTCACTTTTCTGACCATATTACTTTATGGTGAAGAAACCAATACACAAAAGCCTAAAGTTACTTAAATAAGGTCATTTAGCAAGGAAAGTTAGTATCCCTTTAAAGGATACCACAGAACAGAAAAGACATATGTATATACTAAGCTGTCAGTTTCTGAACATCAAATTATAGGATATACAGATGTGGATGGACTGCTCAGCTTTTAACTATCCAGCTGTTCCTTATCACCTCTACTCGTTGGTGTAGCAATACTTTCTTATACTTTTAGAGACAGTTCCAATATCTAGCATTTATTGAGAGCTAAATATATGCAAGACATTTGTAAGCATAAATTTTGGGTTTAAACTCCAACCTGATTTTGAGTCCCTATTAATCACTAGCTTTGTGACTTTAAACAAATCACTGAAACTCTCAAAACCTCAGTTTCCTGATCTGTAGAATGGTGATAAAGGCTACTTGCCTCAGGGCTATTGTGAAAATTAAATGAGATAACCCTAAATTACTATACTAGATTGAAATTATGACTATACACAGCTGCCTGCTCTGTCTTCAACCCCAAGGTACTAACTTTCCTCTGCCTGTTTATCTTATTTTTTTAGTTAATTAATTAATTTATTTATTATTATTATTATTATTATTGGCTGCTTTGGGTCTTCATTGCTGCACGCGGGCTTTAGTTGCGGCAAGCAGGGGCTACTCTTCTTTGCGGTGCGCCGGCTTCTCATTGCAGTGGCTTCTCTTGTTGCAGAGCACGGGCTCTAGGCATACGGGCTTCAGTAGTTGTGGCACACAGGCTCAGTAGTTGTGGCTTGCAGGCTCTAGTGTGCAGGCTCAGTAGTTGTGGCGCATGGGCTTAGTTGCTCCACGGCATGTGGGATCCTCCCAGACCAGGGATCGAACCCATGTCCCCTGCATTGGCAGGCAGAGTCTTAACTACTGTGCCACCAGAGGAGTCCCAAAAAATTATTATTAAAAAAAAAAATCCTAGAACCTGATGAGGCTTAATTTTGTTCTCTTAGAAAGTAGTATCTACTGCTTTTTTCAGTAGATACTTTTTGAGATTCATATTAGTTTAGAAGTTATAAGTTGGGTTTTTTTGTATTTTTTAAATAGGAAGATTGGAGCTTTTAGTTTCTCCTAAGTTTCATCATTCATCCAAAAATTCTTGAGATCATTGCTTTCAGAAGGCATTATCATTATTTAACTTCTCTGTTCCTAGGAATATCTAAGCAGTATTAATATCTGTAGTATCCACAGCATTCAAGGGGGAATTTTCTACTGGACTGTAAACTCTTGAGGACGAGAACCATGTTTTCCACATCTTTGTGTCCTACTCTGAGCCTAGAAGAATTATGTATGTTTATACAGTAGATATTTAATTAATGTTGAATAAATGAGTGAATTAATTCTAAACATGGTCAGATCCTGAAAAGGATGCTAAAGCTCTAATAAAAACCTAGGGTGAGGGGGAGAATGATAGGAGTATGACACCTTCCCATGTCATTAATTTCCTTGACACATGGGCAAGTCACAATTTCTCTGACCTCAAGTTAGAGTTATACTAATTATCTCCAAGTGTTCTTCCAGATTTGAAATTCTATAAATAATCAGCTTTTTACTGAATGTTGTAATGTTTTAAGGGACATGTTATAGCCTAAATATCCAAATCTGTATGAAAATGAATTTGAAATCAGAGCAAGGCTGTTGAATTCCCAAAAGAAGCATGGCAGTTTTAATTTATTTTCTTGTTAAGAAATTTAAAACTTAATTAGATCTTGGCTAGTGCCTCTATAAGAGCTAGTTTATGGAGCTTGGTATAGTAGTTGCAGAAAAGTGACAGTTCCATAAAATGTACCTAGAATGAGTGTAGCTGTATATAAAGTATGATTTGAGGAACCTCAAAAGGACATTCCCAACCATAAATACCTTCCCTACTTAACTTTCTTGCTTATAACAAATTACTACAAGTTTGCAGCTTAAAATACCACCTATTTATCGCCTAGTTTCTATAAGTCAGGGTCTGAGCATAGCATAACTGGGTTCTCTGCTCAGAGTCTTAACAAGGCTGAAATCAAGACATCAGTAGGACTGCTTTCTCATCTGGAGTTCATAGTCCTCTTCCAAGCTCACCTGGGTTCTTGGCAGAATTCATTTCCTTTTGGTTGTAGGACTGATGTCCCTTTTTCTTGCTGGCTGTCACTCACAGCAGGCTGCTGCAGTTCCTTGCTATACGGCCCTCTCACAGGCCCTCTTACAATATGGCAGCTCACTTCTTCAAAGCCAGCAGGAGAATCTCTTTCCCCAGTGTGCTGAGATGGGTTCTTATATAACTGTAATCATGGGAGTGACTATCCCATTACCTTTTCCATATAAAGTAACCTAATCACAAGAGTGGTATCACATCCTATTCACAGGTCCTGCCCACATTCAAAGAGAGGAGATTTTACAGGGTGTGGGGATGTTGAGAACCATCTCAGAATTCTACCCACCATACCAGAAATTACCACCATTCTATTCTTTGAGGACTTCTGAAGATATGGACATTTTAACTGATCTAAGCCATATTATCTAAAAAGACGTTAAGAATGGCAGTCATAAAATTTTAGGGCTAGAAAAGAGCTTAGAAATCACTTTACTTAAACCCTTGCTTTATTGTTTTAACCTCTTTGTTTACACTTGAAGGAAAATGACTTGCTCAAATCACAGCTAGTGCGATGCAAAACTGAGACCAGAGATTCAGGTTCACTCACTTCCATACCACTGTTCTCTTTAGTACGCGGCATCCACTGCCACGAGAAGGACCTAGAGAAATCTACTGGGGACTTAGTGCTTTTATGGGAGAAATAGGGAAAAGTTCACAACAAAAATGTATAGGAGAGCATCCCCAGACAGCCATAGAACGAAGGCAGGAAATGGGAATGTCATAAAGACGTGTGGGGAAGAGGTTATGGGAAAAAAGCTCCTATTTTATAAATTCTTTTAAAGTTTGTGGAGGCAAGCCCCTATGCTTCAGTTCGTTATTGCATTTTGTAAAAACATTTATGTGTGAAGAGGAGTGTTGGCCAGGATTTCATTCATTTAAGACAAAGTCATCAATTTTTTAAACACAATTATTCATGATGTAGGCAGGGAAGCTCAAATTCTGAAAGAAACGTTTGCTTCATGAGGCACTTTCTCTGCAGAGACCTGATTTTTTTCCCCTAATTTAGTTACTTAGCAATTCTAAAGATTGATTCTGGCTTAACTATGTTGCTTTGAATATGTTGTGATTTAGTAAAATTATATATAAGTGCCCCAAGGAGGAAGGGAGCTGCTTTAGGGATTCATGATTACCACTGGGGGAGAGAGGAGAGTGAGGGTAGGATAAACTGCCAAAACATCCACTTAAATAGATAAGTGAGAACAACATCAGCCAACATTACATCCTGCTATGAAAAGGATCAGAAAGGAATTATACCAACTGGGGAAGTATAGAGATTACTATTTAACACATATGCTGCTTTTGGGGGGCTTAAGGGGTTACTACCCTTAGAAGCCTCTGAAGTTTTTATAAGACACTTGTTAAGGTGAAGAGTATTTAGCCTTTTGGCATAATTTCAGCAAACTGAACTTAAATATCTCAGTTGCTTTCAACTTTAGCCGTCAGAGATTCAGACTCTGTTGAAGCTGACAACCATAGCCCACCAAAGAAGTAATTTTGTAAAGGGGAGATAAAAGGCACTTCCTCCTCAAGATTGTGGTTAGAATAATATGAGGAAGTGGTTATCTAAATAATGATACATCCTCTTGGTGGAATACTATGCAGCTATTAAAAAAAAGAACTGTTTATGTATTGGAATGGAATTATTTCTTAGATATATTGTTAAATGAGTCAAGCAGAACCATTCAGTGTACCACCATTTTGTGGGAAGAAGTGAAGAATAAATATTTGATTTTATATCTATAAAATATTTCTGGGCAAACTGGAGATATTGGTTGCCTCTGGACAACTAGGGGGCGGGGGTATAAGTTTGGGAGGGAGATTTCAGCCCTTTTGTACCATTTGAATTTGAAACAGCTGAATGTATTATCTAATGAAAAATAACTTTTTAATATAAAAAATAATGAAAATTTAAAGAGTCAAAGAGGGAAAAGCAAGTTATTATGGTAAATTGGTCTCCAAATAAGACCTGGCTGTGTTATAAAGGTTTCCCTGCAAGGAGACTTGACTGGCCTCCTGCAAAATCTCGTCCCCACCTGTACCTCTGTTCTAGCTCTCTAGTCAGGCATTAGCATCCTTTCCTGTTTTCAGTACTTTACTCAGACCCCCACCCCCCATCACCTACTATTGTACCTGCCAAATCTGGAGCAGTATGTCTCTTTAATCCTTTAGAATTAGGATCCAAAATGTACCTCCAACGAAGTACAGACTATTCCACTGTGACCCATATGTGTCTGTTAATGTCTGATAGTTCTCCTATGTATTTCTCCATCTTAATGGTTTGTATGGTTTCCCCCACTGAACTGTGATTGCCCTCTGAGCATGGCACCTGAAATCACTGCCTAATGGTGCTGATACAAATGCTTGCCCTTTGTGGACAAAATGTGTTGAGCGTTTTTAATGACGCCAGATACAATACTGGACAATGGCAAAGCCTTACTGTAAATCAGTTTTACTAGATTAATCATGTAAGCCCATTGAAGCAGTCATCTGGGATGATGCTCTGAGATTCAGAAAACCTGACCACAGGTTTTCTCTGTGGCATATACCAGTATTTAAGAGCCAGGATCACCAGCATCTCCTCTGACGGTGGACTGCCTGAGCACACAGAGGGGGTCAACCTGCCTGCAGCTCAGAAGCACCGTGCGGAACACAGAATTGTTATATTTCTCATTATTAGTATACTGCATTGCTCTTGTCTTCTTAAATTGCTTGTCATCCTAAATATTGTCCTCTCCTCCCCGCCCACACCCCCTCAGTCAGGCTGAAATTGTGTATGTTGTATTAGCCAAAGTATCTTGGAAGAAGGTGCAAAAGAAAGGACAAGTGCTTTTTAAAGGAAAAACCTTCCCCTGTCCCTGCCTTCCCCAAAGCCATCTAGGTATGGATTTAAGAAACTAGGACCTCTGCATCATAAGGCCTTCCAAAGCTGAAGCAGAAATGTCTTCCCTCACTTAACCTTGGCAGTCACCAGCCAGCTTTTGATTTTCTCCACTGCAGTCCAGGAAGACAGGAATAATCACATGGCCGCACAGCTAGAGGCTGTCAACCCAACGTGGCATATCATCTTTCCAAACATCTTTGCATTAGGAAGAGACAGGCAGTTCCTAACTGGGTCACACTGTCCGTAGGTCTGTCTATGCATCAGAAGTATAGAAGCTCCCAGGGCCACCTTTGTTTCATATGCTTTTCATTGGGTTGCATCTTAATAAACTTCTTTAAGTTCTTAAAATTGTCAGTATGCGTTCCAAGGGAATGCTAATGTATAGGGCAATCAGATCTGTGGTCAAACTATAATGCTGGCTCTTCACAACCCCTAGTTGTTACCCAGTTATTCATCCCTGCCCACTAGCAAGGAGTAATCCCCAACTTGGCTTTTCTTTCATGTGAGCTCTTTCTCTTGTTTAGCGTGACAGATTCATGGGAATTCCCTGGCAGTCCAGTGATTAAGACTCCGCGCTTTCACTGCCGAGGGTGTCAGGGAACTAAGATCATGCAAGCCATGAGGTTCAGCCAAAAAAAAAAAAAAAAAAAAAAAACAGTGACAGATTCATGGGGGGATCCGTTGTCCATATAAGGGATCGAGTGGATCCAGTGTGTATAGGGAAAAGAGCATTGGCTGGAAGTCAGAAGACCCAGATTCTAGACCCAGCTGTGCTACTAGCTAGCTTTGTGACCCTGGGCAAGTTATTCAAATTCTCTGCATTTACCTCTGAGGTCTCTTCCAGTTCTAAGATTCTGATTCCAAGTGGTTGTTTGGGCTCTTATCCTTCCAGAACTCTCCTTTCCTCTGTTCAACTACTGTTGTGAATAGTTTTATGTAATATAGCTTCTGACATTATAATCACACAAACTCAGTATGTGTTTCTGTCTGATGCTGCATTGTCCAGTCATGGACTGTACCAGAGAGTAAATTGGGGGTCCTGGCACAATTCAGATTCTGCCTGGACTTTTCAAAAAGCCAGATGGTTAACATGTTTTTGAGTGCCAATTCAGCACGCTTCTGCAAATTCCTCCCCACCCCAATCTAGTAGAAATCACACAATCTCATGTCCATCTATTGTTCAGGCAGCTGGACCAGATTTGTACCAAAGGAATAGATAGGCCTTGGAAACGTAGGTCTTCTCCAGGGTGACTTCATGGTCCATAGAGACATCTTTCATATTAGAATCCCAACCATCAATCAATTAGCATCATCAAATAAGGGAGGCCCAAATTCCAGTACCAACAACTGGTCTGCATGGGGAAGTTGAGATCTGGGGCGGAGGGGGTGAGGGATTGTTATCCTTGCTGTGATTTAATTATGGCTTTGTGGTTCAGAGATGTGGAAGCAAATCTGAATGAGCCAACTCTCAGGACCAGCTGTCAAGCACTTGGCTTGTAATCTGCTGTCATCCTACTTGTCCCAAGTGCTCTTGGCTGTACAGCTCACCAGCTAGTTTAATGTTTGTTTCCTCCACTGCTCTGATTCACACACTGGGGGCTTATCTGAGGATCTTGGACTGTGAAAGGGCACCCCAGCCAGGCTCTTTGCTGGCTGGTAACACCCCAGTGGTTTGAATAACTTAGCTCCTGTAGTACAGATGGCATCAGAGCCCTCTCCATGTGAGATGGAACATATTCTGTAACTGTTCTGTCAAGAGATGGTATTTGTAATGGGGGATTCCTGACAGTGGCTTCCAGAAGTCCCTATTCTACAACCACTTAATACCACTTTAATGAGCTTTCCACTAAAAAAAAAAAAAAAAAAAAAAAAAAGCCGAGAGCTCTCACTGACATTCTTGGATATTATTTAGTTAATGGCTTATTTAGAGGAAAGAGTCTATCTTCATGGGGAAAAGGATAGGCACTTGGAGCATCAAGAAGAATTAGCACTACTATATAGCACAGGGAACTCTACTCAGTGCTCTGTGGTGACCTAAATGGGAAGGAAATCCAAAAAATAGGGGATATAGGTATATGTGTAGCTGATTCACTTTGCTGTACAGTAGAAACTAACACAACATTGTAAAGCAACTATACTCCAATTTTAAAAAAAGAATTGGCGGGCTTCCCTGGTGGCGCAGTGGTTGAGAGTCCGCCTGCCTATGCAGGGGACACGGGTTCGTGCCCCGGTCCGGGAGGATCCTACATGCCACGGAGTGGCTGGGCCCATGATCCATGGCCGCTGAGCCTACACGTCCAGAGCCTGTGCTCCGCAACGGGAGAGGCCACAACAGTGAGAGGCCTACATACCGCAAAAAAAAAAAAAAAAAAAAAAGAATTGGCAATAAGCACTCTGCCTTGAGAAAATGGAACTGGGAAAGAGAAAAAGAGGGTAGTTATCAGTTATAACAGGTGTGGTATTGGTGTGAAAAAGGCATGGTTAACAAACATTGATAGAGAAAGAAATGGTTAACATAAAGCATTCATGTTTATCTACATAGAACAGGTTTTGAGCCACTTCTTAGGACACATTTCTGTGGCCGCAAAGGGTAATTCAGTAAATGATCAGTTTGAGAGCATCCAGTGTCTTCTGATCTGATTCTCTTTTCACTGAGCAATCTTCTGAGGTGAACTGAGTTTCCTTAGTAGATTTTCCTACTGAGAAGTGTAATGACCAGCTGTCATCAGTTTAGTTCTCTTAACAGTTACTATTTTCATTGTAAATTGGCCTTCTGGTTTCTCTTCCTTCCCCGGGCCATTTAGTTAGCAGGAATCAGTTCTTCCTGAGCCGACTGAGAGAATCAAGTGCCTAGACCTACGAGGCTGTTTCTAAACCCTAGAACTTCTACAGTCTTGTAGAGGCTCCATCTCCCCCATCAGCACTTAACCACATCTCGTGAACATCCACACAATAATATATTCTGCTTAAGTCTTTTAGTTCCAAGGGAGTTGATTCCTCTTTCACTCTAACTCACATCTCGGGAAGAGGGGCAGTATGAGCAGTAACCTAAAGCTGCAGGAGGAGGAATCTGACTTTTCCCACCCTCGTGAGCAGCCTAGTCCCCCTCCAGCCAGAGGCTGTGGACACTAAGGTACAGCCCAGCTTGTGGCCTTTATACCTTTCTTCTACCCTTCGCCACACAAGATCTTCAGCTGTTTCTGTGTACCTCCACCCCTAGCCCTCACCCTCAGATTCTAGAAGATGCCAATAAACCATTCTTTGCACTACTAAGCCACCTCAGCAGCTATCCTGTGGCATCCCCTCATTTGAATATGAGAATATTATACCTAAAGAGATCAGGTGACTCCACCACAGCAAGTTGATGGAGCCAGGACTAGAGCTCAGGTCCTGTGACTTGCAAGCACAGTTTTTCTACTGTGTCGCCTTGCTCCTCTGCGTTGTTCTGGCATTTGTATCAGCTGACCTCAGGGGCCCTGTGGTGAATATAATGGAGGCTATAGAGGTGAAGTGAAAGAGCAAGTGCAGAAAAAAAATAACAAGAAAGAACTGAAATTATAGGAATGAAATAAGCAGAGAAGGCACACTGCCTTTAGTTTAAGTTCACATTGCTTCTAGAAGAATCTAATCTGAGGTTTATAGATATGAACACTTCGTTGCTAGTTGGTTCATAAATAGAAATTCATCTTTTTCTTTCCTCTGAGTTTTACCTCACTTAAGAGTGTGTCTATAAGCAATAACATAATTTATAGATGTAGCTGGATCAGGCTTGAGGATAAATGGCAGAGAAGGCAGGGGAAATTGCCTAGTCCTTCCTGGCTTGTTTTTTGTGAGAACCCAGTTCTCACGTGATTGCTAGTGTTTAACAGTAAATGTCAGAGAAAGAAAAAATGGCAAGAGAGAAGAGATTTTCTGATGAGATCTGGGGAAAAAAAAAGAGACTGTATTGATCTAGTGAGATGGGGCCACTGCTTCTCCCAAGGGGCATGGTTGGAAAAGACAAAGTGGCTGATGGAAAACCTGTTGGGAGGAAGGGCAGGAGCTCAGCCATGCAGATTCTCCACTGTCAGTCAGGAACCAGTGGGTGAAGCCTCAGTGCACTCAGACAAGTCTCCTTGTTCCCCACTTCCCCATCCTTTCTCTGCCTCATTATTTCCTTGACTTTTTGTTATTGTGTTCTTTCCAGTGGGAGGGAAATGCCAAGATGGAGACTATCAGGCATTCTTTATTATTTTTCAAGGCACTCTTCTGGTAATAATTTATTAGAAAAGCCACCACTGCATGCTGAAGACTTAGAATTCCATCCTTAACTATTATGTGGATTTTCACTTTTTAAATTTTTATTGTGGTAAAATATATATAACAAAAGTTGCCATTTAAACCGTTTTTAAGTATGTAAGTCAGTGGCATTAATTACATTCACAGTGTTGTACAACCATCACCACTATTTCCAAAACGTTTCCATCACCCCAAACAAAAAATCTGTACCGATTAACCACTAACTCCCCAGCCCCTGGTAACCTCCAATCTACTTTCTCTATAAATTTAGTATCAGGCATCCTTACTTAATTATATATACCTCCTAAACTGGCAGCAGTAGAAAGAAAACGGAATCTGAAGTGAAAAGGAAAGGGGGTTATGGATTAAAAACTGAATTATCATTTTCTTAAATGTGACATAAATACACTTGAAAATTTTTTATTGTGACTGAACAGTTTTATCCTTCCAGTCAGAGAAAGCAAAACGAAAGTCCCTCTGCTGTGCTAACTCAACATCTTTCTTCTTTCAGTAACCATGCAGCAGGTGGCCAGGACAGTGGCTAAAGTGGAACTCTCAGATCACGTGTGTGATGTGGTGTTTGCGCTCTTTGACTGTGATGGTGAGTGGGGCCCCCTGGAGTCTGGCGGAAAAACCAAGCCTTACTGCCCTTGAAGTAGACACTTTTATGATGGAGCCTTGCAGCCAGCTCCAGGGTACCAGCGTAGACTGCTTCAACTTCCCCATTTCCCACATCAGTAGCTCAGCCCTCAGACTCATGACACTGAGAAATATCACCCCTGGTCCTGGTTTGTGTTCTCCATTTCTTCTTATAATTCTAATTTGCCTGTAGGCCTAAATTCATTTATGACCCTAAGGATCTTAAAAATAAAAACAAGGGAATTCCCTGGTGGTCCGGTGTTTAGGACTCCCCGCTTCCACTGCAGGGGGCACGGGTTCGATTCCTGGTTGGGGAACTAAGATCCCGCATGCCGTGTGGCACGGCCAAAAAAAAAAAAAAAATTTAGACCCAGCTTACTGCTTAGTAGATAGGAGCACTTGAATATTTGAATGTCTCTAGGAAGAAAATGGCACTGATCACGCCACCACCCAGGGCACATTTCAGTCATTTACAACCCATCATAGCATTCCAGCTACACACCAAGGTCTGTTGTGTCTGTGAGCACTCTGCAGTTTATTTAGCCCACTTAAGAGATCCTGGTTCTGCTCTGGCCTTATTTCTCAGCTATGTTGGCTGATGCAATGATGATAATATTAACAATGGAGGCTCACAGGTTTTTTTCTCTTTTTTTTTTTGCCTTAAATTTTTTAATTTTTACTTTATTTTTAAAAATTTTTATTGGAGTATAGTTGATTTACAATGTTGTATTAGTTTCAGGCATGCAGCAAAGTGAATCAGTTATACATACACATCTCTCCACCCTTTTTTAGATTCTTCTCTCATATAGACCATTATAGAGTACTGAGTAGAGTCCCCTGTGCTATACAGTAGGTCCTTATTAGTTACCTCACAGTTTTTTCATTGCTTACTATGAGCCAGATACACTGTGCAAGCTGCTTGTTTAATCCTCTGACACAGGAGTAGTTATTAACCACATTTTACAGATAAGGAAGCTGCAACTCAGAGAGGTTAAGTAGTTTTCCCAGGATCCCAAAGGTAGTATTAGATAGCAAATCCAGGACCTGAACCAAAAGCACACTGCATCCCTGTGTACTATATGACCTCCATTCCCTGTCTCACAGCCAGGATTCACTGTTCATCTTCCTCCAGGAAGCTAGGCTCACAGAATTCAAGAACAGATGAAAAGCTCCTGCATGTGTGAAACCTTCCCTTTTGATCCCAGCATAATGAATCACTCTGGTTTTTTTATTCCTTAACTTGGTTCAATTTGTCCGCATTGCTGCATGTTACACTCCATCTCTGTGTATGTGACTTAATGTCCCTACCAAATTGTGAGCTTTTTATGGGTAGTTACAAGTCCTGTTCACCTTTGGATCCCCCCTCCCCTGCAAATAGGACCTCAGACAGTACTTTGCACGTAACAGGTGTTCATTAACTTTTTGTTTGTTTTTTCTTTTTAGTTGTGCCAGGTCTTAGTTGCGGCAGGTGGGTTACTTAGTTGTGGCATGCAAACTCTTAGCTGCGGCATGCATGTGGGATCTAGTTCCCTGACCAGAGATCGAACCCACGTCCCCTACATTGGGAGGTGGATTCCCAACCACTGCACCACCAGGGAAGTCCTCATTAACTTTTTAAGTTGAACTTGAGTTATTTAAATCTCCCCCCTGAACCCACAACCGAGGTCTGAGTGAAAGGAAGCCCCAGAGCGAGGACAAGGAGAGTCGTCATCCACAGGGAAGGGTGGTTATTCTCTAGAGCTGCCCTGTCCAATATGATACCACAGTTACATGTGGTTATTTAAATTTAAATTAATTAAAACTGAATACAATTTAAAACTCACTTCTTCCAGTATCACACGTGGCTGGTGGCTCCTGTTTTGAAAATAGCACAGATAAAAATGTTTCCCTCATCGCAGAGACTTCTAATGGACAGCACTGCTGCAGAGAGAGTAACTCTCCCCAGGTTTTGTTTTTACTCTAATCACTTTTAGGTAGTTTGAGTTTTTTTCCAAAGAACATTTTTATAATTTTTGAAGCCAGTATCCAAGAGCTGGTTTGTGAAGTGAATATGGGAGTAATGGCAGCCAGCATCCCAGTTCCCCTCTTCTCCTGGGAAGTCCTGGGAAATGTTTGATTTTCCAGCCTTTTAGAAGGAGGCTCTATCAATATCTACTTCTATTACCTTTAAAAAATCATTTTATCTCTGGGACCTAATTTTTTAATTGACATATAATTGACATATAACATATTAGTTTCAGGTGTACAACATAATGATTCAGTATTTGTGTATATTGCAAAATGATCACCATAATAAGTCTAGTCACCATACATGTTACAAATTTTTTTTCTTATGATGAGAATTTTTAAGATCTACTCTCTTAGCAACTTGCAAATATGCAATACAGTGTTTTTAAATATAGTCTTCATGCTGTACATTATATCCCCATGACTTACTTATAACTGGAAGTTTGTACCTTTTGAATCCCTGCACCAGAATTCATCCACCTCCACCCCCACCTCTGGCAACCTCCAATCTGTTCTATTTATCTATGAACTCAATTATTTTTGTTTGTTCGTTTTAGATTCCACATATAAGTGAGATCATACAGTATTTGTCTTTCTCTGATTTATGTCAGCATAATGGCCTCAAGGTCCATCCATGTTGTCACAAATGGCAAAGTTTCCTTCTTTTTTATAGCTGAATAATATTCCATCATACACACAATATATATACACACACACACATACCACATTTTCTTCATCCATTCATCTGTCCATAGACACTTAGGTTGTTTCTGTGTCTTAGCTCTTATAAATAATGCTGCAGTGAACATAGGGGTTCATATATCTCTTCAAGTTAGTGTTTTTGTTTCTTTCAGATAAATACCCGGAAGTGGAATTTGGATCATATGGTAGTTTTATTTTTAATTTTTTGAGGAACTTCCATACTGTTTCCCGTAGTGGCTGCACCAATTTACATTCTCTCCAACAGTGCACAGGGTTCCCTTTTCTCCACACCCTGGCCAACACTTGTTATTTGTTGTTGTTGTTGTTGTTAACAGCCATTCTGACAGGTGTGAGGTGGTATCTCATTGTGGCTTTGATTTGCATTTCCCTGATGATTAGTGATGTTGAGCATCTTTTCACGTGTCTATTGGCTATTTGTATGTCTTCTTTGGGAAGCATCTGTTCAGGTCCTCTGAACACTTTCTAGTCAGGTTGTTCGGTTTTTTGCTGTTGAGTTGCATGAATTCTCTATATATTTTGCATTTTAACCCCTTATCAGTATATGATTTGCAGATATCTTCTGTCTAGTAGATTGCCTTTTCATTTTGTTGATGGTTTCCTTTGCTGTGCAGAAGCTTTTTAGTTTGATATAATCCCACTTGTTTATTTTGCTTTTGTTACCTTTGCTTTTGGTGGTAAATGGGGTTTATTTTCTTTTTGTTTGTTTGTTGGTTTTTGTTTTTTTGTTTTTTTAATTAAAAAAATTTTTTTTTTGGCTGCATTGGGTTTTCATTGCTGCTCACGGCTTTCTCTAGTTGCGGCGAGTGGGGGCTACTCTTCGTTGCCGTGCACAGGCTTCTTATTGTGGTGGCTTCTCTTGTTGCAGAGCATGGGCTCTAGGTGCGTGGGCTTAAGTAGTTGTGGCACATGGGATTCAGTAGTTGTGGCTCACTGGCTTAGTTGCTCCGTGGCATATGGGATCTTCCTGGCCCAGGGCTCGAACCCACCAGGGAAGCCCGGGGTTCATTTTCTTAATCTACAGAAAAGGGAAGTAGATATTAAATTTGAAAGCCATTGTCATTTCTACCAGTGCAAGATCTTAGGTCAAAATGCCAGGGGACAGAGAATTCCGATTTTCAAACAGACTTGTTTGTCACAGAATTTAGAGTTGCAGTCACAGATCACACATGCACACAAATGACATTCAGTCATATATCCAATTCACAGGTAACAAAGGCCGTTCAGACTGGTCATCCCTGGCCTTAGGGAAGCAAGAAGCAAATCCCAGAGTAGTTTGAATGAAATAACCTCAGGCTTTGGGAATTCCCTGGTGGTCCAATGGTTAGGACTCTGAGCTTTTACTGCCCGAGGGTACAGGTTTGATCCTCCCATCGGGGAGCTAAGATCCTGCAAGCCCCACCGCCAAAAAATAAATAAAAATAACTTCAGGTTTTTCCATCTTAAGCTTCTTTTTATACAAAATATTAAGAATCCTATTTAGACCTTTTTGTTCTTTTAATTGCATTCTTAATAAGCCATATTACTGATTAACTTTCAGCCCAGCCAAGCTACTTTTTAACTTTTTAAGTTAAAGTATAATATACATACAAAAAAATGCAAATACCATAAGTGTAGAGCTTGATAAATTTTTTAAAACTGAACACACCCATGCATCATCCTGAAGCAGCACATCACCAGGACCGCAGAGCTGCCTGGTGCTTCTCCCCTCCGGTCACTTATACCCCCGAGGGTGGCCACTTCCCTAACTTCTAGTGCCATAGGTTAGCTTTACCTGTTTTTTGTTTGTTTTAATCTTGCTCTGAGGTATCCATGAGGCTGCCCATGCTCTTTTCAGACAGCAAACATGGGCCCATTTAGGTTTTCAGGTACTCTATACAGAAGTAAACCAATTATTCCCTCTTACCACTTTCTTCCCAGACTGATCATTAGTAGAGGTCTGTTTGTTAGTTTCCTGTCACCACCAGTAATGGCTGCCATTCTTTTAATCAGCAGACATTTACTCCTGGGCATCTAGTCAAATGGTAACTGTCCTCTACTTTTGGAGTGGTTACTATTCCATGTGGCTTGAGAAGTGACCTTGGGTCAGACCAGATGCTCTCCAGGTTCTCCTCCAGACCTGAGAGCCTGCCACTTAAGAGAGTCAAATGAGAAGCCATGAGAAAATGGGCTTAACCCAAAGCCAGGTTTTGATTTTAGTTTTCACCATGAAAAGCCTCATCATGTCTCACCTGGACTATTGCAGCAGCCTCCTAACTGGCTCCCATACTCACTCCATCTGTGCCACTCTCCAGTCTATCACCATCATCCAGCTTGAGAAGTCTACCCAAAATGGAAATCTAACTACATCTTACTCCCCTCTCCCAGTCCTTTCCTGCCCTAAAGATGAAGTGCAAACCCTTTCATAAGGATACAAGATCCTTGAGGACCTGTCTCCTGCCTTCCTCTTTGGTTTACTGGCCATACCCCTCTCTTTGTGTGTCCAGCAATACCTATAACTCCTTGTAGTTCTCTGACAGCTGTGCTGCTTCCTACAGGTGCCTTTGCTTATGCTACTACCACTACTGGAATGCCTCCCCTGTCTCACTCCCCTCTGCTTGGCCACTTCCTGCTCATCCTTTGGGATTCAACTTAGGAGTCACCTCCAGGAAGCCTTTACTGATCTGTACTTGCACCCTCCCCAGGCTGGGTTAGATAGTCTTCCTCTGTGCCCCCATAGCATCCTCTGTTTACCCCATTATGGCATTTACCATACTACTGAAATAATGTACTTGCCTCTCCCATAACCTGATGGTATTTCAAGGGACAAAGTCATTTTTATCTCTTTATTCTCAACACCTAGCACAGGACCTGACATCTATATTCTCATTCAACTTCTGTCACGCTACACTGAACTATCACTGAGTTGCAATTGGAAACATCAAGGACAGTACAAACCAGTTCATTTTTAACCAAGACAATTGAGTTTGGCTGTGAGAGAGCACTAGGCTTTGGGACCTACATGATGTGAGCAATGGAATTGTCTCATTGTCTTTGTTCCAAGGCCGTCACTTATCCCTGTTGTGTTTGCCTCTTCTTCTAGGCAACGGAGAGCTGAGCAATAAGGAATTTGTTTCTATCATGAAGCAACGGCTGATGAGAGGCCTGGAGAAGCCCAAAGACATGGGCTTCACCCGCCTCATGCAGGCCATGTGGAAATGTGCACAGGAAACTGCCTGGGACTTCACTTTGCCCAAACAGTAACCCAGAACTGCACGAGGAGCCGCGCCTCCAGGCCAAGCACCCTGGCCCCTTGGGCAGAGCCTTGGCACAGCCCTCCCTGCTGCTGCTTCCAGAAGTAGTACTCCCCTCCTCCTGGGAATGATCTCAGGACTCATCAAGTTTCCCCTCTCCCAGTGTTCTGCTAGGCCCTGGTTCTAAACCAGTGATTCTCCCTAGAGGTCCTCAAAAACATGAGCAGGTCCTAAAAGCACAGACCTTTGGCACGTTCGACAGTACTACCCATTCAAGCACCCTACAGACAAAGAATGCGGGAACCATCCATGTACTTGCCAACCCTGGGAAACACCCATTTCTTGAGTCATCTTGGTGTGGATTTATATTAACAAGGACATTCCTTGCTTCTCCTCCTGCTGGTGTTTTTTAAGCTACAAATTGGGAAAACTTCTGGCAGAAAAAGGAAATCAGTGATGAATGATAACGAGGATGACCCAGGCACCCTGAGCTGGTGGGAAGCCTGGGCCAGAGGAAGGATATGTGTCAGTCCCCAGGGTGGCTCTGAGGTGATGTGCACAGTGGGAATGGAGCAAGATTAGGAATTTAAAGTAGCTGCTGCATGGCTCTCTCCACTCCCTTCTTTTTCTCTCAGGCTCCCTAAGAAGACTCCAGCACGACTGTGCTTATTAAAGGAGCAGCAGTGATTAAGCTCATGGCCCCTGCGAGTGCCATTTCCGCTCCAGGCGTCTGCCTCTGAAGCTGAGTCCTGGCTCAGAGCCTGTCTGCCCTGTCTTAAACAGTTGTAAATAGCACTTTAATTATAACGGTTTGCAGTAAAGCCCCACCAACCACCACCAAAGGCTCTTGTCTCCTTTATTTTAGGGTCCTCTGGGGCCCTTTTCATTTCACTTCTCCACTGGCTTTGATATCCTAGCAGCAGACCTGTTTTCTTTCCACCAGAGCCTGGTCCTTCCTGTTGAGAAGGCACTTCAGGCATAAACAAAAAGTGAGGGCATTTGGAGGTTAGTGGTGGCATTTTCCAGCAAGGTTTGGATAGCATTTCATCCTGGACCAAGGCTACCAGGTCCAATGTAGTCCTTGATTACTCATGCCCCACGAGAAGGAACCAAGACAGGGTGGTGGGGGATATGAGACATCATCTGGTACAGTGGACCTAAGTGTTAAGAACCACAGCAACCGGGAATTCCCTGGCGGTCCAGTGGTTAGGACTCTGCCTTCTCACTGCTGAGGGCCCGGGTTCAGTCCCTGGTCGGGGAACTAAAATCCCACAAGCTGCGCAACACGGCCAAGAAAAAAAAGAAAAAGAACCATAGCAACCAGTGTTTTATGTGGATTCAACTCTGCCACTAACTCAGTGTGACCTTGAGCAAGCAAGCAATTTCCCATCTGTTTTCTCAACTATAAAATGACAGATAGGGTTGAGCTTAATGGGCTTAGACGTTTCTTCCAGGTCCAGAAACCTCCAGCTCTTCTCCAGAATTCCTACAATCTCCAGAACCTCCAGGTAGTGCTCCTTGGCACGATAGGGTCTCGCATCCAATGTAATAGCACCACCACACCAAAAACCCAGTGCTTCCTGCGAGGCCTAGAAGTTGATAGGGAGTGTTTATCAGGCAGAGAAGAGCAGAGACAAAGGTCTGCACCTGTGGCTCCACAAGGACAGTACCAACCCCAGCATTTTCTCCAGAGCAATTTAATAACCTCACTTCTAACATCCTTTCTGGGAGCAGATTAGATTATCTCTCAAAGGAGTTTCCCACTCATGCACCTCATCTATCTTCCACTGTTTCCTTTCTTGTGGTACGTATTCCTGGCACCCAAGTGTAGCCTTTGCCTTGCTCATTGCCCCAGGGCTGAGGCATCAGCAAAATGTGAGCTTTTTCTTAAATTTGTCCCATAATCCCCAAATCACTCTTTTCCCCAATCCTCATTTCTCCAGCCTGAAAGAGAAGTCCCTTTCACAGCCTCTTTGTGCATTCACTCCCTCACCAGAAGAGACCTGCCAACTGGCCTGGGTTCACTGAAGCTGAAAGCCAAAGCATAGCAGGAAAGGATAAGGATCTCACCTGCAACATCTTGAAACCCAGGGTCAAGAGCACCTATGACAAGTACGTGGAATTCCAGCTGAACTCCGCATTAGCTCCTAGGAGAGCCTGAGGAAGCAGAGGCGGTCCAGGTGCCCAAGAAGACAGGACAGCCACACTTTGGCACAACAGGGCAAATGTGCAGGCGAAAGGTACAAGCTAAGTCACCCAGAAGAGGCCAGGATGCCCCAAGGAAGTCCTTGACCAAGGGACCAAGGAAGCATGTGAGCTCCCTGGTGGTCTAGTGGCTAGGATTTGGCACTTTCACCAAGGAAGCATGTGAGTAGGCTGAGGGGACTTTAGTAGGCAGAGTTTGGGGGTAAGGCTGGGAGCATTTGGGAATACAGAAGGCTGATAATGTGCTTCTCTTTTTATTCCCATCGTTTCTGCTACCTAGACAGAATAACCTTCCTCTCTGCCTTCAAGATTCAGATCAAACCGTCCCTTCCTTAATCCTCTTCCAGACAAGATTAGTGGCCCCTCCTTTGCCTCCCAAGGATCTCTTGCCCACCCATAACAACGCTGCTGTAATTTGATGTAATTTTTGTGAGATTGTCACCCACAAAGTTCAGACCCAAAGCAGTGACGTAATCAAAGAAAGAATCCACCACCAAAAGCAAATTTAAAAATATTTCTTGGACGAGGTAAAAGTGATATTAGCAGTGCCTCAATGAATTCCTCCTGAGACAGGCTGGGACCTGGGCCCTTTACTGCAGTGCTTGCACCTGGACACACATCTCCTCGAGCAACAGAATACAAAGAAACTAATGGAATTAAAAATAACTGCATGGGGCCTCCCTGGTGGCGCAGTGGTTGAGAGTCCGCCTGCCGATGCAGGGGATACGGGTTCATGCCCCGGTCTGGGAGGATCCCATATGCCGCGGAGCGGCTGGGCCCGTGAGCCATGGCCGCTGGGCCTGCGCATCCGGAGCCTGTGCTCCGCAACGGGAGAGGCCACAACAGTGAGAGGCCCGCATACCGCAAAAAAAAAGAAAAAAAAAAAAAAAAAAAAAAATAACTGCATGCATGCCGCAATCTGGGCAATTATGAGCAATAAGATAAAAGGCCACAAACCGACTGCCACTTAGGTGCTGGGAGCAAAAGCAGGGTTCTGTGCAGGGCACCACCACCAAGAGGGTGGGCAGAACACCTAAGCCACTCCTCTGGCCCCATCTGCAGATCTGCCTCCATCCTCACCCCACTGAAGGAACCAGCCTGCCCTCCACGGAGAGCGAGCAAGGGCACCTGTTACTTGTTCTTGCTCCCTCGTGCTGCAGCGCAAGTCCCAGTAAAGCCTTGCCTGAATTCCTCATCTGGCCTCTTACCAACTTCTGTTGGTTAAAGAGTCCAAGGACCCAAGTCAGTAACACTCCTACACACCCACAGCTGTCGTCTACTTTTGTTATTGTTCTCTACTTCTTAAAAAAATAAATAAATAACTCCCCAGTTCTAGCCTCTAAGCTTTGGAGAGGAAATGAAACCAAGAGGGGAGCCAGGCTGCTAGGCTTCCTTGATGGGCTCAGCTGGGCTTCCTAGATGATCTAAGAGGACAAGCAGGGAGAATGTGGAGAGGGAGTTACTAAGGAAAGAGCATAAGAACATACATGATATACAAAAATTACCATTTTAATAGTTTTTAGTGCCCCACCTAGTTTTATGTCTGGTTGGAGCATAGGCGCTGAATAGGACTCTTAAGACAAAGGAAAAGGCCAGCCAGTGACTGCTGCTAGACAAGGAGGAAAGGACAGCAGCAGGGGAGCCAGGAGTCAGGTTCCCAGGCCAGAGCATCCTCTCCAAGCCCAAGCACAGCCCAAGCCAGGTTATGTGTCCCAACAAGCAGCTCAGAAAAGGAACGTGAAACAGAGTAGTTCAGCTTTCAGGCTTTAGGTGCCACCTGCTGGCAAGAAGGCTCAGCGCCAGGAGTCACTGGCAAGGGAGGGGCAGCTGCTGGAGTCCAGGCTAGCCCCAGTCCTGCTCCAGAGAATAGGCCTCCCAGGGACCTGGGTGGCATGGGGCGGAGGGGGATGAACAACCAGAGATGAACCATAACCACGAAGAGAGACACGATGGATATGACGATACCTGAGGGGAGGAAAGCAGCCGTGTATTGTTCTCTGTGGCTCCAAAATGGGAATTTTTACCAGCAAGTGAGCAGGTAAGAGTCACCATTCATTCTACAACTCTTTACTGATCACCTACTGTGGGCCAGGCACTGAGCAAGGTCTTCAAGGAGTTTGCAGGAGGAATCTAAAAGAAAAACAGAAAAGAAGCAAAAAGGTTAAGTACAGGCTGTGTGAGAGCACTTAGAAAAGCAGAAGGCTATTATCTGATCCAGATTTGGAAGTTCAAGGCAGGCTTGCAGAGAATTTTTTTTTGTATTAAAAAAATACTGAGGGCTTCCCTGGTGGCGCAGTGGTTGAGAGTCTGCCTGCCGATGCAGGGGACACGGGTTCGTGCCCCGGTCCGGGAGGATCCCACATGCCGCGGAGCGGCTGGGCCCGTGAGCCATGGCCGCTGAGCCTGTGCGTCCGGAGCCTGTGCTCCGCAACGGGAGAGCCACAACAGTGAGAGGCCCGCGTACCGCAAAGAAAAAAAAAAAAAAGAATCTGCCTGCCAGTGCAAGGGACACGGGTTCGAGCCCTGGCCCGGGAAGATCCCACATGCCGCAGAGCAACTAGGTCCGTGTGCCACAACTTCTGAGCCTGTGCTCAAGAGCCCGCGAACCACAACTGCTGAGCCCATGTGCCACAACTACTGAGGCCTGCATGCCTGGAGCCCGTGCTCTGCAACAAGAGAAGCCACGACAATGAGAAGCCCGCGTGCCGCAACGAAGGGTAGCCCCCTCTTGCCACAACTAGAGAGGGCCCGTGCGCAGCAACGAGGACCCAACAGCCAAAAATAAAAACAAACTAATTAATTAATTAATTTTAAAAAAATTACTGAGACCTGAGGGTTGAGTAGGAGTTAACAAAGGGGGAAGGAGGAGTGTCCGGGCAGCAGGTACGGAATGTACAAAGGTCCAAAGGCCAAAAAGCATGTTTCTGGGAATGGAAGTTCTAGGGTGTATCCAGTAAGTACAGATTGGGGAATGATTTTATTACCCAAGGATGAATTAAGATGGTGGTCAGTCACAAAAAAGATGACAAAAAACACCGTTGGGCATTTTTTTTTTTTTTTTGCGGTACGCGGGCCTCTCACTGCTGTGGCCTCTCCCGTTGCGGAGCACAGGCTCCGGATGCGCAGGCTCAGCGGCCATGGCTCACGGGCCCAGCCGCTCTGCGGCACGTGGGATCCTCCCGGACCGGGGCACGAACCCGTGTCCCCTGCATCGGCAGGCGGACTCTCAACCACTGCGCCACCAGGGAAGCCCCCAACACCGTTGGGCATTTTGAAACACACTTATAGATAACTAATAGGTTATAGAAAAAACCATGATGGAAATTTTTAAATGCTTGGAACTGAATATGATAATGAAAATACTAGATATGAAAACTTGTGGGACACAGCTAAAGGGAAACTTAGAAACATCTTAACAACTTCCATACTTATTTACAGAAGATGGGCTGACAGTTAATAAGCTAAGCATCTGCCTCAAAAAGTTGGAAAAAGGGACTTCCCTGGTGGCGCAGTGGTTAAGAATCCGCCTGCCAATGCAGGGGACACGGGTTCGAGCCCTGGTCCGGGAGGATCCCACATGCTACGGAGCAACTAAACCCATGCGCCACAACTACTGAGCCTGTGCTCTAGAGCCCATAAGCCACAACTACAGAGCCCAAGTCCCACAAGTACTGAAACCCGCACGCCTAGAGCCCGTGCTGCACAACAAAGAGAAGCCACCGCAATGAGAAGGCCGCTCACCGCAACTAGAGAAAGCCTGCATGCAGCAACGAAGACCCAACGCAGGCAAAAAATAAAAATAAATAATTTTTTAAATTTATAAACAAAATATTCAATAGCTATAGTAAATTGGACCAATAGTTAAAAATCTGCTTACAACAAAAAGTACCAAACCCAGATGGCTTTATATAAGGGAGAAAAAAAGAAAATAGGATCAGGTTCTATAGGACCCTGTAAGCTCCAATAAGGAGTTTGGACTTCTATCTTAATGCCACTTGGGAGCCACTGAAGGGTTTTAAGCAGGAAAATGACATAATGAGCTTTGCATTTTGGAATGATGACTTTGCCTGCAAGGCTACAGATGGATTGGAGTGGGATCCAGGTTGGAGACTGCTATAATAATCCAGTTAACAGATGCTGGAAGCCTGGATTAGGGGAATGGCTGCAGAGTTGGAGAGTTGCTAACAGATTTGGAGATTTGGAAGATGTTCAGATCACGCCTGAGGGGTAAGCGTGGGGCATATAAATTGGAGGATGGTAAGGGAGAGGAAATAATTCAGCATGAAACCTAAATTTGTTTGGGTAACTGGGTGTGTGATAGTGCTCTTCGGGGGTAGGGAGGCTGAGAGAACCAGGTTTGGGTGGAGAATGATGAGGCAATTTTTTGATATGGTGCCTGAGAGATAGCCCAGTAGAAATACCTAGTAGGTAGGTAGATATGAGTCTGGACCCAGGAAAGAGGTCTAGGGGATCTCCTAAAAACCTGGGTTCTCCCAATTTCAAGGCCAACTAACCATGAACCCATGAGGTCTGAATCAGTGTCCTAATACCAGCTCCATCTCTTCCCCAAGAGAAGCCGGGAATAGAGATCATCAAAGTGAAAGGAATTTGAATCAAAGAACCCATAATTGGGACGTCCCTGAAACAGACATGTTTGGGAGAAAGGACTTCAAGTGCCCCGTGCCCTTATCCTCCAGCCTCTGGCCCTCCCCAGATGTGAGGTCTCCTCCTTCTTTAGGGAGAAATACGGAGCAAGGGACTGAAGTGGAGATCCAGAGATGCTATGGAGACACCTTCATGTGTTCATTCAACAAATAATTTATTGAAGCTAAAATTGAAAATTCAATTACCTATCAGTCATTCACACTCTTGGGTGAATTTTCATCATCTTCAATGTGAGGTTTAGGTTTCTCTCTCTCTTTTTTTTAAAATAGGTGAACATTCACATGTTTCCAAAATCAAACTTACATTAAAAAAGTATACATTGGAAAGCCTCATTCCCACAGCTGTATTCCATTGTGTTCCATAGTTTAATCAGTAAGGGTAGTGTTTTTGGAGAGAGATTTTGGAGCCTGGAGCTCTCTGAAAGGGAGGCCTTGGTGGGTGGGCATTTGGAGGCAGCAGGGGACACTGGGGAGTCAGCGAGCAAAAGAGCAAAGGACAGGAAGTGGGGGACATTCCACTGACTTGGTAATTCTTCCTGGAGCCTTAGGAAGGAATTTATCTCCCTGGCTAGCTCAGGAAAACTCTGGATAAAGTGTATGGGAAGAGAAAAACCTGTCTCTGGGATTCATTTATTCTGTTCATTTAACAAATATGTACTGAGCCCCTATTCGCTGTCAGGCCTTGTGCTCAGACTGTGGGGAGCCTAAGGGCAAGATCTCCATCCTAGTTTAGCTGGAGACAGGATGTAAACAGACTCACAAGCAAAGGGCGCCAACTGTGCAGAGCGGTGAAGGTGGGTGTCCATGGAGGAGCCAAGCTAAGTGCTATGGGAATTCATGCAGGGAGAGCTCTTGGAGGAGTTGGCCCTTTCTCAGCCTCAGACCCAGGCTCAGATGTCATCTCCCCCAGGAAACCTTTCCAGTTCTACACACACAAGTAACAGCTCCCTCTTCTGAGCCTCTTCAAGCTTACACTCAATCCCACTGTTGTACTTACCACACTGTCCTCTAATTCTTTTAATATCTCCCTTACTAGACTGAAAGCTCCCTGATGGTGGGTCCTGTCCTTTATTCTCGGTGCATCTCTGAATCCCTAAAACTCTGCACAGTGCCTGGCTTTCAGTGTAGACATCTATTAAATTTATTCCATCTCTCCACAGAGGAGATAGAGTTTAAGCTGAGCCCTGAAGAACTAGTTAGATTTGGACAGGTGTAAAAGATAATTAAGGAGGACAGGCAGCTGGATTGGGGTGGGGGGAGGGGGTGAAATGTATCTTAAGAGTGATGGGGAGGGGACCATAGGAGATTAAAGCATGTTAAGGTCAGACTGAATTCTTGGTGTCCCCGGAGGAGAGGAATCTGGAGGCTGGTGGTCACCTAATACAGGACAATGGTTTTTTCAGCTCTAGGAGCAAAATGAGGAGAAGCTGAGATTCATTGGGAGAATCATTTTCCCAGTGACTTCACCTGGATTTCTGTGAAGGCAATTAAGGATGTTATCTCTCTTTTTAGGCCTCATCCTCCCACCCATGCCATGATTCCAGCTAGTCAGGATAGAAGTTTCTAATTTTTTCCTTAGATCAGCATCATAACATCTTGATTTCAAGAACTATCGAGGAGAAACTGTAATTTCAGGTCACCCCTGGCATACCAGTTCATTTTCAAACAACATCTATAGACCAAGGGCCATAATGTTTAACATGAACTGAGCAGGAATGTGACTCTCTTCCTGGCCTTTGGACTGAGAAGGAACCACAGAAAGTCAAATTGCCTCCCGACAAAAAAACAAGACACCCGGTTTGAGATCTTTAAGAAAGGTAGGGAGTGATAACATGGAAGCTGGTTAGACCAACATTCAGGCTGAATTTATAATCCCTTCTGAAACAACACAGCCTTTCTGAATTGAAACAGTTCCGTGAAACGAGGCAGGAAGAGGTCCTACCACGCACGCACACCCTCCGCCGCCTCTCCAGACCCTGCTGACCAAGCCAAATTATTATTATTTTGTTTGTTTTTTCAGTACGCGGGCCTCTCACTGTTGTGGCCTCTCCCGTTGCGGAGCACAGGCTCCGGACGCGCAGGCTCAGCGGCCATGGCTCACGGGCCCAGCCACTCCGCGGCATGTGGGATCTTCCCGGACCAGGGCACGAACCCGCGTCCCCTGCATCGGCAGGCGGACTCTCAACCACTGCGCCACCAGGGAAGCCCCAAGCCAAATTATTGACTATGGACTCAAAATTGATATGCCTTGTGGGAAAGGAGAGGAGGGCTTACCAGCCAGTAGCTGAACAATCACAGTCCAGTTCCTTAACACAACAAATTACAGGCCTTTTACACAGGAGCACCCTTCTCACAAAGTGATGTGCCTGTTGCCAGCCTGACAAGGGAGGTGCCTCGTGACACTCAGGAGGTGGAAGAGATACTTAGCAAGAGAGCAGACTACCTAGCAGTCCCGGTCAACAAACCTCAAGAGAGGCTATTTGAAAGGTGCCCCAGTGTTTATCCTTTAACACATATGAAGGACCGATCAATTTGTGGAGACCTTAACTTTCTCTAAGTGTAGGGCTGTCTTATTAAGGAGACGCTGATTTCTTCACACCAGGATACTCTTTACAGCCCAGCTTGGAGTTTTCATTGGGAAGAGAACAGTGGGAATGGAAAGAAAGGTTGGATGTGAAGAAATTTCCAAGGGTGAACCTGTAGCCAAGGAGGCCATGACCTTGCTTCTTATTACACTGAGGAAATAAGAGCTATCTGAAAAGAACTTCCTTGTGTTCCCACTTCCAGATCTGCCAGCTGGCCCACAGTATACCTAGCCACACTCCTGAAAATCAATGAGTTGTCCATGCCACTCTCTAAAGCCATGCCATCACCATGCCCGGTATGCCACCTCCTCTGTCTATTCCTATAATTGTCTCCTCTCTTTCCTTTTACCAAAATTTCTTACCCAATTAAATAATTCCTATCACAGAATGCTATAATATATCCCATCTTAAAAAACAAAAACAAAACTTCCCCACAGTCTTCCTCATATTCCCCACATTCTTCCTCACATTCCCCACATTCTTCATCCATTTCTTCCTTACCCTCACTCTCTGAAATTCCTTCCTGTCAGGCTTTCACTGCTTATCATCCGCTGAGAGCAGTCCTGTCAAGGTCACCACCGACCTCCACCTTGTAAAATCCATTGGTCATTTCTCAAGTCCTCACAAGTGCTTGTCCTCCCACAGGGTTTACCAGAGTTTGGCCCCTCCCTCCCACTTGAAACATTTGTTAAGTGAAAGTAATTTTCTTACCTTGCCGAGCTGCTTCTTCATTCCGCCTTCCTAGATGCTCCTGTTCCAGACCTCTAAATATGAAACTGGCAAAGGGCTCAGTAACCAGACCTCTCCTCTTCCCTACCTACACTCGCTTCCTTGGGGCATTTAGTCCCACAGCTTTAAATACTATTTATATTTCTTTGTCCACCTAGCGTCGAAGCTTTAAATGTCATTTATATATAGTGATAATTTCCAAAATTATATTTCCAGGCCCATCCTCTTCCTTACACCCTACTTACATACAAATTCCTACTCTACGTCTCCACTTGACTCCAAAAGGCATCACGAACTTAACACACCCTAAATCAGACATTTAATATTCCTCCTACCAAACTGCTCCTCTCACAATCTTCCCCCAGTTTCGGTAAATGGAAACTGTTCTTCCACTTACTCAGGGCAAAATCCTGGAATCATCCTTGACTCCTTTCTTTCTCTCACATCCCACATCCAACCCATCAGCAAAATCATTTTGATTGTCTTCAAAATATATCCAGAATTTGACTACTTCTCACCACCTCCACCATCACCTTTATCCAAATTACTATTAATTCTCACCCGGATTATAGTAGTAGCCCCCATACTCTCACCTCTAGTAAGACTCTTAGCAAATCTCGCTGGGAAGGCCATATAAGGACTGAAAAATGACTGATGGGGACTTCCCTGATGGTCCAGTGGTTAAGACTCCTCACTCCCAATGCAGAGGGTTTGATCCCTGGTCAGGGAACTAGATCCCACATGCTGCAACTAAAGATCCAGCATGCCGCAACTAAGACCCAGCGCAGCCAAAAGTAAGTTTTTTTTTTTTTTTTTTAAAGAGAAATGACTGATGGATTTGCCAGTGTGGATTTGCCACTGGTAACGTTGATAAGACTGCTTTCACTGGATTGATCGGTAGGCATAAAAGCCTGACGGAACTGTATTCCACTCTACGGTGGAATCCTACATGCTCCTTGTTGATCTGTAATAACTCACCAAGAAAATTTCCCTTTCAGAGCCCTTGTATTTGCTCTTCCTTCTGCCTGGACCACCTTTCTTCCAGGTAGTCACATCTGGAATACCTGCTTTCTCTCTCTCTCCTGAATTCAGATTTCTATTAAAATGACAGCTTCTGAGAGAAGATTTCTATCAGGCTGTTTAAAATAGCACCATCCACTCTCAGTCCCTTTATTTATCTTTTTTCTCTTCATAGCATTTATCACTATTTTAATATATCTCTTTATTGGACGTCTCCCCACCCCACTACACACACTAGAATGTAAGCTCCGTGAGGGCAGGGGCTTTGTTTTGTTCATCTACTGCATGCCTAGCCGGGCAAATAGTGGGTACTCAATAAATATCTGTTGAATGAATAAATAAGAGACATTCGTCTCAAACGCATAGAGTTACTAACAAGAACGTGCAAGCATACAAAACTTTAAGACCTCCGAATATGCCCCCTTGGACTCCAGGAATGTGGGCTTGCACCCTTAGCGCTTCTCTTTGACGTCCCCCTCTTAGAAGACATACGGTAGCGCCTCCGCCCTCGCTCAAATCTCGGGAAAGGAGGGGCGGAGGGTTTATGTCATCACACTGCGACCGCCTGCCCCGCGACGCGCCGGGTGCTGGCGCAGCCCTTCGCTCTCCCGGCCTCCCCCTCCCTGGTTCCGCGCTCTGGTTCCGCCATGGAATCCAACAAGGATGAAGCCGAGCGCTGTATTAGCATCGCCCTCAAGGCCATCCAGAGCAACCAGCCTGACCGGGCGCTCCGCTTCCTGGAGAAGGCGCAGCGGCTGTACCCGACGCCGCGAGTTCGCGGTGAGTGTGAGATGCCGGAGATACAGAGGGGACATTAGAACTGATGGGGGGAATACGGGAACGGACCGACGGGAGCAGTTGGAGGAGGGGGAGGGGTGGCGAGGCGCGGCTACGCCTGCGCACTGAGACGCGCGGTGGCCGCCGGGAGGTGTAGTCTTTGGCTCCCACGCCTCTCCGGGATGCTGGACACCTGATGACAGGGGCGACAGCGACTTCAGATTTCCAGGTGCTTGCAGAACGCTCTGAGATTTGGAGTTCCCAAGAATGAGAGGCGCTGGCAGACGGGGCGGAAGGAACTTACGTGGAAGAGAAATCGAAACTACTTTTCCCAAGGGGCCTTTCGGTGGCCCAAGGCCAGTTGCCGGCCTGAGAAATATTATAGTTCAGGAAAATAAAGATAACTCCTCTGAAGGAGAGAATGAGTTCTATAGAGGGAAAGAGGACTTCCGACCTTCGGACGGCCTGAAAAGGCATCTCCATATCTTCACTCCCTCGCACGTCTCCGGGCGAGGGCCAGGGACCACCCTCTCCAAACTAGAGCCTGCCTTTTCCACATTCCACACACCACCTTGGAGCGTCTGTCCTGAGACCGGGCTCTTCACTCCCTCCTGGAGACTCTTCTCCCGCTTGCGAGATTCAGAGCGATGGCCTTATCCTCCCCAACCCACCCTCGCCCCCAAGAGTCCATCAATGGCCGGCCATATGGACGGCTGGTCAGCCACAGGCTGCTAAGCGGCCCTAGACTGTTTCCAAACCAGAGAGGGAATAGTGAGGTTGTCTCTACTACTGATCACCTTCCTCTACCCAGGAACCCTTTTTTTCTTTAACCTAAGTCTTCTTTGGAGTTTTTCTTCATACACGCTGGAGGGGAGAAAGAGGTTGTCCATTAAAGATACAGAGTTTGCGCCTGCAATTACCACTTAGTAAAGTGGCATATAGCAGGTACTCAAAAGACCTGGGTTCTCATCCTAACTGCTACCATGTGATCTTTCTGAGCTTGGGTTTCCTCAACTGGAAAATTAGAGGGTTGGCACAGATAATGTGAATAACAATCATACCCATAGGGCTTTTCAGTTTAGAGAGCTCTTTCAGTGCATTTTCTCTCTTGAGCCTGCCCTATCAGGAAGGCAGAGCAAAGATCATTATCTTTGTTCTATAGATGAGGAAATATCTCCGGGTCCAGGGACGTACCAGGATTACACAGCTAGAAATTGGAAAGTTCTGTGACTCTCTACATGTTTAGTAAAGGAATGAAATGAAACTGAACAGCAGCAGTCAGCCTTCTAACTCTTCTTACCTGCGTTATGCAATTGAGAAAGGGTAATAGTGGTGGAAGAGGCAGCCTGGAATCCCTGAATTTTTCTCCCTCCTGATTCTGCGGTTGATCTTTGGCCTGTTTGCCTTAGAGAGAGTTTCAGTCTGTATTTTCCAGGATTCCTGAGGTAACCTGCTCAAGGAACTTTTCTGTGAAATCACACTCTGTAAAAGGGGAGCCCTCTATATGGGGGAGGGGCTTCCAGCTCTCAGCGTTCTGACTCTGATACTTCAAGGGTTCAGAAACAGGCAGCCAAGAAAGCATGGTAACAACATGGCTTGTGGAGCTCTTCTGTCAGCAAGCCCCCTCGTCCAGTTCAGGTGTTTGGATGGATGTCCTTCCTGGGGCACAAGTACTGGAATTTGCTCAGGCAGAAGAGTGACCTGCTGCATATTTGTCATATTCATGTTATTCTAAAAAGAGTATATGGCTCGTGATTCTCTGTGAACTTCACCTTGTGCCATCTGCAGCCCTGCACTGAGCTGACAAGGATGTGGGGGTAATTTGGGCTTGAGATGGGGAAACCCTGGTTAAAAAATATTAGGTAGTTGTCTACACTTGATGTTTAAAGTTTGAACTCATTCCGGATATGCATTTAATGCAAAGACTTCTTTTGTTTCATTTGCAAAGTCTCTGCGCGTTGCTAAGTGGTAATAACAAGATTGGTAAGACATGATTGTTCACCTTAAGGAGTTTCCGATCTAGTGAAGGAGACAGAGTTACAGAAAACGTAGTATTGCAAACCATAAAACAAGAGCTGTGATTAAACAAAAATTAAGCACAGTGTTAGATGCTGAGAACTTAAGGATGGATGTGAAAAATCCAGTTCCTTCCCTCCATGAGTTCAGTCTGCTGAGGTGGAGGGGGTATGGGGGGCGGGGGCGGCGCGGAGGATAAACTATAAGCAGTATCATGACGGGGACGTAAAAATAATTGTAGATCACAGCGAGGGAAGGCTTCAGGGAGGCCGCATTTGAACTGCCCTTTGGAGGAAGGTAGGAGACTTGAGAAGGGCATACGGGGAAAAAGACATGGAGGCTGGAAGTTGTAAGAGGTGTGGGGGAAGGGATTCAGTTTAACAAGATGTGGAGGCTGTGGCAGTAGTAATTTGAGTGTAGAGAGGACTATGGTTGGAAAATAGGATGGAACCAGATGGTGGGAATTCTCTCCTGCCATGCCAGGATATTTTCACTTTATTCTGTAGTTAATGGAAAAACTACTGAAGTTTTTGATAGCAGGAGGAAGATAAGGGTACTTATTCTTTTCTTTTTTTTTTTTTTTTTTTTTTTTTTTTTTTTTTGCGGTACGCGGGCCTCTCACTGCCGTGGCCTCCCCCGTTGCGAAGCACAGGCTCCGGACGCGCAGGCCCAGCGGCCATGGCTCACGGGCCCAGCCGCTCCGCGGCATGTGGGATCCTCCCGGACCAGGGCACGAACCTGTGTCCCCTGCATCGGCAGGCGGACTCTCAACCACTGCGCCACCAGGGAAGCCCAGGGTGCTTATTCTTAAAAAGAGAACAGCATGGGCCTTCCCTGGTGGCGCAGTGGTTAAGAATCTGCCTGCCAATGCAGGGGACACGGGTTCGAGCCCTGCTCCGGGAAGATCCCACATGCCGCGGAGCAACTAAGCCGTGCACCACAACTACTGAGCCTGTGCTCTAGAGCCTGCGAGCCACAACCCTGAGCCTGCATGCCACAACTACTGAAGCCCATGTGCCTAGAGCCCGTGCTCCGCAACAAGAGAAGCCACGACAATGAGACGCCTGCGTATTGCAACAAAGAGGAGCCCCTGCTCACCACAACTAGAAAAGCCCACACATAGCAACAAAGACCCAACACAGCCAAAAATAAAAAACAAACAAATAAATAAATAAATTTATTTTAAAAAAAATAGAGAACAGTATAAAGGGTTAATGAGTGGGAAGAGAGACTCAAGGCGGAAACCTGCTGGGAGACACTTGCCTTGTGTGGGTTAGGAGTTATGAGGGCCTGAGATAAGGCAGCATGGATCAGGATAAAGTCACTGGAGGAAAGGTACTGAGCCTTCTGTGAGAGAAGGATGCTGAGGAGAAACGGGGACTCAGAATTCAAGCCTGTGTGACCAGGAAGAAACCAAGGCTGAAGAACATGGGTGGGAAGAGATGGGCAGAGTGCAAGGTGCCTGTGGGATGTTCCAAAGAAGCTGTCAGCTTGGAGCTCAGGAGAGAGCTCCCGATTCCAGCTGAAAGTCTGCTGTCATTAGCTGGATGGAGCTCATTGGAGTTGTGCCTGGCTGAGGTCACTGTGGGAAAGTGTGAAGCGTGTAACAGAGGCTGCTGCAGGCACAACCATTGCCACATCTGCCCTTAGGCAATAGGCAGAGACAGAGGAAGCAGGAGAGTGAGCTAGAGCAACAGCAGGAAGAGGCAGTCCCAGGAGAGGGCAGTGGCCAGGGAGCCATGGAGCCATGTGTCAAGGAGGCTGTGAGCAGCACTGTCGTTTGCTGCAGAGGCCACGTGGGAAAAGGGCAGGTCGAGAAATGAAAGGGAGAGGAGCAAGCGCATGGGTGGAAGACTGGTCTTGGAGAAGTGGAAGGACAGACGGAGGGCTGGGGTGAGAGGAGGCTCAGAGAAACCTCGAAGGGTCAAGGGACCTCACAGTGAAAGGATGTGAGGGGACTCGAAACTCTGCCGCAGGAGGTGGGATGGGGAGGCACCGAGGGCCGGACAGATGTAGCAGGGCCCTGAGCTGGGAAGTCACAGGGCAGGGGGCCAGTCTGTCCCTTTCTGAGAGTTTCTGTCCAGCCCCTGCAGCCTGGTAACCCTTGGCTTCACTGCAGGCTTAGCAACAATGATGGAAGGCACTGTGTTTTCCAGGGAGCTGATGAGAACATCTGCAGGCCTCAGTTTCCCCAGTGTACAAAGTGAGGGTTAGCCATGGAGGACAGCTCGGCTGCCTCAGATTCAGTGGAAGCACCTGGCACAGAGACTGACACAGTTCAGAATGAGTAGCTGGTAATATTGTGATCTGGGCTGATGAACTGGCCAGCCACGGGAGCAGCCTGGCCAGGGAGGTGAGGGAATCCAAGGTGAAGTGCTGGGGAACTCAGGGCTTCGGGAGGTAAAGTCTCAGAACTCAGCGGGCTTTGGACCTAGTTGTAACAGTGAGATGTCAGGCCGTCCCAGACTCCAGGTCCACGCCAAAGGCTGCCCAAGGTTCTATGCAATGGCTGGCTCTGGGGTCCAGGCTAAGTCAGGAAGGCCAGCGCTCAGGAGAAGGGAGGATTGGTAGCTGAGAGAGTTTGGCATTCAGGGTCCAGGAATGAGGGAGGTACCAGGGCTGGCAAGGTCCAGGGTGGGGCTGTCTATTGAAGGACTGAGCGCACCCCCCATTGTGCGATCAGTCCTTCCATTTACCTTATTTCATGGAATCTTACTTACCCCCTGAACAACTCTGTGAGGGCAGGGACTGTGTCTTCACTGAGGAATTAGATAACTTGACAAGGCCACATGGCTAATTAGCAAAGGCCCCAGACTGTCCTGCCCCACTCCCAGGCTCTTTCCCTAATCCAGCCTCCCTCTCCTCACTTAGCTTGGGCACTGCAGGTACATAGAAACACCTGGAGATGAAGTTACAGTAACAGATGACACAGTGTTTGCTGGGCATTGTGCTCAGTTCTTTGTAAGCATTCACTCATTTACTGATTTACTCTTTCAAGTTTCTTGAGGGAGATAGTTTTACATGGAGAAGCTAAGTTGTCCAAGGTGACTCTGATAGCAAGTGGCAGGCCAGGTTTGAAGCCGGGCAGTCTGACTCTCCAGTCTGGGTTTGAGGAGGGGCCTCCCCCAGTAGCTTTGGCTGTAGAAATGCTCTCACATCTACCTGAGCTGCTATTGCTCCCAGCCCAGCTTTGGTCTCTTCCACCCATTTCCCTTCTTTTTCAATGTCTGCCAGCTTTACTGGGAAGGAGCAGCGTCAGGATTTGAACCCAATCATGTCTGTCTAACTCCATCGCCACATTAAGCTATTCTGTCTCCTACTCTTTTGTTACTTTGCCTGTCAGCCGCTGTGCCATGAGGGATGTAACAGTGAGACAGGATGAGGCGGTCACATTCGGGGCCTAGCAGAGGAGATATCCAGGCCACAAGAGAGACTTAATTGTCGACAACCAGAAATCTTGAATTGCCACCTCAAATAGGAACGTTCTGTGTGACCCAGAGCACATCCATTCCCCTTTGGGCTCTCTTTCTGCAGTGTAGGGAAATTAGAGGGGCTGATTCCATGTAACTGCCTAAAAAGCTTCCAGAATCTTCCCTGAAAGGTACTGGAGAGAGTCCATCCCATCTCCTGGCTAATGCTCCTGTGCATCTACAGCAACTGAATGGCTGGTCATGTTGTCCTTAGGGCATCAGCCTGGACCACTGGGGCTTCCAGAGAAATCGAAATAAACAGCTTCTTTAAAAGCCCTAGGAAACCAGCAAACCAGCTCCTCCCTCAGTGCCATCTTGATCGGCATCGCTTTACCTGTTGGTTTCTTCCTTTGCCATTTCCTTGGTGCCTGGCATAGACCTGGAGCCTGGGATGGCCTGACGTCTCACGGTTACAACTGGGTCCAAAGCCTGCTGGGTGCTGAGACTTCGCCTTCCTAAGACTTGCAGCTCCCCAGCGCCCACACCTTGGGTCCCCTCACCTCCCTGGCCAGCCAGTTCATCAGCCCAGGTCACAGTATTAGCAGCCCCTCATTTCGAACTTCTACTCTATGTCAGTCTTTGTGCCAGGTGCTTATACACATCTCATTTCATCCTTATCTACTGTGAGGAGAGCGAGATTCAGAGCAATTTCACAGATCAGCCAGGGTCAGAGTGTTAGGAAGTGGCTGAGCTGAGATTTGAAACCGGGGTCTTTGTGAATGAACTTCTCTCTTGGAACAGCTGTGCTGGAAGGGGCTCCCCCTGCCAGGCTCGCGTGGTCTGGGATAGCAACGTAGTCAAGAGCGTGGTTCCAGGAGCTGGACCTCCTGGAATTTAAGTGCTGCTCCTCCTCTTGTATAGCCACAGGCACGTTGATCAAACGCAGCTCCTCCCTTACAACAGGGATGGCAGTAATAAGACCCAGCTCTAAAGTCACTGTCAAGATTAAATGGGCGAATACACGCAGAGCACCGTGTCCAGGCCTGCTGACTCATAGTGAGCACTCATCACTCTCTCCTCTCTGAGTGCCTTCTCAGGCTTTGCTACAGGAGCCTCTCCACCCCATCATGCGGGGCAGGCTCACCTGTCAGCCTCTGTATTTGGATTTCGCAGCTGCTGACTCAGTGAGAACACGTGAATTTACTGCAATTCACGGGCGGCGGTGGCTCAGGACACAGTGGTCCACTTGAGCCCCCGTGCTCTGCTCTCAGCGAGCCCTGCTCCAGGCTTTGGGTGAGACCCACAGGCGTCGCAGTAGAGAGTGTCTGACACCCAGCACGGTACCTGGAGCCCCGCAAGCACCTGGCATATTTGAAGGAAGCTGATGACCATCCAGGCTGTGCTGCCATCCTTCCTCTGCACGGAGGGGTCCTGGGTCCCTGCAGTGGTCCAGATGCCTGGTTTCCCAGGGTGCTGTACCCCAGGCGTGACTAGGGGGCTCAGAGCTGGTTTTGTGCCTGTAATAAATGGGCACAATGGACTCCTGCCAGAGATATGGGCCTTTCCTCATTGAGTCGGCAGGCACCAAGGACTTGGGTTTGAATAACTGTGACCCTCTCTGAGGGTGACCGCTAAGGCCCTGTATAGACTATGAACATTGAAGTAGGACATTTGATGTGGCCAGCCATTTGGAAAAGGTAAACAATAGCAAGCAGTGAGCACAGCAGATGTTAGTCCTGAGTCTTACACCAACCCTGGCCCTCTGGGGCAGAATCACTGCCCCCCCCATTCCTCTCCATGGCTAAGGGAGAGGAAGCCTTCTCCAGGAAGCCTTCCAACCAATCCCAGCTGACTCAGATGGTCCAGCTAAGTGGAATCCCCATGACAGAGTACTTTGCCCATCTTCTCACTCAATGGAGGGTGGCTATTAAACACATTACTTTGTTTTTTGTTTTTTGGGTTTTTTTTTTTTTTGCGGTGCACGGGCCTCTCACTGCTGTGGCCTCTCCCGTTGCGGAGCACAGGCTCCAGACGCGCAGGCCCAGCGGCCGTGGCTCACGGGCCCAGCCGCTCCGCGGCACGCGGGATCCTCCCGGACCGGGGCACAAACCCGCGTCCCCTGCATCGGCAGGCGGACTCCCAACCACTACGCCACCAGGGAAGCCCTACTTTGGGATTTTAAAAACCTAAAGCGTTAATGGTTTATTTTTATGCTGAGTTTAAAAATGGTCTATACCCTAAGAACTGTGGATCCTAAGAGAGCAGGCAACTATCCCGTTAGCCCTCCACAGGCCCAAGTCAGGGAAGGAGCGAGCTTCGTTGGGAAAAAGACTGGGTGGGATGCGGGGGTCCCGGGATCTCCCAGGGCCAGGCAGTCCCTCAGCCATTGCACATGGCCTTGCTGGAGGAGGAGCCCTGAATAGTTTCCTTGCTTTTGCACAGCCTTGATCGAGTCCCTTAACCAGAAACCGCAGTCGGCCGGCGACCAACCGCAACCCACAGAGGCAACCCAGGCGACCCATAAGAAAGCAGGTGGGGCCGGCGCCCCCTCGGCCAACGGTGAAGCCGGAGGAGGAGAGAGCACCAAAGGCTACACTGCCGAACAAGTAGCGGCCGTGAAAAGGTAGAGGGCTGGGCGGCAGGCACGGGCCAGAGCCTGGGGTGTTGGGACATTTTCAACTCTAGAGAAGGCTTCCTGCAGCCTGTCATCCACCTCACCTGGGAGGGTCTTAAGGCTGGAGGAGGTTCAAGAAGTTGAGCTCACCAGGCCCTCTCCTTGTTTCCCACGAGGCTCTGGAGTGCCGGCCTCAGGGCTCCGCTGTTCCTCCCGCCAAGACAGCCCACAGCAGAGGCTGGAAATGCTGACGCTGCCGGCTTCCTCTGCCACTGGCCAGCAGGTCCTGGGCCTCTTTACACAGCCCTGTTTGTCAGAGATGAGGCCTGGTCTCCCCTCCAGATACTCCCACAACCCACACTCCTGCCCCCAACAAAGGCCCTTTCAGATCAGAGCCTGTGTGGGGTAGAGTGGAGACAGGAGACGGTTATCCCTCCAAGGCTTGGGCCGACCCTGCACAGAGCAGCTCACTACCAGGCTGAGACGGTCCAGCCAAGGCTTCTCAGGAGTAGCTGCTCCTCCCATTTCTCCTGAGGCCTCCCTACCAGCCAGCCTCGGGAATCCCTCTGCAGTCATTCCCACATGGTCCGGGCTGCTAGTGAAGACACTGGCAAGCTTCAGGCCTGGGGTTCAGTCTCTGTGTGACCCAGCGTGACTATAGTTTGCCATAAAAGCATTTGCCAAATTTACATCTTTCTGACCAGACAGGATTTTGACCAGACAAGCCCATGGGTTATAAGCAATAGAAACTGATTGTGGGCCAAGAGTCAGGGGTTCTCCAGGGAGCCCAGGAATAAGAATTAGTGGAAGAGAAACAGCGTCTCTTCAGGGCCCTGTGATGGGGTGAACAGACACCTGCCGTGTCTGGCCTCTCTTGTTACCCCCTCAGACTCGGATAGCCAGGAGAGTAGAGCTGGTAGAGCCGGGAACACACCTGCCCTTGGGCAGAGGCCCCTGATGGACGGACACCGACAGTCCTCCTGTGGTTGCCTGCAGTGAGGGTGCTGTTAGCAAAGGGAAATGGTTCCTGGCCTGGCAGAAACAGCGACTGCCCCTCTTAAATCCTGAGTGTGTTCTTGCTGTCTCTACTGGGCCTGTCCTGCTGGTCCCCAAGCCTGCTCAGAGCTGAGCACCCACACTGCTCTTTCCTCACCTGCCACACCTCCCCGCCTGGGCCCACGTAGAGGTCGCCCACCAAGCTCCACTCCCTTCTCTAGGGTCAAGCAATGTAAAGATTACTACGAGATCCTGGGGGTGAGCAGAGGGGCCTCAGATGAAGACCTGAAGAAGGCCTACCGCAGACTGGCCCTCAAGTTCCACCCTGACAAGAACCGCGCGCCTGGCGCCACTGAAGCTTTCAAAGGTGAGCTGGCCCTGGTTCCCTAGTGTTTGGGTGTTCTGATCGCCTGTCCTTGGGAGGGAGGGAGGGAGAAGGGGCTTTTCCAGGAAATGGCCTTGGGAAGTGGCTCAAGGCCTCCCAGCTCAGGAGCTGCTTCCTGGGAAGAAGGTCGTAGTAGCCGCCTCCAGCCACATGGTCTGTCAGAGCACAGATGGCACCACTCCTCCCTCTCGTTGCCCCTCACTCCCCGGGGGTTACAGGCTGGGAACTGAGGCAGGAGAGGCCCGGTGGCTTCTCCAAGGTCACATGGTGATTGAGGGGCAGAAGCAGGCCTCCTGACTCACCCGTGTTCACGTCCTCACCCTGGGATCTTGGTAATAGTTCCCCTGTGCTGAGAAACTGGGTGGCCCTGAGTCAGAGCTTGGTGGCCTCCTCAGCACCAGCAGCCGTGGCCAACCCACCCCGGCCTGGCCTCTTGACACACACACCCCCTCCCTCTCACACCACACACAGCCTAGGGCCTGCCCTGGGGGGACGTGAAAGTCTCTCTGGCCTCAGGGCCTGTTGGTTCTGGGGTGGGTGCTTCAGTTCTGGCTGAAATGATAGGCTGCCTTTTAATCATTTATACTTTCACTGAACAAATCAGGCACATGTGCCGGCTCTGTGCCAGCACTGAGTTGCTGGGCGCTGCAGTTCCACAAATATTTCTTCTCTCACACCCACCTTGTCCTCAGTGGGACCTTCAGGACCTTAGGCTCACTCCCTCTGGGCGATGGCGTGGTGACTAGCCCTGTCTGTCCCAAGCAGGGTGCTGTGCAGTACGGGGGCTGGGACCACAGCCAGGTGGGGAGTCTGCAGCAGAGCAGACCCCAAGACCCAGTGTGCCGTCTCACAGCACTGCCCCAGGTGCTCCATTGCAGGCTGCTTGGGGTTGATCCCCAGTGAAGCAGTCTGCAGGCATCTTCCCCTGCTGCTGGTCCGCCAGCCCCAGGGGAAGAAGGAGGATGGGACTGGGGAGGCAGGGTAGCTGTGGTTAATGTTTCTCCAGCCCTGACCTCTGCCTGCAGCCCTGCCCAACAGGCACTGAGAGACCGCACCTGGCCTCGGGGCTGTCACAGTGGGAGGAGGAGGAACATTCTCCTTATTCTCAGGGGTTGCAGGTTGTGAAGAGATGCAGCTTTGACCTCCTCCTTTGAAAGAGTGGGCCACTGGCGAAGGAGCAAGAGACGAAGGAGGGCTCGGAGCTGGGGCCTTTGGGGCACAGGCCTCCCACCTGGGGGGCTCTAATGGGGAGGCCCCAGGGCTGGGCCAAGGAAGAGCAGCTGGGACCTGGACCCCAGGGAAGACAGGGCTCGCCATGCTGCACAGCCAGCAGTGGTGAGCCTGGGGACGTGGCCCCTCCTGGGAGTTCCTGCTGCTCTCCAGTTGATAGCAGCACACCACATGTTTGTGCAGCCCTCACGTCGTGCTTTGACTTCGAGATTACATACCCTCCAGAAAGGGGTGCCCCATCCCACTGGACACCTCAAGAGAGAGTGATGAGGTGGGGGCGTTTTGGTGGTTTTCATAAAGTCAGAGAGCCGACTTGAAGCAAGACACACCTGGGTTTGATTCCTGGCTCTGCAGCATCAGACCTGTGTGAGCTGACACTTCACCTCTCTGAGCCTCAGTTTTCTCATTGGTAAAATGGAGATGGGCTGTTAGGAGTAAGAAAGATAATGCCCATAAAGGGCCTGGCGCGTAGAAAAAATCGGACCATCGTCACGAGGTGGAGAGCAAGGAGCCTGAGCGTTAATCCTTCACCCGGCCCAGGCTGCCCGCATTCACGTAGAGGTATTGCATGTCCCCCACCCGCCCCCTCTTGCTCAACAGCCAGACTTCCCGCTGGCCCCTAGGACTCCTGCTTCCTAGAGCAGCACTTGAGTACCTGAAGGAAGTGAGCGCTTGGCCGCCATGGGTGCCTCCAGCCACACCCGCAGCATCCTCGGGCCTGACCTCTCTACCTCCTTTCTAGCCATTGGCACAGCATACGCAGTACTTAGCAACCCAGAGAAAAGGAAGCAGTATGACCAGTTCGGCGATGACAAGAGCCAGGCAGCCCGGCACGGCCATGGGCACAGGGACTTCCACCGCGGCTTTGAAGCTGACATCTCCCCTGAAGACCTCTTCAACATGTTCTTTGGAGGTGGCTTCCCATCTAGTAAGTCCCGCTGCTGTCCGCACAGCCAGGCCTCCCTGGTGGTGATGGTGGGAGACTGGATGCCAGCCTCTCCCGTTCTCAGCAGCCCCACTCCTGACTCAGTCCCTCTGACCCCCCAGGTAACGTCCATGTCTATAGCAACGGCCGCATGCGCTACACGTACCATCAAAGGCAGGACCGCAGGGAGAACCAGGGTGATGTGAGTGAGGAGAGCACTGGGGAGGGGACGGGGAGGGTGTCTGGTGCCACCCGAGGGGATGGGGCCTGGGCTGGGGAGTGATACCCCTCGCTGACATTCTGCGGCAGCAGTGCCCCCAGAACTTCAGCCGGGAAGCCATCTTGGCCCCCCTGTGCAATCCCGCTGAGGGACACCAGAGGGAGCCATACTGCCCAGCACCCACAGCCAGAGTGGGGGTTTCATGGCCTCTGCTGGGGAATATAATGCAGAAATTTCTCTACCTGCAGGCAGGTTCCAGTGTGAATGGCCTTTGTGAGGTCGATTTGTTCTTTTGGGTTTTTTTCCTTTTTTTTAAGATTTAATTTTATTCATTTTTGGCTGCGTTGGGTCTTTGTTGCTGTGTGCGGGCTTTCTCTGGTTGCCGCGAGCAGGGGCTACTCTTTGTTGCGGTGTGCGGACTTCTTGTTGCAGTGGCTTCTCTTGTGGAGCACGGGCTCTAGGCGCGTGGGCTTCAGTAGCTGTGGCGCACGGGCTCTAGAGCGCAGGCTCAGTAGCTGTAGCGCACGGGCTTAGCTGCTCCGTAGCATGTGGGTCTTCCGGGACCAGGGTGTGAACCCGTGTTCCCTGCATTGGCAGCGGATTCTTAACCACTGCACCACCAGGGAAGCCTCGGTCAATTTGGTAAGTCCTAAGTGACATTTTCCAAGCAACGGAAAGTTAAACTTAATGATAGAATTGTAAAGCATGACAACATAGGGCTGGCTCTTCTTGCTTCCTTTCAGCACTCTTTAAAAATGTATACAGGGACTTCCCTGGTGGCATAGTGGTTAAGAATCCGCCTGCCAGTGCAGGGGACACGGGTTCGATCTCTGGTCCAGGAAGATCCCACATGCCACGGAGCAACTAAGCCCGTGCGCCACAACTGCTGAGCCTGTGCTCTAGAGCCCGCGAGCCACAACTACTGAGCCCGTGTGCCACAACTACTGAAGCCCACACACCTAGAGCCTGTGCTCCGCAACAAGAGAAGCCACCGCAATGAGAAGCCTACACACCGCAACAAAGAGTAGCCCCTGCTCGCCACAACTAGAAAAAGCTCGTGCCCAGCAACGAAGACCCAATGCAGCTAATAAATAAATAAATGAATGAATGAATAAAATTTATTAGAAAAAATTTATACAAAAGGTATAACAAGACAGTGTATCAAACATATTTTGAATGCCACAGATTATAAAACCAGCTGGCTGACTAAAATTAAAGCAGTTAGCTAAGATTAAAATAATGCGGACAGTTGCAGAATATTTAAAATTATGCCAGGCAGAGGGGTTGGTTCTCTTTTGCTCTGATAATATGGCCTTCTGTTTTTAATCCATGTCTTAAACTTTTATTTTGTGTGTATTTAACATACAGAAGAGTTTTTAAAATCACAGATTATCACACAGTGAACACATTTTTTAATTTATAATTTCTTAACTGGCAGTTTTAAAATTGGTAATATAGTCATATGGTTCAGAATTCAGAAGGGTGTATACAGGGAAGGTCTCCCTCCAGCCCTGCCTCCCAAGTGTCTGGAGGCAGACACTTTTGCTCGCTTTTTTTTTGGTATTCTCTCACAAGTAAATACGTATACCTACCTCCCACCCCAGCATTTAACCCCAACTGCTGCTTTGTTTTTATCTGGGGAAACAGGCAGGTAGAGGAGTTTCTGTATTTTGGGGACCCGTGGGAGGGAAAGGGAGAGAGTGGCGTCATGGCCTATCTGCATGGCAGCTGGCTGCCACCACCCGGACTCCATTGTGCTGGGGGAGCTGGTGGCGTTTGCCGCCAGCGTTGCCCCCCACCCAGGTCCGGCTTGGGTGACCGTTGGCTCTTCCCTCCAGGGTGGGCTGGGGGTGTTTGTCCAGCTGATGCCCATCCTCATCCTGATCCTCGTGTCAGCTCTCAGCCAGCTCATGGTTTCCAGTCCACCCTACAGTCTCAGCCTGAGACCGTGAGTACCTGCAGCTGGGGTGAGGCCGGGATGGTGGGTAGACAGGGGCCTTTGAGTCTCAGCCCCCATCAGGGCCCTTCCTTCCCATCCTCGTCCTGCAGGTTCTTGATCAAAATGCAGAAAGCTGCTTAGAATCCAGACTTCCCCTGTTAAGCTGAGGTTCTTGATCTTTTAAGGGTCATAGTCCCCTAAGAAAATGCAATGAAACCTGCAGATCTTTTCCCTAGAACATTGCACATACACCTGGTCTGCATATGATTTCACAGGCTGCATGACATTCTCCCCATCTTATCTGCTGGCCTTAAAATAAGAACCGCTTCTCTTCCATTCTGGTTGGGGGCCCTGGGGCCATGGGAAGAACAGGGGCTCTAGAGTAAGAGCAAGGGTGGCTTTGAATCCCAGCTCCTCTACTAACTAAGCAGCTGTGTGATCCTGGAGTAGTTACATAACTTCTCTGGTCTCCTCATTTATAAAATGGGGATAATAATAACATCTACCTGCTTATGAAAAATAAATGAGTAATACACATAAAATGCCAGGCTCATTAGAAATGCTTGACAACATTTGTTGAATGACTGTATGGTCTCAACCACCAATAGTGAACTTGGGCAAGTTACTTGCCCTTTCAAAGTGTCAGCTCCCCTCATTGATTTCCAGCACCTGGCCCAGGCTCTGATCCAGAGCTGGTGCTCAGCTTCTATTGCTGGAAGCCCTCTGCTTCCACCTAGTGGCCCGGCTCTGCCTGGGAGCCTGGCAGGATCCCTCTCAGCCAGCAGGGAGCAGAGTCAGTCCACTGGACCCACACCAGCCGGCACAGGCGCTCTGTGGCCTGATGCCAGCCTTTTTCTCTGCAGCCAAGAGCTGAGAGGCAAGAACGGGCCGACAGGGGCTGTCCTCATCAGAGCACTAACTCCTGTCTGCCTGTTGAGGCTCTTCCCTGAGCCTGCAGAGCCTGCAGTTGGAGCTGGAAGATAGAATCCAAGAGCTGGAAGGATACAACTCCTTGGAATCCTTCCTGTCATTTTGTTCCTAAGACTCTTCACTCTATACTGGGAGCTCCTGGGTACACAGGCAGGCCCTTAGCAATGATTGGCTTAGGGGGTGAATGAGGGAATGGAGGCACAGGGAGCTCAGGTCACACAGCTCGTTAGAGGTGGAGCCTGTGCTCGCTCCGGGTTCCCTCTTTCCCTGACCAGGCCCTCCCAGAGAGGGGCTTCTCCGCAGAAGCCCCAGCAGCAGTGTGGTAAGCAGAGGGCCTGAGGAAGGCCTTGCCGTAGTCTGTGCCACTCATACGGGAGGGACCCCCTGCCTTTTCTCCGCACCCTCATTTGCGTAGCATGGAGTTCCTGCTCTAGTTTGGGAAGGAAGCAGCTGCTCCTGTGGCCTGTGTGGCGCCTCCTGTTGGGAGCCCCAGTCATCCCTAGAGCTGCCCTGGGCCTGGGGACCCAAGCCCACTTTGTGCCTGGTCTGTTTCTGGCCAGGTCGGTGGGCCACGTCCACAGGCGAGTCACTGACCACCTGAACGTCGTTTACTACGTGGCAGACACGTTCTCTGAGGAGTACACAGGCTCCAGCCTCAAAATGGTTGAACGGAATGTGGAAGACGATTATATTGCCAATCTCCGAAACAACTGTTGGAAGGAGAAGCAGCAAAGTGAGTGTGTGTGTGTCTGTGTGTGTCTGTGTGAGTGTGTTTGGGGACACAAAGCTTGAGAGCAGGGAAGGAAAAAGCCCTACTCCCCCAGTGATCTGTGGGCACTGCCCTGCGCCAGCCATGTCCTAGCCAAGAACCAGCCTCCACCCCTGTGTTTCCCTGGGGCTGGGAGCCAGGAGCCACCTGGAGATGTCCTCCAGCTTCCCGTAAATCACTGCAATCAGCCTGTTGTTTGGCTGCCGCAGGTAAGTATGTAGAGAGAGACTGGAACATTTCTCCTCTCCACCCACTGATTGGGCATCGGGATCTATCCGTGGGACCCTGGGGCCGTCTCACCAGAATAACAGGTTCTCTCTTTGGCCGGCCTCACCTACACTCTGTAGAAAGGGGCCTCTATTCTGCTCCCAAGGTGGGACCGTATTTCCTTCTCCAGGGTCTACCCTAAGGGAAGCCAGCTCTGCCCCAGCTCCTGGGCCAGTAACTACCTTTCCTCTCCCGAACAGGCCAAGCAGGCATCGTAGCAGCCTTAGAGGTTGCCCTAACCCTGCCCCATTGCTTTGCAGAGGAAGGCTTGCTGTACCGGGCCCGCTACTTTGGCGACGCAGATATGTACCACAAAGCACAGAAGATGGGCACCCCGAGCTGTAACCGACTGTCAGAGGTGCAGGCCTCCCTGCATGGATAGTCCTGGGCCAGCCTGCCACCGAGGTCCAAGTATGAGCCAGGGCCTCCTCTGCCCTGCAACTCCTGGCAGCTCTGGTCTTGGTCATGAGGCAGAGGAGGGTGGGAGGAGGGAGGGAGGGAGCCTGTGATCGTGGCACAGTTTCCCTGTCCCCAGCCTGGCCTCCAGCCTGCAGAGTTGGGACAGCTCTGGGGTGTGCTGGGAAACTGAAGTCTTTAGTGCCCTTCAGTGCTCCTCCACAGCACCCTACCCCACTTGCTGGCTCTGGAGCTGTGGGGTGCCCAAGGCTGCTGCTGAGGGCCACTCATGCCTCTTTGGTCTACTTCAGCCATCCAGTCCCCTTGGCCCTTTCCCAAGTACAGCAGACTATTATCTGTGCCCTGGGATTTAGGCTGCCAAGTATTACTGGGCCCCCAAAAGCCCCCCCACACTCCCCAGCTGACACCAGGATGAACCACGTGGGAACGGGTGGGCCGAGAGCCCTTCCTCTTCCCCTGTCCTTCCAGGCAGGAGGAAATGGAACAAGATGGTTGGGCAGCCAGACAGCGCCCGGAGGCGGGGAGCCGACAGGCTGGGAGCAGGAGGGGCGCATGCCCCCAGACTGGTCCTTGTCTGGTGGGTCAGAGGCACTCTCAACACCACTGCACCTGGAAGCCGCAGGCATCCGGCCCTCCCAGGCCTCTCACCTGTGGTCAGAAGAAGGGAACAGAAGGTCATGAGTTCAGGGTCGAAGGAACAGAGAACCCTTAGCACAGAAGGAGTGGGGGAAGAAAGGTGCTGGTAGCAGGCTCCCCTCCTCCTTTACCCCTGTGTGTGGATAGCAGGCTCTGTTCCCAGCATTTGCCAGAGGGGACAGCTTGGACCAAGCCCAGAGGAGTGTGGGCAGAGCCGCTAATGGTTCTTTTCTGTGTTGGTCCGCTGCCCACCCCCCTCCTCTGCCTGTGTCCCCTCAGCAGGGATCCAGCTACAGACTCTGCTTTGAGGCCGTTTGCTGGTGCCTCTGGGAGAGAGAAACAGACTGCAGGAGGGCGACGGGGCAGGGGCTGAGGTGGGCAGCGCCGGACAGGGCTGAGGAGTTGGCTTGTTAGTGTGGGCTGAACTGGAGGCTCTGGGGCACGTAACTGCCAAGCTAACTGTTCCCACTCTCCTCCCCAGACTATGAAATCCCTGGAGAATTTGTGGTGACATGCACTGAGCCAAGGTGACGAACTGTATATTTAAGGAAAGACAAAAAAAGAAAAAAAATGGAATTGGAGGCCGGACGCTGCACAACTGCCCTCTCTCTCACCCAGTAAATGCAGAAAGCTGTTAGGACAGACAGGAAAACCTGCCATGGGGCTGCTTCCCTTCCTCCCAGGGCTGGCAGAAGCCCAGGCTCCACATCGGCTCTCTCCTAGGATACAGAAACCATGACAACGAAAGTAGAATGTAAAACTTGCAGCAAATGTCTGTAGGAAGGGCTGGGGGAGGGGGCACCCAACTGCCTTTCTTCCCCCCTCCCAGGAGCTACCACCAGTCTCCTCCGTGGAGGTAATCAGAGGTGTTGGCCAAGGACAGAGAGGAGGAGGAAAGAGAAGTCTCTGTAGAATGTAATTTATAGATGCGTGTATATGTATCTATTTATATGTAAATAACATATAAAGATATAGAGATATATAGAGATATAGTCTACTTTTTAAACTATGCAGGGATTTGGTTAAGTTGTTGAGTTGATTTCTTCCCTGTTGTAGAAAACAAGGCCTGTTTGGGGAAGGCAGCCTGGTCCTTCAAAGGCTAGACATTAGCCATAGCTGACAGCATGTGGAAAGTTGGGCCACAGCTTTTAACGTTCCCCTCAACCCCAACCTGTTTCTGATGGCAGCGGTAATCATGATAGCATAAATCTGCAGAGAACTTGGAAGGTTGCCAGCGGTACGGTTAAACTGGAGGGGCGCAGGCTGCGGGGGAAGAAAGGACTCCTGGGGCCAGGCGCCAGGTCAGTATTGAGTCATGGTAGAGGCCCCAGATGGCCTGTGGGGATGAGACCACCCACCGCAAGGTTGGCCAGATCAGGTGGGCACTTGGTCCTGGTGCCCAGGAGCCCCCTGCCCCCGCTGCCACTGAGAGCAGCAGTGTTGGAGAGGGGAGCCAGGTTCTGCCTGACCGCCTCCCCCCTTAGTCCCTATGTGAGTTTTGCCTTATAGGTGCCCCAGGGCACAGCCCCATTGTTGCTACTGGTTTTTCCTAAGCCATGTACCAAGGACTCCAGAAGGCTTTTCCTCCCAGAGTCAACCACGTGGGGCCCAGGACGCTGGGGCAGAAGCCGACTCCTGAAGAAAGTCCGTAACCATGGGCGCCTCTGTCTCTACCCTCCATGGACATGATGCCACCCGGCCTTCTCTTGCATGTTGGATAAAGGATGCACCTGAAGCAGAAGGGTTTTCTTATGGTCACCCTCAAATGAGGATTTTTCTCAAAACAGCAGTTGCTGCCAGGGGAAGGGAGGGAGGTTTTATTTGTTCCCACAGTTTATACTGGGCCTTTTGGAATTATCGTTTTTCCCAAATTTTCCTCTGGTGGTGGGTGTGTCATTGAGCCTGTCATCCTCCAAAGCCTTACTACCCCAAGCTGCCAGCCAGGAGGGAATCACCACCCTCCCAGAGCTTCTCTTGGCTCTTTTTATAGAAGTCTCCCAACAAATAGGATTCTTGCTGGGAAAGGGAGCTTGGTTAAGGAGAAATGTCCAATACTGTTTTTAAACAAGGTCCTGCCCTGTGATGAAGCGCCACCACCCACCACCCACCCCCGCCCAAAGAGATGCTCAGAACTGGATGTGGGTGAGAGCGCCCTGCCCGTGGTGGCCCTGGTGCTCGGCTCCCACCACCCCAACCCTCTGGTCTCAGTAGATGTCCCTAGACGGCTGAGCCATGTGCAATAAGAACATAGATCCTAATGGATCCACTGAGAAGCTGTATTTCTTGAAATAGAATTCTGAAATTGTATATCTATAAATATATGTTTATTATGTGATTGGTTGGCCTTGGTGGGTCTGTGTAGAGCAAGGGGGTTGAGCTGCGTGGGGAGCAGGGCGCAAGCACCTGTTGCTGCTGACACTGTCCAGCCCATACCACCGGGAGTTTTGGTGGCAAGCCTGAATGTCCCCTCGCCCCAGCTGACAGCCACTTCAGTCACAAGTGTTGTTCCAGGGCTGACTCCATCGCCGCAAAGGGTAAGAGAGGCTCAATTAGGCCAGGACCCTGGGGTCCCTGACACCAGTCCAGGGTGAGCAGCCCGGGCCACGATCACAGCCCCTGCCTCCCCTTGGTCCTGCTCCCTCCCTTCCATCCTTCTGATGCCATCAGGCCTGCTATGAGCCCAGCAGATTTCCCTTCTCCCCAGCCCGGAGCTCGAGCCCACCCTGGCCCAGAGCAAGGGAAAAGTTCTCCGAGTTTCTTTCCGTCTCTGGCTGCACAGCCTTCCCAGCCACCCTCCTCCCCCAGAGGGCTGGAGAAGTTCGAATTGTGGCAGCCCGAGTAGGGCTTTACGTGAATGGAGCAGCAGATCTGCCCGGGCCTCCCAGAGACAGGGCCCAGCATCCCTGACTGGTGGCCCCAGGCCCCTCCTGTTGCCGCTCCAGCCAAAGACAGGCAGGCTGCCCGGTGGTGCCACTGCAGCCCGGGAGCTCATTGGCTGCCCCCACCCGGGTCACCGCGGCCTGCCCAGCCCGGTCTGCGAGCTGCCACTTGTTGGCTGCAGTTGGCAGGGGCGTTGCCAGCCGCCCCCATTAACCCACCCTAACCCCCTGCCCTCGGCTGTGTGGCTCCGTGAGCCGAAAGGGGTGGGACAGACGCCGTCGACTGTTTGCTGCAAAAAAGAGCCTTTGACAAGCCTCCCCACCGTCAGGTGGCAAAACAAGCGCCTAGTCCATCCAGGCTCCTGGGATCAGCCAGTTTATCTCCTTGTCCCAGGCTGCCCCCAGGTCTCGAGAAGGGAACTGCTCCAAGGGGCAAGGAACACACACCCCAGCCCGACTGTAACCTCATCCCTGCCCCGAGTTCCCCGGGCAGGGTCACCTGGTTGTTGAGGGGAGGTGCACAGACAGATTCGGGTAAATAGACTGTTGACACAGTGTCAGCTCTGGAGCAGCTCAGAATCCTTACCAAAGGTCACACCATGTGATTTGAGCAAGTCTGCCCATTTCCCAGAGCAGGAAACTGAGGCCTGGGGTAGGGAAGGTAATGCCCAAGGGTCTCCATGAAGCTGTGCATATCTTTGGGGTCTATGTGGCAGAGGAATCATTCTGAAAACACTTGCTGTCCTCGAGGGGATCAAACCCACTCGTGCCAAGTAGAGTGGCAGGAGTCCTGAGTTCAGAAGGGTAGGAAAGGGGGGAAAGACCACACTAAGGAAGTGGACTTAATCTGAGGGGCTGGAGCTGGGGCCGGGCTGCCCTTATGAGCCATGCACTCTCTCTCCCGGCAATGACAAAGGCGTCCACTCTGCTATGCAGGGCAGCTTCCCTGAGCTGGAATCACACCCCAGAGGCAGTGCGGTGGATCAGTTGGGTGTCAGTGTGGACCCCACAGCCCAGCTGCCTCCTGGGCTGATCCACGTACTGGCTGGGTGGCTTTGGGTGTGTCACTTAAGCTCCCTCTGTCTCAGTGGCCTCATCTTCAAAATGCAGGTAATAAAACCACCTACTTCATTGGGTTATTTTGAGGAGTAAAAGTTATCACATATACACACTTTAAAAAAAAGCAGTCCAGTACATAGGAAGCTCTATTTAAGTGTTGTTATTCATTCTCAGTCAAAGATTAACTGAGCACTAACTGGGTGTCAAATCCCAATCCAGACACCGAAACCACAAAGGCGGCTGAGATTCGGGCTGCCCTGGAGGAACTACCGGCTGGGTAGGTGAACCAGCGTTCAGCAGACCCCAGTGGGCAGAGGACTGTGACGGCAAGAAACCTGGGAGCGTGGAGGTGCGAGCGGCTCTGGCTGGGGACTCTCGGTAAAGAAACTGGCATCTGTGAAGGAGGTGAATGTGTGGGCAGAGCCTCCGGTGGGGTGAGTCCTCTGGCTAGAGGGGACAGTGTGGGCAAAGTCCTGAAGCTGGGTAAGTACAGGAGGGACCGCATTCAGGGAACAATGCCTATGCCAGGTCCTCAATCTATAATTGTCATCTCGCCAGTTACACCCAGTGGCCTTGGGCAGAGAAACAACTTCACTGGGAATGAATGAACAAGAGACCCTGAGCCTCCCAAATCCTGGCTGTCCCCTGTCCACTCTGTTCAGCATTCAGCAAGCGTGTCTGAGCCTTTCTTGGTGCTGGGCCCTGCCCTCGGAGACAGTCCTGTAAGGCCAGCCACGCGGGAGGCAGGCAGGGGAGTGGGGACAGAGGTTGGCAAAGCTGGAGGGCTAGGCCGTGGCATTCACACTGTCACCCCTGTCCCCCTGACCCTCATGGAGGGATGTTTCACCAGGAACAGAGCCCAGGCTTCCTGTTACTTCCAATAGCCCCACAGCTGTTTGGGCAGGAAATAAAGGTCCAGGGCCCAGACAGGACAAGGGGTGCGAGGGGCATCTCTAGGACCCCCATGGCCAAACAGCCCTCCCAGAGTCCAGGAGTTGGGGCTTTGCTTGGGAGAAGAGTGGGGAGTCTGACTGCCACACCTTGTTTACCCTATTCTCCCCTTTCCCTTCATTAATTTAGTCTAAACAAAGTCCCAGGGAGGGCCTGGCTGCCTTCTGTAGCTCTGATTCGGGCTGGAGTTTTCCTTGGAGAGGACGGAGTACACTTCTCCAGTGGAGCTGGTACTCATAAGGCCAAGAGGTCAGGCTTAGGGCCTTCCGGGACTCTGGTCAGCACTCCCACTACCTTAGCTGGATGGATTGTTGCCATTTTTCTGATGGACACAGTGAAGGGACCCAAGAGACAGGCACCCAAACAGTGCAGGAGGATGCTGACGATCTCTTTACAGTTGAGGGAAGTGGAGGCTGGAAGGATGGAGTGAGGTCCTTTTCCTGTCTCCAGGTGACCTGCAGGCCCTCATACTCTGACCTCGCTGCCCGACGCAGCTCCTTCTGCCCAGAGCCTCCCTGTGGCTCCGCCACTGTCCTCCGGGAGGCCTGCCTGTGTTCCCACAGCCTGGGCCTGCCCTGCCCTCTCACTGAAGGTGCTCATGCAGTTCTTGGAAGAAGGCTTCACAGCCTGAAGAGGCAAGGGCCTGTCTGGGGCCTGTCCACTTGTTCAGTGCTGCAGCCCTGGGGCCTGGACACAGTGGGGCCTCCAAGAACACTGCTGAGGAAGAAAGGGGCACCCCCCAGCACTGAGACACCTTTCTGATGGCCACTCGTGGCTGTCCTTCTGCAGCTTTCTCCACCTCGCATACCCTGCCCAGCGTCACCCTGTAGGTAGCTTTGTAGCCATAAACCCACATGCAGGACCAGGGACACTTCTGCCAAACTTGACAGGGCTCCAGTGAGGACCAGCATCCAGCTGGACGGATAGCATATGTGAACCAGGCTCCTGTGAGATAAGCACTGAGTGAGGCCTCTCCCTTTTCCCCACCTCACGGGGGAAGCAGAGTCCTGCTGAAAATGCCCACCACTTCTCCTCTCCCTGAGGGGAGATGGCTGTACCAGGGGGTAGTATGAGAATCATAAACAGTGCTTATCCTCGAGGGGACCCCTGACCGCTGTCCAAAATGTTCCCCACCCTGAATGGGTGGAAGAGGATGTGTTCTCCAGTGCTCAGGCCGGTGCCAGTTGGCACCACCCACGCCTGGACACAGACCAGTTCTGTCCCTGGGCTGCCCCAGTGCTGCCCTGGCCACAGGCCTCAGGGTCACCGCTGGCAGGCTTTGCTACCTGCTGGTCACCCACCAACCCAGGGCCCCGGGTGCTGAGGATGGCATCCTGGGCCCCGTGTGTCAGCCTCCCACAGTGCCACACGGGTAGCAACTGTTTCCATGGCATTCAGGCTGTGAGCCCCAGGCTCACACAGCATGGGGGGGGGGTTCTTGGGGCCATTTCTCTTGGGACTGCAAGGGGCCTCAGTCTCTCCTTCTGGTCCCTTCTCAGCACTGAAGCACTGGGCACAGAGTCCAGAGATCAGGTTTCAAGCCTCAGCTGTAAAGGACATTTGTATCGTATTTCATTTGTATCGTTTAAAAATTTTTGTTACAATTAGCATCATTGCACAGACCTCACCTGTTGAGTCCTTAATGTCAGCCTCTGTGACCTGTGGAGCCTATGGGCTGTTAGCCTGACTGGGGTGGGCTTTGTACAAACAGGGCCTCACCCCGGGGCCCCAGGACTTGAGCCTGGGGTTCACGCAGCGGGGCGGGATTCAGGCCGTGGGATGGAGTTGTGTGACCCACATCTGTTTGTATTATTAGCTCAGGAGCTGGCAGGCCGAGGCGGCGGTAACACAATTCGAGGAACTGTTGACTCCGCTCTGGCCCCTCCCTGTGCCTGCTGTCGTGAGAGCCAGGGAAGACAGCGTGAGGACTGCACGTCCCCTCCAGGGCACTGCTGATGTCAGCGTTGGCGGGGGCCTCCCCAGGGGCCTTGGGTGGCCCCGGGTCAGCTGCCTGGCCTCTGGCATCCTCCTGTACCCCCGTTCGTGCAGTCCCAGCTTCTACGGCCCTGGCGTCCCCTCCTCCTCCTGCCCTCCCTCCCCTCCCTGCCCTCTCTGACTTCGGCAGGGAAGGTGTTGGGGTGGAGTGGGGGTAACCCTGCCTGTTCAGTAAGCTGGGAGGAATGACTGCCCCAGACCCCCAGGATGACGATGAAAGTTTTCCCTCTTTCCTGCCTTCCTCATACATTCCTACCTCCTCTTTCTGTCATTGGTGCCTGCAGGTGCCAGCATCCCGGGGATGAGCTAGGGAAAGCCTGGGCCTTGGCCAGGTGCCCCAGACTGTGGCTCCAGGAAAGGACCTGGCTTCCTGGCTAGGTGCCCAGCTCTGCACCCCAGGTAGGGGGATCTTGAGACAATCTCCCAAGATCCGTGTCCCATGGGATTCTCAGGCCTCTCCTGCAGGCTGTCAGGGCCCACATGAGATGAGGTCATGGAAGTCCTTCACAAGCCCAGAAGTGCCCCACAAGGTTAGCTGTGGCATAGGTTTTGGTCCTGTAACTTCCCTGAGACAGGACCAGGGGCCTGTGGGCTCACTGAACTCTGTAACAAAGGCTGAGACAGACCTCAATGTCAGCAGGAACCAGGAGTTAGAGAATTTAGTAGACCGTGCCGAGTGCTGGGCTTGGGGTCTAATTCTGGGCTACCTAGAGAGGGAAACAAGGACACCTTTGCCATCGAGGCACAAATAATAAGAGTGTTAGAAACAGCAGGCACCCCAAAGGAGGGTCTCATACTGTGTCCCCCTGAGCCCTTGGGCCCCCGGGGGTGCGAGGGTGAAGGTGAGAGGGGGCCAGCAGCCCTGCCCGAGTTTCAGTCACCCACTAAACAACAAAGGTTTAGTGCAGTTGGACCTTTGATTGGAGAAGAGGTTCTACTACAAAAATAAATATGGAAAAACCAGAGACCTCATCTAACCCCACAATTTCACCGATGAGGAAACTGAGGCCCAGAAAAGAGAAGTGGTTTGCCTCAGGCTGCCCAGCTCAGTTGTGTCAGAGCTGCTGCTTAGGCCACTCACTTCTGGTCTGTGGAAAAGAGCCAACACCCCAAGGATGACGAGGACAATGGCAAAGCGGGGTCCCCCCATCAAGGTCTGGGCCTCAGCCACAGCTCCTTTAATATGACCCCTGAGGCGAGGCCTCAGGGCCAGGAGCCGTGTTGACCAGATGCTGATCTGGGCTGGAGAGGAGAGCAAAGGCCCACTTCTCCGACCAGCTGAGAGCTCTGTGGGCTGTCAGCCCCAGCAAGGCCTCTCCAACTAACCAACTACCCAAGCCCCAGCTTTCCAGCCTGCCACCCACTGCCCCAGGCATTCTCTCAGAGTCCTTACTGCAAGTAGCTGGGGCAGGCAGACAGGTGCCCCCTCCCCCATTTTACAGTTGACTGAGGCACCCGGCGTTAAGTGGCCCCGGAACCGAGCCTCCCCAGTGCCAACCCTGTGCTCTCGTCATTACTTCCTGCTCTTCCCAGTGTTTTTCCCCAGCACCCCTCCTCCCCCAGCACCGGCTCTGCTCACCCTTGCACTCAGCCCTGTGCTGACTGGCCCAACCTTCCCCTGGTTGGCTTTAGCAAGGAGAGGCACCCCGACCAAGGTGCTGCCCGGGTCTCTCAGCCCATGCAGAGCTCCCAGCCTTTCGCACAGCCCAGGCCCAGTCCCTCCCCTTGGAGGTGGACTTCTGTGCACCATCCCCTGACTGCAGAGAGGGCTCGGGCCAGGAGCTTGGTCCTCCAGCCATGACTGGGTGGGACTAGGCCAGGACATCCAAACAAGCTCCCAACACCTGCCCTTTCCCCAAGATACAGACCATAACTCAGTGCCAGGGCAAGCAACAGTCTCGGCTTACCCAGGACTCTCTTGCTTGGCACTGAAAGTCCCAGGAAATTCCTCATACCTGGGTAAGCTGGGACAACTGGTCACCCTACTCAGCACACACATACCCAGGGTCTTCGTGCCTTCCCCGTCCCCTACTGAGCGGGGTCTTTCTTCATTCTATACCCCTGGTCTCCACTGAGGCTAATGAGTGGGACCATGGTCGATCCACTCAAACTGTCTGGCCCCCTCAGACTGGGCTGGGGCCTAGCACAGGCCCAGAGTCTGCTAAGGTGAGCAGAGGGTCCACAACCTGTTGGAGGTGTCCTGTCCCAGGCCCTGTGAGATAAATAGCAGAGGGAGCCCACGAGAAGCCTGGTGGGATCCTGGGCCTTGATCCCAACCCAGCTTTATCCTCAGGCTGGGGGCAGGCCACTCTGGGGTGACCCCAGGTGGGGCAGCCCTAGAGCTGGAGCCAGGCAGGGCCTGCCTGGGGCTCACTGAGGCAGCCTCTACCTGTCTAGGCTTGAGGTGAGTCATTTCCTCCCCCAGCTGGTATGAGGCTGGGAGGGGGAGGGAGGGGATGTTATCTAAAAATAGTAGGGCCCAGCCTTAGACATACCCAAAGAGCTTCTCCTGGGGCAGGGCGGGAGGAGCTGATACCAGCTGCGGCCCCAGCCAAATGCCTGCACTGGGCCGAGGAGGAAGATGGCCCTGAGACCCCCGCCCCCCAACCCCTTCCCAGGCTCAGCTAGGGTGCTGAGGTGTGGAGGAAGCATCTGAAAGGCTGAGACACAAGGAGTGTCGGGATGGGGTAGGAGCTTGAGGAGAAGAGAGGCCTCAAGCAGACAGGGCCTGGGAAGGGCCGGGAGGTCTGTGACTCGGCAGGCTTGGCCCTGGCTGGGGCTGGCAGAGACAGCAGTGACTGCATCACCAGCCTGGGTTTCCCTCCACATCATCCCCACAGGACCACGTTCACACCACACCCCCACCCACACAACAGAGACACACTCGGAGACACACAGACACAGCTGGCCCGTGTGAGTCACTTCCCTCCTAAGAGGACTCGTCCCCGGCTAAGCGGGACTCAACTTCTCTGGTCAGCAGCATAGACTGAGGACCCACTGCGTGCTTGAGCCATGGGAGACAAGGAAGCAATAATCATGACTGTCCCTGGCCTTGGGGACACCTTAAGAGGCCCACTCAGGAAGGGGCAGGACAACACACAGAGCAGAAACACAACAGGGAGGGAGGGCCCTGTGTGGTGGGACAGTCGGGAGTCAGGTTTAAATCCTGGCCCTGCCATTTTCTAGCCATGTGACCTGAGACTAGTTATTCAACCTCTCCCTGCCTCGGTTTTCTCATCTGTATAATGGATGTCGTATAAGGCCTCCATCACATGTCAAATACAGTATTGTCTATAAAGTCCCCCAGCAAACAGACCTCTTTCCATTAAAGCTCATGGCATGAGGCTATCAACTTAAAAAAACAAAAAGACACTACAGATTTCAGTACACATTTCTAACCTAAAGACCCAAGATGATAATATTCCACCTGTGATAGGTTAAGGTGAGGAGCAGTGAGGTAAAAAAACCTGCATTTTACAACAATAGCAATAGCCACTGTTGTGAACACTTCATATTTACCTCATTATCTCTCATCCTCACAACAGCCTCATACAGCAGGCATTACTGTTCTCATTTTATGTGTGGAAAAGTGGAGGCCCAAAGACAGTAAGTAACTTGTTCCATCCACATCATACAGGTAGCAAATGGTAGAGACCAGGTTTGGACCCACTCTTTTTTTTTTTTTTTTTTGGCTGTGCCATGTGGCTTGTGGGATCTTAGTTCCCGACCAGGAAATGAACCCAGGCCCTCGGCAGTGAGAGTGCGGAGTCCTAACTGCTGGACCGCCAGGGAATTCCCTGGACCCACTCTGAGTCCAAATTTCTTGTGCCTCATGGGGTGTAAGTGGGGGTCTGCTACATCTGGAGTTGGCTGAAGGTACACTGATCTCTGACTTTTGGGGGAGGGAGCCCTTGGACACTAGCCTGGGGTGACTAGACTATGCCAAGCCTTTGGGGGCTGCCTTCTTCCGTCTTACCTCCCTCACCCTGAGCCCTCACCTAGAAACACAGAGTGTATTCTGCCCTCTCTCGGGGTTACCACTTTTACTCCTTACAGTAGCCCAGCGAGGGAAATGCCACGACTCCCACTTGACAGAAAGGGCAGACAGATCAAAGGGATCATGAACCTTTGGTGGTCACAGAGCGGGGGGTGGCAGAGTGTAGACCTAGTGCCCTCCCCTCGAACTCCTAGGCTGAGGCTCTGTCCCAGAACTCCAGCTGTCTGATGTCGGGGAGGGGCAGGAGTTCCTCTGCTCTCCCAGGCTCCTTACACCTTCCCCAAACCATCCCTGTTGCCGCTTGCTGTACTGCACGTAAAACCCAAACCTTGCATCCGTCAGTGGCCCCTGGCTCCAGTAAGAGCCTTTTTCTGTGTCTGTGGGCTTTCCCCACCCTTGTCTGAGTCATCCTCTGCTGGTTCCAGGAGACTGGAGAGAGGAGGCCTCTTATCCGGACAGTACAGATGGAGAGACTGAGGCAGGAAGTGACTTACTGCAATGAGTCAGGGGCCAGAGCTGGCAACAGTCCAGGCTGGGAGGCCACAGGTGTAGCTGGCAGGGCCTGAGGTGCCACATACACAAAAAAGAGTTTTTAATGCCGTGTAGTAGGCACAAATATCAAGAGATTTGTGTTGTAGGCCCTGGGTGAGGAGAGGAGGGGTGATATGGCAGAAAAGATGAACATGATATAGGAAAGAAAAACAAAACCCAGAAGCCCAGTCTTGCCCATTACAGACTCCCTGAGCTCAGCTGGGGCGTGTAGCTCAGTTTTCTCCTCTATAAAAATCATCATGGTTATCCTCTATTGGGTGAGTCCTAATGATCGCTGCAGCTTAACACTTTATAGACACTGTCTTATTTAATTCCTACTACAGTGCAGTGAGGTTGTACTATCATCAGCCCCATTCGACAGATGACTTATCTGAAGCTCAGAGAAGTTAAGCAACTTCCCCCAAAACACAGCGCTTGTTCCAGCAAGCATAGGACAACAAATCTAGGGGCTGACTTAGAATAGCTCTCCAAATCCAGTGGGGCAGATGGGCTCCCGCGCGTGCGGCGCCCACGTGGAGCTGCCCAGGCGTGTGGGCGGGTTGGCACCAGGAACTCGTGTGTCTGTCAGCGCAGTGCGGCGGTGGAGGCACCAGCGCGGAGGAGAACACCAACAGCCCGGGGATAATGAGCCAGGGCTTCCGGGAGGCAGGGGGGATTCGAGCAAGCCTGCCCGAGCCGTGCGCCCGCGCGTGCCCACGCGTGCGCTCAGGGCGCTGGGCCGAGCCAGTGCCGGCGGCGGCGTAGAGGGCTTCCAGCACAGGTGGCCGAGAGAGCAGGGAGCCGGGAGGGGCTTAGGTGCTGCCGGCGGCTCCCGCCAGCGCCCTCCCCTCCGCCCCAGTTCCCGCCCCGCACGGGCCCAGCCGCACGTTGCCGGCGATTGCCTCATCACGCCGCTGCAGCTCTCGCCCTCCCGCACGTGACGCACACTGCGCCCGCAGCGCACCGGGCTGCCCCCGGCCTTGTCCCTCCCCGTCCCCCGGCCCAGACCACCGCCAAACTGAGTCCCCAGCGGCCCATTCACCCGGCAGGTGCCGGAGCCTCGTCCCAGACACCTTTGATTGCTGTCCTTTGCTCCGTCTGGTCCGAGCGGACAAATGAGGGAAATTGAGTAAGCCAGCTTAGCAAGGCAGGAAACTCCTGGCCACTTTGTTACGCACGATTTTTCAACAACTTTTCGGGGCGGGAGGGGGTGGCGCAGGGAGAATTTCTAGATTGAAGATGATGGGGAACTCATGCAGTTCTCTGGGGCTGTGAGTATCCTCCCAGCTGGCCTTACTGGCCTGTACCTCCCAGGCCAGGCACAGTGCTTGACACTCGTGGGTGCTCCACAAATTCTCTTTGAAATGCATTTTCTCACCCTCCTCCTGCTTTTGAGTGCCTGCCAGAAAGAATGCACAGGTGAGAGAGGGTGGGGTTTAGGGCTGGAGCCGAAGGCAATCCGGGCGTTAGGTTCTGCCTTTGGCATGGGTTTGCTGTTTCACTTGGGCAAATCCCTTGACCTCTCTGGACCACATTTCTCGGGGGACTCAGCAATAAGGTAACATGCCTGGCCCTAAAGCTCAGGACAGGCTTTGAACTCCTAGCAAGCAGGAAAAGGAAACTTCCATTTGAAGCAGAGATTTCCTCTCGAACATTAATATTCTCCTGGGTCTTTCTAGGCAGGAGCCCTCAGTATTCTGTGTCTAGACTCAGTGGCATGAGTGGCTCTGTTGCTTAGAGAATCAAGTCCAAATTCGTTGGCTTGGTATTCAAGGCTTTCTCGTGAATTTCACCCAGCCTATCTAGCCTCACCGCAACTACACCCCTACACTGTAGCCTTAGGAGGAATCTCAGACTTCCCCAAACATACCACACACACATACAGCTCTGCCCTTGCTCACGTTGTTCCCTCCGCCCAGGATGCTGTTCCCTACACTCCTTGAATGATTGGCTCCTTCTTATATAAACCTCCGTTGAAATGTCCCCACCCCAGAGAGGTCTTTTTCAAGTGCCCAGTGAAGCAGGGGCCCTGTTATTCCCTCTAGAGCTACCTGTTTCTTCCCTCCTTAGCTCTTACCGCATCTTGAGATTAGAAGTTTATCTCTCCACTGGACTGAAAGTTCTGTGAGGGAGAGACCATGTCCATTTTCTTTCTTTTTTATTTTTTAAAATTTATTAATTTATTTACTTTTGGCTGCCTTGGGTCTTCGTTGCTGCGTGCGGGCTTTCTCTAGTTGCGGCGAGGGGGGCTACTCTGTTGTGGTGCGCAGGCTTCTCACTGCGGTGGCTTCTCTTGTTGCGGAGCGCAGGCTCTAGAGTGCGCAGGCTTCAGTAGATGTGGCACGTGGGCTCAGTAGTTGTGGCAAGTGGGCTCTAGAGCACAGGCTCAGTAGTTGTGGCGCATGGGCTTAGTTGCCCTGCGGCATGTGGGATCTTCCTGGACCAGGGCTCGAACCCGTGTCCCCTGCATTGGCAGGCAGATTCTTAACCACTGCACCACTGGGGAAGTCCACCATGTCCATTTTCTTCATCTCCATATACCCAGCATTGATCAAGGTGCCTGGCACATAGTAAGAGATTAATAAATATTTATGGAAAGGAAGAAAGGATGGATGATTGATTAGCAAAAACACTGAGAACAGCCTAAATGTCCATCAATAGGGGACTGCTGTTGCAAATGATAGTACAGCCATACAGTGGATACTATGCAGCCATTAGATCAATATATACCCACATGGAAGAGTGTTCCTGATGCCTTGAGAAGTGAAGAAAGGAAGTCAGTCCCTTTCTAATTAAAAATATCAGGAGTCGGAGCATGTATATAGGTAAAGGCATAGATACGTCTGCAAACATAAGAAAATGTCAAGACGGCACACATCAACCTAAGTACCCCTGAGGAGCAGGATATAGACATTGTCACAGTTTATTATGTATCTAGAACCTTGCTTAGACATCATCTCCTCTGAGAGTCCTCTCTGATCCTTCCTTTGTGTTGGAGGGGCTGCCTCGGAGCACGCAGCCAGGTGCTCCAAAGCAAGGCCTGACGCTTCTTCCTCAGCATTCAGTCCAGAGGCCATGAGTGTGTGCGGGCATCTGGGACAGGGGACAGCAGCTCCTCTGCATGCGTGAGTTTGTCCACGTGGGCAGGTGAAAGCAGAGCTGGTGAGGACAATGACCATAGCAGGACTGACACCAGGCAGCCCATCTTGACCTGCCAGGTGACATCACTGCAGGTGGCCTTGGGCTATCAGAAGAGCCAAAATGTGACGGGAAGCCTGGCCTTCATGCAGGGGGTGCCCAGCCGGCTCAGTTCCAGATTTGGGACAGTCAGCCTCGGCTGTGGGAGGTGCACAGGGCAGCTTCTCACTGCCCACGGGGTGCCTCGGAGTCGAGAAGCATCAGATGCAGCTTGATGAGAGCAAAAGCCCTTCTGCAGCCTGCCCACTTGTCCCTGTCTGTCCCACAGCGGCTCCCACGAGGCCTGGAACAACACAGTTCAGACCAACTGGGCCAGGGCAGAGGAAGGAAGAGTGGCAAAGGGCTCAGGGTCAGATGTCTGAGTTTCTGTTCCCACGGGTGCCTCTCATTATGCTTGTCAGGAAGCGGAAAAGAGTGCAGACCTTCGCCTTCACTTTGTTTTGCATCTCAACCCAATCTTCCCCTGCCTGTCTCAGAAAAGGTTCCCCACCTGGAAAATCACGGGGTGGTGAGGGGTGGACCCTCCATCTGGAGTCACCTAGTTTCCAGCGGTTTCAGGTCCACACCTACCAGCCAGCCGTGTGACCCTGGACGACTGACTTTGCCCCTGTGTGCCTCGGTTTCCCTAGTAAACTAGGTAACACATGGCAAGCGTTTAGAAGTGAGCCTCATACACGTAGGTGTATCTGTTATCTACATGTGTTTGCTATTATCTTTCTGGCTGAGGTAATAACAGTACCTACTTCACTGAGCTCTTGTGAGGATTAAATTAGATAATGCATGTCAGGTGTTTGGTGTGTTAAGCATTTACTTGTTTTACTAAAGATAACAAGATGGGAGTACAGATCTTGGTCACGGAGATGCGGCAGGCGAGGGTGGGGATTAGCGTGGTGGCTGCTAGTGACTTCCTGGGAACGGTGTGCAGGCCCTTCAGTGGCCCAGGCAGCCACGTTGGTTCGGTGGTGTTACCGTGCTGGGTGTTGCTGAGTTGTCTGGTTAGTCAACTGCCTGCTCCCTCAAACCCATTTAAACCAGCTCCATCTGGCCTAGCTTTCCCAACACACCATCCTGGCAGCTTTCACGGGCCCAGAGCACTGGGCAAAGTGTCAGGCCTGCTGCAAAATATGTTGGAACTTTATCTGACCCCTGGCTCCCATCCCATCCAGAAATACATTGGCTGGAACTTGCAGGCAAGCTGGAGCAAGCCTGGGGGCTGGAGAAGGCAGTTCTGAATCACAAACCAGATATTCCCCCCACACCCTCCATCTTCGTTGACCCTCCTTTTTATTTGCACAGTTCTATGGATTAATGCTGTTCCTAGTTATGAAGCAGGCTTTAAAACTGAAGGCTTAATCCTGAGCCCTGGATTTGCAGAGAAGGGAAAGAAAGAAGACCGTGCCCCCCAAACTCAGGGAAGTTCACTGCAGAATTTTCCTCTTTTTCTTCTTTCAGTGTTGCTTTGCGGCAGCCTTTTGGGAGGCCAGGATGACCCTCTGGGCCGCCATCTGGAACTCCCCAGAAAGAGCCTGTGACAATGGCAGCCCTGGCAACCACGCCAGACTGGCGACTGGCCAGCAGTGGAGGAGGCGGTGCTCAGTCTGGGAGTCTCCACCCCGGTCAAGGTCGGGTCGCGCTACCCTCCCCACCCAGCTCCCTTTGGCGACTCCCCCCAGGGAGGTCTCAGGCAAGTGTAGCAGGTCCCCAGACCAAACAGGTCTTCCTGCAGATACTCCTCAAAAGGCCACTGTCTTAGAATAGAAGGAATTCCAGGAGTGCCCCACCCCAAGCATGCATTTGAGCTTTCATAGAGCTAGCTTGCTAGCCAAAGGAAACGAGAAAAAGAAACATTAATGTGTGGGGCCTGAAGGATTCTAGATGTTAGGTTAATTTTCAGCTCCAAAATTTCCCATTACACAGGTCATACTGTCAAGACCCTAAGCCTCACAGATTTGGAATTCATTAGATTCAGAATTTTTGAAAAATCAGCCTGGTCAAATTAGAGTACCAACTGGATATGAGATGATATTATGGAACAACTGGTTTTCTCAGATGTGAGAATCACCGTGTGATTATATAGAACAGCTTATTCCTAGGAAACTCATGCTGAAATATTTGGAGCTGAAACATCATGATGCCAGCAACTTCTTTTCAACTGGTTCACCAAAAAACTTGATACAGATAAAGCAAATGTGGCAAAAGGGTTAACAATCATTGCATCTAGGTGGAGGGTATGTAGGTGTTTATTGTGCCATTGTTGCAACTCTTCTATTTGTTTGAAGAATTTCTCCTTAAAAAAAAAGGGAAACATTTAAATAAAGTAAGCTATTCACATGCAAAACAAGACAATACAGAATTCAGCTTGCTCTAGCTGAATTTCACCTCTTCTCTGAGGATAGAAGTAGTAAAAACAAGATGGCGTCCAGGATTGCAGAGTTGAGCCAACCAAAGAGAACCAATTATTTTTAAAGAGTATATTAAGTACTTGTCTGGAAACAGTACTGGTCGTTAAAAATCCTTTTAGTTCATGGCCAGAGGAGGACTCATTTTGGAAAATGGGAGAGTCCAGCCCTTTTAGCTTATTGGCATCAGATTTAACACAAGTCAAGAAACACATCTTTATTTTTTTTTTGGATATTTATCTATTTGGTTGCGCTGGGTGTTAGTTGTGGCACACGGGCTCCTAGCTGCGGCATGCATGCGGGATCTAGTTCCCTGACCGGGGATGGACCCCGGGGCTCCCTGCATTGGGAGTGCAGAGTCTTATCCAGTACGCCACCAGGGAAGTCCCTCAAGAAACACATCTTGAAGACTTACTATGAGCATAGCCCTGATATGTCACCAAAGGTGTTTTTCCCCTGCCTATAATCTGGTATTGAGTACAAGGTAGCCGCACTTTCTCATTGAGGTTGTTGTGGGCTGAACTGTGTCCCCCACAAAACTCCTGTGTTGAAGTCTTAACCCTTAGTACCTCAGAATGTGACCTTATTCAAGAATAGGATAATTGCAGATGTCTTCAGTTGAGATGAGGTCAGTAGGGTGGACTCTATCCAATCTGACTAGTGTCCTTATAAAAAGGGGAAATTTGGGTACATAGAGAGAGCCACATATACACAGGAAGAACACCATGTGAGGATAAAGGCAGAGATTGGAGTGCTGCTTCTACAAGCCAAGGAAAGCCAAAGATTGCCAGCAAACCATCAGAAGCTAGGAGTAAGGCACGGAATAGATTCTTCTTCACAGCCTTCAGAGGGAATCAATGCTATTGATACCTTTAGACTTCTAACCTCCAGAACTGTGAGACAATACATTTATGTAATTGGTCACCCAGTTTGTGGTAGGCCGTTATGGCAGCCCTAACCAACCAATGCAGTGGTAAAATGAACATGCCATAAAATTTGCTGTATTAACCATTTTAAAAGTGTGCAGTTCAGTGAATTAAGGGTATTGACATTATTGGGCCGCCATTTTTTTATTTTTTATTTTTAGCTAGGGAAAAACCCAAGACTGTGGGAAAGTTGGAAGTCCAAGTTCCATATCTGCTTCTGCTTAGCTGAGTGACCTGTTTCATCATGTGTGCAGTGAAGAGGCAGGCAGATGACTTCCTGCTCTGATGCTATCATTGCCCGTGTGGAGAAATTATAATAGTAATAATAACTCACAGCTTACTGAGCAATTATTGTGTTCTAGGAGCATGCTAAGGGCTTTACAAGGATTATCTCTCTTAATAATCACAATAACTTTATCAGGGAGGTATCATTAGTCCCATTTTACAGATGGGGAAATTGAGCCTCAAAAAGATTAAGTGCTTGATTTTGGCAGCACTGGGATTTGAATGAAGCTCATAACCACTGTGCGTACTGCCTTCTAGCTCTTTTGGCTGCACTAGCCTAGGAGGAAATTAAAAGCATAAGGTCCTGATCAGGTTGAAACATAGTTTATGTTTATGCCAAATCAGCCAACTGCCCTAGAGCCCCCATTGCACACGCTGTCACACACCAACCCAGCTCTCTCATGTCCCTGTGTTCTTGGGGAGGGACTCTGAAGAGTCCAAGAATTCTAAATTCAAACTTGACTTTCCAGGTCATTCTGAAGGTTTATATATGGAGGTAGGAAAATAAAACATTTTATTTGACAGCTTCTTAGCTTGACTTGTACATTTTGGATAGCTAGACATGTGGTATATGGGTTTCCATTTGTGCTCTTTCCAGTGCCCCGAAGGATAGAGGCAGCCCCGTTACCATGGTGCCCCTGAGCCAACAGATCTCCAGTGGCCTCCCAGTGGCAGCCGGAGCTTGGGACTCTCTCAGAGTCAAAGGGAGAAGCCATAACCTCTGAGCATGGACCAGGCCAGGATCTGCCCTCCAGCAGTTTCACCTGTTTCCATCAAGGGGCAGGAAGGTACGTTGCTACAGCGTGGGGCGAAGCCCAGCTCACCCACAGGGCCTGACTTGATGCTCCACCCGCTGCAGAGCCTGCTTCTCCGTAACGCACACCCACCTGCTCAGCCCAGGTCTGCCTCGGTTCTCTAATCACATTTGTTTTCTATATCCCTCTAAAAAAACACCTCTCTGTTTCCCGGAATAGAAAAGGCTAGAGCAGGTTCCCTGGCCAAGGAGAAGGAAAGACAAGGTTGAAGAGACAAGACAGAAAGGGTCCTGGAGAAGACAACAGGGTGGCAGGGAACACAGGGAGAGGGCCGGGGGCCCTCAGCCTCCGGGGGCAAGTGAGAGAGCAGGAGGAGATGAGTAAGCTGGAGGGCTCGGCGCGGCAGACTGGGCCTGCTGAGGAGAGCAGCTGTGCCTGATGGAAGGAGTGGGGGTGGGGGAGGTGGGCGGCTTAGCGAGGCCCCCTCGGCGGCCTCTTGGGTGGACTGCAGCCCCACCGCAGAGCCCAAATGGAAACACTGACTCCAGCTTGAGGGTTGACCGAGGAGATGAGAGGAGGTGGAAAGTGGCTAAAAAGCCCAAGTTTGGCCGTCGCCCCGTTCAAATCCCTTTCTTCCACAACACCCTGCAGCTGTGACCACATTGATGGGCTTCCAAAGCACGATGGTAACCTGTTCCGCGTGCCCCTCACGGCAGGCCAGGCAGTTGTTAAACCCATTTCACCAGCGAGGACATGAGAAGTGGACAGGTGATGTGCCTCACTCAAGGTCACATGGCCAGGAAGGTGTGAACATAAGGTGAGGCCAGCAGCCGGACGTGGGAAAGGAAAACCAACGGCCAGATTCCAGAGAGGATACACAGCGCTCGTCATCACCACCATCAGAGCTCCCGCTGCTTGAGCACTTCCTGGTTGCCTGTGCTCTCGCCCAACCCCCTGAGCCTATGGGAAAAGGCCTATAAGGTAATTATTATCCCCATTCTACAAATGAGGTGTCTGATGTCCAGCGAGGTTAAGTCCATTGCCCGAGGTCACACAGCTGCAAGTGATGAGATTGACAGCCCAGGTCAGAGGGCAGCGTGTGTGCTGGCCTGGTCCACAAGTGTGAGCCTCTGCTATGAGTACACATGAGAAAAACCCACAGAGAACACATGTGCAAGACAGAGGGCCTGATTCCAAGCAGCGGGGAACAGCTGTGTTGGCAGGAGGGGGTGAGAATGTGTGTGTGAGCACAGCTTTGACAGCAGCCAACAGCGCGTGGGAGTGTGTTGACAGCAGGGTGTGGGATGGCAGCGCCATCGCCATGTGTGTTTCTGCTGGCAGCGGAATGTTCTGGTCTGTGTTGATAAACAACAGTTTGGGCAGGCGCGAGGCTGGAGCAGGGACAGAAGAGAAGCACTGGGGGTGGGTAAAGGCGGGAGGGAGGGGGCGTGCCCAGGGTGATGGTGACCCAAGCCTGCAGCTCCCAGAACGAGGGGCCGCAGGGTGGCGGCTGTCGTTTTGTCGGTTGACCTCATTGGGTGCGCAGTCTGGATGTGGATCCCTCTGCAAACCACCTGATGCCCATAAACATGAAAAACAGGAGCCGGGGTCACACTGTGAGGAAGAGAGTGTTATTCCTGGGTTGGTAGTTGCACCGATGGAGGTTTAATCAACAGCTGAGGCCAGTGCAAACACATCACGATTTCTGTGGCTAGGCAAATTCCTCAAAAGTCAGCTTCTTGGAAAAGGGGGCACCCCCGAGACCATCCCGGGTCATGACTGTAATTGGAGCCCCTGCATCTCACTCTTGCCTCCTGGCAGACACAGGTGTAGGCTTGCAAGCAAGGGCATCTCAACCTGGGAGTCACTTCATGAGAGACTTCCCGGGGCTCGGCCCCAACTCCATCACTGCCCCGGCAGGTCCTCCCATCAGAATGCCCCTCTGCTTGCTCCGTCTCCATTAGCTGAACTGTATGCTACCTCCAAGACCCTAGGTATTCCTCACCTCCTCCTGGATGCCTCCCAAACCATCTGGAGGGCCTTAGAACTGCCTCTTTCAGAACCCCAACTGCTCTTGTTGCCAGGGCCTCTCACACAGGCCTCACCATGTGGATGTTGCCTAAACATCTGCTCTGTGCGGGGCACTGAACTGGGCAAAAACAGGGGGCTATGAAGACCCCTGAAGCCCCAGTAGCCACCCTCAGGAATCTTACAGCTCAGTTGGGGTGCACAGAGGGAAAAAACAGGAATGAGGGTGTGAAAGGCTGAGTGAGGGCGCACAGTAAATGTGGTGGGAGATCAACAAAGAGAGCCAGCATTCCTGAATGCTGGAAGGGGGTGCAGTTAACACACAGGGGTGAGGGGGTAGCCCTGCCCAGGTAGTTTCAGCTCCTCAAGTTCAGGGATCTTCTGAAGCCAACACATGGTATCTGCTAAATCAATGCCTGGCGTTCCATGATTGAAAGTGTCCCAACCACCCTCTGAAATCGTTGTTTGAGAACTGGAGGCTCCTCCACCGCCCCCTGCCCTCCGCAGGGTTGGAGGAAGGAAGCTTTGGCCTGGCCATGCTAGTGGAGGAGGCTGACCCTGCTCTTCCCTGGTCTGCTGGCTGCCGCCTTCCTGCCAAGGGCCTCTTATTCCCCAGGGTTGTTATCTGTACCCGACTTGCTGCCATGTCCTGGCCCTTCTTGTCCTCCAAAGTTCCCAGCTCCTGATCACCCCAGAGGCCAGGGCAGAGAGAAACAACTTAGACTGAGGCTCCTGGTGGATAATCACAGACACATTCGCCCTCCTTGTCTCAGACTGTTCTCTTGTAGAAGTTCAGCAAAACCATGTCCCTCAGTTCTCCTCATGCAGCCCTGTCAAGAGACAGACCTGCTTTCCTCTGTACACCCAAATGGAGTTACTCTTGGCTTTAATTTCTTAACAGGACCAACCTTACCAAACACAGTGGCTGGCTGCATCTGTGTTTCCATTTGAGCAATGTCAGAAGGGCCCTTACCCCAAAACATCTTCCCCACTGGCCCATGGAGGTTTCTGAAGTTGCACTATTAGTCCGATATTCAGGAGACCTTATAAAACTATGATTCGTGTGTACTTAAAAGTGGTTAAAATGATAAATTTTATGTTATGTGTATTGTACCAGAAAAAAAAAATTTGGAAGGATGTGCTCTAAACTGTCAACAGCACTATTTACTAGATGATAGAAATTTGGGTAATTTTGGGACTTCCCTGGTGGTCCAGTGGGTAAGACTCCACACTCCTGATGCAGGGGGCCTGGGTTCGATCCCTGGTCGGGGAACTAGATCCCACATGCATGCCGCAACTAAGAAGCCCGCATGCCACAACTAAGACCTGGCATAGCCTAAATAAATAAATATTTTTTAAAAATGAACCTATGTCACTTAAAAAAAAAGAAATTTGGGTAATTTTACATTCATTTTTATACTTTTCTATATTATTTGATATTTTTAAACAACTGGGCATATACTATTTGTCTGATTAGAAATGAAGATAGGGATTCCCTGGTGGCTCAGTGGTTAAGAATCTGCCTGCCAATGCAGGGGGACACGGGTTTTATCCCTAGTCCGGGAGGATCCCACATGCTGCAGAGCAACTAAGCCCGTGCGCCACAACTACTGAGCCTGCGCTCTAGAGCCTGCGAGCCACAACTACTGAGCCCACGTGCCACAACTACTGAAGGCCACACGCCTAGAGCCCGTGTTCCACAACAAGAGAAGCCACTGCAATGAGAAACCCGTGCACCACAACTAGAGAAAAGCCTGTGTGCAGCAACAGACCCAGTGCAGCCAAAAATAAAATAAATATTTTTTTAAAAAAGAAGGAAGGTAATACCCTCTTTGTTTTGAGAAATAAATACTATGACTTTCAAAAAATAATAATACAATTCATCCCCTGGAGAGGCAACACCTTAAGTTAGTATGTGTCTAACTTTTCAGATCAGGGAGTTTTGAAAAGGATCCCCTAAAGAGGATTGAAGAAATGCAGGTTCCCTGGCTCAGGTGGCCAAGCAGCCCCAGTGGTTCTGAGAACAGCCAGGCCTTCAACTCCCAGCCTTGGAGATGTGTTCTGGGAGCTGCCAGAGCAGTGGGAAGGGAAGGGGGCGAGCTAATGCCCTGCCACCCTGACCTGCGGTTGCTGACACCCTCACAAGGCAGAGCCAAGACAAGGTGTTCCCAGTTCCTTTAAGTGGGAGCCTCCACATGCCTTTCCTTGTTTAATAGATGCTTTGGGGAAACATGCACCCAATCTCTGGGCCTGGATGAGGCCTGGAGAGGTCATTCAGTCCATCCTCCTGCCTCTAGGCAGCACTGGCGTGATCCCAGCTGGGCAAGCCTTGTTTTGAGGAGTTGGGAAGCTGGGCATTCCAGACCCTTCCTTGGTCAGTCATTCTCGTGTCTATAAACATTTCTAGCCAGGAAGTCCTTCATCATGTCTAATCCAAACTCTCTACTCCATGAGTTGCTATCCTGTGGCTCTTGTGGGTCTGGTTGGAGACAGAAAAATGCCTCTTGCTTCTTTGCCTTCTCCAGGTCAGGAGCCACTAGACCCTTGAATCAGGACCAAAATCCTAACTGGCTGTGTGACCCTAAGCAAGTCACTACTACTCTTTGAGCTTCAGTTTCCTCACCTGTAAAATGGGGCCAATGATGTCCATAGTGCAGGAACTGAGAGATTGAATGAGACTGCAAATGCAAATGCATGGAAGAGGCATACAACTTGCTGCTAACATGAGGCTATAATTATTATTTATAATAATAACCACCCATCCTGGCTGAACCATTGTACAAAATCGTTCCCACTGTGGTGGTACACAGGGTAATTTTAGGTGACAAAATTTAATGTGTGTTAGAAAAAAATGAAACTGGCACATCAAGTCCAGGATTTCACAAATATTATTGCTTAGAACAAGGGCAAGTTAAAACAACAACAACAACTGAACATTGTTTTAAAGAAAAACTATTAAGTAAATAATACTCTGGGGAGCACAAGGTTAGGGCAGAAATCATAAAGGTGGTTTGAGAAATGCTGGCTGAGTGGAGACAGCAAAGGGGGAAAAGGAGGCTGGTTCTTGAGAGTGGGCAAAAGTGGCTGAGTCTGGGGAGGACTGAGAAGAGATGTCCCAGAGGACAGGAGGAGACACCTGTTGAGCGGATGTTGAGCATCCTGCCCACCCATGCAGCCCTTTCTGGGTCCTGGAACAGTCTGTCTCCCCCAGAGCTGGGCTGTTACCAACTCCAGCAAGGCTGGTGGGCAGGCAGGGTTAGGATTTCCTGCCCATATTCGTGGTCCCCAAGGCTCAGTGCCCCATCTGCATCCAGCTCTCCCGTCCAGGGGGAATTGGACAACTCAAACCCCACCCTTGAATCCCTCCTGCAACATCGCCCATCCATGGTTTGCGAGCCTGCGGTGTGGAAGTCAGCCAGTGACTGGGAAACCACAACTTCCCAAATGGATCCCCCTCTTCCACGCTCAACGTGGGGTTCGGCAAAGAGGCCCTGGCAAAAAAGGTCCTCTGAGACCCACTATGTGCCAGGTCCCTCTCTGGGCACCAGGGACACAGAGTGAAAGAAGCCCCTGCCTTCCAGGAGCTCATAGCCAAGCCAGGGAGACCCGCCTCTCACAGCCATTTCAGCTGTGATGGAGCTGGGTCTAAGACTCAGAGGTTTTGGAGGAAACAGTCCCCTCTGCCTGGGGGTCCTCAGCCTCCCAGCACCAGACATTCTATTGGAAGAGGACACCACCTCCCTTTGCCCCTGGGAAGAGGCTCCAGGCCCCTCATTTATCTTCCATCTCCCAGGCCCAGCACTGAGCATTGTAATGCTTCCTCTTGAGCTGGGGTTTTTCAAGCCCCGGGGGTGTATATATGGATGGATTCTCTGGAGCTTGAGAGCTCTCTATGAGACAATAAAATGTTTGTGTTTTCATTTTGGAATAATCTAAAAAAAATCAATATAAACACATTCTATATCATCTGGATGCCTGGCTTACAGCCGATTATGTGAGCACAAAATTTTGGTATCTACCTTTGCACTGATGTTTATGGAAAGCAGTCTTTTTTCTTTTTAAAGTAGAAGCTACATGCAGAAAAATATACAAAGCTGAAGTATAGAGCTGGATGAATTTTCACAAAGAGAACACATCTGTGAAACCAACACTCAGATCAAGAAACACAATATTATTACTGTCCCCTGGACACCCTCCTTAAGACCTTCCACACTCCCCAGAGGTAACCACTATCCTGACTTCTTTGAACTTGATATAAGTGGGTCATATAGAATGACTCTTTGGTCCCTGGCCTCTTTCTCTCAACCTGATACCCATGAATTTCATCCACATTGTTGGCGTATAGCTGTAGTTGACAGTGGTTAGCTTCTAATCCAGCGCTTCTCAAAGTGGGATTTTCAGAAGTGGTTCTGGAGGGTCTATGACTCGACCATTTGGAGAAAAGCAAATCTGGGTACCTGCTGGTTCAGAAGGGTGTTGAAACAGCCAACTGCAGGGCACACAGTCCTGTCCTGGGCATTCACTCCACAGCCTAGGTCCTGTCGCAGTCCTCCTGACTTGCGGTTTCCCCATGCATCAGGCTCGCCCAGGCCTCTAGGTCTTTGGAGATGTTGTTCCTTCTGCCCGGGACTCCCTTCCCTTGCTCATCTGCCTGGCAAAGGCCTACATGTCTTGTGACCTCTGAAAGGCTGCCTCCTCTGTGAGGTCTCCCCTGGCTTTGTTGGGCAGGCTCGGGTACCCCTTCTCTTGTGAGGCCTCTGTGTTCTGTCCAGGTCGTCCCTGCAGCATTTATTCACACTGTGCAGTCCTTGCAGGTGTGTCTCCCTGTTAGACTGTGGGCTGCTGCTTCTTCTTTTTCGTTTTAATTGAAGTATAGTTGATTTACAATGTTGTGTTAGTTTCTGGTATACAACAAAGTGATTCAGTTATTCATACATACACATATTCTTTTCCACTATGGTTTATTACAGGATATTAAATACAGTTAGTTCCCTGTGCTATACAGTAGGATCTTGTTGTTTATCTATTTTATATATAGTAGTTTGTTTCTGCTAATCCCGAACTCCTAATTTATCCCTCCCCACCCTTTCCCCTTTGGTAACCATAAGCTTGTTACTTCTACGTCTGTGAGTCTGTTTTTGTTTTGTAAATAAGTTCACTTGTATCATTTTTTTAGATTCCACATATAAGTGATATCATATGATATTTGTCTTTCTCTTTCTGATTTACTTCACTTAGTATGATAATCTCTAGGTCCATCCATGTTGCTGCAAATGGCATTATTTCATTCTTTTTAATGGCTGAGTAGTATTCCATTGTGTCTATATACCACATCTTTAACCATTCATCTGTCAATGGACATTTAGGTTGCTTCCTTGTCTTGGCTATTGTAAATAGTGCTGCAGTGAACATCAGGGTGCATGTGTCTTTTCAAATTAGAGTTTTCTCCAGATATATGTCCAGGAATGGGACTGCTGGATCATATGGTAACTCTATTTTTAGGGATTTTTTTTAAATTTACTTATTTTATTTATTTATTTTTGGCTGCATTGGGTTCGTTGCTGCGTGCAGGCTTTCTCTAGTTGTGACTAGTGGGGCTACTCTTCGTTGCGGTGCACGGTCTTCTCATTGCGGTGGCTTCTCTTGTTGCGGAGCACGGACTCTAGCCACGCAGGCTTCAGTAGTTGTGGCTCGCGGGCTTCAGTAGTTGTGGCTCACGGGCTTCAGTAGTTGTGGCTCACGGGCGCTAGAGCGCAGGCTCAGTAGTTGTGGTGCACAGACTTAGTTGCTCCGCGGCATGTGGGCCAGGGCTCGAACCCGTGTCCCCTGCATTGGCAGGCGGATTCTTAACCACTGCACCACCAGGGAAGCCCTATTTTTAGTTTTTTAAGGAACCTCCATACTATTTTCCATGGTGGCTTCACCAATTTACATCCTAGACTGTGGGCTTCTTGAGAAAGGGAGAGTGGAGTGATGCTGGATTCACTCTCAGAGTGACCAAGGAGGCACTTACTGCACCCCCACCCCCAGAGCCATCAGAGGCAGGGGTGGGGTTCTCTGTGCTATTTCACCTGCCTTGTTAAATATGCGGCTCAGGTGGCCCCAGCATCCCTGTATCATCAGCAAGGGTGGACAGCATCAGAACTGTGGCATGGGACTTCTTGGACAAGCTACCACGCCAGGGAATTAAAGGCCTGGAGAGCCCTGCTTGGACCCAACGCCAGGCCCTAGGGCCCAAGGGTGAGATACTTTACCAGGCAGGCATCAGTTTTCTCATCTGTAAAATGGGGACAATGAACCTGGTCACCTTTCTCTTTCCTGGGTAGAGTACGAGGTTAATGAATGCCCAAGGCTGGACATGACTGTACTGAAGATGGAGTGCAAGCTGCCCAGAGGCAAGGTAATGGCCTCGGTGACCCTTGGTTCTTTCTTCCTGCCTGAAGGTCTGTGAGACCCACAGTTCGGCTGTGGCTGCTCATCTTGGTCCCCCACCCTGTCCTGGGTGAGTCTCTGCTTGGAAGCCTTAAACTGCGTGCTAAGCACCTACTCCACTCATTTCTACCTAAATTTGCCCAGCCCTGTGCCCTGCCCCTGCAGTGCTCGGGCCACTCCAATACAGTACATTGGGTTTCCTTGTCCCTTCTAACAGAACGCTACTCGTACATAGTGCTCCTTCTCCAGGCAGCCTTCTCTTAGCAGTGCTGTTCACGTGGGGCTCACCTACACTGTCAGCATTTGTGAAGGGTTTGGGCCCTAACTGGCCCTCTACTTTGACACCCCCCCCCATCCTAAGGTAGAACTGGGGCCGTAGACTGTGACCTGGCTGGTCCCTGGAAGAGTGGGCTCCACCGGATGGGGGTAGCAAGATACAGTTCCCTGTTGCCGTGACAACTAAAAGCACCCCCGTGAGCCTTTTCATTGGCCACTGAGGTTGAGATCCCGCCTCCGCCATCGGAAGGCACCAACCCGAGGCAGACTGGGTGAGACCCCACTGGGGCATTAGAGGGGGTGACAGGTTTCGCTTCCCATCGGGCAGGAAGACCCACGGGCACATGATCCCACTTCTCATGGACATCTTGGCTACAGTGGAGCTGTGTCCAGGAGTCGGTCGCGGGTGGAGGTGGGGAGCATCTGGCTGGCCTTTTCCTCTGGCGGGGCTGGCTAGACGTGGAGCTGGGTGAATGGACCGGGGAGGAAACAGTTTTTCTTACCGGCAGTTCAGGCCCGGGAGGTCTGGCTCCTTGGGGCTGCGGCTGGGAGGTCCCCAAGGGCCGCCAGGTGGAGGCGGGGAATGGGGGGAGGCTGAGGAGGAAAAGTATTAGGGAAGGGGGTGGGGAGGATCTCACTAGTAAAAGAGGCAGAAGTTACTGGAGGTAAAGGTCTGGGCTTGGAGTCACAAAAGACCTGGGTTCGAATCCTCTCTGTCCTCGCCAGCACACAGATGCCTCCCTCTCTCTGTTTGGGGGGAGGTTCGAACACTCATGACTTTGTGCCGATCCTTGCGCTGAACACCCTGGGACTTTTCCCTCCGTTATGCCCTCAAAACGACCCTGAAATAGGTGGGTGCCATTTTACAGGTGAGGAAACTGAGGCTCAAGGAGGCTACGTGGGAAAAGCCCAAGGTGAGCTCAATTCCCAGACGTGAGAATGATCAGGCGGGGTTGGCGGTTATCGGGAGGGAAGTAGGAGGTGCCGTTCCACCCCCACCCCCAGGCATCCTGGCCTTTCCGGAAGGAAGGGTAGTGCCAAGCCTTGAGGCTTGCGTGGTTTCCTCTAGCAAAACTGCCGTCAGGCTCTCTCTGGGGGGTAAACCGCCTGGAGCCTTCTCTAGAAAGTTCCCTGTGCAGGAGACGGCGGTTAAAGATAGAGCCGCCCTCAGGGAGGAAGGGAGAGAGTGTTTATAACTCCTTTTTGCCCTTTCAAAACCGCCTAGAATTGCTAATGGAAGCCCTCATTTAACAACAGACCCACTTAATTTAGCCTAGTTGGGATTGAGACCTCGCCCCACCATGGGACCACACTGATGTGCTCCAAGGGAGGGACTGAGCCAGTAGAGTGGGCGTTGGATTTGGCATTGGATTGGACATCATCTCTGAGCCTCACATCCTTCACCTGTAAAATGGGCTTGATTAGATCGTGAGGACTAGGAAAATTAATCATGACACCCACTAGAGTCTTTCTTGGTGGCCCCTGTGATCTGCATGGACAAGGCAGTCCTCCCTGCAGAGTGCCCCCCACACCACCACCCCCAGAGATTCCTGGGACCCCTCAGAGTTACAGGAAGAGGCTTTTTCCCAGATGCCCTTGCAGTTCACCTCCTGGGGCCAGATTCATTAACAAACACTTACAGAGCACCTAAAAGTTGATGTTTTTTGAATGTCTAACATATGTCAGGCTCTATGTGAAGTGTTGGACCCTGACCAATTCTTTTAATCATCCTAGAACAACCCTTCCTTTCTCCTGAAAAATGCTATTGCCATTATCCCCTTTTTGTAGATGAGGAAACTGAAATTTATAAAGAGGTTAAGAAAGTTCACCATGGAAATTTCAGACTCTTTCTGATGCAAATGACAGAAAGCCTGACTCAAACTGGTTTATGCCAAGAAGAGAATTTACTGGCTCCGGGAAACCAAAGGAGGCTCAAAAACATCATAAACACTGAATCCTTCCACTCTGCCCTGAGTGGTCTTCTGCGCCTCCAGGTTCATAACATCCCAAATTCCAGGTCAGTAGAAAAGGGTCTCTTCTTAGTAATTGCGACACAGGTCCCAGGATTTACTCTAATTAGACAGTTGGTGGTCGCATGACCACACAGATAAAAGGCCCTGCGCAGGACGATTTAGTGCTGGTTGGTGGGTCTGGTCACAGGCCCCATGGCTGCAGCCTCACCTGTTCCAATGAGCTGAAAAGGAAGACAGGAGGAATGTTTCTTCAAAGAAGAACCGGAAGAGATGGGAGATGGATGCCCGCTTCTAACTCTACCTGTGTCCTCCACGCTGAGGTCAAAATGTCACACCGTTGAAAAGAGGTAGAGCCTGGATTGAGCCCTGGCAGTCTGACTCCAGAACGCATGGCCCTTCTACTACAGGTGCCAGCCTGGTGCTAAGGTCCTAGTAGGGAAAACAGAGATGTGGAAGATGAGGCTCCCCACCCCTTCCTCACTGGTCCCAGGTCAGTCCTCGTCACATCTGGTGCCCATCCCCACCTCTGGCCCTGGCTCCTGTTGTTCCCTAGAGGGTTCCTGGAGCCTTTCTGATAGCTGGGCCTGGGCTGTTGCCCACCATGCTGCCAAAGGCACTCCATATTTAGCTGGAGTTATGCACTGTCCTGGGGTCTAGTTGCTTCCTGTTTCTCCAAGCAGAGGGGAGGTTCCTTGGGGACTGAGACTGTGTTCTCCCTTCCCCTGTGTGTGGTCCTCCTCTGGGACCTGGCAGGATTTGTGCGGCAGGCAGCAACCGTGCTTGTGAGGGACCCTAGGAAGGCCCTTGTCTACCCCTATATTCCTCCTTTCCTTTTTTGTTTTAAATGTATTTATCTTATTTATTTATTTTTGGCTGCGTTGGGTCTTTGTTGCTGCACGCGGGCTTTCTCTAGTTGCAGTGAGCAGGGGCTACTCTTCGTTGCGGTGCGTGGGCTTCTCACTGCAGTGGCTTCTCTTATTGCAGAGCACGGGCTCTAGGCACCCGGGCTTCAGGACTTGTGACTCGCGGGCTCTGGAGCGCAGGCTCAGTAGTTGTGGCGCACGGGCTTAGTTGCTCCGCGGCATGTGGCATCTTCCCAGACCAGGGCTCAAACCTGTGTCCCCTGCGTTGGCAGGTGGATTCTTAACCACTGCGCCACCAGGGAAGCCCCCTCCTTTACTTTTAAAAATTCTATCATTAGATGGGATTTCACTCCTTTAATTCCTGTTAAGATTCAAATTCCTCTGAGAGAGGGGGCATAGTCTTGTTACTCAATCACACTTTAGTGAGAAATAATTCACAGAATCCTTCCTGAGAGCAGGCTTTGTTATCATGGCCACCATTTATTGAGTGCCTGCCATGCGCTCTCCACTGATCCAAGAGCTTCTCATACATTATCTCATTTAAATCTCACAACTCTGAAGTGAGTACTGTAATTTTGCTTGTTTTACAGATTAGGAAACTGAGGCCCAGAGAGGTTAAGCATCTTGCCCAAGGTCTGCAATCAGTGGAGCAGGAATTTGAATGTAGGAAGTCTGGTTCCAGAGCCCACACTGCGTATCACTCCACCAGGTCAATCCCTAACACTCTTCAGTGTACAGATGTATTCAGTGTATTCACAGACATCTTTTGGACCTTCCTACAATTCAGTGAGGTACTTGGTACGATCATACTCATTTTACAGAGGAGAACACTGAGGAGGCTGAGTTCAGTCAACTGGCAGCAGGGTCTAGACCCAGCACTCCCATCTCAGCTCAGCTCTCCTCCCTGGACCACACGCAGCAGTACACAGTGATAGGAGCCTTGAGGCAGCTCCTGGGTGGGAGAGGGAGGGTGCAGTGGACACGGAAACTGGGAGAGCCCAGAATGGAGCTGCTCCTTCCTCTCTTCTCCCCCTCCTCCTCCCTCCATTGCTTCCTTCTCTCCTTCCTTCCACTCATTCATTCACCTACCTGGGCACCTACTAAAGGTAAAGGCTGTGGGTAAGAATGGCCAAAACAAGTGTCCCTCGTGCCATCACAGGGCTGACAGTCTAAAAAACAAACAAACAAAAACACTTGCTATATCTTAAGGGTTAATGATGAGCTGGGCCCTGTGCTGAGTACTGGACGTGCATCATGCTCAGAGCCCTCTTTTTCGGGTAGGAGACTGAAACTTAGGAAGGGTCCCAGCATCTCACCATTAGGCTGAATTGCCTCCATCTTGGGGTGTAGTGAGGATCCAGTGAATATTTTTGGAGTGATGAACACACACATACACACAGCCCAGGCTTTGTGACCCCAGCACCCAGCACCAGAGGCAGCCATGTGTGCTGTCTCCGGCACCCTCCCTACCGCCAGGAGCCAGGCCCCATCCCATACAGGAAGATGATGGGGAAAGGCCATCTCCCAAAGCAGGGACAGGATGGCACACTTCAGGACCTCTGGATTGAAACTCCCAGGGAAATTGAATGAGAGTGATCTAACCAGAGATCCCAGAGGGAGAAACCAGGGCCGGGGGTGGGGGTACGGGTGGGGCAGGGAGGGCTCACCAGTCCTCCCTGGGCAGGCTTTTAGCACGGCTTCCTTGTGCCTCAGTTTCCTCTTCTGTAGGGTGACTTGCTCACAGCTGTGTCTGAAGTGTGACCCATCAGAAACTTCCTAGAGCTGGCTGGATGCTTCATCCTCCCCACTTTCTGACCCGGTTCTCCCAGGCTCTTCGTGGGGATTATGTTTCCTACTTTACAGATGTGGAGAGAAGGCTCGGAAAGGCTGACCCACAGCCACATAACGAGCATTAGAAATGCGATGAGAACCCACGAAGGTCTTGAGTCTATTGCCCCAGCAAGTATCTCCTAAGCACTCAGTGGGGTATCAGAGTCTGAGCTGTGCCCAGGACATATAGCAGTGAGCAAGACACACTTGTCCTACCTCCAGGGGCACCAGTCCCAGTAGGGGGTGACAGACAAGGGAGGAAATGTTGAAAATGTTGGCAGGACAAAGTGACAAGAGCCAAGAGAGACCACAGAGGTCGGCTCAGGGCTGTCTCAGCTCCTGCACTTGGGAGGACCCAGCAGAGCAAAGGTTTGGGGGCTGGAGAGTTGAACTGGGGAGGGCTGGGGTCCGGGACCAGTATTCCTGGCTCAAGTGGGGTGCTGACTGGGAGAGGGAGTTGGAGCTGCCTCACCCTCAAAACACCCAGACCAAGGCCACTTTCGGCCTCTTGCTGCCTCTCAGGCCATGCTCTGCCTGCCAGGAGTTTCCATCCATCAGTTTCCTTGTCTTGAGTGGTTTCCAGCCCCACCTGCTTTCCTGGAGCCCAGTTCACCCATCACTCCTGCCAGGCATGTACCAGGGTCACTCTGAGTAACTCCAGGGACCCAGGGTGACCTCACCTGCTCCTGATTCAGTTTGACTCACCCTTCCCATTTCTGGAAGGTGGCTCTTGGCCATTCTTACATCATGCTTCAGCACCCAGGGCCTGTGGGAGTGGCATATCCCCCTCCCCACTCCCAACGGTTCACCGGGTCTGTGTCACAGAGGGGAAGTGCGGGAGCCCTGAGGAGGGAGCCCTCATACACCCAGATTAACTCACTCCGTCTACAGCTCACTTTGGACGTCTCCTTTCCAGTGAACCCGAACATTCTCCAGTCTACTTTCCTGTTTTTAACAGGAAAAGGACATTATCTAGGAAGACTAGCTGTTGTTAATTGACCACTTACTATGAGCTGGGCAGTCTGTAGGTATCATCAGAGTCCCAAGCATTTCATTATTGGTCTTCATTTTCTAGATGTGGAAGCCAGAGCTCAGAGAGGGGACTTGACTTGTCTGAGGTCACACTGCAAAGAAATGGCTGAGCTGGGTTTGGAACTCAGGTGTACTTGACTCCAGAGTTGTTTAGCCAGGGCCCCACTCCTGACCACGCCCTCCAGCTGCCCACAGGTCTGGGAGGGCAGAGGGAGATCATTCCATCCCCAGCTTGAGCCTGCCCAGATCCAGGCTCACACCACCCCCCTAGGACCCCTTCGTAGTGGTGCTGGAAGGGATAGAAGCTCTGAGAGGAGCCACCGTTTGCTCCACCCAGGGGTCTTAGGGCCATCACTTTCTTGGTGGGCAGAAGCCCAGACCTACATAGCGCCCATGGGAGGGGATCCCCTTGTGAGTGGGCCAGACCTGTGCTACTTGGTGGGTTTCGTGACTGGTCATCCCGCCTCATTTTTAGGTGGGCCCAGGTCCGCCACCTCAGCTCCCCACCCTTTCCCTTCCACAGCCGCTCCCCAGTCTGCTCCAAATCCCTCCCCCGGGCCTCTCTCAGCCAACCTGCCTTCACACCAGATGAGGCTGCACAGCCCACAGTGGCCACTAGTCACAAGTGGCTGTTGAGCACTTGAAATGTGACTAGTGCAGCCAAGGAACTGAGTTATCATGTTATTTAATTTTAATCAGTTTACATTTAAGCTTAAAAAGTGATACTCCATGCAGTGCTTAGAAAACAATTAAGTATGTTTGGAACAACTTGAATATGAGGATCTACTTTTTCAACTGCAAATTTTAGGAACTCTAAATCCAGATCGTTTTCTGATAAAAATTTAGCTAGCGTTTCACATGTAAACTAGCCACCAGATCTTGAAGACTTAGTAAAATAAAATGTAAAAATATCTCATTAATATTTTTATATTGATTATGTGTTGAAATGATAGTATTTTAATATATCAGATTAAATTTTTAAATATTATTAAATATTTAAACTATTATTAAAATTACTTTTGCCTAATTATTTTTGTAATGTAGCTATTAGAAAATTTTTCAATTACTTATGTGGCTCATATTTCTATCAGATAGTGCTAGTCGAGAGGATAAACGTGTGGGTTCAAATTTTGGTTCTGTGTGTCCTTGAGCAACCAGTCTCTCTGGACCTCAATTTCCTCACCTTTAAGAGAGAGATAATAGTAGTACCTCCCTCATAGAATTGTTCAGAGGAATAAATGAGATAATGTTTGTAAAGCGCTTAGCACAGTGCCTGGCATATAGTAGTGCTCAGGAAAAGAATGACAATATTCTTATAGGCTTCCTTTTATCATAGCACCCAGTTGCAGTTCAATTAAACTCAACAATATTTACAGAGGGCCTGCTATGTGCCTGGCTTTGAGGAGTCGATGAAGAACAAGCCAGATCACAGGCTCTGCTCTCATGGAACTCCCATCCTCCAGGAGGGAGGTGACCACTGAAAGAAACAGGGAAAGTGCAGGTAGTGAGTGCTTGGGAGAAAATGAAGCACAGAGATGTTGCTAGAGGCTGCTGTGGCAGGAGTGGCAAGGGAAGGTTTCCCTGTGGAGCATGACCGACATGGAACCAACCACGTGACGCTGTGAGGGAAGGGTGTTTCCGGCAGAGGGAACAGCTAGTGCAAAGGCCACAGCGAAGCCCCTGTGACTGCAATCTGTCTCCTGTATTGCACCATCTGCTTCACCAAACTTTCCACTTCTCTCATCCAGCTCTCTCCTGGCCGCTGCACTCTTCCTGTGTTCATGGCAACCTCTGTAAAGCTGGTCCAACCTTACTCCCCATCTCATCTGCTCTGCCCTCTCCTGTCTGCCCCGGAAAACTTCCTCCCTCCTCTGGCCCTCCAGCTCAGGTCCCCTCTTCTAGGAAGTTTCCCCTGATGGTTCCTGTCCCCACTGGTCTCTCTCTGGGATTCTTCTAAGACTGAACACTTTGTTTTACACCATCCCAGTTCCCACGCTGCCTCTTCATCTTTCTGGGGCAGTCATGCCTTCCCCACAAACTTGCCCCTTTTCCCAGGGCTGGAACCAGAATCAGGTCTTACACTCTTCCTAGCACTCAGCCCAGCCGTTCATTAACACCTATGGATTGCCAGATCCTGGGAGAGGCATGTCTGCCTGGGCAGAGTGGAAAATCCCTGGCTGGGGAAAGGGCCGTGGAAATTTCTTCTTAACGTTCTCCTTCCAGACTTGGACTTGCCCCAGAAAGTGGTCAAGCATTTGCCCAGTGCCCTGCAGGGCGGCCTCTGTTCTTCCTCCTGCCCCCGCCCCCAACCCACCCCAGGCTTGAACCCAGGGAGCAGTGACAGGGTGGGGCTGGGGAGAGGCAGCAGCTGGCAGCTGAGCTCTGCTGTAAAGAATCACTCTTGATGTCATCCAGTCCCACCCCCTCAGTTCAAAGATAAAGGAACAAGGTCAATGGCAAAATCATGCTAGACTGCGGGTCTCTCCTCTCCATTTGAAGCTCATTCCATTGCCCCATGTTCCTCGGTTTCCTCATCTGTAAAATGGGAATAATAACAGTACCTCCTTCATAGGACTGGTGATATGTGAAGTGAGTTAAAGATGTAAAGATAAATATAAGCCCTAGGTCTGCCCTTCCTCTAGCCCCTTGGTGGAGTGTGCAGTTCCCATTCTTCCAGCTGCCGACTTCTGGGGGGACTAAAAGAGGGTTTGAAGTTATCACGGGGGGCCGGCAGGTTCCAAGGAGGATTGCCCGGTGTTGTCTGTACACTGTGTCCACAGCACATCTGGCTCATATTTGTCCTGGACATTTTTAAATGTCCGTAGATGCAATTTTGGTGAGTAAAATATGTATTCACTTAACATTGTTACTGAAGTCACAGGTTTGTAATATATTTGCTCAATTAGTGTTAGCAAAAGTCAACATTTTTGAGGCTGAGAATTGGTTAGGGGCCACTGGGGCAGGTTCTCCAGTCCTCAGCCCTTCTCTCCTGGGAACCCAAGCTCCTCTCCTGTCCTCTGAGATGTGCCAGCCCAAATCAGCTCTACTATTCTGTCACCAGCCCTCAGATTACCCCCTCCCCTCCCCTCCGAGGGAATGGGAATGTGGGTTGGGGGAAGCCCTAGGTGAGAGAATGAGAAAAGCTGCCTTCACATGCTCAGGGCTGAACTCTCATCCTTCCTCCTCTGGGAACCTGTCCTCACTCTGTCTCCAAATTCCTAGAACATATAGGATACTGCAGATTCATCGCCCTCACTCGGCTCTTTACACCTTACTACCTGTAGGCGTGGGTGCAGTGGGCTCGACTGTTGGGGTAATTTGGACCTGGGCTGAGATGTGGAGAGGCATAAAAGTGCTTAGAAGTGTTGTGCACTGTTGGTGGGAATTTAAAATGGTGCAAATGGTATAGAAAACAGTATAGTGGTTCCTCAAAAAGTTAGAACTAGAATTATCATATGATCCAGCAATTCCACTTCTGAGTATATACCCCAAAAAAGTGAAAGCAGGGTCTCAAAGAGGTTTGTACACCCGTGTTCATAGCAGCATCATTCACAATAGCCAAAAGATGGAAGCAACCCAAATGTCCACTGATGGATGAAAGGATAAGCAAAATGTGGTATATCCATACAGTAGAATGTTATTCAGCTTTAAAAAGGAAGGAAATTCTGGGCTTCCCTGGTGGCGCAGTGGTTGAGAGTCCGCCTGCCGATGCAGGGGACAAGGGTTCATGCACCGGTCCGGGAAGATCCCACATGCCGCGGAGTGGCTGGGCCCGTGAGCCATGGCTGCTGAGCCTGCGCATCTGGAGCCTGTGCTCCGCAATGGGAGAGGCCACAACAGTGAGAGGCCCGCGTACCGCAAAAAAAAAAAAAAAAAAAAAAAGGAAGGAAATTCTGATATTTGCTACAATATAATTGAACCTTGAAGACCTTGTGTTGAGTGAAGTAAGCCAGGCACAGTAAGACAAATACTGTATGATTCCACTTATGTGTTGTATCTAGAGACATCAAATTCATAGAGACACAAAGTGGAATGGTGATTGCCAGGGGCTGGGTGGCAGTGGGGGGGATGGGGTATTGTTATTTAATGGGTATAAAATTTCCATTTTGCAAGATGAAAAAGTTCTGGAGCTTGGTTGCACAGCAATGTGAATATATTTAACACTACTGAACTGTACACTTAAAAATGGTTAAGATGGTAAATTTTATGTTATATGTATTTTACCACAATTAAAAAAAAAATGTTTGGAAGTGGCTCCAATGGGTCTCTCCAGGAGATAGTGGATTTGAGATGTCGTGATCCTTTCCATACTTCTTTTCTTCCATACATGTGCATTGAGAATCTTCTATGAGCCAGGCATTGTTGTAGGCACACAAAAAATGTAGGCTGACATTCTGTTAGCAGAGACAGGCAATAAATAAAATTTGAACCAAAATGCTCATGGCTTCTCTTTGCTTTCCTTTACTTAGTGAAAAATTTACCGTATTTACACTAAATGGGACCCTAATTACGGAGCTATAATTTATGTTTTAAAACTTCTAGAGCTCATTTTATGTACTTTTTCATGTGTGTTAAAATTTTTTTAATTGAGGTATAATTTGCATACAGTAAAATGTGCCCTTTTATTAGGTGTTCAATTCTATGGATTTGAAAAACATGTACTTAAAAAACAGTTTTATTGATATAATTTACATACCATAAATTTCACCTATTAAATTATATTAATTATTATATTACTAATTATATAACAGTTATTATATTAATGGTTTTTAGTATATTCACAGAGTTATGCAACTCTGTGAATATACTAATTTAGAATATTATCATCACCCCAAAAAGAAATTCTATACCTATTAGCATTCACTCCCAACTCCCCCCAGTCCCCCAGGCCTAAGCAACTAATCTTTCTATTTCTATGATTTGCTTATTCTGGACATTTCATATACATGGAATCATACAATATGTGGTCTTTTGTGATTTGCTTCTTTCACTTAGCATAACATTTCTGAGGCCCATCAAATGTGGTAGCATGGATTATTACTTCATTTCTTTTTACTGACAAATAATATTCTGTTATATGGGTATATCATGTTTTGTTTATCCATTCATCTGTTGATGGACATTTGGGTTGTTTCCACTTTGATGTTATGAATAATGCTGCTATGAAAATTCATATATAAGTTTTTGTGTGGACATATGTTTTCATTTCTCTTGGGTATATACTGAGAAGTGGAATTGCTGGGTCATATGGTAACTGCATGTTTAACATTATGAGGAACTACCAAACCATTTTCCAAAATGGCTCTACCATTTTACAATCTCTCCAGCAATGTATGAGGGTGCCAGTTTTTCCACATCCTTGCCAATACTTGTTCTTATCCACCTCTTTGATTATAGCCACTCTGGTAGTATGAAATGGTATCCCACTGTAGCGCTGATTTACATTTCCCTACTGAACAGTAATGTTAAACATCTTTTCATAAATGCTTATAGGGCATTTGTATACCTTTAAAAAAATTTTTTTCACAAGTTTTTTTTTTTTTTTTTTTTTTTTGCTGCATTGGGCCTTCGTCACTGCGAGTGGGCTTTCTCTAGTTGTGGTGAGCCAGGGCTACTCTTCGTTGCGGTGCATGGGCTTCTCATTGCGGTGGCTTCTCTTGTTGCAGAGCATGGGCTCTAGGGTGTGTGGATTTCAGTAGTTGTGGTGTGTGGGCTCAGTAGTTGTGGCTCACAGGCTTAGTTGCTCAGAGACATGTGGGATCTTCCCAGACCAGGGATCGAACCCCTGTCCCCTGCATTGGCAGGCAGATTCTTAACCACTGTGCCACCAGGGAAGTCCCTGTATATCTTCTTCGAAGAAATGTCTATTCACATCTTTTGCTCATTTTTTAATTAAGTTGCAAGAGTTCTTTATGTATGCTAGGTGAAAATCACTTATCTTATATATGATTTGCAAAATATTTTCTCCCAGTCTGTGGGCTGTCTTCTTACTTTCTTGATTATGTCCTTTGGAGCACAAATGTTTTAAAATTTTATAAAGTCTAACTTGTTGATCTTCTTTTAAACTTGTATTTTTGGTGTCATATCTAAGAAATCATTGCCTAATCCAATATCATGAATATTTACTCCTATATTTTCTTCTAAGAGTTTTTATAGTTTAGTTCTGTGATCCACTTAAATTTTTGTGTATATATACTTTAAAAACAATTCTGGTATTAAGGTATAATTTACATTCAATAAAATTCACCATTTTAAGTATACAGTTTAATTAGTTTTATCTTATATACTTTTAATCCTCTGTATTGGGACTTCCCTGGTGGTCCAGTGGTAGAGAATCCGCCTTCCAATGCAGAGGACATAGGTTCGAGGAACTGAGATCCCACATGCTGACGGGCGACTAAGCCCATGTGCCACAACTACTGAGCTTGTGCACCTCAACTAGAGCCCGCCAGCTGCAAACTACAGAACCCATGTGCTCTGGAATCCACGCACCACAACTACAGAGCCCAGGCGCCCTGGAGCCTGTGCGCCACAACTAGAAAAGAGAAAACCTGCACGTCACAACTATAGAGAAGCCCGCACACCACAACGAAAGATCCCACATGCTTCAACGAAGATCCTGCGTGCTGCAACTAAGACCCGATGCTGCCAAAAATAAATAAAATAAAATTTTAAAAATCCCTCTATATTGTTAGATTTTTTTTCCCTGGGAAGTTAAGGATAGGAAAAATTGAGTGTGTGCCCATTTTCTCTTTTTTCTTATGCCCCACAGTTTTGCTTGTAAATGTATGTGTGTGATTATGTGGGAGCGTGTGTGAAAGAGAGAGAGAATTTTGATTTTGACATCAGCTTCTTATGGGTTCCCACTTACTTTGGCTTTCTCTAGCAGCTCCATGGACCCATTTAATTATATATAGTTTGAATGAATGAATGCAGTAATCAAGTGACAGTTTATCAGTGTCTGCCCTCAGAGCCATCAGTACCACATGGCCACAGATGTTTCCATGCAGCTGCCCATTGTTGGGACTGAGATGGAGACTCCCCAGCTGGGCCCCTGCATGGACGTGTCTGGGTTTAATGGGCTGTTTTCTAATTTGTGATTCCTTCATAAAGAGCCCCCTTTTCAGGATAATTACAGAGTCCTGTAATAATCTATTACTTAGGACTGGTTTCTGTTCCTCATGTTTCCTCAGCCTTCCACTGGGCTGCCCCAGCAGCATTGGCCACCTCCAGCAGTGAAAGCAGGATGAGGCTGACCAGGACACCTTAACTGAGGAACCAGGAGAGCTCAGTGGATTGAGTGAAAGGCCCAGGAGGTAGGAGACCACACTTCCCATCTTAGCCCTGCAGCCCTGCTCACTGAGCCACTCTGAGCCTTCAAATTTCCTTCTGAAACATGAGGTAGAACTAAAGGAACATTATCTAGGGTGCTTAATATACACTGGGCTTAGAAAAATACCACTTAGAAGTGAAGCAGTCTGAGCACATTAGCTCACAGTGATTTTTTTACCAGAATTTATTAAGGTTACATATTGACGTGACTGTTGTTAAGATGATGACTTTTGAACGTTAGAGGAAAGGCGGACCAGAGGTGAGGCAGTCAAAGGTGGTCCCTGTCACAGGGTGCCTGCTCCACTGCAGCCCAGGCCCCCCATCTCTTGCCCAGCCACTGGCTTCCTCTGCCAGTGGTGAACTCCAGTTATACCTTTATATATTGAATACATCATTTCCTCACTATTATCCCCATTTTACAGAAGAGAAACTGAAGGTGACTTGCTCAAGGTCATCAGCTAAGAAATATCTGAGCCAGGATTTGAATCCAGATTTCACTAACTCTACTGCATGGTGGTCTTACGCGTTAAGATACCACTTCCCTTCTAGGACCTCTATATTCCTCTAAACTAGGTGGCAGGCAGAGTAAAACAATGAAGTGTTTCTACCCTGCCCTCCTCTCTCCTTAGCCTAGGGTCTGAGGCTGATGGGGGAATCTTGTGTTGTCTGAGCCCAAGGAGAGGGAGATGATCAAGCAGTCTGACAGCCAGGCTTGAAGGGAACCCAGGAGTGGGATACAAAACAAGTGCATACAATGAGATTGGAAAACTGCTCAATTTTCTACATTGCAATTGTGAAGGATGAAGCTGGGCGAGGCAGAGGGGAGTCATAAAAGGGCTGGAACTTGCTCTGGGCCTTAAAGGAAGGGAAGGGTTTTCAGGCAAGAGAGAGGGATCACATCCCTGGTGGAGGGTACTGGAATGAGCAGAGTCTGGGGTTAGAGGAGGGGGCAGGCCAGGGGAGGGTAGAGAGTGGTAGAGGCTGTCAGCCTGGGTACGGTGAATAGCGCTTGATACCAAAGGTCTTCAAAGGCAGACAGTGGAATCTGATAATAGGGAGCTATGGTAAATTCTCCTGTAGTATTCTGTTGGGGTGGGAAATAGAACTAAGGGAGGGAGGGAATCCTATACAAGGGGAGGGAATCAATACAAAGTTTATAGGCTAAATAGAACGATTTCTGAAAGCATTTTCCAAAATTGGATTTTATGTGGAAGTCTCATATGCGTTATTACCTTTCAGTCTTAGCAACAAGGGAGCCTGTTCCATCTTCTCTTCAAGAGCCCAATACCTAGGACAAAGCTTCCTGCCACATCTTAGGAGACCTAAGAGCCCTAACCTGGGGTCTTTCTGTCCTATCTGGGGGAATTTTCAAGCCCTGTGAGGATGAGGAAAGGCAGTCTGGCCTCAGAAAAGGGCATCTTAGCTGAGACTTTGTGGGAACCCAAGTTTTCCTCCAGCCTCAATCTGACCATCCAAGAGAAGGAGCTTAGGAGCAGAAGCAAGAAGAACTACAGTTCTGCAGCCCATGGAACGAAAACCACAATCACAGAAAGATAGACAAAATGAAAAGGCAGAGGACTATGTCCCAGTTGAAGGAACAAGATAAAGCACCAGAAAAACAACTAAATGTAGTGGAGATAGGCAACCTTCCAGAAAAAAGAATTCAGAATAATGATAGTGAAGATGACCCAGGACCTCAGAAAAAGAATGGAGGATCAAGAAGATGCAAGAAATGTTTAACAAAGACCTAGAAGAATTAAAGAACAGAGATGAACAGTACAATAACTGAAATGAAAAATACACTAGAAGGAATCAATAGCAGAATAACTGAGGCAGAAGAACGGATAAATGACCTGGAAGACAGAATGGTGGAATTCACTGCCGTGGGACAGAATAAAGAAAAAAGAATGAAAAGAAATGAAGACAGCCTAAGAGACCTCTGGGACAACATTAAATGCACCAACATTCGTATTATAGGGGTCCCAGAAGGAGAAGAGAGAGAGAAAGGACCTGCGAAAAAATTTGAAGACATTATGGTCGAAAACTTCCCTAACATGGGAAAGGAAATAGCCACCCAAGTCCAGAAAGCGCAGAGAGTCCCAGGCAGGATAAACCCAAGGAGAAACACACCAAGACACATAGTAATCAAATTGACAAAAATTGAAGACAAAGAAAAATTATTAAGAGAAGGAGCTGAGGGTGCTTACTGCTTCCCGGTCTAGGAGAGGGTTAATGCTTACCTCCCCATCTAGCTCTTGCCTCCAAACACCAATGAGACTCTGTTCTGGAGCCAGACACGCCTTTTTGTTTTCCTCTTTGGGGGTCCAGGAAGCACAGCCATGAGCATTGGTCCTGATCTCAATTCCTGGGAAAGTGCCCCCAGATACTACCCAAGTGCTGAGCCTGCTTCACTCTCACCTCCACCCTGAGGGGCTGAGAGTGGGCAAGGTCAGCCATGGTCAGAAGAAGACCATCATTCAAGGGCTTGGGGCTCTGTTTACTAATCTGTAAAACTTCACTAACCCCCGCCCTACCCACCCCTCCCAGGGTAGCTATTAGGAGGATGTGTTTAGAAGTAAGTGCTCTTAAAACTACTCTGGGCACCCTCTTCCTTGTTACCACCATTTTCAAATCTAGTTCTAAACAGTTCATTCATGTTGGGGAACAAGTCATCTCTACCAAAGAGATGTGAGTCTTCTAAACCATCCCAAAGTTCAAGACCCTGTGTCAGGATTCTGGATGAAAATGCAGATTCCTGGGGCCCTGCCCCAGACACATGTGGTCAGAATCTCCTCCAAGGCAGGGAGATATGTGTTTAAATCAGGCCCCAAGAGATTTGAGTATACAATCAAGTGGAAGAACTACTGTTTTACAGTTGGGCAAACAAGGCCTGTCTGAGACCAGGAAGAGAAACAAGGGAGATAACAACTCTCCAGAGGCTGGTGTGGGAGGACTGGCTGAGAGTCACTGGGAGGGAGGAGTGGGAAGGGCCTTGGCCTTCATCTGGCCCAATCCCAATTTCACCGATAATGAAATTGGGGCCCAGAGAGTGCAATGAGTCTAGGTCACCGAGAACATTCATGAAGACAGGCCTGTAGTCTCCTGGCTCTTGAAGCCCTCACCACACCTCCTACGTATGTTGTGTGTTTTGCTCCTGCCTGGCAGGTCATGCCCCTCTCCGAGCCCTAGGTTCCATGTCTAGTCAGAGGCTTGAACCAAGTTGTCTTTTTCAAACTCCATTTCTTAGTGCTCCTGCTCCCTAGCCTTTTCATATCCAGAGATAAAATGTGTAATTTTCACTGCAGAACAAATAGAACTGTGCCTTTTTTCACAAGGAAAAAAGCCTCTTGCAGTCCTTTAAGTGCCTGTAAGGACCTTGGGCTCAGGAGTCCTTTGTACCAGGCCCTTTTAACCCAGGGCAGCCAGGTGAGCTCTTTCTACTGAGACTGTGGCTCTGAGGGGTCTGACTCACTCCCCATCTTCCAGGGCTTTCCAGTGCTTTCCCTTGGTAGCCTCAGCCAGCAGAGCCAAGGGAGCCAGCGTTCTTGACACAGATGGCACTCAGTCTACATACCTCCATGACCAAGCTGGCAGGCAGCCCCAGAAAGGGACAGAGAAACACACAGCTGCACCAGAGTGTGATGAAACCCACCTTTTCCAGCACCCATCCCCCTCCTTTTTATTTCATGGCACTGATGAGAGACAACCGTTTTAACAAACATGATTTTTTTTTATTAGAAAAGTAAAAAATATTGCATAGGTCTTAATACTTGAACATCAAGTGTATTCATGAACAGCGAGTATCTTCATGTAAACAGTTCTAGATGGAAGACCCAGATGGTACTCCTCTGGGGGAGGGGTTCCAGCCCCCACCCCAGTCAGCCCCATCCCCTCACAGTTCAACCCTTCACTACACATCCGGGGATGGGCCACACGCAGCTCCCAGGTGTATTTTTTCTTCAAGTGTCAAAGATCCCCAAGTGATCCCAACACCCACCCCTTCCTCCTCTTACATTCATGCGTCTGTAAGATAGCTGCCTAGAACAGGTCAGTAGTGAAGCTCCAATCAAAAAAAAAAAAGATACAAAAACAACAAAGAACAAACATTTGGTCCCTTCAGACCATGAGATACACAAACCACCTCGATGACCTCCCCCCCCACCAGAGCCGGCTACCGTGAGCACACATCCCTTGCAGATGCCAGTGCAGCCCAGCTGCTCTCATGGCTCTGTCACACCACTGTTGTCTTAACTGTCAGTAACAATAAAAATAATAAGGTACATGCTACATACACATCCAGCCAGAAGCCTGGTTGGCCCCTAAGCCTTTGTTTCATGCTACAGTACTGAGGGGCGGCGTGTGAGCCCAAGTGGGAGCCACCTGTCCACACCTCAGCTTCCTAGGGAAACACTGTGTTCCCCTCACCTTGACCTTCCTCCCCGCAGGTGGCTGTTGTCAGTTTTCTAACGACAGGCAGCAGTCCCTCAGCTTCTGCCTGCCAATGTGCACCCCAAAAGTTCAACTGTCTCTGTCATGGGGTCAGTATCGTCCCCCCAGGCCCAAGTTCAACACTCCTCAATGAGCAGCTGCTCTGAGCTGTACAGCTTCTTCTTGATTACTCGGAAGCCCGTGCTCAGCGTCAGGGACTGGCTGAAGCCAGGGACGAAGGGAGAGTTGGCGGAGCTAAACAACCCCTGGATCTTGGGCCAGAGGCGTGAGTCCAGGCGCAGCACAAGGGTCAGCTGGAAGGTGGGTACAAGGCTGGGGTCGAGAGCCAGTTGACCTACGCTGTGGCAGCTCTTGCCCTGCTCTACGCAGATGTCTAGCAGCGCCCCCCGCAGGCCGCACGGCTCGCTGTAGGCCAGGCGCAGTAGTTCTTTGCCCACCTGGCTCACCAGCTGGCCGGGCATCAGCAGGCGCGCAGGGCGCCGCGAGCCCAGCCGTGCCTGGGCCAGGCTCTCCTGCAGCAGCTGCATCAGGTTGGCACACAGGTGCTCATCCTCGGGATCGCTAAGCAGCTCGAAGTCGGGCAGGGACACCCCATCCAGGTATGAAGAGTCTGCAAGGGAAAGCACGCAGGGGAGGGAGTTAGAGCAGCTCTGAACGGGGAGGTGATGTTTTGCTAAGAAAGCAGCACTCCTTCCCACTCTCTGCCTCAGTTTCCGCCCCACTCTCGCACCGTATACTTCAATGCCCCTCCTCTGCCCGCCTCCTTCCACAATCCGGATTCTGATGGGATAGGAAGCCAAAGTGGCTTTTGACTCCTTCCAGTGCGGTGCTTTCTCACCTCCCCGGCCCCTCTATTCGCGTCCGGCTCCCGCCCACGGCTTACCTTCCTCCGGCCCAAAGCCACTGTTGCTGCTGTCCAGGGACTCGCAGTCCGAGCTCTCCAGGCTCGCGCAGCGGCCGAGTACCTCTTCTCGGGCCGCCGACCCCCAGGCTGAGCGTGGCGGCTGATCTGGGGTGGGAGTTCGGGACAAGGACGAGGACGAAGAGGACGACGAGAAGCGATCCCAAAGGCTAGGCATGGTGAGGACGGACGCCAGGACGTTTGCAGATGAGCTCAGGGTCCTGGAGCGCAGAAGACGCTGTAAGACAAGAGCGGCGCGGGCCCGGCGTCAGTCTGGGGGCTGCTCCGGACTGAGAGCGCTAGGACCCCCACGGCTGAGGCCTCTCCGCGCAGCGATCAGCACACACAGAAGGGATACTCACCAGCTATTGCGGTCAGGTAGAACTGGGACAAGTGCGTACTGCCGCTTGAATGAGTGCGCGAACTGGTGCCAACCCCCGAGCTCTGCCTGGACCTGTCCCTTCTCCCCACCCGAACCTCCCCCTCGGCCTGCCGCGGTCCCTAGTACCAGCGCAGAGAGACCTATAAGGACTAGCGGGGAGAGGCCACACCCCTTCCGCGCCGCGGCCCAATCCATACCCGGGAGTGTGGCCCACCTCGACCAATGGGCTCTGGGCGCACGTTCGCAACGTTCTCTCCTGCCCGGTGACAGCCGTCTGGCCCCGCCCCCCTTGGGCCCCAGAAAGAACCCGGCCAAACCCGCGAGCCGCGGCCACGCCCCCTTTCTGGAAAGGGATCCGCGGCGGCTGCAGCTGCCAAGGTCCCCGAGGGCGCTCGCGGCAGGGGAGGATCTAGGAAAGACTTGTTTATTATAGGGTCGTATTGCTGGGGGAGGGGATAGGCCGCGGCCTCGCGGGGGAAGAGGCAGGGGAACTTGAAGGGGGCAACAAGCAGGGAAGACGTTTGCCCCCAGCGTCTGAGAGCCTGCGAGCTCTGGGCACAATTGGGCGCACAAGTGGAGGCCAGTGGGACGGCGGCGCAGGGAGCAGACGTTAATCCACCGGCCCTCGCGCACGTACCCCACGCTAACCCTTCCTTACGAAGGGTCGGGTTATGGGGGTGGGGTCCAAAGACTAGGCAGCTCCGGGCACCGTGCTCCCTCTTCCCGACGGCCCCACCTGCCCGCCCGCTTGTTACTCTACAGCCCCAGGGGATGGATTAATTGGGGTTGGGGGGGTCCGCTCCCAGTCTCCAGCTGCCTCCAAGGCGGGGGTTTGGGAAACGTGGTTAAAAGAGTATTGATGGGCCCCGGTTCCTAGCGCTTGATTCTGGAGCTGGGAGCTGGGACCCATATCAGAGGGACACACTGACCCACCCGCCGGCCCTAAGGACGGACAGAGGTGCGGCTGTGTCTCCCCCTCCCGCTGCGGCCGTGCCTCCCCCGCCCGCTGCGGCCGAGAGGCCCCGGGCGTCCGCCGGGTCCTAGCGCCCGTCTTCGCCAAAACGCTTTGTGTAAAAGAGCCGGAGAGTTGCATCAGGACCGAAGACCTATATCTCCGGAAAAGCCCCGGAGTGAAATCGCTATCCCCCGTTTCGTCATTCAGGAGGGGCCACAGAAAATGTGACCCGACGGCGGTGCTCGAAGACTGACAGAGATTTCTGACGGTGGGAAGGGGTTCGGACGGATTCGACCTTTATTTATTTAAAGATAGATCAATCTGGGTCACAGGATCCTGATGGAAGAGAGAACCAAACTTACATCAGACGCTCCCATCTCTGGGTGGGCTAGAGCCTAACCAGATCAGACTGACGGGCGTCGCCTCGGGGCAGACTTGCGCGTGACAGAAGACACTTGCCACCGGAAGAGTCCGGCCGCTGCTATCCCCACCCCCTCCCATTAAAAAAAAGAAAAAGGCTGACCCGTGGGCCTTCCGGGCAAACCAAGACTTAGAACTGTAAACGACCAGAATCAAGCCCTGCACCCCATCCCCTTTTTCCAGATGGGAGAACCATCTCTGGAGACAAATTTATGGATGAAAAATAAATTAGACGACTCAGATTAGGAGATATCTTAAAGACTGCTGCAGAATAGAATGGTCTGTTAGCTGCTGGGGCTTTCAAGGCCTGAACACTGGCCCTTTCTTCCTATCCTCCAAGCTCTAGTCACTTGCTGGGGACCTTAAAGACACCAGGTCTTGACAATTAGGTGAAGTGCTTGGAGGACTGAGGGTAGATGACATCCTCTTGAAATCACCCTTTACTGAGGTGGGAAGGAAAGAGTTGGGGTGACCTGTATGGGTGTGTCTTTCTGTCAGGACTGAAGATCAGGGAATTAATCCATCAAGACCATTCACACCTCCCAGGCTGACTTGGGCTGGGGACATCTGAGACAGCAGGGTATATATAGACTTAGGGTGTTTTTCTTCTCTCTCCGCCGACCCCGCATGAAAAAAAAATTCAGAAAAATGTGGAACACTAATCTAAGAAAAATAGAGGTTTTTAAATAGAGGTTTCAGAAGCAAAAGAATCCAGTGCCATTTTGGAAAGGTCAGTTTACTAGGAATCATTCATTCATTCAATAAGTAGCCATCACGGAAGCAGTGTGCTAAGCAGCTTTTTTCATTCACTGTCTCATTCTGTTAATAAAACAGCTTTTTATAATGGGGAAGGGCTATGTTAATGGGCACTGGGTAATTTTGTTTCTTTTCAAAAGAAATCCATTAATGTTGTTGTCTCATCATTTTCAAAAAAGGACAGGCAGTCTTAACCCTGGAGGTTTTTCCCAGAGGAGAGAGTGGGCTATAGGGTAAACAACCACCTGCTAGGAGGCCTGGCTGCAGGGGGATGAGGGTAGAGGACTAAATGGCTTCCCCACTGAAACTCTTCACTCCTATGAAGGAGAGGGGCAAAGCCCTGCACCATTGTCTGTCAGGAGAACCTTTGGATCTAGAAGGGGAGTTTCCTATCTGTTAGCCCCTCCGGGGAGCTAGGGTGGAGGGTCTTCGTTCATCCTGTGAGGTGAAGGACAGGATCCCTTCCACATGGCTGGGGCTGGAAAGACATGGTTACCATCTCACACACCTCTCTCTGCATTGAAGATGGGATGGGGGGGTCCCAAAAGTGGTACTTGCAAGGAGGGGGCAGCTCCATCTCCTAGCCTCTGAGCCAGGCCTCTTCAAATCCTTCAAAGATCCTATGAACCCTGCATTTGCTTCTCTCCCCCTCAGGCTTAGGCTGGCTGCAGGTCAGGCTTGCCTGGACATGCTCCCGCCAGCAGCCTTGGAGACCCAGCTGTGGCATCCCTTCCCGCAGGAAGCCTTCCCCAGTGCCCAACCCAATACACCATCCCTTAGGTGCCCCTCCTCAGGTCATCCTCACACCCCACGCACATCTCTGTTAATAACTGTTTCCCCTTTAGTCTTCTCACCAGACTATGAGCTTCCTGAGGGTGGAGTTCTACTCTTCTTTTTTTTTTTTTTTTAATTTATTTATTTTTGGCTGCCTTGGGTCTTCGTTGCTGCACGCGGGCTTTCTCTAGTTGTGGCGAGCAGGGAGCTACTCTTTGTGGTGCGCTTCTCATTGCAGTGGCTTCTCTTGTTGTGGAGCACGGGCTCTAGGTGCACGGGCTTCATTAGTTGTGACACGTGGGCATGTGGGCTCAGTAGTTGTGGCTCACAGGCTCTAGAGCGCAGGCTCAGTAGTTGTGGTGCACAGGCTTAGTTGCTCCGCGGCATGTGGGATCTTCCTGAACCAGGGCTCGAACCTGTGTCCCTGCATTGGCAGGCAGATTCTTAACCACTGCACCAGCAGGGAAGTCCAGTTCTACTCTTCTTAACTTCCAGTGGCTAGCACATAGTAGAGTCTCAGTGAATATTCCTTGGATGAATAAATGAATGAATGGATAAAGCAAGAAGGTGGATTTTCCCAGAACTGCAGACCTACATCTGGATTCTCAGGATCTGGGTGGCCTTTGGGGTGAGCCTTCAGAAGAACTCCATGCTACCTTTCTACTCCCTTTCTCACAAGTGCTGCCAAGAGTGTTGGATGTATCTGAATATTTCCCTTCTTCCTCAGCTCAGGTCAGGAAGTGGGCTTCTAAGGCAACCTAATTCTTCCAGTTTGGGTATAGTCGGCAACCCCAGCAAGCTGGGGATAGAGGTTCATTGTGCAGAGGGCTGACTTGTGGGAAATCTTTTAAAGCAATTAGTACTTTCCCTTCAAGTGCCTTAAAATACTCAAAAATTTTTTTTATTGAGATGAAATTCACATGTAAAATTAAACTTTTTAAAGTGAACAAGTCAGTGGCATTTAGTACGTCCACAGTGTTGTACAACCACCACCTCTATCTATTCCAAAACATCTTTATCATCCCAAAGGAGACCCTGAACTCACCAAGCAGTCACTCTCCTCAAAATACTTTTTTTTTGGGGATTCAAAATACTTTTGAAGTTTATATTCCCTTGTTGGTGGGAGTAGGGATGCCCCTTTGCACAACTCCAGAGGGCACCATTACCATTCGAGTCTGTGCATTTACATGTGTCTTCTGGGGAAAGCACTCCTAACATAGACACAATGTGCAACATGGAATCTGTATCAAGACGACCCTGATGGGGAGATGGCTGAACTCCCAGCAGGAGTGGGCTAGTGTCATGTCCCCAGTGACTCAGGCCTCTGGAGTTGGTAACCAGGCCCCATGTCCCAGCCTCTGTGGCCAGAGCCAAGCCTGTGCAGAAGCTCTGCCTCTTCCCAGGCTCTGCTCTCTTCCCGTAGGACCCACAGCAGCCTGCAATTTCAAGTCAGTGAGCACACACTCCAGGCCACCTGCCCCTCCCTGTTCTGGTGGTTTCTGTCCTGTGCACCGGTTCCCAGGACCTCAGTCTGGCAAGTTGCCCCAGTCGGGTTTGGGAAGTTAAACCAGATCTTGGGGTGGGGGTGTGTTTCTGGGAACCCCAGAATTCAGGATGGGAACCCCTGAAGGCCAGACAGCATGCCTGCGCGGCTCTGCTTGGGGTGCCTCCACAGCCCTTTGGAAACATGTCATTGAGGAGAGTGGAGGGGGCAGGAGCCACCCGGGTGGTGGGGAGAGGGTGGAGTGGTGGTGGCACGTGGGGACAATGAAGCCAGCAAAAGTGTTCCCAGGACTCCTGTGGCTTTTTTACTTGAAAAACAACAAACAACTTGGTCAGAATAGCAAGATTATAAGTGTACCTGGTTTACTAGGAAGGCTGTGAAAAGCTGTTGACAGCTGAGGGCTTTAGCAGGATTTTGACTGTGTTATTGGAGGGAGAATTAAAAATTCAGTGGGGAATCTTTTTGCAAGTGAAGCTACTTTTTGAAATGGATATACTAACAATACATTGTATTGTGCAGCCTTTCAAAGAAGCTTTTGAGTTATATTATCTACTTACACCCGAAGGAATGAATATAATGCCATTCTACAGAAAAGCAAATTGAGGTCCACAGTGAGTGTCCTGTAATCCTACCATCAACTAGCGGCTTTCTAGCCTGATAGATAATTAGAATCTTCTGTGGAGCTTGAAACCCACCTCCCCAGTTCCCATTCTGATTTGGTAGGTCTGGATGTGTCCCTTTTGTACAAAGCTCTCTGGGCGGTCCTGACGCTTATCTTTAGTTGGGATGTCTGCAGACTGACCTGTCAGGAAGAAAGGTAGGCCTTGGAAGGAACGCTGGCTTGGCTTCCCAGCCTCTCTGTGGGTTGGGGGTGGGTTCGGGGCAGGTGAGATGGCACACAGCTGTGGAGACTAGGCTCACATGTGGTAATGGTGCGCTCACAGCCAGCCAGTTCTAATGGGCTCCTAGGTTTCACAAGAAGTCATTTCCTCTGGGGACAGGGCAAAGGGCAGAAGGAACCCCACCAAGGGCTGGCTTGTTAAACCACCATGACAAAGGTGGAGCTAGGAGGGTAGCCTGAGTATCCTGCCGGAGCTCAGGTTACCCCTGCAGTGGTGAAAGGCACGACGGCCTCCCAGACCTCCACTGCTCCCCCACCTCATCTCCCCACCCCGCAGCCAGAGTTGTCCTAGAGATCCAGATTCCAGGGCACTGTCTCTCTTTTCTCACTAACACACTGGACTGCCTCTCAGGAAGGAATCCCATCTGCGGGGTCAACGTTTGGCCAGCTTCTCAGAATCCCTCTTCCATCCTAGCTTCTGAACTCTTATGAGGGAAGAAAACAGTGAAGTGGAGGGAGGCTGAGGTGACACCCCTCTCCAGTTAGTACCCAAAGCCTAGGCTAACTGGCTTTCCGAGGCAAACCCAGGCCCTGTGAGGGGACAGGAGTCAGCTGACCTGAGTTCAGGCTGTTTGGCTGCTAAAGATGAATAGGGTTCTGAGCTGTGGCCTGAAGCAGCACCTAGGAAGTGTAATGTGTCTTTGAAATCCAGTATTTTCATTACAAATTATTATTTTATTTTATTATTTTTATAACAAATAATGCAATCTTGCATTCTATTTTATCCGTGTATGGGAATTTGTGTTAATTTCGGTAGCAAACGTAAAATGATTTAATACTTCAATTACTTGATCTTCCCTGCCCCCCAAAAAACCCTTTTTAACAAAAAAGATGCACTGCGTTTATCCTGTGGCTTCAGACACTGTTGGGATTTTCATACCCCAGTTTTGAAAACCCAGAACTAGAGAATCTCAAGGGCCTATTCAACCTCCACAAAGATCATAACAAAGAAAAAAAGATTTAAGTTCTATGGAGCTCCTTTTCTAAAACTCCCGGGGTGGAGGGCGGCCCATAGGGTGGTGGACCATCTGGAGGAGGCCTGCCAGAGAAGGTAGAAACAGACGTCCCAGTTCCAGCCCTTTCAGTGTTCTTGCTTTTTGAGGGTTTCCAATTGCCATATATCAAAGGGGGGGAGGCAGGGTCAGGATGAGCTTTGTTCATCAAGGTGGGGGTGGGGCGGGGGTGGGGGGATGACAAGGATGATCAGAAGCTGCTACAGTGGGGACAGCCTGAATCCAGGCTTACATTTGCGTAGCGTAGATGAGACAGGCCTCATCAGTGCCATTTTACAGGTAAGAAAACAGGTTCGGATAGGTGCAGGGACTTGCCTAAGGTCACATAGCCAGTCAGCAGGCTGGAGCCGTGACTCTAGATCTAGGCTGATTTCCTTGATTCCAAGTCCCTGACACTTAGTTGAGAGCCAAAGGGACTGTATGGCTGGGAAGGGGGGCAGTACACGTTGGGGAGCGGTGGTGTAGAACAGGTGGAGTGAACACCTGGAGTCGATATGGAGCTATTGACAGAAAACTTTCTCTGCTGGTTAGGCTCTTTATTTTATCTGATGAGGCTCTTCCTCCCCCTGCAGAATTCAGCAGGGCCCAGCAGTGCTGACCCAATGGCAAAGCTCACTGTCGCCACGGGGTCCCCTTCAGCTAGACAACCGCAAGCCCAGAAGTGACACTGATTCTGTCACATCCTCCCTCCAGGTATCCTCCCTGAGAGCTCAGGAGGGCCCATGTGGGAAGTGGTGAGCCAAAAGAGGAGCCTCTCCCCGCCCCCAGCTGTAACGTTTGTAACCCACAAAGGACAGACTTTGGCGTAGGAATCCAGAAGCTACGGCTGAATCTTTTTGTATTTAAAAATCACACGCAGAGAAACACAAAAAAATCTAGATTTCTAGATTCTGCTCTGGGAAGAGGAGCACACAAGAGCTGAATTGACTTCCCCGCTGTGGCTGGTCTGCAGTGGGGCCAGCCGGGATGGGGGAAGGGAAGACCCCCTGCTCCCTCTCCTCTCCCCTCCCGCCCCCCACCCTCGGCCGAGGTGCGCCTTCAGGGGAGCAGGGCAGGGGAGGTGACAGATGCTGAGCAGCCGACTGGGGAGGGGGCGTCTGCCTCCACGGACCCCCTGGTGTGTGTTGGGACGAGCGGGGACGTGACTTGGAGAACGTGCGTCTTGGGGACGAGGTGGGGGGAAGGAGGGAAAGTGAGACAGGGGAGAAGGGCGGGGCTAGCGTTGACCCTGCCCACTCCTGGGAGGAAGGAGACTCCTCCCACCGTCCGAGAGGAAAGCCGCCAGGCTGCAGAGATGCTGAGCTCAGCGCTTTGGTCTTGGGCTGCTGGGTGGGGGGCAGGGCGAGCGGCCGGCGCCTTCCTGGGGAGGGCAGAAGAGCGGGGAGAAGGGGAGGGAGGAGAGGCTGAGGAGGCCCTCACAACCCTGAGGCAGTAACTCTCCTCGGGCCGGGTCCGCTAACAAAGCCGTCTCTGTTGGGGTGGGGGAGGCCTCCTGGGTGCACGCAGAACCTTATGGGGGTGGGCGGGGGAGTGTCTGTGAGTCACCACCCTACACCCTGACTTAGGCCCGAGAACCCACGTCAGAGAGGCAGAGCCCTTGTGCCCTCTGACCCCGGGATTTGTTTGGTGGAGGGAGTGCAGGGAGCAGTGCCTGGTCCTATAGGGCTGCAGGTCAGAACTGCCCGGGCAGCCTCCGGGGACTTTTATTTAAGGCAGCCTTATAAAAAAGCAGGGAAGATCAGCTTGGGAGGGGAAGGAAGAAAACCCTTTGGACCTACTTGGCACAAATGGTTACCCAGGCTAAATGGGTGGGTGGCTATTTTTGAGCTGACCTACATACCTATTTGCCTCTTTATCTTTTTATTATCACACATGGTTATTATGGGAGCTTTTCTTTAGCACTCCGTGCAGCTGCTGCATTTGCTGAGGGCTGCACAATGAGGCGTGTTGCCTCATTCTCCCAGCAAGTTTTAAGAGTCTCTGGCCCAGGGAAGAAGGACATCAATAGGCCTGCAGAAGCTTCACCAAGTTCTTGCCCCAAGGAACAGGATCTGAACCTGGATGCACCACGTCCAGAGCTTGTTAGCCTTGGAGGCCAGGAATGATATTCAGATTTGGCAACAGTGTCCCTGGGCTTTGCCCAGGCCGGCCTAAATGGGCCTCATTGCTTGCCAAAGTTGACCTGTGGTCCTGCAGCCCCATACTATGGCAGGTGGGGCGTCCCTTCACAGATGGAGAAACTGAGGCAGAGATGAATTGTGGACAGAACTGGTTTGGGATTTCCTGCTTTGATTGTGGAAGTAACTCTGTTATCTTAAATAGAAACAAGGAGAGCCTGGAACTTTCTATTTTACTTTTGTTCAGCTTCACTAAGGCCTCCCTCTCTAACCTTTTAATAGCTCCCCACTGCCTTTAGAGCAAGTCTGGCTCCTTACCTTGGCCTCACAAACCCCCAGGGCTGGCCCTTGACTATCTCTAGCTGCACCTCCCTCCCAAAGCCAGGAGGGGAAAATCACAGATGGTTCTAATTACCTCTGAAACGCTTTTAAATTTTCCATAAAGTACAGTATGCCTGGCTTTGTGATACAACTTTGCACAGTAACGTGTATGTAGATGTGCAAAATATATACAACCATGTACAGTGGATCATAAAGAGAACATCAACAAAGTGTAAGCATATAATTTACAGTATTTTTAATCACTCTAAAGGGAAACAGACACATAGATGTGGAAGTGAGACTGGCAGAGGCGACAGCAGGTTTCTGTCTCCTCCCATCTGGCGCCCTCTCTAGGGCATGAAATCCTTGGCCCCTGGGAAGGAGAATGGGGGCTGCTTGCCCTCCTTAAAATGCTCTTTTTGGCTTGGATTTTTCTTTCCAGGCTGGTATAATTGACTTCGTCCAGGTGCCCTGTGCCCCGTGGGATGCTTTTCCTCTGTGGCCTCAAGTGTCTTCCCTTCCAGCTTGCTCCCATCTTCACACAGATTACTTTTCCCAGATGCCCTTCTAGCTCCTTCTGACTCACACTCCAAGCTTGTCTCACCTCAGGGCCCTCCAGGAGCCCCTTTTGAGCACACTTGGGAAGCTCCATGTTCCGTGGCCGGGGAGTGCAGGGCCAGGGAGTCCAGTCCAGAACTGCTTGCCTTTGAAGCCAGTGCTCAGTTCAGTTCCCAGAGCTGTGGATGAGTCGCTCTCTTCTCACTTGATGTATATTGAAAGTATCCTATCCTGGGTCTGATGCTCCCATCAGTTTGTAAACTCCTTCAGAGGTCACCTATTTTAAATCTTTGAACACTCACCACCATAACTACCCCCAACACACACACACCCCTAACCTCTATATGTTAGATACATATGGTATATGCTCAACAAGTATTTGGCCCGGAATCGAATGGAAGTAGAGCTTGCCTGTGACTCAAGGTCAATGTGATGTCAGTGATAAGTCTCCCTTGACCCTTACCAGGCAGTGGGGAACTCTACTTGCCCTGAACTCTGATAGCATGTATTATTGTCACAGAAAGTTAAAACTGAAAGAGGTATTTCCCTTCTTGTCAGATGAGAAGATTAAAGGGGAAGTGGCCTGGAATGGGAACCAGATCCCATGGTCTGCTGGCTTCCCTGGCCCTCTCTCTTGGTGGCCCCATCCCTTCTCCTCTGTTGTTTCCTTTCAAAGCACTCATCCCATATGTAATTATCCATGTATTTATCTGTGTGGATGTACAATGCCTGTCTTTCCCACTAAACTGTAAGCTTGCCAAGGTCTGTATTTGTTTCATCCCGGAGCTCCAGTGCCCTGCACAAAGCCAGGTCCCCAGAGTTCCCAACACATATATAGGAAAAAGAAAATGAGTGTCCATGTGGCCTGAGAACCTCCTCCTACTTCCCCAGGGCAGCACTGAGATTGGCTCAAAAACTGCGGAGTTGACAGGCTTAGTGCTCCTTGTCAGGACCCCCAAGGCAAACACCCTGTCCTGAGCTTAAGACCTAGGAGGGGAGATAAGACACCTTGTGAATAATCCTAACGCAAGGAAAACAGCTGAGCTGGGAATGATAGTCAGACTTGGTGTTACAATCAAGCAGTGGTGTGGAAGGCAGATCAGAGATTTGAGACCTGAGGCCGGGAACCAGTTAGACAGTGATGGAAAAAAACTGAAAAAAAAAAACACAAAAACACCTTGAGTGTCTGTGGCAGGATAACAGTTAAATAAACTGTAGTACATCCAAATCATGGAGTATTATGTGGGTGTTAAAAAGAGTGAGGTCAGTTTTGGAAAAATGCCCGATACGTTGTTAGGCAAAAAGAACAAGCTGCAGAACAATTTGTAACCTCTAATCTCATTTTGAAGGAAAAACAGAGGACATTCCCCTGCAGACACACACTTACATGTTCAGAGAAAACATCTAGAAGGATACTGGAAAAACTGCCCCCAGAGGTTATCTCTGAGGGATGGAGGGGTGGGAGAGGCTTTTAGTTTTTCACTTTATACCTTTTTTTTCTTTTCAGGTTAAAAAGTAAGGTTACCTTTATTTTGCTTTGTAGAAACACTGGAAATAGGATTTTTTAAAAAATAAATTTTATTTATTTATTATTTTTTGCCTGTGTTGGGTCTTCTTTGCTGTGCATGGGCTTTCTCTAATTGTGGCGAGTGGGGGTTACTCTTCGTTGTGGTGCGCGGGCTTCTCATTGCGGGGGCTTCTCTTACTGTGGAGCACGGGCTCTAGGCATGCGGGCTTCAGTAGTTGCAGCACTCGAGCTCTGTAGTGGTGGCTTGCGGGCTCCAGAGTATAGGCTCAGTAGTTGTGGCACATGGGCTTAGTTGCTCCGCGACATGTGGGATCTTTCCAGACCAGGGCTCGAACCCGTGTCCCCTGCATTGGCAGGCGTATTCTCAACCACTGCGCCACCAGGGAAGCCCTGGAAATTGGATTTTTACCACGAGCTCATATTACTTTCACAAGAGGTTTTTGTTTTTTGGCTATTGCAGGATTGCGGATGGGGTTGGGGGTTGGATAAAGAGGTGGGGTGGGGCTGCAGCAGTTGAGACCCAGTGAGAAGTACTGCAGCTCCTGGACAGATGGGGGAAGGGTCTGGGAAGGCTCTGTGGTTCCAAATGGGGAGAAGTGAGGATGGCTGTGGAAATGGAACGTGGGAAGCACAGAGCAGTGTAGGGGAGGCTCATTCAAGATGACTGACCTCCACAGTGCCTGTGACCCTGGGTAGGGGACAAGGAGCCCAAGACCAGGAAACCTTAACTTTTGGGAACAACGGCAAGGAAAGGAAGGCGGTCGACCTTTAGGACCCTACGGATTCCTTGGCTGTTTCACCATCCTTCGGGTACAGACCGTTCTGGCTGCAACTTGGAAACGAACAGAGCAAGGAGGGGCCAAAGCCAAAGGCGGCAGGGGGAGTCTGCCTTTCACAGGGCCCGGCGGTGCCGCCTGGGTCTCTGCCCTCCTCCTGCTTGTTCTTGTGGGCTCACGTCCAGGCTTGGGTGAAAGGCCAGGGCTTCTGGCCCCTTCTGGAGGCGAAGCCCCTGACTAGGATCAGGAGCAAAGGAAACCAGAACAGTGCTGTTCATGGAGTGATTGGGAGAGAGGGAGCTGAGTTGGGGCAGGAGAAGTTTCTTGGCTCAGAGAAGCCAATACAAGCCTGGAGAAGGTCAAAGATGAAGAATGTTCTGTGATTTCTAAGACAGCAGCTCATTTATCTCAGAAACACTTGCTCTGAGACTGAGCCCAGTGGTAATGCTGCCACCATGCAAGCTGGTTAAACCCTCCTCAGAGGGACTGTGTTTGGAGTCATCTCTCCAGGTCTCCCTCCAAAAGTTCCTGTGACAGGCAGGAGGGAGACATCTGCCCTGGGCCATGGGGCACTTTCATAGGGGTCTAGTCAGTCAGCACTCCAACATCCTAAAGGAGGTATTCTTTTACAAAGCAGGAAACTGAGGCTGGGGAGGATGGTGCCTTGCCCATGACCACATGGTTAGGAAGTGTTAAAACTGGGATTCGAACCTGGGTGTGCCTATGTCCCACTTATAATTTGGTTGCTTGGAGCTCAGAACACATTTTCCCAACAAAATAATGCTGTAAGTAGTGGTTTGGTTGCCATAATAGCCTAGCTCACCCAGGGTATAGCTGGAATTAATTCTATGTTTCACTGCGGTTGTGGATGAATCAGGCTTCTGTGGGCTAGCCTGGAAATGCACAGAAGAGGGAAAATGAATTTCAGGGTGTGCCCGGCTGGGAACTCTTGCCCTTACCATAGCGCCTGATTCAGGGCAAGTAGGGAATGTGGTGGCTCAGGGAGCGCTTGTCCATTTCCTGAGCTCTTCCAGCAAGCCCTGGTGGGTTCTAGCTGTTCACCGGAGGGGGCAGAGCTCTTGGCAGGTTTGGGGTTTCTAAGACAGGGAGTGTTACGTGAGAATGTGCACTGATTTTCAGACTCTGACCATCTTAGGCCTTTCTCTTTCTTCCTTACACTGCCTCTCAGCTTCCTGCAGTCATCTTCCGTCTTCTTCCCCTAGGATGGAGCACTAAAGGCAAGATCTAGGGTTTATTTTCACAACTAAATCTGATGTCTGCCTGTGAAGTAGGTGGGTGATAATGACTGCACAGGATTAGGAGTGATGGAGATCAAAGCAGCTGTTGAGAGAAGCAAGGATCCATCAAAGCTTTTAGAGTGACTTCAGGGAGAACAGTCATTCTTTCAACAAACATTTACTGTGGGTGTGCTGGGCACTGTCCTCCTTCCTTTCATGGCACTTCTGTTGCCAAAAGAATCCTGGAAATGACTGACTGTGGGTCTCAAACCCAGAATCTTAGCATTGGAAGAAGTCTTTTTCCAGATGGAAACTGCAGTCATTCATTAATTCAGGAAGGTCTAAATGTCAGGCTAACTACTGAGAATACATAAAGCCTGAAATTGAGGTCCAGAGGAAGGTCGGAAGTGACTTGCCCAGTATCTCAGTCCAGGGTCCCAGTGCCTGAACTAGTACCTGCCCCTTCTGGCCACACTCATGGCCTTCCTGCCTCAAATATATCCCAGTCAGCTTTTAGGATACCTCTGGTTTGGAGTCTAGGGCCTAGGGGAAGGCCACAGAGAAGTAGTAGGATACCTTTTTTATGGACAATAACAATGCCTGGGTTCTCCCCTGGAGTGAGAACTAGATTTCCCACTGGTGGGGTTCAGAAGACATAGAAGACTTTTCTCAGTTCTATCAATGAGCCACCTGATCTCTAAATTCCACGTCTTCACAAGCACTGTTACCTTTGCTTAAAGCTCCTTTTCCCAGGCTCCTCTGTCTGGCTAATTCCTAACTTCCCTTTGATTCTCAGTTTGAAGAGCTCTCCCTCGAGGACTTTCCTGGGCCCCCAATGTTCTTAGGTCTCCCTGCTCTGTGCTCACCCACAGCACTCAGGACTCCACCTAGGGATTATTCTTGCTTATTGAATGCCTTTCTTTCCACTAGACTGTGATCTCTAGGAGGGGTAGACACCATGGCTGCCTTTCCTTTGTTTGTACATTTGTTTTTAGCAATTGTGTGCCCTTTATCAATCATTGCTTACTTAGTACACAGTAGGTCTCAATGTGCAGTTGGGAAAGACTGTGGTCCGTGGCTACAGGCAAGGCCTTCCGGTGAGTGACTTCTACTCAGGTCATTCAACAACCGTTTATCAAGGGCAAGCACACCCACAGGATACAAAGATGACTTGGAAAAAGAGGCTCACCGTCTAGTAGAGGAATTGATGATCCAGAAGCCAGTTTAAAAACTGCAAAAATCTCTTCTAACCAGAGAGTTCAACCCCCTTCCTGAGTCCCTTTCCCTCTCTTCTGGCCCATTGATTCTTGGCTACTTGGGCTGGGGCCCAGCATCTGCCTCTGAGTTTCAGGACCCTACCCAGGCCCAGAACAATCCAGGCCTAGTGTGGGGCTGCACATAGGCTTCTGGTGGCAGGTCCAGGGAGCTGAGGCACAGGGCAGAGAGAGCACTGGGCTCTCCAGTTCCCTCTGGTCAGCTCTACACCACATGCCAGAGCTTTTAGCTGTTTTGGAGAATTCGTTAAGAAATCACCTTACTGTCAAATTCATCTGGAGAGAAACTTTGAAGGTAAAGGCTTACATTCATTTCAAGGGTTTGAAGTGCTGGTCTTTAAATAGTTATCCCTAAAGTGTCAGGAGATCTGGGTCCAAAAACCTTGAATTACTGACCCTGGTTGTTCCTCCCAATTTCCCAGAGCCTCAGTTTTGTCATCTGAAGGAGGTTTTGTCATGAGGAACATGAGATGCTATTACATGACAGTGCCAAGCAAGTCGAAGATGATTCAGGATGAATGGGAAGGTAAGTGCCCACACTCTGGTCACTGGAGGCTCACCCAGTAGGGAGGGCACAATGGAAGTGGCCTCCTGGGGTCCTTCACTGGGCTTTACGCGGTGCAGGTGACCTAAGGCCAAGGCTAGTGAGAGGCAGCACTAGGACCCAGGGGCGGAGTCTGGAGCCGGCTCAGCCGGGTAAGTTCACAGCCAGAACACAATGTTCTCAGTGTACCCACAGGAAACCCTGAAGAGGAGAACTGCACATGGCCTTCTGCTGGGTGTGTTCTGGTCCTAGCCTTTTATTCTTTTTCCTAACCTCAGTCCTCACTTTCACATCCTGTAACCTGCAGAGCTGCCCGCCCCACCCTGGTGGGCTGGTCCCAGGCCCCAGGAGAGCAATCAATGCAGGAAGCCCAAAGCCTGGCTGGCCTTCACCATTTTCAAATAAGACCGTTTGCCTCTAACCTTGGTTTCCTGAATCAGCCCTTTGTGATGGAAACTTTTCACAGTGCGGAAGGCAGACACAGGGGACAAAGCTGAGTTTCTAGCTGAGGCGAGGGTCTTGGCTCATGAGCAGGGAAACAGCTGATGCCTCTGGACCACCTCCTCCCTTCCTCCCTGAAGTCCAGGCCCCACCTGGGATGGGGTGAGGGCCTCCACGGCTGCTGCATAAATCAAAAGGAACTGGGAGCTGCCTGGGGAACCAGGGCCAAGTTTGGAGCAGAACATCCTATGATGTGGTTCCTAGTTTTTATTTCCACGAATGCTATTATGTGTTGTCCCACTGAGCTATTTTTATTGAATGAAAAAATTTTTTAAAAGCAAACCTCTGCAAAACCAACAGCCCTCCGTTACAGGGAAGGACAAGGTGAACTTTTCACTTCCTTCCCCGCAGCCTATCAACTCATCTGCGGTTTGGTGTCACCCACACTTCTATACTATATTCAATCTCAATTTTTGCCTCCTCGTTTTTGAAGCTGCGAGAACAAGGCTCTTAAACCCATGTTGCTCCTGCACGTTGCGTGAGACTTTCAAAAGAGTTTTCTTAGTGAGTTCTCACAACTGACTGCAGAATGGCCAGGTATGGAGGCCAGATGCCAGCCTTGAGGCAGAGACAAGCCCAGAGAGAGTGAACAGTCGGGGAGAGTCTGTGAGCAGCCAGCACCCAGCCGTACTCTGGCTCCCTGTGCTACTGGGGGTTACAAGTAAGGAGCAAAGCTCTTCTAACACACCACGTATCTGCCTCCTTAATGAGGGGCCTGGCCATTGAAAATAAACCCCAGTGCTTATATTAAGCTCTATTAATAGGGCTCCTTCCACTCTGGCATTTCAGAGTCTTTTCCCAAATATTGGTTTGTAAGAGAGTTTTAGTGTGTCCTCACCCCATGCCTATAAAGAGATTCGACTGGATGCTGCCCATACTTATCCAAGCTCATGGATTCCTTTCTTGGAGAAGGAGCTTCCCAAAGCTGGCAGTGCTGCTACTCCAGGGAAATCTGCACAAAACTGGCAGCCCCCAAAGACCTGGGTTCTAGTCTTAGTTTTTCCAATTTGCTGTGTGACCCTGTGCAAGTCACTTTCCTACTCAAGGCTTCAATACCCTCATTTATAAAAGTAGAGGATTTGGTTAGACATCATTGCTGTTACAGGTGGAATTGTGTCGCTCCTCAAAATTTACATGTTGAAGTCTTAACTTCAGTACCTTAGAATGTGATCTTATTTGGGGATAGAACTCAATAGAGGTAGTTGAGTTAAAGTGAGGTTCAGTAGGGTGAACCCTAATCTAATATGACTGGTATCTTTATAAAAAGGGGAAATTTGGACACAGACACATGCATAGAGTGATGATGATGTAAAGAGACATTGGGAGAAGATGGTCATCTGCAAGCCAAGGAGAGAGGCCTGGAACAGATCCCTTCCTGCACAGCCTCCAGCAGGAACCAACCACGGTGACATCTTGATCTTGGACTTCTAGACCTCAGAACTGTGAGACTATTAAGTTTCTGTTTAAGCTGCTCAGTCTGTGTACTTTGTTATGGCTGCCCTAGTAGGCTCTTATGGCAGCCCTAGCTCAAATGAATACAGTTGCTAAGGCCCTTCAGCTCTTAGTCTATGGGATTCTTTCCTGCCATTCCTTGGTGGTTTCTTCTGCCCCACATGGCCTTTCTGTTGCCCTCTCCCAGTGAGTAAATGACATCATGTGTTTGAAGTACTTAGCACAATGCCCCACATATAGTTACTCCTCACTATATATTAACCATGATGAGTCCCCAGTGCCTGGGTATGACTTGTACCTACCCTGAGAGCTTCTGTGCCAAAATGAGAGGTGTGGGTGCTGAGCCCAGGCCCTCATGGTCACTCATGCCTTAATTACTGAAGCCTTTCCCATCCCCCTTGGCAACTTTTAAATTGAAGAGTATTAAATTGGCACCTTCCAGGAGCCTAACTCTTTTTCATGGAAAGTTCATTTTGGCCACAGAGCCAGCAGGACTCAAAAGAGACTGCAGAGGCTCAGAATGGGAGATGGTTTCTCTGCCCTTGGACTCAGTGATCCCCGGGGTCATGAAGAGCTGCAGAACTCTGAGGCTAAGGCCCTGCTTTCCTATTTGCCTAATAAGGATGCCCCTTGGCTGCAGCATAGTGGATAAGGCTTAACTACAGGCGCAGCCAGAGCTTATGCTCCCAGACAACAAGGCGCTGCCCTCCTCCTTGGTCCTCCATCCCCCCTTCTGCTGCTTTTCTAGCTCTCGGAATGAATACTCCACTGTACTGAGAGATGGCATGGGGATGATGTCCTGCTTTCTTCCTGGCTCAATGTCCTGCTTTCTTCCTGGCTCCTAAGTCCATAGGTCTCTGGGGGCCATAGCACCTGGTCCTCCAGCTGCAATCTCAGGCTGGCTGGGAGAGTCTGATTTTCCTTTTCACAATCAGGAGTGCTTTCAAAAAGCACTCTAGCCTTGAGCATTGAAGCAGGATCACAGAATGAGCCTTGAGTCTTCTCTGGGCAGTGAAACTGGTCCAGGATACAAAGTCCTAGGTTGTCCTCTAGGCATTATGTTGGAGAGCCAAGTTGCCCTGACTTCACAGAAGATTCCAGATTTACTATATTTTGGAGACTCTTCAGAAAGTTACGTGGGTAGAGTCTGACTTCAACAGCCCCCGAACATGACCTTTGGGTTTGCTAAACAGATGAAATGCCCATGCTTGTGTGGTTTATCTTCAAATATATGCCTGGGGATTTCTGAGAACAAGGAGGGGGAGAGAGGGTGTGGGATTTTACTTCAGGCCTTCAGGGCCAGGGAAGGAAGGAGGAGAAACCATTTGGGGGGAAAAACATCTCTCCGCAATGTCCGTATACTTTATATTTGATCCCTTCAAGCTGCCTCTTATCCTGGTTTGGCTCAGAGCCCAGAAGGGAGGCTCCTTCAATAATTCTGAGCTTAGAACATCTGCCTTTCCCTAAAAATAAGTAAATAAATACAAATCCGTAAATATTTACTTTCCAGCCAGAGCAAAAATACTGTGAACAGTACTGCCTAGTGGTCTGTAAAGATCACCTCTGATGCTATACCAGCCTAAGGGTCTAACCCTTCCAGGTCTTGAGGAGCCTGCTTCCTAAGTTACTTATTGTAAAAGTCAGGATTCTTGGCCTTTTTCTTAGGTGTACCCTGTCCGTGTCAGAGAAGTGCTCTTTTGATGGAAAGTAGAGCATGGTAAATGAGGCTTAAAACAATCTGGTTCTTGCTTCCTTCTCCTGAGAGGTCGCACCCCTCCCCGGTTTACATGCTCAGCTCCAGCCACACCAAATGACTTGGAGTTCCATGAATGCGGCCCTGCCTATGCACGTGCTATTCCCTGTACTTGGAATTGTTCTCTGGCTTATTCCCCTCTAACCCCAATTGAGCAGTCATGCTCAGGCCCAGGCTCACCTTCTCTAGGAGTTTCCTTGTTATCTCCCCTTCTTTCTCACCTCCAAGACTTCTTGGCTTCCACAGCACCCCATATAGACCAGAGTCATGGAGTTATGGTGCTGTATAGATTTCATATGTCTGTTTACTTGTCTGCTTTTTCATTGGTCCAAGTGGTTTCCAAAACTGGCTGCAGGAGGGTCACACGAGACCCCCAGTCATAGACCTATTGGACCCCAGGAATGAGGCCAGGGAGTATTTTTATTAAGCTTGGTTCTGAGGCACAGCTAGGTTTGGGAACTATTGCTCCATCTTTGTATTTCTATTGCCTACATATTACCAGAGACATAGTAGGCCCTCAAGAAATGTCTGACTCGGGCTTCCCTGGTGGCGCAGTGGTTGAGAGTCCGCCTGCCGATGCAGGGGACACGGGATCGTGCCCCGGTCCGGGCAGATCCCACATGCCGCGGAGTGGCTGCGCCCGTGAGCCATGGCCGCTGAGCCTGCGCGTCTGGAGCCTGTGCTCCGCAATGGGAGAGGCCACAACAGTGAGAGGCCCGCGTACCACAAAAAAAAAAAAAAAAAAAAAGAAATGTCTGACCCTTCTAATTTCTCTCTGGCAACCTCTTCTTGTTTTCACTTCCTTCCCTTGCTAGCCCTAGACCAACAATTTGCTTACCCCCTTGCCCTGACCGTGTAAGACTGTAACCACCAACTATTCATTTTTTCCATTCCTACTGCCAGGCTGCTAGGAGCTGCTGGTATACTTCCCCAACAATTGGTGCCATTGCAAATTCAGGGACTCAAACTGGAAATGGCCCCTGAATGTGCTTGGCAATCCTCCGACCCTGGTCAGCTCCCTCCCATTCTTCACAGGGACCATTCCCAAGCCCACTGTTCCTGCTTCGTCCTGCCCCTGCCGCAGGCCATGCACCAATTTGCCTCCTCCATCACAGACAACATAGAAGCCATCTGATGGCACTTCCTGCCACCTTACCTACACATTTACCCGCATCAGCACTATCCTTTTGCCCTCCTTCCCTCTAAGGGTAATCACTCCACCTGGGCTCTGGGTCCCATCCCTTCCACTTCCTCAGGGACCTTACACCCTCAGTTATGCCCTCTCTCTTTGACCTTATCCCCAGAACAAATGTCTTGACTATGTGTCCTACTTTAACCATCACCCGCTTTGTCCCCCATTTTTGCCTCTGCTTCCCACTGAACTTCTTAAAGATGTTGCCTAGATTTGGCCCCATATTTTCACCTTCCACTCACCCTCCCAGCCACAGCAGTCTGGCTCTGCCCCCACTGTATCACTAAGGTGGCTGCTCTTGAGACAAGGTCACCAACAATTTCCTTGGTAAAATCCAAAGGCCTTCTCCACCCGTCAGTTCATTGCTTGGCTATACCAGATACTGGTATTTGCAGCAGGCTCCTCCTTTTTTTTTTTTTAATAAATTAATTTATTTATTTACTTGTTTAGTTAGTTATTTATGGCTGCATCACGTCCTCGTTGCTGCACGCGGGCCTTCTCCAGTTGCCGCGAGTGGGGGCCACTCCTCACTGTGGTGCATAGGCCGCTCATTGCAGTGGCCTCTCCTGTTGTGGAGCACAGGCTCTAGGTGCGCGGGCTTCAGTAGTTGTGGCTCGCGGGCTCCAGAGCGCAGGCTCAGTAGTTGTGGCACACGGGCTTAGTTGCTCCGCGTCATGTGGGATCTTCCCGGACCAGGGCTTGAACCCGTGTCCCATGCATTGGCAGGCGGATTCTTAACCACTGTGCCACCAGGGAAGCCCGAGAAAAAAATTCTGTAAGTTCAAATACCAAAGGGTAACGATGAGGTAATACAGCGTTTGTGCTGTACAGTTACATAAATCAAATGAGAGAAAGTTACTGATTGCTTCTGAACTGTCACTGAAAATACGATTTAAAGGTTTATTGCAGACTAGGTATTTAAAATTTTTCCTTTGGTAATCATAAAGATGGTTGATGCCAAAAAGGACGATGTTAGGAAACTCAGTGGCTTTCAAATATGTAACTAGTTTAGGTTAAGAAGTATTAATATGGAAATAGGTGAGTTTGAGGACTGGTAATTTTTGTGTTCTGATGTGCTTCAGAGACAAGGTTAGTGGGCTGAATTGTCAATCAACTGCAATCTATTCTAAGTGCCAAGATCTTCTTCTGTCTGGGCTACGTGGCCATGAGCAGGTCTTTAACTTCCCTGTGCTCAGATTCCTTTTCGACGCAATGAGGTCACCACCTGCCTGTTATATACTAGGTGTTAAAAGAGTCTGAACTCCTGATATTAAGGCCAATTGCTACCGGGATCTTACTTATTCATAATTAACCAACTCTAAGCAGGTCAGGTACAAGTTATTAATGAGGAGAAAGGCAAATGCTGTCTGAGGCAAAATTTGCATACAATTTAATAAATGATTCTCCTAACTGTGCAGTGTGGACCCTGGGGTCCCATGAGGGAAAACAAAAGACACCTCTTAGCTTTCCAGGTTTTTCCTTTTCATGGTAAAAAACCTACTCAGATATTGATGATAAATTCATATACTTCTAAAAAGACAAATATCCCTGAGAGAAAGCAAACCTACCACTTGCTTAGGAGAAATGGTTTTTAGATTCCCTTCTTAGAAAAAGTAATTTGACCTCTTTCCCCTATCCCAAATCCCTGAGGCTTTGAAAGGATAAAGAAACCAATTTGGAGCTCTTTCAAAGGATTTATTTGCTACAGAATTGCCTGAGCCCACCAAGAAGATGAACTCAGGATTTCTGTGTTTAAAAGGATTTTGCTCACTGCTTTATTTTTACCAGAACTTCAACATTCAAAAAGCAATTCTTTTTGTCAGCATTTGGCATGCCTAGAGGAGGTTAGAAAAAGATAGAATCTATAGAATTAGATGTCTAAAAATAGAAAAAAAAATCCCAAACCTTAAAAAATTCCTAATTTGGACAGGTCCTGAGTTGAAATCACATTCATCTGCAAAAAGAACGGTTTTAGGTCAGAAATGCTGTATTTTATAACTCCAGATCCTGACCTCGGACTTGACTGGTGAGGATTCTAGGAACTGCGTGAATTGACAGGAGGGATGCCATTCTGTTGGCCAATTCTGGCATGTGTCCTGGCTTGTGAAGTTTTATAAATCTCTCTTAAACCCAAACCTCCTGGTTCTGTGATGCCAGTTGCCTAAATCTGATTCTCAATACTTTTTAAAACAAATAAAACAAAAAATCTCCTTGTAAGATCACACATTTAAGTATTTGTTGCTTGTGGGTAGATACAGAGAAACCAAGTATGGATGTGAGTTAACAATTCAGTGATGGAGCTGTGAATCTCTGGATGGCTATGTAAGCTGTAAGAAAAGTTCCTCACTGGACCTGCACTTGCTGTGCCCCAGAGGTGACTGTCCAGGCAAGGTCAACCTGAAGAGGGTGTGAACCCCAGCAGCTGCTCGATGGGTTTAAATCGCCACTCATCTGCCTCCAGCTCTTCTACCAGACCAGCTAGTTTTTCCATCCGAGCAACCTGCTGATCTGTAAAGAATCAAGGAGATAATATATCAACCAACAACATGATGGCTGATTTAAAAATAATTTCTGAAAGGATTTCCCCCTCAAGATTCTAGTAATGGGGTCTTACCCTATGTTGGTAAGAAGACTTAATCTTAAAAAAAAAAAGAAAAAAAGTAGTACTTATCCTCCATTCCATTTGTGTACTAAATTTGTGATTTGTATACTAAAAACCTAGGGTTACAGGCAATTGCAGCTTTCCCCCCCGCAACATTATGCTCTCTATGGAGAAATGGTCTGGTTTGGTGGGGGAACAGAGCTCCCTGATGCATAAATGAAGACCTGGTGAGGGATGATGGAACAGAAAAGGTGCTACCAGGATCTTAAGAGTCCAGTTAGACCAAGAGGTATTACATAAATACCCAAAGATGCAGATAATGATGGTAACCAATGGAGTACAACAGTAAAAGAAGGTTTCAGAAAGGAGAGGAAAAAGCAATACAAGCAGAGTAGGAAGCATTAACTCCCCTAGAAAACTAACCCCTTTGACTTCAACTTTAAGCCTCAATGTGGACATTATGTCTGGATTAAGACCGCAGAATGTTCTTGTCTGCAGGTAATTTGGAACGTCCACTTAAATAGCCTTGCTGAGTTTTTGTTACCGAGCACTCTGACCTTTCTAAGTCCCCCCTCACACCCCCCAATAAATTTATTCTCATAGTTAAGTACACAACACTCATGTGCTTACCATGTTTCACCTGTTTAAGCGTAGATGCCACTTGATAGCTGAAAACGGATTCACAGAGGAATCTCTCAGAGCCATCTACAAAGAGAAGAGGAAAAGTTTTAATCTGCTCTAATCCATTGTAATCTCATGGTGCCTGATAAACCTAATAAACATATCCATTCTTTTCCCTGCTTTTACATTCGGGGTCTAGTGTTTAGTGTTTACAAAGAGGGCTTCTGTTTCCCTTAGAATTAACACTGTTGTGTTATAAAAGCTACTTCTTCTATACCTAGAATATTAAAATAGTCCCTCCACTTGTTAAAAGAGTTTAAAAATAGTGTTAAAAAAACAAAAACAAGAAACCCCAGTTCGATGTCCTGGTCAACATTTCCCCCATCCTAACCTGACAATTTCTTAATGTTCTCCTATTGTGTATGTCAAGCAAACACTGACAGCTGACATATTTGGCCATGTGGCTCCCGTGCTTTCAAAATACAAAGGTACACCAGAACCCTTAATCATTTTCATTCTAAAAAGTAAAGCTGGGGCTTCCCTGGTGGCACAGTGGTTGAGAGTCTGCCTGCCGATGCAGGGGATGCGGGTTCGCGCCCAGGTCTGGGAGGATCCCACATGCCGTGGAGCGGCTGGGCCTGTGAGCCTGTGCTAGGCAACGGGAGAGGCCACAACAGTGAGAAGCCCGCATACCACAATAAATAAATAAATAAATAAAAAGTAAAGCTGAGGAAAAATAGCTATTGTTGATATTTTATATTTCAAATTACATCACTATGGCCATCACAAAACACTGCTGGGGAGCTTCATTCTGTAAACGCCAACTGTAACCTTGATTTTCCAACTGAATCAAAACACTGCAATTTGCATGGCCATAAGGGTATGGTGCAACTTCAGAACCTAGCATTGTACTGGTGCCAAGAACTGGCTACAAGAAGGTAGCTAACTCAGTCACCCCAGTACTTGAAAGATGACTGTGAAACATAAGCTAGTTCATGTTTTTCCTTGTCAGGCAAGGGCTGATACAGCAAAACATACGCCCAAAGACAAAGAACTCATGTAGGAAAATGTGACTTTTAAAGGGGTAGCTGAAACCAATCGGTGAAGAGATCTTACTGCAAAAATCCTAAAACAAACGGAGGGAGGGGACACAGCTGTCTTTTTTTAGGCAGTAGTTCATGCCAGCACTACTGGGTGTCACACACTCACTCATCAATCATGGGTTGGTGCGTCAGCCAGGTATTAAGTGACAAGGAGATAGGACTAACACATCCTGACTTCATGCTGAGTTCCACACAAGGCAGACCTTATTTCAGAAGCTCATGGTAAAAAAAAAATAAGAAAAACTATAGATACTGTATCCAAATAGCTTGAATATACAACCAAGAGGGCTTCTAATATTATCTTCAAAACTGATGCAAAGGGCTTCCCTGGTAGCGCAGTGGTTGAGAGTCCGCCTGCCGATGCAGGTGACACGGGTTCATGCCCCAGTCCGGGAAGATCCCACATGCCGTGGAGCGGCTGGGCCCGCGTTGGCTGGGGCCGAGTTGTTGAGCCTGCGCATACGGAGCCTGTGCTCAGCAACGGGAGAGGCCACTACGGTGAGAAGCCCGCGTATCACCAAAAAAAAAAAAAAAAAACTGATGCAAAAATATAATTATTTCCATACCTATGTATGAAAATATATTATGCATTGATATACACATATTGTATAATATTTCAAAAATATAATTTCTTTCATATAGTGAGGTAGACTTTGGGGTGAGTGTTATTCTTTAAACCCAACCTCTTTTCTAAATACTGTGCTACATGGGATATGATTCTATTCCTTTCTCCCACCCCCATCCCTCTGGCTGAATGTAAGTCATTTGTGAGCATATCATCTAAATTGAGCAAAAAGTTTTTTATTTTCAATTAACTAAATATTATACTGGCTGTCCAGTTTAAAGATCTAGGTAAGCTAATGATATTACTGAGTTTTTTAGATAAGGGCAATGGCCAGAAAATAACTATGAATCCCACTATAGGAAGAGGGACTGTGTGAACATTTGACACTAATGATGCAATTTATTATGCCTCTTTTGTGTAAATATGCCAGCATTCATACCCTTGCTTAAAGGATCAAATTATAATTTGTTTTATTTTAGGAAGAGCAAAGCATAGAGAATTAGAGCTCACTTCTCAGGTGGTTTGATCCTGAACTTTAGGATCTCACACAAGGCAGCGGGGATTCTGTTAGGAACAGGCCAAGATTGTTTGGAAGCTCTTGCAAGTGCTACCTCCCACTTACATTTAATCACAGGTGTTATTAGGATAAATGCTTAAATTATAACATTTGCATATTTCCCTTGGTAATGAACTTCAAAGCAAAAGGATGTAAGCTAATCTTTCAAAAAGGCACCTGCATATCACTTTTCCACTCTATATGTCTACGGAACACACTTTTGCTGATTTGCAGCTCTGTATTAACCACAAAGTCTACTGCTTCTTAGCCACATCCTATTAGATGTGATATCTGTACCAATCTAAAGCCTGGAATTTCTCCAGAGGAGTCAGCCTGGCGCAATCTGTCTTCCATTTAGAAATTGTAATCAAACCCTTTGTTAACACACCAAGCAGCAATACATCAGCTTTCCTCTTAAGGGACAAGTAAAGGTTATAAATGGTGAAAAGTTCAGTAAATTGTCCAAATCTAACACCACTGCCAACTCCAATAAATAGGATGCTAACAAATTCATTTAAAAGAATATTACCTCACAGCAGGAAAATAGACAATGGCAGATAATTTATGCTTCAGTGGCCTACAATGTTACTAAAATTCAGCCACTTCTGGGCTGGAAGGCAGTCTCTAATTTGCTTACTAATAACTGGGTGAGAACAATCCTAGCCAAGGGCAGGGGAATGCTGAAAAGTCCTGTACAGTATACTGCTTATGTGAGATGTCTGTTATCAGAGAGCAGGTACACAAAAAAGTTAATTCACAAGGTTAAGTACAGGTTATTTGGGTTTATTATCCTAGATTTAGGAGGACGCAAGATCAGATTAACCTGTTAAGATTATAGACAGCATTCAACCTTGATTCCTAATTGCTTTTGTTCCTTACTCTGAAGAGGCAACTATTCCTTCTCTATTTTCATACAGGCATATCTCAGAGATATTGTGGGCTTGGTTCCAGACAACTGCAATAAAGCAAGTCACACTAATTTTTTGGTTTTCCATTGCATAGAAAAGTTATGTTTATACCACACTGTAGTCTATTAAGTGTGCAATAGCATTATCTCTAAAAAAACAATGTATGTACCTTAATTAAAAAATACTTTATTGCTAAAAAATGCTAACCATCATTGAGCCTTCAGTGAATTGTAATCTTTCTGCTGATGGGGCGTTTGAAATATTGTGAGAATTACCAAAATGTGACACAGAGACACCAAGTAAGTGCTGTTGAAAAAATGGCGCCAACAGACTTGTTCAAGGCAAGGTTGCCACAAACCTTCAATTTGTAAAAAAAAAAAACCACAGTTTCTGCGAGGCCCAACAAAACAAGCTTTGCCTGTATTCAATTAAACTACCGTAAGAAAAATGGTCAGGTTCATGTGTGTTAGATTACTTGCATAATAGTATCACCTATAAACATGGTAGATGATGCTTCCAAACTAGCATCCTTATTAACTCACATTTAAGGGTACTCTTTTCAATTTAACATTCTTCATTTGACCAGGATAGTTCAAGGACTACCATCTCTAAGTTTTCATAGTGTGTCCTTAAATGTAAGCAGCTTTAAAATGTAGGTGAGGGCCTCCCTGGTGGCGCAGTGGTTGAGAGTCCGCCTGCCGATGCAGGGGATACGGGTTCGTGCCCGTCTGGGAGGATCCCATATGCTGCGGAGCGGCTGGGCCCGTGAGCCATGGCCGCTGGGCCTGCGCGTCCGGAGCCTGTGCTCCGCAACGGGGGAGGCCACATCAGTGAGAGGCCCGCATACCGCAAAAAAAAAGAAAAAAAAAAAAAAAATGTAGGTGAAACTTTAAACCCGAGGAAGAGAATCAAAACTGTGCACTGTGAATTTAAACTTAATTTAAATTCATTTTACAATAGAAAGGCAACACAGTCCCCCATGAAGCATAATGGGAGGGAATAGAAGTGGATAGAACTATAACTTGTTAGAATGTCAACATTTAGAGTAATTTTAGAAGCCTTTCTTCTTTAGTGTTTCCAAGTAATCTGGTGTACACTGACAAAGAATGCTGATAGCTTTGAGACCAAGGAGGTACCTCCTGTATTAAATTCCTCCTGTAGCTAGAATTTAAATGACTTCAATCTTAGGGTCCATTGTTAAACAATGATTCCTCTTCTGCTGCTACAAAACTCATTAAGTAATTTAAGTTCCTCCAACTTCTGGTTTGTTTTGTGGGAAGCTTCCTTAATACCAGGTTTCTGCTGCATATAACTGAAGTCATAATTTATTTTTAGCGCCAAATATGGTAAACAAGGCACCAAATATTCGCTACCTCCAGACTCAGTGATGCTCGCTTGAGTATTCAGTTAACACAATTGAAGAAAACAAAAGGGCAAAGACAGAAGTGCACACGCCTCAGATGTATCACTAACTGACTGTCTACTAATCATGACTTGAACCAATTCTAAAAAGCCTTACGGTTCCAGTCTTCCCATGTTTTCCTGTAACAAATGATTCTTCTGTTTGTCCTGGCTTAATCCAAACCTCTGCTTTTTATTATACCTGATATAAATGAATAAAGATTACCCCAAAAAGCCGACTCTTAACTACAGTTTGTACCTTTCTCAGACATTTCCAGATTTTTAAATATACTTACTGAAATTTGCAATATTTAAAGCAAAAAATATCAATTATAATTAAGCACAGATGTGCTAGAATCAAGTAGATTTTGAATCCTTGATAGGTTCTTTGCTAATTTTTTTCAAGGTATGATGAACAGTTTAACAGTTAAGGACCATTTTCATGAGAATCTCCTGGATGTTGGTCAAAATGGAGATTCCTATGCTGTAACCTACACTGATTTGGAATCTCTAAGGTGAGCCAGAAAGGTACACTTTATTTTATTATTATTATTTTTTAAAGTAGTTATGTATTCAGTATTTTATTTATTTATTTTTGGCTGTGTTGGGTCTTCGTTTCTGTGTGAGGGCTTTCTCTAGTTGCGGCAAGCAGGGGCCACTCTTCATCGCGGTATGCGGGCCTCTCACTATCGCAGCCTCTCTTGTTGCGGAGCACAGGCTCTAGACGCGCAGGCTCAGTAGTTGTGGCTCACGGGCCTAGTTGCTCCGCGGCATGTGGGATCTTCCCAGACCAGGGCTCGAACCCGTGTCCCCTGCACTGGCAGGCAGATTCTCAACCACTGCGCCACCAGGGAAGCCCAAGAAAGGTACACTTTAAATAAGCTCTTCTGGTGATTTTTATGCTCCCTATTAAGAATTTATTGGTCCAGACCCTAAAATGACATGAATCTGATAAATTCTAGGTACCAATGCTGTTTCATGCTTACGGCCTGTGCCCCGATCTTGGCCAGCCAGTTTGCAAATGTGTGCTGAATAAGATTGGGGAAGATTTGATGCAAATCCAGCTCTAGTGCTAGAAAAACCACACAGCACCGTCCTGCAGTGGGCCAGGAGAGTCATCTTCACATACAAGAGTAGTAAGTTGGTTTTTATTTCCTCTCAGAATCTCTTAATCTATCTGTCGATGAATTATATTAGAAAAAAATATATCAAACCTACCAACCATAGGGAAGCAGACTGGTGCCAAGATAAAGCAAACTGGAGCAGGAGGTCAACAGAATTCCTGGTTCCAGTGCTGACTTTGTCCTTTCACATGGTCAAATTACTTTATCTTTTCTGGGTCTAAATAACTCTAGATGACCTCCTTGATTTCCAAAGTCTTTTTCAGCTCCAAAATTCTGATTCTAGAGAAAGATTTATGTTTTAAAGATATTATTTTGAAATGGGGACAAGAAATGAAATGTGGAGCTGAAATCAGGGCAAACTTGTCTCCAATCCACTTAATAGCTTCCTTACAATTAATATGCATAGCAGGTCTGAATCCAATTATTCAGCAAAAAGCAGCATGAGATCACCTTCTAACATCTCTCCAGCTCCTTTGGGGTAGGTGAAAAGGGCTTTCCGTGGTGGGGCAAGGTCTGAGACACTGAAACCAGATCCAGTGACAGAACTTCCACTGACCCCACCGGCTGAGGAGGATGATGAAGAGGCAGCCATTTCCTCTCTAGTAGAATTCTCACTGCACTGCAGAGAAAGAAAAACAGCAATTGGCAAGTTTATGTTAGTGAGATTGACTACATTTCGTTCTAGCTGCCATAAAAGCCAGCATACAGTTTAGTCAAGAATTAGCTCCAATTTTTTCTACCCTCTGTACTCCACAATCTTTTATTGATGCCTCAGGCCAAAATGTCACTCAGGGTTTTAAGTGAAAATATGTTTATTCTTAGTTTTTCTACTCAAAACACTACTTTCTACCATTAGCAAACTGTTTATGTCACTTGGGATTGACTGTGGGTGATTTATGCGTTATGAAGTGGTGATACAGCACTGCCAAGGTAGCAATTTAACTGAGGAAATGAATTATATGAGGATAAAACAACCATGCCTCATAGGATAGTTTGTCTTGGACACATCCTGACCCAGCCACACCAAGAAATTCACTTATAAAATTTTCCAAATAAATTTCCAGAATAACAGTGTGTTCTGTTCCTAAGGAAGGGGAATTGGTTAGGAAATACATATTGGCCCTTTCATTAAAAAAAAAACCCCCAAACAAAAAAACCCCACAACTTTTTCATTCAAATGTAATACCCAAATTGATCACTTGGTGGCGACCCAAAACTGGAACAAAATATTAATAGTTCAGGAATGATCTTAGAATTCAAGGCCTATTAGGAATTAGAGGAATGGTGAGTGTTTAATATGTCACATCAAAAAATCAAAAAGTCCAAATGTAAATGAGAAAAATCTGTACCGAATACACGACTCCTTAAAACAGTTCAAAACAGAAGCTTATACTACACATTTACAAAAGATTCTAAAAAGTTTATGTTTTCTAAAAAGAATACTGTAGTCTTCCTGCAAACTCAGAACTACTATCATTCAATACAAAAAACAGGGCTTCCCTGATAGCACAGTGGTTAAGAATCCACCTGCCTATGCAGGGGACATGGGTTTGAGCCCTGGTCCAGGAAGATACCACATGCCATGGAGTAAGTAAGCCCGTGCACCACAACTACTGAGCCTGCGCTCTAGAGCCCTTGAGCCACAACTACTGAGCCCACGTGCCACAACTACGGAAGCCCACGTGCCTAGAGTCCATGCTCCGCAACAAGAGAAGCCACCGTGGTGAGAAGCCTACTCAACGCAACTAGAGAAAGCCTGCGTGCAGCAACGAAGACCCAGCGCAGCCAAAAATAAAATAAATAAATTTATTTTTAAAAAAAGGTACAGGAATTAGAAGATATAAAAAAAAATACACAAAACAGCCAAGGTTGAAAAGTAGAGTGCAGAATTAGCACTAACTTTAACATAAATAAGGAGTTTTCTGCTGAGGTGGAAAGATACACCTAAGTAATTTCCAGCTTTAAAGATTAGGTTAAATTTTGCATGCTACCAGCAGGTGGTAACAGGAGTTAAAGTGAAACCAACAATAAACACTAGTTTGTAACTTCTCTATGAAGGCAGGCATTCTGATCACCAGAACCAAACATTATGCTTGGCCTATACTAAGTAGCTGCTGATTTAAATAAATGTTTGCTAAATGAGTTAAACATTTCACAGGAATCACAAGATTCCTTAAAGGTCATCTAATGCGATTCTCCCATTTTACAGATGACAAAACAAAACTGAGGTGTAGGGACTTTAAGCTTATTTGCCGTGCCATTTTTTAAGCAATGGCTTTATTGGCATGTCATGTGCTATTTGAGAGGTAAAATAGCATACTGGTTAAGAGCTCAAGACTCTGAAGCCTCTTGGCCTAGTTTCATGTCCTGGTTTTTTTACTTAACTTGCTGTATGACTTTGGACAAATCACTTAACCTCTCTGCTTCTCAGTTGCCTCATCTCTGAAATGGGGATAATGATAGTACCTACACCAGAGGTGTCAGGAAGGTTAATATAACTAAAGCATTTGGAACAGTTATAGGCACAGTAAATACTTAATATTAGCTACCCAAAATCACTGATGGATACTTACTCCTGAATCTTTTTTTTCCTCTGCAGGTCCCAGTTTTTCATACTCACGTTTCAACACACTTACTCATGGGAAAAGTCCTAAATGTTTCCATTTGACATAGAGTGTCAATGTCAAATGACTCCTAGAGGAGAAAGGGCCTGCTCAGGGAGAGGGAAAATGCACTCCACATTTTCATTTTAAGGTTCAAGATCTTAGGAAGAACCCCTTTCTTAGGAAAAGGGGAAAGTGTTGTCTTTCTACCCTCAAAGCCTAGCACAGAACCTGGATCACAATGTTTCCTGAATGAATGATGAACAAATAACAGAACACAGAGCTAGCAGCTCAGCAAAGGTTATGCAGGGGATAGAGAAACTTGGTGTCATGAGGGCTGGTCCATTACCGTTTTCTTTTTCTTCCTTATTCTGCAGATCTATTTACACAACTGTTTCTCCCATTAGGCTGCCAAGCCTAAGGTAGGTGCTAGGTAAAATTCTGTTGAACGTTTAAATACTGATGATGAAGTACTTGACCCTATCAAGGAAGTCAGAACTATTGGCAGTAGAGATTCTTATAGGAGAGCAATGCTATTTGGGGAGACACAGCATGGTTGTGTTCACAGTGATAAGATGATCAACACATTTACTTCATGTATGATAGGGATGACCTCGTATTCATAAACTACCTTCCTTCCTGGCAGATACAAGCTTATGTTCTTAAAAAGAATCCTTCCTTTTGAAAAAGTCTCCGTATCACAAAGACGCTGAAGGAAGTACCCTGGTACAATGGCGAATTATTACAGGCAATCATTAAACTCCATTAAGAAATCATCCCAAAGAGCTGAATTACCATTCAAAAAGATGCTGCAGCTAAAAACAGGTCGGGTGGAAAGAAAGGGGCAGAAGAGCGGAGGGGTCAGAATGCCAGCAGTTCCCAAGCTAACTCCAAGCCTCACCCCGCCACCCCGGTCCCCAGGGGGCGACATCGGCGCCGCCCCACTGCGCAGGCGCCACCCTTCGGTCCGCATGCGCACTAGTCTGGTGCGGCCTGAGGAAATTGCGTCTTACACGCCCTCTGCGGCAGGCTCCTGTTTCTCCACCTACTTTCTCCATTTTACTAGTCCCTGCAGGTAGGATCCCAGGGATCAACTCCCTTTCCACCAAGCTCCCGAGGGGTCCCTGAGCCCTCGACCACTTACCTCTGCGGCTTTGGCACGTTCCTCTACAGCCCCGCCCCCAAGGCCAACCGGAGCGGCCGCGTTTACTGCGACGAGGGCGGCGGCGTGCTCGAGGCCGCGGCGTGCGCGTGCCCGTGCAATGGTGGGCGTGGTCGGGGCGGAGAGGTGCAGGGAACGCGTTCTCGAAGAGGCCTCCGGGTCTTTCGCCTGCTGTGCCTACGGACGTTTTCCTACCGCAGCGGAGCCAGTTTCTCTTCGCTCCCTTTGACGTACTCGTTTTGTTTTGCTCGCTTTTATGATTCAGAGTTTCATCTTCCCCCACGACATTGCAGGCCTTCTGCTTTCCTCTCTCTCTCTCTCTTTCTCTCTCCAAACCACCGCGAAGCAGGGTGAAATTGGTTATTTTCCCGTCATTCCTAATGAGCAGTCTCGTAGCCCAGGGCCGTATAGGAAAGGCAGATGAAGGGTTTCCTGTCTCTGAGACAACCCTATCTCCCCCCAGAGCTCAGGCTGAGGCCCGACCTTAACATTAAAGTCTGTTTTTGTGGAGAGTTTTTGTGTGTGTGTGAGAGGTCCTGGGAAATTGGGCACTAGGGTATAATGTCATTAAACCATTGCTAATTATGCCCCCTCTTCCGACATTCAAGTCTGTTTACCTTTTATATTGTTATTTCTCACAACACGAAATCTCCTCTTGGTTCTGTAAGCGAATTACCAATTAAAGTGACTTACTTGGCTGAGGTAGGATTGAGCATTAGTGTATTTAATAAGGATTGATTTTTGGGGGTGAAACTCTTTTTTTGCGGGGGGGAACTCTATTAAGTTATTTTGGGCTTCAAGACCATCTAACATACGTGGTAGGGACACTGGTTAAACATAACCACAGCTAACCCGTAAGGAACCTTTGTTTCCTAAATTACTGATTCATTAAATGGTGACTGGAAACTTCGCTTCTCTGTGAGTGATGTACAGTTTTTGAGCAGTGACCTACGGAAATCGGATTCCTCCCCTCAGCAATGTGTTGGTTTAGAGAACCATGTTGGTTAAGTCATATTTTAACTTTGTTTTGATAGGCAACTGGATCTAATTGTTGGGTATATATTTCTAGCACCTCTAAAAGAATTTAGGGTTTTTTTTGTCCTCCCCTTGAGGATAAGTGTTTTTTTTTTTTTTTTTTTTTTTTTTTTTTTTCGGTACGCGGGCCTCTCACTGCTGTGGCCTCTCCCGTTGCGGAGCACAGGCTCCGGACGCGCAGGCTCAGCGGCCATGGCTCACGGGCCCAGCCGCTCCGCGGCATATGGGATCCTCCCAGACCGGGGCACGAACCCGTATCCCCTGCATCGGCAGGCGGACTCTCAACCACTGCGCCACCAGGGAGGCCCGAGGATAAGTGTTTTAACATCCCTAATTCTCTTAAAGGTCGTGCTGAATAGTGAGGGTAAGACACTTTGCAAATGTTTAGATAAGCACAGAAGGTTGTATTTTACTCCCTTTAGGTTAAAGTAATGAAGAGATCTCTCTTCTCTCTTTCAAAGTCATGGATGGGCTCAGTATCTTTTAATCATTTTTTGGGGGAATGCAGAGTAGCTTACAAATTACTATCTAGAGTATGCCAGGAGTGGAGTAGTGTAGTGGAAAATGCAGCAATTGATTTAAAACAGCTTCTAGATAGGGGAAATCTAGTGGAAACAATGCTGCTTTTGCTTAGGATGTACTGTGAACTGATGCCCAATTATGTCCGTTTAGGCCTACATAAAGATCCATGTAATAGAGGTAGGGTTTTATTTATGATTAAAACAAAAGGTAAGGTGATGGTTTATTTTTCAGTATTCCACAGGACTTGTTTGGAGAAAGTATCATGGAAGTTCTGCGTCCACAGCTTATAAGAATTGGTGGACGGGCTTACAGGAAGAATCCCATCCAAGAGCAGACTTATCAACATGAAGACGAAGATGATGACTGTTATCAAGGTAATCCTGGTTGATCTTTGGTCAGATGAGAAGTAAAATGTTCTCCGTATTGTAGAAGCAGTTCTTTGTTTCAGTGTATTTCTGTGTGAGCACTGAAATTTGAGATGTTTGGCCTCTCATAGCTCCCTTTGTGTTGATGTCTGAGGAGACAGATGAGTTTGATGAGGTGTTCTCAGTTCATACATCAGGTTATGTCTCATCTTTGTGCAGAGGCTTAAATGTAATATGGGGTAATTTTAGTTAATTATTAATATTAATCATTAATAATCTGTGGCAAAATGAAGTTCTTTTATCTGTAAAGCTATGAAGTAATTTCTATAAATTATTGAAATAAATGAACATGTGCCCAGTGTTAGCTGTTGTTATTATAATTGTTGTGTTGTATTTTTTCTTTTCTTCTTTACAGTCATATACAGGCAGTTTCAAATACACGACCAACATTATTACTATTTAAAATAGGGATAATTTTTTTTTTTTTTTCGGTACACGGGCCTCTCACTGTTGTGGCCTCTCCCGTTGTGGAGCCCAGGCTCCGGATGTGCAGGCTCAGTGGCCACGGCTCACGGGCCCAGCCGCTCTGCGGCATGTGGGATCTTCCTGGACCGGGGCACGAACCCGTGTTCCCTGCATCGGCAGGCAGACTCTCAACCACTGCGCCATCAGGGAAGCCCCAAATAGGAATAATTTTTAAGAAGTAAACTAAACTGTTGAGATGGGCAATATTTTCAGGCTGATTAACTTGGACTTGGGTTTAATGCACAAACAGGGCCTTTCAGGTTCTCTGCTTCCTTTTCCTTTTGGTTTGTAAGCTTTTCCATTAGGCCCTAAGCCTTGGGGAATAGTCTTCCCCTTGGTCCTCCCCACTGTTCCCCTTTTGCCTTGGGGCCTTGAGCCCCTTTATTTCACCCTCCTCCTTTCTCTTTGTCTTGGCTGTATGAAGTAAGTTCTCCAGTATCACTCCTACCTCATTCACTGAAGTGATTTTGTGTTTTAATACTAAAAACCACTGAGTTGTACATTTTAAGAGGATGAATTTTTTGTTACATGAAACACATCTCCAAAAGAAAAAAACAGTACAAAAATTTTTACTGTCTTAGCTTTCTGGGAGAAAACAGTTAAATAGTGGTATGTAAGTACTCCTTTTCCATGGTTCCAAGATTGGAAGATTTAAAATAGTCATGTGTTTTTTAGTCTTTATTTTTCTTCTAAGAGCAGGTCAGAAGGAATATCAGAGCAGTGTTCTGTAGTGTAAAGTGTATGGCTGTTTTTTGTGTGTGTGTGTATTGCTTTTTTTAAACCTCGAGAGTGGTTGGACAGCTGGGGAGAAAGCAGACTGTTGTCCATAGAGCAGCAGCTCTGAGCGAGATGTTACCATTTCTGTACAGGTCTCGTGGAATGTGCAGAAGAGTCCTGTGAAGCCTATGAGGTGGTGCAGACCCCGCAAGGTTTCCGGTGTACTGTGAAGGCCCCCAGCCTGCTCTACAAGTGAGTGAGGCCCCCGGCAACTTCATGGGAAGGCATTTCTAGGAAACATAGCAGGAAGTGGATTCTTCTCTTTTCCACACTTATTGCAATGCTTGATTACTAGTGATAAAATGGTTTAGTGTTTAATGTCCTAGAATTTCTAAGGACTGATTGTAGATCAGTTTCATCATTTCACATGTGTCACCAAGTCCTGTTGATTTTGCTTCTTAAATATCTTTTTTTTTTTTTTTTTTTGTGGTACGCGGGCCTCTCACTGTTGTGGCCTCTCCCATTGCAGAGCACAGGCTCCGGACGCACAGGCTCAGCGGCCATGGCTCACGGGCCCAGCCGCTCCGCAGCATGTGGGATCTTCCCGGACCAGGGCATGAACCCGTGTCCCCTGTATCGGCAGGCGGACTCTCAACCACTGCGCCACCAGGGAAGCCCCTTAAATATCTTTTGAATCTACTTAATCTCTTTCTTTATAGCCACCCTGCTGCCTCGTCTGTGAATTACTTCAAGTTGCCTACTTACTGGTCTCTCCACATTGATTCTTGCTCTCTCTTCCAATCAGTTCTTCACATTGAGGGTGGAATGATCTTTTTAAAAGGCAAACCTGATTATTTTACTACCTTTGCTTGAAATCCATTAACATCCTTCCTCTGAAGACGGAATTCTCTTCCATTAGAGCAGTGGCCAAAATCTTGAACATGAGTTAGCCAGCCTTGATTTTTCAGTCTCATTTCACACCACTGTTTCCCTGGCTTCGCACTTAAGCTTAACTGGTTTTCTTCAGTTCTTCACCTGTGCTGTGTGTGTTCCTTCCTGCCTTTGAGCCTTGGCATATGCTGTTCCCTTTGCCTTTTATTAATCTCTCCTGTTCCTTAGCTAGTTTTATTCTCCTTCCTTAGGGAAGCTTGCTTTGACACCGACATCCCCACTGCCACATTGATTACCCTACTATATGTTCTCATAACACCCTCTACTTTTCCTTTGTAGCATTTCTCAGTCTTATGTTTATATTTATTTGTGTGCTATTTGATATTTTTCCCACTAGATGGGAAGCTTCTTGAAGGTAGGAATATGTCCTGTTATTCTCCAACGCTTGTCAAATACTGATACGCTTTTTCCAGAGTTATCATTATATGTAAATTGCTTGGAAGCTTTGCCATCGCTTCAGTCTGTGCTTGCTTGCTTGCATGATGGACCACATTCTGTCTCTTATTAACCACTAATACGGTTAGCTTATGTGGCTGACTGGCTTCTTTTGGGCTTGTGCCTCTGGAGATAGGCTGGTCTGGGAAGTCATAGATTTTTTTTTCTGTGTTGTACCAGATGAATAAAGTCTGTCCTTGATCCTCTATGAGAGGAGATCTACAAATATGGAATCATATACCTTTAAGTTCCAAGAGGCAAGTAGTTTCATTTTTGTCAACCTTGAGAATCTCCTGAAACACCTATTAAGGATGAAATTCTTGTGGAATGTGGCTGAATGCGAAACCAAATGTTAATCCTGATAGCTCACTTTCCTCTCAGGTTCCAGTGACATTTTCTTCTAAGAAACATGATTTTAGAAAGTTGTGGCTCAGGTTCCTGATAAAATCAATGCAACATGTCTTCCTTAATGTATATATTTGCTACTGCTAAGGTGTGTAAAGATTCCTTAAATATCTGATTCTAACTTGATGACCTTTTGAATTCTATATATTCTAAGTACTCATTTTGTCCCAGATGACTTGCAATTTAGATTAGGTATTGGTTCAGCTAAATCCTAATTAATAGACAATATTTACTAGGAAGACTCCTTCCTGCCTCCCTCCCTTCCTGTCATATTGAGAAATAATTGTCATACAAGGAAGATTTCTTTCTTATGAATCATTTATGTAAGGTTATTTGGATCAAGGAAGAGATTACTTGACCAGAGTAATTTATAATCTAAACCTAATGGTGATACACATGTCCACGGACTGGATCTAATACTGTGGTTCTCAACTTCAGGTGCACATTTAAAGCTCCTGGGGAGCTTTAAAAATTCCTGATACCCAGGTGTACCCCAGACCAGTTGAGTCCAAATCTCTGGGAGGTGAACCTAGGCATCATTAGTTTTTATAGCCCCCAGGTGATTCCAGTTTGTAGCCAAGATTGAGAACCACTTGATCTGGCAGGAATTTCCACTTACATATTCAATAAAGGAGTCACCCTTTCACTGCGTATCTGTTTTATTGTAGTGAGTGTTTTAGACTTTCCATGTAAACCTCTTTTGGGTCTGGTACTCTTAACTGGAAGGATGCCATCATGGGCTTAATGAGGATGGCATGGGCTGTACTGAGCTATGTGTCAGTCACTAGGAAGCCCTTTTATAAATGATCACATTTAATCCTTAAAACAACCTTATGTTACTTAGGTATTATTCACTCCATTTTTATAAGTGAGGAAATAGGCTTAGAGTGGTTAAATGACTTGCCCAAGGTTTGATTCTAAAGCGTCTTTAACCTCAACCACTTCCCTAAGGTGCCTGGACTATTAATAACACTTTGAGCCAACTACTTATGGTAAGTTTGTCCACTAGCCATGTGCTAACAAACAGGAGCCTGGTTGAAAGCTCCCCTTGTTGATAAGGCCTGGAAAGACAAAGGCCTGATGGAGTTGGTGCTGCACAATCCCTAGCCCAACACAGAGAAAAACCACATGGGAATTGTGGAGTTCTCGTCCTCTTCTAAACATCTTGTTTTATAAAAAACTGGCTTACTACAGTAGATCTTAATGGAAATAACCGGGCTTGGTTATCCCCATGTAAAAAACAAATGCAGAGTTTTAGACATAGTCACCCGTGCTGTTGGATACTGTAATTGAAATCATAGAAGCTGAAATACTGTTGATGAGGAAGCTTTATCTCTTAACTTCATGGTCCTGTGATGGTCTCTTAGTGCTTTATAGACTCTGAAACTTTTCTCCTGGGATCCGGTAGTCTCAGTTGCTTTAACACATCTAATTACTATGGGTTTCAGGAGATAACCTTGGATTGTCAGAATTATTTATGCTAGGAGGCCCAGGCAAGTAATGCAAATGAGCCAGCAGATGATTGAGGTGCAGTCAGTGAAAGACAGTAGGGAGGGACAGGGTTTGTGATGAGCTCATGTTCCATTTTTAGGAACGAGCTCATGTTCCAGCCTATTTTTGCCATGAGTAGTCAGATCTCCCAATTTTTCAAAAGAACTTAGAAATCTATATTTTTAGGTAAAATTTCCCAATTTTTAGGTGAAATCTCCCAAACAAAACATGCCTGTGTGTTTGAATTCAACCTGAGGATTACCTCTTTACTCTCTGTGCTTGAATCTGTCCTGACTGGTGAACCCTGCTCTTTGCTAAGCTCTTTACCTTTATTTAATTAATCAAGGATAATTCCCTTAGGATGAACTCATAATGTAGTTAATTTGCTCTCTAAGAGAACAAGGTTTTCCCCCTTCAAACTGTAGACCCATTCAAGTGCCCCGTGAGACTGTGCCAGCTTTCCTTTCACTGAACTGCAGACCCAGATTTTGAATATAGTTTTTTTTTTGTTTTATTTATTTATTTATTTATTTATGGCTGCGTTAGGTCTTTGTTGATGAGCGCGGGCTTTCTCTAGTTGTGGCGAGCGGGGGCTACTTTTCGTTGCGGTGGCTTCTCTTGTTGTGGAGCATGGGCTCTAGGCACGTGGGCTTCAGTAGTTGTGGCGCGTGGGCTTCAGTAGTTGTGGCTCGCGGGCTCTAGAGCTCAGGCTCAGTAGTTGTGGCGCACGGGCTTAGTTGCTCCGCGGCATGTAGGATCTTCCTGGACCAGGGCTCGAACCCGTTTCCCCTGCATTGGCAGGCGGATTCTTAACCACTGTGCCACGAGGGAAGTCTCTGAATATAGTTTTGAGAAGCAAGCAGGCATTGAGCATAGTTATTCTTTCTATGTGGTTGAATTGGCTGTAGGATATCATTTTGCCAATGAGTGTAATGCAGTATGTTCTATAAAGCTGTATGATTTGTAATTTCCCGTACAGATACTGAGTTTTTACTGAAGCACTTTTCTTTGAGGGAGTGTCTCTGGCCACGTATGATTTAAACATGATGGAGTTCTTTATTCTTGTACATTTTGACTTACGTTAATTAATTTTCTTTATATTATAGGCATATAGTTGGAAAGAGGGGCGACACTAGGAAGAAACTTGAACTGGAGACCAAAACTTCCATAAGCATTCCTAAGCCGGGACAGGAAGGAGAAATTGGTGAGACCCAATATATATGTTATATTTGGAATCACTTGTGTGTGTGTATGGAATAATGTGACCCAACTGAGGTGTTTGGTGACTATATTCTTTATGTGGTTCTGTAGCTATTGGCCTTTTTATATCAGTGTCAGTCTCCCAAATGAAGAAAGATGTAGTCATACAACCTTATCTTGATTGAGTACCTGGGCCTTAATTTTATACTTCACCACGCACTGATGGAATAAAGCTTCCAGATTTTGTTGTGGACGAGATTTCTTTCATGCTTCAGTAGCTTGAAATGAAGTTGTGAATTATTTCAAGTTAGAATTAGAGAAAAACAGTGAGATCAGCAAATTTGAAATAAAGTTCAGACCTTTCCATATTGTTCTCGTTTTTATCTTGCTTTGTAGACTAGGAAGGAAATTGTAAGAGTAATAATTAAAACAACAACCTGATTCAAATAACTGGTCAGGTGAGGAAGAGTAGTTTAGCAATAGAAATCACATCAGAAAGTGTCTGTACTAAAGCAACAATGTGAACCAAGGGCGTAGGCTTGTGTTGTAAAGTGGCTTTTTTTTTTGCGGTACGTGGGCCTCTCACTGCTGTGGCCTCTCCCGTTGCGGAGCACAGGCTCCGGACGCGCAGGCTCAGCGGCCATGGCTCACGGGCCCAGCCGCTCCGCGGCATGTGGGATCTTCCCGGACCGGGGCACGAACCCATGTCCCCTGCATCGGCAGATGGACCCTCAACCACTGCGCCACCAGGGAAGCCCTGTAAAGTGGCTTTGAGTGAGAGGCACTGGAGGGACAGAATTTTAAAAAACTCATCCTAAAGCAGTAGGACTTCTTCAATGTCGAATAAGTGCAGCAGCCTCCAATAATCAATTTTCCATAATCACTCATAGGTTGTATTAAGTTTTAGGAGAAAAAAATAATAAGTACTCTTTTCATTTTGTGCTGTGTAAGAATAATCACTGTGGCAGATAAGTAGCAGTTGACTTTAGAGCAGTGCTGTCCAGGAGAACTTTCTGTGATTGTGAAAATGTTGTGTATCTGCACTGTCCAGTGCAGGAGCCACTAGCCACATGGGACTGTGATTACTTGAAGTGTGGCTAGTGTGACTGAGGAACTGAATTTTAAATACTACTTCATTCTAATTCATTTAACTTTTAATTTAACTAGCTGCGTGTGGTCTCCTGTTTTGGACAATGAAGTGCTAGAAATTTCCCCAGCCCCTTGGTAACTTCAGCAAACTTTAGCTTTAGGACTTTAATGACATTTAAAAAAAAATAATTTATTAATTTATTAATTTATTTTTGGCTGTGTTGGGTCTTCGTTGCTGCACGCGGGCTTTTCTCTAGTTGCGGTGAGCAGCAGGGGCTACTCTTCGTTGCGGTGTACGGGCTTCTCCTTGCGGTGGCTTCTCTTGTTGTGGAGCACGGGCTCTAGGCACGCGGGCTTCAGTAGTTGTGGCTGTGGGCTCAGTAGTTGTGGCGCACGGGCTTAGTTGCTTCGCAGCATGTGGGATCTTCCCGGACCAGGGCTCGAACCCATGTTCCCTGCATTGGCAGGTGGATTCTTAACCACTGCGCCACCAGGGAAGTCCCTAATGACATTTTTGAAGGACTCTCACTGAAATAAATATTTAGAATTACAGTTAAAAAAACTTGGGTCTTTCCTTAAGTGTTAAAGTTCAAGTTACAAATACTGAAGTAATTTTATAAATTGCATTAAAGCTTATTTCTTTTTATTTCCTGATTTAAAAATTAATACATGCTTTCAAAAACAAAAACTTGTAGAGATTATATATAAAGTATAAAGGGAAGTCTCTTGTGTTATGAACCTCAGCCATAATTGCTGTTAATAGTTGAATCTGTTCCCCATTTTTTCTATGCATATAGCAACAGATGGATAATAATTTTTATTTTGGTAAAAATTATAACATGCTATAAATGTAGAGACCTTAGCCATTTTAAGATACTGGAGTCATTCCAAAACTTATCCAGAAAAGGTTAGACAGGTTGTTAAGATTCCATTTTGACTTAAAAAGCACAAATATTTAAGTGTGAAAAATAAGTGTCTAATCATTAAAAGTAAGAATTCAGTGGAACTGATTTAACTGAAAAACAAGAGGATAAACTGGCTTATTGGTCTTGTAGGGGAGTAAAGTATATAGAAAAATCAAATTTATTGCTTACAGTAAATTGGGTTGTGATGTGAAATCACGACTGCAGGTGCATTGGTGTGGTATATGCTGTAATTAGTTATTTTCTTTTGCCTCTCCTAAATTAGAGAAACTAGAGAAGAAAATGATCTAGTAGGTTTTAATTTGTCCTCTAGATAAGGATCTGGTCTAGTCTGTTTTGAAGTCTCAGGCAATGGGATGTAAGAAGATGCTTTTAAAATGTTGTTGTCATTGTAGTTAGGCAATTGGTTTTTTTAAAGTTTCACATCGGTGCCTTTAATTGTTTTCTTCCTCTGTATCCCTTATTGTAGTCTTCAGGCCCATGCCATGTAAATTCTGGTCCTCTCAGATATAATATTCTAATATTTTAGAATATTTCTAACCTCATCATATTTGCTTTTTAGTAATTGTTTGCTCAACTTTGAATCAACTTTTTCTGGAAATCAGCCTGAGCACCTTTGAAGTGCCCTTTTCAGTTTTCTATGTTAAAAAATGAAAATGTCTTATTAGTCTTATTCTCTACTGAACCACCTTCTTAATGGAAAATAATAGATTTAGCATATTATACTAAATTTTTACAGAAATAAAACATAAACATGAATTTTAAGCTTCCATCCCCTCCATCCCTTTTCCTTTTATTTTCTCACCATATTTTGCCTCTTGCAGAAATAATTATAATTTCTACTTTCCTTTAATTTTGTCCCAGTTTACCATTGAATCCTCCTTTGTCAGTATTTCTATAGCACATTATTTGAATGCCTGCTAGGATACTTCCCTTCACTGGGCGTCTGAGTCTTTTGGATTCTCAAAGTATCCTATTTGAAAATATAAATAATGTCATTAGAAAATATCATATCTCAGCTTCTTACAGTTTTTGGTTATTACTTATGTCAATTTTTTGCTTAGGCAAACAATTTTTAGGCTTTCTGTTAATTAATTCATTCATAATTTACTTCTTTTCTTAGAAATTTCCATTTTGTTTCTCTACAGCAAAATGTGTATGATAACTTCATTCTTATTAAGAAATAGATAGGTTGTTCTTTAGAAAGTTTCAAGTGCTTTAATGGGAAGTATTAAAGAAATAATTCCATTTGTTTGTCCTAACTTCTGCAGTTGCTTGGAAGGAACAAGCTTTGTGGTCTTGAAAGTACATAGCACATTTTGCTGTTATTAGAGTTAATACTTCAATATTTTATATTCAGAAGTCTGTCCTTTCCTCTTTAATAAATAGTCTGTTAAAATGCCAGTTTTGTTCATTGTTCCTATCTTCTGCACCTTTCCTTAGTTTCTGTTTTGGACTGAGCACTGCCAGTTCTGGAACCTAGAAGTTTAATCTCTGCTTAAACAGAGGTTGTATAATCCCTAAGTGATTTTTTTTCTTTGCAGACAGTGGTGGTAAGGCTTTGTGGCTTTTCCCCCATTTTCGTTTACATATGTGTCAAGACAGCCCAGACCAAAGAAGACCAAATTATACCAAGGCGTGGAAATTGGATATTCATACATACAATACAGATATAGATAAAACTTTTACTTTAACCTTATATTTTCATACAGTTAGGGTAGGATTGTATATACTGTAGTAGACTCTCTTCTGCTCTTTTACTATAGTGAATCACTAAAAATTCTGCCACGGTATTTTTAAAAATTGAGGTAAAATTTACATGACAGAAAGCTCCACTCTTTTTGTTCTTAATTTTTTATTGTTATTTGAATTTCTGCGTGATATATTGTTCTTTTTTTAAATGGCAGAATATACACAACGTAAAATTTACCATTTAGACCACTTTAAAGTGTTGAATTCAGTGGCATTTAGCATATTTACAGTGTTGTGCAACCTTCACCACTGTCTAGTTCCAGAACATTTTTTTTTTTTTTTTTGCGGTACGTGGGCCTTTCACTGTTGTGGCCTCTCCCGTTGTGGAGCACAGGCTCCGGACGCGCAGGCTCAGCGGCCATGGCTCACGGGCCCAGCCGCTCCGTGGCATGTGGGATCCTCCCGGACCGGGGCACGAACCTGCGTCCCCTGCATCGGCAGGCAGACTCTCAACCACTGCGCCACCAAGGAAGCCCTAGTTCCAGAACATTTTATCACCCAAAAAGGAAACCCCATACCCATTAGGCAATCACTCCCCATTCCTCACTACTCCCCAGCTCTTGGCTACCACTAATCTGCTTTCTGACTCTCTGAATTTGCCTGTTTAGGTATTTACTATACGTGGAAACATACAATACGTGGCCTTTGTGTCTGGCATCTTTAACTTAGCATAATGTTTTCAGGATTGATCCATGTTTTTGCATGTATCAATACTTCACTCCTTTTTTTTGGCTGAGTAGTATTTCAGTGTATGGAAATACCACATTTTATTTATTTGTTTATTGGTTAATGGACATTTGCCTTTTGCCTCTTGTGAACAGAGCTGCTATGAACATTTGTACAGGTTTTTAAAATTAATTAATTAATTAATTAATTTTTAGCTGCATTATGTCTTCGTTGCTGTGCACAGGCTTTCCCTAGTTGCAGCGAGCGGGGGCTACTCTTCATTGAGGTGTGTGGGCTTCTCATTGCAGTGGCTTCTCTTGTTGCAGAGCACGGTCTCTAGGCGCACGGGTTTCAGTAGTTGTGGCACGCAGGCTCAGTAGTTGTGGTTCAAGGGCTCTGGAGCACAGGCTTATTAGTTGTGGCGCACAGGCTTAGTTGCTCTGTGGCATGTGGGATCTTCCCGAACCAGGGCTTGAACCCGTGTCCCCTGCATTGGCAGACGGATTCTTAACTGCTATGCCACCAGGGAAGTCCCTGTACAGGTTTTTTCTTCGAACACCCGTTTTTACTTCCTTTGAGTTTCTATCTAGGAGTGAATTCCTGGGTCACATGGTGTTTTTCTGTGTACCTTTTCAAAGAACTGCCAAACTTTTCCATAGCAGCTGCACCATTTTCATTTTACATTCATACCAGCCAGGTATGAGGGATTGCTTGTAGCTTTTGAACTCACTTCTCTACTTCATCAGATGGTCTTAAGGTTATTCTGTTTTTAAACCTCATTCTGCTTAGACTGAATTCATTAACAGCTTTCTTACCCTTGGTACTGTCCCCTGTTCAGAATTATGTACACATTCATGACAATTTTATTCTCCAGAGATGACAGTTTCAAGAGATCACCTATTTTACAACCATTTGATGGTCCTTGAGCATTTTAATATTTGCCTTTTTTTTCTTTTGCTTACAGTAATCACTGGCCAGAATCGAAGTGGTGTAATTTCAGCCCGAACTCGGATTGATGTTCTTTTGCTCACTTTTAGAAGAAAACAGCCCTTCACTCACTTCCTTGCCTTTTTCCTCAATGAAGCTGAGGTTCAGGAGCGATTTCTGAAGTTCCAGGAGGAAGTACTGGAGAAGTGCTCCATGGTAAGCAGCAAACAACAAAACAAAAAGTTAAAGAAGAGTACAAAAATGACTCATAATCCAAACAGTAGAAAGATACAAGTCTCTTCTCTCACTGAAAAAGGGAACCATTTCTAATGGTTTCTTTTAATTCTGAACTGCAAAAAATATATAGACATATCAGCACATAAGTTTCTATGTTACAGAAATATCCTTTAAAGGATGTTGAAGACCCAAAAGGATCATCCTAATATCCACACTATTCTGCACTTTGTGGGTGTATTTTTATGCATTTTAACACATGTATAGGTTTCTGTAACCACCGACCACAATCAGGACACAGAATAGCTCTACTCTCGCCCAAAACTTCCTCATGTTGTCTCTCACAGTCACCTCTTCCTCACCCCATACTTTGGCCATCACTGATCTCTTCTTGGTTACTATAGTGTTGTCTTCCTGAGAATGTCATATAAGTGGAATCATACAGTATGTAACCTTTTGAGATTGGTTTTGACTTTCAGGTTCATCTGAGTTGTGGTATGTTTCACTAGTTTGTCCTCTCTCATTAATTTGTTTCCAGTTTTTGGCAGTTATGAATAGAACTACTATAAACATCTGTGTACAGGGTTTTATGTGAACATAGTTTTCATTTCTTTAAAGTAAATATCCAGGAGTGGGATTGCTGGGATATATGGTAGGTATATGTTTAACTTCACAAGAAACTACCAAACTTTCTCAGAGTGCCTGTACTATGCATTCCCATCAACAGCATAAGAGAGTTCCAATTGTTCTGCATCCTTGCCAGCATTTGGTGGTGTTGGCATTTTCATTTTAGCCATTCTAATAAGTGTGTAGTGATATGTTACTGTGGTTTTTTTTTTTTTTTTTTTGGCTGCGTTGGGTCTTCGTTGCAGTGTACAGGCTTCTCATTGTGGTGGCTTCTCTTGTTGCAGAGCACAGGCTCTAGGCGTGTGGGCTTCAGTAGTTGCAGTACTTGGGCTCACTAGTTGAGGCTCGTGGGCTCTAGAGCACAGGCTCGGTAGTTGTGGTGCACGGGGTTAGTTGCTCCATGGCATGTGGGATCTTCTCGGACCAGGGATCAAACCCGTGTCCCTTGCATTGACAGGTGGATTCTTAACCACTGCACCACCAGGGAAGTCCCTCTTACTGTGGTTTTAATTTGGATTTCTCCAATGGCTAATGATGTTGAACATCTTTTTTAATGTGCCTTTTTGCCATTCTTATATCTGCTTTGGTGAGGTATTCTTATCTTTTACACAACTTAAAACTGTTTTCTTACTGTTGAGTTTTGAGAGTTCTTTTATATATATATTCTGGATACAAGTCCTTTCAAGGATATGTGATTTCAAAATATTTTTCCCAGTCTGTAGCTTATCTCTTCATTCTCTTATCAGTGACTTTTACAGAGCAAAAGTTTTAAATTTTGATGAAGTCCGATTTATTAATTTTTCTTTTATGGATTGAACTTTTGATGTCATGTATAAGAACTTTTTGCCTAACCCCAAGTCACAAATGTTTTCCCTTAGAATTTTCATGGTTTTGCTTTTTTATATTTAGATCTGTGACCTAGTTAATTTTTGTATAAGTTGTAAAGTTTAGGTCGGGGTTCATTTTTGTGGATGTCCATGCTGTGCTTTCTTTTTATTTATTTATTTATTTAAAATTTACTTATTTATTTTTATTTTTGCCTGCATTGGGTCTTCGTTGCTGCGCGCAGGCTTTCTCTAGTTGCTGCGAGCGGGGCTAGTCTTCGTTGCGGTGCGCAGGCTTCTCTTGTTGTGGAGCACGGGCTCTAGGCTCCAGGGCTTCAGTAGTTGTGGCACGCAGGCTCAGTAGTTGTGGCTTGCAGGCTCTAGAGCACAGGCTCAGTAGTTGTGGGACACAGGCTTAGTTGCTCTGCAGCACGTGGGATATTCCTGGGCCAGGGCTCAAACCTGTGTTCCCTGCATTGGCAGGCAGATTTTTAACCACTGTGCCACCAGGGAAGCCCCATGCTGTGTTTTCTTAATCTTGTAATAAAGAGAGGAATAAAAGCATGTGGAATAAAATGGAAGTGTGGTTAGTATTTTTTTTTTCTTTTTTGGTTCTTGAGACAGATGGACATAATCTGATTCTTGGTTCCCCAATCTGTGTAGACTTGAGCAAGTGAACCTCTCCAAATTTTTACAGCCTGCTTTGGAGAGTTGCAGGAAGGATTAAATGAGATAACATATAATACTCAGCATGGTGCTTGATACAGAATAAGCATTTAATAAATGGTGACTGCTACTCCTGATATTTTTATGGCTGGTTAGGTTAAAATTGTTAGTATTACTTGGAGTATTCAGAGTAGGTGAGCCCTCTATTTGATAGCTGTGGGCAAGGTCAGTGAAAATGTTTTTGGTGAAAATTTTTACAAGATCCTTTCTTCCTTCTCTTTTTCCGTTCTCTTGTCTGTCCTGTCCACATTGCTCAAGCTGGGTCTTAGGTGTTAGAATATAGTGAGATATAGGTATGCAGATATAGAAGTATTAGAATCCAAGTACTTTTATGGGACAGGGGGTGACAGTTGGTTAACTTAATTATTTAAGAAGGAGGCTATGATGGTGAGAAGATTTAGACTGGGCAAATGTGAGTAGACGGTATAGAATTGTATAATCTATTTTTAGATGACTTCTTTGGCATTTATGTGCTTGAACAAAGGTACATTTATAAGTTCAATACTCAAATACTATATATATGTGTATGCATACATATATACGATTAGTAAACCATCAGAATATTACTAATAGTCATTAGTAAACCACCAGTATCTTTTTTCCTCTTAACATTTCATAGCAAGATGATTTCATTCTCAGTGGGAGTGGAGGGTCGGGTAGGAGAAGATCAAGAACACTAAAGTTATAAAGACACAGATGTAGAGAATGGACTTGAGGACACGAGGTGGGGGAAGGGTAAGCTGGGACGAAGTGAGAGAGTGGCATGGACATATATACACTACCAAATGTAAAATAGATAGCTAGTGGGAAGCAGCCACATAGCACAGGGAGATCAGCTCAGTGCTTTGTGACTGCCTAGAGGGGTGTGCTAGGGAGGGTGGGAGGGAGACGCAAGAGGGAGGGGACATGAGGATATATGTATACATATAACTGATTCACTTTGTTATACAGTAGCAACTACCACAACAATGTAAAGCAATTATACTCCAATAAAGGTGTTTAAAAAAAAAAGCGGAAGTTTCAGTATGGTCTGGTAAATTTTGTGGGGGTGGTGCTGGTAAGTTTTGGAGTTGTTTTGCCTTGTAAATACCACTTACTGAAGCTCAGTGATTATTTATGTTTTGGAGTATTACAAATACCTGATATTTGACAAGCAGATTATAATAAATTAGCCTTTTTCTTTCTGTGTGTGTGTGTGTGTGTGTGTATGTGTGAACAGTTCCTCACTTTTCTTTTGGATCCTGACAAGGGCTGACAGGGAACAAATATTGGAATGATTACTTTAACTCAGCTGGAATGAGATTGGCCACTATGAATGTCATGCTGGCCTTAATCAGTCCACAGTACTTCCTTCCTGCTTTCAGGGAGACTCCAAACTGACATTGTCTTCTTCCTGGTTTTAGTTTATTTTATTTTTTTAAATTTAAAAAATTTTTTAACATCTTTATTGGAGTATAATTGCTTTACAATGGTGTGTTAGTTTCTGCTTTATAACAAAGTGAATCAGTTATACTTATACATATGTTCCCATATCTCTTCCCTCTTGCATCTCCCTCCCTCCCACCCTCCCTAGCGCACCCCTCTAGGTGGTCACAAAGCACTGAGCTGATCTCCCTGTGCTATGTGGCTGCTTCCCACTAGCTATCTATTTTATGTTTGGTAGTGTATATATGTCCATGCCACTCTCTCACTTTGTCACAGCTTACCCTTCCCCCTCCTCATATCCTCAAGTCCATTCTCGAGTAGGTCTGTGTCTTTATTCCCATCTTACCCCTAGGTTCTTCATCACCTTTTTTTTTTTTTCTTAGGTTCCATATATATGTGTTAGCATATGGTATTTGTTTTTCTCTTTCTGACTTACTTCACTCTGTATGACAGACTCTAGGTCCATCCACCTCACTACAAATATCTCAATTTTGTTTCTTTTTATGGCTGAGTAATATTCCATTGTATATATGTGCCACATCTTCTTTATCCATTCATCTGATGATGGACACTTAGGTTGCTTCCATGTCCTGGCTATTGTAAATAGAGCTGCAATGGACATTTTGATACATGACTCTTTTTGAATTATGGTTTTCTCAGGGTATGCCTTCCTGCTTTTAAATCAAGTCCTGCTAGCAGCAGGGAGGTAAGCACAGCATAAAAGAGTTAATAAGGGACCATTATCTACTTATTATAGGGAAGAAAGTTTTTACTGAATTTCATTCTGATGTTAGAACGACAGTTAGATGACTGTAAAACCATGTAGGCATTTTCCACTGGTCTGCTTTTTCTTTTTTTTAAAATACAAATTTATTTATTTATTATTTATTTTTGGCTGCATTGGACCTTTGTTGCTGTACACGGGCTTTCTCAAATTGCGGCGAGCGGGGGCTACTCTTTGTTGTGGTGCATGGGTTTCTCATTGCGGTGCTTCTCTTGTTGTGGAGCATGGGGCCTAGGCACATGGGCTTCAGTAGTGTAGCATGCAGGCTCAGTAGTTGTGGTTAGCAGGCTGTAGAGCGCAGGCTCAGTAGCTGTGGCGCATGGGCTTAGTTGCTCCAGGGCATTTGGGATCTTCCCGGGCGAGGGCTCGAACCCATGTCCTCTGCACTGGCAGGCGGATTCTCAACCACTGTGCCACCAGGGAAGTCCCTGGTACTCTGCTTTTATTTTTCCAACTTAGGAGAGTTCCTTTGTAGAAACTTTGAAGAATGTATGCCTGTTCATTGAGATGGCAGTTGTTTCCTGAAAGACTGTGTGGCCCTCAGTCTTGTTTTGACTTCTCTGACACTCGTTTGACATCTCTGATGAGAGTTTCTTCATCTCTAAAATAGGAATGATCTCAACATTCTCTTACTTATAAGAAAAAGATGACATCTCTTGGTATAAAGTTGGCTCATACATTTTTGAATTTACATATGTATGTATTATATACTTTTTTTTTTTTTTTTTTTTTGCTGTACGCGGGCCTCTCACCGCTGTGGCCTCTCCCGCTGCGGAGCACAGGCTCCGGACGCGCAGGCCCAGTGGCCATGGCCCACGGGCCCAGCCACTCCGCGGCACGTGGGATCCTCCCAAACCGGGGCACGAACCCGTGCCCCCCGCATCAGCAGGCAGACTCCCAACCACTGCGCCACCAGGGAAGCCCTACATTTATTAAAATTAAGTTAAACACAGTGTTGTGTAACTACCTTTTTGATTTTTGTTTGTTTGTTTGTTTTGGCCACGCCATGCTGCTTGTGAGATCTCAGTTCCCTGACCAGGAACTGAACCTGGGCCCCAGGAGTGAGAGCCTGGAATCCTAACCACTAAGCCACCAGGAACCTCCCTACTTTTTCGATTTAACAACATGTTTCAGGTCAATATAAGTAAATCTAATTGCTGCTTCTAATTGCTATGAAGTATCCTAGTCTATGAATGTACCCTAACTTATTTAATTAATACCCTATTGATGGACCATTGAAAGAAATTATTTCTATTAAATAATGCTATAAAGAACATTTTTGTAAATGCATCTTTGTGTTCTTGGCTGATGGTTTCTTTGAGGTACTTTTTTGGACAAATTCTTAGAACTGGAATACATGGGTTAAGGGAATGTAAACTTAAAATTTTTTGATAGTTTTTTCCATTTTATTTTAAAAATCTGCCTTTTTGAGTTACAACTTACAAACAATATAATGCACCCATTTTAAGAGTATGCTTTGATGAATTTTGACAGACATATACAGCAGTGCAACAACCATCAAAAACAAGATGTAGAACTTTTCCATCACCCCAAAAAGTTCCCTTACACTACCTCTTTGCAGCCACTTCCGCTTCCTGCCATCTCATCTCCTACTAGTGATTCCAGGCAGCCACTTATCTGCTGTCTGTTACTATTGGATTTCCCTTTGTTAGAATTTCATATAAATGGAATTATGCAGTATATAGTCTTTTTTTTTTTTTTAATTCTTTGGTCGCACTGTGCAGCATGTAGGATCTTAGTTCCCCAACCAGGGATCGAACCCACGCGCCCTGCATTGGAAGCACAGAGTCTTAACCACTGGACCAGGGAAGTCCCCAGTATATAGTGTTTTGTGTGGCTTTTTTTTTGGTTCAGCATAACATTTTTGAGCGTCTTTCATGTTGGTGTGTGTTACAGTAGTTCATTTCTTTTTATTGCTAAGTATATTCCTTTGCATGAATGTACCAAAATTTGTTTATCCATTCAACTATTTGGGTGGTTTCTAGTCTTTGGCTCTTATAAATGAAGCTATTTTAATAATTTGTACAAAAATCTTTGTGTTAAATGTATGTTTTTATTCCTCTTGGGCAAGTACTTAGGAGTATAATTGTTGGATCAAGTGCAGATATATGTTTAGTTTTATAGAAAACTTAGAACTATTCCCAGAGTGGTGGTGCCTCTTCCTACCACAAATGATATATGGGAGTTTAGGTTGTTCCACATTCTTGCCAACATTTGGTGGTGTCTTTTTAATTTTGTTTAATTGAAGTATAGTTGATTTACAGTGTTCTGTTAGTTTCTCTTGTACAGCAAAGTGATTCATTTATACATACATACACATATTCTTTTTCATATTCTTTTCCATTATGGTTTATTACAGGATATTGAATATAGTTCCCTGTGCTATACAATAGGACCCTTTTGTTTATGTATTTTGTATATAGTAGTTTGTATATGCTAATCCCGAACTCCTAATTTATTTCTCCCCAATCACCTTTTCCCTTTGGTAATCATAAATCTGTTTTCTGTGTCTGTGAGTTTGTTTGTTTTATAAATAAGTTCATTTGTATCACATTTTAGATTCAATATGTAAGTGATATCATATGATATTTGTCTTTCTCTTTCTGACTTACTTCACTTAGTATGGCTAGGACCTCCAGTATAGTGTTGAATAGAAGTGGTGAGAAGGGACATTCTTTCCTTGTTCTTGATCATCATAGGGGGAAAGTATTCAATCTTTTATCATTAAGTTTAATGTAAGCTGTAGGTTTTTTACAGATGCCCTTTATCTGGTTGAGGAAATTCCATTCTGTTCCTAGTTTGCTGAGAATTTTAAAAAATCGCAACTGGGTATTAAACTTTGTTAATCTTTTTTGAATATTTATGAGATTTATATATTTTCCTTCCACCTTTTGCTCGTCTGTAAAGCTTTTGATTTCTCCATCGAATCTGAATGAGATCCTTGCTGGGTAGAGTAATCTTGGTTGTAGGTTCTTCCCTTTCATCACTGTAAGTATATCATGCCACTCCCTTCTGGCTTGTAGAGTGTCTGCTGAGAAATCAGCTGTTAACCTTATGGGAGTTCCCTTGTATGATATTTGTCGTTTTTCCCTTGCTGCTTTCAATAATTTTTCTTTGTCTTTAATTTTTTCCAATTTGATTACTATGTGTCTCAGTGTGTTTCTTCTTGGGTTTATCCTGTATGGGACTCTCTGTGTTTCCTGGACTTGGGTGGCTGTTTCCTTTCCCATGTTAGGGAAGTTTTCCACTATAATCTCTTCACATATTTCCTCTGGTCCTTTCTCTTTCTCTTCTCTTTCTGGGACCCCTATGATGTGAATGTTGTTGCATTTAATGTTGTCCCAGAGGTCTCTTAGGCTGTCTTCATTTCTTTTCAGTCTTTTTTCTTTCTTCTGTTCCACAGCAGTGAATTCCACCATTCTGTCTTCCAGGTCACTTATCCGTTCTTCTGCCTCAGTTATTCTGCTATTGATTCCTTCTAGTATAGTTTTCATTTCAGTTATTGTATCGTTCATCTCTGTTTGTTTGTTCTTTAATTCTTCTAGGTCTTTGTTAAACATTTCTTGCATCTTCTCGATCTTTGCCTCCATTCTTTTTCAGAGGTCCTGGATCATCTTCACTATCATTATTCTGAATTCTTTTTCTGGAAGCTTGCCTATCTCCACTTCATTTAGTTGTTTTTCTGGGGTTTTATCTTGTTCCTTCATCTGGTACATAGCCCTCTGCCTTTTCATCTTGTCTGTCTTTTTGTGAATGTGGTTTTTGTTCCACAGCCTGCAGGATTGTAGTTCTTCTTGCTTCTGCTGTCTGCCTTCTATTGATGGATTTTTTACCTGCTTATGGGTCACATTTTTCTCCTTCTTGTGTATCTGTTAATTTTTTTTTTTTTTTTTTTTTTTTTTTTTTGCGGTACGCGGGCCTCTCACTGTTGTGGCCTCTCCCGTTGCGGAGCACAGGCTCCCAATGCGCAGGCTCAGCGGCCATGGCTCACGGGCCCAGCCGCTCCGCGGCATATGGGATCCTCCCAGACCAGGGCACGAACCCGTATCCCCTGCATCGGCAGGCGGACTCTCAACCACTGCGCCACCAGGGAGGCCCTGTTAATTTTTTATCGGGTGGTGAACATTGTGAATTTACTCTGTTGAGAGCAAATTTTGTTTTTTCTCTTTAGAGAGTCTGAAACTTGGTTCTGGAATATAGCTACCTGTGGATCAGCATAATCATTCCAAAGCTTGTATTTAAGCCTTTTAAGGGCAGATCTGGAGTATTCCTTTCTCTAGGGTTAGTTTAGCTTCACTCCTAAGGTGTGTCCCTCCTGGAATCTCTATTCAGTGCTCTATGTATTCAAGAGTGGTGTCTCCACTCTGGCTGGTGGGAACTTGAATGTTACCATGCTGGTTGAGCTTTGGGTATTGTTGGGCTTACAGCTCCCCAGTAGTTGTTTTTCGTCTGGTCTTGTGGATTTCACCCTGTGCATGTGCAGATTGTCCTTCAGCCAAAGTCTCAAAGAGAGTTTTATGCCGATTTCTGGAGTCTTTTTTTTTTTGGCTTCCTCCTCTTCAGTGCTTGGTCCTACAAATTTTACTTGCCTTTGCATTCCCAAATTCCAGAATTGAATTGAATTGTCCCCTCAGTTCATTGGGATCAGTGGGCTCTGTCTGGGTTCCCCACTCTGTGCCCCTATGTGGAAATTGTCTCCATTCAGAAAGCCAAGATGGGGCTCAGTCTGTCTAGCACCATCTGTTATCCAGTGTCTGAAAACATTTGTTTTATGTGTTTTACCTAGTTTTCTAGTTATTGATGGCAGGAGGCAAGTCCTGTAGGAGTTAATTCTTCATGGGCAAAAGGAGACAAACATTTTAAAATTAGGATATAATTCATATAACATAGGTGCACAGTTTGGTGGTTTTTAGTATATTCACTACATTATGCAACCATTGCCACCATCTAATTCTAGAATATTTCCATCACCCTGTAAAAGATAGCTCATACTCATTAAGCTGTCACTTCCCATTGCCCCCTTTTCCCAGCCCCTAACAACCACTAATCTACTTTCTGTCTCTGTGGATTTGCCTATTCTGAATATTCCATATAAATGGAATTATACAATATGTGGCCTTTTGTCTCTGGGCATCTTTCACTTACAATGTTTTTAAGGTTTATCCATGTTTTATCATGTAACGCTACTTCATTTTCTTTTTATGGCCAAGTAATATTCCGTTGTATGGCTCTACCACATTTTGTTTATGCATTCGTCACTTGATGAATGTTTGTGTAGTTTCTACTTTTGGGCTTTTATGAATAATGCTGCTATCCATACATGTTTTCTTATAATAATTTGTAATATTGTAAACAAGGCTGAGTTTACCATTATTTTTATTTACTTAATTGACCTTGATCTGATAAAAAATAGCTGTTGTGTTGTGCTAGACAGTGTTCTGAGTGCCTCGTATGCTTATTTTGTTTAATCTTCAGTCCATCCCTATGAGGTAGATACTGATTTTCCATTTTACTGATTAAGAAAGTGAAGTTTAGAGAGGATAATTTTCCCAAGATACCACAGGGTACCACAGCTAGTGGGTGCCACCATGCTAAGTCAGATAGATGATACAAAGTTGTGTAGGACCTAGTAATGGCTTTAATTTATACAATCCAATAGAACAAATGGCTGAAATTAGTCCTGGGAGTCACTCTGGGAAATTATTTGAACAGAAAAAAAAAAACCAGACTGTTTAGGGACTTCCCTGGTGGTCCAGTGGTTAAGACTCGGCGCTGCCAGTGCAGGGGGCCCAGGTTCAATGCCTGGTCGAGGAACTAGGATCCCACATGCTGCATGGCATGGCCAAAAATACCCCCCAAAAAACAACCCTACCAAAAAATAACTGTTTAAATTGAAGATCTTTTGATGGTTGCTTGTCTGTTAACCACTTGTACCAATCTTTCAGCAGGTATTTTCCTTGGGACTAGCCTTGAGTAGAATTGGGTAGTAATTTGTACAGTATTTGAGTATTCAAAAAAGAGCAGCAGAGCCTTCTCAGTTGTGCTTGGGTTTTTCAACTCCAAATCACATTCTGTCCCCTAGTAGTTAAAAGATATCATGTGGATATGATATTATTTAAGAAGGACTTCTGTTCATTAGGGATATCCATCTTCACTCCTGTATTAGGACTGAAGGAGGTGAGATTGTTTATCTTTTAAGAATTCATTAATATTATTAATTTTTTTTCTTTCTTTGAGAAGGTAAATTTATCCTCCTTTGCAGCTTATGTCAAATAAAAGAAGTCCTTTTGGTATCTCTGAGGTGAAAAGTAATATTGGAAAAGGAATTTATTAGATTACATTTGTACCCTACTCTATTAGTTTTCTATTGCTGTGTAATAAATTACCACAATCTTAGCAGCTTAAAACAACACCCATTTATCATCGCACAGTATTGTAGTAGTTCTGTAGATTAGAAGACCTGGTGGCCTCGAGGGGGTTCTCTGCTTTGGATCTCACAAGGCCAAAATTGAGGTATTGGCCAGACCAGTCTCTTATCTGGAGGCCCTGGAGGAGAATCCACTTCCAAGTTCATTCACATTGTTGGCAGAATTCAGTTCCTTGTGGCTGTAGGTCTGAAGTCCCTGTTTCCTTGACATGTGGCCCTTCTCACTTCTGTCAAATCCCGCTTGTGCTTTGAGTCTCTGACTTCACCACCAGCCAGAGAAAACTCTGCTTTTTAAAGAGCTCATGTGTATAGGTCAGGCTTACTGGGATAATCTGCCTGTATTAAGGTCAGCTGTGCCGTATAACTTAGCATAATCGCAGCCGTGATATCACATTCACAGGTTCCACCCACAGTCAAAGGAGAGGGGATTATATGAGGTTAAGGGTCTTTGAGGGTCATTCTTAGAATTCTGCCTACCGTAGCTATTAATGTTCATTTTAAAACATTGTTGTGAGGGTCACATTTTTGATACAGCTGACTTTTCTACTCCCAGCTCTCATCCTATCCTTCCCTCACCCTTCCTTGAACTCTTTTCTTCCTTTAAAATAGTGGGCCCCTTTTCTTTCTTTATTTGGTAACATGCTTGTCCTTGACCTCATCCTTGACTCTCTAAGGAAACCCTGGATTTACCTTTTAGAATAACATTTCCTGAAATCACTTTTCTTTGTGCTGATCAATTATATAAGAAATGTTTGACTACAGACATCATCATCATCATCCTTGTGCTTCAGCTCCCTAAGCCTGAGTATTTAATGTAGAATTTAGCTGCTCACAGACACCAGCGAGGTGTTTTTCATCTATGGGATCTGCAGATGAACTGCACCTTATTTTTTCACTCTTTCCTCTCTTGCATTAAGATTCAAAGATGTCTCACTGTCTGCAAGTTCAAGAAGTGTGTTAAAACCCTGTATATCTCTCAATCTATCTATAGCTAGTAATGCTAATATAATTCCATTTATCTCACAGCAGGGTCCAGTAGAAAATCACATCAGTAATGAAAAATAGTAATTCAAAACTGTGTTTGGTGGAGCATTCTGAAGGCTTGTAGATCTGTCTGAAGCAACAGGGGATTTCTCAGGCTGCCTGGAGAACCTGAACAGGTTATAGAACAAAAACTACATCATTCTGCTCATACTGTGGTGTGAAGGCTGACACTGGGCAGAAATGGCTAATGGATTTGGGGTCCATCCCCTCTCCCCAAGTTAGGATTATTTTCTGCCATTTAGTATTATTCACTGAAGAAGAAAATTTATATATAAAAGCTTTAGTGGATAATTTAGGATTTTTCATGTGTAAGGGGAGTTGTAGGATTTGTAATTATCTTGTGAACTAATTTAGAATGAAGACGGATACAGGCATACCTTGGAGATATTGCGCATTTGGTTCCAGACCACTGCAATAAAGTGAATATTGCAATAAAGTGAGACATATGAATTTTTTGGTTTCCCAGTGCATATGAAAGTTATGTTTACACTTTACTGTAGTCTATTAAGTGTGCAATAGTATTGTGTCTAAAAAATGTATATACCTTAATTAAAAATAATGCTGTTGGAAAAATGGCAGCAATAGACTTGCTCCACTCAGAGTTGCCACAAAACTTCAATTTGTAAAAAACATAATATCTGCGAAGCACAGTAAAGCGAAGCACAATTAAACAAGGTGTGCCTGTAGTTGTCTTTGGCTGTAATAAAAGTTGTGAACTCCTGAGTTCTAATGTTAGGTGAGAAAGTAAGAAAAGGAGATGTTACAAGATTCATATAGTGTACCATTTGGATGGAGATGATTGTTGTGAATAAGTGTTTATCTTTTATTCATTCATTCACTATTTTTTAAATGTCTACCATTGTCCAGGCTATATATTTTGTGCTAACAATGGACTCTACCCTATGGATCCCATACTCTACTGGAGGGAAATAGTGTTCTTATAGAAATAGTTACAGTACTGTGAGTTAAGTGCTATTAGAGAGAGTGCAGTGGGTGCACAGAGGAGAGATTCTCCAGTGGTTGGAAAAGGCTTATTAAGGGAGGTGACACTTGAATTGAGTCTTGAAAGAAGAACAAGAGTTCTGGCAAAGGGGGATGAGCATTCTGGGTAGAGGAACTGGCACTTGCAAGGTATGGAGGTGTTCTAGTCTGCTCTGTTCAGGTAAGAGTTAGGAGTTTGTTAAGTCTGCAACCTGGAAAGTGAGTAGGTTAGGGAAGAGGTAGGAGTCAAGAGTGGAAAGGTGAATGGTATCCAGGTTGTGAAAGGTCATGTGTGGATTAAGGATTTTGAATGTATCTTATAGTCAGGAACCGGCAAAGATTTTAAGTAGGGACTAATGCGATTAACTTAGCATTGTAGAAAAATGCCTCTGAAGGCAGTGTGGAGGATGGATTGAGAGTTAAGGAGTGGGGTACGAGAGGCAGCTACCAGTTAGAGACTATTGATACCGTCTATTAAAAAAAAGACTAAGGGCTTCCCTGGTGGTGCAGTGGTTAAGAATCCGCCTGCCAATGCAGGGGACATGGGTTCGATCCCTGGTCTGGGAAGATCCCACATGCCGTGGAGCAACTAAGCCCGTGTGCCACAACTAATGAGCCTGCGCTTCTAGAGCCCGCGAGCCACAACTACTGAGACCACATGCTGCAACTACTGAAGCCCGTGCTCCTAGAGCCCATGCTCTGCAGCAAGAGAAGCCACCTCAGTGAGAAGCCCGTGCACTGCAACAAAGAGTAGCCCCCGCTCGCCACAACTAGAGAAAGCCCGTGCACAGCAACAAAGACCCAATGCAGCCAAAAATAAATAAAAATAAAATAAATAAAAAAAAAAAAGACAAAGGCCTGTGGCATATTCAGGAGGGGATATGTTCCAGAGATATTTTAGAGGTCTCTCTAAAGTGGGGATAATAATGGTACGTACCTTTAGTGTTGATATGAAGAGTAAATGAGTTAATAAATGTCAGGTGTTTCGAGCAGAGCAAGGTGCATAGTTAGTATTGTGTTTGCTCTTGTTGTAATAGCAGCACGGATTACCGTATAGGAGATGAGGGTAAGCGTAGCATCAGGAAGGAGCTGAGGGTCTGACTTGAATAGAAGGTGTACCATTAACTCATCAGTAATGTTTAAGTGATCATTGTCTGCCTTTGGGAATAAATGTAGGTTGGTAGATGGATTGCCAGCTAGCGCTTACAAGTAGCTTCTAGAGGAATAGTTACGTTTTTAGAAAAGTATGTTTAACTATTCATTGTGCTTATCAACATAAGAGAGATGTATCCTTTAGTTAAGGGGAGATGCTTTTTGCTCCTTTTCAGGTAGGTAAGGATATTTAGACCATGCGTGAGAACATTCATTTTTTCTGGTCACTGTAAAAGCTGATCCTTGAATATTTGTCCTTTGTTTTTAAGAGCCTCTCCACTTTCCTGTAATTATGTCTGGATAGAATTTATAAGATAGAGGAGTCAAAACCCTGTTTTCTGAAGCTTATTCAGCGTAACAATTATTTGATTAATAACCTACAGAGACGCTCAAATCAAAGTCAGCATTTGTGAACAGTCTTAAAGAATAGAAATGACTCAGCAGAGCCTAATTAGCTCTTGAGGGTGCTTTAAAAGGAAGAGTAAAGATGGCATTTGTTTAGAGTGTGGCGTATTCATATAAAAAGCAAGAAGGGGGAAAGCCTGTATTTATTCCATACTACTATGTGCCAGAAGCTTCAGAACAACCCTGAGAAGGAAATGTGTGTTTTAGAGATGATGAAATTGAGTTTCAGAGCAGTGAGTAACTCACCTCAAGTAATACTATGGATAGGTAGCAGAAATAGAATTTGAAACCAGGCCTATCTGGTTGCAAAGCCAAATGCTCTTTTCACCAGTCTGATATGAATAACTTTTCTATGTGAATGAGGTATATATCACCCACCCAGGAGTGATTGTCTGGGATTTGGCCATAAGAAAGAAAGAAAATATAATGAGCATAGGGGAAGGCTTCCGTACTTATTTCCTCTTTTTCCTTGCATAGGATATCAGGAAGTGAATTGGTAGACCCCTCACAAATACCTGTTTCGTACTTATTTATAGGTTTTGTGAGAGCATGTAAAAAATCTATAGGACCTTTGAGTTAGAGGTAAACTGGGCCATCTCCCTCATCTTACAGAGAAGGAAACCAAGGTCTAAAGAAGTGAGATGGTTTGCCTTGATCATAGCTGGTTTATAGCAGAGTTGGAATTAGAACCCTAAACTCTATTCCAGGTTAGAAGCCTTTTGTACCTAAATCCCAAACCTTTGTTATGCCTGGAATTCCTGGAAGATGATATATGTGAATATAATTTGAGGATTACTTTTTTTGTTTCTGGCTCTCAGCACGTACTGTCAAGGCCAAGTGCTGTAAATTATATATGTTCTGGGTGCTACACATTTGGATCAGATTCATAGGCATTCTTTTCTTAACTCTCATGTGATGGAGCATGACCTTTGGGATCTGAGTCTGAAGAGAGGCTTCACTTCTGCCAGCTGATAGCTCTGGCAGATGTACCTATGTTATATCCCAACTGTGTGGACAGAATGGTTTGAGTTCTTACTGGGGCTTTAAGGGAAAAAAAGTGGGTTAATCCGTACTTCTCTCTACTGGCCTTTTCCCCAAGCATGACATTTTTAGATTTCACTATTCCTTGTTAATTGTTCATTCTGAGAGCACTGCCAGCAGTTCTGCCCCCGTGGACGCCGAGAGCTGGATTAAAAGTGAAATCAGTGAAGGCACTGTGATCATGTGGTGACTGCTGATAAATCATGGAGCTGCAGTTTGAATGAGAGGGTTAAGGTCTTGCACCTAGGACTGCTGAGTTAGAACTCGACTTTGAACTCTGAACTGGGGCTTAGGCCTGCACATAAGCTTTCTGTGGAGGTAGCTTTTGCATGCATTTTTTCCTTAGATGAGGTCTTATTTAACAAATAAAGAAATTGAGGCTCATAGATGTGACTTAGCCATAAAGAACCCAACCCCCCAATCTAGATAGAACCACCCTAGGAAATTCCTGTTACTTCACCCTTTGCTTCTGCTTGCTGGGTGGAAGGTCACCACTGTTAGAATTTTCAGGCGCCAGCCTGGGTGGCCAACCTAACGAAGGAAAATAGTTCCGGCTCCGAGTAATGGTGAACTTGGAGCAGGGCCCAGTGTAATTAAACCCCTGGAGAAAAGAATTTGTTGTTGGCCTGTATTCATTTCAGTGAAGAAGCTTGCGGGTAGAAATAGGATATATTCCAAGCAAAGAAAAATAGTGGCTCTAGAGATCTATGTCATCGCCTTGAAGATTGTTTGGTTCCACATTAAATTTAGATAGTTCAGTAAGAGAAAAGCTTTTCTTGGTAGATGGCATTCCTAGGCAGGGTAAAATTTAGGGTGTTTCTCCATTTATTAAAAGACTGTCCAGTAGGGTTTCATGTGCATTATATAATCTACAATACAGTTAAAGCCTGTTTGAACTGTTATGACTCAGAATTCCCCCAAAGACTTCAGTTTATGTTGCCTTTAGGTATCCCATGTGTTCCTTTCCTTGCTCTTTTGTGTTCTCTCTGTTTTGTTTCCCAGTATTTACTATTTTTGTGGCCAGGGAACTCAAGTTGACTGAAGTGGTAGGCTCCCAAAGAAAAAGGTAAGGGAAGAAAAGTTCTAGAGCTTCTTTTTTCTAGGTAGTAAGATAATAAATTTATGTTGGTTTAAACCACTAAGTTTGTGGTAATTTGTCGTAGTAACAGTAGGATACTAATAATTTTAAACTCACAGGAAAGTTATAAGACTAAGGATAGTACTCTACTCAGATTCACTTGTTGTTAATATTTTACTTTGTTTTATCATTCTCTCTTTCTCATTTTTCATTCTTTCTGAACTACTTTAAAGTGCATTGCATATGTCATGACCCTTTACCCCTAACGCCTCAATATATATTTCCTGAGAATTAGAATTTTTTTACGTAATAACCATGTACATCTTCCCATGTTTGAGTCATTTTTATCTTTGTGAAGTGTCTCTTGTCTTTTGTCTATTGCTCAGTAGCATTTTTAGTCATTTTCCTTTGATTTTTAAAAGCTCTTTATATATTAGAGATATTAACCCTTTATCTGTGATATATGTTGCAAGTATTTTCTTCTAGTGTCTTGTTTGTCTTTTAACTTTGCTTATATTTTTTACCATGTAAAAGTTTTCTCTTTTTAAGTAATCAAATTTATTGGTCTTATTGCATCAGGATTTCTAGTCTTAGTTTGACAGCCTTTTTCTACATCCAGGTTAAAGAGGAATTTACCCATTTTGTTTTCTTGTATAGTTTGTTTTTTTACGTTTCAGTCTTTAATTTGGAGTTTATTCTTCTGTCTGGTGTAATGAATGAATATAATTTTATTCTTTTTCCAAATGGCTGTCCAGTTGCCCCAGTATCATTTATTAACAAAAATCATATTTGCCTCAGTGGTTTGAGATAACAGCTTTGCCATCCACAAAGATTTCTGTGTGTACATGGTGTTTTTAACATTATATGTTGAAAGACCTTTGGGAAGTCATCAAATACAAAAGGTCAAATAAGAGTTGATCAGAGGTCAAGTAAACTATCCCATGAGGATAGCTCTCAGCGGGTTGAGTTATAGGTGAAAACTTGTTTCAGGATTGCTAAAATGCTCTTAAAAAGAAAAGGCATACACATTTTTATATTTAACAGCTTTATTGAGGTACAGTTTACATACCAAAAAACCCACCCATTTCAAGTGTACAGTTCAATCATTTTTAGTAAATTTACGGAGTTGTGCAATCATAACCATAATCTAACTGTATTTCTGGAACATTTCTGTCACTCCAGAAATGTTCCTTATGCCTATTTACAGTCCCAGCCCTAACCCCAGGCAACCATCTGGCTTTCAGTCTCTACAGATCTGCCTCTTCTAAATATTTCACATAAATGGAATCATATAACATGTAGCTTTTGCATCTGGCTTCTTTTACTTATTTATTGTTTTTGTAGTTTATTCATATTATTACATGTGTATGTTGCCCAGTAGTATTTCGTTGTATGACTGTACTAAATTTTGTTTATCCCTTCACCAGTTGATAGACATTTGGATTACTTCCACTTTTCAGTTCTTATAAATAATACTGCTGTGACATGCACTTACAAGTTTTTATGTGGACCTACATCTTCATTTCTCTTGAGTAGAGTCCTAGGAATGAAACGTCTGGGTTGTACTGAAAATTCACGTTTAACTTCTTGAGGAACTGCCAAACTGTTTTCCAAAGGGGCTGCACCATTTTACATTCCTTCCAGCAATGTATTCAGCAGTTCAGTTTCTCCATATCCTCACCAGTGCTTGTTATTGTCTGTCTTTTTGATTATAGTCATTCTAGTGAGTATGAAGTGATGTCTCATTTTGGTGTTGATTTGCATTTCCTAAAAGACTAATGATGTTCAACATCTTTTCATATGTTTATTAGCCATTAGTGTATCTTCTTTGGTGAAATGTCTATTCAGATACTCTGCTCATTTTTAAATTGGATTGTATATCATTTTATTATTGAATTTTTAAAAATTTTTAAATGTTTATATTTATCAGATATATGATTTGCAAATATTTTTCTCCCAAATAGTTTTTTCTCTGTGGCTTGTCTTCTCACTTTCCTAATGTATCTTTTGAAGCACAAGTTTTTAACTTTGATCAAGTTCAGTTAATCCTTTTTTTCTTCTTTATGGGTTATGCTTATGCTTTTGATGCTCGTATCTCAGAAAAGACAAGGGTTAAAATTACTTTTCATGGAATTATATTTGTCTTGTTTTCAGGACTAGTCTGGTGATCAGACTATTGTGTGAGTTTTGTTGAAATGTATAATACCTTGCCTCTGGGTGATGGCCTCGTTGTTCCAGAGTCCTTTGGGCAACTATTACTAGAGAGGCAGAGTAATATTGATCAAAAGTGTAGGCTTTGGGGCCTGACTACCTGGGTTTGAATTTTAACTTCATCCTTTCCTAACAGTGTTACTTTGGGAAAGTGGCTTTATTTCTCTGTGCCTCAGTTTCCTCATCTGTAAAATGGGGATAATACTATTGGGTTGGCCAAAAAGTTCATTTGGTTTTTTCCGTAAGATCTTATGGAAAAACTTTTTGGCTGACCCAATACTTTGCTCATAGGGTGTTTGTGTATATAAAGTTCATAAGAAATGCCTAGGGCAGAGTAAGGCTCAAGAAATATTAGCTCTTATTATTAAGGGAGCAATTCTCAACTGTAGTTTGGGATGGGGTTGTACATATTGGAATCATTTGGGGGGCTTTGCATGCCTTTCTAAAGTGACAGATTCTGCCAAGAATTACAGCAGCTGGGATGATAAGCATTGCACTTAGCCTTCCTTGACACATTTAAAGTTGATTGTTCCTTAAAATCACTTTCATTAAATGAGGCAGTTTGGGTTGATGTGTAGAATTATAAAACTCTTAATCAGATGTAAAAATAGCTCAAGCTCCATTAACACTTAGAAAATGAATAATCTATTAATTCCTCTTGCCAAGGCAAAAATCAGGCAGTCTTAGGCAAACCAAGAGCAGGATATAAGCTATCTGCATTTGATAAATACATTTTTCTGCCTTTGGGATGGTTTATTAGTCCAGGGATCAGATTATGGGATAAGAACTTGTAATTCAGAGATAGAAGAATTCCTGCTTTGCTCCTGTTGGAGGATAAGATTCACAACTTTTTTTTTCTTGTCTTCATTTGCAAAATGAGTTTAATGAAATTTGAGACCTAATTATCTTCAAAAGGGGTTCATGATCTGATATGGGACTACTATCAGAATATATAAAGAATCCTTATAACTCAACAATAAAAAGACAGAAAATGGGCAAAGGATTTAAATAGACATTTCTTCAAAGGGGATGTACAAGTGTCCAACAGAGACATGAAAAGATGTTCAGCATCATTGGTCAATAGTGAGAAGCAAATCAAAACCACAATGTGATACCACTTTACACCTACTAGGATGACTATAGTAAAATTTAAAAAGGAAAATATTAAGTGTCGGTGAAAGTGTAGAGAAATAGGAACCCTCGTACGTTGCTGCTTGGAATGTAAAATGGTTCAGTTCCAGTGGAAAACAGTTTGGTGGTTCCTCAGTAAGTTAAACATAGAGTCATCATAGGACCCAGCAATTCCACGCCTTAGTATATATCCAAAAGAGTTGAAAACGTATGTCAACATGGAAACTTGTACACAGATGTTTTTTGGGTTTTTTTGCGGTACGTGGGCCTCTCACTGCTGTGGCCTCTCCCGTTGCGGAGCACAGGCTCTGGACGTGCAGGCTCAGCAGCCATGGCTCACGGGCCTAGCTGCTCCGTGGCATGTGGGATCCTCCCGGACCAGGGCACGAACCCGTGTCCCCTGCATCGGCAGGCGGACTCGCAACCACTGCACCACCAGGGAAGCCCCACAGATGTTTTTTAAAGCTGCATTATTAATAATAGCCAAAAGATGGAATCAATCCAAATGACCATCAAGGGATAAATGGATAAACAAACTGTATTATATGCATACAGTGGAATATTATTGAGCCACGAAAAAGGATGAAGTACTGATATATGCTGCAACTTGAATGAAGTTTGAAAACATGCTAAGTGAAAGAAGCCAGGCACAAAGGTCATATATGGTATGATTCCTTTTATTTGCCATATCCATTATAGGCAAATCCGAAGAGACAGAAAGCAAACTAGAGGTTACCAGGGGATGAGCAATGGGAAATAGGGAGTGATTATTTAATAAGTATTAAGTGTTTTTATGGGGTGCTGAAAAAGTTTTCAAACTAAAGAGAGATGGTGGTTGTACAACATTGTGAATACACTAAATACCATTAAATTTTGTACACTCTAAAATGGTTAATTGTGTGCTAAGTGAATTTCTTGTCAGTTTAAAAGTGGGGGAGACAGAAGTTTTAAAGTGCAAGGAATGATTATGCTAGAAAAGGATGACCATATTTGATGTGGCAACTCCAGTGTCTGGATACCTCTCCAAATTCATTTTTCACTCATCTTTGCTTGGGACAGTTTATTCTTTTTTTAATAAGTTAGTTTCTTTCTTTCTTTCTCTCTCTTTCTCTTTTTCTCTCTCTCTCTCTTTCTGCATTGCTGCACGCGGGCTTTGTCTAGTTGTGGCGAGAGGGGGCTACTCTTCGTTGAGGTGCTCTGGCTTCTCATTGTGGTGGCTTCTCATTGCAGAGCACAGGTTCTAGGTGCGTGGGCTCTAGAGGGCAGGCTAAGTAGTTGTGGTGCACAAGCTTAGTTGCTCCGCAGCACGTGGGATCTTCCTGGACCAGGGCTCGAACCCGTGTCTCCTGCATTGGCAGGCGGATTCTCAACCACTGTGCCACCAGGGAAGCCTGGGGCAGTTTGTTCTTACACAAAATATTTTACCTGAAAATACTGCAAAGTCTACTAAGATAGAAACTGTTTTTTATAAAGAGTATATTATCTTTGGGGAAGCCCATAAGAGGCCCAGTTGCTCTGGAACTAATAAAGCTGATGAGGAACAAAAGCTATTCTTAAAACCTGTAATTATGTAGCATTCTGTTTTTCCTGGGCATAACATTTTGTCAGGCTACCAGTTCATTTTTTAAAAAAATATTTCTTTATTGAAGTGAAATTTGCCTAACATAAAATTAACCATTTTAAAATGAATGATTCAGTGGCCTTTTGTGCATTAGCAGTGTTGTGTAACTACCAACTCTGTATCATTCCAAATGTTTTCATCACCCCAAAGGGGAATCCCATACCCATGAAGCACATCCTTGCCAGCACTTGTTTTCCACTTTTTTGATTATAGGCAGCCTGATTGGTGTGAAATGGTACCTCATTGTGGCTTTGATTTGCATTTCTCTTAATGACTGAAGAAGTTGAACATCTTCATGTGCTTGTTGGCCATTTGTATTTCTTATTTGGAGAAATATCTACTCAAGTCCTTTTTCTTTTTCTTTTTAAAAATTAATTAATTAATTAATTAATTAATTTTTGGCTGCATTGGGTCTTCGTTGATGGGTCTACGTTGCTGCATGCAAGGTTTCTCTAGTTGTGGCGAGCGGGGGCTTCTCTTCGTTGTGGTGCATGGGCTTCTCATTGCGGTAGCTTTTCTTGTTTTGGAGCTCGGGCTCTAGGCGTGCAGGCTTCAGTAGTTGTGGCATGTGGGCTCAGTAGTTGTGGCTTGCGGGCTCTAGAGCACAGGCTCAGTAGTTGTGGCGCATGGGCTTAGTTGCTCTGTGACATGTGGGATCTTCCCGGACCAGGGCTTGAACCCATGTCCCCTGCATTGGCAGGCGGATTCTTAACCACTGTGCCACCAGAGGAGTCCCGTTTTCTTTCTTTAAATCGAGTTGTCTTTTAGTTGTTGAGCTTTGTACGTGCTCTTTATATATTATGGATACTATATGACCCTTGTCAGATATATGGTTTGCAAATATCCCATTCTGTAGGTTGTCTTTTTCACTTTATTTTTTTTTAACTTTTTACTTTATATTGTGGTATAGTTGATTAACAGTGTTGTGATGGTGTCTTTTTCACTTTCTTGGTAGTCCTTTGATACACAGAAGTTTTAAAGTTTGAAGTCTAACTTATCTGATTTTTCTCTTGTTACCATACTGTTGGTGTCATATCTAAGAATCGATTGCCAAATCCAAGGTCATGGAGATTTTCCTCTCTTTTTCTTCTAAGAGTTTTATGATTTTATGGTTTTAGCTCTTATATCATTGATCCATTTTGACATAGGTTTTGTATGTAGTATACGGTATGGGTTCACATCATTCTCTTGCATGTAGATATTCAGTTGTCCCAAAATCATTTGTTGAAGAGACTCTTCTTTCCCCATTAAATTGTCCTGGCAGCCTGGTTGAAAATCAGTTGGTCATGGATATGTGGGTTTAATTTCTCTGCACTCAATTCTGTTCCTACCATGTACTTTTGTATGGGCTGAGTTTCTTGTTTTTCTCCCTTTGATAATAGGATCACGGGGTTGATAGCACCATTTTCCAGAATCCTAAAAAACTTCACCTAACTATTGGGATGTTGGTGCTTTTGAGTGAGCAAGAGATCCAGCAGACATGTGAGATGCTACAGCAGTGTAAAGAGGAATTCATTGAGTGAGTAATCCACAGGAGTGGGGAAGGGTGGTCACCCTGTACTGGCTTCTTTCTGGTATCACAGACTTGTTTTTGGACTAGGGAGCTGGGTGACATGGGAACAAAATTTGTTGACTCACCCGTTTGTAACACTTAACATTGGATTATTGTCTAAAAGGTTTAAAATGGATTTAAAGCATATATTTACAGATTTGTGTGGAAAGGCTCTACCTTAAATTTTACCAGTTCAGTTGGCAAATTTTGTTCTTTAACAAGGACATCCCATTATTTTCTCAAAAAGGAGATTCTCTTCATTATCTATAGAAGAGTGTAGGCTACTGTATTAGCTTTCTGTGCTGCTGTAACACATTACTACAACCTTGGTGGCTTAAAACAACACAAATTTATAATCTTACATTCTGTGGGGCAGAAATCTGATAGGGGTTTCACTGGGCTAAAATCAAGTTACTGGCAGGGTTGTGTTCCTTTCTGGAGGCTCTAGGGAAGAATCTTATTTCCTTGTCTTTAAAGTCCTGATTTAGAGGCCACCCACAGTACTTGGCTAGTAGCCTCCTTCCTCCATCTTCAGAACTAACAATGTTGCATCTGTTTGACCCTCAGTCTGTTACATCTCTCTCTGGCCACAGCAGGGACAGGTTCTCTGCTTTTAAGGATGTGTGTGATTTAATTGAGCCCACTCAGATAATCCAGAGTAATCTCCCCACCTTAAACTCTTTGGCCTTAATCACATCTGTAAAACCCTCTGTGCCATGTAAGGTAGTATATTTACAAATTCCAAAGAGTAGAACATGGGCATCTTTGGAGGGCCGTTATTGCGCTTACCATAGTAACTCAAACATTATAACATGATTCCATAGGAGAGTCTTCACTGTATTTCAGAAATGCAGTCTTTAATTTTCTTTTTTTAAATAAAGGTAGTTTTGTTTGAGTCAGTAAGGATACCAAAAACTGTCCAAGCAGTCGGTTTTGGCTCAGGGAAAACACTGCTGTTCTGACGGCAGAGTTGTTACTCTTTTTACTGTAAGATTTTAATTTGCATTTACATCTGACCTAACAGCTCTGTTTCAAAGGATCATCTCTTCTGAGCCCCCCTTCCTTTGCTCCTTGTACTTAAGATTGAAGCAAAACAAGAGGAACTTGAAAATTAACTCACTTGAATAGTTTTATTTTTATTCAATTGTAAAATACAAGTCCTATACTATTCTGACATGGCCTTGTAGAAGTGGGTTACCTGGTTCATTGGGTAAAACAAGGTAAAAGGATTTAAATTTTTTCTCGAGTTATGTTGTATATGAAACTGTAATACAAAGACTTATTTGTGGGCCAGTTCTCTTTTTTTCCATTAATTGTTTTGAAGACAAAATACTTTTCTTGAGCAAAATCATAAGCTGATCCGTGTTTGCAGCTGCCTATTCTTTCTGAATTTCAAACAGCAAAGAACACTTCTTTGTCTTGTTCTTTGCATAGTGATGGGCAACTGTTTTCTGTCTTACCTAAAATTCAAAATAATTTGGTGTTTGTAATTAGATATTTACAGTTTTCCTTGCATAAAATAAAATTTTATGCTTTACCTTACAAAGCAGAGCAATTTTACCTTGTTTAAAAATCACTTCTGATACTTTAACTTCCCAGATTACTTTTTGCTAAACAAAACTGAAAGCAGCTGCATTTTTTGACTGCCATTAGGATAATCCTGCTAACAAAAAAATTAAAGGCGGATAAAATATTTGTTCAGAGAAGTATTTGGTTTTTTACCTTATGAAAATCAGGTCACAGGATTTTAATCACTGAAGCCTTATCCTGAGCTATGTGAGGATTAAGTTGAGTTCCTCCCTTTTATGTCTCTTGGTATCTTTTGTGACTAAATGCCAAATCTGAACCCTTTAAGCGTGTCAGAGTTGGTGTGCATAGGGAATGAAGAGCAGCCTTAATAGTTCCTAAGAATTTTTGACATGACAGGAATGAAAACAGTAATTGTAGTTTTTCAAATTCAGCAAAGCTTTTGAAATAGGACACGTTACCCTGCCAAAAATCTGCAATGCAGGCAAAAATTGCTTTAAGTTGCTCTTTTCAAAAAGCTGGAAAGGTTTGAAACCAGCAAGTAAAGCAGGCCTTCCCAGCCTTCTTCTCTCACCTCCCTCTGTTATACACACTTGTTTTAAAAGTATGTAGTGCAGGGCTTTCCTGGTGGCTCAGTGGTTGAGAGTCCGCCTGCCGATGCAGGGGACACGGGTTCGTGCCCCGGTCTGGGAAGATCCCACGTGCCGTGGAGCAGCTGGGCCCCTGAGCCGTGGCTGCTGAGCCTGCGCGTCCGGAGCCTGTGCTCTGCAACGGGAGAGGCCACAACAGTGAGAGGCCCGCGTACCGCAAAAAAAAAAAAAAAAAAAAAAAAAAGTATATAGTGCAAAATTAATCTACTTGATTGGCTAGGGGGGTGAGAATCAGAATTGGTTGTTTGTATTGTCCAGAAGTGCCTTATTTTCCTAAAAGGAAGAAAGATCTCCTAAAAAAACAAAAAAAGGATACTTATAATAAAGCCCTGGTGTAAAATGTATTACCTAACTCCTTTTTCTTCCTTATTCTTGATCTTCCATCTCAGTCTTTGTACTTGGTATGCTTAGAAAAAAATGTCAATAAATAATTGCATTTCTAACCTGAACCTTTTATGATGTAAAGATTGCAAATTAAAATATAAAGGTGGAAAACATTGGAAATGAATAGTCTACTATATAACATGCTGTAGCTTAATTTAATGGCTTTTTAAATTGAGGTATTAAATGTGGCTATATTGGCATTTAATTAAAATTGTGGTGATACATAGATATTTTAAAGAAATGGGTAGTTGAATGTTCATTTTAAATTTGGGGGTGGTATTTGAGTTTAAGGTATGTCACCTGACCAGAAATAGAACTTTGATTTCAATTCTTAGGCTAAAGGCTCATGTAGCTGTGTAGATTTCAAATGAATTATTCACAATGTTCAGTATGTGCTGAAGCATTAAATGTGTCCCTTGTGACTTTTCTTTGTGATATGTCGAACACAAACAGTGCCATGTCTCTGAGTATATAGTCTGACAAACGTGCAGCTCTTCTTTAGCTCCGGTAACACTCTACTCATACCTAAGTGTTCCCAGTAGGCCTGAAGTAAAACCAAATAAGAAGTTAAAAAGGGACAAGAATGAGGAGAGAAGAAGAGGAAAAATACCCATGGACAAATGTCTCTAATTATTGCCTCATATGTCTCTCCATTGAAGAGTGTGCTCAGTGGTATCCCAGGTGGAATAGTTTGGTCACCAAGACAAAGAGCATATATCAGGCAAACCATTGGATTCTCTCCCGCTCTTTAATTCTCCCTCTTGATAAATCCTAGGGATAGGTTGAAAGAGTTTGTTTCTACTTGTAAGGCAGACGTTGAATTTGTTTCATTGTTTTGTTTTTGGTGCCGCATCTAATTCCAGTGGTTTGAGGTAGTTTAGAGTGAGGACATATATACAAAAGAAATGTTAAAGTCAGACAGATCAGGGCCTCCCTGGTGGCGCAGTGGTTGAGAGTCCGCCTGCCGATGCAGGGGATACGGGTTCGTGCCCCGGTCTGGGAGGATCCCATAAACCGTGGAGCGGCTGGGCCCGTGAGCCATGGCCGCTGGGCCTGCGCGTCCGGAGCCTGTGCTCCGCAACGGGAGAGGCCACAACAGTGAGAGGCCCGCATACCGCAAAAAAAAAAAAAAAAAAAAAAAAAAAAAGTCAGACAGATTAGAAACCATAAAGATGGAATGGGAAGAAAATTCTGTCTAAAAACTGAGGTGAGATAATAATTGTACTAGAACTTTAACATTTAGTGGTGTTTTCAAGCATCAGTATACTTGAACTATGGGAATTCTTGGCAGTCCAGTGGTTAGGACTTGGCACTTTCACTGCCAGGACCCTAGGTTTGATCCCTGGTGGGGGAACTAAGATCCCGCAAGCCGTGCAATGTGGCCCCAAAACACACACACACACACACACACACACACACACACACACACACACACACACACACACACTAAATTCCAGAAAGGAAAACACCAATTATTATAGTTCTTATCTGATAAAAAGGAACATAATTTTTCAGGAGAGAATCCTTTTCTGGTTCTCAACCCAAGAAAAAGTTGTATAAATCTTAACATAAAGAACCCAGATGATGATGAGCTGTGTCTTCAACAGGAGTTTGGCAGAAGATATAAAAACATTGTTCACATTGCTCTTTCTTGTATTGACCCCTGGAAATTGAGGGTGTAACATTAAATATAACCCAGTAAAAACATTTTAGTGGGAAACTAAACCAGTGGTATGGTGCTTTCTGGTGATCTAACTATGCAAGGTTAGAGCTGAAAAAACATAGAGGAATGTATATTTAGTATTAAATTTTTTTTTCCCAAAAGTTTTGTTCACTGCCCTTTGATAGGATTTAATGGCAGTCTTTCATATTGAATTCTTTGGCTATAACTAGAAATGGAGATACCCTGTATTGGCTGGCTACTTATCTATCTATCTATCTATCTATCTATCTATCTATCTATCTATCTATTTATTTATTTCTGCATTGCGTCTTCGTTGCTGCACGCAGGCTTTCTTTAGTTGCGGCAAGCGGGGGCTGTTCTTGGTTGCGGTGCACGGACTTCTTATTGCGGTGGCTTCTCTTGTTGCAGAGCACAGGCTCTAGGCGCACGGGCTTCAGTAGTTGTGGCACATGGGCTCAGTAGTTGTGGCACATGGGCTTAGTTGCTCCGTGGCATGTGGGATCTTCCTGGAACAGGGCTTGAACCCGTGTCGCCTGCATTGGCAGGCGGATTCTTAACCACTGTGCCACCAGGGAAGTTTGTATTGTTGATTGAAGCTAAAGACTTCAATCAGATAATAATTCAGAGCTTGACTTGTGTTTTGGAATATCCCACTTATTGGAGGTGGTTATAGGGATACTTATGATCAAGGTCGTAATTTTTCTCATTCAAGTACCTGTCTAAAATAGTTGAGTTATTTAGTTTCTTAAAAAAATCTGGTCCTGTGCAGTAATAATGGCCTTGGTGTTTTGTTTTTTTTTTTAAATTTATTTATTTAATTTATTTATTTTTGGCTATGTTGGTCTCTCGCTGCAAGCGGGCTTTCTCTAGCTGCTGTGAGCGGGGACTACTCTTCACTGTGGTGCGCGGGCTTCTCATTGCGCGGGCTTCTCTTGTTGGGGAGCACAGGCTCTAGGCACACGGGCTTCAGTAGTTGTGGCTCGCAGGCTCTAGAGCGCAGGCTCAGCAGTTGTGGCACACGGGCTTAGTTGCTCCGTGGCATGTGGGATCTTCCCGGACCAGGGCTCGAACTCGTGTCCCCTGCATTGGCAGGTGGATTCTTAACCATTGCGCCACCAGGGAAGCCCCGCCTTGGTGTTTTAAGGGAATCTTTTACCATTAGGATTCCTAGGCTATAAAAGGATCTCCCTGGGCCTCAATTAAATATCAAGAAAACTTTTTTGTTTTGCCTTATTTGGAATTATTTTTTGATTAATCCTAACAGTCTGTTGTCTTTGAGCCAGTACCACATTTTATTCAATGACAATATAGGCGTGTGTCCACATTCTCAAAATTGTTCAGGACATCTTCTCCCTTTATAGTGGTACATCCAATCAATGTTTATCAGAGATTTATGGAGTACCCATTTTATATAAGGCACTGTCCGAAGTGCTGGGGATATAGGAGTAGAAAAGATGGATAGGGTCCCTGGCCTCATGGGGCTTGGAGAAGACTGTTTGGTGAGCTGATTTTTAGCTGGGTTTCAGGTTGGCCCAGCAAGGCCTTTACTAGTTGAAGCATAAGTCTATTTAAGGGGCCTGGGAAGAAAGCAGGATGGTGGATTTTACTTAACATAAAAGGAATACATGTTAGCTTTAGAAAAGCTAAAAATTGCAGATAAACAGGAATTCTCTGGCTGTCCAATCATTAGGACTCCATGCTTTCACCGCCAAGGGCACGGTTTCTGTCCCTTGTCGGGGAACTAAGATCCCGCAGGGCGAGCAGTGCGTCCAAAAAAAAAAAATTGCAGATAAACAAAATATAACTTGTAATATTACCTGAAGATAATTACTATTAATACTTTGGGGCATGTACTCACACGCTTTTTTGTTTGCATATATGTATTTTTTTCTTTGAGGTTTAATTTACTTACAGTAAAATGCACAGATGTTAAGTGAAGTTGATGAATTTTGATAAATGTGTACACCCATGTAACTTCACCCAAATCAAAATGTAGAACATTGCCATCACCCTAGGAAGTTCCTTCATGCTCTTTTCCAGTAAATTCACTTCTCCCAAAAGTAACTGCTGTTCTGATTTCTGTTACCACAGATTAAATGTGCTTGTTCTCTAATGTCATATAAATAGAATCATTCAGTATATACACTTGTGCGTTTGGCTTCTTTTGCATATATGTGCAGTATATACACTTTCTGTGTTTGGCTTCTTTTGCATATATTTTTTTATTTTAACTTTTTAATGAATAATACATTTACATGGTTCAAAAATTTTAAAGTACAAAGGATATGCAGTGAAGAGTTTCCTTCCTACTGTTATCCCACCAAGCACCCTGATCTCCTCTCTCTGAAGGCAACAGATTTTAGCAGTTTCTTTGTATTATATCCTTTCAGAGATTTTATGTATGTACAAGCATACAAATATGTATATATATTAAAATTTTTATCCCCATCTTTTGCATGAATAATGGAATTGATTAAATATTTCATCAGGAGTTGCAAAATGGTGATATTCTAATTCCATCATTATCTCTACATTTATCAGTTGGAATTCTTCTGAAAGAGCTTTCCTTTATTGGCTGTGGTTGGATATGTACCTGAATTTGTAATTATTTCCTCGGGTTTGGCTCCTAGAAATTGAATTACTTGGGCAAAGTTTTTCTATTCTTTTTTTTTTTTTCTGGTACGCGGGCCTCTCACTGTTGTGGCCTCTCCCGTTGCGGAGCACAGGCTCCGGATGCGCAGGCTTAGTGGCCATGGCTCACGGGCCCAGCCGCTCCATGGCATGTGGGATCCTCCCAGACTGGGGCACGAACCCGTGTCCCCTGCATCGGCAGGTGGACTCTCAACTACTGCGCCACCAGGGAAGCCCAGTTTTTCTATTCTTGAAAGCTTTTTATAAATATTGCCAAATTGCTCTTAAAGATGTGATACCAGTTTGCACCTTCACTGTTGTTATATGAGTAAAATACTGTCTGCAATTTGTAGAAATAATAAGGTAAAACCAGAGAAATGGGCAACGTAGTAAATGTCTTCGTCAATCAGAACTGTCATCACTTGGCCTTTTCTGAGACATTTCTTAGACATGCTAATAAACTGGTATTGGGATAGATACAGTGTGACTTTGGAAATACTTGTGGTTCTAGTTTGTGTTCATTAAACATGTATCAATTTTGAAATTAGAAGGACTGTTAACTCATGTTAGTTAAAAAAACCCTCAACAACTTCATTTTTGTAATATTTGACTATATTAACCATGTTTCAAAATATAATAGCCCTCTTAACTTAAAACAGTTATAAAAAATCTAATGTTTTTTCCTTTGCAGTGACATTTCTGGGGGCAAACCCCTGGAAGTAGAGATGGCAGGGATAGAATACATGAATGATGATCCTGGCATGGTGGATGTTCTTTACGCCAAAGTCCGTATGAAAGATGGCTCCAACAGGTATGTTTCTGGAATACTACTTGGTTTTAACTGAGAGGTGCTTAGAAGAATCCCTGGAAGTTCAGGTAGTTTTGATTCCTTTTCTTTGAGGTCTTATTATTGTAAGGAGTGTGTAAATTCTTACTTTTTCTGAAATAGTAAGTTAATATCTTGCAAGAGGAATTTGTTGTAGGAAAAAGCATCAGACTTTTAGTTTGATAATTATTGAATTACTTGGATGGTAGATATTGATAGTAGTGATCTAGTTTTTATGGAACTCAGTGCTTCCTTCATGTTTTCCAGGATAATAGGAGGCAGGAAGGATGGCATATTAGGATGGTAGTTTCAAAAGTGACATAATGCAGACCTAGTGAATATACCAGGGCAAAATAGGGATGATAACTGTACAAACTTCATAGGATTATTAGGATTAAATTAATATACATAAAATGCTTAGATGGGTGCTTGGCACATACTGACATCATCAAAACATACATTAAAAATGTTTGCTATTTTTAATTTTTGCTATTACCACACCTCGATCCCTACTTGGAATTCTCAGTCTGCAACCCAGGCTATTTCTGAGGCTCGCCTAGGCATCCAGAGCCCCTTGCAATATTAGTACCAGTTATTAGTCTGTGCAAGGCCTTTGGTGAGCAGAGGAGCCCAGCTTGAATTGGAAGTTTGTCTTTGTGTGGTCTTTTCATTAGGCCAGGGTAGAACGGAACTCACACTGAACAAAAAACCCTCTCGGGAAAATCTGTGTCTCTAGGCAGGCCCCCAAATTGATTTGCTTTCCTAGAGGATCTCTTGGAAGGTTTCTCTTATCTCAATTTGAATTGATGATCTCAGTTATCTTCTATCTCAATTCCAATGGAAGTGAATTTTGAGTGTAAGGGAGGAAAAAAGAATGGTATCGAATCAGTTTTTGTGTGTGTGATGTATGTCAATTATATCTCAATAAAACTGGAGAAAAAAAGTGTCTTAATATCATTACTGGTGGAATTCCCTGGTGGTCCAGTGGTTAGGACTCCGCACTTTCACTGCCATGGGCCCGGGTTCAATCCCTGGTCGAGGAACTAAGATCCTGCAAGCCATTTGGTGCAGCCTAAAAAACAAACAAACAAAAAAACAAGTTTTGTAAGGTCCCCTCCCCAAATCTCAGTGTCTAAGGGACTTGTACACCTCTTATTTAATTCAATATTAAAACTATTTGAATGCCTCCTTTGTGCAAGGTATTTTTTTTTTTTTTTTTTTTTTTGTTTTTTTTGTTTTCAATGAGCATATTATTTTATTTTTATTTTTTTTATAACAAATTTAATCAGTTATACATATACATATGTTTCCATAACCCCTCCCTTTTGCGTCTCCCTCCCACCCTCCCTATCCCACCCCTCCAGGCGGTCACAAAGTACCGAGCTGACCTCCCTGTGCTATGCGGCTGCTTCCCACTAGCTATCTACCTCACGTTTGGTAGTGTATATATGTCCATGCCGCTCTTTCACTTTGTCACAGCTTACCCTTCCCCCTCCCCATATCCTCAAGTCCATTCTCTAGTAGGTCTGTGTCTTTATTCCTGTCTTACCCCTATGTTCTTCATGACATTTTTTTTTCTTAAATTCCATATATATGTGTTAGCATACAGTATTTGTCTTTCTCTTTCTGACTTACTTCACTCTGTATGACAGACTCTAGGTCTATCCACCTCATTACAAATAGCTCAATTTCATTTCTTTTTATGGCTGAGTAATATTCCATTGTATATATGTGCCACATCTTCTTTATCCATTCATCCGATGATGGACACTTAGGTTGTTTCCATCTCCGGGCTATTGTAAATAGGGCTGCTATGAACATTTTGGTACATGTCTCTTTTTGAATTATGGTTTTCTCAGGGTATATGCCCAGTAGTGGGATTGCTGGGTCATATGGTAGTTCTATTTGTAGTTTTTTAAGGAACCTCCATACCGTTCTCCATAGCGGCTGTACCAATTCACATTCCCACCAGCAGTGCAAGAGTGTTCCCTTTTTTCCACACCCTCTCCAGCATTTATTGTTTCTAGATTTTTTGATGATGGCCATTCTGACTGGTGTGAGATGATATCTCATTGTAGTTTTGATTTGCATTTCTCTAATGAGTAAAGATGTTGAGCATCCTTTCATGTGTTTGTTGGCAGTCTGTATATCTTCTGTGGAGAAATGTCTATTTAGGTCTTCTGCCCATTTTTGGATTGGGTTGTTTGTTTTTTTGTTATTGAGCTGCATGAGCTGCTTATAAATTTTGGAGATTAATCCTTTGTCAGTTGCTTCATTTGCAAATATTTTCTCCCATTCTGAGGGTTGTCTTTTGGTCTTGTTTATGGTTTCCTTTGCTGTGCAAAAGCTTTTAAGTTTCATTAGGTCCCATTTGTTTATTTTTGTCTTTATTTCCATTTCTCTAGGAGGTGGGTCAAAAAGGATCTTGCTGTGATTTATGTCATAGAGTGTTCTGCCTATGTGTTCCTCTAAGAGTTTGATAGTGTCTGGCCTTACATTTAGGTCTTTAATCCATTTTGAGCTTATTTTTGTGTATGGTGTTAGGGAGTGATCTAATCTCATACTTTTACATGTCCCTATCCAGTTTTCCCAGCACCACTTATTGAAGAGACTGTCCTTTCTCCACTGTACATTCCTGCCTCCTTTATCAAAGATAAGGTGACCATATGTCCGTGGGTTTAACTCTGGGCTTTCTATCCTGTTCCATTGATCTATCTTTCTGTTTTTGTGGCAGTACCATACTGTCTTGATTACTGTAGCTTTGTAGTATAGTCTGAAGTCAGGGAGCCTGATTCCTCCAGCTCCATTTTTCGTTCTCAAGATTGCTTTGGCTATTCGGGGTCTTTTGTGTTTCCATACAAATTGTGAAATTTTTTTGTTCTAGTTCTGTGAAAAATGCCAGTGGTAGTTTGATAGGGATTGCATTGAACCTGTAGATTGCTTTGGGTAGTAGAGTCATTTTCACAATGTTGATTCTTCCAATCCAAGAACATGGTACATCTCTCCATCTATTTGTATCATCTTTAATTTCTTTCATCAGTGTCTTATAATTTTCTGCATACAGGTCTTTTGTCTCCTTAGGTAGGTTTATTCCTAGATATTTTATTCTTTTTGTTGCAATGGTAAATGGGAGTGATTCCTTGATTTCACTTTCAGATTTTTCATCATCAGTATATAGGAATGCCAGAGATTTCTGTGCATTAATTTTGTATCCTGCAACTTTACCAAATTCATTGATTAACTCTAGTAGTTTTCTGGTAGCATCTTTAGGATTCTCTATGTATAGTATCATGTCATCTGCAAACAGTGACAGCTTTACTTCTTCTTTTCCAATTTGGATTCCTTTTATTTCCTTTTCTTCTCTGATTGCTGTGGCTAAAACTTCCAAAACTAGGTTGAATAAGAGTGGTGAAAGTGGGCAACCTTGTCTAGTTCCTGATCTTAGTGGAAATGGTTTCAGTTTTTCACCATTGAGGACGATGCTGGCTGTGGGTTTGTCATATATGGCCTTTATTATGTTGAGGAAAGTTCCCTCTATGCCTACTTTCTGCAGGGTTTTTATCATAAATGGGTGTTGAATTTTGTCGAAAGCTTTCTCTGCATCTATTGAGATGATCATATGGTTTTTCTCCTTCAATTTGTTAATATGGTGTATCACGTTGATTGATTTGCGTATATTGAAGAATCCTTGCATTCCTGGAATAAACCCCACTTGATCATGGTGTATGATCGTTTTAATGTTTAGTTGGATTCTGTTTGCTAGTATTTTGTTGAGGATTTTTGCATCTATGTTCATCAGTGATATTGGCCTGTAGTTTTCTTTCTTTGTGACATCCTTGCCTGGTTTTGGTATCAAGGTGATGGTGGCCTCGTAGAATGAGTTTGGGAGTGTTCCTCCCTCTGCTATATTTTGGAAGAGTTTCAGAAGGATAGGTGTTAGCTCTTCTCTAAATGCTTGATAGAATTCGCCTGTGAAGCCATCTGGTCCTGGGCTTTTGTTTGTTGGAAGATTTTTTATCACAGTTTCAATTTCAGTGCTTGTGATTGGTCTGTTCATATTTTCTATTTCTTCCTGATTCAGTCTTGGCAGGTTGTGCATTTCTAAGAATTTGTCCATTTCTTCCAGGTTGTCCATTTTATTGGCATAGAGTTGCTTATAGTAATCTCTCATGATCTTTTGTATTTCTGTAGTGTCAGTTGTTACTTCTCCTTTTTCATTTCTAATTCTATTGATTTGAGTCTTCTCCCTTTTTTTCTTGATGAGTCTGGCTAATGGTTTATCAATTTTGTTTATCTTCTCAAAGAACCAGCTTTTATTTTTATTGATCTTTGCTATCGTTTCCTTCATTTCTTTTTCATTTATTTCTGATCTGATTTTTATAATTTCTTTCCTTCTGCTAACTTTGGGATGTTTTTGTTCTTCTTTCTCTAATTGCTTTAGGTGCAAGGTTAGGTTGTTTATTCGAGATGTTTCCTGTTTCTTAAGGTGGGATTGTATTGCTATAAACTTCCCTCTTAGAACTGCTTTTGCTGCATCCCATAGGTTTTGGGTCGTCGTGTCTCCATTGTCATTTGTTTCTAGGTATTTTTTAATTTCCTCTTTGATTTCTTCAGTGATCACTTCGTTATTAAGTAGTGTATTGTTTAGCCTCCATGTGTTTGTATTTTTTACAGCTCTTTTCCTGTAATTGATATCTAGTCTCATAGCATTGTGGTCGGAAAAGATACTTGATACAATTTCAATTTTCTTAAATTTACCAAGGCTTGATTTGTGACCCAAGATATGATCTATCCTGGAGAATGTTCCATGAGCACTTGAGAAAAATGTGTATTCTGTTGTTTTTGGATGGAATGTCCTATAAATATCAATTAAGTCCATCTTGTTTAATGTATCATTTAAAGCTTGTGTTTCCTTATTTATTTTCATTTTGGATGATCTGTCCATTGGTGAAAGTGGGGTGTTAAAGTCCCCTACTATGATTGTGTTACTGTCGATTTCTCCTTTTATGGCTGTTAGTATTTGCCTTATGTATTGAGGTGCTCCTATGTTTGGTGCATAAATATTTACAATTGTTATATCTTCTTCTTGGATCGATCCCTTGATCATTATGTAGTGTCCTTCTTTGTCTCTTCTAGTAGTCCTTATTTTAAAGTCTATTTTGTCTGATATGAGAATTGCTACTCCAGCTTTCTTTTGGTTTCCATTTGCATGGAATATCTTTTTCCATCCCCTTACTTTCAGTCTGTATGTGTCTCTAGGTCTGAAGTGGGTCTCTTGTAGACAGCATATAGATGGGTCTTGTTTTTGTATCCATTCAGCCACTCTGTGTCTTTTGGTGGGAGCATTTAGTCCATTTACATTTAAGGTAATTATCGATATGTATGTTCCTATTCCCATTTTCTTAATTGTTTTGGGTTCGTTATTGTAGGTATATTCCTTCTGTTGTGTTTCTTGCCTAGAGAAGTTCCTTTAGCATTTGTTGTAAAGCTGGTTTGGTGGTGCTGAACTCTCTCAGCTTTTGCTTGTCTGTAAACGTTTTAATTTCTCCATCAAATCTGAATGAGATCCTTGCTGGGTAGAGTAATCTTGGTTGCAGGTTTTTCTCCTTCATCACTTTAAGTATGTCCTGCCACTCCCTTCTGGCTTGTAGAGTTTCTGCTGAGAGATCAGCTGTTATCCTGATGGGGATTCCCTTGTGTGTTATTTGTTGTTTTTGCCTTGCTGCTTTTAATATGATTTCTTTGTGTTTAATTTTTGACAGTTTGATTAATATGTGTCTTGGCGTATTTCTCCTTGGATTTATTCTGTATGGGACTCTCTGTGCCTCCTGGACTTGATTAACTATTTCCTTTCCCATATTAGGGAAGTTTTCAACTATAATCTCTTCAAATATTTTCTCAGTCCCTTTCTTTTTCTCTTCTTCTTCTGGAACCCCTATAATTCGAATGTTGGTGCGTTTAATGTTGTCCCAGAGGTCTCTGAGACTGTCCTCTGTTCTTTTCATTCTTTTTTCTTTATTTTGCTCTGCAGCAGTTATTTCCACTATTTTATCTTCCACCTCACTTATCCGTTCCTCTGCCTCAGTTATTCTGCTATTGATCCCATCTAGAGTATTTTTTATTTCATTTATTGTGTTTTTAATCGATGCTTGATTCATCTTTAGTTCTTCTAGGTCCTTGTTAACTGTTTCTTGCATTTTGTCTATTCTATTTCCAAGATTTTGGATCTGGGAAATAGAATCTTGGATCATCTTTACCATCATTATTCTGAATTCTTTTTCAGGTAGAGTGCCTATTACCTCTTCATTTGTTAGGTCTGGTGGGTTTTTATCTTGCTCCTTCTCCTGCTGTGTGTTTTTCTGTCTTCTCATTTTGCTTATGTTACTGTGTTTGGGGTCTCCTTTTTGCAGGCTGCAGGTTCGTAGTTCCTGTTGTTTTTGGTGTCTGTCCCCAGTGGCTAAGGTTGGTTTAGTGGGTTGTGTAGGCTTCCTGGTGGAGGGGACTAGTGCCTGTGTTCTGGTGGATGAGGCTGGATCTTGTCTTTCTGGTGGGCAGGTCCACGTCTGGTGGTGTGTTTTGGGGTGTCTGTGGACTTTTTATGATTTTAGGCAGCCTCTCTGCTAATGGGTGGCGTTGTGTTCCTGTCTTGCTAGTTGTTTGGCTCAGGGTGTCCAGCACTGTAGCCTGCTGGTCGTTGAGTGAAGCTGGGTGCTGGTGTTGAGATGGAGATCTCTGGAAGATTTTCGCCGTTTGATATTATGTGGAGCTGGGAGGTCTCTTGTGGACCAGTGTCCTGAAGTTGGCTCTCCCACCTCAGAGGCACAGCACTGACTCCGGGCTCCTCAATTTGGGATGATGTGTTGTCTATTCATGTATTCCACAGATGCAGGATACATCAAGTTGATTGTGGAGCTTTAATCCGCTGCTTCTGAGGCTGCTGGGAGAGGTTTCCCTTTCTCTTCTTTGTTCTCACAGCTCCTGGGTCTCAGCTTTGGATTTGGCCCCGCCTCTGCGTGTAGGTAGCCGGAGGGCGTCTGCTCTTCGCTCAGATAGGACAGGGTTAAAGGAGCAGCCTCTTCGGGGACTCTGGCTCACTCAGGCCGGGAGGGAGGGAGGGGCACTGAGTGCGGGGCGAGCCTGCAGCGGCAGAGGTCGGCGTGACGTTGCACCAGCCCGAGGCGCGCCGTGCGTTCTCCCAGGGAAGCCGCCCCTGGATCCCGGTACCCCGGCAGTGGCGGGCTGCACAGGCTCCCGGAAGGGCGGTGTGGGCAGTGACCTGCGCTCGCACACAGGCTTCTTGGCGGCGGCAGCAGCAGCCCCAGCGTCCCACGCCCGTCACTGGGCTCCGCGCTTTCAGTCGCGACTCATGCCCGTCTGTGGAGCCCCTTTAAGCAGCGCTCTTAATCCCCTCTCCTCGCGCACCAGGAAACCAAGAGGGAAGAAAAAGTCTCTTGCCTCTTCGGCAGCTCCAGAGTTTTCCCGGACTCCCTCCCGGCTAGCTGTGGCACATTAGCCCCCTTCAGGCTGAGTTCTCGCCGCCAGCCCCAGTCCTCTCCCTGCGCTCTGACCGAAGCCCGAGCCTCAGCTTCCAGCGCTGCGCGCCCCGGCAGGCGAGCAGACAAGCCTCTCGGGCTGGTGAGTGCCGCTCGGCACCGATCCTCTGTGTGCAGATCTCTCCGCTTTGCCCTACCCAGGTATGTGGGGAGTTTCTTGCCTTTTGGGAGGTCTGGGGTCTTCTGCCAGCGTTCAGTAGGTGTTCTGTAGGAGTTGTTCCACGTGTAGCTGTATTTCTGGTGTATCCGTGGGGAGGAAGGTGATCTCCGCGTCTTACTCTTCCGCCATCTTACCCGGAAGTCCCTGTGTGCAAGGTATTTTGAAAGACCATGTAAATTGATACAGAAATGAGTAAGACATGGCCCTATTTTTAAGGCACATTCAGTCATTTGTGTTTCTTTATGTGAAGAGACACTGCTCAATGCAGAGGCATGGAGAAGAGGCCATGTTATAATAAAAACACAGTCAAGTTTCTTTGTATGATTTCATATATTTTAGATGAAAGATTCCCTTAAAATGCTTGACTGTGAAGTGCCTGACCTTTAAAAGAATGGAACCACTTAGATCAAATTTTTCCTCTGGAAACAGTGCTGGGACAGTGTAGCTACACTTATTGATAGATCCTTGGATTTTGTAAAACCTGACTGTGTAGGGAATTTGCATTCAAATTACTCAGTAGTCAGCTGTTGCTAAGACTTAAGCATTGAACACAGTGGCTATTCTTTCTGTTTCTTACTGTCACAGGCCTCCACCCTTGCCACTTTAGAAGAATAGCTTCCTCACATTATACTGAGAACATGAAGCCAAGTCAACTTCCTTCCTTTTTCCCTCACAGTCTACCTGTTTTCATCACACCCACCCCACTCAATTTCACTCTCTTTCTGAAGAATTGCATACATTATCTCTGATGAGGCTAATCCCTTTACTTATTCTGGGACCCCATTCCTTCTTATCTCCTCAAAGACCTGATACCATCAATTATTCCACCCTGCAGGGCATTTCCAGTCCCCTTTTCCCTCAGGCATTTTTCAAATGCCCAGGATGTGAGATGCAATAGACCCTAGGGCTTCTTTCTTATGGAGGAGGCAGATGTAACTAGAATACACTAGGTTGAGGGCTGTGATTGAGATTCTAGTGGTACATAAATGAGCAGCAAAACTCTGCCCATGTGTGGGCAAATTTTGTAAAGGAAGGCTTCAGAAAGCAGGTTTCTTTACTGAATAAGGAGTTTGCAGGCTGAGGGAGTAGCATGTTAGGAAAAGGGAATAAATACTAAGTACAGATCTAGAGGCAGTGTTATATGCCATGTAAAAGGAATGTTGATTTTCATTGGTCATTTGTTTATTCAACAAAACTTTATTAAATGCCCACTGTGTGCCAGACACTGTGCTAGCTGTGAATATAGAATGGTCAGTAAAGGGACTTCCCTGGTGGTCCAGTGGTTAAGACTCTGCGCTTCTACTGCAGGGGGCTCGGGTTCAATCCCTGGTGGGGGAACTAAGATCCCACATGCCTCTCCGCAAGGCCAAAGGAAAAAAAGCAAGAATGGTCAGTAAAGCCAGACACAGTTATTGCCCCCATGTAACTTACAGGCTAATGGAGAAAACAGATGTTAACAACACGTAAATATATCATTGCAAAGTGTGATAAAGGTGAAGCAGGGGGAAAATGGTTCTCTTTTTAAGACAGAAAATATGGCAGTTTAGACTGTGGGAGGGCAGGGTAAGGAAAGCTTCTTGGAGGAATTGATACTGAATTGAGGTCTGGAGGAGTGGGATTTTTCAGGCAAAGGGGTGGTGGGAAATTCTAGGCAAAAAAAAAAATGCAGAGCAAAAGCCCTGTGGCAGGAAAAAGCCTAGCAACTTCCACGTATGGATGAGACATCATGAAGGAAAGGTAGGGTCACATGAGATGTCCATGTGGAGAGATTAGAGGGGCTTGGGTTGAGGCAGTAGCAAAGATAAGAGAAAAAAGAATAAATACAAGCAGAATAAAGAGAAAGAAATCCACATCAAGACAAACCAGCATGGAAGTGCAGAGCACTGAAGACAAAGAACTTAAAAGAAGTCACCTACAAAGGATGGACAGTTATCCAGACAGTGGACTTCTCAATATCAACAACAGAAGCCAGAAGACAGCGGACTGTTTTCTAGAGAAAATAACTGTCAAGCTGGAATTGTTTACCCAGAAAAAAACAAACCTTTAAAGAACAAAAGTGAAATAAAACCTTTTTGTGTCCAAATGCTGTCTTTCCTTCTTCTTATCCTTCTTTTTCTCAAATAGACTCTAAGATTCTTGGAGGCAGGGGGCTTGTCTTATTCACTATAGAGTATTATGTCATAAAAACAGATTACAGAACGATTTGTAAATATACATTTACTTTTTTCCCCTCAAAAGTGGGAAGAGAGAGCAAGAGAAAAATAAACCAGTTAGTCTGAATATATAAGCATCTTATCAGTGGTTATTTTTGGATAATAAGTAATTTATTTTCTTTTAGCTTACCTGTAAGATTGTTTAAAAATAAAAACAGTGTTCGTAAAGCAGGCAAGTGTTACAGTTGTTCAGATACACTTGGTATACTTTGTCACATCAAGGTCAGTAGTAATCAGTATGTGCATGTTAGTGGTAGAATTATGGTTTGACTTAGCTGTGTTTGACTGTAAAGCCTATGCTCATAGTGGGGCAAAAAAAGGAGATTAAGAATAATTGGAGACAGACCACTCTTTTGAGAAGTTTGGTGAAAGGAAGATGAGAGAGATGTAGTTAGATTCTACAACTGTGCAGCTCAGCATCACTGAACCATCTTCCAGTTTGCCATCTTCCTTTCATAGCTGAGCTTCTTCTTTTTATATTGTTTTCTCTCATAAAATTAAAGCCTTCCAGGTGGGTAAAGTGAAAATTAAATGGCTCTCTTTCCCCCTACTCTGACTCTCCCTGTGTTCCTCCCCAATAGATTGTAAGCAGAGCAAATACTGCTGAGAGTCACTGTCCATGTGTATTGTTTTATACAAGCTGGATCACATTATTCATATTGTTCTATAGTTTGTTCTTTTCATAAAACATAACCTAGACATTACTTTTATGTCAGTGTCTATAGATCCTATGATCTACTACTACATAGGCCTTTCCAAGCCATAGCTTATATACAGTAGGACTTACCCTTGCTTAAAAATCTCCCATCATTTCACATCATCCTTTGAATTAGTTCATATTCCTCAATCTAGCAGTCAGTATCTTCCAGGATGAAACCAACTTAATATTTCAACTTGATCTTCCACTTATCTTGGACTTGCCCCAAGCCCTAGCCCGCTTCACTGCTTGATGATCCTTTGTGTCTTTGTTAATGTTGTTTCTTGTGACTAAAATTTTTTTCATGTTACTCATCTCTTTTTGTCCAAGTGCTGTCATTCCTTCTTCTTATCTTTCCTTCTTTTTTCTCAAGTAGACTTTAAGATTCTTGGGGGCAGGGAGTGTCTTATTCAGCATTATATATCCAGTGGCTTTTATAATTCATGACTCATAGTCGATGTTCAGTGAATGTTTGTTTACTTAAGTCATTTATTTTTTCAGCTGATTTACAAAGATGAATTGAGTACAGTTAGCTTCCTGTCCTAAGCCCATCCTCCTGGTAACCTATTCTGGTCTCAACCCAGCTGTAACGTCTTCCACAGTTAAATTACCAAAGCACCTTGTATTGCTTGTGTCATTACCAAAGTCCTCTTTATAGTTATTTTAATAGATTGTAAGCTCCTTAATGACAAGAGCTATGTTTGCTTAGTTCTTAATTCTTTTAGTGACTAGCATGGTGCCTGTATACAGTAAGAAGTCAAGAAATGTTAATTGGATAGAGCTGAATTAAATTTGGGGGAAAAAAAGCCCAAACAAAAGCCTGGAATTTGCACTTTCTAGGGAGTCAGTGATCATTCTGCAGTACAACTCCACATCCATAAAGATGGCTCTGGAATACTTGAGCTTTGTAGCACTTATAGGCCTTTAAACTAAGAGCTCAGATTCAAGGCATTAATAATTGGCTTCTGTTTTCAAACACAAAGCACTATCTAAATGATAAAGCTGCTTAAGAGTAATTTATTATTTTTCTCATAGCAACCCTATATTATTTTTAATTCACTTAAGAGGATGCAAAGGTATAGAGAAGCTTTGTGACTCATTCATAGTCAACCAGGAAAGGATCAGTGAAGTAAGAATTGAAAGACTATATACAATGTTAGAAATTATACTGACATATTGTCAAATGTACTATCCATGACAGCAGCCTGAAATTTAGTGATTATTTCTAAGCACCCTTAAGTTGTCTTAATAGAACCCCAAAGATTTGTCATTTATGAATTCATGCATACATACCTGCAACAGCTATTCATTGAGCACTGATGATATGTCAATTAGGTATTAACTTGGGTGCCAGGGTAAGGCAGTGAATAACATAAAGAGCTGGCTTTGTGGAACTGCACAATAAATTGTAGCAGAGCAGAACTGGCTGCCAGGAGACTTAGATTCCGGTCCCTTTGCCCTGACTGAGCAACTCAACCTGTCTGTGCTTCGTTTCCTGTTGTGTAAAGTGAGCAGGTTAGACTAGAAGGTTTTAAAGGACTTTAATCTCTTCAAAGTTCTGAGGCAGAAATCTTAATTTGCCAGAAAGACAAAGCTGGAAACTGGACTCTTTCATTTAGTCAGTTTAATTTCCTTCCTCTAGTATTACATGCTCCCTGTTTCTCTACAGCTGAGCTCCCTGTCCACTTCTTTTTCTTTTACTTTTAATTTATTTATTTATTTATTTTTGGCTGCGTTGGGTCTTCGTTGCTATGCGCAGGCTTTCTCTAGTTGCGGTGAGCAGGGGCCACTCTTTGTTGTGGTGCGCGGGCTTCTCATTGCCGTGTCTTCTCTTGTTGCGGAGCATGGGCTCTAGGTGCACGGGCTTCAGTAGTTGTGGCTCATGGGCTCTAGAGTGCAGGCTCAGTAGTTGTGGCTCACGGGCTTAGTTGCTCCTCAGCATGTGGGATCTTCCTGGACCAGGGCTCGAACCCGTGTCCCCTGCATTGGCAGGCGGATTCTTAACCACTGCGCCACCAGAGAAGTCCGCACTTCTTTTTCTTTAATAGGAGAGAGGCATCATTCTGTTGTGATTTGAAATTGAGGTGCATTTTTCAGTGCTTGGTTATGTTTAGACCTAAGTTATGTTGTAATATTTTAAAATATTTTAAACTTTATGAGATGGTGTTAGTTAATCAGAAACTTTAGACCCAATAATATAGGTCTTGGCTTGGAGATCCACATGCACAATTAAGTAAGTTAAACTGCAAAATCAGAGTTACATGCATTGTGAATGTATTTTATTTTCCCCTTAGGAATGTGGGAACAAAGTCATTTTCTTGAATCAGTCCTCTTTCTCCATCCTTACTAATGTCTTATTGGTTAGCTCTTCTCATTGCTGGTTTAAATACTTGAGAAAAATATTTTATATCATAGGAGAATATTCAGGGTATATTAAGTTAAATAAGCAGGTTATAGAAAAATGTTCTTTTTAAAATTATGTTTATCTATCTGTAGCAAAAGACTTAAAAATTATTTAACACAAAATTAAGTGCTTATATGTCTATGGTAAGGTTGTTTCCCTTTTTGTCGTTTTCTGCGTTTTCCATTTTTTCTATAACAAACATATATTATTTTTGTAATCAGAAAAAAATTAAGATAACTATGCAAGGAAGCACAGCATCTCTCTTAACTGGCTTCCAAGCCTTTAGTTTTCCCCTGCATATCTTGCTTCTTACAACCCCGTCTTGCTTTCCTAGGTCTACCAAATAAGACTACAGCCCTGCATGACACACAGGAGGCTTCACAATCTGGCTTCAGCCTGCCTCCACTTCATCGCTGCCCTTCCCTCTCCACAGAATTTCTCATGAACCTGGAGTGCGGTGTATTCTTTGATATTCACTCTTTCAGTTGTTCAGGACAAAAATTCTTTTAGAATCACCTTCAACTCCTGACTGCAGTATATTAGCAAAGCCACCACCCTTCTCACCACCTCCACTGCTGCCACGCCCACCAGCTGGGGTGTTGCGACAGCCTCTCAGCTGCCTTCCTGCTTCCATTCTTGCCTCTACCACTGTGTGTCCTCCACACAGCAGCCAGAGGTTTCCTTTTAAAATGTCAGTTGGATCGTGTCATTCTTCTGCTGAAAACCCTCCAGAAGCTCGCCACCTCACTCAGTAGAAGACAAAGTTATTACAGGGGCCTAAGAGCCTATGTAAGCCCCTGTGACCTGGTCCTCCCTCCTCTCCCACCTCATCACCTCTCCCCACAGTTTCATTCCATACACTGGCTTCTTACTGTTCCTCCGTCATGCCACAAGTATGCTCCCTCAGATGACTGTATTTGCTGTTCCCTTAGGTCTCTGCTCAAGTGTCACTTTATCAGGGAAGCCTCACTTGATCACCATGTCTAAAATAGTACACTTACCCTCAATCCCTTTCTCCTTCCTCTCTTCCATTTTGTTTTCTTCATGGTGCTTAGCGCCACCTGATGTCGTATATGTATATTTGTTTACTATCTGTCGCCTTCCACCAGAATGTAAGCTGCTCAAGAGCAGGGGCGTGTTCTGCTCATCTTTTGTATGATTCCCATTCCCACACCAGCCCTTCCTGTCTCCTTTGAGATCTTGTTCTGTTGATCCCCTCTGTTTCCTAAGGTTTCATCTTCTCTGTTGGATAGTTTCTTGTTGTCAGTAAGCATTTTCAACTCTTTCTCCTCATTGAAAATAAACACAAACAACCTGCCTTCAATTCTGTATCTAATTACCGAGGCAATTAGTTTCTTCCCTTCCTTGCAAGTTTCTTGAGTTCATGTGCATGTATCCCCTCCCCGTCTGTCTGGCCTCTCCCTTGGTCCTGTGCAATAAGGCTTCCTTTGCCAGTGTGCTAGTGAAACTGCTCTGGCAAAGATCTCTGATAATGTTCTGATTGTAAGAAATAAGTAAGCATTTTTTGCTCCTTTTTGTACTTTACTTTTTATAGCATTGTACTATAGTGATTATTCCTCTTTTCGCACCCCTTGTAATTCTCTTTTCAGCCTTCCTGAAGTTTTCCTTTTCTTGTTCCTCATCCTTATCGATTGTCCTTACTGGTTCCTTCTCTGCCCCTTACATACGAGTGTCCCATAAAGGCTCTGTCCTTAGCTCTCTTCTTGCTTGCTCTGATTCCCCCTCACCCTGTGACTGCATCTATCCCGTGCTTTTAACTACTTTTTTTGCACTGATAACTCCCAGATCTGTGTCTTTTTCCCAGATTTTTCTCTTGAGCTTCAGGCTTGTTATTTACATCTCTCTCCTGGACATGTCCCACTTGAAATCTGGTGCCACACATGAAAAAGTATACACACTATATACACCACTCCCCACCTTGGTCAGTGACCCACCTGCTCATTTAAGGTGAACTCATGGGAGTAGCTCTCAGCTGCTTCCTCTGCTCTAACACTGTCGTATCTGAGGGCCCCAACCTCTCCCTCACAAGCTCTTTTGAATCCACTCCCTTGTCTCAGTTCTCACTGCCCCTGTCATAGTTTAGATCTTCATCCCTTTCTACTTTATAGCATGGACCTTAAAGTTTGTCCTCTGAAGCCAGACTGCATGGGTTCTGATTTTGGATCTATCACTTATTGGTTGTGTGACTTTAGTCAAGTTTTATAACTGCTCTGCGCCTCAGTTTCCTCATTGTTGAGATAGGGATAATAATTTATCGTGAGGACTAAACGATTTAACAGATATAAAGTGCTTAGAATAGTGCGTGACACATCGTGTTTGTTATTATTTCTACTATTAGTACCACCTAGCTGACCTCAGTACCGCTGGTCTCTTCCCCTTCTAAAGCATTTTCCACTGTGCCGCAGAGTCAGCTTCACAGATGGGTAGCTGACCACACCATTCCCTTTTAAAAGATTTCTGTGGCTTCCCATGGTCTGATCATTATAGTCCCAGCCCTGTGTTCTGTTTCTGGAGGTCGATGGTGAGGGTATGGGTATTTATTTTATTATTATTAATTATAGCTTACTTGGTACTTCCCTGGCGGCCCAGTGGTTTAGACTCCATGCTTCCACTACAGGGGGCACGGGATCGATCCCTGGTCAGGGAACAAAGATCCCGCATGCCATGTGGCCAAAAAATAAACAAATTATAGCTTATTCATGTTTAAATATTCTTTGGTTAGTAGACAAAATAAAAGCAATTAAGATAGAGAAGTGAGAATTATAAGAAGATTAATTTGGAGCTTTGGAGCCTGAAAAACATGAAAGGGAAAAGAATCCTTTGTGCTTCTCACTCAATCTCTAGGGTAAGATAACTCCCTCTTGCTGCAGCATATGAGTGCAAGCGGAAAAGGGTTGTTTTGCCCATGTCTGAATGGGTGAAAGATAACTGGGGGTTAGGGGTACCAGAGGCTGCTCTATCCGTGTGGAGACAGGCATTGAGCAACTCAGCTGCTGCAACCAGAGAGACTGCCCTGTGGCCTCAGGAAAACTCCCACAAATGGGCCACGCAAGGTGGGCTTGGCTCACATCTCACATAAAACAGACCCATCCAGCCCTGCTCAAGGAGAAGCTGCTCACAGGGCTACAGTGTTTTACCATGGCCCAAGAAGCAGTGGAAGATTCACAAACTCTACAGATATCTCAGGGCCACTTGCGTCTGGGAAAAGAAGTTGTATGTGGCACAAAGAGTATTACTAGTATGTACATGTAAAATGTAAAATCTTAAAAAATGTTAAATCCATTGTTCATTAGTACACTGGCGACGGATGAAAGATTTTGAGCTGGGGAAGTCAATTAGCATGCAGCACAAATCTCAAAAAACGCCAAGGGAAAGGTTGAAAGGAACAGGCTGCTCCCTGCGCTTATCAGGTGCGCTGCTCTGTCATTTGATGCAGACCTCCACATCAGCACCCATGTTCAATGAGAACTTCAGGCTCAGGTTGGACGTCTGGTCACACTATGTAAAAGCCACAGGCTGAACTTCACCATCAGATGAGTGAGTGGTCACAGAAGGTGGCTGCTTTCTGAGGCCTAGGGCCAAGATCTGCTCCACCACATCCTCGATGGGATAATGACCCCCTCTCAGTGGTGCAACTAGCAAAGTTCTTCAGAATTGAAGGGGAGATAGAGAGTTTTTCAGACAAACAAAAACTGAAGGAGTTCATTGCCACTAGACCAGCCTTACAAGAAATGTTAAAGAGAGTTCTTTAAGCTGTTGATCAAAACACCGGAACAGAGTAAAAACTTCCTGTGCAAGAATTGTTTCTGGTGGAGGTATTGGAATGAACAGCCATCATCAAGATAGAGCTCACCCACTGCAGAACCCTTAGTGCTTAGAGCCAGCTGGAGTCCATTTGGAGGCATCAGTTATGTGGCCTGTGGATTTTCCTATAGTTGTCTTCATTGGTACTACTCTTCTACCTCATTGAACACTGATGTAGTGGCCAGGGCTGCTGGGGTTTTCACAGTGCATGCTCCTTCCCAATGAGCAAATGTCTGAGAGTCATGCCAGACCTCATTTGATCCTGGCAGAAACACATCAACCACAGTAGCTTTTGGTTCTGTGACTGGATGAACCAATAAAGCACTTTCTTTTAGACAGCTCTCTGCTGAGCCTGGCTTCTTGTGCAAGATTTCCAAGATCATAAACTTCCATCTTCCTTCAAGGCCATGCTTAAACCTCCTGTGAAAACCTGGCCCCTCCAAGTATAGTTGATCACTCCCTTACACTCACCAGGATATTGTGCAGTTGTTTCCAGGTGTCTTGTCCACACAAAGCTGTGTGCTTCATGATGATGGGGACTGCAGCCTTACTTACTTCCTCTTCTTTTGAGGGCCTTGTACGGTGATTGGCTCAGAGTAGATGCTTCATAAATGTGAATTAGTAATCAGGGTTCAGGAGTTTACTAAGATTTCTGTACTGCTTTCTTCAATTTCTCCAGGCTGCAGGAATTAGTTGATCGAGTACTGGAACGTTTTCAGGCATCTGGACTAATAGTGAAAGAGTGGAATAGTGTGAAACTCCATGCTACAGTCATGAATACTCTATTCAGGAAAGACCCCAATGGTAAGTGCTTCATAGAACCACAGTACAGTTTGTGATCAACAAGGCCTAATGATGTCCCTGGGGTTTGAAGAGAATGGGCTATCAAAGAATCTCTGCTACATCTTCTGTTTTAGATCCATTAGCTTGTTTTGATGAGCGCAGTGGAAGGGGGCAAGGACATATCTAGCATGGGACTGTAGCATTCCAAATCTTATTTCTGTCGCACATAGAGTTGCCAGATATAGCAAATAAAAATACAGGATGCCCAAGTAAATTTCAGGTGAAAAATGAATAATTGTTTTAGTGTAGGTGTGTCCCATGAAATACATGGCAGCTTTTGTTTTTTTATAAAACAAGAAAGATTAACTAGTAAAGGTAAATGTTAGAGCAGTGATTCTCAACTAGAGGCAGTTTTACCCCCAGAGGACATTTGGATTGTCTGGAGACATTTTTGGTTGTCAGAGTTAGGGGGCTGGGAGTGAGTTGCTACTGGCATCTAATGGGTAGAGGTCAGGGGTGCTGCTTAGTCCTCTACAATGCACAGGACAACCCCTCATAACAAAGAATTATTCAGCCCCAAATGTCAGTAGCACCAAGGTTGAAAAACCTTGTGTTAGAGTAATGTTTTTTTCCCTCATGAATCTAAACCTTCATATAGAAATGCCTGTTTTAACCCTTTATTTGGGATAATAATCTACATTTTAATAAGGATTATTTTTCTTCCCATCCTCACCCACCAAGTCAAAGCTATCTAGCACACATTCAGCATCTGTCTGACCAGGAGCTACAAATTCAAGTTATGTGCAGCTTCTTCTTCAAAGCCCTGTTGTTTAAAATATACCAGCACCAAAACTCCATATTCAGGTTTTATTACGTTTGTTAGGACCCTGACCTTGGTTTTAGGAAGCCTACGTTGGAAGAGGACTACATCTACATCAGGACTCCCTCAGAACCCATGAACTATTTATAGATTTATAGTTTAGGACAGTTTTTGTGTCCCCTTTTATCAAAGTACATCTTTTAATTTCTTCAGATATATACCAGAGAACTCAACTGTAAGTTGTTTGGTTTGGTTAGCGCCATTGTTGGACTAAGAGATATGTAGCTAATCCAATTCTTAGTTCTAGTGTTAACTGTTTTATGATGCTACATTGTATTTTCTTTAAGACTTTTCTAAATAAATCAGTGTTTTACCTTTCAGAGCACTGAGATCAAAAAACGTTCAAATGACTCAGTCAAAGCCTATGGACTCTGGGTAGTTAATAGAATCCGAAGCTCTATACTTATTCTTGTTCTGATGGAATATATTTCTTTCATTTGGATAGTGGTATTGCAGAAGAACATTTGGAATTCCAGAAAAAAAATTTTTTTTCTGGAATATTTGATATAAATTATAATGTAAGTTATCTAATGGGAACATTTAAAGGAGTTTGTGGTATTTATTTTGTTCTGGCCAGTTTTTTAAAATTTATTTATTTTAATTTATTTATTTTTGGCTGCGTTGGGTCTTCTTTGCTGCGCTCAGGCTTTCTCTAGTTGTGCCAAGCGGGGGCTACTCTTCGTTGCGGTGCGCGGGCTCCTTGTTGGCGGTGGCTTCTCTTGTCGCGGAGCATGGGCTCTAGGCACACGGGCTTCAGTAGTCGTGGCACGTGGGCTCAGTGGTTGTGGCACACGGGCTTAGTTGCTCTGCGACATGTGGGGTCTTCCCAGACCAGGACTCGAACCCGTGTCCCCTGTGTTGGCAGGCGGATTCTTAACCACTGCGCCACCAGGGGAGCCCTGGACAGTCAGTTTTAATCTTGGAAAACACTGTTAGATCCCCTGAGGTGGTGTACATTTTAACATCATCATGTAAAGACAGAGGTTCAGAACTCTAAAGTACACTCTAGGGACTTCCCTGGTGGTCCAGCGGTTAAGACTTTGTGCTCCCAATGCAAGGGGCCTGGGTTCGATCCCTGGTCAGGGAACTAGATCCTTCATGCATGCCACAACTAAGATCCCATGTGCTGCAACTAAGACCCGGCACAGCCAAGTAAATTAATTAATTAATTATTTTTAAAAAAGGTACACTCTAATTCAGGGCTCCCCAACCCCCAGGGCGCACAGCAGGAGGTGAGTGGCAGGCAAGCAAAGGGAAGCTTCATCTGCCGCTCCGCATTGGTCTCATTACTGCTTGAACCATTCCCCCCACCCTGGTCTGTGGAAAAATTGTCTTCCGTGAAACCAGTCCCTGGTGCCGAAGAGGTTGGGGACCGCTCTTCTAGTTCATTGGTTCATAAGTTACATTGTATCTAGCACCATCCAATAGGACTTTCTGTGATGATAGAAATATTCCATATCTGTGAAATCCAGTATGGTAACCACTATCCACATGTGGTTATTGAGTACTTGAAGATGGCTGGCTAGTGAGACTGAGAAAGTGAACTTTTAATTAATTTAAATTTAAATAGGGACTTCCCTGGAGGTCCAGTGGTTAAGACTTCGAGCTCACAATGCGGGGAGTACAGGTTCAATCCCTGGTCAGGGAACTAAGATACTGTATGCCACATGGCATGGCCAAAAAAAAAAGAAATTTAAATAATCACATGTGGCTAGTGGCTACTGTTTTGGACAGTGCAGTATTTTATTAGACATGTAATACTATCAATAATACATTCTGCATCTGTCCTAGTCCTTAAATCTTAGTTCAGACCTCTTACAACTATACCATACCCCATTATTAACTAACCTCTTAACATAAAAGAGTTGAATTATATCGGAATCTGTATCTTTTAAATTGTGTGGATCCAGATGTGTATTCAGTTGGCACCAGAGCTTCATGTAAGAAAATGTTCTGTGTTCACAGTCTAGTTATCCTTTCCTATTGACATATATTTTAAATATAACAGCTTTAGTGAGATATAATTCATATACCATATAACTCACCTATTTAAAGTATAGTGAGTAATGTAACAATTACCACAGTACATTTTAGAACATTTTCATCGCCCCAAAAAGAAACTCCATAGTTATTGGCAGTGACTCCCCATTTTCCCCTTACTCTTCAGTCCTAGGCACCACCAGTCCAATTTCTGTCCAATGAATTTGCCCTTTTTGCATATTTCATATAAATAGAATCATGCAATGTGTGATCTTCTGTGACTGACTTCTTTCACTTAGCATAATGTTTATAAGGTTCATCCATGTTATAGCATGTATCAAATGTCATTCCTTTTTATTACCAAATAATAATCCATTGTATGGACATACACATTTTATTTATCCATTCATCAGTTGATGGACATTTCTGTTGTTTCCACTTTTTGGCTATTATGAATAATGCTGCTGTGAATGTTTATGTATGTGTTTTTGTGTGGGCATATGTTTTCATTTCTATTAGATATATACTTAAGTGTGAAATTGCTGCATCATGATATCAGTATGTTTAACTTTTTGAGGAACTGCCAGACTGTTTTCCGAAGTGGCTGCACCATTTTACATTCCCACAAGCAGTACAGTAGTTCCCCCTTATCCGTGGGAGATACGTTCCAAGATCTCCAGTGAATGCCTGAAACTACATACCACGTTCTGTATTTTTCCTATGCATACATACCTATGATAAAGTTTAATTTATAAATTAGGCGCAGTAAGAGATTAACAACTAATAATAAAATAGAAAAATTAAACTATATACTGTAAAAAAAAGTATGTGAGTGCTGTCTGTCTCTCTCAAAATTGTTTATTGTACAAATTTAGTGCCTTTTCCATTTTCACTAAGCACTTACCATGCACTGTGACCGTAACTTTTGCAGCTTTTGAGGTGTGACAGCAAAACTAGTACAAATCTCTTTTTCCTTCTTCCTAATTTCACGGATAGAAGATTTGTTCTTAATGTAGATATTAGCAAACCTCAGCATATGATCTTTTTCTTTCCTTATTAAGTCAAGAACTTTCACCATTTCACTTAAAGGAAGCGCTTTATGGCTTTTCTTTGGCATATCCGAATTGCTGGCATCACTATTCTTGCCGTTTGGGGCCATTATTAATTAAAATAAGGGTGACTTGAATACAAGCACTGCAATACCTTGACAGTCAATCTGATAACAGAGAGGGTGGGATACGCTGGACAAAGGGATGACACTTTCTGGGTGGGACAGATCACGCTACTCAGAATGCTGCACAATTCAAAACTTAGGAGTTGTTTATTTCTGGAATTTTCCATTAATATTTTCGGACCTCGGTTGACCATGGGTAACTGAAACCATGGAAAGCAAAACCATGAATAAGGGGGGACGACAGTACATGAGGGTCTCAATTTCTCTACATCTTTATCTGCACTTGTTATTATCTGTCTTTTTTATTATTGCCATCATTTGGGGTGTGAAGTGGTATCCCATTGTGACTTTGATTTACATTCCCCTTATGGCTAGTGCTACTTATAGATTTTGCACCTGTCATTAAACATTTTAATCTTCAGATTTCATTACTGCTTTTTTATTGACATTTACTTAGTATGAATTTACTTTAAAGTTTCACATCTCCTTTTAACAAGGAACCTATTTTTAAGTTGTGAAATATGCATAGGATTGGGATCTTGGATTAAGAGAATAGTTCTCATTAGGAAAATAGTCCTGTAGTTACCCAGGTGTATTTCCAGTGGGCTAGCTAAAATATATTATGTTCATGGAGTTAGCACTTTGGATGTATTTTATCAATTCTGACATGGTAATCTCCATACTTATGTACAATAAAAGAATATACTCAAAAGTAGAAATACAAATATTTTTGAGTGTCTGTTGATGGGCAGGAAAGGGTTGATATTTCAGAAAATATTCTGATAGTTAAATAATTCTTGAAGATGCTTTGAATTTTATATACCCTGGATTCTTCTCTGTCTTGTGTTTTTCTCTATAAAGGCTATAGAATACATTGTTTTGTTTTTTCTTGCCAGTTATCCCTTTCCTTTGATATCCTTTTTTCTGCTGCATTTGAAGGACATCTTTTGGGATAAGCAAGCTAAATTAATGCAAGGAGTTAGAACACAGCTTTGATGAGGCTAAGGACATAGATTTGCAGATTTCTGTGTAGAATGTCAGGATACTTTTGATTGCAGCTGAAGAGGTTTTTCTCATTTGGGGCGAGTCCTTAAATCAGCCCAAAGCTTAGTTGCCAGCATTTTTGACTAGTTAATATGTGAACTTCTGTATATTTTTATGTATTTAAAAATGCATGCAGCTTATACAAAATCTTGGGGTTTTAGACTACAAGGAACCTTTGGAAATCACCTAGTCTTAACCTCTAACTTTGTAAATGAGGAACTGAGGTCCATAGAGGAGACATAAACTGCCTAAGAATATGGTTAGTTATGTAGTTTAGGCACAGTGAGTACTTGGACAGTGTTCAATGAATAAATATATATCAGTTGATGACAGAGCTGAGACTAGATGCTGGGTCTCTTGACTCATAGCCTGATGTATTTCCCTCCATATTATGTCACTTACCAGGTAGTACATGAAGATGTTGCTAGTTGTCCCTGTAGAAGTCCAAGAGAAAACAGATACATAACCCAAGCTTCTCTTCTAACATTGTCTTTGGAATATTTACAGCTGAAGGCAGGTACAACCTCTACACAACGGATGGCAAATATATCTTCAAGGAAAGAGAATCATTTGATGGCCGAAACATTTTGAAGGTCAGTATGAAGCAGAGTGAATTGGAAACCTTTGGCATGTGTCCTAAAATAAGGGAGGACAATAAGTGGTTCTCCTTTTAACAGTAAAGTATATTTTTCTCATATTTCCCATGAGGATTATTGATTGAAAGGACTGTTAAAATTTTTTTCATTGTCCTAAAAGAGAAATCTTTTTTGACTTGTTAAAAGGCTTGAAACTGATGATTTAAGAAAAAAGTATAGTGACTATTTGGATCCGTAGGAATAAGTTGATTTTAACCTTGTGAGTCTTGCTCTGTATTTTACCTCTGGAGGACTGAGTGTGCATTTTTTTAAGTGAAAGAGAATAGTTTGTCTTGTTCTAGTAGATTTTTCTCTTCACTCACAAAGTCGCTCTCCAAAGTTCCTGTATAATCTATTTTTACTCAGGAACAGCCCATGTACTAAAAACTTGGTGGTCCGTTTCTGACTGTTGAGGATTTGCTTCTGAGCGTTAAATTAACCTATGAAATTTAAACAAAAAGGGTTCTTTAGGATTGCATTTATCTTTCTCCCACAGACCACATTCTGTAACATCCACAGTTTATGCCCTCTCTATCAGGTTAACATACCATTGTGCCTCTGTGCAAAGAGAAACATAAGTTGATACCAAAGGAGAGGTTTTTGATTCTTCATTTTACTTGTTCTATAATGATGCAGGTCATACATTTTCAAGGCCATGGATGTTTTTTGGAGCTGGGAGGGAGAGCATGTATATAATAACTTAAGAATAAGCTCTAGCTTTAGAAATGTTTTTTCTTTTTCCTTCCTTCCTCCATTCCCTTATCTTATCGCTTGACAGTTTTCTTGCCAAATGCCTAGTATGACCTCATTGAGTATAATTAATGACATCACTCTTCAGCAGCTGCAAGCTTCTCACTGCAGAGCCCAACAGAGCAATGACAGCATTCACTTAGGCAGGCATTCCTGCCTTGTGGGGAAGGGGCTTTGCAGGGCTTTGTTGATTCCTTCTTTTACTTGATACCTTTTCTCTCTTTGAGTAATTTTCTTGTCTTCAAAGTAGCTATTGTAGATTCGGTTTGAGTGGCAAGCTGCTAATGAATTCAGTTGCAGTTTACTTATTTTCCCAGGCCACAGTTTCATTGTATGAATCTTTCTCCTCCTCTAGCTCATTTCCTGGGGCTTTTTAAATAATAGCATTAATTATTTTACTTTTTTGTTATTGTTAATTTGATTAAGAAAAAAAACTAGACGAATGGGGAAAGAAATCTGTTGGAATGACTCAAGCCAACTTGGTTCCTTTGAAATTAGAATTAAAGCCCAAAAGGTATGTTGATGCAAGTGGAGTGTGAGGTGCTTTGACATCTATAAGAGGGAAGTAACAGCAGGGAGCCTGAGAAGTTGCTGAATGAACAGTATGGATCTCTCATTGAATATTTAATTTCTCTCATTCTGGAAAGTCAGTTTTCCATTTAAAGATGCTTGGCTTGGAAATCTTCCTAACCCACCCCAGCGATGACACGGCTGTAGCTCCCTCTAGTGTTGACGAAAGCTTGCTATAGTAGTTGTGCCCTTACCGTTAATGCCTAATTGGAGTTTTAGAGCTGGGCCCAGCTAGGTACTTGGAAACTATTTAATCCAGTTCCTCATTTTACTCTCTAAGGGTGTGAGATCCAACATGGTTAAAGTGTTTTGCCAAAGGTTAACACTAGATAGCAGAGTCTGAATCAGAACAAAGATTCACAAGTTAGCAATGTTTCTACTCTCTTCCATAAATATGCTCAGTGTTTAGGTAGAGATCAGTAGATATTTGAAACTGGGCCTATCTGAATTGTGAAAATATCTTACTAGACATAAATGTTGGGGCAATGGGTATGCCAGTTAATCTAAAACTGGCTAATTAAGAGACTTCTGAGTTGAATGCAGTACTAACACCAAAAGAAATACTTACTGACTGTATACCATCTGTCAGACTATGTGCCCTGTAGATAAAAGTCATTATGATACAGTCCTTATCTTCCAGGAGCTTCCTGTCTTTGAGAGATACAGCTGGTTAATAGGTAATTACAGTATAAAATGATGGGGGCAAATTATGAGATGGAGGGGAAGTACCTTTGAACACAGGTAGTTGTAACAAAGTATCTTTTGATAGAATTTCCAACGTATTACTTTTTTTAATAAACTTATTTATTTATTTTTGGCTGCATTGGGTTTCATTGTAGTGCACAGGATTCTCATTGCAGTGGCTTCTCTTGTTGTGGAGCACAGGCTCTAGGTGTGCAGGCTTCAGTAGTTGTGACACGTGGGCTCTAGAGCACAGCCTCAGTAGTCGTGGCGCACAGGCTTAGTTGCTCTGCAGCATGTGGGATCTTCCCGGACCAGGGCTCAAACCTGTGTCCCCTGCATTGGCAGGCGGATTCTTAACCACTGCGCCACCAGGGAAGTCCCCCCAGTATATTACTTTTCAATCATTAGTTCCAGAAAATATAATCTTTCACTTACATTTAATCAAAGGAATTAACTTTTCTTTGAGAATAAAGATAAAATGTGGCATCCAACAACTAGCCCCCAAGCGGTAATAACTGTATTTATGAAGTAGCTATAGCAGCCCACTTTTTGGAATTACAAGACAAGTCTTTCTCAACTAGAACATTAGAACCCATGGCCCCTGAATCCCTTGCAAAAAAAAAAAGATTTAAAAAACTGATGGACTGTACATAGTTTTTGTACCCGATATAATTATTATGTTTAGAAAGGGAAAAAAAATCACTTTCATTAACAAGATAGGAACTGACTTGGAATAAACAGAAAGGTTAACTGCATTGGTTGTTAAGGATCCCAAGCATATGTGTACAGCATATTAACAGCTACATAGGTCAAGGATCAGGAATGCTGGTGATGGGAAGCAGCCTTGGAAAAAAATCAACTTCATCTGCTATTCAAAGAGAAACAAAACGAGAATGCAAGTCATTGCTCATTGTAAGAATTTAATGAGTAACAGCCAATTGCTATTCTACTCCATGAAGAGAATTGGTCCTTTTGGCTTGGTGTACTATTATGTGTTTTGGATGCCTTAATAAGAAAAAAAAACCTCCGACTCTTGGAGGTAGAAGCCACATTTTTCTTTTGTATAGCTCTTTTGAGAGTTGTTGCCGCTATTATAGACTAGTATCTGGTAATTCCTAGTTAAAATAAGAATTTTCTTACCCTAAGAAAGACTTTGAAAGAAGAACTGACAACTAAAGAATCGTTCCGCGTGTTTTTCAAACCAGAAAAGGAATATATTTAGTAATAGCATTTTTTTATGAAAGACTGACAGATAGCTCTGAAAGGAGGATATACAAGTGAAGAAGACCTAGGCCAAATTAATAGGATAGTGTCCTGTCAGAGGGTTTCCATTTCTCATCTAAGAGATAGGAGCAAAGATGTAGTTTGTTTGTCTATAATGCAGTGATAAACTTGTAAATGGAGAAATCATGCTGATCTAAAGACGTAATGCAGGAAATAACTGCTCCCTCGCTAGCTAAAAGTAGAATGGTCATTAACTGCCAGTTTCTGGAGAGAGAAGTGGTCTTAATGGCAGTCTGTTTGGGGGACTTATGAAATGGTCTTATGCAATCGAATCAATATTCCAAGACTGTGCTCTCAGCAGATTGAATAGGGGTACAGTAGTAACTGTTTAAAAGCATAGCTTCTAACTGCAAAGTGAAGAGGAGACATTAGAGCCCTAGGTTGTACTCACCAGAGATGATTTGGTACAAATAAAGGCACAATAATATATTTGGGAAGGAATAGACAGTACTATAGGTCCAAAATCAAAGGACACTGTGAAAGTGCCATTTCTTTAGATACTTAAAAATCCTGGAACAAAGTGATGCTGGGAAGACTGGACAGCTTCATGTAAAAGAATGAAATTAGAACACTTCCTAACACCATACACAAAAATAAACTCAAAATGGATTAAAGACCTAAGTGTAAGGCCAGAAACTATAAAACTCTTAGAGGAAAACATAGGCAGAACACTCTTTGACATAAATCACAGCAAGATCCTTTTTGACCCAACTCCTAGAGAAATGGAAATAAAAACAAAAATAAACAAATGGGACATAATGAAACTTAGAAGCTTTTGCACAGCAAAGGAAACTGTAAACAAGACAAAAAGACAACCCTCAGAATGGGAGAAAATATTTGCAAATGAAGCAACTGACAAAGGATTAATCTCCAAAATTTATAAGCAGCTCTTGCAGCTCAATATCAAAAAAACAAACAATCCAAAGATGGGCAGAAGACCTAAATAGACATTTCTCCAAAGAAGATATACAGATTGTCAACAAACACATGAAAGGATGCTCAACATCACTAATCATTAGAGAAATGCAAATCAAAACTACAATGAGGTATCACCTCACACCAGTCAGAATGGCCATCATCAAAAAATCTACAAACAATAAATGCTGGAGAGAGTGTGGAGAAAAGGGAACCCTCTTGCACTGTTGGTGGGAATGTAAATTTATACAGCCACTGTGGAGAACAGTATGGAGGTTCCTTAAAAAACTAAAAATAGAACTACCATACGACCCAGCAATCCCACTACTGGGCATATACCCTGAGAAAACCATAATTCAAAATGAGTCATGTACCACAATGTTCATTGCAGCTCTATTTACAATAGTCCGGACATGGAAGCAACCTGAGTGTCCATCGACAGAAGAATGATTAAAGAAGATGTGGCACATATATACAATGGAATATTACTCAGCCATAAAAAAGAAATGGAATTGAGTTATTTGTAGTGAGGTGGATGGAACTAGAGTCTGTCATACAGAGTGAAGTAAGTCAGAAAGAGAAAAACAAATACTGTATGCTAACCCATATATATGGAATCTAAAAAAAAACAAAGGTTCTGAAGAACCTAGGGGCAGGACAGGAATAAAGATGCAGACATAGAGAATGGACTTGAGGACACGGGGAGGGGGAAGGGTAAGCTGGATGAAGTGAGAGAGTGGCATGGACATATATACACTACCAAATGTAAAATAGATAGCTAGTGGGAAGCAGCCGCATAGCACTGGGAGATCAGCTTGGTGCTTTGTGACCACCTAGAGGGGTGGGATAAGGAGGGTGGGAGGGAGACACAAAGCGGGGGGAATATGGGGATATATATATATGTATAGCTGATTCACTTTGTTATACAGTAGAAATTAACACAACATTGTAAAGCAATTATACTCCAATAAAGATGCTAAAAAAAAAAATCCTGGAACATATAAACCAAGTAAAAAAAGAGATGAATTTGTTTTTTTTTTCTTTTTTATATAAGAATATTTAAATTTAGAGAAAGAGGGAATTGGCAGTATTTAACTATATTAATATTTAATAGTACTTTATCTGAAAATATGTTTTAAATCTAGCTAGGTACATTGAGACTTTTCTTGAAAGATGTAAATGAGAGTAACTCAAGTACTTCATTCATTTTTGCTTTGCTCCATCTCTGCCTCTTAAAGTTCTTTAAAAGGACAGTTAGAATGAATGCATTTAAATGAGAGCTTTATTTAGTTTTCTTTACTTAGAGAAGTTTCTATAAAGGAAGCTGTTTAAAAATACATACTATTTATTCTCTTTGGTAAAAGTTCATAAAACGTATATGTACTTTTAAACAAATAATCATAAAGTGAACACTGTAACTACTACCAAGGTCAAAAAGCAGAATGTGCCTCACATGTCTTTCCCTGGCCAACTCTGTGGTCTGTTTGTCCTAAGGTAACAAAGGCACAATTAAGTTCTTAAATACTCTTAGTGAAGAGGCTTGTTTTCAATGATTACTTGTTTCAAAGTATTAGAAGAATATTGAAAAGATGAATTCATTTTTATTTTTTCAAGGGAAGAGAGATTAGATTGAGAACTCGGTAGTAATCTTTTTAAAAAAGATACTAATGACTACAGAGGAAGACTAGCATTTAGAAAGTATATTATTTCTAAAAAAGAAAATATTATGTTTTTTATTATCCAGTTCAGTATTAAGCCACGTTACATACTGTTCTTGAAAATTACTTCTTAGTCACATGGCTCTTCTTTAGAATTTTTTTTTTCAAAACTCACCTTTCGCAGAAAGCCTTTCCTTGAAAATCTATCACTAAATGTTCCATTGCACTATTATATCAGTATGAATAACAGCAAATTGAATGTAGAAAAAAGTTGCTATGTCTCATTACCACTGTAGCTATGGTGTCATTTTTACTACCTGATATTTCTATGACTTGAAATTTTTTTTTTTTAGCCACACTGCACGGCTTGCGGGATCTTAGTTCCCCGATCAGGGGATCGAACCTGGGCCCTGGCAGTGAAAGCGCCGAGTCCCAACCACTGGACTTCCAGGGAATTCCCAAAATTTTAATTTAAGTAAAATCACTACGCAGGTGTCACTTTCTCTTTAAGCTATTTATGCTTATACACTGTTGACATTTATTAACTTCACTTGGGCATACTAATATTTTGTGAGAGCTTTTATCCACAGCATTGGAAGCAATCACATCATTCTTGACAATCATGTAAAATAGGCAGCTTGTTAGAGGAGCAAATGTACAACTTTCTGGAGAATTTCACTTGGAAAATAAAAGCAAGATGTTGTGGAAAAGGCTTCTGTGAGAAGAGAGTTCATAGAAATAACATATATACTCACATATGTATATATTAATTAAGGATTGGAAGATAAAGCTAAGGAAATCTCTGGCAAAGTGGAGAGATAGAAAATATGAGGGAAGAATCTGACAAAGAGGATCCTCAGCCAGTGCAAAAGTTAACTGTTAGGGTTCTAAAAGGAGAAAACAGACCTTGGAGTCTTGAAGTTTGATGAAAGAGCCTCTGGACTGGTAGTGCTCCCAGGTACTTGGCAATAGTAAAGAAAAATCCTTTCTGGAAGAAAATCCTATCACCCTCTGCCTAAAAATATTCTTCCAAGGAACTTTTGCCCCCAAAACAGCCAATACACAAAGATAACTAGGCATATGAGGAAACCAGTCACCATAAGCAGACAGACATCCAGAACTCATAAAGACATGAAATACTAGAATTATCAGACTTAGGCTAAAAACAACTTTTTTATCAGGTAATTGGGAACTATTGCAAAGAAAAAGTGATGTAGCAGTTTTGAAAAGAACCAAGTAGAAATGCTAGAACTGTAAAAATGCAATAACTGAACTTAAGAGCTCAGTGGATGGGTTTAGCAGCAAGTTAGCAAATTAGATAGAGCTGCAGAGGGAAGTAGTGATGTGGAAATTGTCAGAAGAAATTATCCAACATGTTGCATGGGCAGAGGGGAAAGGTAAAAATTACAGATGAGAGAAAAAGAGACATATAGGATAGAGTGAGAAGATCTAATATACATTTAATTGGAGTCCCAGAAGGAGAGGAGAGAGAGAATGGGCCAGAGCTGATGAAAGACATCAACCTACACATTAAAGAAGCCAAATGAATTCCAAACAGTTTTGTTGAGTGAGCCTGTATTGCACTTTTCTTTCCTACAACTTGTGACTGAATCATGGACATTAACTAAACTGCTTAGGCCCCAGCACTTTTTTAAATGAATGTCCAGAGTTTGTTGGCAGTATCCACATTACAAAGAACAAAAACCAGGAAATCAGTGAAAGAATGCTTTTCTTAAAGTAGGTTATAAAAAAAAAAGAAAGAAGGGTAAAAGGTATCCAGGAATTCCCTTTACTATTTTTGTAACTTTTCTGAAAGACTAAAACTACATCAATGTAAAAAATTATTAAAAAAAAAAAAAAGAAGATGGAAAGACAGACATGCTCTTGGGAGGGGAATAGGACACTAACCATTTGTTACGGTTGTGGGTTTTTTAATAACCATCTTCCAAAAAAGTTTGTTGAAGTCTTTCATATGTTTTGTTCCAGCGTTTAGGATAGATGTCACTTCTGTTAATTCCTGATCTTACTACAAAATTTGGCCCATTTGATTTCAAGGGGTATAAGAATTTAATGTAAGGAACAACTTCCTGATTAGGATGTTTCATATTGAGCAAGCTACTAATAAGGTAGCTGCATCTTTCACTAGAATGTTTTTTGTTTTGTTTTATTTAAGAAAATAGTCCATTTCTCTTTAAAGCCATTCTTCCCACCAACATCCTTTTCAAACTATTTCATTTAATTCCATGAAACCTATCTGTCAGCTCTGTCATTACACTGAAACCGCACTGTCAAAAGGCACCAGTAGCCCCCTTTTGTCCAGTGCCTTAACCTACTTTAATTTTTTCCTAGTAACCACATGGAGAGCTTTAAGCCCTTTTCTCTTTCAAATGTTCTCTTCTCTTGGCTTCAGTGGCAGTTTTTTCCTTTTTCTGGTTCTACTTTTTTTAAAAAATTCACTGCCTTGTATGACTACTTCCTAAAGTTTTGTCCTTATCTCTCTGTTTTTCTTTTACTGCAGTCTTGTTCTATCCAAATCCTACTCATTCTTCAAAGTCCAGTACAGGTGTTACCTCCTCCATAATGGTAAGGACCATCCCAGTCTATGGCATGCTTCCACCTCTCAATGCCTTTCCTCCTCTCCTTACTTTGTGCAGACACCATTCACGTGCCTCTCAGTGCTTGGCAATGTCTCTTGTGCCTGGCAAGCATTTGGGAAGCTTTTTCTGGATCGGCTAACTAAAACTGTTTTCCGTAGAAATCAGAAATCTATAAATTTCTATAGAATCTTCCTTTGGCAGAAGAAAAGAAAAAGATTTTGTTTGACAAAGGGGATATTTTTTGCCCCTTACTTGAAATGGTAACTCTCAGAGCAGTGTCCTGCAAGCTATGGTCTAAGGACCAAATTTGGCCTGTCCCCTGTTTTGTTGTATGGCCCTCAAACTATGAATGGTGTTTCTATTTTTTTAATGGTTGAAAAAAAAAAGAATAACTTATGACATGTAAAAATTATATGAAATTCAAATATCAGGGTCTCTAAATAAAATTTTGTTGGAACACAGCTGTCCTTATTTGTTTATGCACTGATTGCTTTTGTGCCACAGTGCCAAAGTTAAGTAGTTGTGACGAACAACATATGACCACCTGACCCTTTATGGAAAAAGTTTGCTGACCACTGTCTTAAAGATTAGTGTTTAGTTGAATTTTTTTATTCACCCAGTGCCCTTTCTGCTTTATGATTAGATATCATGCTTGTATTTAATAGACTTTCAAGATATTTATGTCATAAATATTTAGTTAACAGCAGTCAGTCCTATTGAATTTTCGTTTACTTAACTCTTTTCTAGCAAATGTTTCTTTTTAAAAATTAGTTTACTAAATTCAAGAAAAGAGAGCCCCAAGTCAAATATACCTGTAATTCATACTCACAATCCTTCATTAATAAGTGAAGTTCATTTTTCAGTTAATGTTTTTTTTTTTTTTTTTTTTTGGCGGTACGCGGGCCTCTCACTGCTGTGGCCTCTCCCGTTGCGGAGCACAGGCTCCGGACGTGCAGGCTCAGCAGCCATGGCTCACGGGCCCAGCCGCTCTGCGGCATGTGGGATCTTCCCGGACCAGGGCACGAACCCGTGTCCCCTGCATCGGCAGGCGGACTCTCAACCACTGTGCCACCAGGGAAGCCCTGCCTCCATTCTTGATGATTACAAAACAAAACTTGAGCAAATGGGAGATGCAGGAAATCATTAGGGGCTTTTCATATTTTGCTAGTAATAGAAATAATGTATTATATGTTAAAAATCTGAAAGAATTCTGACAGGTGATTGATTGAGCAATTTCTTAGAGCATCAGATATATAAGGAAAAGTGCAGTTTGAAATGCTTCAGTTTGGTTTGGTACTATCTTGTTTTAGATTATTGGGTTGGGGGCAGGGGGAAGATTCACATCCAAGCAGTATTTCACCAGAACTTATCCTCTGAATTTGTTTTATGTGTCACTTTACCTGGAAAGTGAAATCTTAAAACACTGATGAGAGCAACTAAAGATATGACTGTCAGTGAGGCACAACCATCGTTAAAATGAAACTGGAAAATGAGCAGTTGGCTGATTTTTGACAGAGCCAACATCTGTTCTAGAATGATGCACCCTCCCTGGTCTGTTGCTCTGTTCATACAAGATGTTTTTTTTTTCTCCCTTCATTCTCTTTTGAATTTATGTTTATTGGTTATTCATCTTTGCAGTGGTACTGGGATACTTCATGCCTTGACTTGGCTTAGGCAGGGAATGATGGGTTTGGAAAGTCTAACCTAACACAAAGACAAGAAATAGGCAAAGGCAATAAGAGTAAAAAAGAATTATGAGATTAAAATTACTTTTCTTAAAATCATTTCTGGTTTTTATCAGGATGAAAAGTATTTTATTGAATACCTGCTGAAGATAAAACACTAAGCACATGCTTGGTGCATTTGTGGGGGATGGGGATAAATATTCTATTGTTTGGTCCCTCTGATCCCATTCCTATGAACTCTCTTGACAAGGTGCCTGTTATTATTGTGGGGAATATTTATTTCTATTATATATTCATTTGTAGGGGTCTAGTATATCATTTTGGGTGTAGTGCACAAGTGAAGGGAGTTGGGTTATGGTTCACTTCGGTCTATTTTTTTTTTTAAGTTGTGGTAAAATATATGTAACATAAGATTTACCATTTTAACCACTTTAAGTGTATAATTCAGTGTCATTAATAAGCATGTTCACATTGTTGTATAACCATCACCACCATCCATCTCCAGAACTTTTTCACCATACCAAATTGAAACTGTGTACCCATTAAACAATAACTCTTCATTCTCCCCTCCCCTCTGCCCTTGGCAACCATAATTCTACTTTCTGTCTCTATGAATTTGGCTCTATAGGTACCACATATAAGTGGAATTATACAGTATTTACCTTGATTCTGGCTTATTTCAGTTACATAATGTTTCCAAGTTTCATACACATTGTAGCATGTATCAGGATTTAGTTTCTTTTTACGACTGAATAATATTCCATTGTATGTATATATTCCATTGTGGTTTTTTAGCTACAGTGTAAACACACCAGTGACCAAATATAAATCTGCACCTAGAGATGGTGACAGGCACTGTCTTCTTTGAGACAGCCTATTGTTTAGAGACCAGACCAAATGAAACCGTATTAGATTAGGTGGCTTGGTGCCAGCAATGTCTAAGTGTTATTCCAAATGTTAGAGGACATTGTGGAAAGAGAAAAGAAATGAGAGTGAAGTTCACCATGTGATGAAGCTGTGACGATTTCTTAAGAAATCATGTCCTCTTTCCCTTATCTCAATGGTGAAACAGTTTTAGAACTAATGCTCATAGATGAACATTATTATTACAAAATAAAAGTAGAAAAACAAGATGTAAGTCAACCAGAATTCCAATTCAAAGTTTGTGCTCTCGGGCTTCCCTGGTGGCACAGTGGTTGAGAGTCCACCTGCCGATGCAGGGGACGCGGGTTCATGCCCCGGTCCGGGAGGATCCCACATGCCGCGGAGCGGCTGGGCCCGTGAGCCATGGCCGCTGAGCCTGCACGTTCGGAGCCTGTGCTCCGCAACAGGAGAGGCCACAACAGTGAGAGGCCCGCGTACCGCAAAAAAAAAAAAGTTTGCGTTCTCAGTTATAGGTTAAAACATTGATACCAGTTTGTTAAATTGTAGAGGTTTTGCAACTCCTAAGGTGTGTGTGGGGATGATAACCCTATCCCTCTTCCAAGGCCTTTTGTCTGACATTTAGCCCACACCTTTGCAGAGGGGAGGGAGGCCATCTGGAATGGATTACAGACAAGTAAGTAAGTGTGTGTCATAATAGATAATATTCCAGTGGTGCTACTGAAGGCAGGTTTCCTATGGTCCTGACAGAGGACAAAATAAATATTTCACGTCTTGTTGTCTAATAAGATAAGATGAGTTAGTTGAAAATCTAAGATAACATGTGGCAACCTCTCTCTCACCTTCCAAGGAAGCATTTCAAACAGCTATTTTTTGGACAGCTCTTATTTATATGTATATATGCTCTTGCAGGTGTCTAATGTTGCCAAGGGACATCTAATTTGCTCTTTAACTTTTCTTGTTGCTGCTCTCCTGTTGGAAAAGTTGGAGTGGAGGTGGGTGCACCTGATGACCTTTCCTCTTTTCTCACTGTTCTTTTTCTGAATCTGTCACTTGGCACACTAGTCAGCCAATCTTTGTGCCCCGCCTCCCTAAAGCCATTTGCCTAGAGACCCCCAGGCTGAGCAGAAATCATCTCTGCTCCTTTCTGCTGACTTGCACTTCCTTTCTCATATATAATACAAAGATCAAACACTTACCTTCTGTTGCTATTGTTTGAGGGACAATTATGAGTAATCCCTGAGGGAAGATGACCAAACTGAAAGTAAGAGTGGTAACAGATTTGAATGAGCATTAAGCAGCCTCCTTCTAAGGGAAAGAATTTATCTGCGGAAACGTTACCTAGATTTGTTCTGAAAGGGCATCTGCCCTTAGGGTTGGTAGTCACAGGCTTAGGGCATTGAAGAGACCCTGCTAGCCAGCAGCCACCTGGGGCAGTTTTTCCCTGGTGAAGCAGTAATATCCATGCCTGAAGGCAGGGCTTTCTCTGGAAGAAATTTTGCAGCAAACTCAACTCCCAGCGGCTCATCTCTGATGCTAATTCTACCTGCTGCTGTGGAAACCAGCAGAGCGTGCTGCTGTGTGCTGAGATGAGATCTGGGTTCTTCAGCCATGTCAGCACAGCCTCTTCTCTCCTGCGTCCTACCTCCACCCACACTTTTTTATTGCTACTTTTTAAAACTGAAGGACTCTGCAGGGAGGGGAAGTCCTTTGGCATTTTGAGTATTGAGGTGCTCAGCAGAACTGCCTGGCATCCTGTTTGTATATAGCAGTTTTAATTCACTCTCTAATAGGTCATTTGGCCTTACCAGCAGAGTCTTAAACTTGATAATCCTCATGTCAGCAGTGAGGCTCAGGCCAAACATCCAAAAGTGCAACCCTGCGTAATTATTTGAAGGAGGTTTTAAAGCCTTCATTCCCTGGCTGTTTGGCTTCTGCCTGGCACCTCTTCAGGTCAGGCCTTTAACGTTACTCATGCTCTCTGCAGCTGAGAGAGGCAGGTGGTTTGGGAGAGCAGAATCAAAGAGGGAAGTTCATGTTCCCATTCTTTGTGAGCAGCTTGATAAACGTTCCTGTGCCACTGCAGTCACTGGGGAGACTTGGGCTCTGGTGACATGCAAGCTTTTTGGTACTGTTTTAATGGAGATGCTTTTATTCTGAAGTAGATGTTTCTATTCCATTCTTTAAAAATATAGCCCCTTGAAACCAGTTGATGACTGCAGAGACTGTAAGCTATCAGAGTTCCTTCTAGACCTTTTCTTTTTTTCTTTTAAGGAAGCTACTTTTTGTCCTGTAATGATGCATTGGACGTTATAGTTGGTGAGTGACAATAATAGAGCTCAAAATTCCATCTGATAATTTATCTTCCTGTAACTGCAGAATATCCTTGTAAGGTATTGTCCCTGTTTAAAGATGGAGAAATTGAGGGAGAGAGTAGCTCTGTGGTTATTGATAGGAAAGCATTGAAGTCTAGTTTGCCCTAAGAACTGTTTTGATCTCTCTTCAATAGAAAAGAAGTTTCTACCTTTGGTTTCCAGGTGAAGTTGGGTATGTTTGTGTATGCGTAGAGGGACATGGCTTACCTTAGTGTGAATAGGCTCCATTGTGTTCTTTTGTGATGATTTAGAAAGAATCAGTGTGAGTGCAGCCTGTATAAATATTTTTCAAGTAGATGGAAGGTGTTTTTGACCTGATGTGTTAGATACCATTTTCCTTCTTGTCTCTTCACATCTCTCATATTTACTCTCTTCAGGAGTAATCTTGCACGTAGCCAGAAGAAAAATGCAAGGTACGGGAAGGCTTGAGAATTTGAATTGCCTGGTACCTTGGCAGAAACTCAGAATCATTTTTTTAGATTTGGGGAATTTTAACAAACAAAACTTACCTGTGGGAAAAGAAAAAACTTACTTGTGATCCTAATTCTAAGTGACATTGGCAATATGACATATGAAGAGCTGTGATAGTTTTCAAATCTATTATATTTTTAGTCTGTTGTCCATATCTTTCTGTTTACTACCTAAAGTCTTATCATTTTTGTACCTGGAGGTACAATTTCGTGAAGAATGCTTGTGAAATATACCATTATTTGTTTCGTTGTTTTTCACTTAGAATCTTCCAAGGGCTGTGATTATAGTTTTTTCACATTACTTGTCTTTGTTGGCCACAAAACCAAGTGGACACTTCCTTTGCTGTCTGATTGCATATGCATAGCCCAAGGATGGGACTTCTTCCCCACTTGGCATTCTTTGATACAGATTTGTTATTCAGATTGTGAGACAAATGCACACTGCCATGTGATGGCCTTCTACTGGCCTGTGTTCTAGGCCTGGTCCCAGGAACTCTTAAATTTATATCACAATGTTAGTGGTCCTAGCCTGTCTCTGTTTCTTATCTTTTAAATGGGGATAATGCTGAGCTCTGGTTTATGTCACAGTGATTTTTTGAAGGGTTAATGAGCTGGGCTTTGTGAAATACTTCTTAGATCCTTAGATAAAAGGTGTTATTTAGCCTCAGCAAGGCTTCCTGTGGGAGTGCCTTCCAAAGAGCTCAAAGTGCTTGTCAGACTGTCTTCCATTCATCCTCATACCATCCCTGGTAGGGAGGTAGGTGGGGGAGCATTATTATTAAGTACAAAATAGTGTTATTACTGTTACTTTTATCTGTAAACAGGGGGTAATTGTGAGAAATAGAAGTTGGTAAAACAGATTATAGAAGAAAAACACTGGGAAAACTTCAAAGTAGTGTGCTTTTGCCATTCCTGTTTACTTTAGGTTTCAGAAGTCTAATTGCCATACATGAAAACAATAGAAATCATCCCTTCTTGGGGGAGAAACAGGACCCGCTGCATCCTTCTAAATCCTTGCATTAATTGAACACCAGTACTTATTTTCATTTGTACCAGATTATGTACTAAGGGTTAGTTTAACTTGCACATGCCAGGAATGACTATAAATTTCATAGGACTTAACTTTTTTGTGTGTGTGTGTGGTATGCGGGCCTCTCACTGCTGTGGCCTCTCCCGTTGTGGAGCACAGGCTCCTGATGCGCAGGCTCAGCGGCCATGGATCACGGGCCCAGCCGCTCTGCGGCATGTGGGATCTTCCCGGACCGGGGCGCGAACCCGTGTCCCCTGCATAGGCAGGCGGACTCTCAACCACTGCGCCACCAGGGAAGCCCAGGACTTAGCATTTAAAAAAAATTGTATAAGGATCTCCCTGGTGGTGCAGTGGTTAAGAATCTGCCTACCGATGCAGGGGGCATGGGTTCGATCCCTGGTCCGGGAAGATCCAACATGCCACGGAGCAACTAAGTGCGTACGCCACAGCTACTGAGCCTGTGCTCTAGAGCCCGTGAGCCACAACTACTGAAGCCCACGCGCCTAGAGCCCGTGTTCTGCAAGAAGAGAAGCCACCGCAATGAGAAGCCCGTGCACCGCAATGAAGAGTAGCCCCTGCTCACTGCAGCTAGAGAAAGCCTGCGCATGGCAATGAAGACCCAGCGCAGCCAAAAATAAATAAATTTAAAAAAAAACTATAGTTGATTTACTATATTATATTAGTTTCAAGTGTACAGCAGAGTGATTCAGTATTTTTATAGATTATGCTCCATTTAAAGTTATTTTAGGACTTCCCTGGTGGTCCAGTGGTTGAGGCTCCATGCTTACACTGCAGGGGGTGTGGATTTGATCCCTGGTGGGGGAACTAAGATCCCGCATGCCACATGGTGCGGCCAAAAAAAAAAAAAAATTATTTCAAAGTAATGGCTGTAATTCCCTATGCTGTACAGTATATCCTGTTGCTTATCTTTTTTTTTTTGCGGTACGCGGGCCTCTCACTGTTGTGGCCTCTCCCGTTGCGGAGCACAGCCTCCAGACGCGCAGGCTCAGTGGCCATGGCTCACGGGCCAAGCTGCTCCGCGGCATGTGGGATCCTCCTGGACCGGGGCACGAACCCGTGTCCCCTGCATCGGCAGGCGGACTCTCAACCACTGCGCCACCAGGGAAGCCCTGCTTATCTATTTTATACATAGTATTTTGTGTCTCTTAATCTCATACCCCTATCTTGTCCCTCCCCCCTTCCCTCTCCTCACTGGTGTCCACTAGTTTGTTTTCTATATCTGTGAGTCTTTCTGTTTTGCTATATACATTCATTTCTTTTATTTTTTAGATTTTACATATAAGTGATAACATATAGTATTTGTCTTTTTCTGTCTGACTTATTTAACTAGGCATAATACTCTCTAGGTCCATCCACATTGTTGCAAATGACAGAATTTCATTCTTTTTTATGGCACAGTAATACTCCTGTATATACCCCCCCCACACACAAATATATGTATATACCACATTCTTTATTCATTCATCTGCTGATAGATACTGAGTTTGCTTCCATATCTTGGCTATGATGTAATAGTGCTGCTATGAACATTAAGGTACATGTATCTTTCTGAATTAGTGTTTTTAAATTTTGGAGGGATATATATCCAGGAGTGAAATGGCTGGATCATATGGTAACTCTATTTTAGTTTTATAAGGAACCTCCATACTGTTTTCTGTAGTGGCTGCACCAGTTTACAGGGGGGTTCCCTTGTGGGGGGGCGGTCCCTTTTCTCCACATCCTCACCAGCATTTGTTATTTGTAGACTTTTTGATGATAGCCATTCTGACAAGTGTGAGGTGTTATCTCATTGTTGTTTTGATTTGCATTTGCCTGATAATTAATGTTGTTGAACATCTTTTCATGTGCCTTTTAGCCATCTGTATGTCTTTGGAAAAATGTCTGTTCAGGTCTTCTGCCCATTTTTTAATTGGGTTGTTTTTTTGTTATTGAATTGTATGAGCTGTTTGTATATTTTGGCTATTAACCCCTTGTCAGCCATATCATTTGCAAATATTTTCTCCCATTCATTAGGTTGTCTTTTCATTTTTGTCACTGGTTTCCTTTGCTGTGCAAGAGCTCTTAAATTTAATTAGATCCCATTCGTTCATTTTTGCTTTTATTTCTTTTGCCAGGACTTAACATATTTTGAATCTTCATTTTAGACTTCAAAACTGAATTTCCTCTTTTTGAAGTCAAATCAGATAGCAAATAGTTCACTGAGGCCACCCAGCACAAGAAATAGATTTTCTTAAAGGAGAGATCTTTGAAGAGAGTGACCACTACTTTGTCTAAGATTGAAGAAAGAGAGCGAGCCTCATTTGGGAAGCCCAATGGACAGGGATCCCCAACATCTCTGTCATTATGCTGTTGAGGATTGGCCATTCATTCGGTTTTGTAGCTTGAGGTCACAGATATTAGGAGATTCCTCTTTACTCTCCTCCCCACCTCTCGCTGAGATTTTGAGGCTCATCTTTGCAGCCTAGTCACATGTGGAATTATTTCTGGTCTTCTATGGTTGTGTCATAGGGCCTGAGAGGAGGGAGTAGAAGGTCTGAAATGAATGCAAGGGAAAATGACCACAGTTAGCCCTTAAATCTTGCTTTTTGTTTTCTTTCAGTGTATACCACTACACTACCAGAAATCAATAATTTCTTCTGTGTTCTCCCTAGGAAACAAACATGTACAGACTAAAAATGGTAGGCTTCACAGATCATGTGAGCAAGGGACAGCAGGATGGTTAGATCTTTGTCTTGAGATTCTGTCAAGGAAGCTTTGGTTTTGACCAAAAACCTTTCATCTTGGTGGTCCACATTTGTCTCTTTACTTGGTAATAGGAAAACTTTAATTTTCTGAAGATAACTGTGAGTAGTCAATAAAGGATAGCAGCTGTATGCTTAACAGTTTTCAAATGTCATACTTACACTTACTTGGGTTTTAGATTTTCTTTAATTGTCCAAATCAGTACTTATTACTTACAAGTGATATCACAAATATTGGCAGTCTTAAATTCTATGTTTGTTTCCTTATCAAATATTTGTAGTTTTGTGCAGCTGTTCATTGTTTTGTTCCTTTACGACAGGCTTTAAAAAATGCTGGCTTCCAACATAACAGGGCTCTGTGTGTGTGTCAGAGAGAAATGTTTTCAGAAAGAAAAAGGTTTAGGTTTCAAAATCCCCAAGGAATTGTTATAAAACAACAGTGAGGGAAAAAAACTCAATATGATTTAAGTACCTTGCCATGGTTCTTTTTTAATTTAAATTTTTCCTGTTAGGTCTTTTATTTTTTAAACAATAGACCACTTTGCTCTTCTTGAACTACTTTAGCCTATAAAGAGCAACCAAGTTTCTTTTTTCTTTTTTTAAACTTGTAGTTTAAGCTTTTTCCTCTTCTCCATTCAGGTACCTAATTAAATGGAGCCATTTAGTTGATTTGTGCTTATTTTCATCCAGAATTCAATTAAAATTCTTCTAGCTGAACTATAGCCATCTGATTCTTAAACGAGGTCCAGGATGAGAAGTGACAATGAAAGTAGGAATAACAAGGAAAAAATATGTTCATTTCAGTCTTTGGGAGTTTTGTGAGTCAAGCTTAATCTCTGTGGTTTAACAGGGCCAGGTTTTAAGGGGCATCACCCACAAGGAGAGGCTGTAGAGTACAGAGGTTAAAGAGTTCAGACTTCAGAGTTAGGCTACCTGGGTTTGAATCTTTTTTTTTTTTTTTTTTAATTGAAGTATAGTTGATGTACAGTGTTGTGTTACTTTCAGGTGTACAGCAAAGTGATTCAGTTATACATACATATATATATTTTTTCAGATTCTTTTCTCATGTAGGTTATCACACAATATCGAATGTAGTTCCCTGTGCTATACAGTAGGTCCTTGTTGGCTATCTATTTTGTGTATAATAGTGTATATATGTTAATCCCAATCTCCTAATTTATTCCTCCCCCCCTTTCCCCTTTGGTAATCATAAATTTGTTTTCTATGTCTGTGGCTCTCTTTCTGTTTTGTATATAAGTTCTGGGTTTGAATCTTAATTTCTTTTTTTTTTTTCTTTTCCAGCTTTACGAATGTCAATTTTCCACTGTTTACTTGCTGTGTATTCTTGGACAAGTTACTTTAGCCTTTTAAATTTCAGGTTCAACCCTAAAATGCGGGTTAATAATAGTATCTGCTTCTTGGGGTTGTGAGGAGGCAGTCAGATAATCACATAGAGCCCAAAGTATAATGCCTGGCATACATGCTTGCTCAGTAAACTTTAGCTCTTATGATCTTTACTTCTTTAGTGTTGTTGTCAACATATATACTTGTTGTTCACCTTGATTTTTTAATATATAACAATATTGGCATTAGGTAACTTTGTTTTAAAAATCTCTTATGATATATTTGAGTTTATAAAAATTTAAATTGACATGGTAAAAATCACCATAAGTAAAGTCAAAAGACAAATGACAAATTGGGGGAAAATATATTTGCAATTCATCACACAAAGAGTTCATTTCCCTAATACATAGAGAAATACTACTCAATTAAAAAAATAGACAGTTGTAAAGTTTTTATGGTGATGTGCTTCCACTTAACTGTGCTACGGATTTCATGTCTTCAGTATATATTCTCAGAGCATACCAGGCAAACCCTTGGTTGGAGAAGGGCTTGAGACACACAGCTAAAGATACAGAATGAGTGTGTAAACAGATCTGAATTTTTTTTGTTTTTCCCCATAAAATAGCTCCCACTCAGAAATGTTCTGTCACTATCAATGGTACCCTCACATATCCCTTTACCCTGTCATCCATGACTTTTCTCATCTTCTTTTTGTATCTCCTTCCTCTCATCCAGAAAATCACGGAGTCTGTTCTGTGTTTCATTCATAGTATTTCACATCTGCTTCAATCTTTCCAGGCCCACTACTACTATTTTTAGTCAATAGACACTCAGTATCTCACAGTTTAACTGCTACCCTGGTCTCCTTTTCTTTCTTCTCTTGTTCCTTTCTCCAGTCAGCACAATCAGTATGCCACACCCAGATTAATTTCCCTTGGTTTTCATCTTGGGCCAGCAGCTTATTCAGAAGCCTTCAGTGGTTCCCCACTAGACTTCTAGAATGAAGTCTAACTTCTGAACCTGACCCTCAGGGCCCCCCTTAATCTGATTTTCCCTCCTTATGTCTCTAGCCTTAGTCTTCTCACTGCTTCTTTTTAGGAACCCTCCATTACATCTAACCTGGTCTACTTGACCCTCCATACCCATTTCTGCCTTCATGCTGCCCTCCCTCCTCCTCTTCACTAAGTCTTACACTTGCTACAAGGCCCAGCTCAGTTTCTGACTCTTTCAGATGGCTTTTCTAGATGCCCCAGCCCTCTACATCCATTGTTTTCTCACCTCCCGCTGCATTTATTAATTGCCTATACCTCTCCTCCCACACTTAACCTTTGCCACCTATATTGTTTTAGGTAAACTTTAATTGAGTACATAATGCAGTAACTTTTCACAAGGTGAACACACCCGTGTCATCAACATGCCTCTCTTCTGACACATACCCCATCTCCCTAACCAGATGGCAGTTGCCTGGGAGACAACACCACATCATATGCCTCTTTACATGAAAATGCACAATATCAGGTGCTCAGTGACATTCTAGATCAGAAATTTGAGCTAAGACTAGGCTTTGACAAATAAAAAACACATAGAAATTTAAAGGAATATGTGAAATTTCCATTACTAATAACTATAAATTCTTTCTCCACAAGTAGTTACAGTTGAGGTTACATTAGAGGTAATACCATTGGGTAAGTCTTGTTCAAGGATTCCTAGGTGGTGATCTATAAATGAGATTTTTATATCCATCTAAACAAGGCCATGTTATAGTTTTCTCTTTTCCTACACGAAGTACACAGACATCTCCAGCATTCGATTTTGTTGTCATTTTATCTAACAAATGCTTATTGATCATATGCATAGATACAGTTATAGCATATAGTGGGATTCAGCTTTGAAGAACATAAAAATTCTTTCTTCTGTAGAACTTATATTTTAACGAGTTACCAGAAATAATTGGCAGAACTAAAAGAGAATCTTAAGACTAAAGATAAAACAATGACTAAACAATAAAATAACTATGAAAAATTGTTACTAAATCATTAGAAACATAGAGAACAAGAACATGGGGACAGGAAAGGCTAAAATGAAGCTTGGCCTTACACTAGGGACTTTGGATAAGAAATCCATTTGATTATGATGTTATCAAAAGGTGTGGAAGAAGATGGCAGCCTATGAAGGTAGAATAAGGACAGGTTAAGAAGAGCAGAGAGATGTTGTAAACATCATAGGAAATATTTACTTTTCAGGAGTGCTTTACAGTTTACAAGGAAGGTACTTCGACTTGTTCATCTTATTGAGTCTTTACCCCTTATGATCTTGTACCATGGGTGGTGTCATCTGTCCACAGCTACCCAGCTCCCACATGCCTGTCGTAAGTTTAGACTGACTTCAGTCTTTCCACCTGCTGCTCTTGTCTTAGAGGACCATGAGAATTTGTGTTCAGTCTTCTCTTAATCTGTGTAATTACTGCATTGAAATCATATCCCAGCTAACTTCATTATCACCGTATTTACTCTTTGCTTCAAACCTAAAGCATGAGAAATCTCCCTGGCAAATCATGCCGTCTGGAGGTTATAAGTATTTAAAAGGCAAAGTGAAGTCAGAGGTAAGTACTTTCCAGCTCCTAGCTGTGGTGTCTCCATCACTTGGAAGCATAGGTACAAAGAGAAGAACCATGGACTGCTAATCCCTAAAAACTAACTTGTTGAAAGTATTGTGAGTTCCCTTTTAGTTTTGATTTGCCTTGTCTTTTATTGCCCCTTTGGTTATGTCTTCTTTGTACCTAGAAGCCTTCAGTTTGTAAAGCTGTAAATCTGTCACGTCTTGTTGGCATGGCTTTCACTTCAAATTAACGTTCAGCAAAGGGATTAGCCAATAAACATTTCGGGCTGTATTTTTTTACACAAAAGGGTGGATATGGTTTGAACAGGCTGCTGAAGCCAGGAAGAGAAGTTAATTGTGTAAATCAATGCAGGCAAGAGCTGAAAGAAAGACAAGACAATGCGGCACACAACCTCTAAATAGATCTTTGGGGTCAAGTTGATGTCATGTTGAAGAATCAGTATTTACTGGGCTTTATAAAGTTAGACTTTAAATGAACCCCAGGCATTTCCCTAGGCCATTAATTGCAGGAAGAGGAAAGGTGACAGTGGCTGAAGTCCATGGCTATAGAGATACTATAAAAATAAGTGAAGAGACAAGACAGTCACTTGCTAATGTGCAAAGGTCTCAGCTTTAGGTTCTACTCAAGCATTGCTGGTTGACGTACTGAAAGGCTTTCTCAGGATTGTGCTGACAAGAAAGAGCAACTCTTCCATCCTAACAGAAGAAGGTCAGCCCTTTACTCTTTGACACTCCTTATCTAAGCAGTGTGGCTTAATTTCCCTCGAATGAATTCTGATGTCATTTTGCATTCTGCCTTGTAAACGTGCTGATCACAAGAGCAGGTCTTTCTCAGAGTGTGGCTCATCCCTCCCTCTGACAAAGTTGAAAGCTTTTAAAATAAAGAATTGTAGTAAAGAGCATTTACTTCGGGATGTTGGCTTGAATCCAAAGTCTAATGAAAGGTTTTTGATAAATATTATCATTTGTACTTGTTATATCATTCAATAGAAGTGTTCCTCTGGCTGTTTTGTGTGCGAAAGTGTTCTGTACTCCTCGCTGGGTTATCAGAATTATTTGTAGGGCAGGAACCTTATCTTCTGTTTATTTTAGTCAGTGTTTCTAATAAACGTTGTTGACGAGGTGGGGGAATATATTATATCAAATTTTATCCTGGCTGTAACAAAACTAACATCCTGCATGGTCAGTAACTGAAAGTCATAGAAGCAGCTTTGTTAGGCCCTGTGGATCAGGGCATGGCCCTAGGATGTTTGTTACAAGTTCCTGGTCATATCTGCTCAATAGATACATTTTGGAGTTGACTTCTCAGACCTCTTTCTCTAGTGCATTTTGTCAGAGGAGGCCTTTCAATTAATCAACGAAGAGCTGCTGTTCTTTGCTCACTCTAGCTTCTGTCCCTCCTCTCCAGGATCATTTTTCAGAATAAATACTGAAAAGAAAGCACAGGAGGTTTGTCGGGATTGTTGTGGTGTTTTTACAAGAGAATCTGATGTTTAATGTTTTCATCTATGATTTTCTTTGGATATTCACTCTGAGTTTTTATTCTTCCTTTTCAGCTATTTGAGAACTTCTCCTTTGGTACCCTAAAGCTCAATTCAATTCACATCTCTCAGAGATTCACAGTAGACAGCTTTGGAAACTATGCCTCCTGTGGACAAATTGACTTCTCCTGAGGTGGATCTTGGGAAACACTGGAAATTAAACATCCTCACAAGGTGCTGAGTGAAAGTATCATCATTTTAATTGCCAAGGAGGGATGTGGAAATTTGGGTGATAACTTTCCTGGGTGATTCCCCAAGGATACCATGGTGTCTAATGGTGGTCCACAGTCATCGCACTGTCAGCGAGATGGTTGTGAGCACAGGGAGAACATACGCCTGTAACCCTTAGCTTGTTCATCTTTCACAGGGTCTACCTCTCTTTCCAAAGCTCTTCTCTGAAAATGTACCTCTGAAGCCCCGTGGAGCTCAGATTTGCATTATTTCTTATATACCTACTGATTTTGCCTCAACCATTAAACTCTTATATTAATACTTTAAAAGAGAATTACAGGTGTGTGATCTTATTAATCTCTCCACCTAGATAATATCTACAGATTGTAGAAGGTTTGTATTTTTTCCTTCCCCCTTTTAATCAATACCCAGAATTTGTTTTCTATTGTGGTAAAAAACACATAACCTAAAATTTACCATCTTAGGCCATTTTCAAATACATAGTTCGGTAGTGTTAGGTATATTCATATCGTTGTAAAATATCTCTAGAACTTCTTCATCTTGCATATCTGAAACTCTGTACCCATTTAAGCAACTCTTCTTCCCCCCCTACCCCCCCAGGCCCCTGGCAACCACCATTCTACTTTCTCTTTCTATGGATTTAACTACTTGAGATACCTCATATAAGTGGAATCATATAGTATTTGTCTTTCTGTGACTGGCTTATTCTACTTAGCATAATGTCCTCAAGGTTCATCCATTTTGTAGCATGTGTCAGGACTTCCTTCCTTTTTAAGGCTGAGTAATATTCCATCCGATGTATATACACTCATCCCTCAGTTTCCCTTGGTTTCAGTACCTCCCTTGGTATCTGTGGATTCTCAAGTCCCTTATATAAAATGGCATAATATTTGCATATAACCTATGCATACCCTCCTGTATACTTTAAATCATCTCTAAGTTATTTATAATACCAAACACAATGTAAATGCCATGTAAATATTTGCCAGCATACAATAAATGCAAGTTTTCCTTTCTGTAACTTTCTGTAATTTTTTTTCCAAATATTTTTGGTCTGCAGTTGGTTGACTCCACGGATGTGGAACCCATGGATATGGAGGACCGACTGAACCACATTTTGTTCATCCAGTCTTCCATCGATGGACACTTGGGTTCCTTCCACTTCTTGGCTGTTCTGAATAATGCCCTATGAACATGGGTGTACAAATATCTGAGACCCTGCTTTCAATTCCTTTACTACTTAGAATTTAAACTTTAGCAAAATAACTGGTAACGTTTTTACCTTTTACTTTGATCTCTCCTTTTTCTTCTGAAGTTGGTACATTTTATATTTCTTAGATTCCTGTTCCTTCACCCTACCCCAACCCTCGCCTTCCCATGCCACTGATGGAGCTGCAGTATTGTAGCTCTTTTCTGTTTACTTCTCAGGGCAGCAGCAATCAAAACAATGGTGATGCCAGCAGGACTATGCAGAGTTCCCTGGGAGAGTGTCAGCCACAGAAGGCACTCACTCCTTCCTTGCTGCAGACCAGCAAAGGGAGGGAGCTCCCAGCCCAGTCCTGCCACACTCTCTGCTGGGGAGCCCCAGCCTCACTGTTACCTCCCATATCTACCCCCTCACAGCCTTTCTCCCTCCATGGCCTCTCTCTTTCCTTCATTCCTTAGTCGTAATCTTGATTCTTACTTTGTATTTGAGAAGTATGATTCTGAATCCCGTGTGTTAATAAAGCCACGACATGGTAAGGGCTGTGTATAACACTCAGAGATTTGTTATCAATGTGACTGCACAGATCATTTGTGAATAAATGAATTTCTAAAGTGACTGTGTTTTTCTTTTAGTATTTTTTAGTATTATTACATAGTTTCAGTTTGACCCCCTTAGTCAGTGTGTGTTGGGATACATTGCTGCCATCACTTATTCAATAGCATAGCATATTTTTCATCCAGGAGTTATATATTGGTGCCTTCAGGGTTGGTTTTTCCCCAAAAAGCTTTCTACTGGTAATATTCATTTTTTAATTTAAGTTGAGCTTTTACCCCACTCACCTGATTGTTAAATGGCATATGGGAATGAGTGCTCCCAGAGGTAGTACTGAATAGCAGAGTCAACTGAAATTCAGTGCCCTCATCTCTTCTTGGTCCCGCTTCTGTCTTACTGATTTCTTTCTGATAGCTGCCGTTGGGCAACCTTGACCAGGAAGTAAAGATGTCTTCTTTTAAGTATCAGAGGTATGACTTACGTTTTTAGGAAAAAAATTTTTATCTGTGGAAAATGTAACTTTATATATCAAATGCTAAATTCTTAACAGAATTAGAAATTCTGTTATTTAGTATTTAGAGGTAACTATGCGTTTAAGGACTTATCATACTGTAATTTTTCACAAGTTATTTGTCTTTTTCACTCTCATTCTCTCATGCTTGTAAAGTGGAGTTTTCCAGCAGCTATGTGATATGGTGACATCATCACTCTGATGGTTAATAGAGTGTGTGCTTATGTATTTTTGTTTGTTTTGTAAGTTTGTAGGTATTGGTAGAATTGGAAAAAAATTTATGTTTTAAGTTTTCTTTCTAGAAGCCAATAGACAAATTTTTGAGACAATGTAGCTCTAAAGAAAGTACACTTTACTGTTGTAGAAGGGGGAGTAGCAGGTAGTTTTGATGTAGGACTTTTAGAGAAGAGCATCAGTGTTAGAGAGCAAATAATTTTTGATGGAACTAAAAGAATTTTTCAAGATTCCAGGTCCCCTTTCACCAAATTGTAATGGGGTCAAGGATGGAGGATTTATTTCTGTGCTTATAATCCAGTCTCCCTTAGTATTAGCAGGTAGTTTTGATGTAGGACTTTTAGAGAAGAGCAACAGTGTTAGAGAGCAAATAATTTTTGATGGAACTAAAAGAATTTTTCAAGATTCCAGGTCCCCTTTCACCAAATTGTAATGGGGTCAAGGATGGAGGATTTATTTCTGTGCTTATAATCCAGTCTCCCTTAGTATTACCACTTTGCAGTTCATTCTGCACTGAAATAGAGTTAATTTGCACCTAACATCACTCCAGTTGGCTTTATTTTTTTAATTTTTTTTTTATTTTTTGCGGTACGCGGGCCTCTCACTGTTGTGGCCTCTCCCGTTGCAGAGCACAGGCTCCGGACGCGCAGGCCCAGCAGCCGTGGCTCACGGGCCCAGCCGCTCCGCGGCATGTGAGATCCTCCCGGACCGGGGCACGAACCCGTGTCCCCTGCACCAGCAGGCGGACTCTCAACCACTGCGCCACCAGGGAAGCCCTCCAGTTGGCTTTTGAGGCACTGAATTCACCCTTAACTCCTCTAAGAGGAGAAGGGGAAAAAAATCTCTCACCATGATTATTACACAAGATCTCTGTTATTATATAAGGAACTTTGTTATGGAGAATAATATTGGTGTTTTTTTGAAGGGGCACAATGAGTTACCCTCAAATGAACTCCATACCCTTGGTAGAAACATGATAAATGTTTCTTATAATGGTTATTTACTTATTTTTGGCTGCATTGGGTCTTCATTGCTGCACGTGGGATTTTCTCTAGTTGTGGCAAGTGGGAGCTACTCTTGGTTGTGGTGCATGGGCTTCTCATTGCGGTGGCTTCTCTTGTTGCAGAGCACGGGCTCTAGGCGTGCGGGCTTCAGTAGTTGTAGCACGCGACTCAGTAGTTGTGGCACACGGGCCCCAGAGCGTGTGGGCTTCAGTAGTTGCAGTGCGTTGGCTCAGTAGTTGTGGTGTGCAGGCTTCAGTAGTTGTGGGGTGCGGGCTTAGTAGTTGCGGCTCGTGGGCTCTAGAGTGCAGGCTCAGTAGTTGTGGTGCACGTGCTTAGTTGCCCCATGTCATTGTGGGATCTTCCCGGACCAGGGTTTGAACCTGTGTCCCCTGCATTGGTGGATTCTTAACCACTGGACCACCAGGGAATTCCTATAATGGTTACTTTTTAAGTGAACTTCAGAGTTTACTAAATTGGACACGGATGAGAATCCAGCTTCATAATGACACAAAGCTTGGTTCAGGTTTGCTCTTGCACTATGCGCTTTTCCTGGTGCCAAAGAGAACCTGATGGTACCAGAGGGGTATTGAGTTAAGGAACACCTCTCAGATTCTGTCTTGATGCTTACAGGGAGATGGATAGCAAAACCCAAGGATGCTATACGTGAGAAAAGGGGCTGCTGTTGTGGTTGTTTATCAATAACTTTTTTGTTGTTATTAATAAAATGATCTCTCAAACAAAGGTAAAATAAGATTACTGTGTGAAAAATCATCAAGCTATCTACTTTGTCTTATGCTTTTTCCAGTGTTATGCTTCAGTTTAAATATTTGTTTAAAAAATAGATTTCCTCATCCAGAGGTTACTACTTCCTATGCATTTAAGCACATGTATCATGTTGCTAAGTAATTTTTCACAAATGATAACAGCTAATATTAGCAGAATGCTTACATTTGTCATTTATTTGTGAATAATGTGTATTTATTCATTAAATCTTTACAAGCCCACTTAAGTTGGTGTTATCATTAACCTCATTTTAGAAACTGAGGCTTAACAAGGTTAAGAAATTTGCCTGAGGTCATAAAGGTTGTATCTGTGTTTCTTAAAATGTGGTCTTTGTACCCCTCAGAGTCCCTGAGATCCTTTGGAGGCGTGGGAAGGTCCTATTATTTTCATAAAAATATTAAGGCATAGGGCTTCCCTGGTGGCGCAGTGGTTGGGGGTCCGCCTGCCGATGCAGGGGACACGGGTTCGTGCCCCGGTCTGGGAGGATCCCACATGCCGCGGAGCGGCTGGGCCCGTGAGCCATGGCCGCTGAGCCTGCGTGTCTGGACCCTGTGCTCTGCAACGGGAGAGGCCACAGCAGTGGGAGGCCCGCGTACCGCAAAAAAAAAAAAAAAAAAAAAAAAAAATTAAGGCATAATTAGCCTTTTTCACTCTGATTCTCTCCTGAGTGTACAGTGGAGTTTTCCAGAGGCTATATGATATGGTAACATCATCACACTGATGGTTAATAGAATATATGTTTGTATATTTTTGTGTTTTCTAGAATTTTATAAGTTGGTAGGTTTAGGTTATAGATACATGTTTTTGTTTTTTTTGTTGTTGTTATTTTGCGGTACACGGGCCTCTCACTGTTGTGACCTCTCCCGTTGCGGAGCACAGGCTCCGGACCCGCAGGCTCAGCGGCCATGGCTCATGGGCCCAGCCGCTCCACGGCATGTGGGATCTTCCCAGACCGGGGCACGAACCCGTGTCCCCTGCATCGGCAGGCGGACTGTCAACCACTGCGCCACCAGGGAAGCCCTAGATACGTGTTTTTAGAGAGAAACTCAGTTTGCTCTCAGTACTTCTGCTGTGCTTTTACTAGCTACTTCCCATTATAGCTACTACTATGGGCTGAATTGTGTTCCCTGAGAATTCATATGTTGAAGCTCTCACCCCCTAGTACCCCAGAATGTGACTGTTTGGAGATAAGGCCTTTAAAGAGGTGATTAAGTTAAAATGAGGCTGAGGCTGTTACGGTGGGCCCTAAGTCAGTCTGACTGATGTCCTTATAAGTAGAGGAAATTTGGACACACAAAGAAACATCGGACCCCTGACTACTGAGATCAGCTCCCTGGGTCTGTCTCCAAAAAAGTTTGGTTGATGATATTGCCTAGTAACTGGTGATTGGAAGGGTCCGAGAATGACAGTGAAACTGACCAATTCAGAACAGACAGGGCCAGACTGAAGAAGTTGCTTCTACCTCTGCCCTGATCATCAAAGCCCTCAAGGAATGGCCAAGAGACAGAAAGAAGCAGAACATTAAGCACAGTGGACATACAATTTTTGATGAGATTGTCAACATTGCCCAACAGATGTGGCACTTATTTTTAGCTCAAGAACTGTCTGGAACCATTAAAGAGATCCCAGGGACTGCCCAGTCTGTGGACTGCAATGTTGATGGCTGCCACCCTCATGACATCATGGATGACATCAACAGTGGTGCAGTGGAATGCCCAGATAGTTAAAGGACAGCAAAGGAAAATATTTCAATAAAGGATCATTTGACAACTAGAAAAGAAAGAAAGAAAAACATCAGATATGTGCATGCACAGAGGAAAGACATGTATGACATGTATGACAGCAAGAAGGCAGCCATCTGCAAGCCAGGAGGAGACAGGAGAAACCAAGTCTACCAACACCTTTTTTTTCTTTTTTTTTTTGGCTGTGCTTTGCTGCTTGTGGGATCTTAGTTCCCCTACCAGGGATTGAACCCAGGCCCTCGGCAGTGAAAGCAGGGAGTCTTAACCACTGAACACCAGGGAATTCCCAAGTCTGCCAACACTTTAATCTTGGACTTCTAGCCTCCAGAATTTATTGAGAAAATAAATGCTGTTGTTTAAGCCACCTAGTCTGTGGTATTTTGTTATGGCAGTCCTAACAAACTAATACACTTGCTATAATGCAGAAGGTAATCTACCTTTCCTCTTTTGAGCCAGACATTAAAGAGATTTGCCAAAGTGTAAAACAGTAACAGTACGACTACTCTTATTAATTTGGTGGGGGGGGTAGGGAATATAATTTTTTTCATAAAATATGTTATTTTGTTAATATGGGTTTGGTATTGTTATTTTTAAATACACTTTTTTAATTACGTTTTTTTGGAAAGATTTTTTAGAGCAGTTTTAGGTTCACAGAAAAATTGAGAGGCAGGCTTAGTTTTATTTTCAAGTACAGTATATCAATGTCTATACTGTATATCTCACATAAACAAAAACAAAAGTTCTTTGGGGTCCTCAGTAATCTTTCAGTGTACAGGACTCCTGAGACCAGAAAGTTTGAGAACTGCTGCACTATACTGTCACTTCCTTCCAAATGGGATCAAGTGATACATGGTTTTCTATAATGAGCTTTTCTTACCCAGTAATATGTACCCACATTAGTTGTCAGTAGATACAGATCTACATTATTATTATTATTATTTTATTTTATTTTATTTATTTATTTTTTGCGGTACGCAGGCCTCTCACTGTTGTGGCCTCTCCTGCTGTGGAGCACAGGCTCCAGATGCGCAGGCTCAGCGGCCATGGCTTACGGGCCCAGCTGCTCCGCAGCACGTGGGATCTTCCCGGACCCGGGCACGAACTCATATCCCCTGCATTGGCAGGCGGACTCTCAACCACTGCGCCACCAGGGAAGCCCTACATTATTATTATTATTTTTTTTTTTTTTTTTTTTTGCGGTACGTGGGCCTCTCACTGCTGTGGCCTCTCCCGTTGTGGAGCACAGGCTCCGGACACGCAGGCTCAGCGGCCATGGCTCACGGGCCCAGCCGCTCCGCGGCATGTGGGATCTTCCCGGACCGGGGCACGAACCCGTGTCCCCTGCATCGGCAGGCGGACTCTCAACCACTGCGCCACCAGGGAAGCCCCTACATTATTTTTAATGTCTGTACCATAGCCTGTTGTATGTATTATAATTTAACTAGTTGATCCCTAACTAATGGACCTTGATTTGGTTTCCAGGTTCGGCTATTATAAATAATTCTGGATTGAACATCTTTGTATATTTGTCTTTTTTTGTCTGTGAGGTCATCTAGAAATGAGATTAAATGGTTTTAAAGATGTGGTTAAATTTAAGTTTCTTATTTGGAAACTGAGGTTCCTTCCTCCATTTTGTATTGCTAAATATTAAATACAAACAGAAGAAAAGCATGGAACATATGTATCATTTATCAGATACACCCAGCAGCTTTGGGGCCCCTTTCGTTTGAAAAGGCTGACCTGTCAGTAAGTCCCTCAAAATTTAGGAAAATCTTTTCTTCTTTATAAACAATAGTTATTGTCCATTTTCTACAGCTCCTTTCTCCCTCATCTGGAAATTTGGATTTTCCCTCCTAAATAGCTTTACTATTGGATTAACTAACAGTCCTGGACTGTTATTGATTTGCTTTAAGCCCAGGGCTAATATTGACCCAGCTTGAAGGTGCTACAGAAGGCAGGTCCCATTGGAGGAGTGTGGGAAACATTTTGACCTTCAGGGGTCTGGAAAGAGCTATTGTCTTATTGATGGGCATCTTGTTAGTGCCTTTCCAAACTCTTTATTGGGCAGCTGTAGTAATTTCAGAAGACCAGGGACTTCATAAGATAGTATTAGATGGGAGAGCTATGACATCTAGGATCTACCTCCTCAATGTCTTGGAGACATGTAATTAGGTTTGCTAAAAGACAAGGATTGAAATGGAAAAAGTTGGCAAATGTTAGTACGTATTCAGAACTATGGGACATCATAGCCACCTCTTCCCAACCTGAGGGAAGAAGACCTAACATTTCAAAAATGTTCACTATGCCCAGGCACTTAGTATGTAATTTTGCATGGGTTTCACAACAATCTTCTGAGATGGGTGGTATCATTAATTTATAGATAGAAGATAGATTAAGTATTTTGCCCAAGAACCCAGCTAGTAAGAGGGATTCCATCCCCAGTCTATATGACAACAGATTGCTCTTCCATTATACACTGCGGCTGTGTACAACTGGGCAAGGCAAGCCTGCTTTATTCACTGTGAGATGTAGACATCAATGGCCAGGGCCTCATTGCAGCACCACCTCTAAATCCAACTGCAAAGAAAAAGAAAACATGGAAAGGGAGCTGTTGTTTTCTGTTTTCCCAAGGGACTCCAACTGAAGCTGTTGATGCATTCAGACTTCCCAGGCAAGCCAGACTCAGGGTGACTATGAACCTTTCAACCTGTGTTTCTTTCCTACTGATTAAGATCATGTTATTCATTGTCTTTGATTTTTTTTTTAACATCACAGCAGCCAAGTTTTTTGTTTGTTTTTGTTTTTTTAAATAAAAACACAATCTAGGGCTTGGGTCCCAAAAGTTTAATATGTTTTGTCCTGTCAGATTATCTGTTTCCTCTTCAATTTATTTGTGATGTAAACCTCACCCCATTTCTGCTCTGATCCTGGGACTGTGCCCAGAAATGTGCATGCCAACACATTTCTAAAGGCAATGATAAGGATCACAATTTTAACAAAAACTTAAAACACCTCAAACAAACCCAGCCTCCCCACACCCCTTTCCCCAGTGGCTTATAAAAATCAACTGAAGTCAAAGCCATAGCAAATGTGCCTTTTTCAAATTTACCTCAAGGCAGATGAAATGGCCAGACATTTGCCTTTTAGGGTTGCCCTAAGAAGAGCTAACAAAAAGGGTGACAGCCCTTAAACAGTTGCTTGGGGAGGAGGACATCTGCCTCTGTTTTACCAGCTATTCAGTGCTCAGGCCTTGCCTTGAAAAGAGCATGTGGGGCTGGGCAATAGTTCTCAGGCAGCCAGTTGTTATATGGCTTTTGTCTTAACGAAGCCACCCATTACTGTAGAGCCATAACTCGCAGGAAGCCAGCTGTCAGGGCTGTGGCGCAGGTCCCTCTGGGTGGGAGGCAAGGGGAGAGAAAGAGTGTGGCCAAATTCCCTTTTAGACACCTGAGCCTGGCTTTGTAACCAGAGAGTTTCGTCTTTTCCTCACTCCCATCTTCCCTGAGGAGACCCGTCACCCTTCTTGTTCTCTAGCCTTGGAGAGACAGTAGGGACATCTCCGGATCTAGATTCCTTGGTTTGCAACTCCCTAAGTGCTGGGCTGGGCTGGGCTGGGCTGGGCTGGGCTGGGCTCTGCGGCGGCAGCGGCTGGCTGGCGTTTGGCGCTCTGATCTAGCGCTTCCCTTTGAAATCTACCCCCTCCTTTTTTTTTTTTTTTTTTAAACCAGGTATGATGATGTCAAACGTGATGCTGATGCTACAGTTACAGACACGGCCCCTGCTGGCGCAGCCTCTCTGATTCTCTCTTCCTCTCCACGTCCGGCGCTGGGCTTTTTTTCAGACAAGTGCATCTCCTAACCAGGTCACATTTCAGCTGCGACCCACTATCCGTCTGTCACCGGAGTCAGACCGCAGGAGGAGGGCTGAGGAAGACGACGGCGTTTGCTCCCCCAACTGCGGGGTGGGAAGAAGGACATTAAAATACTGCAGAAGTCAAGACCCCCACCCCCACCCCCACCCCAGGTCGAATTCAGACCACGATGCGCGCTCCAGGCTGCGGGCGGCTGGCGCTGCCGCTGCTGCTCCTCACAGTAGCTGCCCTGGCCGAAGGCGACGCCAAAAGGCTCAAAGAGGCCGAGACCCCCGGCAATTTCATGGAGGACGAGCAATGGCTGTCGTCCATCTCGCAGTACAGCGGCAAGATCAAGCACTGGAACCGCTTCCGAGACGTGAGTCTGCGGGGCCGAGAGGGCCGAGGGCTGGGGATGGGGGTTTGGAACAGAGACCCTGGGGCCGGGAGTGGCGGCTGCACGTCGCAGCCACAGGCTCCCGCAGCCCAGCCAGTTAATTGCACCAAGAGTAAACAACGAGCACCCACCGGGCTCCTGAGACCCCTCCTCATGCACTCCCCAGCACAGGAGCTGGCGGGCTTGGGACCCCCAGTCCCACACCCTCCCAGAGCGAGGAGTTACTCTGGGGGCGTGCGTAAGCGAAGAAGTCTCCCCTTCAGGCTGGGTGCGGAGAGGGGTGCGGGTTGCAGTGGGGCGGGGGGAAGGGGGCGGAGGGGAGTAGGGAGGGAGGGGCGGGGACCCTGGCTTTGCCTGGGCCTCCGACCTGCTCCTCTCTTTTTTTTGGTGAGCCATCCCCAGGTGTCCCCCAGCTGGGTGGATGCTGCAGGTTCCACATACGGGCCACTGCAGAAGGGGCTGGTCTGGGTGGGGCCGGCGGAGACGGTAGCATCGTCTTGCGCTTACCTTCTATTCCCATCTTGGGCTTTGGGTAAGGGAGAGACAGAAGGGGACAGGGCCCTTGGTTGGCGCTCTGAGTTGGGGTCGGGGGGCGCTCTTAGCAATCCTCCTAAGGCGAGATGGTGAAAGGCGTGTCCGTGATGGGGGGGCTGGTGAAGGCAGTGAAAATACCGGAGGCCACCTCTGGGTGGCCCCCAGAGCCAGGTCTGGGGTCCCTATGCTGAGGGACGCGAGCACTAATGGAGGCTGGTTTTCCAGGACCAACCTTTCATGGGGGAGCGTGGCCCAGAAGTTGGGGAGCTCCAACCTGGAGGGGAGACTCCCTAGCCCAGTGGACTTGAAAAGCAGAGGGGAGAGCGCAGTAGCTGGGTATGGGAGCCCTTCAGGGACGCCCGATGGAACCCAGGCTTAACCTTGTGCCGGACTTTGCTGGCTAGGGGGTGGGGAGGCGGCTGCGGAGGAGCGGGCGTCGCTGCAGCACTTTGTTTATGGGCACCTGTAGATCAGAGGGGAAACTGAAGGCTGCCGTGTTCGCAGAAGTGGAAGTAGGAGTGAGGAGGGGAGGGCAGAGGGCGTGGCTGGGACCCAGAGAAGGGTCGGGGCGGGGGTGTGAGGTGCAGGATGGGCCCGGATGCTCCGTAGGAGAGGAACGATGGTACCCCGTGATCTGGTGCTTTCCAACACCCTGTCCCCAGAAAACCTCTCCTACGACCCCAATTCTTGCTCCTCATTCCCCAGATTCTCTCATCAGACCCACCTAGTATAACACAGGCCACACCGTGACCTTTCTCATCTTAAATTGTGTGCATCCAGAAGTTCCTTAGCAATGTGTTTAAAACACACATGCTTCATATGATATCCAGCCAAATGATGGAAACAGGCAGAAATATGCATCTTTTTGTTACCCTGAAACAAGTGACTGTTTATCTCCAAAGTCAGACTGGTAGGTTGTAATTCATCAGGACTCGCATGCTGCCTGGTCCTCAGGGCTGAGTGGCCTGGGCCCGAGTGGGCGGTTTGCCCCACCCCACAGCTGGTCCGGTGACAGGAGCCTGGAGCTCCAGCAAGACCTTTTCCACGTCCCCTGCAGGCCCAGCACAGATTAGCTGCAGTCTCCTGCCGCTGCCTGGGAAGTAGCCCGGCCACAGCATCGAGAGGGTGGCAGCAGGCTGGCCCGTCCTGAATGCATGTGTCACTTGTCCAGGCCTCCCTCTGGCTCGTTGGCAGTTTGATCTTCCAAAATGGGCCTAGTGAAGGTCAGAGGGAAAAGAAATGCTTAATCAGAACAATACAGGTTTAAAAATAAAAGGTTCCTACCCGCCTCCCTTCCTCCACTGACTTCCAATAACCAACTCTGTGGGTAAGGATAGATGACTGACTGCACGACCCCTGGCACAGGGCTGCCCACCTGTCTCCCTGTACTGTTGCCAATCACTTCCCCCTTCCTCCCATGCTCATCAGAAGAAAGCCACCAGAATGAAATTCTGCAGGACCTGCCCCCATAGGATTCATGGAAAACTTCAAAGCATGTGTTGGTTTGCATGGCCTCAGGCATTTATAGGGTAGATTTCCTCTAAAACCCCATTTAAGGTAGCCCTGGCTATAGGAGCATGGGACCAGGGAGAGAAGGAGGACAAGGAAGGCTGGGCAGGAGGACCTGGCTATAGGGATCCTTTGGCAGCTTCTGCAGAAATGCAGGAGGCTGCTAGCTCAGAGCCACTGCATTGCATAACTCTAGGGGTACCATAGTGTGAATGGTGCCCCCTGGAGTTGTGCAGTGCACAGACCATGCACAGGGGCTCTGCCAGGACTGCAGACAGTTCTCATTCCTCCCCTGTTAGCAGAGGCCCCACTTCCCACCCTAAGGACTGAAGGCCCTCTAGTTGGGCACAGCATCAGCTTTATGTACATTTCATCAGGCAAGCTTTCTTGTAAATATGCTCCTTCACTTCTCAAAAGAGAGGTAGGAGTTTCTTCTGAACCTCTGAGGCATTGCCAGATGGAGCCAGAACCTTGTTGATAATCAGTCACAAAATGGTGCAGGGCCCCCACTCTGCCTCAGTGGAAGGGAGGCAAGCAAGCAGGGGGAGTGGAATATTCTTGGGGAATAGAATCAAGGAGTCGATAGTGTGGGTGGAAGGAAATGTCTCCATTTAATGGTTGGACTGAATTGAGGGGGGAGATTGAGGGAATCATGTCGAAGTGGTCAGGAGAACGAAGGACAGAAGGAAAGCGCGGGCCGTTGCTCCAGTGTGGAATTGGCCTGAGCTGGTTAGTGGGGAGTTCAGCTTAGCATTCTTCCTCTGAGCACTAGGATTATTAGGGGGGTGGGGTGTTGTGAAGGATTTACTGGCAGAGTAATCCTCCCCTCCAGTGGGCGCGGGGCTCTCACATGTGTCGGGATAGATCTCTGCCCTGCTGCCAGGAGGAGGGAATTTCAAGTCAGTGATGGGGATCTAGCTGTGCCCTGCTCTGTGCAGGCCTGGGCTTTTCGGAGCCCTGCTCCCTGGTGCTACTATCTCCGAATTCACTCCCTGCAGAAGTGGGTGGATTTTACCGCAGTCTTTGGAACAGAGCATCCAGAGCCTGGTAGATAGAGATGGACACTTGAGAGGAGACAGGCCCATTACACAGCGTTCTTCCTGGCAGCTTCCAAGAGCTGGCTGGACAGCACTGACTGTTCTTTTTCTTCTTGGCTCTTCTCTGCTTTGTACTCCACTTCCATTACATTTTAATGATATTTATGAGTGTCCAGCACAGCGCTGGGCACCCGGGAGGCACGCAGTTAGCACGTGTTGAATCACTGGTTGCAAGGAGTGCTTACATCTGCCAGTCCCTGCAGTCAGTACTTTATCCCTGTGGCCTCTTGTGCCCTCCAACAACCTGTGAGATAGTTACCATTACTTTATATTCCACCCTATATAGGGCACAGAGGCACAGAGAAGCTGAGTAACTTATCCACGGTCAAATAGCTAGTAAGCAGCAGAGCTGGGATTTGAACCCAGGTCCTCTAACTCAACTTTGCTTTTTAGAGAACTCTAAGCCTAACCCTTAGTGGAGATGGAAAAGAAGAGTCTACCCTGGCTTGTGCCCTATGGGCTCAAGGATGCCTGGGCAGGAGCAGCACCTCCTAGGAAGGGGGGGCAAGGCTCTCAGTGTCTTTGGCAGCCTGCCACCAGCCTGGCCTAGCAACCCTCCAGAGCAGCTCTCTACCCAGGAGAGGCATGAGGCCTGGGTTCAGGTTCTGACTCTGCCACTGCCTGGCAACATTATGCCAGGTACGTCACATAACCTCTCTGAACTTCACTTTCAGTCTAGGAGACTGAAACGGACACGTGAACATGAAGACATCTTGTCAGAGGGCTGGAGGGCATCCATTTCAGGCAATATAGAAAGAAAGTCCAACCCCATAGAAAAACCACCAGATGGATCAGTGTTTCTGGGGCTAGCCCACACCATGCCTCTGGCTCCATGAGAATGACACCGATATATGTTTCTAATTCACTCATTCACTACAGATCCGAGCACCTCCTCTAGGCCTGTGGCTTCACCATGAACCTGGGGTCTGGCCCAGGAAACATCGCCTGCTGGCTACTTAGGATTCTCATGTTTTTATGAACATCAAGTAGGCCAGTAGCAAGTTTCAGCCACAAAGGGGCTCCCTTGTTACCACCCCTCCCCTCTCCCCACCCCATACTGCTGAACCAGTGCAAGTGTGGGAATGAGCTGCACAGGTGTTCGTGGATAAGTGTGGGTGTGTGAGAAGAACCCCAAACTGGGTCAGGATGGATTCCATCATTGAGATTTGGGGATGGGAGGCTGGGTCCTGCCCTGGCCTCCTCCACCTCCACTTTGGTTTCAAATCCTCTCCCACGCTGGAGGGGCTGGCGTCGCCCAGAGCAGTGTAGTGCAGTGAGAGACTCTTGAACACCCAGCGGGGCTCCAGGCCTTGGGAAGAGAGGGAGAGAAGAGCAGTCTTTGCCTAGAGAGCCCGTCTCAGTCTCCTCTCAACTTCCAGGCAGTCTGCAGAGGATGGCCGGCCAACACCACCCCCTCCATTCTCCAGAAGGTCAGAGGGCTTTCTGGAGGAGCGGAAGAGCTCTATCCTACCCTGAGCCCCAAGGGCCCTGGGAGGGTGCTCAGCTTGTCTTCCTCCCTGGGGGAGCCACTTTCAGTTTCTGGCCCTTGATTTTTCCCTTGGTTTAACGGGCAGCCCTTGTCATTCTGTGACTCCGGAAGATGGCGCTAGAGCCCATCCACAGCCCTCCACCTGCACACATCCCCCCCCCAACCCCCACCCCGCCCTTGCCACAAGCTGAGCAGCAGGACTTTGGGTTTAGGAAAAGGATTTTCTTTTTGCTCCTGAGGAGGTATCTGTGACCAGGTCAGGGTTCAGTATGTATTAACCAGAGACCAAGAAACCTGAGAAATGAGGCCTAATGGCATCCTGGGGCAAACACCAGGCTGAGGATGGCCATACTGCCGCTGTGTAGGTTCCCTTGTAAGTGTAATGTGGGTCTTCTTAGGGCTATAGACAGGGAAAATGTGTCTAACCTTGGCGGGCAGACCCAGGCCCAGCTGCAAGCTGTAGGGTGATGTGATTCTTGAAATGTCGCAGCCTCTGACCCCCTGAGGGCTCAGCCAGTGTTCACTTGTATATATAGCCCCTTCCTTGGGGTTGCTGCAGCATTTATTGGTCATAAACACATTTGGCACATGTTGGTGCTGCTTTGCATCATCACTTACGCTGTGGGCTTGTATCTCAAGAGTCCTCCTGCTGGTGTTTATCACATGCCTCCCAAGGCAAGTCCCTGAGGGTAGGGTCTGAGGATAGACTGCTTTGTGACCTTACCACCCAGTCCTCAGAGCATTGCATGGGGTTTTTGTGCACACAGTAGGTGCTCAGTATAAGTATATGCACCGTGGAATAGGAGAGCCAGGAAGGGTCTCAACTAACCTGTCCTCTGAGCCCCTCCCTCTTTTCTCCAGGGAGCAGCACTGTGGATTCAGGTGGTAGAGGGCAAAGGGAGAGCTGGGGCTCTGGGCTGAGCCATGCTGACTATTTGGGGTGACCTCTTCCTCTTTCTGGACCCTGAAAGGTTGGGATAGTCACAACTAGAACCCCAGCACCCTGACTCCAATGATTCATTTGTAGGATAAGGGAGTAAATGCTGCCGTGAAGGAACATTATCCCGCAGGCCTCCCTGTTCTCCCCTGTGTCTGTGGGCCTGGACCTGGCTGCAGCCAGCCTTCCCCTTTCTCCTGGGAAGTAGGGGGCTCAAAATTTCCCCCCACCTCAGTGGGCCCACCGAGCGGGTGACCCACCCAGCAGACCTGTGGGTGGGTGAGCACAGGGCTTCCTCAGGTGGAGACCAGGTTCCCTGAGGCAGGGCATCCTGCCCCTGTGGCTGTCTTCCCTGACATCTGAGAAGAGGTCAAGGCTGCGCACAGCAGGAAGGACAAGCCAGGCCGGGCCAGTGTCTTACTCCTGCTTGGACGCAAGCTGCTGGCTCCTTCCGTGATCCCTTGCTCCCTTACACAGGTTAGAGGACGTGGAAGAGTCTGAACTTGTTCAGGCTCCTTTTCCCCTCTTCTCAAAGTTCTCAGTTTAGGAGAGGGGGGGAGCAGAACTGCGGAGCCTCAGCAGCATTAAGCACTGAGCGCTGAGCCTCCACGTTTTACAGATAAAGGAACCAAACACACTCAAGCCCATGTGCTCTTTCACAACCCCATGTCTGTGTTTCCTCAGCTCTAGTGTCTGGCCCTCCTCAGAGATCCCTGGGATTTAAATCCTGCCCCCCACTCATGTTCCAGAAAGGAAACAGAGGTCCTGAGGCAGCTCAGAACAGAACTCCAGGCCCACCCTCCCCTATACCTCTCTCTTGTTCTCTGCCCTCTATGGCCCCCTGGGGCCACTGCCTGAACCAGAAACCCAAGGACTGGGGCAGAGATGCCCCTGGAGCAGTGGAGAGCTCAGGCCCCGCAGAATGTGGGGATGGGGGGTCAGCGCGGGCATACCTGAGGCCAGGTGGAGCTCCTGGCATGCTGGCAGTGATAAGCACATTTTTGTCCTCCAAGGAAATTCCTCTGAGCAGAGAGGAGGTGGGAGGCGGGGAGTCTGCCAGATGCCTGACTCCGTCTGTTTGTCCAGGCCTAACAGCCTCTGCCGCTCCCTCTGAGAGAGGGGCAAATATTTAATGACTGCCCCCCTCCCAGCCTCCTCCATGTGGAGGGTGCCGCCTCCTCAAGATGCCTTCCGCCTGGGCCTGCGACAGGGGTGTCAGGCCTTAGCTGAGAAGGAGCCAGGCGGGACCCACTTCACCCCTGCTTGTTCCTTCCTGGGTCCCTCCCTCTGTGCTCCCCGGCTCTTTGCAGGGAGAGGTAGGAGGAGCCCCCAGCTACAAGTTCCCCACTCCTGGGCCTTCTCAGTGGACTGGGTTCCATCAGAGGTTCCCTAGCCTGAGGAATGAGGCCAAAATAATGCCGGCTACGGGACCTTTCAGAGGTTGACAGAGGCCTGGCCCACTTCCATTTTTAGAGGTTCTTGATTTATTAAGAAATGAAGAAGTGCTATAATAGGGTTACAGAAGTTGTGGTTTCTTTAAAGAAAGATGATGCACATCTTTCAGTCCTGTCGGTGTGCCTCTGGCTGTAGCGCCTCAATTGGAGACATCAGAAGTCTGCGTTTGAGGCTCCTTGTGACTGTGAGACCCAGAAGTGCCTCTCGTCCACCTTGTCCCCCAGACTCCCACCATGTGTGCCAAAGAACCCAGCTTCAGTGCTCCTGTTTCGTGAGTTTTGCAAGTATAGAGCTTCACAGTTTACAAAGTGCTCTCACAGCCGTTATCGCACTGGGTCCCTCTGCGGCTCAGGGAGGAAGGCAAGGGAGTCAGTCACCCTTAATTTATAGGCAAGGGAAGGGGCTCCAGTGAGGGCAAGGCTCTCTAGGCCACAGTCTTGTTGGCAGTCAGAGGCCAGGCCAGGCCAGTACCCAGTGCCCTGATTCCATGCCAGGGCGAGGGTGGGGGGTGTCAGTCTCTCCATCACACTGTGCTGCAAAGAGGCAGGTGGAGATTTGCCCAGGTGGTGTTTAGCCCTGGGGCGCTGCTCTTCTTTTGCTTGATTCACTGCTGTGTCCCATCCTCCCCACCAGATGGAGAGGCTGGGGGAGATTGGGTTAATTCAAGCTGTGAAGTGAGCGGGTGATTTGGGTGCTAATTAAAATGACAGGAAGTAAACAGCGCTTGGAAACACCCAGCATGTGCCCCCTAAGCCCGACTAGGCTTGCGCACTCACTGCCGTTTCTCCCCCAGCTTGGCACAGTGGGCCCTGTCTCCATGACAACCGGGCTGAGCTGCTGAGATCAAAGCAGGAGATGGGTTAGCTCCAAACCAGCCGAACCAGGGGCGGGTGAAGAGGGTTCTGGAAATGCCTGGAGAAGGGGGGCCCCCAGGTGTCTTCCCCCACCACCGCCAGTCTCTCCACTCTGCTACAAGACTCCCTGCCTAGGGGTTGGAGCACAGCTGGTGTGGTGGGAGAAACCACCCATGGGCTGGGATTGGGCCTCCTGGGTCCAGTCCTGGCCTGGGACTTTCTTTATCTGCGAAAATTTATGGAGCAATACAGAGTCCTGGTTAGGGGCACAGATTCTGGAACCCCAGTTCTGGGGGTACCAATACTCTTTTGCTGTGCTCTTGATGTGTGATCCTGTATAAGTCACTTAACCTCTCCAAGCCTCAATTTTATCACCTGAGAAGTAGGATGATAATAGTGATTTTCTCTTAAATTCTCATGAAGAGTAAAATGAGCCAATGAGTGCAAAGTGCATAGCGCAATGCCTGCCACACAGTAATTGCTCAAAAGATGTTAGCTATTATTAGGGTATTTTTACTATTGCTAGGTGCTGGGCATAGAAAGGTGAACTTTATATGGTCTCTGCCCTCAAGGAACTGGCCACCTAAATAGGGCAGAAGCAATGGCATTGCTTGGTGTAACCAGAGCAATAATAAACTTCTACTAGGTGCAGTCCACCTGGAGGAAAACTAGATACGGGGCGAGGTTAGGGAAGATGAAGTGTGAAAGCCAGGTTTTGAAAGATAATTAGAAGTTCAGGGGCTGGATGCAAACATACATTCCAGAGGGAGAAGAAGGCTGTGCCGAGGCCTGGCCAGAGTGAAACATCCACTGGAAGGACGTGGGGACAGGAAGAGACTCAGAGAAGATGGACTTTCTTCTGTAGGTGACAGGGAACCCTGTGAGGGTTTTTAAATATAATATTTATTGTGGTTTTTTTCCCCTTCATTACAAAAGTAATGCATGTTCATTGTAGAAATTTTAGAAACTTGGAAAAAGGCAGAAAGATGCCCAAATTCTCTATTCCTCTCCCCCAGAGGAAACCACTGTTAATGTTTTGATATGAATGCTTTTTACCTAATCATCTTTAAACATTTTTTTTCAAAATAAGGGCAAGCTATATATTTAGCGAAGGGTTTTAAGGTGAGAGAAACATGATCAGAATTATCTTCTAGACAGATCCCTGTGGCTGCAGGGGTGTGGAAGATGGGCGGGGTCAGGGAGAGCCCAGAGGAGACCCTGCAGTAAGTGAGGCCGGGGTTGCTAGGGTGGGACCAGTGGGCGTGGTGAGGGGAAGGCAGGCTGGAGAGAGAGCAGGAGGTGGAGTGGACAGGACTTGCTCCTCTCACTGAGACCCCTTGGGGGCAACTCTCCTCACACCCCACTGGTCTCTTGCTCTCCCAGTGGTGGCCGCTCTCTTCTCCATTTGCAGGGGCCCCTATTGTGGCCTCTCCCTGCCCATTTCCTGTCCCTCCACCATTTTTTCCACCTGACGTCTCTGGTCTCTTCTGCTGTAACAGCTTTTATTATTGAGTATTTTGTGGACACCAGGCACCCTTTAATCTCTGAGTGGTCCAGGAGTTAGGTGCTGAGCTCTTACAGGCCAAGGTGCTTGCCCAAGGTACGCTGGTAAGGGAGCGTGGGCTTCTGTGTGACTCCAGGGCCCTCTCTCCCCCCTCATCCCCCTCTTTGGCTGGCTGCTTCCATTCTCCTGGAACTGAGTGTCCTGGGATCCAGAACCACTTAGGCCTCCCCCAACCTCATCCACCACAGCAGACACAAGGAGCTTAGCTAGAACCCAGGGCAACCCTTGTATACAAAAGGGGCTCAATCCCTGTATCCTGTCAGGGGGAATCTTAGCCTCACTTGGGTTGGGGTAGGTGGAGATGGCTCCCCACCAGGGCTCTCACAAAGCAGCAGGATGGTGAAATAGCCCTTTCTTAGAACTCTCTCTTCCTGCAGCCCACTTCCCCCTGGATTTCTAATCAGAAATTCTTGGTACTGACCTTTGAGAACCTTCTTTGTTCTGAGTCCCAAAGGCTTCTGCTCACAGCCTGGTTGGAGGCTAAGGCATTAGGTTAGGTCCAGAGTGAGGGAGGGAATGAGCAGGCATCAAGCCCTCAGCTAACACCCCCCTGCTCCAGTTCAGGTGTGGGTGGGTTCTGGGGCACACAGACCTTGTTGGTTGAAAGCAGGTGACTCACACAAGCCACTTCCCCCCTCCTCTTCACAACCTCATGCCCACTCCCCTTCCAGAGGACGATGGAGCAGATGGGAAGACCCCAACTCCATGAAGGCCAATCCCTACTTTTGCCCCAACTTGTAACCCTGGCCTCAACCACTTGGCCATGCTCAGCCTCATTTCCCATCTGTGGTGAGTGGACACCCGGGGAGGGACCCCTCCACCCTGATGAGTTCCTGGAGAAGAAGGGCTGGGTCTGGGCTAGCTTCCTTTGGCCCTGGCATAAAGGGAAATTGTGCCGCAGTTCCCTGTCGGCTGCCTGGCCGTCTTCTTAGAAGCTTGCCCAGGGGCTCAAGAGGGTTCCAGCCACATCCTGTGGAATTGGGTGGGTGCCTGAGCCAGGAGCCTGGGCTGGTCTGTTCAGTGTCCAGGGGGCTGCCCAGGCCAGGTTCTCCAGAAGCCCCTCCTGTGGCTTTCCTCCTTCTGCTCCTGGGTCCAAGGACTGCAGGACACTTGGCTGCTTGGACACATATGTGGGTTGTTACTTAGTTTCTAGATAAAAACCAACTGGCATTAGGTGAACTGTCTTGAAGTGTCCTTCTTTCCTACGAACACCCAGCACACACCGTTGCTTCACGTGTGTGCATGAGTACAGATGCTCACAGACGAGGACACGCATGCCTGCACACACAGGTGCTTTGGGACACACACGCCCATGAGTGTGCACGTGTGAAGACCCAAATGAATGCACACACGTGTGCGTGTGCAGAAGCACACACTCAGGTTTGCACCTGACCCCAGCGTGCTCTACCTGGGTCTGATGCCAACTGCTTGATCGGCATGGCCCCTCTCTGGCCATTGCCCAGGAGGCTCTGTTGATAAGGGCTTTTGCCCCTGCCTGTTCCTGATGCTTGTCAACTTCCAGGGGACGCATCAGAGGCCTCAGAGCCCTTGGGCTTTCAAGGCCCTGTGGGTGCCCTCTGGTGCAGGACCCCCATGTCCTCTTCCCCAGGCCTGACAGGAGTCTGGTCCCTTCCCACCCCTACCCCACAGTGTGGCCTCTGCCCTCATCCTTGCATAGTTTTGATCCTTGGGTGGGACTCACGACGGGGAGGCAGCTGCACGTGGCTTCTCCTGCCCCCTGTCCTCCAGCGCCCGGAGCCCCATGCAGAGGAGGCCGGCAGCTGGCTCCTTGGTACCGCCAGCCTCCAGTCCTGAGAAGCCCTCTCCCACCTGCCTGGCAGAGCTGCTACTGGGAGCACCTTGGGAGCTGTTTACTGGTTTTCAGCTGCTGCCTCCACCCCACAGGAGAAAGTGGGGAAACCAGAGGAGCTGGGGTTTTATGCCAGTGAGCTAGGCTGGGCGGGAGCTGCTCTGCCTCTGGCCACTGCGGGGTCCACAGGCTCAGGGGAGGGACTTGCGGCCGGAGGAGGGTGAGGAGAGAGCTCCCGTGTGCCCCGGGTGCCCGACAGTGTGCGGTATCCAGAAGAGAGGTCTGTGCTGGGCATTGGGTGACCTGGGTTCTGAGACGGTGGGACCTGGGTCAGGTCATTTCTTGTCTCTGGACTTCCCGGCCTCTCCTGCGCATAGAAGGGGCTGGGACAGATGACCTCAGAGGGCCTTTTCAGGATCTTCTGAGTCTGAGGATTTGCAGTTGGACGATGGTAACTGAGGAAGCTGTTGGGAGGGGCCGTGGTCCCCCTTTCTCTCAGTGCACCATCTGAGTTCTGCATGCAAGTCAGACCTTGACTGAAAAACAGGTGTCAGGGGAGGGAACTGCCTAGGAAGGGAGGGACCCTGGTAGAAGGAGAGAGGGTGTTTCTGGAACAGCCAGGGCATAGGCATGAGAATCACTTCCCAGGCAGTATGGGCCTCTTAGACATCTGTCCTGATGGTGGGGTGAGGGCCGGTTCCTTTGGGACCGGCTTCAGGGCCTGAAGTAGAGGGATGGGGCCTCACCCTTAAAGCCATGGGCCTCACCTCTACTGCTCCTAAGGCCAGCCCTGAGCAGGCCCAGGCCTTAAGCTCTCTTTGGTAAAGACATAGGAGTTCTATCCTCCAGTTGGAGACCATAGAGGTCAGAGGACGGTAGCAATCAAAGACCATTGCCCAGCATCCACAGTCACGTGATGAGGCCTGGGGAGCCCTGACCACATGGTCTGAGGGTAGGCCTCACACTAAAATCCTCGTCCCTCCCTCTCTCCTCCTGCTCTGCTTCCCGTGGCCTGCTGCTGCTTCCCGATCTCCAGGAGGTGGAGGTGAGTACTGCCTGGGGCTCCACTGCATATGTATCTGCAGCTACACACCCCACTCTCTTCTCTTCTCCCTTGCACACTTACCCAATTTCTCCTCCCCTGCATCATTCAGTGTGGGATGGGGGGTGTGGAATAAGGAGAGGGGAGGTGGGGAATAGGGGAGAGGCCGGAAGAGATTCTGGGCATGGGTTTAGGGGAATAGAGGTCTGGGGGAGGCAGCTGGCAGGGCCTGGGTGGACAGGGGTCATCTGGGAAACCATGAGGATGGTGGCAGTTGACATGCGGAAGCAGTGGCCCAGCCTTCTCCTCTGTTAGCTCTGGAGTTGAACTTCGGCTCTAGGATGTAAATCTTAGCCCTTCCCTTCTCCCTCACCCCCTCTGTCCTTCCCTAGGATGACTACATCAAGAGCTGGGAGGACAATCAGCAAGGAGATGAAGGTAACATGCCCCTCCCACGTTGGGGAAGGTGACTGACACCCTTGAGGACTTGAGACCAGAGGGCAAGTCTTGATCATGGCTTTGGACGCTCCTTGGGGAGCCAGACCAAATGGGGATGGAACTTCCAAGCTGAGGAGCTCTGGTTATCAAGGGCTGATAGAGAGAGGGGCTTCCCAGCTCAGAAGTGGGGCTGGGGGCTCCTGGGCTCTCTAACACTGAGTCCCAGGTGACCTGTGTCCTAACTCTGTGTCCCTGCAGCCCTGGATACCACCAAGGACCCCTGCCAGAAGGTGAAGTGCAGCCGTCACAAAGTGTGCATTGCCCAGGGATACCAGCGGGCAATGTGCATCAGCCGCAAGAAGCTGGAGCACAGGTGAGGGCCTTGGGGAGGTGGGAGGCCTGGAGGGGGTTTGCTTAAAGAGCAAGGGCTTAACTAATACATAGGAGAGGATCAGTTATCTTTTGCTTCGGAACAAACTACTCCCAAGCTTAGTGGCTTAAAACAACAAATGTGTGTTATCTCACACAGTTTCTGAGGGTCAGGAATCAGATGTGGTTCTATTGGATGGTTCTGGCTTAGGGACTGTCAGGAGGTTACAGTCAAGATGCTGGCTGAGGCTGCATCATCTGAAGGCTGCACTCAGGCTGGAGGATCCACTTCCAAGCTCACTCACTTGGCTGTTGGCCCTAGTCAAGGGGACCTCTCCATAGGGCTGCTTGAGTGTCCTCACAGCATGGCAGCTGGCTTCCCGTAGGGCAAGTCATTCAAGGGAGAGAGAGCAAGGAGGAAGCCACATTTATGACCTAGTCTTAGAAGTCACACATTGTTACTTCTGCCGCCTCTATTTGTTAAGAGCGAGTCTTAAGTACTGCCACACTCTAGGGGAGGGGAATTAGGTTCCATGTTTTGAAGGGAGGAGTGTCAAAGAATCTGTGGACATATTTCAAAACCACCACACTGTATGAGATCAGACACCAAACTGTGGGACCCAGGGAAAAGCACATTTCCTCTCTGGGCCTCGGTGTCCATATCCGTAAGACAAATAGGTTGGCCCAGATAGTTTGAGGTTCCTTCCAGCTCTGACATGGAACAACTTCATGAAGTATTTAAGGTTGTAGCTTCTGAGGCTTGTAGAGGAGGGAAGGAGTGAGGGGCATTTGAGGCCTTAGCTCCAGCCCAAGGACAAGACCCTGCCTGACTCCAAGACACCCTGGAGAAGGTCCCATTTCCCTCCCCTTTCTCCTTAATCATAGAATCAGAGACCAGAGACTTGGGGTTGCAATCTTAGATGCCTGTAGGGGCCTGGCAGGTAATGTAAATGCATGAAGAGAGCTTGGTGACAAACCACTCTGGTGAGCCCAGGCCTTGTGGAAATGCAGGACCAGGACTCCCATATCTTCCATTTTAACTAGGCCAGAAATCCAGGTTTTTTTATGTGAACTCTTCCATTTTGCAAATGTTCATGAATAACCCAATTAAAAACAAAAGCCCTTGGTGGTCAAACAAAATGATCCTACAGGCCAGATGTGGCCATCAGTTTGCAACCTTTGATTTGGTCTTACCCCTTACGCAAGTGTGAGTCCCTTTTACATCTTACACTTGGGCCTGGAGTTGCAACCTGAGGGCCCTGCTGGAGAGGGGAAGCTGGGGGTCTATACCCTACCCTGGTGGTTCCACCTTTATGAGCTAGAAGAGGGTCTGGCCGGGGGTGATGGGAGGTAGGCAGGGGCAGGGAGGCAGCTGCATCTACTATAGATCACCAAGAGCAACTTCTTTTTGGAACCAGTCTCCTGAACCCTCCCTTGCCCTGTCCGTCTCTCATGTTTGCTTCCATCCCTGTGCCCTCCCATTCCGCTCCTCCTGTAGGATCAAGCAGCCTGCCCTGAAACTCCATGGAAACAAAGACACCATGTGTAAGCCCTGTCACATGGCCCACCTCGCCTCCGTCTGCGGCTCTGATGGCCACACTTACAGCTCAGTGGTGAGGAGCCCTGGCCCCAGGAGGGGTGGGGGTGGGGTGCACTGGAGTCTGCAGGGAGCAGAGAGGACAGCTCAGCTGGGCCTTCTGTGGGGCTCCCAGTACTGCTGTGGGGCCGGATGCACTTGCCAGCGCATTCAGCGTGGCCAACCACAGCAGGGACACCAAGCCCGGGAGTCTGAGCCAGACCCTGCCCCTGACGTTGGGCAGGTGCAGGTGGGGGCTGGGGCCTGGAGGAGGCCGGTAACTGCAAGTCAGAGTAAGTGAGGAAAGGGCCTCATGAAAGTATGGAGGACAATGAAAGGAAGGAGCCCTATTGTCCAGGTGCTGGGTGTTGAAATCTTCCCATGGGTGGATATCCACGTGGACAGGATGGTTCACCAGCAAGCACCAGGCATTCTGGGGCAGGAGGAAGTAATCCTCCGTGAGATGACAATGTGGGAGGGAACGGTGGTTGGGTGAGTGAATTCCAACTTGATGGGATTTTTGTGAGGGTTAAATGAGACAGTATTTGTGAAAGCATTTTATAAACCTTAAAGTACCCTAGAAATGCGGGTGCTAATTGTGAATGCTTCTGCTAGTTGTGAGGATTTGCTTGGTGTTTGGAGGGCATGGACTGTTAGCTGGTGTTGGGTTCTAGGGCTTAGGAACCCTTTTGGAGTGAGATGCAGATTTAAGAGTCACCCATTGTGGGTGATGATTGAAGTTGGGGAGGGGATGAGGTCACCCGGGGAGAATAAGGCAGAGAGAGAGAATAAGCAAAAGGGCAGAAGCTGCACGGAGGAGGGGTACAGAGGACGTAGGTGGAGCTGGTAGAGAGAGGAGAGCGCTGAGTCACACCACCTGAGGGCAAAGCGGGGTTTGGGCAGGAGGCTGTGGTCTGAGGGTCCCAGCGCTGCCCTGTGGGGAGGTGGAGGTCATCGGGAGGTCTGGCTTCTAGCCCAGCCCTGTGGCCTTGGCTGAGTCACTGGGCTTCTCTGAGCTTCCGTGTTCTCTGCTGAGCACGAGAAACACAATTCCTCCCTCACAGAGCTGTCGGGGGCCAGGTGAGGTCACGTTGTAAAATGCTACGAGGACCCGCTTCCATGAGCGGTCATCCCATGGGGAGAAACCAGACACGACCAGGGGAAAACACTTGAAGGGCGAGGAATGGATAAACCCCTCTGGAAACTGTAAAGGCCAGGGAATTAGCAGATGTTCAATAGCCAGTAGCTGTTTGTTATCAAGAGAGCCCATGGAGGTGACTGTGGGAAGGCCATGAGGGAGGGGCCCACAGCCGGTTACCTAGGGGCCAAGGGACTGTGGGGAGGAAGAGGAGAGGCCAAGAGGGCAAGGAGGGGTGGGTGAGTGGGGGTGAGGAGATGGGGGTTTCCTGGGAAGGACAACTGTGCAGAGAGGCAGGCTGGTGCGGAGTGGGGCTCCTGGGAGCCTTTGATTCCCCCCGCTTCCTGGGCCTGTTGCCCCTGACCACTGTACACCTGTGGCCTCCAGGGGGATTAGGAGGGCCGCTCCAGGCTGTTCATGGGTCTGTTCCTCCCATCTCCAAGGGGGAAGGCAGATGTGGCTGCCATGGTTGGCTGGAGGGTGCCCCTAGCAGTGCCCCCGTCACCCAGCCCAACCCTTCTTTTTGTGCAGTGTAAGCTGGAGCAGCAGGCATGCCTGAGCAGCAAGCAGCTGACGGTGAGATGCGAGGGGCCCTGCCCCTGCCCCACGGAGCAGGCCACCACCTCCTCCACAGATGGCAAAGCAGGTAATGAGTGCTGGGCCGCAGCCAGGCTAGGGGTGGGAGGCGGCTCACTGCCAGGGCCCCGGGGCGCCTCCTTCAGCAGAAGTAGCAAAGACAGGGACAGGCCTGAGGGACCTGTGGGTCTGGAGGTCTGGTTTACATGGAGCAGGAGGGCCCCGGCCTCATCCCAGGGAGACTGTGCTGGGTGTTTTCAGTGCTAGGGAGTGAGGCGGAGGAGGAAGGTGGGAGAGGAGGAGAGAGAGCCTCTGATTTCTAACTCTCCTTCCCTCTGGCATCCCACTGCCCAGCCTCCAGGCCTGTAGGGCAGCACCCCCAGCTGAGACCATGCTTGCTGCTTCACCCCATCTTGACCCTCCACCCCCTTCTCCCTGTTCTGCCGACTGCAGAGACCTGCACGGGCCAGGACCTGGCTGACTTGGGGGATCGGCTGCGGGACTGGTTCCAGCTCCTTCATGAGAACTCCAAGCAGAACGGCTCAGCCAGCAGTGGGGCTCGCCTGGCCAGTGGTACAGGAGCTGGTTGCTCTGCAGGGGAGGAGGGTGGGAGATGGGGAGACAGGGGTACACTGGGCCACCTGGCTGCACTGGGAAGCACCCACTTTTGCTCCCTCCTGCCAGCCCCTGAGCCCCTGAAAGAACCTAAACCTCAGAACAAGGGGAGGGAGTCTTGATCAGACAGGAGGGATTTGGGATAGCTAACAGGAAGAATTTCTTAAAGTGAGTGGAAGGAAGATAAACCCTGAAATGGGTAGCCAAGGGAAGGGAAGGAATTATTTTCCCTGAAGGGCTTTCAAAACAGGGTTTTGACTGGTTTGGGTGCAGTCCTGTGCAGAGGCCGAGGGATGGGCCTTCAGCCCTTCTTGAATTTCTCAACGCCATGGTTGGATTCTGAGCTGTCCTGACCCTGAACAGAGGGCTGGGGCTGACAGAGAGGTGGAGGGATGGATGGACAGATGGATGGAGCGATCGATCTACCTTGAGCAGGTCTGAACCGTGGCCTTCTCCCCAGGGCTGGACAAGAGCCTGGGGGCCAGCTGCAAGGACTCCATTGGCTGGATGTTCTCCAAGCTGGACACCAGTGCCGACCTCTTCCTGGACCAGACAGAGCTGGCTGCCGTCAACCTGGACAAGTACGAGGTCTGCATCCGCCCCTTCTTCAACTCCTGCGACACCTACAAGGATGGCCGTGTTTCTACCGCCGAGTGGTGCTTCTGCTTCTGGAGGGAGAGTGAGTGTGGCCCCTCCCAGGGCCCCGGCCCCCCGGCCCTGCTGTGCGGGCTCTGCCCCTTGCTCCAGGGTGTCTTTGGGAGTCGGGGTGGCTCCCTCTTGGCTACCTCTCCATGCCCAGACCTTTTCCTGCTCCCCCACTTCCTCCACTCTCTCAGCACCTCACCTCTTGGGGCCTAGGGAAGCCAGCACTTGAACTCCCTTCCTCGGCAGGCTCCAAGGTGGATTTTGTGGGTCCTGAAGCTTATGTGCTTTCAGAGGCCTGCTTTAAGGAAGAGTGTTAAAAACTACAAATGTAAAATTTCTAGGGCCCCTCGGAGGGCTTGGAAGGGGCTGAGGGTTCCTGAAGCTGAAGCTGGGTTGGCTTCTCAGTGATTCCACCTTTAGGCCCATCTCACAGTACTTGCCCCAAATATGTGATTATGCGTGTGATCATTAGCCTTAGAGATACAACATCATTTGTCAGCTTTATATATCCTGAGCCAGAGCAGGACATGTGCTTAGAGATCATCTAGGCCAAGTAATAACCATCTTCGATGGTTAAACTGAGGTTCCGAGGGATCAGCTGACCAGCCAGAGGTGGGATAGCCTGTGCTCTGCCTCTGGTGTTTGGCCTGGTCCCCACTGTGGTCGTGCGATGGGAGTGTACAGCAGCTGTGGCCCGAGGCTGGGGCTTCGTCTAGGGTTCCGCCATAAGCTGGTGTGGGACACTGGGCAGGCAACTGAATCTTTCCGAGTTCAGTTTCTTCGTCCAAATGGGGAGATAACAATACCTCAGAGACTGCTGTGAAGATGAAGTGAGAACATCTGGGTGCAGCGCACCATGTGAATCACAGCTCCCTCCGCCAGTGCGGGGTATTTCGACCAGTTTTACTGCCCGTAACTGCCCAGCCTTCCTGCTCTCTCTGCACAGCTCCAGCACTTTTACTTCCCAGGCCTTTGGAGCTCGTGCTGTCCATTCTGTACAGTAGCCTTCTTGGGCAGGAGGCTGGGAGCTGACCTCATTTTACAGACAGCCAGGCCCCCGCTGGGAAAGGCTAGGGGACTTCTCAAGGTCACAGACAAGTTAGATTTGGCTGCCAGTTATTTTCAGGCTTCCACCTAATGTTCCCTCCAGTCTTATGTTGCCCCCGGGCCCTCTCACCGTGGGAAATCTGTGCATTCACCTCCTCTTCTGAATCCTGTTTACCCATCTCATGAGTCACCAATACCCTCAGAGAGCCCTGGGCTTCTTGGGGGGCCTCAGCACATCCCACAGCCATGGAACAGCCTCTCCCAGTTGGAGCCCGGGTGTTCTTATCTGGCAGAGCCCCTGTGCCAGTTTTGGAGACCTTAGAAGGATCAGTGCATCCCACTGTGGGGCAGCCCTGTGTCAGAGCCTGGGTATTTTCATCTTGCAGAGCCCTCTGACTGGGTTTCTAAGCCTTGAGGGGGCTCAGTGAGTCCCATCAGCACCGTGGGACAGCCCCCATCAGAGGCTGATTCTCTCCCTGCAGAGCCCCCCTGCCTGGCAGAGCTGGAGCGTATCCAGATCCAGGAGGCTGCCAAGAAGAAGCCAGGTGAGGGGGCTGGGCTCGGCTCAGAGGAGGAGTCAGGTGCCCCGGGGTCCCTCTGAGGCCCAGAGGCTCTAGCCCCTGGGTATCATGGAAGATGCTGAGTTCAGAGGAGGCCCTGGCTTAGGAAGACAGGAGACGGAAACTCTTCCTCCTGTCTTTATCCTCGTGGTGGGAAAAGGTCTCCCAACCAGCCCCTCAATAAGTGTGTTTTAAGCACTAATTTTGTGCCCATTCCTGCCGGGGCTGGAGGTAGGAATACAGAAGGTTCCTAGAACCCTCTGTTCAATTCACTTCAGCCAGGGTGTGTGCAAAGCTCAAGGGAGAGGCCCTGCCATAGCAGATGCTTGTGTTCTTGGCAAACATTTGAGTGCCAGCCCTGGAGAGACAACAGCAAACCCAGCCTAGGTCAGAACTGATGGGCAAGACAGTAGTGGTCCCTGGCCTCATAAAGCACACAGGCTACTTGGGGAAACACAACCCACAAGGTGACACACCAGAAAGACAGAGCGACCGGTTGTGGCTCCTGTAGGTAGCTGAGGTGCTGAGGGAGAGCACAGTGGACAGAAGTCAGCCTGGGGTCAGCAAAGGCCTCTCTGGGGAGCTGGTGTTCAAGAGGAGACCTGAGGGGATGAGAACAAGGTAGCCAGGAGCAGAGCTGAGGGCAGGAAAACGTTCTTGGGACACAGAAAAGGACCCGTGTGGCTGAGCGTGGTGGTTGAGGGGACAGAGGTCCGAGGGGCAGATCCCATGGGGCCTTATAGCTCCTGGGTGCAGCTTGGCCTTTAACTGGGCAGTGAGACCAGCACATATGAAACCAAACACTGGAACCTCCCTGCAAAGCCGTACTGACTGAGAACCCAGTGGCCTTTGGGGGCAGGCACTAGTGCCACTTCTGCCAGGAAGCCAGGATCTTCCTCCTGGAAGCAATCCTCTCTGATCTGCATTCCCCGAGCATATGCGCTGGGCCTTAGGGCACGTGTCCTGGGGTGCCTGGTGTTAATAGTTCTCTGTTATCTCACCCCTACTAAGTGGGCAGAGTCTATCACCGGGGCCCCAGAGTGGGGATGTCAGCCGGTGTCTGTTAAGTGAACAGAGGAGCAGCCTGAGGGCAGGTCAGGATCAGGGCTGGGAGGGGAAGCTGGCGTTGCCGGCAGGAGACAGCCAGGCAGAGGAGCAGCTGTAGGATCGAGGGCATCTGCACAGCGAGGTCACACTGGCCGTCCTGCAGGACTTGGGAACTGTGGAGGCAGATGGCAGCCATTGCAGGGGCTGAGCAGGTGGTTTAGAAAGGCAGGTTTTCTTGTTTCTGGTCAGTCAAGCTGGAATAAATGCTGGCGTCCAACCCTGGACGTCTGAGCTTGTTGGGTGGTCAGCACCCGGGCTGGCTGGGATCTGGTGGGGTCTGGGCCCCTGTGAACCCAAGGTCCCAGGGCCACCTCTGGGAAGAGCCCACACCCCGAGGCCCCTGCTCTAACCCTGCGGGGCGTGCCCCATTCAGGAGTCTTCATCCCGAGCTGTGACGAGGATGGCTACTACCGCAAGATGCAGTGCGACCAGAGCGGCGGCGACTGCTGGTGTGTGGACCAGCTGGGCCTGGAGCTGACGGGCACCCGCACGCACGGGAGCCCTGACTGCGGTAAGGGCCGGACAGCCGCCAGAGGCCCAGCTTGGTGTGGCAAGGTTTCCTGCTAGCAGGATGCTAACCTGCCCCTTGGCTTGTTCCCCTCACAGACGACATCGTGGGCTTCTCAGGGGACTTTGGGAGCGGTGTCGGCTGGGAGGACGAGGAGGAGAAGGAGACAGAGGAAACAGGCGAGGAGGCGGAGGAGGAGGGCGAGGCTGGCGAGGCGGATGACGGAGGCTACATCTGGTAGATGGCCCGCGGGGAGCTGGGGCAGGCCAGGGTGCTGACGGCCGGGGAGACAGGCCAGCAGAGGCCTGGACAGAAGCAGGCAGATTGCGAACGGATCCAGAAAATAACAGTCTGAAGCTACCCTGGCTCCAACAGGGAGGACCAGATGTGCGAGTGTGCATGGCACGTGTGTGGCATGTATGGCCGGGATGTGAGAGAGAGAGAGAGAGAGAGAGAGAGAGAGTGTGCGTGTGTGTGTGTGTGTGTGTGTGTGGCATGCACTGAAGAACATGTCCTTGGTCCACACTTCTACTGGCAGAGTGAGTCACCCAAAGGCCCCTTCGGCCTCCTTGTAGTTGTTTTCTTTCCATTTTAGTTTTAAAATACACATACACACACTGCAAGGTCAAAACAGATTAAATGAGATGCCCCCTTGCCAGTCCCCCAGCCCCATCCAGGCCCACCCTGACACCCTGGGATTCCTTCTCCTGATTTGCTACCCTCTCCCCAATCAGTCCTCCCTCCTCCTGCCCCTGCCCTTCTCTCTTTCCCTTCTGGAGTCAAGCTGTGGCCTGTGGGATGAGGCCTAGGGACCATCCCTGGGGGCAGAGGGGAGGGAGGGCAGGGAGCTGTCTGCTGGCCAGTTTGGCTGTGACACGCCCACCAGACTCAGATGAGAGGGGCTGGGACACCCGCCTCAGTGAGCGCTTCCCCTTTGCTGGACTCTCCTCCTAACCCAAGCCAGTGTGACCAGAGGTGGCAGAGAAAGAGCTGGGGGCAGAAGCTGAGAGGTGGGGGAGGAAAAGGCCTTGGCAAGCTGCTGGGGAGGGGAGGGGTGGACCATGTGAGGAAGAGAAGGGGCCAGCTTGACAGGGAGAGTATGCCTTTGCAGATCCAGGTAGAGCTCTTAGGAGTGGAGACGGGGCACCCCTGAATGCCAGGCCCTGGAACAGCTCAGGCCCCTTTCTGTGGCTCTCAGGTGGGGGCCTGGTCTGGGCTGTTCTGTAGGGGCAGTGGGTGGTGGTTATGCAGGTGAGCTCCCCCTAGCCCTGAAGGAGAACCACACCTTCCCCTGTCTCCATTGCTGGGGTCCCCCACTCCAGGAACCTGAGGATCAGGCCGCAGGTGAAGAGCCTGGGTCTTGCCCAGGGGTGTGGGTATGCACCCACGTCCTCCCTGACCCCTTAATAATTGCTCCGCTCCCATCCAGACCAACAGAAAGCATTGTCCCTGAGACCCTGTGAAGAAGGAGCAGTGGAAAGCTGCAAACTTCTGCCCTCAGAGACCAGGATGTTTCCCCATCTCTCCTCCTCAAGAGAGAGGCACCCCTAGGCCATTTCCAGCCCCACTCCTCTCAGCCCCCGGGCTTGCCCTCCATCCCCTCTGAGGGTCCCCTAGGGCTGCTCTAGTGGAGGGCCTTTCAAGCTCTGAGGTGTTCAGGGTTGTGAAAAGTCAGAGGGGACAGGTCCGGGGCAACCAGAATCTGAGGCCATGCCTCACTGTTCCCCCAAATCTCCTTACCGTGTGGCAGCCAGCATGGATGAGAATGTGCCCCATGGTTTGTTTTTTTTTTCTTACTCTATACAGTTCTCCCTGTTGAAGCAAATTTTTTAACACCTTTGGTGAAGAATTTCTTGCCTGGATTTGGGCCTCTGATGCCCTTTGGTGTGTGGTGAGTGCAGTGTGTGTGTGTGTGTGTGTGGTGAGTGCAGTGTGTGTGTGTGTGTGTGCGCGCGCGCACGTGCGCGAGCCTAGGGACCATCCCTGGGGGCCTGGTTTAGGAGGAGGAGCGCCCTGTGTGCTGGGTGGTGGCAGGGTGTGGGGTCCACGTGGTAAGGTTCCCTGGGCAAGCCTCCCAGCCTGGCTCCCTGGATTCTTTACTTCCACCCCGGAATCCACATCTTACAAGCCCTCCCTAGGGGGAAATAACGAAACTCCAGTTAGCCCCACGAACCGCTTCTCATTCCACAGCACAGTTCTGATTGTTAAGGTGTCGCGCTGTTCCAGATCCCCCTCGCCTGTCTCCCCCATCCCCTTCCTGTCCTCTCAGTCCTTCCTCTGGTCCCCGGCTCAGTTCAGGGAAATTCCAGTTCACGTCAGCCCTCTGCTGTCTGAGCACAGCTCCTCTCAGAGCTACTTGAAACTTCCTGCTCTCGCTAGGATTGGAGTCTGTCTGTCTCTTCCCTCTGCCCTGGCTCAGACTTCTGGAACCGTCTCCTGGGCGTGGCTGTTGAGGATGCTGGGGCGTTCTGGGGTGGGGAGGGGGCAGAGAGGGAGGAGTGCCCCTCTCCTCTTACTGTCGCCCTCCCCTCCTGGGGGCACATGCCCTCTCTGGGTCTTCTGGTCGTGCACGTTTTTGTGACCTTGTAAATATGTTGTAGAGAGAAAGCAAAAGGCGCTGAACTAGACCCTGGCGGGACTCAGGGATCCAGCATTGCCCTGTCTCTGAAGCCTCTACGCTGCTTTTCACCCCACCCTCTGGGACCGAGACACCTGCCCCCTGCAAAGTTAGACCAAGCAGCTTGTGCCCAGTGGGCTGAAGGCCTCCAAGTCACTTCTTGTCAGACAAGGTGCAGGTTTCCTTGTGAGCAAGGTTGCAGGGTGGTCCTTCCTCAGCTCCTTGGATGTGTGCCCTTGACCAAGCTGTCTGCCACCTGGCCCCTCCCGTGTCCCTCTTCTCGGTGTCCTCTCTCTGTCCTGTCCCCACTCCCCTGGCTTAAGCAGGCAGCGGGATTCGGGCTGTGTTGGAAAGAGCTCGACACCAAATTTTCAGAGAAGTTTCTTGCCTGGCCCTGGAGCTGCCCTTGGCCACCCCAGGCCTCCTTACCCACTGGCACTGGGAGAGATGGGCTTGTCTAAGATGGGGCAGGTTGGAGTTGGAGCGAACAAATGTGCCTTGAGAGACCACTCAGAGAGGGTTCAGGGCGATGGGGAAGGAGGTGTGGGAGCTCAGGAAGGAGGAGGAGGGAGGTGAAGCTGATGAGAGTGTGAGGGGGTGTGACTGGCCCCCGTTGTCCCCCTGGGGCTGTGGCCACATGTGGCCAGTGGTCACACTTCTGTCCTCACGCCAGCCTGCCTGGTTTTAGTGGGCAGGCCACCCACTCACCTCTCATGAGCTCCATCTGCTTTCAGCTTCACCTGAGTGGGTGGAGGTCCATTGGGATCAACATGGGAACCCTCCATTTCACCAAAGCCTCCCCCGCAGCCCTTGGGGAGAATGAGTGGCTAATCCACCCACACCCGGCATCATTGTGAGGCTGTGGGCTGGCAGGGATCAAAGGGAAGAGACACCGGGGCTGCCAAAGGAGACTCGAGACATCCGAGGAAGTCCCAAGCAGAGCAAATTGCTTTATAGCCTGAAGCCTCCTTAAACTGTGTTATGTGCAATAACTGAGCTTAGAGTTAAGAATTGTGTTCAAGTGCTTGGATTTCCGTCTGTATATTTAAGTGCTGAAATCGTATCTCTCAGTAATTTTAGATGTCTTAAAAAAATCGACAAACAAAGTGTTAGACTGTGTCTGTGCATTGATGGGCACTCAAGCGTCCCGTGGGTCACCCCACCCTCTTCCTCTCCCCTGTGCCCCCCTCCCCCTGCTTCCACTTGGGGACCCCGCCTCGTGTTGTCTTTATCTGCCTATTAACTCAGCCTAAGGAAACAAGTACACTCCACACATGCATAAAGGAAATCAAATGTTATTTTTAAGAAAATGGAAAATAAAAACTTTATAAACACCACCTACTGGCAAATACTCTGATTATTCTCCCCCCGGTGTCATTTTTCACAAAACAAGGTCCCAGGATTCAGGCTTGTGGTCAGCATGCTTCCCTTATTCACCTTCATATGTTAGACCTCCGAGAGGGTGGGGCTGCGGGGAGAGGCCTGATTTACTGAGGGGAGGGCCAGAAGCAACTTAGAAACATTTTTGGTATTATTGCAAATATATATGCAATGTATATTTGTAGATAGGCCAATAAATACATCTGTATCATAAAACAGAGATCAAACTCTGTGTCCTGCTTTTTTTATTCAGCCTATTATGAACCTTTCTCTATGTCATTAAAATTATTTGAAGACATGACTTAAAAAATTGTATTGAAATATAGCTGATTGACAGTGTTGTGTTAGTTTCAGGTGTACAGCAAAGTGATTCAGTTATATATGTAGATTCTCTTTCATTATAGGTTATTACAAGATATTGATTATTGTTGCCTGTGCTACACAGTAGGTCCTTGTTATTTATCTATTTTGTATATAGTAGTATATATATTTTAATCCCAAACTCCTAATTTATCCCTCTCCCCCACCCCAACATGACTTTAATAGTTGCAGAGTATTCCACAATATGGATGTACTCTAATGAATTTAACCATTTCTCTATTTTTGGATATTTCTATTGTTTCCAATTTCTTGATACTCTCAACTCTAGCCCTAGAACTTGCTAACCGTGACCTTGGTCAAGTTATCTGCAGCTGAGGAGAAGAAGTCTTCTCACAAGGATCACGTAGAAGTGCTTTCTCAACAGTGAAAACCCTGCATAAGTGTCTAGTTATGCCTCCCGTGCCAGCCCAGAGCCAGGGCAGACTCTGCCCGTCTGGCTAGAATGGATACTAAGGAAGGGTAGCTACCTCCTAGGTGGTGGGAGGCTGTGGGGGCTGGTTTTCTTCCCTTTGATGTTTCTCACTGTCACCTACAAGATCAGACTTGGAGGCTCAGGAGTCTTCCTGGAAGGAAGTGTGAGGATGGATGTGACTCGCCCAGGAGCTTCTCCCAGCACGCAGGATGCAGGAGAAAGTAGGTTGGAGATGCAGATGGAGACCCCTAGAAACTGGTGCACTCTCTGGGCTTGTGGGAACCTGTGGTTTTGGAAATAGAGGAGCCATGGGGGAGGTGTGGGGTCCTTGAGGTTGGATTGGTCAGTGGAAACATCTTATGCCAGCCCATGAGGTAGGCACTATTATTAATGCCCATTTTGCAGATGAGGAAACTGAGTCTCAGGTTTGGTAACTTGACCAAGGATATGCAGCTAGTGTGGGGCAAAGCCTGAATTCTGCTTCCTAATTACCATCCCACACAAAGCAGGCTGCCATCATTGCCCAGTGACTGCTCCTTGCATGGCCCACAGGTCCTCAGAGGAGGATGATCACCTGCACAGGGGTAAGTCAGGAGGGCTTCCTGGAGGACTGGGACTTCAGCTAGGCCCCCTACATGGGTAAGAATCATCTAGTGGCTCAACCCTGGCCACACATCAGAATCATCTGGGGGAGTCCAGGCCCCCAGGCCCCACCCACAGAGATTCTGATTTCATTGTTCTGGGTTGGGGCCATCACTAGGTGCTGCTGATATGCAGTCAGATGTGTGTATCCAGGTTAAGCAGATAGAAGCAGGGTGTGTCCCTTAGGTGAGGGCAGGATGTGCAAGAGGCCAGGGCAGGAATAAGCCTGTGAAGAGCCAGGACTGGGCCCTCATCTCTGGGTGGGGACAGTGTGAGGCCTACAGGCCAGTTCAAGGGCAGGAGCCAGGATGCCCAGTGGTCCCCTGACAGGAGGGCTTCCATTTTATTGTTTCCTCTTAACATCTTATCAGTCACCAAGCCAGGCCTGGGTACTGGATCATCGAGGAGCCTGCAGCCTGCTGAGGGCGCCTGCATCCACCCCTTGGGAAGCCTCTGCGTGAGTGTCCTTAGCGTGCAGGGAAATATTGGCGTTTGCACTTAATGATCAGCATTTGTTCCGGCCATGGGGAGTTAGAGGCCAGTCAGGGCCCAGGCTTCTGGAACAATTCATCCATTGTCACCATATCCCGGCCACCTGGGTTTCCAGGGCCATCAACAAAGAGCATCACCCAGGACAGGCCCAAGACCTGACGGCAGTAAGTGAGCTGCCTGGGACGCCCACTGCCACTGCTCCTCCTGGATGTGACCCCTCAGCCTTGGTCCTCCCCCCACCCCTCCCTGTACTGTGGGAGCCACCTTGTTCTGGCGCCTCGTTTTTCCTGGGGATTTAGCCTCCTGGAGACAAGGACTGTATATTGACTGCTCGTAGGTGGACAGCCAGGACCTGAGAACAAATCTACAAACAAAAACACACGTAAACCCCTACAGAACCAGCCTCCCCACACCTTCCCTGTGGGCCCCGTGCCTTTGGCTGGTCTCACACCTTTTGTGGGGGGGGTGGGTTTGGAGAGGGGGTGGGTTTGCCCAAGAACAAAATAAGACAACAAACACAAAACAACAGCATCAAAAACCCCACTAACTTAAAAAAATTTTGTTAAATTATTTTTGAGCAACAAAGGTGAGGGAAAGGAGGAAAACACAAATGTCTCTATATTCCCATCAGCGTCCTACGTGCTTTTTACAGTATGTTTAATCTTCCCAACAAACCCAAGTGACTAGTATTCTTACCCACCCACCCCCATTTATACAGGAAACAACTAAGCCTCCAGGGGAGTGACATTGGTTCACTCCTGTAGCCGCGATGTCACCCCAGCCTGGTAGACTCCAGTGTCAGCCTCCACGTGCTGCTCCCACTGCTCTGTGATTCCCACGGTGAGACAGTAAATAACCCAGAGATCCTGCATCTTCGGAAGCAAGTCGTGGGCGAACATGGATGGGAGCTTGAGTGCCGGGGAAGAGCACGGAAGAAGTGAGGACACCTGGGATTCACCTGGTCCTGTCTCCAAACTCGGGTCAGCACCTCTCCACGAGCCTCAGTTTCCCCAGCTGTGAGAGGCAGGGGTTGGGCTAGACTGCCCAGTTCTGTGATTCTATGCCAGCGTGAAAAGGCAGGAATCCTGACAGGCTCAAAATTTTCTTGCTCTCCCTCTCACACTCCACACTTCCTCTAATTAACCCCAAGGGCTCACACATTTGCAAAGCAAAATTAACTGTGCTTTAAAAAGAACGCCGGAGAAGGACTGTGAGCCGTGGCAGCCATCTTTCTGAAGGCTCAAAGGACTGAGTTCTTCTGTTGGTGACATTTGGAGGTGGGTAAGGCTGGGGCCACACTTTGGAGCAGGGTGTTTCCTACAGTTGGGGGAACAGGAGGGGAAAGGCAAGCACTCTCCCCTTCAGCCTGTGCACACTGCCACCTGACAGTGAGGAGGCCGAGGAGGTCACGTGGCTGACAGTTCCCCAGCCCGTGGCCGGGGCAGACGGTGATCTCAGGCCCAGCCCAGCCAGAGCCTTCTCATGCATGATTTCATCTAAGCCTTACAACAGCCCTCATCATCTTATGGATGAGGACACTGTCACACAACTCTCTGTGCCAAGTCCTCTCACTAGTCCCCCTTTATAGATGCTGAGGCTGAGGCACAGGAGGCAAAGGGCACAGGGCTGAGTGAGTGATGAAGGGTATCCGTAGACTTTGGGGTGTCGGGGGCTCCTGGGGGCTGTGACAGTTAGCCGGGCTAAGTTAGGAGGAGAGCGGAAACATGCTAAGTTAGGTGGAAGGAAACATGGATGCAGATGGCTTCCTTCACAGAGGGCTTCCTCTGCACCAGGCCCAGTGCCGTGGAAACAGCCACATGGGCCATCTTCTTCACTCCTCACAGAATCCAAAGAGCGTGGGGAGCTCTGGGGGCCATTGGTATCCAGAGAGAGGACACGGGGTGTGGAGTAAGATGGGAGGAGGCCTCCCCGGCCCCCAGGGGAGGAGGGCCTGGCATGTAGCCTGCAGGGCCTATGCCCAGGCAACAGATGGCAAAGCCCATGGGATCCCTAGCAGGTCCTCAAACACAGGCGGGGTCAGAGGCTGCAGGATGACCCTACGTCCACTCTCCCCTTGTATTGCAACAGAACCCCCTATTTCTAGCTGGGCATCTGGCTGCCCAGACAAAGGCCACACCTCCCAGCCTCCCTTGCAGCTCCACATAGTCAGGTGACTCCCTGCTGGAAAGTTGGATGAGAGTAGAAGTGACAGATGCCACTTCCTGGTGGTGGCCTTCAGGAGAAGCAGCCATGCCTCCCCCCCAACTCCTCCTGTCCCTTCCCACTTCCAGGAACACAGATACAGCAGCTCCATCTTGAGGTGACGTAGCCAGGGGAAGGAGCCTGGGCCCCACTCACCCCGGAGTCACTGTTCCAGCCAATGGAGAGAAACGTAGGTGTTTATTTTGTCTAAATCATTGTTATTTTTAGTCTCTGATACAAGAGCCAAATCTATATCTGAATTCTGATGGTCTCAAACTCTTTTTCCCTGACCACAGAAAGAGGTAGATTTTACGTTGGGATGTGTGTGTGTAACCAGAGCAAGGCTTCATGAAGCAATACCAACCCTTCCCACACACTCTGCATTCTAATATTTTAACTCTGTTTAGTTTTTTAAAACATGCTTATTGTTGTGCTCACTAAATTGTCATGACCTGAAGTCTGAAAAACACCATCCGGACTATTACACAGGCTGACACTTCTCCCCCCCAGGCCACCACCTTTCCCGCTTTTCTGTGACCACCCACCACCTCTCACTATCTGCCTCATACCACTCTTTTTTCCCTCTTTCAGTCATTTATTCAAGAAACATTTATGGAGTATCCACTCTGGGCCAGAAACCACTCCAGTGGTCATCCTGGTAAAAGTAGCAGGGAGCTGAGAGAGGGAGAGATGAATCAGTGATCAGGGGAGGCTTCCTGGTGGAGGTAGCATTTACACTGGACCTTGAAGGGCAGAGATAAATGTGGATGAGCAACGCCCTGGCCCCAGCTCCACTGCAGCCTCAGTTTTAGCCTCTCCCAGCCTCCCAGTCCTGAGGCTCTAGCCACACTGTTCTTCCTTCCCTGCCTGAAAAGAACCCAAATCTCTCCCATGTTAGGGCCCCCACATTCTGTTTCCTCCAGCTGGAATGCTCTTCCTCTGCCTCCGCTTCTATCGCCCAGCTTCTACCCACTGCTGAATCCCCAGCAGTGATCACCTGAGCTAGCGCCTGTCTCTAGACAGGTGGTGATCAATAAATATCTGTTGAATGAATAAATTCTAACTTAGCCCTGTTCATCTATTGCTTGGACAACTGCAGCAGCCTCTACCCTGGTCTTCTAGCCCCCTCCTTTCTAGCACTGTTGGTCCATCTTGGTCACAGCTGCGATGGAGACAGGGTGATTTGCTTCCCCTACATAATACCTTCAGTGGCTCCCTATTACCCACAGAGTGAAAGTCAAATCCCTTTTGACTGGCTTTGTAGAAGCCTGGTGATTTGGCCACCACACTCCTTTTGTTCCTCCTCATCTTCATCTTCCTCTCCACCTTCTGTGCCTCAGAACCTTAGTTTAGTCTGTACTTCCTGCCTGAAAATTTTCTCCATTCTTCTTTACCTGGTGAACTCCTACACATCCATCAAAACCCAACTCAAACATCTTGTCTCCTTCTCACCTCCTCAGGCAAAGAGGACCAAGCTACTTCTGTTCCTCATTGGCCTTGTGTAGGCCTGTATTCTGTCCTAAGACCACTGGGCTGCATCTCCTTGATTCCCTGGCTGGGTTTTCCCCTGCTGGAGTTCCTTGAGGGCATGGATCATGTCTTGTCACATGTGTATCCTTGAGTCCTGAGCCTGGCACAGGACAGGTAACCAGGATGTATATGTTAAATAAATGAGTGACTAGATGAATTATCTTGTCCCAGTTCAGCCTGACATCCCCCTTTAAAATATCATCACTCCTGATGCTGTTTATCATCATTAGAGATTCACTTCTCTTCAGGTGCGTAAACAATTTTACCCTTTCCTGTAGAAACTTTCTGCAAATTGCTGCCAAGCTAAACTGTCCCAGTAATTTTATGTGGGAAACCAAAATGTCAACGTTTTATATGAAGTGCTGAAAATTAGATTTAGTTAAAAGAAACCAGTTTTTATAGTTAGTTAAAATAAACAAGTTTTTATAATTTTTTAAATTTAGTGAATTTGGTGCATTCAGGTGTATAAATTTTTTGGCAAATTGGCCTACTTACTGCCTCCTGAACTACTCTCCCAGCTTATATTTCAAAAGGAGCCCTAGCCCAAAGGAATGACCCTCTAAAGATGGAAATTGGTGTCTTTTGGGGTAGAGACATCACAGACAGAGAAGCTTTCATTCATTATGTTATTTGCATTTTACTTGGATTTTACTTGGAGTCACAGACCTGTGCTTTTTCAATGTCACCCTAACAGCACCAAGTGCTCACATGCTCACCAGAAAGTGCATGGGGTGACCTCTCTCAACTGGAGGGGGTGCTGCTGGCCTGGATGGGAACCACCCTCCTTTGGTCTCATTGGCTGCTTGGCCAGTGGGTGTGGGAGAGTGTGGAAACAGGACCATATCAGCCAGGACCCTTCAGTGCAAGCAACAGAAACTCAACGCATACTGGCCTAGGCAGAGAAGGAATTTACCGGCCCTCATGAAGGGGGAGGATACTGGGGCAGCTCTTGGAAGTGAAAGAAAAAGTCTAGGAACCGGGGCCTCCAGGAGAGCAACTGTGAGGTGAGTGCCCCCAGGGCTCTCCCCAGTGCTGCCCATCTTTCATCAACAGTTTACTGTTTCTTTTCACCTGTTGGCCTCAATCTCTCTGACTCCTGATGGGCGTTCTCCACGTGGCATAGAACTTGCTGCTCCAGCAAAGAGAGAGCTGCTTGCTCCCAGAGTCTAGGCGTCAGTGGCAGGGAAAGACTCCGACCGGACCCATCGCTGCTGCCAGGTGGGTGGGGTGCTGTGGGTAGCCAGCCTGATCACGTAACCACCCTTTTGGCCAGAACATGGGTTGTGACTGGGGGAAGAGACACAGGGAAACTTCCTGGAAAGATACAAACCAGCAGTCCTCTATAGAAGCGGCAAGCAGAGTAGTTTCGCCTGAAGAAAATAACCCAGGGATGTGGATAAATGTCACATATTTTACTTAGCTCTCTTGGGAGACCAGGACTTTTAAAGATTTAGATGCTTCACTATTGATTCCAACCTACTGACGCCACCCAGCCACGCGCCTCCCTTCCAACTAAGCTCACTACTCATTGCTCAGAGAATAAATATTCCTAGAAGGGAATGAATGAATGAATGAATGAATGAATCTATGGATCTGTACATGTCCCACTCTTTCCTACCTCTGGGCCATCCACTGCTCTGTCATCTGGAACATGGCTGCCACCACACATGTTTCTGCTTGTTTTGATCATATCTATCCTTTAAGGTCCAGTTCAAGTGCTGCCTCCTGCATGAAACCCCTGAACCCATAACCAGAAGGGATTTCTTTCTTCTTAGGCCTTGGTTTCCCTCACTCTTTATAGACTCTAACCTGATCTTATATTGTTTGTATTATGTATTGGTTTAGCAGAAAGACTTTCCAACAATTAGTCCATCACACAGGTGGGAGGTAGTAAGTTCCCCGTCCCCGTAGGCTTTAGAGCAGAGGCCTGTTTGGGGGATGTTATAAATAGGTGAAGACCTCTTGGGAACTGTCAGCGGGCTCCCAGGGCTGCTGTAACAAATTACCTCAAACGGTAGTTTTAAGCAAGAGAAATTTATTCTCCCACAGTTCTGGAGGCCAAAAATCCAAACTTAATGTGTCAGTGGGGTTGTTACTTCTGGGGGCTGTGAGGGAGAATCCATTCCATGCCTCTCTCCTAGCTTCTGGTGTTTGCCAGCGATCCTTGGAGCTCCTGGGCTTGTAGATACATCATTTCCAATGTCTCTGTTTTCACATGATGGTCTCTGTGTCCTCTCCTGTTTTTTTGTTGTTCGTTTTGATGGCGCCGTGTGGCTTGTGGGATCTTAGTTCCCAGACCAGGGATTGAACCTATGTCCTCAGCAATGAAAGCACGGAGTCCTAACAACTGGACTACCAGGGAATTCACCCTCTCCTCTTCTTATAAAGACATCAGTCATTGGATTTAAGATGATCTCAAGATCCTTAACTCACTGGACCACAAAGACCCTATTTTTCAAATAAGATCACATTCTGAGATTCCGGGTGGACATGTATATTTGGGAGACACTGTTCAACACACTACAGGGATTCTGTGTAGGACAAACTAACAGAAACCAAAGTGGCCACAGTAGAGGCCAGACAGATAACTGGAGAGCACAGGCCTCAGCCCCAGGCATCCTCAGATCCGGTTTTCAAAAGAAGCCAGAGATCAGACTTTGTATGTAAAACATCTGGATTTTTTTTTTTAAGATTTATTATTTATGTATTTTTGGCTGTGTCAGGTCTTAGTTGCAGCACGCGGGATCTTCGGTGAGGCATGCAGGATGTTTCATTGTGGCCTTTGGGCTTCTCTCTAGCTGTGGCGTGCGGGTTTTCTCTCTCTACTTGTGAGGCGCAGGCTCCAGGGTGTGTGGGCTCTGTAGTTTGCAGCACACAGGCTCTCTAGTTGAGGTGTCCGAGCTCAATAGTTGTGGCGCGCCGGCTTAGTTGCCCTGCGGCACGTGGGATCTTAGTTCCCTGACCAGGGATCTAACCCGCGTCCCCTGCATTGTAAGGTGGATTCTTTACCACTGGACCACCAGGGAAGTCCTACATCTGGATTTTTAAATGTTGGCAACATATTAAAAACCTGTAAAAGCATTGCGATCCATACATCTGTACATTTATAGACAGTACATCTGTACGTCAGGTTTGCCCTGTGGAGCATCAGTTTATGACCCCCAGTAAAAACTACAGCTTTGCTTGTGAGCTCAGAAAAGAACACAGCCTGTGCACTTCTTCCAGAAGCCACCAGATGGCGCGCTGGTCATTGCATTGGGCAGGCCTGGGAGACGTCCTAGGGCTGAAATGGAACAACCGTTTTTTTTCAAGTCAGAGGTGGTGAGTGGGGGCAAAGTAGAGAAGTGGGATTAAGCTGATGACCAGAGTTTATTCCATTTAAAACTTTTGCATCATTCTCTCTTTACCTTTGATGCCTGTTATCTCTTTTTTTCAAAATTTATTTTATTTTATCCATTTATTTAATTTTTGGCTGCATTGGGTCTTCGCTGCTGCACGTGGGTTTTCCTCTAGTTGCTGAGAGCGGGGGCTACTCTTTGTTGTGGTGCACAGGCTTCTCATTGTGGTGGCTTCTCTTGTTGCGGAGCACGGGCTTTAGGCGCACGGGCTTCAGTAGTTGTGGCACACGGGTTTCAGTAGTTATGACTCACAGGCTTTAGAGTGCAGGCTCAGTAGTTGTGGTGCACGGGCTTAGTTGCTCCGCAACACGTGAGATCTTCCCGGACCAGGGCTCGAACCCATGTCCCCTGCATTGGCAGGCGGACTCTTAACCACTGCACCATCAGGGAAGCCGATGCCTGTTATCTCTTGTTTGCTAGTGATACCTACTCCCTTGGCAGACAAAACAAGTTCAAAAGTAGTAAAGATGATACCATAGGAAAAAGAAAGGAACAGCCAATAGCACCTATTCAACAGCTTTTTCTTATTCTAAATAAATCAATTAAGCTTAAAAAATTGACACATACACACAGCAAAAGGAAATTCAAACCATACAGGATATTCCTGCTCCTGCTGCCAACGCCTGCTATCTCTGTTAATTAACACTCCCTCATTGCTTCAAGAGCTCTGAATTCAGGGATTGAGATTATTTTTGTTGTGGTTGCACATATATAATACCTTTCTCTTGCAAGGAAAATTCTGCATTGTTTGTGCAATGGAATTAAGTACATCAGTACAGATGGTTATTGACTTCTATATAAATATGACCCTGATAATCCTTGTGAAAAATCAGGACTTCCCTGGCGGTCCAGGGGTTAAGACTCTGTGCTTCCACTGCAGAGGGCATGGGTTCAATCCCTAGTCCAGGAACTAAGATCCCACATGCTGCGGCCAAAAATAAAACAAAAATCATTAGCATACAGTAGTTGGGAGGGGACATTTCCAGGAATTTAATTATACCTAATCACAGTTTAGCTTTTAGATGTGATGCTTAATGTTGTATTTTTAATATGTAATATAAATTTATATTTACTTTTTATTACGGAAATGATAAACATTCACAAAAACGGAAGGAATGGAATAATGAACCTCCATGCTTCAAGAATTAGCAACTCATGACCAATCTTGCCCCCCCCCTTGTACTTTTTGTTTGTTTGTTGGAGCATGTCAAAGCAAATCCCAGACACTGTGTCATTTCATCCAAAATACTTCAGTAGTATGCGTTCTTCTATTTTGTTCCTTTGCTTTTGTTCTTTTTCTTCACGAGAGAACTCATAGCCAACTTGCTCAACATTGATTACCATCCAACTCAGGCCAGTGGAGCCCCTCTTGACTCCATCTCAACCTTAACTGGCCTGGGGTTGGAGCCCGTATCTTTTTCATCATTTGTATCAACAAGTTCATTTTCTGTTTTCTACCTATTTTTTAAAAATCAAACATTATGGGTAAAACTCAAAAGTATATTCAAATAATTGTCTAAAACTCAAAAAAACATGGCCACTGCCCAAGTCCATTTCTTGGCTGACAGTACCCTTGTGCCATCATAGCTCAAAGTGTTTATGGGTCAGCTGAGGCATGAAATGGCTGACTTTTGTAGATAAAAGATAGATAGACTAAGGGTGTCAATGTCAAATATACAGGGATCAAAGGTCATAGGGCTTCCATCTGCCTCAGGTTGTCCTGCCCACCTGGGATACTGGTGATGGCTCTGTGTGATAACCACCATGCTGTTAGGAAGCCCAACTATCACACGTGAAGCAGTCACATGGAGAGGCCCTGAGACTACATGAAGAGAGAGAGAGGTGCTTGGTCATCCCCCAGCCAGCCCAGTCCCATGCTGTTCCAACACCAGCTTCCATCTGACTGCAACCTCATGAGATCCTGAGCCAGAACTACCCAGCTGAGCCCATCCTTGATTTCCTGGCCCACAGTAACCATGAGAGATAATAAAACGGTTGTTGTTGCTTTGGGCCACTAAGTTTTAGGGTGATTTGTTGCTCAGCAATAGGTAAACAGAGCAATCTAAAATGTGTTCTGGGGCTTCCCTGGTGGCACAGTGGTTGAGAGTCCGCCTGTCGATGCAGGGGACACGGATTCGTGCCCTGGTCCGGGAGGATCCCACATGCCGCGGAGCGGCTGGACCCGTGGGCCATGGCCACTGGGCCTGCGCGTCCGGAGCCTGTGCTTGCAACAGGAGAGGCCACAATAGTGAGAGGCCAGCGTACCGCAAAAAAAATAATAATAATAAAATAAATAAATAAAATAAAATAAAATAAAATGTGTTCTGGGGATTTTCTCCTGAGGATTTTCTCCTGGGGATAGGTAGTAAGAACCTCCTAGCCTTGGGTGGAGTGAATAGCTTTCTGTGTGTTCTGATTTCAGTCACCTGCAAACATTCTGCTGCTTGTGCCAGAAAGTACACCATTTAGTGGCTGACTCTTTGGGGTGTGTCGCTGACTGTCCTCCTAAGAGGTGAACAGAGAGAGTTTCTGACCCCATCTCACCCTACCCCTCTGTGAGGGAATGAGTCAACTCCTTTCCTGAATGGGGCCAGTAGGGGGGCTGCAAGCCATTCCTTTTGGGTCTGTCCCCAAATGGATAGACCATTTGTACTGGCAGACCCCTCAGCCCCACATCAAAGTTGTCCTACATCCTCAGGCTAGATAGCAGGGGACTTTGTAACGCATACATTTTATATACAACGTAAATATCTAGTCATGGCGTTACATACCCCTCTATAGGATAGTGGCTCTTAATTTCCTGGGAGCCACAGTCATTTCAAGAAGCTCGTGAGGCATATAGACTTACAAATTTAGCATATAGACATACAAATTTAACATTAGGTTCTATAAATAGATAAACTATTTATAAATAAGTTAGGTTATCTAGCTATAAATTCAATTTTTATGACTGCATAATATTCAATTGTGTGGCTATATTGTAATTTATTTAATTAGTCTCCTATGGTTGGACGTTAAGTGGCTTCTAAAGTTTCCATGTTTTAAACGATACCAAAAATCTCTGTCGCAAGATTATTATGAGCATCTTCTGGTCTTAGTTTATGCTGGTTGCATCTTGTGTGTCCTTGTGGCTGTTTTATATTTTTGGAACAAGACAGGGCATGTTTAAATACATATGGTGTTTTAAAAATGAGAAATACACGAGTTGGAACTGCCCCCTGCCGTGGCCTTGGGGTGCAGCCAGGGGCTCCTGGCTCAGCCTCACCCAGCCCTCCGGGAGGGGAGCGGAGAGGGCCAAGTGGAGGGGAGGTGCTGGGCGTGGTTTCCAGCTAGCAGGGTGTCAAGAACGCCTGTGATGTGGGCTGTGGGGGACCTGGCCTCGCTGCCTACCCAGGGAGCAATGATTTATGTCGTGGGATGACGAAGAACAGGAGCGGCGTGTTCCCTCCTGGGGCTGGGGTTGGCGGAGTGGGGCGGGAATGTGGCAGGAAGGTGGAAACAGCTGCCTTCCAAGGGTCTGGGTGCCCTGGAATCTTTATGTCCATAAAGCAAGCCTTCAGCAGCGGGCAAGGGTGCCACCAGCAGTGGCCAGAGGCTGCCCATGGAGGTGGGCAGGGCCCAACGAAAACAGCCAACAGAGAAAGGGGCCTTTGTGGCGAACGGAGGACGGCTGCCGGACCGGAGGGAGGTTGCCAGAGCTATGTGGCCAGGGAGGTGGCCGGCAGGTGCTGCCACCAGGTCACCCCTATGTACTGGACAAAGAATGCACAACCTGAAAGTTACAAATTCAGTTTTATCCAGGGGCCTTACTGAGAACTATAGCGTGAGAGACAGCCTCTCTGCTAGCTCTGAGGAACTGCTCCAAAGAGATAAGGGAGGAGCCAGGAAAAAACCATGGTCGAACATCAAAAGTTCACAAAGAACAGACATCTCCAGTTAATTACTTTAGCTCTCTACTATGCCTGGGACGATGCAAGAATCTGGGTTCATTGAATTGGTTGCCTAGATATGCATCTATCTAGGGCCCGTATCCAAAGCACAGAATGTTTCCTGGTTTTCTCCATCCTGAATTCCCCTCAGGGTGTGCCGCCAATGCGGTAGCTGCAGTGGCTAATGGCTTGATCCTTGTAGAACTGGGATGACAGCAATGTTCCCTGTCCACACGCCACGATGCTGCACTGGCAGGGGCAGGGACTATATGTAGTATATGTAGTGCCAGGGGGTGGGGGCTTTGGTCTCTAGAGCAGCCTCCCTCCCTCCCTTCCTTCCATTTTACTTTTGCTCTTGTTATTCTTTCATTATTTTTATTTTAAAAGGTTTTTCTCCTCGGTAATTTTGGTAATTACAAGAGTGACCTGTGTTGCCTGATGAATCCATACAAAAATAGAACCAAGCATAGGGATCTCCTCCCTCCCCCTTCCCCATTCCCTCAACAGCCAAGCACAAGGAAACTTCTATACAGCTAGGGTCTTGCTAATGTTTGTTAAAAACAAAAACAAAAACAAAAACCCCACCCCAGGCCTCACCATCACTGGTTTTTAGCATGGAATATTTGGAAATATGTTAAGGCTTTTCTGCTGTTCTTTTTTTGACAATGAGAGGGCAGAGTTGGCGCGACCATGAAGGGACGAGGGGTGCTGAATGTCCTGTAATGTGTGGGATAGTTTTACACATTGGATCATCTCGCCTACGGTTCCCATAGTGTCCCAACTCTGCAACATGCTTTCTAAATTTAGCAGGATGTGCACAGCCCTTCAGACAATGGAGCTGTGCCTAATCCTTTTTTTTTTTTTTTCCCACAGACGCATAATATGCAACAGCAAGAACCTACCATGTTCATTCAATAATTTCTCTTGTAGAGAAATGGCTCTTCAGATACTTAGGGGTATTTCCCCCCCCCACTATTTCAAACTATGTCAGAAAACCACTCCTTTTTATAAATCCTTTTGGTGGGTGCTTCTGTTCCTCTAGGAAATTTGTCAGTTTGGGGGGCTGCTGGGCTAAAGTGAGTGTATTTTGTGTTTCAGAAGAAAATGTCAGATTATTTTCTGAAAGGGTGATGCAGTGTGTTCACAGAGAGCACAGCTGCCTGTCCCAGGCACCCTCAGTGTCCCTGGCTGTTGCTGTTTGATGTTTGAAATTCTTGCCTATTCGCAGGTGAACAATAGGATTTCAGTGTGGCTTTAATTTGCATTTTCCTGAACTCTCATGAGGCTGAGCGTCTTTTCAAATTTGTATTGGGCACTGCCTTTCCTCTTCTCAATTCCTGCCCCATAGTTGCCTCTGGGGAGGCGGTCCCGCAGAGAGTGGGGGGATGCCACAGCAGTAAAGTGCCCTTCTCGTCACGTCATATCAAAGTGTGTGGTCAACATGACTTACCACTGTTGATGTTAACCTTGCTTAGTAAGCTTTGAACAAGGGCCCCGCATTTTCACGTTGGACCAGGCCCTACCTCTAATCTACACATCCTTCAGCACCTGCCCAGGCAGCGGCCTGGGCTCCTGCTTTCACAAACCCACTTCTCTGCTTTCCAGTATCCCAAACTCTTGGGGACACAGGGAAAACTCTCCTGAGAACCCCGCCTATGCTTCTGGGTCACCAGATGGCAGCCCCCCGTGCTTGCAGGACCCCCCAAGTTTCCATGCAGAATTCTGAGAGTCCCCCCAACACTGGGCTGGGGGTGGTGACAGGGTGAGCCACCTTCCCACCATGGGGCCAGGTGGAAAGAGCTATTTGTTACCTGAATTTTTTCCCCTCAAGGGACCATCCTCCACACTCTGTGACTAAGCGAGGGTGGGGACTGCTGGGGTAGGGTAAGTTCACCTGGCTCTGAGGGCTCTGGGGAGAGGTGTCTAGCCCCAGATGGGCTCCCTTAAATCCTGGGCCCCAGTTCCTCTTAGAGGTCCTCTGCTTTGCTTCTCTGCTGCTTCTTGGAACCGTAGGACAAGTCCCTCACCCTCCTGTTATGCGATTAAATGGGCAGGCGCATCCTGGGCCCTGTTCATAGGGGCCAAACAGGGCTGCACGTCAGCACGAGCTGGGCGCTGGGCGGCAGCGGTGAAGCAGAACCAGGCCAGGCCGAGACTCTGAGGGGCTCACAGGTGGTGGTCCAGGACGATGAATCTGAAATAAAGCAGATAACCACAGTCACTGGGCACCAACACCCAGCAGGTGGGAGTGAGGAGGGGCTGCTCCACTCACGCAGGTCAGGGAGGCAGAAGGAGAGTTTAAACTGAGACCTGACGGGTGAGGGGCAGAAAGAGTCCCAGGCAGAACTAAATATGCACAACGTGGGAGCTGCGAGTTTCCGTTTTATTGGGGTACTTTCTGAGGACTGTAGGCCAGGAGACAGCCTCTTAGAGAGCCCTGAGGAACTGCTCTGAAAAGGTAGAGCAGGAGGTCAGCATAGATGTGATTTTGATGAAGGGGGTGCTTGCAGCCAAGCACACATCTCAGTACACGTTGCTGCTGGTCACGAGGGGCAGATGCCTCAGTGAGTGCTTTTAGTGCTTTTCTAAGTACAGTATGGGAAGTTGCAAGAATCCGGGTTCATAAAAATTTTGCCTGAAAACGCCTACCTGTCTGGAGGCCTGTTCTCTCAGTTTTCCCAGAGCACAGAGTGCCTCATCCTGATCCCCCGTCCTGAACGCCTGGGTGTATTGAAGGTCAGCAGCTGCAGTGACTAATGACCTAATTCTTATGGAACCTCGTGGCAAGCGAAATTTTTTAGTTAGCAGGACAATAGCTCATCACCCTGCCGGGAAGGGGGGGAGGGGCATCCCCTGGGTCATCCCCACCCCGTGCCTGCCAGCCTCAGCTGGTGGAATTTTCCTGAGGTGGGTGCCCCCAGATATACCTGACTGCAGATGTCTGTCCCCACAGCTGCCAGCCGCCCCCGCCCCCGGGGAGGAAAGTGTGGGCATCAGGCCTGCTCTTCCCTCTTCTTCGGTCCTCCAGCCCCACCCCCGCCTCGCCACCAACCACCTTACCCTGTAATTTCCCGTCTGCCAGTCTGCCCTGGGAGCTTGTTTGGGACTTACCCAGGACTGCTCCCTCAGCTCCCTCCCTGAGACAGGGCCACGGCCCACCTACCCCCGTCACCTCCCTGCAGAGGCCTGGCCAGTGAGGTGTGGGTGACTGAGCATTGGCTTTGAGGCAGAGGGCTCAGACCTTGGCTGGCCCTGCTGTGGCTCACTGGGTGACTTTCGGCATGTCACGTATCGGCTCTGTGTCTTTCCAAACAAATAGCACAGAGTTCATCTGAAGGCAACATAGAAACCCCTCAGGATCTCAGATGGCGAGAAGCCGGGTCTTGTCCCTATGCTGCAGAAGGGGAAACTGAGGCCATATCACAACCTGCTGGTTCAGAGGCTTTGCGGTGTGGGGATAGGAAGTCAGGCCTACAGAGTGGGACCTTTGTCCTGCTCCCCACCAGCCATAAGGTCTGGCCATGTAATACTCACAGAACCTCAGTTTGCCCACCTGCAAATGGAGATAAAGCTCTTTCTCTCAGGGCTGCCATGCGGTTAAACAACGTTAAAGGGCCTCATATAGGGCTTCCCTGGTGGCACAGCGGTTGAGAGTCCGCCTGCCGATGCAGGGGGCGCAGGTTCGTGACCCGGTTCGGGAGGATCCCACGTGCCGCGGAGCGGCTGGGCCTGTGGGCCGTGGCTGCTGGGCCTGCGCGTCCGGAGCCTGTGCTCCGCAACAGGAGAGGCCACAACAGTGAGAGGCCCGTGTACCGCAAAAAAAAAAAAAAAAAAAATGGGCCTCATATAGAGCAGCTACTGGGGAAGGGGACTTGTTGTCTGTAGGACAAGATCCCAGCCTCAGCCCTGCCCAAGCCTCTGGGCAACTTCAGACAGAGCTCAGAGGAGCAGATGTTGGAGATGTGTCTTCCTTGGTGGCAAGGAGGAATTCGGGAGGGGCAAAGCGACAGGAGGCAGACATTTCTTTAAGGGTGACTATGTGACAGTGGCCAATTTTGCCAGCATCCCTGATCCCAGTCTCCCTATCTGTAAAGAAGAATCCTAATACCTCATAGATGCATGTATTAGCAACTCACCAAATTAGAAGCTATTACTATTACTGTTATTATGACTATTAATTGCTTTTTATTGATGAGGGAGATGTGAGGCAGACGTGTGTCCCTATTTTACAGATGAGGACAGTGAGCAGTAGAGGAACCTCAACGACAGACTTGGCCCCTCTCTGCGCCTCCTCCAGGCAGGGAGGAATGGCTCCAGAGACGAGAAGGTGGGTCAGGGGAGGCCTGAGAACCAGGGAACAGGATCCAGCCTTCAAGTCTGAAAAATCAGATTAGGTCACCGGGGGACAGGGTGTTGGCGGAGACAAAAACAAGCCCAGACCATTTCCTGGTTGGGCGGTGAAAGCCAACACCAACTCTTTCTACTCCATAAATAAATTTCATGTTTAAATCAATATGGAATGGTGTGAGATTATTTTCCTTCTGCAAAAGAAAAGAGCATTTATCCGGTCTCCAGAAGCTCATTCCTTATTTCCAGCTCCTCTCTGACATCACCCAGGGGCAGCTGGAGGGGAATTTTCTTTTCTCATCCCCCGGGGGAGTCAGGTCAGGAACCTGTGGGCAGTGCTTGGTCCCAAGCCACAGACAGGCTCTGTTCCTTCAGTTCTTCTGTAGATCGTCGTTGGGAACTCAGAGTGGATTTTCCCTCTGAAGCAGTGTTGTCCGTGTTTCTTTGGTTACCAGCCTGGCCCAGCAGCCCATTTTGAAGGCAGGGAGGAAAAAGCAAGGGCGCTGGAGTCAGATTACCTGGTATAACCCCATCTCTGCTGTGTCCTAGCTGTGTGACCCTGGGGAAGGAACTCAACATCTCAGTGCCTCCTCTCAGGCTGCCAGTGTTCGTTCTGGAGACAGTTCTCCAGGGGGCCTCTGGAATTTCTGGAGTCCCGTGACACCTTTTGCTCCGGACTATCTTTTCAAGGGTGTTTGTCTAGCAAACAGCCTTGGCAGATGTAGTGTCTCCCTTGGGTAGAGGGCAGATTTGTTTGCTTTCCAGGAGAATAAAAACAATGTCTCCCTCCAAGGCAAAGATTGGGCAGGTTTGCTAGAAGCCACTTTATAAGATTGGGGGTTTCCTAATCTCAGGATTCCTCAGCCGTGACACAAACTCCCTATGGGCACAGTGTTTCCTCACGCCCGTCTCCCACTTGGCCCGTGAGACAAGGGAGCAAAGGGAACCAAGGCAAACATGGAGCTTGTGTCACCTGTTTTACCTAAGTCCGTTGTCTCTGTCCCAGAAGTCTTCTGCCAGCATTCATGGCACTGGCAGGCTGACTGCTGGCTTACAAGCAGAGGAAAAATCTCAGACCTGCCACCGTTCTTGGCAGTCCCTGCCTGACTCTAATACCCACCCTGTTGTGGGAGGGTGGGATGCCTGGCCCTTGGTGGGGAGTTAATAAATGATGTTTGGAACAGTTTTGCTATCGGTGGATGGGAGGCTGGTTATTCACGAGCCAATCAGAATTTCCACCCAAGACGCCAGCAGTGCAGCATGGCCTTGGCCCTGGGGTTAGGAATTCCATCCCGGCAGGGTCTGGAACATGCTTGCAGGACCTGTGGCAAGGGCTCCAGAAGGGTGGACTTTAGGTCCTTTTTGACCACCCCTTCAGCGCCTCCCCTCTCAGAGGCAGCCTCTATGATCAACTTGAAATACATCTTTCCAGACCTTTCCCTGTGCATAGATATGTTTAGGGAATGTATAGTTTATATTTACAGAAATGATTTACACTGTATATATTATCTTGCAATTTTCATTTTTCTCTTAAAAATACATCCTGGACACCTTTCTGTGTCATCCCACTTAGTTTTTAAGAACTGCTGGATAACGTTGCTAATATGACTGTGTTGACTGAAAAAAAAAAGAAACGCACAACCTAAAAGCTGATAGTTATGTTTTATTTGGCAGATTTTCTGAGGACTTCAAGCCCATAAGATAGCATCTCAGATAACCGTGAGAAAACTCTTCCGAAGAGGCAAGGCGGGGAGCCAGGAGTTTTCGCAGCAAAAGACCAGGTAGTCGGAACATCAAAAGATGACTGTTAATAAAAGAAAACAAGATATCTCAAGTTAAGGAGTTCAGTACTTTTCTATGTATGGGAAGATGCAAGAGTGTGGGCTCACTGAAATCATTCCTTTGATGTGCACCTCAGCTATCTGGGGCCGGTAGCCTGTGTTTTCTCATCCTGAGTTTCCTTCTGTGCACCGTCTCCACCCTGAAACGTGTCGGGGTGGGGTGTGGGCCGTGGCACCAGGCTGGAGGAAAGGAGGGAAGGGGTGACTGGGCCACAGTGGTTCTTCTCCCTGTGATGCTGGCAGGCCCAGTGGAGATAATTGCTGAAGCAGCACAGAGGCCCCCGAGGAGCCACCATGTGGTTACCAGAGGGGAAATACGGGCTGCCAAGGGCCACTGGGCCCCAGGTTTCCTAAGAACCCTCTCCTGGGTGCCCCAGTTTGGAGAGAGGCTCTGTCAAGTGTGACACTGGACTTAAAAGCTATGAGGTCCTCTTGAGGGGCCCAGTCCTCTCAAGCTCAACCTAGAAATCATCCACCAGCCCTAGGGTCCCCTAGGTTGCTGCTACCTGTCACATATCCTTGTGGCCCAGGCATTGCAGACCAAATCAGTCAGGTCAGCCAGCAGGGCAAGGTCTGGGGGAGAGACCAGCCAAGACACCAAGCCAGTCTTCAGAAACACCAGCTCGTGTCCCCAAGAGCCCCTGCCAGGATCTGTTGCTGGGCCTGCTGAGGACATCCACGGAAGGCACAGCTTACTGTGATCAAGCTGGCAAAAGGATGTAACATCAAATGTAACAAGCAAAAAAGAATGAACTCAGTTCATTAACGACTACTTCCTGGGAGCTAATGTGACAGGCTCTGTGCTAAGCTGTTTATCTCATGGCCCCTATTGATGCTGAAAGGTCGGCCTCTGTGCACCGGTGCTGAATCGAGTCTCGAATCTCTGAATCAAATCTCGAATCTCGAGACAGAGTTTTGTGTGAAATAGAAAAGAATAGCTTTATTGTTTTGCCAGGCAAAGGGGGACACAGTGGGCTTGTGCCCCTCAAAGACTACTATGTGTCCCATCCCGGGAGGAGTTTTATAGCAATTGTTCAAGGGTGGGGTTGCTGATAAGGATTAGGGGGTGTGCAGGGCCTGCCCTCTTCTAATCTGGTCTCAGGTAATCTTTTGATGAGCTTCTCTGGTTCCTTTAACCTGGTCTTTCCTGGAATAAAGAATGCTAACACCTTCCAATTGTTGGGGGTTTTAGCTCCTTAAAGAGCTCAGAAGATAACTGTTGTGTATATCCCTTGAGGGGGAACCAGGGCCCTGCCCCAAGGCTACGCTACTGTTTCTTGGCTGCCCCTCCCCTGTCTTTGCATCCCCTCCCTTCCCTGATTAGCAACTGTTCAAGAATCTGCCCTTTGGAACTCAGGGAAGGTTGTGGAGGCTGGAGTCTATTCCCTACAAACAAGGAATGGGGAACACTAAAAGGCTTCCTTGCCCAGGAGCCCCGCAGGGTCCTACTCAGTTTTACTATTGTCACACTAACCCTGTGAGGCAGCCTTTATTATAACCCTTATTTTACAGATGAGAAAATAGCTCAGAGAGGTTAAGGAACTTGCTCCAGGTCCCACAGCTAGTAAACCATGTGCCTGGGACTCAAACCCATGCCTCTCAGCCTTCTGCTACCAAATGGTTCTTAACCTTTAGAGAGTCATGGATCCCTCTGAGATTCTAACGAAAGCCCTGAGCCTTCTAATTAGAAAAGTGCCTGCAGTATAAACATACAACCCACTCTTGTGAGTGGGTCCCCCTTCCTAGGTGTGCAGCCTGTACGGTCACACTCAGCCTGTGCTCAGAAGGGGCCTGTGCTTGGTTTAATGTTTTGCTGTTGCCATCATGAAATTCTTAATACTTTTTGAACAATGGGTCCCACATTTTCATTCTGCACTGGGACCTGCAAATTATGTCTTGCATACGCCTGCACTTCAAACGCACAAGTGTACACACGCACCACAATTTGTAAATGACTTCAGATGTGCAGGAATCCCATGAGGCCATTCAAAGACTTAAGAAAGACCCTTTTTGCTTTCCCCTGCTTCCTGGAAGGCTATGCACGTGTGCACGTGTGCGTGCGTGCATGCGTTTGCAGGTATGTGTGTGTGTGTGAGTGTGCTGTGTATGTACATGGCACACTGTCAGGTAGAACCGTGTTTCCCAGGCAGGGAGCAGAGGAAGAGGTGGCGAGCTTAATTAACATCACTCTCCACACATTATATGACTGCAACTTCCCCACCTCCGAGAGAGGAAACCCAGTCCAGATGACAAACAGCCCAGTACTAAACCCATGTCCTTAAAAACCTGCCACCTCCTGGGCAAGGGAGTTTTGTCAGGATGGCAGCCTCAGGGTAAACACGGGAAGGTGGTCAGAGGCAGGTGCTTAGGCCATAGGGTTCTCTGTGCCCACCCCTGAGAGCAGAGACTCCTCAGCGACGGATGGGCACTAGGATGGCCACGTGTGTCCCTGAGGATGGAGAAGGCAGAGAGCGCCTCCGCAGTCAGGAGGGGGCTGCTGGGGGCCTTTATGCAGTCCTCGCTCTGATCTATATCACCTTGAGCAAGTGGCTTATCTCCGTGACTCAGTTTTCCCATATGTTTAATGGGGATAACAATAACACCTACCCCTGAGGTTATTGTGAGCATTGAATTTAGTCGAATGTCCTCCCAGCAAAGCACAATAATAGCTATTATTGTTATTATTATTAAAAACTGGATCGGAGGACAGGGCTTCAAGCATAACAGCTGTGCTTTTAGTTTGGGGTTTATCTTGTTGTTGTTTTTAATCAGACGCATGTGAGATATCACTGTGGGAGCCAGGATTCTGCTTCTAACTAGGGAACCAGTGCTGGGATGGAAAGTGCCCTGAGGGGAGACGAGGAGCTCAGGGGAGGCTCGTCCCTCAGGACAGGGGTCCCAAGAGCCCAGGAGGGACCTGGACGGGCCCAGAGTCCGAGGCTGGGGCTGTCTGCAGGGGCTGGGTTTGAACAGGAGAATTTCTTTTCTTTTCAGTAACCACAGCAAAGGGCTCTTTCTTTGTCTTCAAGGTTCCCAGCCTTGCCCCCCACCCACACCCCCAGCCTCCCTCTGGTCACACGGTGGAGGCTGCCCTGGGCAGGCGTGTGTGTGAGCGGCCTCCTGCCTCAGAGCAGGGCAGGGTATCCAGGGGCTGGAGGAGGCTGGCAGTGCGGCCCGGAAGGAGGTTCCACACTGGGGCTCCCTGGGGCTTGGAGATCCACCTGCCCTGAGGCCCTGGCCTGGGGCTCTACAGGACTGGGTTGGGGGTGGCATTTAGTCACCACTGTCCACCCTCCCCATCTCCCAGAGGAGATGTGATTTTTGAAGTTTGTCCCTGCCAGAAGTGTCAGCTAACATTTTTGAGGCTTTCTACATGCCAAGTTCTCTCCTAAGCTCTTTGTCTGTCTTATCTCATTAAACCTCACAGCATTCATTTAACTCTAAGAGTTATTACAGATGAGGAAAATGAGACTAACAAGGCCAGGGTGCCCAGCTAACGAACGGTGAGCCTGGACTAGAGTTCAGCTCAGGGGACGGCAGAGCTACCTTCTTCTTCTTCTTCTTTTTTTTTTTTTTAGATAAATTTATTTATTTACTTATTTATTTTTGGCTGCATTGGGTCTTCGTTGCTGAGCGCGGGCTTTCTCTAGTTGCGGCGAGTGGGGGCTACTCTTCGTTGCGGTGTGCAGGCTTCTCATCGTCGTGGCTTATCTTGTTGCGGAGCACGGGCTCTAGGCACGCGGGCTCAGTAGTTGTGGCTCGTGGGCTCTAGAGCGCAGGCTCAGTAGTCGTGGCTCATGGGCTTAGTTGCCCCGTGGCACGTGGGATCTTCACAGACCAAGGATCGAATCTGTGTCCCCTACATTGGCAGGCGGATTCTTAACCACTGTGCCACCAAGGAAGTCCCCAGAGCTACCTTCTTAACCAAAGGTTGCCCAGACACTGGACCCCAAGCCCACAGCTTCACACTGACCTCTCTTCATGGGGCAGAGACCCAAGGAGACCAGCAGGGTCTGAGAGCTGAGAAGGAGCCCTCCTGACTGCCCCCTTCATCCTCTGGCCAAGATGACTGACTTGACTCAATCTAAGTGGCCCACACTTCTTGGTGGCAGAGGACTCTAAGCATTTTTACTGGCCTTTTGGTAAAAAAATCAGGTGAAGTGCCTGGCCTTCATAAGTGTTCATAAGTGTTGAATAACTGTCTACCGTTATCATTAGCTTCTGAACAGTGTCTCTGGCCTCCCCAACCCCCTTTTTAAAAAATTTACTTATTATTATTATTTTTAAAAGACCTTTATTGGAGTATAATTGCTTTACAATGGTGTATTGGTTTCTGCTTTATAACAAAGTGAATCAATTATACATACACATAAATGTCCCCATATCTCTTCCCTCTTGCGTCTCCCTCCCTCCCATCCTCCCTATCCCACCCCTCTAGGTGGTCACAAAGCACCGAGCTGACCTCCCTGTGCTATGCGGCTGCTTCCCACTAGCTATCTATTTTATGTTTGGTAGTGTATATATGTCCATGCCACTCTCTTGCTTTGTCTCAGCTTACCCTTACCCCTCCCCATGTCCTCAAGTCCATTCTCTAGTAGGTCTGCATCTTTATTCTCGTCTTGCCCCAAGGTTCTTCATGACCATTTTTTTTTAAGATTCCGTATATATGTGTTAGCATATGGTATTTGTTTTTCTCTTTCTGACTTCACTCTGTATGACAGACTCTAGGTCCATCCACCTCACTACAAATAACTCAATTTCATTTCTTTTTATGGCTGAGTAATATTCCATTGTATATATGTGCCACATCTTCTTTATCCATTCATCCGTGGATGGACACTTAGGTTGCTTCCATCTCCTGGCTATTGTAAATAGAGCTGCAATGAATATTTTGGTACATGACTCTTTTTGAATTATGGTTTTCTCAGGGTATTTGTCCAGTAGTGGGATTGCTGGGTCGTATGGTAGTTCTATTTTTAGTTTTTTAAGGAACCTCCATACTGTTCTCCATAGTGGCTGTATCAATTTACATTCCTACCAACAGGATAAGAGGGTTCCCTTTTCTCCACACTCTCTCCAGCATTTATTGTTTGTAGATTTTTTGATGATGGCTATTCTGACCGGTGTGAGATGATATCTCATTGTATGAGATATAATACATCTCATTGTATGAGATATCTCATTGTATGAGATATCAATGATATCTCACTGCAGGGATTCTCTCCTTGACCCAACCCCAGCCAGGCTCCTCGGAGCTTCCTTGTGGACTAGGCCTCCACTTTGGCCTATAAAGACCTGAACCGACGCTAACATAGTTTCTAACAGCCCAGGGCCACATCCCTAGGATGATGCTGGCCCCTCTTAAAGTGCCTGAGTGGGAAAACTTGAGGCTGCCGAAAGAACTGACTGTTCCAGCCGTCACCTGAAGAGGGGGCCCACCTCCGAGACTCCGCAGGAGGGGCGGAGCCTAACCTCCATAAGGCCAGTAAGCCAATCCTGAGGGGTTTCACGTGGACCAACACCTCCTTCCTGTTTGTTTGTAATTCTTCACTTCCCTGACTTTCCTGAGCCCCTGCTCACCACCTCCGCATTCTCTGATTCTCTCTTTAAGATGCCCAGTCACTTCTGCACAAGTCCCAGTTGAGTATAGTTCACACTGGACTCTTCTCCCTACTGCAATGGTTATCACTGATTAAAATCTGTCCTGACCACTCTAGCTAGTGCCAGGCTCCTTCATCTTCCACAGAGGTATCTCAGGGCCTCTGCGAGTTTGGATGAGATGCTCAGCCCATTGCTGGGCATGGCCTTGTGCACTGGACATCTCCACCAGGTGTGCTGTGCTGTCACAGGTGGAAGGTGTTATGAAACGACATGCATGACCATTGACACCCAGACTCTAAAACCTTTGGATTGTTTTCTTCCTATCTGGGCTAAGCAGAATTCTGCACCAATCCAAGAGACTCCTTGGGGAAGGCAATGGGCAGAGATGAAGACTTAAGAAAATAAAGATGGGATCTGGGTCCAGTGGGGCTGGGAGGAGTAAGGGGTAGGAACCTGGGGTAGAGGGTAGGAAGGTATGTGAATCAGCATACAAGCACACACACCCTTTCCCATGTCTAGCTTGTTTAATATCAGACCCTAAATGGGGCAGTAGGTCAGCTATCCCACCTCCCAGGTGGACACTGGGACCAGGTCACCATTCCGGTTGGTAAAGATGGGAAAGGCAGAGATGTCTTCCTTCTAGACCAGGCCTATGGGTGGGACAATGAGAGAAGAAAGCCCCACAGCTGTGTGTTCTAAGGAGAACACTGCATCCCATTTGAGTGGAGACAGTAGGGAGGGAGAGGGATTTTAATTTCTTGGAGGTTTCCAACATCCCGTCTTTGAAGATTTTATCTAAAAGAATCCTTGTTTAAATGGGTTTCATGTTTCTTAAGGGCAAGTGTTAAGAGTGGTGTTATAATGTATGATCCCTGCTTTCAGAGACTGACAAGAATAACATGATTAATTCTCATCATCAACATGGCTCCAAATGTTTTATAGACCTCCCATTTCAGAGGAAGTAATTATCGCCTTGGATGGAGAGTTAAAATTAGTCAGACAGACTGGGGTACGAATTATTCACCTTATTGGCTCTGTGTGACCTTGAGCAAGAATTATGGGTTGAATTGTGTCCTCCAAAATTCATATGTTGAACTCCTAACTCTCAGTGCCTCAGAATGTGACCTTATTTGGAAATAGGATTGTTGCAGATGAAGTGAGTCAAAATCAGGTCATATTGGAGTAGGGTGGGCCCCTAATCCAATACGACTGATGTCCTTATAAAAAGGGAAAACTTGGAGGCAGACCTACACAAGGAGAACACCAGGTGAAGATGAAGGCAGAGATTAGGGTGATGCTTCCACAAGCCAAGAAACAACAAAGATGCCAGCAAACTACCAGGAACTAGGGTAGAGGCATGGAATAGATTCTTCCTCACGCCCCACAGAAGGAACCAACCCTGCTGACACCTTGATCTCAGACTTCTAGCCTCCAGAACTCTGAGACAATAAATTTCTGTTGTTTAAGCCACCCAGTCTGTGGTACTTTGCTATGGCAGCCCTAGCAAACTAATACAGCATATCACCTCACCTCTCGGTCTCAGGTTTCTTGTTTGTAAAGTGAGGATAATAATATTACCTACTGGGAGGGGTAAGGGAAAATAAAAGCGTTATTATGGGATTATATGAAATCATGTGCATGAAACTTTTGAAAATTGTAAAGCACTACAGAATTTAAAGAATCTTTCATTCAATTTCATTCAATTAGAAAAATGATAAAAGAGACTTCCCTGGTGGTTTGGTCCGGCGGTTAAGACTCCATGCTTCCCGTGCAGGGAACGCGGGTTCAATCCCTGGTTGGGGAACTAAGATCCCACATGCTGTGGGGCATGGCCAAAAAAAACAAAGGTAAAAGAAATAATAGTACCTACTGTGGCAGAGATAGTGATAGTCACCAAACATTCTATTTGTTCCCCTATATTCCCCACCCGCACTGCAATTGGGTAGGTGCCATGTGATTAGCACTGGCCAATGGTCTGTGGGCTGAAGTGACATGAGTCACTTCTGGGGAAAAGAACAGAAGAGCCAGCCCAAGACCCTAGAGTTGTCTTTTCCTCTGCCTCAGCACCAAGGCCTCCTGTTCAGTAGGCTGAGTGACAAGATCAAAGCTACCTGACTTGCTGGGTCACTGCATGAACGAAAGATGCCCCAGAGAGGTTTGTGGACCCACAGCCGGCTTCATGTAGATAAGAAATAAACTTTTGTTATATTAGGCCCTGAGACCTTGGGGACTGTTTGTTACCACAGCAAAACCTAGCCTATGTAGACTAATACACTACCTCTAGGATTGTTGTGAGGATTAAATGGGTCAATGTGCGTAAACAACTGAAGCAGTGCCTGGCATATAGTAAGGACTCAATAAATGTTAGCTGTCATACCACCTGTGTGACTGGGGGCAGGATGTGTGACCTTGCTGAACCTCTGTTTCCTCATCTTCAAAAGAGAAGCAATGACAGCATCTACTGTGGAGTTGTTGCAGGGATTAAATAAGGTACTACTTGTAAGTGCATGGCCCAGGGGAAGTGACGTGTGTTCATTCTCCTCTCTCTGCTCCTCGTTATGGCTGCCTGGCCAACGTGCTTACCTGCCTGTCTCTCTGAGGCTCCTCTGAGCAGGAGTTGGCCAGCATCCACTGACCCTTCCCTTCCTGATGTAAATGCATTGGGCCTCATTCTGTGATGAAGTGATTACTCAAAGCATCTGCTCTTTGTTTTGTAAATCTTCCCACAGCGGGGGCTGGAGGCCCAACCCTCCCTTGCCGCCAGGCCTCAGAGGGGGATTTATGCCCTTGCAGACCAAAGATCAGCTCATCAGCTGTGTGCTGCTAGGCAGACTGCCCTTCCCAGAGCCGGCCAAGGTCTTGAGCTCAGCGGAACTTGGCTTTTCCATGGGTCAAGGTAAGTCAGTTTTCCTTGAGCTGGGTCATAAGGAAGCTATGCCATAGGGGCTCTCTGTGCCATGTGCAAGGAGAGGGAACGTTTCTCTTGAACAAAGGTAAGAGGGAGAATGTTAAGACACCAACGAACCTGCAAACTGAGAGCTGGGAGCTGTGACAAAGTGCTGATGCCCCAAAGCTCAGCCAGAACCAGAAGCAGAGCAGGGACGTGCAGAAATGGCCTCTGCGAAGTTGCAGAGAGAGATGTCAAGATTTCTCTTTGATGTAAAAAAGGAATAGAAGTTAGATAAGGCCATGATTGAGAACAGCTGGATTCTAGTAAGTACTTAACTGTTAACTGGCTATTTGTACTGATTTTTACAATGTGCTCTTGCAGTTGACCTCACCTTAATTGGCCCTTGTGGTGTTAGCAGTGGTTCTCCCAGGATCCCCTGGGCCCTGATGCCGTATCCAGCCTCTGTACCTTGACACTAAATTAAATCTCGGAGACAGAATTCGGGGTGAAGTAGAAAAGAATAGCTTTATTGCTTTGCCAGGCAAAGGGGGCCACAAAGGACTAATGCTCTCAAAACTGTGTGTCCCGACCGGGAGGGGGTAGTGAGGCATTTTATAGCAATGGTTCAAAGAGGAGGGTGTGATCAGCTCGTGGACATTCTTCTGACTGGTTGATGGTGAGGTAAGTGGGAAGCATCATCAACCTTCTGGTTCCAACAGCTCGGGGTCTCCGTGCTGTTGGGCAGCATACAGTTAACTTCTCCCACCTGGTGGGGGTTTCAGTATCTGCAAAACAGCTCAAAGATATTGTTGTGTGTGTCCCTTGAGGAGGAACCAGGACCCTGCCCCAAGGCTGCACTATTTTTTCTTGACTTTTCCTCCCTTGTCTCCAAATTCCCCTCCCTTCCCTAATTAGCAACTGTTTGAACCTGCCTGTGGGAAACTCAGGGAACGTCATGGAGACTGAACGAAGCCTATTTCCTGTAATCAAGAAATGCGGGGACACAGAAAGGCTTTTGTGCCCAGGAGCGCTACTGGGTCCTGCTCGGTTTCAGCCCGTTTAAATAGCGGATTCCCAGACCCCACTCCAAACCAACTGAGTCAGTCTCAGAGGACAGGGAGAGGCAGTGGCTCTCAAAGTGTGGACTGGGGACTGGCAGCGCCAGCAGCACCAGGGCACTGGTTAAAAGGCAAGTTCTCAGGTGCCATCTCTGACCAACTGAATCAGAGACTGGGGTGAGGCCCAGAAATCTGTGTTTTAACAAGTCCTCCTGGAGATGCTGATGCACAGGAAAGTCTGAGCACCAGCTGGTGGTTTTAATGCATATCCAGAGTTGAAAACTACTGGGTTAGTTTAGGAAGTTCTGTGTTTTTAAAATAAGTAATGAATGGGTGAGGATTGAGTTTCACGGCCTCTTCAATGGTGGCTTATCTTCTCCCTGCTGAGGTTCAGAGTTCAGGATGAGAGCAGCCGGGCTCTACGCCCTATAAGGGGAAAGGCGAAAGGGGACAGTGACCTTCCCATTCTTTGAACATCTTCTACATACATAAGTGAGAACAAGACAAAAATTATCTTCACAGTTAATACTGCTGCCCACTCTGCTCTATTACCAACACCAGTAACAGAGGAGGCCGGCCCCAAACCTGCTCAGGGCATCCTCGACAAACTGTATTTTGAGACTCTACTGAAATGTAAAGAAGTGGAGCCCAGACTCCCTTAGCTGCATCTTAGTGAGTTCAGCTAAGCCCAGTTCACACCCTGCAAACGTAAAGCCTTTTTCTTGGGTTTTGGCACATTCTTCACAACCCTAATCCTGGAGGAATTAATTTCTCATTTTGGAGTAACAGAATAGTTGTGGGAAGTGGGTGGAGTGGGAATTTCTAGGAATCACAGCGGTTTTTTTTTCATTCACTTCTTTCTTTCATATTCAATCTAATGTTCTTGTCCGCCTTTCCTGACGCCTCACCCAGCAACAGTTACTCTGCTTTGTCTTGGGGTCACTAGAATTTAGAATTTTTACGGGTGTATTGGTATTTTCAAGCAGAAGGGAATGAAGTATGTGTCTGGGTTAAAGCAACTGGAGGATGGGGTCTGGCTGGAACTCCATACCCTCTGCTTTCCCAGCCTGGAAGGAGGTGTGGGCATATATGTGTGCGTGTGTGTGTGTGTGTAGGGGAGCAACCACAACATGTCCCTCGATCTGGTTCTCCCTCATCTGGAGAAATCTGTGACCCATATGAGCCAGCTCCTGCCTAGTGAGGGGCCACAGGAGAGGAGGGAAACCAAGGGCAGGTGGATGCTTGCCGGAGGGTGCTGTTGGCTTGAGGGGCCCATCTCTCTCTGGCTCATCCCTCTGGATCTCTGGACACATCAGCCTCGTGTACACACCTTGCCCCAGGCGCACCCTGATCCTCACTTAGTTTTTAACCACCCTCCTCTTTCCTGTCTGTCTCTGCCTCTCAGGGCTTCTGCTGGCAACACTGTGGGGTTTCTCCTTGGCTTCTTCCAAGTTTGCTGGGCTAAGGGAGATGTCTTGGATTTATTCAAATCAGCCCCATACTGGGGCCAGATGCTTCAGAGAAAATGAGCTGGTCAGGATGAAGTGAAGAAACAAACAGGGGAAAGGAGGAGGCCCAGTGGTGAAGGGCAGTCTCCTCCAGGGCCTTCTGAAAAGTCTCCTTTCTTGGTGCAGCCTGTGCTCCTTCTCTCCTCCCAAACCAAACATTTGCTTATACATTTTTGTAAACTTCCACGTCTCACTCTGGGGCCAGCAGACCAGTGTTTGCTGGGCTGTTTCTTCCTCTTTGTGGACAGGGGTGAGGCGGACGGAACACGGGAGTCCTGGCAAGTGTGAGCTGAAAGCCTTGCAGGAAGTCGACAGCGAGCGCCAGCCCTGTGGGGGGCAGCTGGCAGGCATGGCTTTCGGAGGTGGGCGAGGACGCAGGCAAATGCTCAGGCTTTTCTCCCTTCTAATTGCACAAGTTGTATTAGTAATCATAACCATAATTAGTCATAGTAATCATAGCAATGGTGATGATAAAATTGTTGCCAATTTAAGAGGTCATTTTTGTTTTGGTTTGCATTTCTTGGCTGTCTGCTGAGGCATTGGACTGGGAACATCACACATATCTTCTCATTTAGAGCCTCCCAACTCCCCCTGAGCAGGTGCTTTGGCGTTGTTATTACCCCCATTTGTACTTGAAAACTGAAAGGTTTCAAGAGAGGTCTCCATGAATCAGGGATGGAGTTGAGATTTGAACTCTGGCAGCCTGACTCCAGAGGTTACACTCTTAAACACTATGTGATGAATGCAAGGAATGCATGTTGGTTTAAAAAGTTGTTTAAAATTTAGATAAGTAATTTACTGTCAACAGTTTGGTTAATGTCTTTCCAATCATTTCTCTGCAAATATATTCACATTATGAAGAATATTTTATATAAATGGAGTTTTATAGCCCTCTTTTATTATCTAATATATCCTGAACATCTTTAACTGTCATAAAAGGTCTTCTGCATGATTATTTTAATAGCTGCAGAGCTTCCCTTCATATGTGTAACCATAATTTGTTTGACCAATTCCTTATTATTCAACACTTAAGGTTTTTTTTGATTTTTCACTATTATAAACAACATTTAATGTTTTAAAACATTAAATCTTAGCATTCAGCCACAGTTAATTCCTTAGAATAAATTTCTGTACTAGATTTGCTGGATGAAAGGTTATGAAAAATGTTAAGGTGTTTGATGCATATGATCAAACTTTCCTCCCAGCAGGTGAATGGATGTTTATCTACGCCTTCACCAGCACCGGGTTTTACTATTTTAAAAAACTGTTGCTGGGAATTCCCTGGCAGTCCAGTGGTTAGGACTTTGTGCTTCCACTGCAGGGGGCACTGGTTTGATCCCTGCTCGGGGAACTAAGATCCCCAGTGCTGCACGGTGAGGCCAAAAAACAATTGTTGCCAATTTAAGAGGTCATTTTTGTTTTGGTTTGCATTTCTTGGCTGTCTGCTGAATTTGAGCTTTATGCCTATTTTACTGTGGCCTTGTATCTGGAGGGCAGCTCCACGTGTGATGTTTCCCTGCCTTAGCTCTGCCCTGCTGGCATTGAAAGCCAAGTTCTAAACAGAGTCTCTGGTCCCGCTGCCTCTTTCTTGGCCAGGATCCCATGAGCACTGTTCACAGAGGCAGACAACATCTGCAGGATTGACAACTGGGCTGACAGTTACCTGCCTTTTATTTATCCTGTCACCAAGGAGAGGGATGAGGGTATCACAGGCTCTGAGCACTCAGATATCCCCACAGTGGTGTGGCACAGCTGTTCTGAGGTCAAGCTCTGGAACAGAAAGACCTGGGTTTGCAACCTGGTCCACCTAGGGTCTACCTCTCCAAGGCTTAGTTTCCTCATCAATAAAATGGGGGATAATCGGTAAAATTATCAAATCAATCACCCATTTCACAGGGTTGGGAGGATCATCCAAGGAGATAATGCATGGAAGGTACTGGGCATGTACCTAGCACATAGTACATGCTCAATAAATCATCATCATTATGAGTATTGATCAATTGTGAGTATCTGGAGGGTTTTGAGAGAGGTATTTTGCGTGAGTGGAGGTCCTGGGCCTCTTGAGGAGACTGATAAAGCTCAGGGAGCTGTTGCTACAGAAATGCACTGAGTGCTGTTTCATTGTAAAGGGCACAAAGGAGCTGGTGACTTACACTTGAACCAGTGAGGCCCAAACCACTTCAAATTGGACAGTCCCATCAGTCATATACAGGGAAGGACTGACACAGACACGGGGTCTGATGGTGGGTTTTATTTTTCCCTGATTGGGAAATTATTGGTACAGATGATTACAAATTAAGTCATGCTGGAATTGTTGCTGAGTTGCCAATGAAATGGAAAGTATAGAAGTAAGTGATACCGAGTCTGCCTGGCAAGTCTGACATAGGATGCCTTTTATTGCGCAGACAGGGACTGTGCTCTTCACTTCTGTGCCCTGCAGTCTGGCAGGGGGGCTGCACACTGCAGGCACACAGCCGGCGTTTTTTGTTTGTTTGTTTGTTTGTTTGTTTTTGGCTGCCTTGGGTCTTTGCTGCTGCACGGGGCTTTTGGCCAGCGGGGCTACTCTTCGTTGCGGTGCGCGGGCTTCTCATTGCAGTGGCTTCTCTTGTTGCTGAGCACTGGCTCTAGGTGTGCGGGCTTCAGTAGTTGCAGCACGCGGGCTCAGTAGTTGCCACATGTGGGCCCTAGAGCATGCAGCCTTCAGTAGTTGCAGTGCACGGGCTCAATAGTTGTGGCTCGTGGACTCTAGAGCGCAGGCTCAGTAGTTGTGGAGCATGAGCTTAGTTGCTCTGCCAGCCAGTGTTTGATGGGCTGAACTGTTTCTGCTACTTTCTATCTCAGCAAGTTCCTTAAACCTTGTCGAGCCTCAGTTCTTTTATATTTGAAATGGAGAAATAATTTCCACCCAGTTGAGAGCAGTACTGAGGGTTCAATAATAGATAATGAGCAAGTCCCCAGGATGGTGCCAGGGTCATAGTAGGAGCTCAAGAAATGTTCATTAAATGAAAGTGCTGCCAAAAGATGGAAACAACCCAAGTGTCCATCAACTAATGAATTGATAAGCAAACTGTGGTATATCCATACAATGGACTGTTATTCAGTCTTAAAAAGGAATGGAATTCGAATACATCCTACAGCATGGATGAATTCTGAAAACATTATGCGAAGTGAAAGAAGCCAGACACAAGAGGTCACATACTGTATGATTCCATTTATATGAAATGTCCAGAACAGACACATCCATAGAGACAGAAAGCAGATTTGTGGTTGCAGGGCATATGAGAGTTTCCTTTTAGGGTGATGAAAATGTTCTAGAACTAGATAGTGGTGATTGTTGCTTATTATGGATGTCCTAAATGTCACTAACAGTAAATTTTATGTCATGTGTATTTTACTACAATTGAAAAAAAAATTGTTTATTCCAAGTGCCTCTTAAACTTCCTTACCATTCATTCATTCATTCATTTATTCAACCACCGCTTGTGCTGTGTCAGGCATAGTGGGAGACAATGTGAAGCCTTTCACTGAGGCTTAACCACTCTCGAAAGAAAACTTGAAGGGCACGACATCTAGAAGTAAGCTGTCGGGAGCATGTCCCTGTAATGGGGTCCTTGGATTTCTACTTCCAAGGGAAGTCTTTAAAAAAAAAAAAAAATTATTTATTTATTTGGTTGTGCTGGGTCTCAGCTGCAGCAGGCGGGCCCTCTAGCCGCTGCTCTCGGGCTCCTTTGTTGTGGCTCACCGCTCCTTAGTTGCAGCACGTGGGCTTCTTAGTTGCGGCAGGTGGGCTCCTTAGTTGCAGCTCCAGGGCTCCTTAGTTGCAGCTTGCCAGCTCCCCAGCTGTGGCACACGGGCTCCTTAGTTGTGGCACGTGAACTCATAGTTGCCGCACGCATGTGGGATCCAATTCCCCTCCCCGACCAGGGATCGAACCCGGGCCCCCTGCACTGGGAGCACAGAGTCTCCACTGCATCACCAGGGAAGTCCCTCCAAGGTGATGTCTTGACACATGTCTTCTCAGCTCTCGCTCTGCTCCCAGCCACGTGAGACCTGCCTGCTTCAGGAAGCGGTAGGTTCCAGACCAAGTGTGAACACACCTCCATTTGGGCCAGCCAGACCCCTCCAGGGCCAGGGAAGGGGGGAGAAGTGCTGCCTATTGGACAATATTTTGAATGAATTGATTTAAACCCAGATCTTCTTGGTTCTCAAGAGTCAGTCTCGGGCTTCCCTGGTGGCGCAGTGGTTGGGAGTCCACCTGTCGATGCGGGGGACGCAGGTTCGTGCCCCGGTCCGGGAGGATCCCACGTGCCGCGGGGTGGCTGGGCCCGTGAGCCAGGGCCGCTGAGCCTGTGCTCCGCAACGGGAGAGGCCACAGCAGTGAGGGGCCTGCATACCACAAAAAAAAGAGTCAGTCTCTCCACTCATACAGACAGAAGGCAGAGGGCATTTTTTTTTCCTGGAAAGGAAACTGCTTAAAGAAATCAAGATCAAGTCAGAGGAAAGAGACTGCTGAAACACAGAAGTGGAATTAATGAAAGCTCCCAAAAGGAAAGAGAAGATTAGTCCTACTCACTCACCCAGACTCTGGGAGGTTGCCTGTTGCTCTGTGGACCATCTCAAGGTCTGTCCCTGGGATCTCAGCACTCGTTTTCAGGATTTGTCCTGCAGGGGGCAGCTTGACTGCCTGGGGCAGATGCTGAGGGACCTATTCTATTTGGCCCCAGGTTCCACTGTATGCTCTATTTAAGGCTTCCCTATAGCTTTCAAAACACTTGTTGATTTTTTGGTTAACTGAGCGGCATCCAGAAGAGGGTGAATAGGGTGAAGGGCCTCTATCTTCAAGTAATAGCAGCCACTGTTTATTTAGGGCTTACCATGAACCAGACACATTGCATGCATCCCTGTCCTTCACACTGATATTATCCCCATTGTATACATGAGCAACCCAAGGCTCAGAGACGGCAATTCACTGGTCCAAGGTCACCCAGCTAGGACACCTTGCTGGAGAAGAGCAGACTCAGGCTGACTTTGAAAAGCTGGCACATAGGGGAGGGGTCAGACTTGTTCTGTATGATCTCAAAGGAAAGCCTTTCGTTCTGGTCCTCCACGGCCTTTTTGTGGTCTTTGGAATCTCAACAGATCGAAGTGGGAGACTTGAGGCGAAAGATGGGATAGAAGGGTCTTCAAGGAGGAGGGATGTGGATTCATATTCTGACACTACCGGTCATGTCAGCTCTCTGTGCCTCTCTCTTCTCATCTGTAAAATGGGACGTAATTGATCAGGCCAGCCCACGCTGCTTCATTCTACCTTTCAACGGTTCCCTATAGCTCTTGGGATCAAGTCCAATCTCTTATCATGACTTAGAGGCTCCTGCACGCTCAGGTCCTAGCTTTCCTCTCCAGCCTCTTGTCTCATCACCTCAGCCAGAGCAAACTGTTTCTCGGTCCCCAAACTCTTCAAGTTCTCTTCATCCTCCAGGCCTTTTTACACACTCTCCTTGGTCACCCTGTTGAACTTTCCTAGGTGGGCAAGAACGGGGTGGCATTTGAACTCAGGCACTGGAGATTGCCATGCTGATCTTCACAACAGCACACCCAAGGGGCGTTTTGGGCCCCACAAGTGAGCATCGCCTACTATGTGCCTCAGAGCAGAAAGAAGTTGAAAACTTTCAAGGGAGGGTAGCTCTGGTATGGACTGGATACCGGCTGGCTCTGTCCACCCTCCAGGTGGGAGAAGAACCTGTGCTCCTCCTCGCTTATTCTGTCCTCTCGCACAGGTGGGCAGCAGCTGTTTTGGGGAAGGGGTGGGCAGGAGAAATCCAGGTGGGTGTGATAAGAGGTGGTGAAGGGAAGGTTGAGTTCCATGGTGTTCTGACCAGGCAGACCTAGGCAGAGCCCATGGTTTCCAGACTAACCATGTTATTCCTGAGGTCTAAGCATTAAGGGTCCCCTGGTGAGCATTGTCAGGAAAGCCAGCCCAGACCCCAGCATTCCATCAGGACTTTAAGCTGTGGTTTGAAAACTCAAACACTCCAGGGCCTGGGGTGCTGTCCTAATGGATGGAGTCACAGCTGTGGCCCTCTTAACCTGTTGCTTTCTCACTTTGGACGGACATGGATTGACAGAGAGGATGTCTCTGTTGGAAGTAAAACATCAATGCAGATGCCATGATCAATGCTGCCTAGTATTGGAGAGACAGGAGGGAGACTGGGCCCCACCCTTCTCCCAACTGAGGCCCGCTGTTCCTGCTGGGATGAGAGCCCCAGGTGACCTACCACCCCAGGGAGCAGGTGCTGTCAGGCCCCTCCTCTCCCTCACACCTTTCACTGGAAACTTGCGCTGTGCTCTGGAAACTTTCAACCACTTGTATCTTCCTTCCTCTCTGGGCCTGACAGCTTTTTTCAGAATTTTGGAATGTTGTTCTGCCAGCAGGGCAAGTGCTGGGGAATTAATACTTCCAAGGAACAACCTTCAGCCAAAGACTGACAGGTCTTTTTTTTTTTTTTTACTGGCATAGGTAAATTTTAATATATACTTGGCATTTTCTAGATCCTGATAATTTAACAACTCTGAGATTTTGTACCAATATAATGTATAATTCTTTTTTTAAGTATAAATATGAACAACTTTTTAAAATTTAATTTTATTTATTTACTTTTTATACAGCAGGTTCTTATTAGTTATCTATTTTATACATATTAGTGTATATATGTCAGTCCCAATCTCCTAATTCATCCCACCACCACCACCCCACCCCCTGCTTTCCCCCCTTGGTGTCCATACATTTGTTCTCTACATCTGTGTCTCTATTTGTGCCCTGCAAACCAGTTCATCTGTATCATTTTTCTAGATTCCACATATATGCGTTAATATACAATATTTGTTTTTCTCTTTCTGACTTACTTCACTCTGTATGACAGTCTCTAGGCCCATCCATGTCTCTACAAATGACCCAGTTTTGTTCCTTTTTATGGCTGAGTAATATTCCATTGTATATATGTACCACATCTTCTTTATCCATTTGTCTGTCGATGGGCATTTAGGTTGCTTCCATGACCTGGCTATTGTAAATAGTGCTGCAATGAACATTGGGGTGCATTTGTCTTTTTGAATTAAGTTTTTTTTTCTGGGTATATGCCCCGTAGTATGCTGGGTCATATGGTAATTCTATTTTTAGTTTTTTAAGGAACTTCCACACTGTTCTCCATAGTGGCTGTATCAGTTTACATTCCCACCAACAGTGCAAGAGGGTTCCCTTTCCTCCACACCCTCTCCAGCATTTATTCTTTGTAGATTTTCTGATGACGACCATTCTAACTGGTGTGAGGTGATACCTCATTGTAGTTTTGATTTGCATTTCTCTAATAATTAGTGATGTTGAGCAGCTTTTCATGTGCTTCTTGGCCATCTGTATGTCTTCTTTGGAGAAATGTCTATTTAGGTCTTCTGCCCATTTTTGGATTTGGTTGTTTGTTTTTTTGATATTGAGCTGCATGAGCTGTTTATATATTTTGGAGATTAATCCTTTGTCCGTGGATTCATTTGCAAATATTTTCTCCCACTCTGAGGGTTGTCTTTTCGCCTTGTTTACGGTTTCCTTTGCTGTGCAAAAGCTTTTCAGTTTCATTAGGTCCTATTTGTTTATTTTTGTTTTTATTTCCATTGCTCTAGGAGGTGGGGACTGACAGGTCTTTGATGTAGGAATATTCTCGGCTCCCTCACCTCACCCCTCGGCTCAGATCATTCCAAGGTTCAAGCTTTATGCACTTCCTGGAGGCGTTCAGCTCCAGTTGTCCAAGGTGGCAGCTGGCTCAACCCTGCACCCTTTGCTGGCTGTCTCCTCCCCTCCTCCCCTGCTCCCCTGCCAGGCTGTCTGCAGCTCCCACATAAACCATTTGCTCTCAAACCTTTGTCTCAGCATCAGCTTGCAGTGTAATTCAAACCAAGTGACCCAGTTTTCAAGAGGAAGCAGAAATCTAGTTTTTATATAAAATCCCTTAATTTTAAAGTGGTGGTGGCCACTTGTTAAAAAGAAAAGCAGACCATGCACGGACCACACATCCACAGGATAGATTTGGTCCATGGCCAGTGCTTTGCAGGGCTATGTGTGTACCTGGGCCTGGCCTGACCCTGACATCCCTTAAATGCTTTGGCATCTTGGCTTTGGCTATTCTCATGGGTGCTCTTTCCAGCAACTTGGCTTTATTCTTCCCCTGAGTCTCATGAGAATGTCCCCTCCTAGCTGTCACTCTCCGTTCCCCCCTCCCTTCCTTCCTTCTTTCTCTTATTCTGATTTTCTTGAGCAAGCCTCTCCTGCTGAGTCTTTACTACTTGCTTGCTCTTCTAATAAACTGCACAGCAGCATTTAGCAAGGGGTTTACTAGCTACTAGGGGATTACATCTCCAGGGAACCTGTTTACTGTTGGTAACCTTTGTCCGGCTGTTTCAGAAATGGCTCCTTTAAGAATGACCCCAAGCTCTAGTTTCTCAGTGTCCTGTGGTGTTTATGCCTGGCCTGGTTCTCCAGGGTCTCCACTCTCTGTGGGGGTCAACACATCTTTTGGGTAATGCCACAGCGGCCCTGCAGGTGTGGGTTGATTTGAGGACACGAAGGGTTTCAAGCGACTGGGAGGTTTTATTACAGCAGCATGGATGCCTTGGAGCTGTGAACTCTGACCCATAGCGACCCTGAGGCTGCTACTCCCCCCACAGGCTGACTCTTGCTCCTGGCCTGCAGCTCAGTGAGAATGATGTGAAAGTGGGATGGGGCCCTGAAACCCTGGACTTTTTCTCCCCAGCCACTTCACCTACCACCTTATTGTCTGCTTACCATGGCTTTTAGTCTTACACTTGCAGGTATCTGGTAGGTACACATTGTTCTATAGAATGCCAAAGTCTTGAAAATCTTGTTCGGCAAACAAAAAAAGTTTTCATGGTAAAAGAATTCCACCCATAGGGCTTCCCTAGTGGTGCAGTGGTTGAGAGTCCGCCTGCCGATACCGGGGACATGGGTTCATGCCCCGGTCCAGGAGGATCCCACGTGCCATGGAGCGGCTGGGCCCGTGAGCCATGGCCGCTGAGCCTGCGCGTCCGGAGCCTGTGCTCCGCAACAGGAGAGGCCACGGCAGTGAGAGGCCCGCGTACCGAAAAAAAAAAAAGAGAGAGAATTCCACCCATAAAACTTGTTATGAGTGAATCCTGGTAAGCTGGGTCAGACAGAGGAAAGCAGGGCTTCTAAGAGCCTTTAATGCACTAATGTGCACTATGACTTCTTAAGAGAGGTTAGGTGACAACAGTGCCTCCAAAGACACTTGGGGCACTGCTGTAGACTCTAGGACTTGGCAATTGGGGGCCTGGCAGGGCTCCGTGAGCAAGTGGCACAAGTCCAAGGCCTCTCTGTGCTGGTGATCAAACTGCCTGCAGGGATGGAGCCAGCTGACTGCCCCTCCAAGACCCCATGGGGTGTTTGGCTCCTTTCCAGGGTGGATAACTTGGGGTGTAGTGCAGGAAGATTCAGGAACCCTAAGAGGTCTGGGAGTGGAAAGAGGCTCAGCCTAGGCTGGTGGCTGAGGGGGCCGGTAGGTGGGAACGTCGCTAGTCTCTGCTCTATGGTTAGGGCAATTTGGTTCTCCAGGTGGCCATTTGTGGTAGGAAACACAGCCTAGAAATTAAACTAAATATATCCAGTCCCCAGCAGATTGGACACGGCAATGGCACCTGGTTGGGGACGGGGTGGCCGAGGGTCCACCCAGGTCGGGATGTCATTGTGCTGACTCCTATATTTTAAGGGTTGGGAGGGAAATGGTTTGAGCTTCCAAGACCTGGCCTGGGTGGAATGACAGAGGTACAGGTTTGAGTTTTGGGGAAGAGGTCTCATTTCCTCATACCATGCTTCACTCTCTCACCCCCTCACTCCAGGGACCGTTGTCCCCAGTGCTCAGCTCTTCTCTGCCTCCTCATGGCTGCTGCTGTTCCTACTTCCCGTCTGTCCCCAAACCCACAAAGCTCCACCAGCTTTGTCTTCCTGTGTTCCAAAAGGAACCCTCGCCCTTTTCCCTGAGGAAACGCCCATTCCCTCCAGGTGGCTGTTAGGAAACAAAAAGCGTGGAAATTTAATTTGCACTAAGTTGATATGACTGATACAGCAATGTAATTGCATTAAATTTCTTAGCTGAAAGGGTTCTTGGCAATCTCAGGTGATTTTTGAGATTTTGTTGAAGGCCAAATGAAATCTTAAGCACTCTTTCAACATGTGAAGTGAATCAACACACAGTTGCTCTGAGTGAGAGCATTGCCTGCCCTTTCAACTGACTTCAATCCATCCCTAAAGGGACTTTTTTGGAACAATCGTTGTCAACTACTAATTACACCTTTCATTCTAACGGAAACTGGGGTACAGATTAAGGGAAGTGACTTGCCCAAGGTCACAGGGCCAGGCAGTGGCAAGGCTGGGACTTGTCCCCAGGTCCCCTGACCTTTAGCTAATGTTCTTGTCCCTTCCCGACAATGATGAGGTATTTATCTCTCAGACCTCATCCTTGTAGCCAACTCCAAACAGTTATCACCAGCTCTGCCATGCTGGTAAAAGAATATTCATCACACCCTCTGCACTTATCCATGCTTCCCTTGTGCCTTTCACCCCTCAAGAGTAGGCAGTTTTTCTGACCTGCTTCATGCTGGAAGTTACCCCTTTCCTACTGCTGCTAATTTTTTTCCCTGTTATTTTTTTTTCTATTCCCCTCCCCACTCCAGCTTTATTGAAATATAATTGATGTACAAATTTTCCTGTTAAATTTTTACAACCCAATTTCTGCTGAGAATAAAGGCAAAAAAGAGGGCAGAGACACTTCAGATTCTGCTCATTGCGCGTTTTCATTTTTAATTAAATAAATCAAGTAAGCCATCAGGTGATGGGTTCACATTCTGTTCTGCAGAGAAGATCCTGACTGGTGGTGGCCACCAGCTTTCTGAAGGCAGCCCCTGTGTTTCCAGGAGATTGTAGCCATGACAAGAACATCTGGGACACTGATGGCAAGGGGGCTGGGAGCAACATGGCCAAGCAGGCTGAGCGACATGCTACACATACACACGTGTGGACACATATGTACATACCATGGCCATGTATGGCCATGAAGGGGTATCCTGTACTATGCGGCCATGAAACATGACAGAGGGCCAAAATTCTTGGCAAAAAGAGTTTGCAGGAACCAGGAGGGAGCAGGGGAGCCAGGCAGACTTGGCCTAGAAAGTACAGATGAAAGGGAGACTTTAGGGGGTGACCAGTTCAAGCCCAGTGTTAGAAGAAGCAAGGAACATAGGTCATTTTATTTGACAAATAAATACAAATAAAATGCCTGGTCTACAATATGAGCTAGGCCCTGAAGATGGCACCATGTAATCTTGGAAACACATAACTAATTAGTCCCCCATGCACAGTATGGAATGACAAAGGTCACAAGACCCTAGGATCTTGAAGTTCTTAAGACATCTGAGCTGCCGATTCTGCTTCATCCTTTTGAGGTAAAGAGCAGCTTCCACTCTTCTGAAACCATGGGCAGTTGAAAGGCCATGTGGCTACATTCAGGAAACCCTGGGCCACCTCCCTGCCTTCTAGCTGGACCATGTGCTAGGAATCTCCACAGGCAAACTCATTAACTTTGGAACTCAGAAGACGCTCCTTCTTTAAATTTGTGCAGACTAACAAGATCCACTTCTTGGAGCTCGTCAGACTGCACAAGTTGAAAGAAGGAGCATCCTCTGCAGGCATCTGTTCCCCCACCCCACTCTCTCTGCCTCAGGAACCCATCCCTCTGAGACCCACCTTTGCTTTCAGCCTTTGGGGATGGGCGTGGGAGAGGACTGCCTTGGGGACACGGCCATCCAGTCCTCTATAATCCAGGGCCTCGGAAGGGATAGGCCTCATAGTCAATTAACACAGAACCAGGGCTGGAAGAGACCTTCAGGGTCAGGGCCAGACCATCTGATGCTTACATCTCCTGTCTGCTCTCTAGGCCAAGCACACGTCTTCTGGGACAGGGACCTCCTGGAGCTTGTTCAGAAAGCAGAGGTGGAAGGGAAAGATGTTCTTGTAATGGGTCGGTTGGGTCCTCTGCTCTTAAGGGTTTGGTCAGCAGCTGCCCCATTAGACCAGCCTCTGGCATAGCTCCCAGGCTGAGGGTGCTGGCAGACAAACATTGTTTTTTTTCCTGTTCATTTAGTTACTTATTTTCAAGGGAGTGCCTCACATAGAGCGACAGAGGGCTAGAATTTGCTTATGTCTCTCAACCTTAGTAATAAGTTGGTGATAACCTGCAAGGGCCGTGCTACAGAGATCTGCACATCTGCTTCTTCTTTTTCCCTCTTCATGGGACTCAGGAATCCTGCCCCTCCCAAATCCTCCTCCCAAAGACCCTTCCCGCCATGTCCTCATCCACTCCAAGGTTTATAAACAAGGCCCAGAGGAGAAGCCACGACTGGGCAGCAGTGGCGGCAGCCTGAGGGTGTTGGACACTGCCCTGTCTCACCAAGGCCTGGAATGTTCTGTACTATTTTTATAGGCTGGGCTAAAGAGGTCTTCATGAAGAAAAAGAAAAACGAATAAACGCTCATTGCTGAATGAGCCTCTTGTTCCGGGGAAGCTGGCGGCGGGCGGAGGTGAGGCCTCAACACTCCCTCTGTCTCCGGGCAGGTGGGTGCTGTGGAGGTGAAGGCTCGTGGGGGGCCAGAGGGAGCAGAGAAACCAGGGCTGGCCTCGCTGGAAGAGGAGGCACTAGCTCCCAGCTGGACCACCTCCCCTAGCCCAGCTCCCTTACTCCAACCAGGTCCCATGGAGTGTAGAGTCAGTAGTCATCCCTCCCTCTCCTCCCTAAACCCCAAGGGTTCCCAGAGCATTGCTGAGCCCAAGGCAACACTCTCTTGAGTTGTGTCCTATTTCAGATACCTGGACAAAGGCAATATAGCAGAAAGGGCCTTACTGTCACATCTTCAAATCAACAAGAGGAAACCGAGCTAAAAAAATACCCTGCGGCCATCGTGACTCCCACGCTCTCAGTTTTGTCCTCTCGTGTATTCTGAATCGTCTTGGAGTGTCCTTGTATGTAGGAAGTGAATGGTTTCTATTATTATTGTCTTTTTTGATTTGGGTACAGCTTTGAGTCCCTGCAAAAAATAAAATATTTTCTGTCTCTTCTTTTTCACAAAATAAATAAATTAAGTCAACCTGCAGTGTACAAATTGTTAATGTCCTGAGAAGTCCCAAAGGTCCATTCTCGGCATAGTCCTCAGAGCTCATGGGTGGAGGCCTTGGCCCCAGAGGCACAGGAAGGGAAGAAGGAAGAAGTCTGCAGTCCACACTAGGAGGGCCCCAGGAACCAGAAAGGGCCTTGGATAGAGGTGCCTGCCCCCCACCACCCCCAGGTGGGGAACAGTGGAGGGAGCAGGGCAAGGGCTGGGGAAGAATGGCCAGTACTTCTGGGCCTGCCAGAACCATCCTGGCCCCACTCTGCCCCAGGATCAAGTTTTCAGAGCTGGAGTCCCTTTGGACCCCCAATTAGAGCCATTTCCCGGCACAATTTATTCTTGGAACAGAAAACCTAGAGACTTCCTCGATTGGCTGAATCCATGGTGATGGATGGTGATGGAGACCCAGCAGCTCGAACGCACTGACTGTAATGGATCCCACAAGATGGCCACTGTCCTCACCTTTTCAAAGGCTGGCTTCCTGCCAGGACACACACCCCCTTCCCTATGGCAACACTAGCTGGACCCAGATCCTGTATTTCCCCGCTCCCCATAATACTTAAAACAAAACTAGCCCTCTGGGCTTGACAATGAGATGGATCTGATACAGAGGTTGTCCAGGAAATCAGAAACAGCCCTTAGTGAACTGCTGATGCTTCCTGCAAGTTCTGAGGTGGTACTGAGTTCTGCTCCCCAGTTTGGGGTGGGAATGGGGAAACGCTTCCACCCTGGGGACATCTGCTTGGTCATAGGCCCCTGATGCCCCAGGAAATATGTTAGGACCTGGGAGAGATGTTCAAATCTGGCCTCTTGGGGAGGGGGTGAGGATTGCTAACTTATGCTGCCTCTGGACACTCAGCAAAGAACGCCACTGGTTTCTGAGATTTGTTCCACATGGGATCAAACAGAAAAGCCCGTGGGGCACTGTGGGCTGCCATGTGGCCACCTTGGCTCTGGTCCTTCTGGGGGAAGGCTCCTCCTCTTCTTCCTCCAGCAGGAGCCAAAGTACTCCCCACTGGTCTTCCCGGCCCCCCTCAGCCCCTCAAGCCCACAATGCTTCCAAGCAGCACTCCTGCAGAAACAAACCTGAAAACACAGCCACAAGAGACCAAACCATAAATAACTTAAAAAAAATAAAAATAAAACATGCACCCCATCCAACATTGAGCAATACTCTTCCCAGAGCCCTAAATGAGGAATTCCAGACACTAACCACATAACCATGATGACCAACCATGTGGCTGACCTCTGTCCCCTGTCTTCTCAGGGGACGGGGTATCCTGATGTGACTTCTCCCTCAAGAGCACTCTGTATTTCCTTCTGGGCCTTGCCCCACAGCGGCCTGGCTGGAAATGACAGGACTCATGAGCTGCCTTTTGCCTCCAGGGACCACTGATGCTCCTGCCAGTCAGGCTTGAGGCCGCTTTTATATATGGACCTGCTCTTGGGGAGCCAATTGAGCTAGGACAGGGCCTTCGGGCTGCAATCACACGAGGGTCAGCCATGCCATTTCAAACCATGCTGCCTGCTGGCAGCAAGGACATGAATGGGTCAGGGGAGGTAGCCACGAGAATCTAAGGGGGGCAGAGGCCATGGACTTGGCAGTTCTGTATCCACCGTTCAGCCTCAAACTTGGATGGGGAACAGGGTCATGGCCCATGACTATATCATTCCCCCTTCCCCGAATAACTCTAAAAGGTAACCAGAGGCTTTCCTTTAGGTGTGTGATACAGATAAAGCATAAAGCAACGGGGAAGATTTTTTCTGTGTGTTTGTGTTTTTATGTTCTTCTGCCTGTGCGTGTGGTGTGAGTGTAGGTATTTGTCTTTATGTGTGTATTTGTGTTTTGTAGCTCTATATAGAGCTGATTTCATCTCTCCCCAGGGACCCACCCAGATGCCACACTGGATTATGGAGAAATTCAGAAACTGAAAGGTTGACACTGAATACAGCAGGGGGTCTGACTGTGACTAGCCAGTGTCTGAAACCCCTTCTGGTTGTTAAATATTTGTGGACTCTGACCCACAGGGTCTACAGGCATCTATGTGTGTTTCATGTATATTTCTGTGTGTGTGTGTGTGTGTGTGTGTGTGTGTGTGTGAGAGAGAGAGAGAGAGAGAGAGAGAGAGAGACACAGAGAGAGAGACACAGAGAGAGAGACACAGAGAGAGAGAGGGGGAGAGAAGAGAGAAAGGCTTGTCAATAGGCTCGGGCTTGCCTGGGCCTGCTCAGGACACCACAGCCCCTTAGGTCTGGGTTTGACAGCCCTCAAAAGGACCGGCCACTGTCCTGTTCTCAGCGGGAAGCTCCAGGCCCACAGCTAGGGCGGGGAAGCGAGCGGGCTGCGGGCCTACTTCTACAGCGCAGGCGCCACCTACGCCCTGCACGTCTTCCTGCCCACCCCTGCGGCGGCGCTGCAGTCTCCCAGCTGGCCTGGGTGAGGCAGGCAAGGCGGGACTTTCACCAGGAGGGGTGCTCGACGCCCCGGGTCCCCTACGTGACCCAGAAGGTGCCGCGCTCCTCCAGCAGGCTGACGGAGCGGTTGGAGAGCGAGGCGGCGTCCTGCACAGGCTTGTAGCCAAAGAGGCGCATGGCGGGGCCGCAGGCAGCCTGTACCACCTGCGCTAGCTTGAAGGGCATGCTGAAGCGCCACTTCTCAAACTGCTCCGAGGAGTTCTTCTGCGTGGAGTAGATGCCGTCGTGCGCCGCCTGGGTGTTCTTCTGGATCCAGTCCTCCACCTGCGGGGTCAGGGGAATGCCTGCAAAGCGGTACATCTCCTGGGCCTTCTGCAGCGGCCTGAGGGCCACGTCCTCGTAGCGCACCAGCATGTAGCGGCCCCGCAGCCAGGCCGGCTGCCTCAGGCCCAGCTCAGCGGACAGGCGGATGCTCTCACAGTTGCCCTTCAGCCGCTGCACCTCCTCCTCCCTCAGCTGGTCCTGTCCCTTGGCCAGCCACTTCTTCCAGGTCTCGTACTTGTCAGCGAAGGCCACCATGCGGGAGGCTAGCACAGCGCGGGGGTCGCGCACCAGCTGGATGACGCGGAGGTCCAGGCGGGGGTCCTCGGCCAGCGGCTGCAGGAACTCCAGCTGCCGTATGCGGACAGCCTTGATTGCCATGTGCTCCTTGCGGCGGCAGGCCTCGGCGGCCAGCGTCATGTTGAGGAGGCCGCAGCGGCGATTCTTGCAGGGGTACTTCTCGAAGACCTTCTTGACGAGGGGCGTGCAGACGGGGTCCTCGCAGAGGGAGCGGCTGGAGCCCCGGCGGAACACGAACTGGGTCAGGTGGTCCTCGGGTGCCGGGATGATGAAATGCTCCAGGAGGTACAGGTCGCACAGGAAGAGCTGCTTGAGCACGTCGCGGTATACCAGGGCCGAGCCCGCGGCGTTGGCGCCGCCCTGCTCGAAGGTCACCGTGCGCTCGATGTGCCACAGCGGCTCGAAGAGGTAGAAGATGTTGCCCTGCTGATTGAAGAACTCGCCCACAAACGAGGAGCCCGTGCGCGTGGTGGCCATGAGGAGCAAGTGGCGCCGGGGCGGGGCCTCGGCGGGTGGGCGGGACTCCTGCTCCCACTCTGCGGTCTCCTCCTCAGCCTCCTCTGCCGGCGCCACGCCCAGCTGCAGACTGAGGTTTCGCAGGCGGCTCTGCAGCTGCGTGAAGGCCGAATCCAGCTCACTCAGGGACAGGAGGGATGCGTTCTCGGCCAAGACTAGGGCTGGGTCGGTGCTATTGGCATCTACCAGGGATTGGGGGATCTGCTTCAGTTTGTCCGAGACCCTGTGAGAACAGAGGGATACCGGGGTCAATGACTGACTGGGGACTCCATCCCCTGTGCCACCCTGAGGAGCATCCCAGGATAATCACCCAGAAGCCGACTTTGAGGCAAGGATTTGAGTGTAAGTAGTTTATTTGGGACTTGATCACAGGAAGAACGGGTAGAGGGGTAGGGAAGTGAGGCAGGGAGGAAAGGAAGTCCGTAAGGGTGAGCAGGCTACCCCTGTGGCCAAATCGCTCTGCCGGAGGAACCCCAGGAGACGGTGTAGATAGAACACACCTCAGGATTCTCTACCCAAGGGGTGTGAAGCTCCCAGCTGGCCTTGACTGAGGGCTGCTCCCAGAGGCATTTACTCCCCAGGACTTGTGGCTTGCCAGTGTGCAGGTGGAGAGAATGCCCTCGGGTGGAGAGTTGCAGGATCTTGCAATAGGACCCAGTAGGCACAAACTGGAGCAGTCCATGCTAAGGAACCCAGGCAGGGCACTGACATAGTGCCTACTACATAGCCCTATTCCTAACCTACCCATCCTGGTTGATGCTTTCTTGCAGGGGTTGTGCTTGGGAGAGGAGGTCTGTGAAATCTTTCTATGTCTTGCAGGCCCACTAGCAGGGCCACTGCACACAGCGGTACATCGCCAACTCTAGGGGGCAGCATTCCCAGCGTAGCCGTTGTGAGTGCACACCCCTGCAGTTGAACAGTGCACAACCTGGGCAGCTGAACATGGCAGCCCTGCCCACCACGGTATCTGAACCAGGACCCCGCCTCACCCTCATCCATGACTTCAGATTGGTATAGGGGATATGCTGTTAATGTGAGGCATCGTCCTATGCCAGGAAGTTAATTAATAATAATAACCATGGCCAGCAAGTATAGGACACCAACTGTGTGTCAGGCACAGGGCTAAATGCTTTTTACATTTTCTTATTTAATCTTTACAACAAGGCAGGCCCCATCATTAGTCACATTTTACAGAAGAGTGACTTAAGACAGAAAAGTGAAATAATTTGTCTAAGCTGTCACAGCTAGAAAGGGCCAGAATCAGGGGAATTCCCTGGCGGCCCAGTAGTTAGGACTCCATACTTCCACTGCAGGGGTCATGGGTTCGATCCCTGGTGGGGGGACTAAGATCCTGAAAGACGTGCGCTGTGGCCAAAAAACAAAACAAAACAAAAAAAAAGTGCCAGAATCAGGATTCCAACTCAGATTGCCTGAGTCTGGAGCCCAAATCTCACAGCTGTGTAGTCATGAGGACATGGGCATGACCTACTGCCTGGGCACAGGAGAGGTCTGATGATTACTGGTTGAGGGATTGCCTTTGTAGGTCCACAGAGAGCCCTATAAGCTACCTCTCTGCCCCCACCCACCCCACCTTGATAGGGAAGACTTGTGCTTGCATCCCTCACCTTGATATGATTTTATTTTCCTTTTCAATGAAGACAAAAACCACCACCACAAAAGCCAGGAAAAGGGCATATTTGCTCCTCATTCTCAGGCTGTGCAGAAAGTGTCGGCAGTCCTGGGGCAGAGTGAGTCCTTTCTCCATGGGGAAGGGTAGGGCCATGGGCACTCAGCTTGGGGACATCACTCAGGACCTGGCTCGTCGTTCAGGTGGGGGACACCTGGTCCTGTGGAGAGATGAGCCGTCAGGACACCCTTGTCTGTAGATGAGAACAAACAGGAGCTTTTCCACCAGACTTTTGGGGACCACAGCCCTGTTTTGTCAGAACCCCAGACCCACTCTCCCAATGGACTATGCCCCAGAGACTTGAAATGAGATCACTCAAAATACCAATGAACCTTCTGATTCGTCCATGTCACTTCCATCAGTTTATGCTTTGACCTCACACATGACTGAAAGGCAAGTGTATGAAAAGAATACTCCTTGCAGAAAACATGCTTGCAATAGCAAAAGAGTGAAAACATCTAAATAAAATACGATGGAGCAAGCAATGGATTATTATGCAGCCACAAAGAATAATGAGGTGGATCTACTAATGCTGACGTGAATAATCTACTATATATTCGGTTGGCCAAAAAGTTCGCTCAGGTTTTTCCATGTTACAGAAAAACCCAAACGAACTTTTTGGCCAGCCCAATATGTTATAATTTTATATATAAATAATGTATATATATTATACATAAGCAAGCTGCAGACATAGTGTGTTTATATAGGATAGGGTTTCTTAGCCTCAGCGCTATTGACTTTTTAAAAAATTTTTATTGGAGTATAGTTGATTTACAATGTTGTGTTAGTTTCTGCTGTACAGCAGAGTGAATCAGTTATACGTATACATATATCCACTCTTTTTAAGATTCTTTTTCCATATAGGTCATTACAAGAGTCCCCTGTCCTATACAGTATGTCCTTATTAGTTATCTACTTTATATATAGTAGTGTGTATATGTCAATCCCAATCTCCCAATATCCCCCCACTTTCCCCCTTGGTAACCATAAGTTTGTTTTTTACATCTGTGACTCTATTTCTGTTTTGTAAATAAGTTCATTTGTACCCTTTTTTTATATTCCACATATAATCAATATCGTATGATATTTGTCTTTCTCTGACTTACTTCACTCAGTATGACAATCTAGGTCCATCCATGTTGCTGCAAATGGCATTATTTCGTTCTTTTTTATGTCAGCACTAATAACATTTTAGATCAGATAATTCTTTGTTGTGGGGATTGTCCTGTGCATTGTAGGATGTTTAACAGCATCCTTGGCCTCTACTCATTAGATAACAGTAGAATCCCCTTTGCTCAGATGTGACAATCAAAAATATCTCCAGACATTGTCAAATGTCCTCTGGGCAGGGGGAGGTACAAAATCATCCCAGGTTGAGAACCTCTGATGTAGTATGATCCCATTTGAAAAAAAAAAATTAAGGGAGAGAAAAGTGGACTGTGACCACAGGCATACACAAGGCCTGTAACAAAGGGACGGGTAGGTCAGGAGAGAAGGGTGGGGTGAGTCTTAATGTTTGCTGTGTAACATTGTGCACTATTAGAAATTTTACCATGCAGATGTATAATTTGTTTTTGTTTTTTTTTTGGCTGCGTTGGGTCTTCGTTGCTGTGCGTGGGCTTTCTCTAGTTGCGATGAGCGGGGGCTACTCTTCGTTGCGGTGCCTGGGCTTCTCATTGCGGTGGCTTCTCTTGTTGCGGAGCACAGGCTCTAGGTGCGCGGGCTTCAGTAGTTGTGGCTCGCGGGCTGTAGAGCGTAGGCTCAGTAGTTGTGGCACACGGGCTTAGGTGCTCTGTGGCATGTGGGATCTTCCCGGACCGGGGATTGAGCCCGTGTCCCCTGCATTGGCAGGCAGATTCTTAACCATTGTGCTACCAGGGAAGTCCCGGATGTATAAATTTTAAAAAATTAACTAAAGGTTTTCCACCATAGCATGTGAATTCTAACAAAATCCTTCACATGGCCTCGGCCTTCAGGTCTCAGCTTTGTGGGGCAGCTTCCCCGGGATAGGTTAGGGCCCCCTCGGCCCCGCCACAGTACAAAGACTCCCTTTAGCACCTGAGACTTTGTCATAAAGCAGGCCCACTTGTAATGACTTGTTCAGTGCTGATCATCCCTTTGTGGAGGGCGGGGAGTTTGTCTGGCTCCCTCATTATCCCTTAGCACTGGGCCAGGCACACAGGAGACACTCCTGCATGGCTGCTAAATGACAGAATGGTTAAAGGAATAAATGACTCTTAACGGAAAGTGTATATATTTTTTAAAGCTGGAGTAAAAACACCATTGCCCAATGGAGCCTGAATCACCATTTCTTTCACTCGTCCTCACCATCACACACACACTGTCCCGTACCACAAGCCCCAAGATTCCAGCACAACCCCCTCCTCCAAAAGTCTATCCCTTTCTTCACGAGGACCCTCATCCATGGGAGACAGTCTGCTCCAAGTTTGGAAAAATCTCATGGTGACCTTGTGCAGGACATCCAGGACCATCCTTCTTTCTGGGAAAGATGGATTTCTTCCGAGCTGATGACATGGGGGAGTGGGAGGGCAGAAAGGAGGGTCCCAGGGCTGCACCTTCATCACAAAACGGAAGTGGCTTTAGGGACAGCCAGAAAATCTACCCTCTGGAGAAAGCAGTGAGGCTTGTGAGAAGACAGATGTGTACCCTGGCACCTGGAGTGGAGTTCCTCAGCTGTGCAGGGCAGAGTGCTGTTGGGGCAGTGGGCAGCTCTCCCTGGCAGAATGCTGGGGTGATTTGTGAGTGTGGGTAGTTGGAGGGGAGCCAGGAGGGAAGAGGGCTGCAAGGCCATTTCAAGGGCAACTGAATATTTTTGCCTCTTCCTAATTCTTCTGGGCCATTTCCTATGCACTCATTAAACAAATATCTTCTGAGCACCTACTATGTGCCATTCTAGGCACACTGGCAATACAGCAGTGAACAAGCAGACCCGGCCCATACCCTCATGGGGCTTACACTGTGGTTGAAAGAGTCAACTAGAAGGATATGGGTAGATGAAATTTATTGAAATTTATAAAGTTACTACTCTATGCCTGGCGTCATGCTAAGCACTTGATTTGCATTTCCTCATTTCACAAAAGCCCTGTTAGGTAGCGACCATCCCATTTTACAGATGAGGAAACTGAGGTTGAGAGAGATTAATTAATTTGCCCAACAGCAGCAGTCTGATCACCCCTCTCAGATCTATGTCATTCCAGCCTCTTGATGTTCCACAGTGACACCCCCCCCCACCCCTGCCATAGCACATGTGGTTGGGCTTTCCAGCTGATGGTCTGTCTGTCTCCCATTCCCAGACTGCAAGTTCTCTGGAGTCAGGACCAGCGTCTAGAATGGCACCCACCACATATCAGCTGCCCAGCAAACCAATGGTGAGTCAACCCGTTGAAGCTGGTGCCTGGAAGGCTGTCAGCATTCATTTGCAGAATGCCGGGCAGGGCCATGTTCCCCAGGCACCCAGTTTAGCCTGTGGTGGGACGCGAGGCCACCTATCCTGCTGGGACTGTGAGCCCCAGTACTGAGTCTGCAGAGCACAAAGGGTTGAAATCCTGGCTTTCTTCCCTCTCGGCTCTCAGCTGAGAGTTGCCTGGGTCTGATGATGTGAGGGAAGCAGAAGGAGCTAGGACCAAAAGTCCTGGGCTCTCGTCCTTTCTGCACGTCTACCACGCTGTGTGGCATTGTATAAGTGACTTAACCTCTCTGGGCCTCACTTTCTTCACTGGTAGCATGGAAAGGGTGGTTCCTACTGCATAAAGTTGCTGTGAGGAGCAGTATCTGGTACATGGGAGAGGGAGAAAAGGCAGGTGTGGCCCAGGGGGAGTTGCGTTCACTGTCCTCTCTCTTTTGGGTCTAACATCTTTGGTAAGATTTACAACTTTGGCTGCCTCGATGACAAAGATCCTCAACCTTCTCCTCCCCTCCCTTCCGGGCACTGTTTCTATTTTTGAGTCGCTGTCCCAGCCCCCTCACCCCCCGAATAATACCAGATTCCTGAGAACCTTCACAACATTGCCCTAAAAGGAAGACACAAGGGTGAAAACTTCCTCCAAATGAAACCGCAGGCAGGCTGTTGGCTCCTTTGCCCTGCCCAGGCAGGCTACCCCTAGGGTTAGCTTTGGCAGGCCAGCAGGCAAGTGGGCAGGCAGGCGAGAGAGGTTTAGACCCAGGGGTAGCAGAGGGTCACAGATGCCAGGAGGTCACGGGTCATGAGGGACGAGGACAGGGCTGGGATGGGGGTCACTCAGGTAGAACCTGGCCTGCAGGAGGCCCTTTGCAAGAAGTGTGTCTGTGATATCTGTGACACTGGACAAAACTTTGTGCTACCCCCCTCCCCCAAACCAGTGGTGCCCCCCTTGCTTGGCTCATGGGAAGAATGAAAAATCTCTTCCTTTTCTTGGCGGACGCCATCTCCCAGGGGAGTACTTGATACCTTTCCTCCCCCCAACACCAGCAAAAGGAAATTGTGATAGCCAAAGGAAAAGGTGATATGTCCCTGCTGGGATGCCAGTGGAGGTCATATTTCCAGGGCACCAAGGTCAGTGCTGAAGAAGGCCAGGGGCATGTGCCAGCCCAGCTCTGCCTGGATGCAGTGGGGAGTGGGGCAGCCATCCTGGGCCCAGTTATACTCAGTACTCAGCTCAAATGTCCCCTCCTCCGGAGTCCTTCCCTGACCACTGACCTAATGTTGACCATCTCCCCTCTTCCTATCATGTTCCCTCTCAGCACCCTGCTTTATTTCCTTCCGGGATGGAAATGTACTTGTTTGCTGCCTATTTCAGTCACTGGAATGTGAGCTCCCTGAGGGGAGAGCTCTCTGTCTGCTTCATCTTTGTATGCCCAGTGCCCTGCTCCATGTGCACCAGGCATAGTAGGTGTCTCATAATTTTTGTAGAATGAATAGATGGATGCCTTTTCCAAAGCACTTAGCCCACTGTGAGATGCTTAATCATTCTAAGTTGATGGAAAATACAAAGAGGAAGAAGAAAAAGCTGTTGTTCCCTGAGTGAAGCATATGTGTGCGCTGTGACCTGTGCTGCGGGTGTGCACTGATTATATGCCCTGAGTGTGTACTACGAGCATGGGCTGAGTGGATACTACACGTATATACCACACGTGTGTGCTACAAGTGTGTACTATGGGCAAACCCTGGCACTTGGGGCTTCACATACATCAGTCTCTTGAATTATATCAATCCAGGATGCCTTCTTGAGGATAAAGAAACCAGGCCTTGTGGCTTTCAGTTCCAAGTCTCTCCAGCCATGTGCTAACAGTAGGGAGGACAGAAACCAACGAAGGCATCCCAGGCAATCTCAGTGAGGGAGCACTGGAAAGAAAGCAGGCTGTGATCTGAGGCCCGAAACTCTAGGCACCAGCTCCCCTACCCGGCTCTCCCCTCGGAGGCCTTTCTGCTCAGGCCTCCCTCGTGACCTGGCAAGGGGCCTTCACAAGAGAACAGTTTTCTACTTGGATGGCTCCCAGGCAGGCCCTGGGCCCGCCGCTGCCTCCCGTGGGGGAGGTGGGGTCCCAGAGTCTGCGGCGAACGGCGCTCTGATAAGGGATGGGCCCTGCCAGACGTTGCATCAGGCATCAAAGCTCCACTCCCCTCCCTTGGCTTGCTCGGGGCCAAGAGCACGGTGGGGACTGGGGCCTCAGCTGTGGCAGGCCCTGCTCACAGCCTTTGCACTGGGCAGGAGGAGCAGCCGCCTGAGCTGAGGGAGGCCAGGAGCTGAGATGGACGAGGCTCCTGTGCAGAGATGTGAGCAGTGAAGCCCATCGTGGGAAAATTCTGAACTAACTCATGGGCTGCAGCCCTAGGGGGCCGGGAGGCTGCCGCAACCATGCCGTGTCGCCAGACACCTGGGAAGGGAGACCTCGGGGGGCTTTCTGTGAGTTGTCTCTGGATCCCCTAGAGTGGAGACGGAGGGCAGGAGCACACGTGCTCATAGGTGACCTCTGCTTGGGGGATGCAGGAGTCCATCCAGTGGCCTGTCCAGGCAAGGTTCTGTTTCACAAAGGGACGTCCAGAGATGGCTTGGGCTGTCGAGTTTAGCATCTGACAAGAGAGTAAATGTCCAGGAGCCGTTGGATGAACCAGTGAGAGAAGGAATGAGAGAATGAGGAAGTGGATGGAGGTCTGGCTGATGGATGCTCCCCTGCGCAGCCCGGGGCTATCATTCCTCCCCAGGTCCTCACATCCCAGGGCTCCAGCTTCCTCTCCCAAGAACAAACCATCTAAAACTTCCTTTTGGGCACATGTCCAACCTCAGCCAAGATAGAGCCAGAGTACGTGCTCCAAAGGTGGAGGTATGTGTCACCTGAGTGGCAGTGGGCATCCAAGAACTCGTGAGAAGCTGTGGGCCAGAGCCACGAGGTGGACCACGGGGCTGAGGCCAGCCTGGTGGGGGTGGGACCTCCACAGACTCGGAGGGAGCCAGCCCTGGCCGGGACAGACCCCGCTGCCCCTCGGCCCCGTTTGGCTGTGCGGGGGGGTATGGGGCAGCACACTCTCTACCCCCAGGGCCTGCTCAGCTGTGTGAGAAGCACATCCTGTGCAGAACGCTGACGGCTGCATGGATACGGGCCTCGAGAACACTCCCAGCCTCCCTATCCACACAGGTACCTCCCGTGCCTCTCACGCTGAACCCTAGGTCCTGGGCCACGTCGGAGCCGACCCACTGCTCTGGGCTTTCCAGCCCTTGCCCAGTCAGGAGCTGCAGCAGAGGCTGGTGTCCAGGAGGCCCATAGCCATGCAGCCAGGCAGCCTGGTGAGGAGTCTGTTGGCTTGTTTGGAACCGACCTGGACGTGGGCTGAGATTCGTGGCCAAGGATGTGCACCCAGCTCTGGAAGTCCAACGTGTGAGAAGCGACTTGAGTGTCTCAGCAGACAGGGCTGGCTGAGTAACTGCGGCGCATTGGCACGATGAAAGCAAGCCAGGCAGGGGTTAAAAACGCTGATGCGCAGCTACAAAGATGGAGTATTAAGTGATGATTCTTTTCACTTTCTACCCTTTTGGATTTGAATTTTTGACAACCATGCACATGTACCACTTTAGTTAATAAGCTTTAAAATCTCATCTGAAGCTTAAAAAGAGAAATGTAAGATTACTTTGAAAGCGGCGTGGAAAATGCATTGGAAGAAGGAGGACTGGAGGCCGGGAGAGCAGGCTGTCCCTTCTGCACTGGTCCAGGAGAGAGGGGGCGGCCTGAGCAAGCAGGGACAGAGTGGACAAGAGGAAGGACAGACATGTGAAACCTTAAGGAAACCCGCGTGGTGCCTGTGACTTGCATAGTGTGGATGAGCCTTGAGGACAGTATGCTTATGAAGTGAAATAAGCCAGACACAAAAGGACAAATCCCATATGATTCAACGTACATGAGGTCCCTAGAGGAGCGAAATTTGTAGAGACAGAAACGAGAAGGGTGGTTGCCTGGCCCTGGGGGGAGGGGAAATGGGGAGCTGGTGTTTAATGAGGACACAGGGTCAGTCTGGGAAAATGAAAAAGTTCTGGAGATGGATAGTGGTGAAGGTGGCACAACAACATGAATGCACTTAATGCCACTGAACTGTGCACTTCAACATGGTTAAAATAGTACATTTTATGGTATGTCTATTTTCCCCAGTAAAAAAAAGAAATGTATTCATAAACAATAGGCAGGGTGAAGGAGGGCAACAGAGGACTCCAGGAGGATCCCTGGTTCCTTCCTTGGACAGCATTCCTGTTCTCTGCTGCACCCACAGCGCCTGGCACGTGGCAGGGCTCATAATGTTTGTGAGGTGAATGAATGGATTCATAACTGTGTTTAAGAATTGGCTGAGTTTCTTGTAGTTTCTCTTCCCCCATGTTAGTGAGGAAGATGACTAACATGCCATTGATTTTATATATATATATAGAGAGAGGGAAAGAGACAGAGACAGAGAGACAGACATAGAAACACAGACAGATATTTTGGAAAAGCCTGAACAAATTATACAGCGACTGTTTTGACTTCTTTGCTTTTACATATTGACTTTGAAGCCCTGTGACCCTAGGAAAGGAACTTAAACTTGAGTGGTTTCATTATTTATAAATGGGACACTTAACAGCATCTACTGTATACTCAGTGGCCATGAGGAATTCAATAAGGTGCTAGTGAAATGCTTAATCCAAGCCCAAGTTGTGATAAATGGTCCTACTAAGGAACCACTCACCCTGTCTTTACAGATGCAGCAGACTCTGTGGCTTGTGACTAGTGGCAAGTACTGGAATGGTTGCAGTGGGGTAGGAGTCTCAGTCCCCTAAAAATACCAGGGTGAAGGAAACAGTGATAACCTGATCTGACCATAGCTAGAAACACCCCTAAGGCAGAGCCAACATCTGCTCATTTATCGATAGCATTTGGCTCTGGGCATCTCATCCTCACTCTCAGCCTCATCTGGGGATAAACTTGCTGACTTTCCCCATCCCAAGCACTGCAGTCACCTGTAGCCCTGAAGCAGCAGAGCAGCTGGAGAGAGGCCCAGAAACACCATAGGCAGAACCCTTAAGGATGCTCTCTCCTAAGCTTGCCTATAGGCCAGAGCTGCTCACAGATTCCATACGGCCCCCCATCTCCAGGAAGTGCTGAGTGCGCTGACAGGAGTGTGGCTGCAGAATGACAGAAGCCATGGGGTACAATGGACCCCTGTGGAGTAGCCAGCTCCACTCTGGCTGTGGTGAACAGAGGCATCAGGCCTCAGATCTGTCAGGCTGAGGTCAAGTTGAATGCCAGTGGATTTTGCCCCCAGGACAAAATCATGCACACTCCAATGGACTTGCCCAAATTTTCCCAAAATCCAAAAAACACTTTGTAGGAAAGCCCTGAGACTTTTAAAATTTTGGCATTCATAAAAACATATAAAGGCATGTGAGTAACAATATAAAATTAGCCGTGTGAAGAGTCAGCAGGGACTCAGGCCAGCAGCCTTACACAAAGCAGCTCGGCTTTCCAACTCTAGCTGTACTTGCCTTCAACTGTGCAAGTGTGCATTTCTTTCGGAAAGGTCCAAGAGAAATCTGTCCTATACACTACCCCACCAATCATGAAAAACATGGCTTTTGCCCTAAAACTGCAGAATGTCAGGATTGGAAAGGACTTGGAAATTTTCTTATCCACCCTTCCTCATTTTTCATCTATAGCAATTCAGGTTCAGAGAAGGGAAGTGCTTGACCAAGGCATAACTGGATGGTGACAAAACTTGAACTACTACATAGGTCTCCTGCCTCCCAGGTTAGTGATGGCCCTGCCAAACTTTATCACCCTGACTCTCATAGCTTAGCCCACTCAAAAACCTTCAGCACAGGGATGTCAAATAAATGGTACACATTCCACTCAGCAGTCCTATGCCTGGGGCAGACATCACTAATCAATCATTGTCCTCTTTTCAGCTGAGACTGGATGTAGCCTCATAAGCCTTCTCAGTGCAGTGCCAATCCATTAGCGCTGGCATGTGAGATCAAACCAGTTTGCCTCTCCAACTTTACAGGATCCTTACTGGCTACCAAACAAAATTCCTCACCCCCCTTTAGTTTACCATTCTGCTGTCTGACATCACCCCTCAATGCCAGCCAAATTCCAAGTCTCCTCCTACATAAACCTTCCATTCAAGCACATGTGCCTTGTACATCCATCCTCCAAGCCTTTCATTTAACACATAAAGGCCATTACTGAACAAAACACCACAGATTACAATTAATGGTGAGGTCACTAAGAATAGTTAAAGCATCAAAATTTGCAAAAAAAAAAAATTGCTTTTGAAAAGAACTGCAATGGATGCAAGGTTCTTATAATTCTACATTTCTCCCTCGCTTGGCTTGTGCTTTCATGAACGAGAGTGGAGGTAGTGTTGCAGAGAGCCTAGGACACGGCACAGAACGGCTGCCCATACATTCCACACCACAGCTGGCAAAGATCTTCACACGGCTAATTTTATATTGTTACTCACATGCCTTTATATGTTTTTATGAATGCCAAAATTTTAAAAGTCTCAGGGCTTTCCTACAAAGTGTTTTTTGGATTTTGGGAAAATTTGGGCAAGTCCATTGGAGTGTGTCTTGAGTGTGAACATAATCTGCCATGGGTATTACAGCAGAAAAAGGTTGAGGCCAATTGCCTAAAGAAAGCATATAAGGGCAAATCAAAATGATGCGTGGTGCCACTTTTTCCCATACTAGATTGAAGAACCAAATGTTCCATAATATATTGTGTGGGTGAAATTCTAGGGAAACAACTGGCAGAAACTTGGTGCTCACCAGGTACCCACATGCCCTCTACCTTCCCCAGCCCCTCCTGCAGTTAGGCTGGGCCAGTGACCAGGTTCTGACCTGTGGGGATGCAGGTTAAAGTGATATAAGCCACTTCAAGTCCTGGTCCTTAAAATGTTCCCACACATTCTCCAGGTCCTCTCTTCTCTTGCTGTGGCAAGACTGGAGGCCACATGTTCCAATAGCTTAATACAATGTGGAAGCAGCCCGGATCCTGAGCCGCTGCTTGGAGAGTCACCCCACCTGCATCAGATGTGATGCAAGTACAAAATTAGCTTTTGTGGTGCTGAGCCATCATGACAGGATTTCTGAGATAACTGGGAAGAGAAAAACTCTCAATGCATAAGCCCAGGATCCCCTTCCTGCTTTCTCCTACTGACTGACATTCCTAAGGAGACTTTCTGCACCGGAGAATGTTCATGTAAGGGACAGATGGAGAGGAGAATTTCTTTTGCTCCCTGGTTTTTTTTTCCAATCCTACTGTCTTCAATGCAGAGGATACAGAATTTGGATCGTCCAGGGTGGTCTGCAGTCCCACAGTTTCCTCAAGCCCCCATTTAATCCTTCCTGTTAACAGTAGGCAGGGGCTTTATTCCTTGTGACTCTTCTCTTTTTCACCAAGGAGTTCTGCCCACCATCCAGGTGCCAGATCTGTAGGGGAGGTAGCGGTAGGAGGGAGGGGAGCAGCCTGGGTCTTAGCCCACACTGACTACTGCTATTGTCTGGGCTGATCAATGGCCACGAAGGAGTCCATCTATATCCAGCCCTTGGAGAGGAGAGCCGGAGTCTGAAGGTGGGGAGAGAGGTCCGGGCTGTCAGTGTCCAGCTGCTCTGAGGACTAGACAGGGGGTACTTGCAATCAGACTTGGTTTGGGTGCCAGCTCTCCCATTTATTCTCTAGTGATTTTTTAAATTAATTAATTAATTTATTTATTTATTTATAGCTGTGTTGGGTCTTCGTTGCGCGTGGGCTTTCTCTAGTTGTGGTGAGCGGGGACTGCTCTTCGTTGTGGAGCACCGGCTTCAGTAGTTGTGGCACGTGGGCTCAGTAGTTGTGGCTTGCGGGCTCTAGAGCACAGGCTCAGTAGTTGGTTGTAGTGCACGGGCTTAGTTGCTCTGAGGCATGTGGGATCTTCCCAGACCAGGGCTCGAACCTGTGTCCCCTAGCATTGGCAGGCAGATTCTTAATCACTGTGCCACCAGGGAAGCCCTCTCTAGTGATTTTAAGCAAGGTATTTAACTGCTCTGAGCCTGGGTCAGCCCCACAGGTTGTTGTGAGCATCAGGTAAGCTTTTGTGAGGCTCTGAAAATAAGGAGGACTGCACACAGGCTGGTCATTATTACAGGCCTGGACCAGTGTGAGCCAGATCCTATCTATGCTGATGGTACTGTTGGTTTACACTCTGCACGCACATCTCTCTCCCAGCTGGGCTGCAGGCTGCCGCAGGGGAAGGACACTGGCTGATTCACTTTGCCTTTTCCTATGGAACCAGCCCAGAAAATCCTCGCCTGCTGTGGCTTTGCTGCTGCTATTACTATGGGCCAAGGACCCTCCTTTCTGGCATGATTTGGGGGGCCGCTCACCTAATGCATCAGGTCCCAGGCCTAGACACACCTGGATATGGCAGTTGCCAAACAGTTTCAGCCTCCTCAGCTGGGAGGGCAAGTCATTTCAATTCCTGGGCCAAGGCCGATCAATTGGAAGTGGCTGCCTGAAGCGTGTTTGAAAAGGTCGATCTCCGCAGGAAGAGTGTGGTGACTGCTTGGTGATGTCTGCTGCAGCTAGAGGGGTAGCATGCTGTTGTGCATTTGCTGAATCTGCTTGAGCACTGCTTTTTGACCCTGACAGCATGTGAGAATTATCTGGAGTTTCAGAAATTGCTGAGGTCCGGGTCCCACACCCAGAGATTATGATTGAATTGGTCTGGGTATGGCTTGGGCATCAATTGTTTAAAGCTCCCTAGGTGATGGAAGATTGAGAGCCGTGCCTTAAGAGAGCACCCAGCTTCCTTAGAGAGTGCCACCTCAGGGCATCTCAGACAGCAGAGCTGCTGCCGGTGTGCACCCTAGTTCAGCAGCAAGGCCATACTGACAGGAGGGTTGCTGATCTCTTGTTGACCAGGCGTGGATGCCGGGTGAACATGCCAGTATTCTTGTTTTACTTGGGATACGGTGCTTGGGAAGCTTTTAGGCCTATGTTTGAGTGGTCCATTGAAAACCAGCTCCCTTATACCATGGCATATTGCTCTGCAATAAAAAGGCATGCACTACAGATACAACAACTTGAATGAATTTGGGAGGTATTGAGTGAACAAAGCCAATTTCAAAAGGTGACATACTGCATGATTCCATTTATATAACATTCTTGAAATGACAAAATTATAAGATAGCAGAACAGATTAGTATTGCCAGGAGTTAAAGAATGGTGAGGGCAGAAGGGAAGTGGGCATAACTATAATACAGCAACATGAGGGGTCCTTGTGGTGATGGAAATGTTCTGAATCTTGCCTATATCAGCATCAGTATCCTGGTTGTGATATTGCACTAGAGTTTTGCACCACTGGGGGAACCGCATAACGGGTTCAAGGGATCTCTCTGTATTATTTCTTAAAACTGCACATGTATCTGTAATTATCTCAAAACCACAAAAAGTGTAATTAAATAGAAAAAAAGAAAAGAAAACCAGCCGCCACAACAGTAGGAAGGTTTTAAAGAGGTCTTTGGAAAACGGAGCTAGAGGTGGGTGATAAGATTGAGCAGAAATGGCCTTCCTGGGGCAGGAGTGAAGGAGTTGAGTCCAATCTGGAATTCCGAGTTTGTCTTTTTGGAACACCACGGACTGGCCACCCTCCTGGAGTCTATTCATGTGCAAGGACAAGCTTGGGGGCTTTTTGAGGAAGTAAAACGATGAGGAAGCCCATCCTCACAGGAGGGGAAGAAGAAAGACGGGGACAGGACTCTGGAGGGGATGACACGACATCTGACCCTCTCATCAGCTGGAAGGCCTGGTGTGAGCTTCAGATAGGAGAGGAGCTAGGAGGCCACTCAGGACTAGGTGCTCAAGCTGTGCTGCCACAGGGCTCAGAGACCCCGAGGAGGCCTGAGCAGGTGGGTCAGGCATGGCCTTGAACCGAGGAGATCTGGGCAGCCATGCTAACTGTGCCAGTTACCTTGCACTCAAGGGTTGGTGATACCTGGGGAGGCCTGGTTATCTCTGAACTGCTCACGGGGCCTACCACTGGGCAGAGCAAGCTTCAGGCTGCTTTATGGCAATTCTGTAGCTCCCAGGCAAGAAGGAGGAAGAGAAGGGTTTGAATAACTAAGGTGGAATTTTTGAAAAGTGAATATATTTGGGAAAGTACCCAGTGAGCCTCTGGCTGATAAAAGCTCACATTCAACCAGTAAATTCATTTGCTGAGTATTTGCTCTGGGCAAAGCATGGGAAGAGGCATTGGGAATAGAGGGAGGAAAAGAGTCTGTGCCCTAGGGGAGCTGAATCATAACAGAAGTTAACACTTCTAATGAACCAGGCACTGTTCCAAGCACTTCACACACATAAATATATTTAGTCCTCAGAACAACCCTGTGAGAAAGGTACCACGGTACCTTCATAGATAATAATCATCACCCCCTATTAAAGCAAGCGGTGGCCAAACAACTTGCCCTCAGTTATAAGGTGGGGTTGGAACCCAGGAAGTCTGTCTCCATGGTCCACAGACTCAACCACTATGCTGTGGCGCTGAGCGGGCAGATTTAGCCAAAAGGCAGGAGCTGTACAGCAGTGGGCAGATCAGAGTCTTGGCCAGGACCTGTACCAACTTGTGTGACTCTGAACAACTCTCTGGACCTCTTTATATCTCACATTCCTTCTCTAAGACATGCATGGCCCCAAATGCAGGGCTGCAGGAGAGCCTTCAAAGAAATGTGCTTTGGAGGCACTGGGCCATTGCTGGCCTTCCGTGAAATGGGAGCTTACTCGTCACCCCACACAAGCAGTTGTCACTGGCTGCAGGTGACAATGAGTAGAATGCTGCTCCTGGCCCCAACCCTGCAGTTCTGCACGGGAGCTGGGTTGCTGCAGTAGGGCCAGATCCCAGAGACTGAGTGGGCCTGCAAGTCTGAGGCAGCGTCATGACATGCAGAGGGAAGAACAGGCTGGCACCCCTGGGCTCCATTCCTTCAGAATCAAGTCCAAACTTGTCCACGTGGTGCTCCACCTGGAAACAACCTGGCCCACCCTAGCATTCCAATGGGTCGTCACATGTTCCCCCATGCAGCCTCCCCCCTGGCCAGATGTACCCATCACTAGCAAAGGACACAAAGACAGAACATGGCAGAACTGGGATTTGAATCCATGTCTGTTTGGCTGCAAAGTAGGGGCAGTGCCGTAAGGTGGAGAGAGAACAGATTAAGGGGTCAGATGCACCTGAGTTCCTTCTGTTCCAGCTCTGCCATCCACTAGCTGTGTGACCCCAAGTGAGTGCCTCCTATTTCTGTGCCTCGTCTATAAGATACGGTTAGTAATAGCCCTGTATTAACACATTACCACAAACTCTGTAGCTTAAAACAGCACATATTTATTATCTTCCAGTTCTGAATGTCAAGTCCAAGATCAGTTTCACTGGCCTAAAACCAACGTGTCAGCAGGCCTGCATTCCTTCCGGAGTCTCTGGGAGAACCTTCTTCCTTGCCTTTTCCAGCTTCTAGAGGCTGCCTGCTTTCCATGGCTCATGGCCCCTTCCTCCATCTTCAAAGCCAGCAATGGCTGGTTGAGTCTTTCTTAATGCATTACTCAGACCACCTCTTCTGTAGTCCAATCTCCCTAGGATAAGGACCCTGATGATTACACTGGGCCCACTTGGATAATCCAGGATAAGCTCCCTATCTCAAAATCCTTAATCACACTGCAAAGTCCCTTTTACCGTGTGACGTAACATGTCCACAGATGTGGGGATTCATATGTGGAGATCTTGTGTGGGGGGGCATTATTCAGCCTCCCACAAGCACATACCCCATGAAACCGGATGCTGCAAGTTAAATGCTCAGCACAGTGTTTAGCCAGTAGGAGACTGGTGATGCTTAATCTCCGCTGGGCATGAGAAGCACTTTGAGAGCTTTTACAAAATAGTGCCTGGGATTCACTCCTGAAAATTTGGGGGTGGGGGAAGTGTCTATGCTTTGCAATTTTTATAAGCTCCCTAGTGACTCTGTGGGGTAGCCAGGGTGGGGCTGACTATAATAAGCACTGAATTCATGTCAGCAGTTATTCTTATTCCCACAGCTACTTAGCACTGAGCCTCAGTGCCCAGGAGCTGGTCAATAGATGCTTGTTGAATTAGACTGAAGTGAATCACTCCTGGGGCCCCAAACTACCCCTGGGATGGGATGGGAGGGGTGAGAGGGCTTCTCACTGCTGCATCAGGGCCTGAAGAATGAGGTTCTGTGGGCAGACAGAGGCCTTGGCCTCTGAATCAACCTCACACCCAGAAGTAGCTGCCTGGGGGGCTGGAGTCTTTCCTCCTCCCCGAAGTCCAGTCAAGGGGGCCAACCGGGCAGAATCCAGTCATCAACGGGCCATTGTTAATGGAACAGAAGGGCTCTGTGCCCATTTAACACTCCTCTCCCTCACGAAGCTGCTCCCAGCTGAGGGCTGGCTTCTGGAAAACTGCAGGGCTGGGGCAGGGCCCCAAGGCTACGAAGGGGAAGGGGAAGGGGAAGGATTAGGGGTGGAGGCTGAGTCCCCTGGTTGGAGGCAGCTTGGAACTATAGGCCAGTTTCAGAAGTTAGCAGGCTGAAAAGCTCGGGTGCTGATGCGGGCACTCAGGCCAGGAAGTTTCCCATTAAAGCTGGCAATCCAGGGACAGTGAAACCCACCAGACCCCAACCAGAGCCAGGGGACAGCTTTCTCCGTGGGGGGGTCACACTTCACCTACCTTCTTCTGTTTAAAAAAAACAGAAAGGTGAAATCCACACGGTAAATGGCACCTTTCATTGCCTATAGAACAGTGTTTTCAAAAGGGCTGGGGGCATTTTATGTTCTGTGGGCTTGGTATTAAGAGGCAGGCAATTCAACCAGGATTGGGCATAAATGTCCTTTTTCTTAGCAGACCTTTTTTCAGCACTTGATATTTATAGTGAGCTGGATTTCAGGAGGGTGGTGTTGAAGACCCCAAAGACAGTGCCTGATCAGCATCCTCAAAAATGCCAGAGACCTACAATTCTTGTGCTAGCCATCAGCAATTATTATCTGTTGAACACAGAAAATCCTCTGGTAGTCTCTGCCAAGGGAGTACATTGTCTTAAAACATATTCTAGGAGGGTGGGATCTCAAAGTGAGGTCCTGGGCCAGCAGCACCTGGGAACTTGACAGAATGCACATTCTCAGGCCCCTCCCCAGACCTCCTCAATCAGAATCTCTTGGGGTGGGCATGGCAAGCTGTCTTAACAAGCGCTGCAAGTGATTCTGGTGCACGCTTAAGTTTGAAAATCACTGTTCTAGAGCCATACGTTTCAAATTTCAGTTGTGCAATCAATTTGGTAGGTTGGACAAGCTTTTATTTTTTTAAAGAACAGCATTGTATAGACAGAAAATATCAGAGTGTATTAAGCATGCGTAATAAGGATATGCACGGGTTTCATACGACTTTTGTTTCAGTGATATGTGTGTGTGTCTCTGTCTGAGGCTTTGGTCCAAAAGATTGAAAGCCACTGTTCTAGAGCCAGAGTGTACTACAGAAGGTCCCCGACTTAAGATGGTTGACTTTTAAGATGGTGCAAAAGCAACATACATTCAGTAGTAACCGTACATGAATTGGGGCTAGTGATATGCCGTACGATCAGCTGGGGCTCCCAGTCAGTCACACGGTCACGGTCACGAGGGTAAACAACTGATACACTTACAACCATTCTACACCCACACAACCGTTCTGTTATAGACTTTCAGTATTCAGTAAATTACATGAGAGGTTCAACACTCTATTATAAAATAGGCTTTGTGTGAGATGATTTTGCCCAACTGTAGGCCAATGTAAGTGTTCTGAGCATGTTTAAGGTAGGCTAGGCTAAGCTATGATGTTTGGTAGATTAGGCGTATTAAATGCATTTTCAATTTATGATGGGTTTATCGGGATGTAACCTCATCATAAGTCAAGGAAGATCTGTGATTCAACCAGCTCCCTTTTTGTAATTTGTCTGAATTTAAAGAGGTTTTAAAGATCCTGGCATGAACAAAAAGATTTGTGCAGCGTATGGAGAAGGCGCTGTGACTGATGGAACATGTCAAAAGTGGTTTTTGAAGTGTCGTGCTGGAGATTTCTCGCTGGACGATGCTCCACGGTTGGGTAGACCAGTTGAAGTTGATAGCAATCAAATCGAAAAAATAATTGAGAACAATCAATGTTATACCATGTGGGAGACAGCCGACATACTCAAAATATCCAAATGAAGCCTTGAAAATCATTTGCACCAGCTTGGTTTTGTGAATCGCTTTGATGTTTGGGTTCCACATTAAGTTAAGCGAAAAAAAACCTTCTTCACCATATTTCCGCATGCGATTCTCTACTGAAACATAATGAAAACGTGCTGTTTTTAAAACAAATTGTGACGGGCGATGAAAAGTGGACACTGTACAACAGTGTGGAATGGAAGAGATCGTGGGGCAAGCGAAATGAACCACCACCAACCACACCAAAGGCTGGTCTTCATCCACAGAAGGTGATGTTGTGTATATGGTAGGATTGGAAGGGAGTCCTCTAATATGAGCTCCTTCCGGAAAACCAAACGATTAATTCCAACAAGTACTGCTCCCAGTTAGACCAACTGAAAGAGGCATGTGACAAAAATCGTCCAGAATTAGTCAACAGAAAATGCATAATCTTCCATCAGGATAACGCAAGACCGCATGTTTCTCTGATGACCAGGCAAAAACTGTTACAACTTGGCTGGGAAGTTCTGATTCATCCTCCATATTCACCAGATGTTGCACCTTCGGATTTCCATTTATTTTGGTCTTTACAAAATTCTCTTAATGGGAAAAATTTCAATTCCCTGGAAGACTGTAAAAGGCACCTGGAACAGTGTTTGTTCAAAAAGATTAAACGTTTTGGGAAGACAGAATTATGAAGTTGCCTGAAAAATGGCAGAAGGTAGTGGAACAAAAGGGTGAATACGTTGTTCAATAAAGTTCTTGGTGAAAATGAAAAAAAAAAAAAAAAAGATCCTGTCATGAAAGTTCCCTTGCCCCACACCAGGCCCTCATGTAGGTTATTGAACAGATGAGAGGGGCCGCTTTGGGGGCAGACAGCCTCTTTACAACACTGGCCTAAAGCTAAATTAAATTGTGCATTTCCCCCATGTTTATAAAACTTTCTGTCTCTCCACTGCCCCCCTTTCTTTATATATATGCCTAGAGAAGTATGTGGACCAGATAGCTAACCAGTTACATCTGGACGTAGGGTTGAGGGGTGATTTGTTGCTTTCTTCTCAGTATTCATCCATTTTACTTGAATTTTGCATGTTAAACATCTATCATTATTACAAAAATAAAGCCATTACTTAGGGACTTCCCTGGTGGCACAGTGGCTAAACTCCACGCTCCCAATGCAGGGGGCCTGGGTTTGATCCCTGGTCAGGGAACTAGATCCCCCATGCATGCCGCAACTAAGGAGCTCATGAGCTGCAACTAAGACCCGGTACAACTAAATAACTAACTAAATAAATATTTTAAAAATAAAATAAAGAAATAAAATAAAGCCACTACTTAAAAAATATAAAGCCGAGGAGGGTCCATCGCTGTGTGGAAATACAGAAAAGGGAAGGCATTTGCCAAGGCAGGATAGTGCTGCCCAAAGGGCCACCCCTCCCTCATTCACGCCCTAAGTCTGAGCCCTGACCCCACATGTCCCCAGAGCCCTCCCCCACATTCATAATGATTCCCTTAGAGGAAGAGCACTGTCCCCCCTACCCCACATCTGTCACCCTCTTAGAAAGCCCTTTGGCAGCTCCAGGTTCTCCCACCAGCCCTCTGGATCCTTATTGCCACCCTCTCCTTCCTTAATCAGATGAGAAAGGGAGGTACAAAGAAGCTAAGTGGGGCTTCCCTGGTGGCGCAGTGGTTAAGAATCCGCCTGCCAATGCAGGGGACACGGGTTTGAGCACTGGTCTGCCACTACTGAGCCTGCGCTCTAGAGCCTGTGAGCCATAACTACTGAGCCCGTGTGTCACAACTACTGAAGCCCACGCACCTAGAGCCTGTGCTCCGCAACAAGAGAAGCCACCCCAATGAAAAGCCCTCACACCACAACAAAGACCCAACACAGCCAAAAATAAATAAATAAATAAATTTATTTTAAAAAAAAGAAGTTAAGTGACTTGCCCAAGGTCACCCAGCAGGAGGTACAAGGCCAGGATGTGAAGGGCAGGGTCTGCTGAAGGCCAGTCTCAAGGACAGGCCTCTCTTAGCAGCATTCTTCTCCGCCTTGCGCCATTCTTACCACTTTCCGCTTTATATTAGAGTTAATGTTTGCTGTACAGCACCTGATGAACATGTTGGGGAAGTAGAAAGGAGGAGAGGAAAAGGGAGGCAGGGAGAGGAGGGGAGGAGGGGAGAGGAAAGGAGGAGGGGAGAAGGGGAGTGGAGCAGGGAGGCCTCTGGTCACACTCAGGATAGGAGTGGAGACGGGTGGACCTTACCTGTGTGAGCCCCTAGGGGACTCTGAACATTCAGTCCAGCCAAGAGGCAGCACAGTCTGGTCACATCACCGTCACCAGGCCCTGACCCCACAGGCCCCCGCTGCAGGCCCCTGCCCAGCCAGACCAGAGGGCAAAATGGAGAAGGGGCAGTGGGGAGCACAGGTTTCACCTGGAGCCTGAAGGAGCCACTCTTGGAAGCTGGGGACAGCCAGGGGCTGGCTGCCTGGAGCTGCGGGGGATGAGGGATGTGGGGTGGGTGAACCCAAGGTGACCCCTGAGGGGTGGGGACTGGGACGTGGGCAGCCAGCACCGCTTGTAAGGGACAGTCTTGGGCAGAGCTGCACTCTGCAGGCGGCCCCTATTACTTCCTGAGCTGCAGTTTTTCAGCTGTGCCTCAAAAACGGTGGTGGAACTGGAAGCCCAGTGGAGTATGATTTGTTTTAAAACTAGACAATTTAAAAGCAGCTTACACACAAGAAACTAATATTGCCGGTTGCCTTTGTGGAAAGACCTGGGTGTCTGGGTCAGGTGTGGGAAAGAAATTTCACCACATATCCTTTTGTACCTTTCCAATTTTATACCATGGGCATGGATTACTTATTTTATAAAATTTAATAAAAATAAAAATAAAAATAAAATAAAAGCAGGTATCAGTTTTCTACCTGTAGAGGTAGAGGCAAAGTTCTTCTGAGGTGAGACTCTCATTTTGGAAAAGTCATTTGAACATGCTTTTGAATTTAAGCAGAGGCAAAGCCAAAATCTTATCGCAGAAGGAAAATCTGGGGGCAGTGAGAAGCAGAACTGCCCCTACAGTCGAACGTAACAGTCTACTTTCTCTGTGAGAAAAGTGACAACTCTCCAGAAATTATTACTAGGGTGATCAGACCTGAGGCTGACAAGGAGGGAGTAACTGGCTTTGGTCCCCTCCCTCCTGTGGGGGGAGGGGTGTCTGCAGGAGCCGCCCTATACACTGGGGAATCCTGGGGATTCCCAGACATCCTTGGAGAGGGCAGGTGGACTTGTGCTGACCACATGGGCCTTGGGCATTAAAGGGGACAAGGGATCCCTGAAGGCTGCAGACCCCACAGACCTCTGGGAATCTGGCATCTGTCTGTGGAGAGCAAGGCAGGGTGTCACATGCTGGGTAATCACCAAGGCCAGGCCTCTCGTGGAGGCCCTTTGTTTCCTGGCCCTTCCATAGACAGGCTCTGCCAGGGCCAGTGTGGGGCTGGCACTTGGGCAGAGAAGGAACCTGCCCCTCGAAGCCTGGGGAGGAGGTCTATGGCTTCAAAAGTGCTCCCAGAGAAATGGTGACTCACAGCTCAAGGGAAATCAGAGCTTTTCTCACTCCAGAGGTTATTCGCCTTGCAACATCAGGATCCGGTGATTGCAGATGAATCAGAAATGCAAGCCTGAGAACAGCCAGCCTGCATGGCTCAGTGTCAGAGGGCAGGCTAACCCCTCCCTCCTTCTGTCTGTCTCTTGGCAGAAAGAAGACTTAAAGAGTCTCAGTTCCTCTCTTTTCCGGCCAAGGGAGTTCCGGTGCACCAGAAAACCTCTCTAAGCCTCAACGTCCTCACCTGTTAAATGGGGATAACCGTGCCTCCCTTGCTAGGTCGTGGTGAGAGTGAGAGGGCACCACTCAGTACAGGGCTGGCCACCAGCCCCTCCTGCGGTCTGGGAGGGAGCTGTGAGTGGCAGCAGCAGCTGCAGCAGCCTGGCATCCTGCACCCACAGCCTGGGCTGAGGAAGCTGGCACTTGGCCCCTTGCTTGATTCATATGCCTTTTCCAGGTTTGGCCCACCAAAACCAGGACAGGCACCCCCTGAGCCCCGGTGCTCCTTCCAGAGGGGAGAGTCTCACCCCAAAGGGCCACGTCAGCAGGGTTTGCTTGGCCAAAGAAGCTGGAGCTCTCTGTCACCTCCTAAACGTCTCCACAACCTCCAACAAGCTCTGGGGCGTAACCCACACTCTGAGATGAAAATTCTCCTGGCACTTCCTGTCTGCACCACACCATTTGGCAGACATAGGTTCGGTACAGCCCACATCCTGTGATTCTCCAAAGGCTTTATTTGAGGCTGGAGTGGCTAAGAGCATAGGCACATTTGGAGTTGGACAGCCAAGTGTTTGAATTCTGGCTGTGTGACCTTGGACAAGTCACCTAACCTCTCTGGGCCTCAGCAATGGCATCTATAAAATGGGGCTACCTCATGCAATCAGATTGACACAAATAAATCACTCAGCCTGAGGATGCCTAGTATATAAAGAGCTCTCAGATACTCAACTGTACCTTCTAGGAAGGTGGAGGCTGCTGGGACCTGGCATAGCATAAGCACACAGCTTAACCAGGCTTTACTTTTAAAAAGTGATTCCAATGGAATAGCAGGCACCATTCTTTTTTCTTTTTATAAATTTATTTATTTACTTATTTTTGGCTGCGTTGGGTCTTTGGTGCCGCTCGTGGGCCCTCTACAGTTGCGGCGAGCGGGGGCCACTCTCTGCCGCGGTGCCCGTGCTCCTCACTGCAGTGGCCTCTCCCGTTGCGGAGCACAGGCTCTAGGTGTGTGGGCTTCAGTACTGCATCTCGCGGGCTCAGTAGTTGTGGCTCGCGGGCTCCAGAGCGCAGGCTCAGCAGTTGCGGCGCACAGGCTTAGTTGCTCCGCGGCATGTGGGATCCTCCCGGACCAGCGCCCGAACCCGTGTCCCACGCATTGGCGGGCAGATTCTTAACCACTGAGCCACCAAGGAAGTCCCGCAGGCACCATTCTTAAGGGAAGAGCAGCTCTAAAAACTCGACACAGCTGTCCCCTTCCACCCAGAATTCCAGTCACAGGCCTGGCATGGAGGCCCTGTTGGAAGCTGTTCATGCTCATCATCACTTCCAGAAGCTCCTGCCTCATTCGGGTTTATGAGTGGGGGTGGTGTGGAGGCCGCAGGCAGGGAGGGGAGCAGTGGGAAGATGGGGCTACAGAGGTTGGGGAGAACTCAGGGCAGGAAGCCGGGGAGCTGACCTGGCCCTGCTGCCTGGGTGTGAGGGTCCCCTTGCAGGACTTTGGGCACGAGGACTGGCAGGTGGGTAGCAGACAGCAAGACTCAGTGATGTCATGTTTTCCCAAAATGACTCAATGGCTTGTCCCTGAGCTCTGAATGGTGAGCTGTGTGCTGTGGCCTTGGGGCCTCCTCATCTCCTTGCCTTCCAGACTTGCCTGCATCTCTCCTTCCCCTGTCACCTCCCACTCTCCCAGCCTAGGGACCCATGGCTACAGCATCCATGCTCTGCTCCTGGCTGTGACTCCAGCCCAGGGGATGTCCCCATCTGCCTCTGTCACGTCTCTCTAATCTCCATGTTGAAGAAAGAGCTAAGCGCCAGACAGACCTGGGTTTCATTACCACCTCTGCCTCCACCTGGCTGAGTGACCTTGGGCAGGTTACTCTGCCCCTCTGAGCCTGTTTCCTCATCTATAAAATGGAGACTTTGCTAACAAGTTTGCTAGGTTGTATGGGGCTGAGTGAGAAGGTCTGTAAAGTACTTGGCACACAGCAGCTGTTTAGCAAACAGAAAGTATGACATCCAAAGGCCTCTATGATCTGACCTCAATTTACTTTTCTAGCTGCTTTAAAAAAAAAAAAAAAGATAATAGCTCACTCTTCTTGATGCTGTGTGTCAGGTATTGCTGGAAACACTTGTACAGAAACACATTTTATTCTCCTGTCACCCCCACGTGATGGGTACTATTAGTATCTCCATTTTACAGATGAGAAAACAGGCACAGAGATGTTAAGCAACTTGGCCATGGTCACACAGCCAATAAGTGGGGATTGAGGGTCCTCATGTAGGCAGCCTGGCTCTAGAGCTTACACATGTAACCACAACTCCATCCTGCCTCATCTCTTCTTTGTGCATCCTACAAATTGAAGTTCAGCCCAACTGGACTCCTCACCAACCTTTGCATTCAATCTGAACTTTCCCATGCCTGTGCTTTTGCCCAGGTTCCCTTCTTGCACTGGAACCCCCACCTCCTCCATGAAGCCTTCCCAAGTCCTCCCTCATGTCCACCTTTGTGGGCTCATCACAGTTGGACTCAAAGGTGGTTATTTGTGCCTAGGTGTCCTCTCCTCTTCTTGCCTAGAGGCACCTCTGCTACCCCCAGCCAACCTGGCATGGTTTCAGGCACGAGCAGGCACCCAGACAGGCAGTGCCCTGGCCAGAGCACCTAATGTGTGCTACCTGGGTGGTGTGGATGGGAACCCAGCACGCAGGGCCCTACTACTTCTGTGAGGACAGCTCAAAGGCTGCAACTGGAACCACCCCTGGGAGGCAGCCTGCCAGCTGGGCTTCCTTCTCTCTGCTTAGGGGAAAGGACTCAGCCACGGGGGGCCTCCAATGCTTGGGGGTCAGCTTTGAAGCCCGGAGAGGATGAATGAATGTCCATCCAGAAAGGGGACAGGACTGAGAACCGCTTGCTGGTGGGGTTGCCTAGTGAGGCCCATAGTGTAACCATCCACCAGGCCACCTAATTCAAAGGGGCCTCTTGGAGCGTTTCAGGCCCATCCTTGGGATCCCAGCCTAGTGCCCACAGGGTAGTAACTGCAAGAGGCCATCTGCCCAGGGTCTCACGCTCCCATTCCCTCCCTGTCCCACACAGGACCTCTGGTCCACATCCGCTGCCCCCTTCCACACACCATGACTCCCACCACCTCTGCCCAGACACTGATCACTCCCTAGGCATCCTCTCATGGGAGCCTGGGCACCGTCCAGTGCCTCCTTCTTCCTGCGGCCAGGTTTCACACCCATCACTCATGGTCCCACAGTCAGGCACGGGTACTCAGCACATGCCTGAGGCTGTGCTAAGCACTGGAGACACAAGGAGAACAAGGCAGACTCTGTCCTGCTCGCAGAGCTCACTACCTGGTGGAGACCACAGACCATGAAAGCAGCCAGGGCAACACAGCGGGGCAAAGTGTGAGGACGGGGATGTGCAGGCAGCCATAGGGAGGGCCGCTGACCGAGGCTTCTAGAAGGAGACATCCAAGCTGAGGCCTGAGGATGAAGGGAGCTGACCATGAGAAAAGAAGAAAGGAGAGAGTGTTCTGGGCAGCTGGAGAGGCTACAGAGAGCAGGACATGTGCATCTGGAAAGAGGTCAGTTTGGAACCTGGAACACCAAGTACGTGACAAGGGCTGGTGAAAGAACAGGCTGGGGATGATATTCACTGGGAGATCACAGGGCCCAAGGAAGCCACTCGGGGACTTCCCTCGTGGAGCAGCGGTTAAGAATCCACCTACCGATGCAGGGGACATGGGTTCGAGCCCTGGTCCAGGAAGATCCCACATGCCGCGGAGCAACTAAGCCCGTGTGCCACAACTACTGAGCCTGCAAGCCACAACTCCTGAGGCCACGTGCTGCAACTACTGAAGCCTGCATGCCTAGAGCCCCTGCTCCACAACAAGAGAAGCCACCGCAATGAGAAGCCTGGGCACCACAACAAAGAGTAGCCCCCGCTCGCAGCAACTAGAGAAAGTCCAGCGCAGCAACGAAGACCCAATGCAGCCAAAAATAAATAAATAACTTTATTAACAACAAAAAAAGGAAGCCATTTGGCATCTTGAGCAGCTCGGTGCTTACTCCATGGTAAGGTTTCTGTCTTGCTGGAATGGCCTTCGGGGAGACAGAGGCCCCCAATCTGCCAGTTCTTCCTTGCCAATAATTTAAATTCCTTCTACTGCCATCGGCGTCACTTTCTGAGACCTGCCATTGCCAAGGGGAAGCAGCAATCAGCAGATGGCCGGCCTTGCAAAAGAGGCTGTTGTATGAGGGCAGTGCCCTGCCCAGTGAGCCTTGGGGAAGGCCGAAGCTCAGACTTCGGCTTGCAGCGCCCCTGAGGCCAGCCTCCCCAGCACTGCCCAGTCAGACACCAGCAGCATGCCCTGGCCACAGTTACGAAATGACTGTCCTGGTGAGCCATTCCACCTCTCCGGCTGTGGCCCCAGCAAGACGGACACACCCAGGGTCAAGAGCACTGACTCTGAAGCCAGGCTGCAGGGCTCAGACCCAGCTCTGCACTCATCAGCAGTGGGGTGCCAGCAACTTTTCCCACCTGTCTGGTTCTGTCTGCCCATTTGTACAACAGTGAGCACAACGGTACCTATCTTGAGAGCATCCTGTGAGAACTCGGTGAGTGCGGGCCCAGAAGACACTAATTAAGCACAGGGCTGTGCATGCTAGCTGTTAGTGCTAATATTTCCTGTGTCCCCAGTCCCGAGGCACCTGCACCAGATGGAAAAGGAGGAGGAAAACTAAAAGGAAAGTAGTATCTCTCAGAATAAGAAGAGGACAGGGTGTCATACCCCTGAGGTCACGGGGGGATGGGGTGGGGGGGTTCCAGTTCTTCATCCTGTGAGGATGACTTCCCCTTCCTGGTTCTAGGTTTGCAATCTTGGGCCTCTTCAGGCGTGTCTATCCTAACCCTGCAGAGACAGGCCCCAGTCATCCTCCAGAGGACTGCCAAGGGCCACAGCCCCCACCTGGGAAGTTGTGAAATTCTTTGCTGAAAATCACTGCAATCTCAGCCAGGATGGTGGCCCAGTTTGTTTTCAAAATACTTCCTCAGATAGCCCTATCTTGGCTCAGACATGTTAGCACTTTCCAGAATCCTGCAGATGGTGAGGCAGCTGGAGAGGAGGGGAGAGGAGGGAAGCGGGGAAGAGAGTGGGAGAGGCCTGGGGCCAACGTTCAGGTAGCTGCACGGGCCCACATAGGCACGGGCATCGCACAGCGTGCTCGGACAGGCACACACAGGATGGGAAGCGGGTCAGACGGTAGAGGGGGGTCTTTCAACCGTCTAAGCTGTGGAGCCTTCTTAGGAACCAGAACTTTCCTAGGAAACCCAATATGTAGAAAAGGTAAATGGGGGACTTCCCTCATGGTCCAGTGGTTAAGAATCCACCTTCCAATGCAGGGGACGTGGGTTCGATCCCTGGTCGGCGAACTAAGACCCACATGCTGTGGGGCAACTAAGACCGTGTGTCACAACTACTGAGCCCACATGCCACAAGTAGAGAGAAGCCTGCACACTGCAGCGAGGAGCCCACGTGCCGCAACTAAGACCAAATGCAGCCAAAAATAAAATAAATAAATAAATATTTTTTAAAAAAGATAAATGCGGGGAGAGGCCTGGATCCCCCCCCCCCGCCATCAGACCTCTGAGGGGTCCTCGTTGAACTCTGGGGCTCCATGGAACCTAGTTTGAAAACTGATGCTGCTAAAGGAATCATACCCTTCTCTGGGGGGAGTTAGTGCCCACATTGTTTTAAGATAATGAGCTTCTGAGCTTCCCTGGTGGCGCAGTGGTTAAGAATTTGCCTGCCAATGCAGGGGACACAGGTTCAAGCCCTAGTCCAGGAAGATCCCACATGCTGCGGAGCAACTAAGCCCGTGCGCCACAACTACTGAGCCTATGCTCTAGAGCCTGCGAGCCACAACTACTGAAGCCCGCATGCCTAGAGCCCGTGCTCCACAACAAGAGAAGCCACTGCAACGAGAAGCCCGCACACCGCAACAAAGACCCAACTCAGCCATAAATAAATAAATAAATTTATAAAATAATGAGCTTCTTAAGGGAAGACGAAATTATGTTTCTAATAAATTCTAATTCGAGTCTAGTACAGAGAATGCCACACATCCTGAGAATCAGGACTCAGAAAGTGCAAAGTGATTGATCCTATTCGCTGACAAGTTTGTGAGCACCTCTCTGGGAAGTATTGTGCCCTTGGGCCTGAATATCTGGGGCACAGAGTATGTGGTGAACAATAGTTAGAACACCTATTTACAGCTATTTACAGGCACATTTCTAAACTCCTCACAGATACAAATTCACCTACAGCCCCATTACTTATAACCCATTACGATCCCCCTCTTACTGATTAGGAAAGTAAGGCCCAGAGAGGTTAAGTAATTTGCCCAAGGTCACACAGTTACTAAGCAGTACGGTGGGCATTCTGGCTTTAGAATATGTACTCTTCACTATTACATAATTTGCCTTTTGGGATGAGTACATCCCTGTGCTTATGTATCTATGTGTGTGTGTGTGTGTGTGTGTGTGTGTGTGTATACATTTTGGCCCATGATGATGTGTGCTAATCTGTATGTGGGTGTGCAGCCTCTTTCCAAACAAGACTGCAAGCCATGGGACTTACCCCTCAAATTCTCTCTTGGAAGCCTGACAGCAACAGGCCAAAGGGGCTCCTGCGTGGAGGTGGGACCCAGAGCCTCAGGGTGGTGCCTGTTCCCCAGATTCCAGGGGTTTCAGTTTTCTGACCCAGCTTGGTATAGGCACATCAATGGAAAGGCCCCCAGGCCCCTCCCTGGGACTGAGTGGAGCCCTCAGCTGCCAATCCCACCAGGGAAATACCCGCACCCTAACACCCTGGTTCTCCCCTTCTCACTGGGTGCTGGGTTTTAGAATGGGTCAGCTGAATAAAATGAAGTTATTAAGTTATCACGAGTTTACTTCATACTCCAGAGACAAAGAAACTTACAGCAGTGAACTCACACCACCAGAACCCTAAACTGATAGGGCCTAAGCTGATAGGACTCTGGTCAAAAGCAAAGAACCCTGACATTCTGGTTAGGCCGGGAAGCCCTACACCGTAAATGGGGTTTTTCGGGTTTCTTCACATGGGAGCCCACCTTGGAGAAAATTAGCTTTGGTCCATCCACTCTAAACTGATGTTTAAGATGTAAAGCTTCCTCAGATGCCACAAAATTGGAAAAAGCCCCACCATTCTCCATCAACAAAGTCAAACTCACCTCGAGCAGGGCCGAGGCAGGGAGACTTCCTCAGATGGCGCAGGGCTGTGCTGCAACCCCTGGCTGTCTCTTCTCCCACATTCTCCTCTTGTTCCCAGCCACCAGTATGCCAGCTTCCCAGTGTCCCGAAGCACAAGGACAGCCGGCGGCGGTGGGTGTGTTCCCCAACTTTTGAGGCTCCCTGAGTCAAGGAGGAGGGGCTGGATGGGGAGGATGCAGGAAGGAGGGAGCTGGTAAGGCAGCCGGTGAGCCAGGTGTAAGCACAGAGGCCAAAACAGAGTTTCCCAGGCTAGCTGTTTAGTTGTGGTATTCAGGAGAGGCTGAGCTGGGAATTGGCTGATTTATTTTACACGCTTTTCCTCCAAATCCTTTTCAGAGAGCCCTCTGGAATCCCAGTGATAAATTTCCCAGAGCCTAAAAAAACCCACAGTCCCTTAGCACACAGCCATCTCTGTGGGGCAGGGGGGTAAGGGGAGGCATGGGGGGAGGGTAGAGACATAGAGAGGGAGTGATGGGCCGCTAGAGACCTGAAGTTATTGGTGGTCAGAGGCTCCCGTGGCCTGCATGCCCCTCCTTTCAAGTTTGCAGAGGTGGGGATGTGCAGGAGAACCAGCCCGATTTAGGTTGATGAAGACAAAGGCTGAGACCTTCAAGCACAGAACAAACTGTCCAGCCTGCCAGAGGCCACCCCACACCCAGACGTGGAATCTACATGCTCAGGGCAGGACAAACAGTGTTCTTACACCTGTTTAAGCAAAGGGGACAAGTATTTCTGTTTAAGGAATGAAAAGGAGAGCTGTTATCATTTCCTCCTGCGTGACTTCATGAAGGGCAGAGGCCTCTCTGTTTCCTCACGGCAGATTCCCTTGGCTCCCTGCTTGACCACTTCCCAGCAGAGGCACTCACAGCCCCTCCCTGGTCTTCACCCATCATCTGACAGTGTTCCTAAGTACCTCCGTGTGTCACGCACTAGGACAGAGCCAGGGGTACAAAGATTAATAGCTCCCGCCCCTCGGATGGGGCAGCTTCTCCCCACACCCAGTCTCCCAACTTCCATCCTGGATGGCGAGTCCACCGCACAGTGAAGCAGGGAGAGGGCTCCCATATCTTTGCAGCTCAGTGCTGCGAACGCTCTGGCACTCACCCAGGTGGGCTCGCTGTGGAAGGTGGGCAGGGGCCAGCTGGGCAGTGCTTATCTTCTGCTCCTTGTTTAAGGTTGCCAGCTTTCCCCGTGCCATGAACACCTGTATCAGAGGATCTGGGGGTAGAGATGCGGGTGGGCAGAGCTGTGAGGATTCTGCCCCAACGGGGGGTAACCCACTCTCAGCCTTGGGGCTGGGGAGATAGAATACTAACCAGGCAGAAAACACAGCTGCCTCTAAGTGCCTGCAGGGAGTCCTGAAGGCAGCATGGCTTGCACTTCCTCCTTAGCTTTGTGACCTTGGGCAGCCACTGCACCTCTCTGAGCCTCATTTCCTCATCAGCAAATCGGGAATGAGAACCACTGTCCCTCTGTGGGGCCTGTGTGAGAAGGCATCAGCTGGGGACCCGGTGAGCCATGTAGTTCTCACAGCCCCTGGTTGCCCCAGCTCTCCCCATCCATCTCTCCTGAGGACCAGACACCACCACGGAGTCTAGCTCTCCTGGGCATGTGGTGGGTGGTGGGAAGGACAGCCGTGACATGCCCCTTCATATTCAGGTGAGGGCTGATTTCCCTGTGCAATAGATGTCTCCCCTGGCAAGGGCTGAAAGGGAAAGGAATACAGTAATCCATTTGAGGATGTTTACCTGGCAATTCCTTCCAAACCCAAACCTGTGACTTGTATGGTCACGAGTGGTAGCTTTGTCCCCATTTCTCACATAAGCAGTGAATCTGCTCTCACCGGAATTACTCCAACATCTCCCTGCAGTCACTCCCAAACCCCCATCGTTTCCTGACTCCAAATCCACACGGAAGGCTCTAGCAGCCTGGTGCCACCCAGGCTTTGATTTCCATGACCCATGGTGTAACCCAGGCTAGGCAGAGTGTGTGTAAAAAGAGGACTGTAGTCAGGGGCCCCAGGACCCAGTAAGTGCATCAGCGTTGCTTCCTTGTTGCTATGGAGAACCAGTTAGGGACCTTAGAGACAGCTGGGCATGGTGGAAACAGCATGCGTTCCAGAGTCAGACTGTCCAGTTTCAAATCCTGGCTTTGTCCCTCACCAGCTGTGTGACCCCCAAAAAGTTACTTAACTTTTCTGAACCTCAGTTTCCTAATCTGTAAAATGGTGACAAAACGCTAACTTCATAGGGATATAAGGTCTTGATGAGATAACATAGAGCTCTTGATTCACAGAAGACATAAATAAGGTGGAAAGGTGATATTGGGAAGGGATCGGCTGCAGTGTTCCACCTGAAATTGGGGGTGGCCAAGCCCAGATCACTCTCTCGCTTATCTGGAGCCACAATCCTGGGTACTGCCTACATACTTTGCTAATTTCAGCATTCAGACCACTTAGAAGCTTCACATGCACACCAAACCTAGTCACAAAGGGCCGGGGGTGGGGTGGGGGAATGACACATTTCTTTGTGATTATATGGCCAAGTTGCACCACATCCTGGCATGTTCCCAATTCCATGCAGGTACGGAATCATTCTCAGGATTGCTTGCAATCCCAGTTCCAGGAAGACGAGATGTTTCCACTCCTCTGGGAAGCTCATGCCAGCTGGTGCAGAGGAACCCACCCAATACTCAGTACAGGGACTGTGTTGCCCCTCCACCTGCTGCCACCACAGAGCCAAGCCACTGCTGGAGGACACAGCTCCTAGACCCTTCATGAGACCCATCTCCTTCCAGGCCAGTAGGAGCCAGGAAGAACACTCCACCACACTCCCAGCTTAGCCAGATGCAAAAATGGAGACTTTCTTACTGCCCCTCTTAGGGAAACAGAGGCCAATGTTGAGACTCAAGTCCCCAATGCCAGCCCACAGGGCACAATAGAACCTGCTGCTTGGGCTAAACAGATCAGTCAGGGCTCCCTGGAACCACTCAGGGCCCCCTCCTCTGCAGATAGACCAATTCCAACCTAGCCGAGGCCACCTGGCTTGGCTCATAGAGTGTCCTTAACATATATGAATTATTGGTGTCATTATTCATCAAACAACTATTTATCGAGTACCAACAATGCCAGGCACTGTACTAGATCCAGGACAACCTTTGAAACATCCTGGAGCCCCGGACACCAAGGGCATCCGAAAACAGACACAACTTCAGGTGCAATGAAAAAAAATATGGCTTCAGGACTGCCCTGCTTTCTCCATGACCTTGGAGTGTTAAACATCCCCTACCACGTTTTTCATATACACACCCAGGGCTGGAATCTCATCAGCCCACCCCCCCTGGAAGTCCCTCTGAGGAAGCACATCCGCTAGGGGGAAGGGTCTGTGCTTCCCTCGCAGGCCCTGTCACTGCCACCACCCAGCTGTCCAGGGCAGCACCGCCTGCCAGCCTTTTCTACTCTGCTCACAGACCCTAACACGCCGGGTCTGAGTTTATGAGTCACTCCCTCCTTTCTCCCGGCCTCGCCTCCGGAAGGGCTGCGCACACCCAGACACATCACCCAGACACCGAGTTTCCACGCCAAACTCGCTCCTGATGAACCCGGAGAGCCGACTGAAATGTCTGATTTCCCCTCCCCACTTCTCAGCCTCGAGGTCCCGGCCACGACTTTTCAAAGACAAGGCAGCCCTTCTCCTGCCCGTCTCGCTTTGGGGACACCTCACTGTGGGGCTGCAGGGGCAGCAGACAAAGACAGTGGATTTATTTGAGGCTAGAGGACATGCTTAGTCTAAAGATCCGAACGCCCGCACTTCCGGAATTGCACGGTTCAGTCTGAAGCGTGTGCGTGTGTCTGTGGCTCGATGGGTGATGAGCTGTGCGTATGTGGCAGTTGTGAATCTGGGTGCAGTGGGTCTGGAGGTGTGGATGCCTGCGTGGAGCTTTCCCCGCGCCGAGCACTCCCTCTCCCACCTTCGGTTTCGCCCCCTCTTCCTCCAAAGTTTGGCGCGCGCGCCCGATCGGGGATGGTGGGGTGCGCACCGTTGGGCCATCTCCCGGGCCCAGAGGCGGTTCCGGGATGCCGGTGCCCTACTTACCCCGCCACCGAGCCTCCTCCAGCGGGGGCGGATCCGACTTTCCGAGGCAGGGGTCCGGTGCGGGCAGCATCCGCCCGCAACTTTGCCCTCCTCTCGGCAGGACCAGGCAGAAGCGGCTCCGGCCGAGGACGGCGGCGGGGAGGGAAGGAGGCTCGGCCCCGCGGGTTCGCACGGTGGGCGGGAAGCGGCGCCAGGAGGGCGCCGTCCTGCGCAGCGAGCGAGCGGTCCTGCCTGGCGCCTTCCCCGTTCGGCCCGAGTCCGCGAGCGGCCGGCAGTGGCGGCGGATTCCTGAACTGCGTCCAAGGCGCCCGGGGAGCCCTCCTCCTCCTCCTTTTCTCCCTCACCCCACCCAGCTCCCACCCCTGCGCCCCCGGCAACTTGGGAACCGCTGGCGAAGTTGGCGCAGCTCGGGCTGCGCGACGGGCCTCCGGGTGGAAGCAGGGAAGGAGAGGGAGGAGCTGAGGGGGAGCGGGCCGCCGTCGCCCCAGTCCCCGGGGAGCTGCGCGCTGCAGGACCCCTCTGTGGGCCTTTGTTCCCAGCGCTGCGCCTCCGCCCGCCTCTCCCCTGGGACTCTCTTGAAGCCGCTGGGATCCCTACCCGCTTTCAGAGACGCTGGGAAGAGCTCCCCTCCTGGGTTGGGAGGGGCGGGGGAGGGTTGGAAGGGAGGTGGCCTGGAGATCCTCGTGGCTTCACTCTGCCTGAGCCCCTCAAGTCCTTCCGGCCTCCCATCCTATTGAAACGGAGTCTTTCTAAAACCTGAGTTCCCTTAGGAGTTTATGATTAATGTGTCTATCCAAAACTTTATTCCCTTTCTTGTCCCCTCTGACTTCAATCCTGTGCTAACTGAACACTAGTCAACCAGAGTCAGTTGACCGAAATTGCTGCTGTTGAGACATTGTTAATGTACTAAGGTTGCTGGTGTGAATAACACTGTTGATGTACTAAAGTTGCTATTACAGATATCATTAATGTATAAACTCAGGTTGTTTCTCCAGGGCAAGGTAAGTTAACAGACCCCCTGAGGCCTGGACCACCTGGCCAGAGAATTCTAAACCAGAGACATCCTGAGTCCTGGGACCTGAATGTCACAGAAAGCACAATATAAGAACTCTAGTCAATATCTTGTAATAACCTATAATGGAAAAGAATCTGAAAAAGAATATATATGTATATATACATATATATATACACACATATATGTATAACTGAATCACTTTGTTGTATACTTGAAACTAACACAATATTATAAATTAACTATACTTCAATTTAAAGAAAGGTTAAAAAATGTCACGGAAATGTCCCAAGATGCTTAATCCCAGCCTCTTTGTTCTTCCCCTTTATAAAACCCTCTCACTCAAAGACCAAGTGGAGCGGATGTGAGGCGTGTCTCCCACTCCCTTGCTGGGTGCCTTGCAAATAAACCCTGTACTTTCCTTCACCACAACCTGGTGTAGTATATTGGCTATGCTGCTTGTTGGGCAAGCAGACCCGAGTTCGGTTCGATAACAATTTTGCCCACCATGGAGAGACCATCAACTGGAACTGTTTTTGTAAAAGGGAAGGTAAATGACATGAAATTCTTTGTGTATAGGCTTTTATGTTATTGTATCAAAGTTAGCCTTTTGGAACTGGTTTGGCTTTGAGCCTTTTGGAATTGGTTTGTCTTTTTTCTCTCTGTGTGTGTGTGTGTTTGTGTGTGTGTATGTATTTGTGCTAGAGAAGGTACACTATTTTAACTGGTGGACATTAAACATTAAACAAAAGTTCAGTTCCTAAAAATAGCCCTTTAGGATGCATCCTACAAAATTGGACCACCTTTTGTTCTGGTACCATGACTAAAGCCAAAAAGATGATTTTTTTTTTTTTTTTTTTTTGGTAATACTGTGTAACCACAGTATTCTTTAGACTCTGGAGAAAAATGCCCAAGATTAGGCTCATTTGATAATCCATAACTAGTTTTGGCAGCTTGATAAAACATCTTTTCAGAATTCTGACCCTAAGAGAGCAAATTCTAGGAGGAACTTGCTTTTCTCTCCCTGTGCCTTGAGCTGTAAATGTTCTACTAGGGCTCTCAGGAACTCCTGTCTTATCTAGGCATCTCCAATTCCTGAGACTGAGAGGAAAAATGGGGGGTGGAGGGAAGAGGCCTTTTTAAGTTTAACTTATTCCAACTGTTAGTTATAAACTAGTGAGTTTTATATTGTAATACCTGATTCATGACTAAGTTAAAATGAAGCTATGAGGTCTCTAGTTGTATCTGCCTATATGTCTGTGTGTACTTTATACATATATGTCTCAACTTCCAGACCTTATTAACAAAATTAATTTCTTGCGACTTCCCTGGTGGTTCAGTGGTTAAGAATCCGCCTGCCAATGCAGGGGACATGGGTTCGAGCCCTTGTCCGGGAAGATCCCACATGCCGTAGAGCATCTAAGACCGTGTGCCACAACTACTGAGCCTGTGCTCTAGAGCCCACAAGCCACAACTACTGAAGCCCACGCAACTAGAGCCTGTGCTCTGCAACAGGAGAAGCCACCACGATGAGAAGCCCGTGCACTGCAATGAAGAGTAGCCCCCACTCGCTGCAACTAGAGAAGGCCCGCGTGCAGCAACAAAGGCCCAACACAGTCAAATATACATAAATAAATTTTTAAAAATTATTAAAAGAAAAAGGAATATACAAGAAACTAAACCAAAGAAATTTCAGGTTTATGTGAACTGGGAAATATTCAGTATTAAATTAACTTTGGGCATTAAAGTTCATTTTTGCTGGTTTAATTAATCAGACATGTCCTTGGAGCCATCAACATTAAGTATGATATTTTTATTGTACCTAGGTTTACTGGAGGTTAAATAAGATCTTATTATATCTGTTGCAGAATTTGTCAGCAAGAAAAATAACTTGGTATGATGTAATTTTTTAAAGTAAATTAAATGTAAATGAGATAAGTTTTTTTTTAAAGGAGAACTCTTTAGGAATAATTATGTTTTATGACTGTCTACTTAAAAGTAGTTTCTTCAGATATTTGGTAACTTGAAACTTTAGAGTTTTGCTAAATTAAGTTAAATGATGGAAGTTTATTGAATATTTTACAAGTTTGCTAATCTACAGAGTGCTAATGTAAAAGACAGTTCATAGTTGCTTATTTCTTAGTTTTCACTAGAAATTGTTTTCAATAGTTGAGAATTCTAATTAATATATTTAATTAAAACTAAAATTTAATAAGAAAACACCTTTGTATGCAAGGAAAAGAAGGTATAAGAAATGGAAATTCATTTTGTTAAGAGAAAGAAAGTAATTTGGTCCTAAAACTGGTTATTTCTAAATGGGAAAGAAAATATGGGACAAATTAATATGGGTATAGAAAGTTGTGGAAGCTTTGCAAGAGGGAAAGGTCTTTAGAAAGGAATTCTATGTGTAGTCAGGACTAACGAAGATTAGAATGAGTTTAATGGAGTAAATGAATTTTAATATCAAAAGTAAGATGGTGTAAAACCTGGGTTTGTTTTCTCTCTCTATGAAGAGAACAAAGTTTTTTTGGACTGTTGAGCTGCTTTTGATAACAGGTTGTAAGTTTCTTTCCAAGCTTTTTTTTTTTTTTTTTTTTTTGTAGTACGCGGGCCTCTCACTGTTGTGGCCTCTCCCGTTGCGGAGCACAGGCTCCGGACGCGCAGGCTCCGCGGCCATGGCTCACGGGCCCAGCCACTCCGCGGCATGTGGGATCTTCCCGGACCGGGGCACGAACCCGTGTCCCCTGCATCGGCAGGCGGACTCTCAACCACTGCGCCACCAGGGAAGCCCTATTTGCTTCTTTTTTATTTTATTTTTTAATGTTTTAAATCTTTTTTTTTTTAATTTTTAAATTTTTGGCTGCGTTGGGTCTTTTTTGCTGCGCATGGGCTTTCTCTAGTTGCGGTGAGTGGGGGCTACTCTTCATCACGGTGCGTGGGCTTCTCATTGTGGTGGCGTCTCTTGTTGTGGAGCACGGGCTTTAGGTGCGCGGGCTTCAGTAGTTGTGGCATGCGGGCTCGGTAGTTATGGCACATGGGCTTAGTTGCTCCGTGGCATTTGGGATCTTCCCGGACTAGAGCTTGAACCCGTGTCCCCTGCATTGGCAGGCAGATTCTCAGCCACTGCACCACCAGGGAAGTCCCTGGATTCGCTTCTTTATTCAACAAACATTTTTTGGCCCAGGATTGTGCTGGGCTTGGGAACACTAGGATGCATGTTGTCTTTGTCAGCTATTGCTGCAATAAGTCTGCAAAACAAACATCCTGCAAATCTCAGTGGCTCCCAATGACAAGTATTTATTTTCCTCATTCCTAGGTAGGCTGGGGGTCAGCAGGGATTTCTGTTTCAGGGCACAGGTTGGCTGGGCTTGGGTCCAGCCTTTGGGTTGGGTTCAGGTCTACTCTTCACGTCCCCACGTTCTACATGGACCAGTGGCTATCCTGGAGCATGTGCTTCTCGAGGGAGATCACGGGAATACAAGAGACAAACCAAACCACCCAAGCACATTTAAAGCCTCTGCAACATCACTGTCCAGAACAAATCCCATGCCCAACCTAAAGGTATGAAGGTGGAGAGGTCTATTTTACCCACCATGAAGCCATGGTGATGGCATAGATAGAGAATTCTGTGATGAGGGGAGTGAACTGAGAGCAAGGATCCAGTGTGCTGCAGGTGACAAGACACAGGCCTTGCCCTCAGGGGGCTTACCGTCTAGTGGTGGAGGTGCTCGTAAAGATACAGTTGGGAAGTGCAGTGAGGAAGCATCTGTGGGTGGCATGGGACTGTGCGTGCATGTGCATGTGCATATGTGTGGTGTGTACGTGTGTGTGCATGAACGCACAGCTTGGGAGCATGGAGATGGTGGGTCCCTGCAGCCAGCTAGACAGCTAAGAAGATTTTCTAGAGAAGGAGACGCCCAAGGTAAATGCTAAAGGATAAAATAAATAGGGGCTCTTTTTTTTTTTTTTTTTTGCGGTACGCAGGCCTCTCACTGTTGTGGCCTCTCCCGTTGCGGAGCACAGGCTCCGGATGCGCAGGCTCAGTGGCCATGGCTCACGGGCCCAGCCGCTCTGCAGCACGTGGGATCTTCCCGGACTGGGGCACGAACCCTCATCCCCTGCATTGGCAGGCGGACTCTCAACCACTGCGCCACCAGGGAAGCCCGGGGCTCTTGACTGAACTGGAGAGAAGCGGCAGGGAAGCGAGGAAGGGCTTTACGGGCAGTCACAACTGTGGGTGCGAAGGCAAGGGGACCAGGAGCAGGACGGTGTAAGCCAGGAACTCGAGAAGCTGCTTGCTGTCCTTGGAGCATACTGGCGAGGGCAGCACGTGTCAGGAGTTGATGAGAGGTGGACGTAGGCAGGACCCTAGCCATGGAAGGCCTTTGTCAAGTGCTGGATGGCATCTTCCCTTCACCTCCAGAGCGCTCCCCACCCTCCTCCACTCCGCTCCCTCTCCTGGGTCACTGGCCTGTACGGACTACAGCCAAAGCCTCTCTTATTCTGGGAAGATGGCAGAGTGTAGTTCTAGCCTCTCCACAAGTTCCCCCTGTTATGGACTGAACACTGTCCCCCCACAATCCGTATGTTGAAGCTCTAGCCCCCAAAGTGACTGTATTTGGAGTTAGGGCCTTAAAGTGTAATTAAATGTCATTGAGTTCATAAGGGGTCTAATCTAAAAGCATGGGTGTCTTTAGAAGAGGAAGAGACACCAGAGATCTCATTCCCTCTCTCCATGTGCTCACAGAGGACAGGCCATGTGAGGACACAGTGAGAAGGTGGCTGTCTATAAGCCAGGAAGAAAGGTCTCACCAGAAACCAACACTTGACAGCACCTTGATCTTCGACTTAGCCTCCCAAACTGTGAGAAAATAAATTTCTGTTGTTTGAGCCACCTGGCCTGTGGTATTTTGTTATGACAGACCTAACAGACTAATATGACCCCACCCCCGGCAAGAAAACCTAACTAGAATAAAAAAAAATCAGAAGAGCCACAGACAATTTCTACAACAAAACTGGGTGACAAATTAAACCCACAAGCTCAAAATACCAATTGAGTGGGGACAAACCATAGTTACTAGACTCATGTGATACTGGTTTCTGTGTAGGAGAATGCAGAAGTAAGACACCTGGGCTTCTGATGGTCCTGAGAACAGTTAAATTCCCAAATCACCAACTTCAACTCAAAAGCATGGCAGGCCAATTCAAAAGCAGCTAAAACTAGAAAATACTTCTGCAGTATCCAATTTGTATATAAGTGCCAGGGAACCAGTGAGGTCTGATGGTGCTAGAGCCATCTGGGTCCCATAAACTCACTTTTGCTTCCCCTATACACTCCTGAAACTAATAGACTGGAGCTCTTTTTAATGACAAAGTCCCACACTGGGACTTGGAGAGTAGAATCCAAACTAATCAGGACAGGCACACTAGGGACAAAGAAAGAAAAGCTCCAGGCAAACGTGGGGTTGGAGGATGGAGGATCAAGGGATCTCAAGAAGTACAAAGTCATGTGTATGTGTACATACATATATATTATATATACACACAAACATATATAAATCACTGAGGCAGATTTTATTTTCTGAAGATGGCTGCAAAAATTATCTCCTCATCCCACATGGCCTTCTTTTTTCTTTTAAATTAATTTATTTTTGACTGCATTGAGTCTTCGTTGCTGCGTGCGGGCTTTCTCTAGTTGCAGCGAGCAGGGGCTACTCTTCGTTGAGGTGCACACATGCTTCTCATTGCGGTGGCTTCTCTTGTTGCAGAGCATGGGCTCTAGGAGCGCGGGCTTCAGTAGTTGCGGCATGCGGGCTCAGTAGTTGTGTCACGGGACCTAGAGCGCGGGCTCTAGAGCGCAGGCTCCAGTAGTTGTGGCGCATGGGCTTAGTTGCTCCATGGCACGTGAGATCTTCCTGGACCAGGGCTTGAACCCATTAACAGGCGGATTCTTAACCACTGCGCCACCAGGGAAACCCCCTTCTTTTTAAAAAATATTTATTTATTTATTTGGTACTGCTGGGTCTTAGTTGTGGCAGGTGGGCTCCTTAGTTGTGGCTCATGGGCTCCTTAGTTGTGGCATGCAAACTATTAGTTGTGGCATGCACGTGAGATCTAGTTCCCTGATCAGGGATCGAACTGGGGTCCCCTGCATTGGGAGCGCGGAGTCTTAACCACTGTGCCACCAGGGAAGTCCCCCACATGCCCTTCTTACAATGTGGCCTTGACTTTTGTCCCTTTAATTGTGGGACCTATGTACCTGGCTGGAACTTTGTGACTGGCTTGACACATAGAGTACCGTGAAAGTAGAGGCATGTGGCTTTCAAGACTGTCCAAATGCCATGTATGTCCACCTTCTTGCTTAAATTGTTCACTCTTGGAAATCAACCACCATGCTGTGAGGAAGCCCAACAAGCCACATGAAGAGATCACAGGTAGGTATTCTACCAGACAGCCGGCATCCAGCACCAGACATATGAGTGAATGAGCTGTGGCCCCAGCACTTTCAAGTCATCTCCACTTAGTCTTCCACCTGCGAGACCAGGCATCACGATGCAGAGACATGCCATCCTGACCGTATTCTTTCTGAATGTCTGGCCCACAGAAACTGTGAACACAATAAAATTGTTGTTGTTTTATACACTAAATTTGGGGTGATGTGTTTTGCAGCAATAGTAATTAGAACAATCACTTTGTAAACTCAACAGAATGAGGAGCTCAAGACCTATGAAGTTAGAAAACTATCCTTACTCACCTGATGTCCCCTAAAAATACTGGAAAATTCACTTTACTTTAAAAAGGAGCATCAGAAAAGCATCAAGGTTGAATCCTGTGTAAAATTATGAGAAAAAGGAGAATGAGTTGCAAAATAACATTCCTACAAATAATAAAAGCATGCCAGGAAAACATGTCCACAAAAGAGATGAAAACATTTCAAAAAAAATTAGAGAAAAATTTTAAATGATAGAAATTATGAAACTATATAAATCAAAATTGGATGAGCTCAGAAGTCAGGTGATTAGGGAAAAAAGAAGAAAGTTTTGAAAAGAATGATGATAAAGTCAGAAAATAACTAACTATATAGAACAAGAAACCATTTCAGAAATGAAGATGAAACGAAAAGGAACAGAAGAGAGAATAACCATAATAGAGAATATTTTCAAAGAAAGCTAAGATAGAAAGGAGGGCAAAGATAAAGAGATAAAAATATTCGAGAGTGATAGAACAGAGAAAATATAGAAAAAGAAGAGTGAACGTACATGTAATAGGAATCCCTGAAGAAACCTGAAGAAAAGCAAAACAGTGGAACAGAAAAAGTATTAAAAACTATAATTCAAGGAGATGTTCCTTACAGAGAGCATGGCCTGAAATTTCATTTGGAAGAAGCATCTGTATACCTGGGTGAGTCAACCCTGAGACTTATGTCTAGGAAAACTATTGGGCTTTAAAGGAAAAAAAAAAATAGACAGAATAAAAGCAAAAAGACAAATCACTTATTTTTTTTTGAATTTTTGAATTTTATTTATTTTTTTATACAACAGGTTCTTATTAGTTATCCATTTCATACATATTAGTGTATAGATGTCAATCCCAATCCCCCAATTCATCACACCACCACCACCACCCTCTCCACTTTCCTCCCTTGGTGTCCATACATTTGTTCTCTACATCTGCAAATCACTTATAAAGGAAAGAAAAACAAGTTGTCATCTGACTTTTCAACAGCAATGATTTATGTCACAAGACAATGTACTGACGTATTTCAGGAAATGTGAACAAAGGATTTTATACCGAGTGAAACTGACCTTCAAGTATAAAAGCCAAACTGTTAGGAACGTGGAAGGACACAAGAAGTATTTTTCCCTTGAGCCCTTCCTGGGTAATCCAGGCTTCAAAAAGCCAAAAAGACTGGTGAATCCTTTACATTAAATCTTGTGAAATGTCCTAGCTAATAATCAAGTAAGGAATCATAGAATTGAATGTCACCATTTTACATCCCTAATGAGTTAAAGGATCCAGGCACTGATCACCTGTGGCTGCTAATATCACAAAAAGAGAGATCATCAGACATTGTGCATCCCCTGATGGAAGAATAAAATATCACCTATTAAATAGAATTGTCCAGAAAAAGAAGCAGAAGAGGAGGAGGAGGAAGAGGAGTAGAAATGAACTTGGATCCAATCAAGCCTATAATCTAACTACCAATTCAAGGAAATACAAGGGACAAAGGAACGTTGTTAAAATGATACCCTCAACACTGACGCAATCCAGATTGTGGGAAGTTCTGCAGATGAAAGACACAAGTTTTTCAATAACAACCAAGTGAAAATTGCAAAGAGAAAAATAAGAGGTGGATAGGAAACATACATTAAAAGAAATTAAAGAAAAAACAGCAACCTAAAGGCATATGAATCAAAGACAATATATGGACTTCATTTGGATCCTGATTCAAACAAACAAACTGTCTTCCTACAAATTTTATAAAATAGTTGGTGAAATGTAAACTCTGATGGCATAGTTGATGGTTTAAGGAAGTATTGTTAAACTGTATAGATGTGATAATAGTATTGTGGTACTATTTTTGTAAAGAAGAGTTCTTATAGAGTTACATAGTGAAATACCAATAGTAACAGATGACATGATAGGCATGATACGTGGGATTTCCTTCCAAATAATCTGAAGAGGAGGAAGGAGTGGGGGGTGGAGTATAGATGGAACATGATTGGCCATGTATTGATAATTGTTGAAGATGGTTCATTATACTAGTCATTCTATTTTGTACATTTTGGAAAATTTCTTCAATAAAAAGTTCAACGAAAGTCTCCCTATTTCTGCCAGTACTTGATATCAGCCAGATGAAGAGGGGAACGGGACACACAGAGACCCTTCTGGCAGAGAGACCAAGTGAGGGAGCAGCTGAAGGGAAGGGAAACCTGCTAGGAGCCCAGGTGGGGTGGGCGTGTTCAGGGAGGAGCCTGGAGGGTATCCCTACACTACAGAGTTTGCACATTTTTTTTTTTTTTTAATTGAAGTATAGTTGATTTATAATGTGTTAGATTCTGGTGTACAGCCAAGTGATTCAGATATATATATGTGTGTATACATATATATATATATATATATGTATATATATCTGAATCACTTGGCTGTACACCAGAATCTATCTATATATATATTCTTTTTCATATTCTTCCCATTATAGTTCATTACAAAGTATTGAATATAGTTCCCTGTGCTATACACTAAATCCTTATTGCTTGTCTATTTTATATATAGTGGTGTGTATCTGTTAATCCCATTTATCCCTCCCTGCAACCCCCGCTTTCCCCTTTGGTAACCATGTTTTCTATGTCTGTGAGTCTGTTTCTGTTTTGTAAATAAGTTCATTTGTATCATATTTTAGATTCCACACATAAGTGATATCATATGGTATTTGATTTCCTCTGATTTACTTCATACTTAGTATGCTAATCTCTAGTGGCTTCCATGTTGCTGCAAATGGCATTATTGCATTCTTGTTTATGGCTAAGTAATATTCCATTGTATATATGTACCACATCTTCTTTATCCATTCCTCTGTCAATGGACATTTAGGTTGTTTCCATGTCTTGGCTATGGGGAATAGGGCTGCTGTGAACATTGGGGTGCATGTTTCTTTTTGAATTATAGTTTGGAGCTTGCGCCTTCTTTAAGGAGTAATAGGGAGAAATGGCAGGGTTTCAAGCAGAAGAGTGGCACAACCAGATTTGTTCCTTAGGAAGGTCACTGTGGATGCAGATTAAAGGAGGGTTTGGCAGCGAGCATCCAGGCAAGGAGCTGGGGGTGGCCTGGACAGGCGGTGTCAGTGGGGATGGAGGTGGTGGACCTCGTCAAGGTTTGTTTAGGAGATGGAGTGAGAGGGCCTCCTGACTGATTGGATGTGGGGGAAAAGGGAGAAGGATTAGCCCACTGATGCCAGACCCTGATCCAAGCCCTTGACATTAATGAGCAAATTTCATCTTTGCACAAACCCTTCGTATGGCTGTTAGCATAACTGACGCTGTCTTGGGCCTGTTCGGTTTCTCCTGTCCTTCCACTGATGCTACCCCGGACTGTACTATGCACTAAATCACTTCAAGGGCTTTGTAGTTAATAGATGTTGTTTAATAATCATTTGGACCAGGTGACGTCTATGCTCTGTTAGTCCCCAAACAATGATGAAGATCTTTACTGCCTATTCCCTGCACCCACGAGACTAGTTACCCATTCATAAATCTTGACTTAGGAATGCACGTCCTGTTTCCAAGCATGTACCCCCATACCCTAGGCTAACTCTAAAATTGTCTGAATGGCCCCTTGGCGGTGCAGAGTGCAGCCTCGAATGCTTCCAGGTCATTGTCTGCCCGATCCCACCCTGAGAGTAAGTTATCTTGTAATAAATGGATCCATTGGTTAGATGGAGCTGCCTGCCTCATTTTTCCGTCCGAAGATGCCTTCCTTCTCATTTCGGTGGGCCATTTTTCTTCCCTCCATCCTCCAACACCCTTAGAGGGAGATAACTGTTGTCTTGCCTGGATTCCTAGAAAGCAAAGCCTGAGGCTAAGAGCTGATGCCTACTGCTTTGTTAGGAAGAGAGACCCCAGGGGGCAGGTGGGAGGGAGGGACAGGAGTGAAGCAGGGGAGGAGGCAGAGTTGAAGCCAAGGTGTGTGGCCCACCTGGCTGCCTCTAGGTGCTCTTGAATGAATGCTCTATCCCCGGGGTGGGGGTATCCTTCAAGAAGGCATATAAAATGCACCTCAGGACAGTTGGACCAGGGGGAATAGAAGGAAGAATTTATCCACCAGCTCCTGTCTTCCACTGGCCAATGTCCACCCCAAGGGGCTACACACACACACAGCTATGCAAGAGTGGACACCAAGCAGAGCCCTTGGCATCCCATGCTTCAGTGGCCTCAAGGAAGCCCCAGGACAAGAGGTCGGAGGTGTGCAGCATGGACATGAGGCCAGGCGCTGTCAGGTTACACCCCAGAGAAGTTGGTCACAGTCCCTGCAGAGCTAGTTGCCACCTCAGTGGTAGAATGAATAACAGAAGAGGCCAAGAGCATCTGAAGTGTGCCTGAGAGGTATCTCACACCCCATCCTCATTAACATCACACCACCACCATTATCCCCATTTTACAGGTGAGAAAACTGATGCTCACAGAGGTCACCCAAGTAGTCAATAGCAGAACCAGGATTCAGACCCACACAGTCTGGCTCTAATGACTGCATTCTTATCCATTATACTCAGCTGCATCTTGGAGGCAGTGGCCCTACACCTCCACCCTTAGTGGGCCTACGGATTCCAAAGCCTTTTGAGGTGTGAGGGAAACTAGGCTTAATTATCAGGGAAAAAGGGATGTCATGGACAACATGATAAATATAATTAACACTGCTGTATATGATATATGAAAGTTGTTAAGAGTAAACCCTAACAGTTCTCAGCATAAGAAAAAAATTATTTTTTCCTTCTTTAATTTTGTATCTATATGAGATGATGGATGTCCCCTAAACTTGTGATAATCACTTCATGATGTAGGTAAATCAAACCATTATGCTGCTGGGCTTCCCTGGTGGCGCAGTGGTTGAGAGTCCGCCTGCCGATGCAGGGGACATGGGTTCGTGCCCCGGTCTGGGAAGATCCCACATGCCGCAGAGCGGCTGGGCCCGTGAGGCATGGCCGCTGAGCCTGCGCATCCGGAGCCTGTGCTCTGCAACGGGAGAGGCCACAACAGTGAGAGGCCCACGTACCGCAAAAAAAAAAAAAAAAAAAAAAAAAACCATTATGCTGTACACCCTAAACTTATACAGTGCTGTATGTCAACTCTATGTCAACAAAGCTGAAAGAAAAAAATGTTTAAAAATGATTGGGGAGGGACTTCCCTGGTGGTCCGGTGGGTAAGACTCTGCGCTCCCAGTACGGGGTGCCCGGGTTCAATCCCTGGTCGGGGAACTAGATCCCACATGCATGCCGCAACTAAGAGTCCACATGCTGCAACGTAGATCCCGCATGCCACAACGAAGACCCGGTGCAGCCAAAATAAATGAAAAAAAAAAAAAAGGTTGGGGAGAAGTCAAGAGTAGGGAAAAAAGAAGAGCAAAAATATATAATATATATTGGAAAACAGCTTTGCAATTTATAATTACCCATTAGTTTATTGAACAAATATTTACCATTACGTGTCCAACCCTATGCTCAGTGCTAGGGAGACAGAGGTAAAACTGATGCACTCTCCTTGCTGGGGAGCTTGTGTGCTGGTGACAAGACAGATGTGCATTAAGCATTCCAGAACAAGGCAATCAGTTCTGCTACCTGCTGGCTGTGTGACCTTTCTGAGCCTCAGTTTCCTCATCTGTAAGATGGGCCAATAGCAAACTGCAGCATAAGTGCTTAGCATAGTACCTGGCACAGAGTGTGGTAGTGCTTGTTACCGCTGTCATTATGTGAGAGATACAGAGGAGGGAAAATCCCTTGATGGTCAGGCCCCATGTGTTCTGGATCAGAAGCTCTGCTGTCCTCCATTTCCCAGCCTTGAGCACAGTGTTCCAGCCACCCACACAATGCTGCCGAATGAGCCGATGCCTGGCCTTCTCTCCTTTTTGGGGATCTTGGTCAGAAACTGGGTCAGCAGTTCAGCCCTAAAGCCCTGGAGGCCTCAGCCCACTTGGAGTCTCTCTCCAGGGCCAGCTTAGGCAGTGGGGGCTTGTGGGCTGATGGGATGCTGTCCAAAGATGCCTTCAGAAGGAAGCAAAGGGGCCCAGTTTCCATGGTGATGAGAATGCCTATGGGGGTGGGGGGTCAGCTGAATAGCACAAAGGACCATCTGACTCTTATTAGAGGCCTGGCAATGGGATATCTGCCTTGGGTCTAAGCTGCCCAAGCATATGCCTCCTTGGCTGTGGAGGGAAGGGGTTTATACAGGGGGCAGACAGATTAGTAACTCCCATCCCACTGGAGCACTTTGAATGGCCTCTGCTGTCACGCTCAGGAACACTGCAGATACCTGCCAACCCCTCAAATCCCTTTGCTTGAAACTTTCCAGGCAGGAGGTGGGAGGAAGGAACAGAGGTGGTTAGCAAACACTTTTGTAGCCCCTCCTACTAGAGACTCTACCAGGAGAGCTTGGGACTGGAGGACCTGGTTCAAATCCTGAGCTCAGCCTCTAGCTGGCTTCAACTAATACATAATCTCGATGAGCCTTGGTTTCTTTGGCAGGACGGTGTGTTGGAAAAAGCACCTGTTTTGGAATCAGGCAGATCTGGGTCTGAATCTAGGCTTTCACCCTTGAATTTATTGAACAAAATTTGTTGAGCGCCCCAGTGGGCCCTTCCCATTCTAGGTGTGGGGATTCAGCTGTGATCAAAGCCACCTAGCTCCCTATTTTCAGGGTGCTTAGGGTGCAGGAGAGACACAGGCCACGAACAATCAAATAATATAATGGAACGCAATGGAGTGTGGTATGATATCCATTTAGGCATACCAGGTAGAGGTTAGTGCTTTGAAAAAATATAATGCAGGGCAAAGCACAGAGAAGGATTCTCCCAGGGGAGATTACTTTAAATAATGTGTTCAGAGAAGGAGCTCTGGCCTGGGTAAAGCTTCTAGCCCAAATCTGAGCCTCAGTTTCCTCATCCGTAACCTGGACTGAAGCATGCCCACCTCCCAAGAATGTTGTGGGATCCCATAACATCACAAAAACCTTTACTGTCCAGAGTAAATGATGCCAGAAAAAAAGGCATATTTTTTAACCAAAGACTCGCTATCAGTGATGTGTGTCGGGGAAAGACAGTGTAGCAAATGAGTTCATCCAGTTTCTGATTTTATTTCCTTTTTTTCTTTTTCATTAAGGTTTCTGTGTATATTGATGTATTAATACTCATTAAATAAGTGTAAATCTGCCCCGAAAAACCCAAAATAAAACAACCTCAACAGTGTTGGGTGTTCTGTAAGTCCTCAGTGACATCCTAGGTTCCTTCTTCCTGAGGAGTTAGCGGAGGGGCATGATGGAAATTAAATTATAGTGAAATAACATGACAGGCACATAAAGGGGCCCAAAGGGGCCCTGGAGTCATCTTTCAGGCAGGAGAGCAGCCACATCCCGGCTGCCAGGCCAGGCCTGCCGGAAAAGCAGCCTCTTTGCAAGCGAACATGCCCCAGGCAGGGAGGAATGCGCAAGCGTGTTACCAAAGGTTACTCTGCGCCTGAGCGACCCCGTGCGGCTCCATCCAGCCCCACGGTCAGCACCAGTCCTTCACCTGTGAGAAGAGAAGGCACACTCCTATTCCCAAGATGTCCAAGCCCAATTTAATGGTGGAGAAGAGGTGGGTGCAGAAAATCCAGAGGCCCAACCTCCACCCTGCCCCAGTTTTGACTCCACAGCCCCAAGTCTTGACCCCAATCTGCAAAAGAGACTTCTGGCCACAGAGCATCACCAAAGTGTGAGTGGAAGGGGCCATTCTGAGGTCTAAGTGTCTGCTGGGGAATTGTAGTACAGAGGTGACCAGGCTCCCAAATGACAGGGCTGCCAGGCTAACTGGTGACTGGGATAGATAAAAATAATCCATGGCCAAGGGCAGGAGGTGAAGGGTGGGATCTCCCCTTGGAGAACTGGGGCAACAACAGACGTAACCTTATCAGGACACTGGTGGCAGAGCCACGGTCCCTTCTGCACGTAGATCTGCAGGCAAACAGGCTGCCAGGAAGCCACTCCCTTCGCCCTGAGTCCCTGCCAGAGGGTCTGCCCCCAGGGTGGCCTCTGCTCCCCAGCCATGTAGCAGCTGATGGTCACTTCAGCCCTGCTGGATGACAGTCACTTGTTCAGAGAGACAAGCTGGCAAGAAAGAGGATTTAAAATTCTAATGCTAGTTATTTCACGTTTGTCTGATCTTTGGGGTATGATTAAAGAAAAAAAATCTTGAGATAATGTTTTGAGGTCTGTTTATAGGACTTATAGTGTCTTTTGTTTTATTTCATTAGCACCATTTAGAGGGTCTAAAAATTTTATATCCATCAAGTTCTCCGAGAGTCAGATGCAGTGGTGGTCAGAGTTGGCATCCAATAACTTGCGGGTCCCTGCTGCCCAATTCTGCATCCTCCTGAGCCTTATCTGAGTTTGGTGGGTCTGGGGGGCCCCTCCCTAGGGCTGCGGTGGCAGCCAGAGAAGATAGCTTAGCCTCCTAATGGGGGCACTTCGGGCATCATGCCTGTGGACAGCGGTATAAGGTCACTTTTGCACCAGCCTGGCTCTTCCTGGCCCCCTGTCCCAGTTCCTTGGGCATCTGGCTGGGTGCGGGGCTTCAGAAGATTGGAAGCAGTTTCCCAGGGGTTAGTGCATTGAACGTTGCGCTCTTCTGCCATCTTGTGGTCACTTCCGGGATAGCAAGCGCCGGTTTCCTTGCCTCCCTGATGCTATGCTAGCCTTGGCCACCAGGGGGCAGCCCGATAAGGAAGGTTCCCCATCCAACCCCAGCTGTATAAAAGTTGATCTTTAACAAAACAGCATTGAGCTATACAGTAAGTCTCCTACATACGAACGAGTTCCATTCCGAGAGTGTGTTCGTGAGTCCAATTTCTTCGTAACGCCAACAAAGTTCGCCTAGGTGCCCCGCTAACACAATCGACTATGTAGTACTGTACTGTAATAGGTGTATAATATTTTTCACACAAATAATACATAAAAACAAACACAAAAAAATAAAGAAAACACTTTTAATCTTACAGTACAGAACCTTGAAGAGTACAGTAGTACAGTACTACAGCTGGCATACAGGGGCTGGCATCGAGTGAACAGGCGAGAAGAGCCACTGACTGGAGGGGGGAGAGGAGGTGGGAGATGGTAGAGATGAAGGATCCTCAGCAACAGGAGACGGAGGGCGAGCTGCAGTTTCACTCACGCCGGATGTTGATGGCACAGGTTCTGGTCCCTTACTGGATTCAGTTAGTTCTATCTACCCTCTTGAAAGAAACGATCCAGGGATGTCTGGGCAGTAGCTCGTTTTTTCTCGTCAGCGATGGCACGGTAGCACTAGATGGCGTTCTGAACAGCTGCTGCAAGCTTCACGTACCGTTCTTCGTTCGGATCCTGTGCCTCAAAAACTAACAGTGCCTCCTCAACGAAAGAAAATCCCTTTGTTGGCGGGGGTGGGGTGGTGGTGGGATGAATTGGGATTGACATATATACACTAATATGTATAAAATAGATAACTAATAAGAACCTGCTGTATAAAAAAATTAAATCAAATTTAAAAAAAAATAAAGAAAATCCCCTTGCCGTTTGCTCCGTCGTGAATCTCTTTGGTTCTTCAGTTACTTCTTCGTCCTGTTGTCGCTCCACCCTCTGCATTATTTTCACTTTTGTTTCCATTGTTCTCGCTTGGTGCTTCTTAGCAGTACCAGTTACATCACTGCTGCTTTTATGCTTGCTTCCGGACATCCTGGGCTTGAAATAAGGATACTATACTACTGTACTCTGTACAGTACTGTACAGTACAGCACACGGGAGCACAGCCTCTTGTAGAGGATGCAGGCACGTGACAACGTACGCCAGACACGTGAACTAACTTACGTGATTGGACATGTGAATGCATGCATTCGCATCTTTGAATGTTCCCAACTTGAAGGTTCGTATGTGGGGAACTTACTGTAATTCTTTTTTTTTTAATTGAAGTATAATCGACTTACAATGTTATATGAGTTTCAGGTGTATAATATAGTGATTCGATACACTGGAAAATGATCACCAGGATAAGTCTAGATGCCATCTGTCAATGTACAGAGTAGTAATGGTATTTTGACTCTATTCCCTATGCTGTACATTACATACCTTTATTTATTTTATAACTGGAGGCTTATACTTTTAAATTTATTTATTTATTTATTTATTTATTTTTGGCTGCGTTGGGTCTTTGTTGCTGCGCGCGAGCTTTTCTCTAGTTGCGGCAAGTGGGGGCTACTCTTGGTTGCGGTGCGCGGGCTTCTCATTGCGGTGGCTTCTCTTGTTGCGGAGCACGGGCTCTAAGCGCGCGGGCTTTTCTATCTTTTCATATTAGTGTTTTCCTTTCTCTGGATAAATACACAGGAATGGAATGGCTGGATCACATGGTAGTTCTATTGTTAATTTTTGGCCTCACGTGTATATTGTTTCCCACAGTGGCTGCCAGTTGACATTCCCACCAGTAGTCCTTGATGGTCCCATTTTCTCCACATCCTCGCCAACACTTGTTACTCCTTGTGTTGCCGTGTCTTCCCTCCCCTGGCTCGACCCTGGGTCATCAGCTCTGACCTAGACTGTCTGCCTCTTATTTCCTCTCCTTTCAACCAGGCGTCAGCTTGGTCACAGCAAGTCTTTCCCTATTCACCCTTCCCTGGTTCCTGATCCCTAAACACAAACCCCAAAGTCCTCCCTGCCTTCCCAGGCAGGCTGATCCCCACCAGTGCCCCGCCTGTCCTTCCTGGCTGGCCTCCCTGAACACCACACACTGTGTTCTGGCTTTTCTGGAGGTGCAATTCACAGGACATCAGCTCAGTCACGTGCAGAGCATTTAGGATGTACAGGATGTTGTGCACCTGTCACTGCTATCTAGTTGCAGAATGCTGTCATCACCCCAAAAGGAAACCCTCTACCCATGATGCAGTCACTCCCCATCCCCTCTTCCCCAGCCCCTGGCAACCAGCAATCGGTTTCTGTCTCTATGAATTCGCTTGTCGTGGAAAGTTCATCTACACGGGATCCTACAGTATGTGAGTTTGGGTCCCTGGCTCCTTTGGAGATTCAGGCACACAGTGGCGCGTGTGAGTGCTTCATTCTGCTCCGTGGCTGAGTGGCATTCCATCCTAACTGGCCTCCTTCTGTTCCAGGAGGGCACCAAACCTTTTCTTGCCTCCAGGCTTTCACACTCCCGGGCTCTTCCCTCTGCCTGAAAGTCTTCTTCCCTTAGTATCACCTGATAAACTCCTATGCCTTCTCCAGGTTTCTTTCTTGCCCCCTGGGGTCAACAAGACCCCTCTCCCAGGCGCCCTTCACAGCCCCTAAGTGATCTTTCATTTGTGCATGCATGAGGTTGTTGTTCAGGTCTGCCGCTCCCACTTTATCGGGAGCCCGGTGTTGGCAGGAGGTTATTCCTTCTTGTTCAGCCCCGTGACTTCAGTGACTGTAGTACAGTCCCTGGCCCTTGGTAGGTGCTCCATCACATCTCTGGATTAAATGATTGAGTGAATGGTTTTATTAAGCCCCGACTAGGGACTAAAAGTTGTATATCCATCAAGTTCTCTGAGAGTCAGGTGCAGTGGTGGTCAGAGTTGGCATCCAATAACTTGCGGGTCCCTGCTGCCCAATTCTGCACCCTCCTGAGCCTTATCTGAGTTTGGTGGGTCTGGGGGGCCCCTCCCTAGGGCTGCGGTGGCAGCCAGAGAAAATAGCTTAGCCTCCTAATGGGGGCACTTCGGGCATCATGCCTGTGGACAGCGGTATAAGGTCACTTTTGCACCAGCCTGGCTCTTCCTAGCCCCCTGTCCCAGTTCCTCGGGCATCTGGCTGGGTGCGGGGCTTCAGAAGATTGGAAGCAGTTTCCCAGGGGTTAGTGCATTGAACGTTGCGCTCTTCTGTCATCTTGTGGTCATTTCCAGGATAGCAAGCGCCGGTTTCCTTGCCTCCCTGATGCTATGCTAGCCTTGGCCACCAGGGGGCAGGGTTCTCCACACTAGGCCACCAGATAAGCTTCCCCTGTAAAACCCCAGGTTTATAAAGGTTGGTTGAAAAAAAAAAAAAACAGAATAGAGGTATAATTTTTTATTAATTATTTTAAAAATTTCGTTGTTCCGCACATCCTGTGGCATCTTAGTTCCTGACCAGGGATCGAACTTGTGCCCCCTTGCCGTATGAGCACAGAGTCTTAACATCTGGACCACCAGGGAAGTCCCCCTATAATTTTTTTTTTTACTTTTTTTTTTTTTTTTTTGCGGTACGCGGGCCTCTCACTGTTGTGGCCTCTCCCGTTGCGGAGCACAGGCTCCAGATGCACAGGCTCAGCGGCCATGGCTCACAGGCCCAGCCGCTCCATGGCATGTGGGATCTTCCGGGACCGGGGCACGAACCCGCATCCCCTGCATCGGCAGGCGGACTCTCAACCGCTGCACCACCAGGGAAGCCCTAGAATTTTTGTTTTTTAATTGAAGTATAATCGACTTACAATATTATTGAGTTTCAGATGTATAATATAGTGATTTTATACATTGCAAAATGATCACTAGTTGTAGTCTAGTTCCCATCTGTCACCATACACAGTTATTACAGTACTTTTACTCTATTCCCTATGCTGTACATTACATCCCATGACCTATTTATTTTATAACTGGCAGTTTATACCTTTTAATCTCCCTCAGGTGTTCTCCTCACTCCCCACCCCCAACCCCCACCCCGTGGCAATCACCAGGTTTTTTCTCTATATGTATGATTCTGTTTCGGTTGTTTATGTTCATTTGTGATTTTTTTTAGATTCCATATTTGAGTGAAATTAGACGTTATGTTTCTTTCTCTGTCTATCTCATTTTACTTAGCATTATACACTCTAGATCCATCCATGAGGTTGCAAATGGCAAGATACCCTGTTTTTTTGTAATTGAGTCATATTGAATTGTGTATATATACCACATCTTCTTTATCTATACACCTATGGATTGACACTCAGGTTTCTTCCATATCTGTGTTATTGGGAATAATGCTGCAATGAACATAGGGGTGCATCTATCTTTTAAAATAGTGGTTTTGTAAATTTGGTAGGTGGTGCTGTCCCCTAGCCCAACAGCTGCAAGGCCCTTGTATTGAGGCCCTGTTTGTAGGTGGGGATTCGTCACTGTGTGGCTGGCCGTATGGCCTGGGGCTCCAGGGGCTGGTGCTGGCCTGCTTGTGGGTGGGTAAGCTCCTGGCACTAATAGCCTAGTGGGAGGATTCCAAAATGGCACTTGCCAGCACAGTGTCCTTGAGATAGGAGTACTCAAAAATGGCTTTTGCCAGTGTCTACATCCCTAGTTGCCAAGATTAACAAGTGGTCTGATCCAGCCTCCTTTCAAATTACTGCCTGTGGGCTGAAACCACAGCATGTGAGATTTTCCATGTGCCTTTTTTTTTTTTTTTGGCTGTGCCACATACGGGATCTTAGTTTCAGACGGGGGACCAAGGACTGAACCTGTGCCCCCTGCAATGGAAGCACAGAGTCTTAACCACTGGACCACCAGGGAAGTCCCTTGCATGTGCCTTTAAGAGCAGAGTCTCTGGGCTTCCCTGGTGGCGCAGTGGTTAAGAATCCGCCTGCCAGTTCAGGGGACATGGGTTCGAGCCCTGGTCTGGGAAGATCCCACATGCCGCAGAACAGTTAAGCCCGTGAGCCACAACTACTAAGCCTGTGTTCTAGAACCCTCGAGCCACAACTACTGAGCCCATGTGCTACAACTTCTGAAGCCCGCGTTCCTAGAGCCTGTACTCTGCAACAAGAGAAGCCACCACAATGAGAAACCCGCACACCGCAACGAAGAGTAGCCCCTGCTCGCCGCAACTAGAGAAAGCCCACACGCAGCAACGAAGACCCAATGCAGCCAAAAATAAAATAAATAAACTTATTTTTAAAAAAAGTGCAGAGTCTCTGTTTCCTACTGCCCTCTGGCTCTTCAGTACCCACACCCTGCTGGCCTTCAAAGCCAGACATCCTGGGGGCTTGTCTTCCAAGTGCAGTATCCCAGGTCTGAGGACCCTGATGTGGGTCTCAGACCCCTTGCTCCTTGGGGAGAACCTCTGCAATTGTGATTATCCTCCCGTCTGTGAGCACCTACCCTGGGATTTGGGTCTTGCCTGTACTCTGTCTCTATCCCTCCTATCTCATTGTGGTTCTTTGTTTATATCTTTAGTTGTGGAAAATCTTTTCTGCTAGTCTTCAGTCTCTTTCTTAGGTAGTTGCCTGGTAAAAAGTTGTAGTTTTAGCGTACCCATTGGAGGAGGTGAGCTCAGGGTCTTCCTACTCCACCATCTTGGACACTCCTTGAATTATAATTCTTTTTTTTTTTTTTTTTTTTTTGGCGGTACGTGGGCCTCTCACTGTTGTGGCCTCTCCCGTTGCAGAGCACAGGCTCCGGACGCGCGGGCTCAGCGGCCATGGCTCACGGGCCCAGCCGCTCCGCGGCATGTGGGACCCTCCCAGATCGGGGCACGAACCCGTGTCCCCTGCATCGGCAGGCGGACTCCCAACCACTGCGCCACCAGGGGAGCCCTATAATTCTTATATTGTACACTTCACCCGTTCAAAGTGTACGATTCAATATTTTTTAGTATATTCACAGAGTTGTGCAACCATCACCACAATCTAATTTTAGAACATTTCATGACTGCAGAAAGAAATTACCCTCCATTAGCTGTTATCCCTCAATTCCCACCCCCAGCCCCCAGCCCTAGGAAACCACTAATCTCCTTTCTATCTCTATAGATTTATCTGTTCTGGACATTTTACATAAATTGAATCATACAATATATGGTCTTTTGTGATTGGCTTCTGTTATTTATCACAGTGTTTTCAAGGTTCATCCAGGCTACAGTATGAACTGGTACTTTATTCCTTTTTATTGTAAAATCATATTCCATTGTGTAGAATTACCACATTTTGTTTATGCATTCATGAGTTGATGGGTATTTGGGCAGATTCTACTTTTGTCTATTGTGAATAATGCTGCTATGAACATTTGTGTACATATTTTTATGTTGGATGTATATCTTTATTTCTCTTGGGTATATATACTTAAGAGTGGAATTGCTTAACTCTATGTTTAACAATTCAAGTAACTGCCAGACATTTTTTCCATTGCCGCTGCACCATTTTACATTCCTAACCACAGTGTAAGAGAGTTCCAATTTCTCCACATCCTTGCCAGCACTTGTTACTGTCTTTTTTTTTCTTTGTTTTATTTCTCTCTTTTTTTCTGTCATTTTTATTATAGCCATCCTAGTGGGTGTGAAGTGGTAGCCCAATACATCCTTTCTCAAAGAAAAACTTTTTCTTGAAATGCTCCTATTTTCAAATTAGATGCATAAGTTAGCAGTTCTCAGTGTAGTGGCATTGTTCTACACTTTTGCAAATCTCTTTAATGATTGTCTTTTTTAAAATTAATTAATTAATTAATTTGGCTGCACCTGGTCTTAGTTGCAGACGGCGGGATCTTTGTTGCCACGTGCGGGATCTTTAGTTGCAGTATGCATGTGAGATCTCGTTCCCTGACCAGGGATCAAACCCGGGCCCCCTGCATTGGTAGCTCGGAGTCTTAGCCACTGGATCAGCAGGGAAGTCCCTTTAATGATTGTCTTAATAGACTGTTAGATCCTCATATCTGCCTTGGTATTAAGTCTGTTGTGACATGTTAAAAAATTTTTTTTTATTGAAGTAAAGTTGATTTACAATATTATATTAGTTTCCGGTATACAATATAGTGATTCAAACTTTTTATAGATTATACTCCATTTAAAGTTACAGAAATAGGGCTTCCCTGGTGGTGCAGTTGTTGAGAGTCCGCCTGCCGATGCAGGGGACACGGGTTCGTGCCCCGGTCCGGGAAGATCCCACATGCTGCGGAGAGGCTGGGCCCGTGAGCCACGGCCGCTGAGCCTGCGTGTCCAGAGCCTGTGCTCCGCAACGGGAGAGGCCACAACAGTGAGAGGCCCACGCACCACAAAAAAAAATAATAAAATAAAAAAATAATAAAATATTGGCTGTATTTCCTGTGCTGTACAATATATCCCTGTTGCTTAGTCATTTTATACATAGTAGTCTGTATCTCTTAATCCCCTACCCCTGTCTTGCCCCTCCCTCTCTCTCCCCACTGGTAACCACTAGTGTTCTCTGTATCTGTGAATCTATTTCTGTCTTGTTATATGCATTCGTTTGTTTTATTTTCTAGATTCCATATATAAATGATGACTTTTTTTCACTTAACATAATACTCTCCAGGTCCATCCATGTTGTTGCAAATGGCAAATTTTCATTCTTCTTTATGGCTGAGTAATATTCAATTACCTATCTATCTATCTATCTATCTCACATCTTCTCCATTCATTTATCTATTAATAGACAGTTTGCTTCCATGTCTTGGCTATTGTAAATAGTGCTGCTATGAACATGGGAAGCATGTATCTTTTTTTTTTTTTTTTTTGGAGCAGAGAAAGGTTTATTGAAGGGCCATGCAAGGAGAACGTGTGGATCGTGCTCAAAAAATCCGAACTCCAGCATGTATCTTTTTGAATTAGTGTTTTCATTTTCTTTGAGTCTATACCCAGGAATAGAATTGCTGGGTCATATGGTAGTTCTATTTTTAGCTTTTTGAGGAACCTCCATCCTGTTTTCCATAGTGGCTGCACCCATTTACATTCTCACCAACCGTGTATAAGCATTCCTTTTCTCCGTATCTTTGCCAGTGTTTGTTATGTGTGGTCTTTTTGATGATAGCCGTTCTGACAGGTGTGAGGTGTGATATGTTTTTTTTTTTTTTTGTGGTACGCGGGCCTCTTGCTGTTGTGGCCTCTCCAGTTGGGGAGCACAGGCTCTGGATGCACAGGCTCAGCGGCCATGGCTCACGGGCCCAGCCGCTCCACGGCATGTGGGATCTTCCCGGACCGGGGCACGAACCCGTGTCCCCTGCAACGGCAGGCGGACTCTCAACCACTGCGCCACCAGGGAAGCCCCAGATATGTTGTTTTGACTGAAGAAAATCTAGCCTCACACAGTATTTAGCTGGAAAAGAGAGGAGGGTTTTAATAGCCTTTGCAGATAATTTGTGGATTTTCTTCTTTGATGCTACACAGAATTCAACAAGTGGTAGTTTCTTAAAGATTAGTACAATGTGGAATCTGAAACCATACCAATGAACATTTCATACACTCTTACTTTATTAATTTTATTAAAAATATTTATTTATTTATTTATTTATTTTGGCTGTGCTGGGTCTTAGTTGCGGAATGCATGTGGAATCTAGTTCCCCGACCAGGGATCGAACCCGGGCCCCCTACATCGGGAGCACGGAGTCTTACCCACTGGACCACCAGGGAAGTCCCCATACTCTCTTATTTTAATGTTTGGGTCTATTTTGTACTCTAGGTGGATCTTTTACCCAGGTGTACCCTGCATTGGTCATTTGGAAAATTTCTGTTGACTGAATAGTTCAGACCTTCCAAAAGATGACACAGGTCATTAAACAATGTGAAAAATAGCATTTGTTAACGTCACCACTCATCTTATCAGTATAATTTTTGAATATTGGGAAACTGTCAAGCTCATAGTGGTGGATACAGGTTTTCCAAAATTCTGATATCTGCTTGAAAGCTCAAACTTCATCATTAATGACAAATGTGGTCAACTATTTTTCCTTGAAATGACAGGCTCACTTCGCTCATTTTTGAAAAACTGCCAAATAGCCAAGTCTGAATACCCACAGTGTGTCTGTTGGTTGTTCTTTCAAGTAAAAATGGCGTTCCATGGACACAGAGACAAGTCAACTCCAATTCTAACAAGCTCACAAGTGCTTTTCCTCCACAGCCATGTACCTGCCAATCTCATCACACAGAATATTAAAGGTCATATACTCAAGGGCTGACAGTCAATGAAATTTATTATTTGTACTGCTTCATCAAGGGTGCTTTTAAGTGACACTGGCCTATTTTGTCACTGTGAGTGTGTGTCTATGTAGGACACAGCCCAGTTTAGGGCTACTTTCTTGCTTCCTGCTGGGGCGCCAGCAGTTTCACCCACTGTGGCTTTTTCATCATCAAATGTCATCATGGTGACATTAGTACTGCTTTGAAAGAGTCTCAGGAACTCCGGGGGTCCATGGACCTCACTGTAAAATCATCAACAGATAATAAAACTTGCCTACACATATAATTTTTAAAAAACAGTATAACGTCCTAATATTTAAAGGACAAAGAAAGTCATAATAAGCTTATGTGCATCTCAATAGGTACACGTCCACTGACAATTCCACCAGCAGGCACAAGGTGACACAAGGTGGCCAGACGCTCACAGCACATTAGAGTGTCACACGTGCCTGGCTGCAAATGCGGAGGGCCTTACAGATACTGTTTTGGGGACTTGCATCCCGGGAGAGATGTGGCTGTCAGAGCTGTGATTTTCTGAAATGGCTAAAACTCTTGGTAGAGTTTCATACAAAACAAACTGTAGTTTTCCATTAATTTGCATTCTCAGAGTGTGTTTTAAAATATGCAAACTCTCTTGTGTTTAAGTGTGAAATGGAGTCTGGTTTTTTCACTGACTTAAATATCTGAAGGGACATATGAGAATCAGGAGAGGACACGCACAATTTTTCTGTCCTGAGGGACAGCCGTGAGCACTGCAGGATCGGCATCCTCAGCCTCTGCCCCAAATGCCAGCGGCGCCCCTCCCACATCACTGCAGTAACCAAATGTGCCTCCTTGGGTACTGTCAACAAACAGTGACCAATAGTCAAATAAGAAAGAAGTGGAAAATTTTATCTGTGTCAACCTGAGGATTATAACCTGGGAGACAGTCTCTCAGAGAGCTCTGAGAACTGTTCTGAGCAGGTGAGGGGGGAGGCGAGTATACATGTGATTTTGATGAAGGGGCACGTGCAGTCAAGCATACCCCTTCGTAGAAGGTGCTAATTTGTGAGGAACAGCTGTCTTAGTTAATGGTTTTAGTGCTTTTCTAAGTATGGGACGATGCAATTAACTGGGTTCACAATTTTCTCCTGAAAGTATCTAACTACCTGAGGGCCAGTTCTGTCAGGATGAGCACAAAGTCCCTCCTGCTCTTGGCCCTGAACTCCTTTCCGGGTGTACTGTAGGTCAGTGGCTGCAGTGGCTAATGACTGGATGGCGAGCAACATTCTTCCGTTTTACAGATGTCAGAACACAGACCCCCTCCCAGGGAGGGATGAGGCCCAGCGTTCCCACGCTTGGCTCCTGGCCAGTGTGAAGAAAGAGGCGCAGCCGCCTCCAAGCGAGGACAGAACAAGAAGCTGTCACACATGAAGTGCATAGGTCCTAAAATGTCTAAAGTGCTGGGTCCACAGGGACTCTTTATCTAGCCTGCTCGACCATCGTACAGATGGAAAAACCGAGGCCTAGAGTCCAGTGTGACATTTCCTGGGGCAAGGCCAGCCTTTGCCTTCATAGAATTTCTCATCTGTAGAAGATGAGAGCTCCTGACTCCAAAATCCTCCCTCTGTTGTGCTCACCAATGCTCCACTGCTATGCATTTCTTTAGCTTCAAGCAGAAATCTTGGTTTCAAAGGCCCAGAGGAGCTCAGTGGGGCTAGGTGTGGACGCGTCAAAGCCCTCATCTGAATGACTGTGACCCTACAGGAAACTGGCCCAAATTTGACATGTAATCTCTTTATCTTGATTGTTGGCAACTAAATGAAATTATGTTTACAAACCAAACATAATTCCTTCAAGACTGTGCAGGTCAGGGCTTCCCTGGTGGTACAGTGGTTAAGAATCCGCCTGCCTATGCGGGGGACACGGGTTTGAGCCCTGGTCCGGGAAGATCCCACATGCCGTGGAGCAACTAAGCCCATGTGCCACAACTACTGAGCCTGCGCTCTAGAGCCCGCGAGCCACAACTACTATTCCCGCATGTCACAACTACTGAAGCCTGCACGCCTAGAGCCCCTAGAGCCTCTTGTGCTCCGCAGCAAGAGAAGCCTGCACACCGCAACGAAGAGTAGCCCCCGCCCGCCACAACTAGAGAAATGCCACGTGCAGCAACGAGGACACAACGCAGCCAAAAATAAATATATTAAAAAAATAAAAAGACTGTGCAGGTCAAACACATCCTTCAGGGGATGGACTCAGTGGCCACCTGTCTGGAGCTCCTGCTTAGGGACTGACTTCCTCCCTGAAGTGGAAATCCCCCCTGGTCATCCACACCACGGGGACTGTGCTTGGAGATGTTTCCCAATAGGAGGCCTGGATGGGGGCCAGGAGAGGTTGAGGAGGAGGGGGGTTGACAGGGAAGCAGGAGAGGGGGCACAGAACAGAGGGGAAGCTGGGGCTGGGAAGCAAAGATACTTCCTTCAAATGTGGTCAGAGCTGCTGCACAGGCCTCATCATTATTGTTTACATGATAATACTCAATTCCTGAGCTTCTCCAACTCCATTTTAGACTCAGGAAATGAGAGCCTATGAAAGGGTAAACCAGCAGGTCAGTGGCAGGGCCTGAGCCAAGGGAAAGTGGGGTGGAGGTGGGATTCAGGCGTCCAGGCTCTTTCCTCTCCCAGGTGGAGGGCGCGCTACCCCCCCTCGCACCCACCCCATCCTCACTTGGCAGACCAGGAGCCTGCGGCACGAGGACAGGGAGCACTTTCCCAAGAATCCACAGGCAGCGGAAGCCTATAGCAGGGCCGATACCAGCTCCGGCAGGAGAAGCACGGGGGACGGAGAATTCCTGATGAGCTGGGAGAGAAAGGCAGCTTCTTGGAGGAGGTGGTTGAGCCCAAAGGACGGACCGGAGCGGGGGAGTGTGTATTCTTAAAATTAATCAATAAGCATTCGGAAAACTGAGCCCTCCAATTGACTCCCTTCCTAGTTGGACTCCCAGCCCCAACTCCAAGGGCCCACTCGCAGCGCTTTCCGCGCGTCCCTCCAGGACCGGTTTGCGCCGCTGTGTGGATGGATGGATGTCTGCAGGTAGGTACGGGGATGCTGCTAGGCCGTCCGAGCGCCTCGGCTTGGCAAGCGCGGACCTGCTGAGCCCCGCGCCAGATCTGCAGGCGGGGGCGGCGGCCCGGCCGCTTCACCGCCCGCCCCACTGGTCCGGGGCCTCCCCTCCGCGTGGTGCGCGACCCCGCCGCCTTCCTGATGGACCGCTCTGAACCTGAAATCACTCAGCGCGCGGTGTCTGATCCTCTTTCGCTTCTCTTTTTCCGTAAACCTGAAGCTCTGTCCGCTAGGGTTGCATAAAATTGTATTTCGAAAGCGGATGAGCGTTGCGGAGCCCGCCACATGGATCCGTGGGGTCAGGCGGGTCTTGCACAAGCTGCTGGGGCGGAGCGGTTTCTGCAGAGGGAACTGAGCCCTGACGCCGGAGGAACCTTTAAACCCCAACCCCACCCCGACCCCGACGGCCGACTTGAGCTTAAAGTGCAATCACTGCGCCCTATAAAAGTCAGGATAGCGGTTACTGCTTCTGGAGGAGGGAGGGGTGGTGCTTGGGGATGGGCGCGTGGAGGGGTTTGCGGGCGGGCTGGCCACCTTCTTTTTCTTGATCTCGGTGGCATTAACCTTGTAGTAATTGGTTAAGCCATGTATTGGAACCATAGGATTTTCTGTATCTGTTGTTTTATTTTACAATGAAAACATTTAAAAGATATTCAGCCAATTAAAGTTGTAGAAGTAAAATTCCAGTCCTAATTTTCTCCCTCCCTCCCTCCCTCTCTCCATCTCTCCATCTCTTTTTCCCCCTCCCTCCCTCCCTCCCTTCCTTCCTTTTCTTTTTCTTTCCGTCTTCCTGTCTTTCAACAAGTTTTTCTTTTTTGTTTCTCTCTCCATTTTTCTTTCTTTTTTCTCTCTTTCTCTATCGGCCTTTAACAGATATTCTTCTGAGGACCCACCGTGTTCCAGGGAATGGTCTGGGCTCTAGAGATCCAGTGGTGAATAGACATGGTTCCTGCCTCCTAAGAGCTTACTGTCTGGGGAAGGGAGGTTGACAAATACATGGGAGAACAAATACTGCATCACTACACATTGGGTTAAGGATTCTGCAGGTATGGTGTATATCAAAGTTTTTGCATGCATGTGCAAACATACAGACAATTTTGTATATTACATAGATGTAGACTTTTTTAAAGCATAAGGATCATATATAATACATGCTGTTCAGTAAATAGTCTTTCTCACTATAAAACAAAGAATATTGCCCACCATCCAGTTCTACAAGGATCAAGTCATTAATCACCGCAGTCGCCGAGGTACAGAACCCCTGGAAGGAATTCAGGATGAAAAACAGGATGAGGTGCTCTGTGCTCTGGAAAAACAGCCTCCCCTTAGTTAGCGATATCTCAGGGGAAAAAATCATTACATTTTTTCAGATTAAATATCAGATTCTTTTTTTTTGTTTGTTTGTTTGCAGTATGCGGGCCTCTCACTGCTGTGGCCTCTCCCATTGCAGAGCACAGGCTCCAGACGCGCAGGCTCAGCGGCCATGGCTCACGGGCCCAGCCGCTCCGCGGCATGTGGGATCTTCCCGGACTGGGGCATGAACCTGGGTCCCCTGCATCGGCAGGCGGACTCTCAACCACTGCACCACCAGGGAAGCCCCTAAATATCAGATTCTTGAATCTGAAATTAAATTAATCTGAAATTAAATTTCAGATTCTTGAATCTTCCCATACATAGAAGAGTAACCCTTATGCTTGACTGCACTTATTATTCTCTCACTGAAATCATATATATACTGGCTTCTCCCCCTGCCTCTTCAGAGCAGTCCCCTCAGAGATTCTGAGAGGCTGTTTCTCAGGCTATAGTCTCCAGCAGGGTCCCTGAATAAAACTGAAACCCACAGGGACTTCCCTGGCAGTCCACTTAGTCTTAGTGGCTAAGACTCTGTGCTTCCAATGCAGGGGGCACAGCTTCGAACCCTGGTTGGGGAACTGAGATCCCACATGCTGTGCAGCGCGGCCAAAAAAACAAAAAACCCTGAAACCCACAACTCTTATGTCGTACATTTTTCTTTCAGTCGACATCAATGCATTGTGGGAAATTTTCCCAATTGGTACATGCAGGCTACCTTATTTTTGCGGCATAGTATTCCATGCTACACTTATGGTGTTGCTGCATCAGTGACTCTCCACAGATTCTTGAAGTCTGCATGGTCCCGGGAGCAGCCTCAAGGCTGGTTGAGAAGGGGATCGAGTGGGGTTTGTGGCTCTGCCTCGTTTTAGCTGGAGCAGCCCTTGCTTTAATGTGTGTCTTCAACCCTGTCTGCATACAGGAGCCACCTGGAAGGTTTTCAAAACATGGAATCAGGATTTCTACGGTGGTCACTGGGAGTGTGTGTATTTTTAAAAAGTTCTCAACCAAAAAAAAAATAAGTTCTCAGATTTCTCTAGAGTACAGTCAGGATTGAGAAGCATTGTGTTATGGGCTGGCGGGGGATGGGGAGTTTGCATTAAGATTTTGAAAGCTGATGACCTCACCTCAAAGGAGGATGCACAACCCTCACAGCAGGTTAGGAGAAAAACTGGACCAGAGCCGGAACTTTTTTTTTTAATTGAAGTGTAGTTGATTTACAATGTTGCGTTAAATTCTGCTCTACAGCAAAGTGATTCAGTTATACATATGTACATTCTTTCTCTAAAAATCTTTATTTATTTATTTATTTTGGCTGTGCTGGGTCTTAGGTGCGGCACACGGGATCTTCATTGCGGCATGCGAACTTTTAGTTGCTGCATGCAAACTCTTAGTTGCCACATGCATGCAGGATCCAGTTCCCTGACCAGGGTTCGAACCTGGGCCCCCTGCATTGGGAAGGAACGTGGAGTCCTACCCTCTGTACCACCAGGGAAGCCCCTATACATTCTTTTTTATATTCTTTTCTATTATGGTTTATCTCAGGATATTGAATATGGTTCCCTGTGCTATACAGTAGATCCTTGTTGTTTATCTGTTCTATATGTAATAGTCTGAGTCTGTTTCTGTTTCATAGATAGGCTCATTTGTGTCATATATTAGATTCCACATATAAGTGATATCATATGGTATTTGTCTTTCTCTTTCTGACTTACTTCACTTGGTATGATAATCTCCAGTTGCATCCATGTTGCTGCAAATGGCATTATTACATTCTTTTTATGGCTGAGTAGTATTCCATTGTATATATGTACCACATCTTCTTTATCCATTCCTCTGTCAAGGGAGATTTAGGTTGTTTCCATGTCTTGGCTATTGTGAATAGTGTTGCTATAAACATAGGGTTGCATGTATCTTTTTTTTTAATTAATTAATTTGTTTATTTTTGTCTGCGTTGGGTCTTCGTTGCTGCGTGCGGGCTTTCTGTAGTTGCGGCGAGTGGGGGCTACTCCTCATTGTGATGTGCGGGCTTCTCATTGCAGTGACTTCTCTTGTTGCGGAGCTCGGGCTCTGGGTGTGCGGGCTTCAGTAGCTGTGGCTCGCGGGCTCTAGAGCACAGGCTCAGTAGTTGTGGCACACGGGCTTAGTTGCTCCGTGGCATGTGGGATCTTCCCGGACCAGGGCTTGAACCCATGTCCCCTGCATTGGCAGGCAGATTCTTAACCACTGCGCCACCAGGGAAGTCCCTGCATGTATCTTTTTGAATTATAGTTTTGTCCGGATATATGCCCAGGAGTGGGATTGCTGGATCATATGGTAATTCTATTTTTAGTTTTCTGAGGAACCGTCATACTGTTTTCCATAGTGCAGAACTGGAACTTTTGCTGCATCCCACAGTGGAGCATTAAGCAGCCATCAAAAAAAAAAAATGAGACCAATCTACACTCACATGGAGAAATGAATACATTATATTACATGGAAGAAAGCAAGTTCCAGGACTTCCCCAGCGCTCCAGTAGTTAAGACTCCGTGCTTCTACTGCAGGGGGCACGGGTTCAATCCCTGGTCGGGGAACTAGATCCCACCTGCCCCTTGGATTCTTAACCACTCCGCCACCAGGGAAGTCCCACCTACGTGTTAATGTAAGCATTTCCCCCCACCATGAAAAAGCCCTCTCAAACAACACTGTAATTGGCTGTGTGATATTCTATGACTGTCTCAATTTTCTTAATAATTTTCTTATCGTCAGATATTTGGATCATCTCCAACCTGCTACTATTATGACTAATGCTGTGTAAGCATCTTTGTACGTAATGCTTTCTTGCACTTGTGCTTTAGGATCCATTCCCAGTAGTTGCATTCCTGGGCTAAATGGAAAGAACACTTTTAAGTCCCTGGCACTTCTTGCCAAATTGTCTATGAAGGGGAGGAGACTGTCTCCACTACCCCAGCCCTGTAGCAGCCCACCCTAAGGAGGTAATTTTCCATTTCATTTTCTAAGAAGCCCAGTTCCTTTTCTGAATCTTCTCCCTGCAAAGGGACTCAGTTTTCCCCACTCCTGTCCTCCCTCCCCGTGCTTTAGTGGACACAGCAGGGGACTGTAGGTTTTGAAATCATGGCTGGCCCTATGACCAACTGTGTGACTTGAGGAAAATCACTTGACCTCCCTGGGCCTCCATTTTCCTCTTTATTTCCTCCCTTCCTTCCCACCTGGCTTGAAAGCTAAAGTACCTGTCCTTGCTTTCCAGAGGTCAGGCGGGGTTGGAGAGTATTCTTCTCTTTCTTCTCCGGGACAGGATCAAACCTCCAGGGATCTGGCTGGGAATTGTGTCCTCCAGGGATCTGGCTGGGAATTCTCTCTTGCTTTGTAAGGGGCGTGTCCTGGTGTCTTCCTGGCACCACAGCAATTACCTCATACTGAGAGGAAGGTGCCCTATCTTCCTTTCCTTAGTGCTTCTGCCCAAGGTCATCCTCTCCCAGGCGCAGGGACTTGTTGGCTTGTTGGCTCACTGACAGTTCTGTTTTCCCCCTTCTTTCTTTCTTTTTTAAAAAATTAATTTAATTTTATTATTATTATTATTTTTAGGCTGCGCTGGGTCTTCGTTGCTGTGCATGGTCTTTCTCTAGTTGTGTCGAGCGGGGGCTACTCTTCCTTGTGGTGCGCAGGCTTCTCATTGCAGTGGCTTCTCTTGTTGCGGAGCACGGGCTCTAGGCGCACGGGCTTCAGTAGTTGTGGCCCATGGGCTCTAGAGCGCAGGCTCAGTAGTTGTGGCGCACAGGCTTAGTGGCTCTGCAGCATGTGGGATCTTCCTGGACCAGGGCTCGAACCCGTGTCCCCTGCATTGGCAGGCGGATCCTTAACCACTGTGCCACCAGGGAAGTCCCACTGTTTTCTCCTTTCTTGCAAGCCAGTATAGAGACACTGCAAGTGGTGTGAAATATGGTGGACCCATCTGGAGACTAGGGACCAAATCAGCCTGGAGACCTGGGTTCAAATCCCGTCTCTGCCACTTTCTGGCCAGGCAAATCTTTTTAACTTCTCCAAGACTCATTTATTCAACAAAAGGTGTTGAGCACCTCGTGCCAGACACCTCTGAACCCTGGATATTCAGTGACCATCATGGTGGACCCAGGCCCTGTTCTCATAGATTCTTCCTGTTTTTCATAAGCATATAATCTGCAGGGAAGACTATGCCCTGAATGTGGATTATGACTCATAGAATTCTGTTACTTAATGTTCGTTTAAAAAAAAGATGACACATTTAGGCTGTATGGTCTTTGTGAAGACCATCAGAAGGGATGGCCTATATAAAGCCATCTGTGGTGGCAGTGGAGGTGACAATGAAGATGACAGTGATATCTGAGATTTAGGAGGTCCCTAGAGATGGGAGAATGTGGAGGAACGTCATCTCTTGATCTGTGTGGGCTGGAAATATTATTCACAACCTAAAAGTTGAGAGTTATGTTTTATTCGGTGGGAACTTTTAGGATTTCAAGCCTGGGAGGCAGCATGGCAAGTAACCCTGAGAGAACTGCTCTGAGGAAAGGGGGTGGGGAGCCAGGCTATATAGACGTACCGCAAGGGCAGGTGGTCGGGACATCAAAAGATTATTGTTAATTAAAGAAAACCAAATAGCTCAAGTTAAGGAATATAGCACTTTTCTATGTATGGGAAGATGCAAGAGTGTGGGCTCACTGAAATCATTCCTTCGATATGCACCTCGGCTATCTGGGGCCGGTAGCCTGTATTTTCACATCCTGAGTTTCCAGTGGGCTCACGTTGGAGGGCTGCAACTGCTGATGACTGACATCCTTTGTTTACTGACATGACAGGAAATATTCCATTTCTCATTTGCATGGGGCCTCGATGGCCCCCTTCAGAATCTCTTGAGGACAGGGCTCTGCTGTACCCTCCTCTCAGTACGCAGCAGCCGGGCTCAGCCAGGGTGGTAGAGGACATGACGGTCTGCATCCCCATCAGCTGGTCCCTTGCCCAGGGAGAAGGCCTGTCTTGTCTCCCAGTGAGTCCCGTGTCCCTAAACCCAGATAAAGTGGCCTAGGGATAGTGAGAGAACAATGAAGGTTGTTGCAGACTGAAGCACAGCCCCGGGCAGGGATTGGCCTCCCTCTGGCCTCAGGTACCATGCCTGAGTCCCCTTCCAGAACTTCACTGGGCTGAGGCCATCGGGCTTCTCAGGGAGTCAACCACCCCAAGGCCTCTCAGGACCTGATAACACTTATCTGCTGCCCAAGCTGGCAATACTGTGTTATCAGCGGACCCGTGGAGGTCATTCCATGCATCATGGGGGATGCGCTCCCCTAAGGAACTGCGGAAGATTGCAGCAAATCACATAATACTGGAGCTGGATCAGGAAGGACAGAGAGGAGTTTGTCAGCCTGGGAACAGTGCAGGCTCTCACATCCACATTCCTCTGCTCCTTCATTTATTCACTCAGTCATTCCTCAAATACAGTCAGCCCTCGGTAGCCACCGGGGATTGGTTCCAGGACCCACATGGATACCAGGACATGAGGATGCTCACCTCCCTTACATTAGGTGGTGTAGTACAGTTGACCTTTGAGCAACACGGCTTTGAACTGCATGAGTCCTCTTATACGCGGATTTTTTCAATAATAAATACTGCAGGACTACATGATCCAGGGTTGGTTGAATCCTCGGAAGTGGAAACACAGATATGGAGGAACCGCATACCCGGAGGGCCGACTAAAAGTTATATGCAGATTTTCAACTGTGCAGAAGGTTGGTGCCCCTAACCCCCTCCTTGTTCAAGGGTCAACTGTGTTTGCAGATAACCTATGCGCATCCTCCCGTATACTCTAAATCATCTCTACTTATAATACCTAATACAATATAAATGCTATGTGTATAGTTGCTGGTGTGCAGCGAATTCAAGTTTTGCTTTTTGGAACTTTCTAGAATTTTTTTTTTTTTTTAACATTTGATCCTCAGTTTGTTGAATCTGTGGATTTGAAAACTACAGATAGGGAGGGCCAACTGCAATGATTATCTGTGGCCCACACTGGAACCAAACTGACCCCACTTCATCTAGAGAATGCTCTGGAGCATGTTTCCAGAGCACTTACTATGTGCCAGGCCCTGACCTAGTGGCTGGAGATACAGCAAGATGAACTCTCCTGGGCTTCCCTGGTGGTGCAGTGGTTGAGACTGCCTGCCAATGCAGGGGACACGCTGAGCCTGCCGGATACGCAGGCTCAGTGGCCATGGCTCACGGGCCCAGCCGCTCCGCGGCATGTGGGATCTTCCCGGACCGGGGCACGAACCCGCGTCCCCTGCATTGGCAGGCGGACTCTCAACCACTGCGCCACCAGGGAAGCCCCTTGAAGTCTTTTAAATCATAAATTTAAACTTGCAAATGATGCATTTTGTGGCTTTCTGTATGTTGTCAGTGTTTTAAAAATATTTTTTTCACCCAAACTTGGGGCTACAGCTTTAGTGCCTTTGATTTAAGAGGAATGTCTGTCACATCAAGTTCTGTCACCACAGTCAGCCAAGCAGAACTGCTTATTGTCAGAACACATCTGACTTCACTTTTTAAGTTCCAATAAGCATGCGTCCCTACGACAACCTTTTTGTTTCCAAGCTCTGACTGCTGGGAGATGGCAGGAAGTGGAGCCTTGTTGGGACCTGCCTCACGGGTGTGCTCCCCCTGGGGCCTGGGCCTGCCACGGTTCCCTCTTAAACTGCCCCTTCACTGGGTTCCAGGAGGTTGTCATGGGGGTGTCCCACAGAGGACTGGGGTTGGAGGTGTGCCTCTCCTGTGTGGAGTGGGAGAATGACACCCAGGAACAGGGACATGGGAAAGCTAGACGGGTGGACCTCAGCCGTGCTGACATCTTGTGTATCCCAGGGACATTCGTGGGCACGGATGGCTTTAAGGGGGAGTTTTGTCAGATCTGCACTGTTTCACCACACCCACATTCCTGGCACGGAGGATGGAGAACAGGGGGACAAGGGAGGGAAACAGGAGACCCACAGAGGCCACCCTGTGAGGTGGGGAGTGGTCTGGCCTAGGCTGGTAGCAGTGAAGGTGGTGAGAGGTGGTTTTGTTCAGGAAGTATTTGGCTGTCCCCGTGTTCTGGAGCCTGCCACACTTCTTTGGAAAGGTGACTGATCCTGGGCCTAGTATTAAAAGCAAAGGAACTTAAAGCCTAATCCCGCCACTATGCAGCTGTGTGACCTTGATAAGTCACTTAATTTCTCTAGGGCTTATTTGTCACATAGGAAAAGTTAGCCGGGCCTTGCCTGACTCTCAGGGAGTGTAAAGGTGAGCTGGTGAGGGGCTTCGGGAGGTCCAGTGTGCCAGGCTCCTGCGAGACTCCAGACTCAGCCTCAGGCTCACCTTGCTTTGTGCCTCCGGGGATTAGGATCCCAGAGATTCAAGGTTTTTTTTTTTAACCTTTTTTTTAAAAGATTTTTAAAATTTATTTTATTTTTGGCTGCGTTGGGTCTTCGTTGCTGCGTGCAGGCTTTCTCTAGTTGTGGCGAGTGGGGGCTACTCTTTGTTGTGGTGCACAGGCTTCTCATTGCGGTGGCTTTTCTTGTTGCGGAGCACCGGCTCTAGGTGCACGAGCTTCAGTAGTTGTGGCGCGCAGGCTCAGTAGTTGTGGCTCGCGTGCTCTAGAACGCAGGCTCAGTAGTTGTGGCGCACAGGCTTAGTTGCTCCGTGGCATGTGGGATCTTCCCGGACCAGGGCTCAAACCCATGTCCCCTGCAGTGGCAGGCACACTCTCAGGTACTGCACCACCAGGGAAGCCCCCGAGACTCAAGGTTGTTTTTTTTTTTAAATAAATTTATTTATTTTTATTTATGGCTGCATTGGGTCTTCGTTGCTGCATGTGGTGTTTCTCTAGTTGTGGTGAGCAGGGACTACTCTTTGTTGCAGTGCACGGGCTTCTCATTGTGGTAGCTTCTCTTGTTGCTGAGCACTGGCTCTAGGTGCACGAGCTTCAGTAGTTGTGGTGTGTGGGCTCAGTAATTGTGGCTCGTGTGCTCTAGAGCCCAGGCTCAGTAGTTGTGGTGCACGGGCTTAGTTGCTCCGTGGCATGTGGGATCTTCCCGGACCAGGGCTTGAACCCATGTCCCCTGCACTGGTAGGCGGATTCTTAACCACTGCGCCACCAGGGAAGTCCTCCGAGACTCATGGCTTTGAGGGTCAGTGACTCAGGAACCTAGCTGGGCTCTTGTCTTGGCACTGTCTGAGCCTTCTCAGCCCACGCTCACCTCTCAGGGGCATTTCCTTAATTAGTAACGTTGTTCATTACGATCTGAATGGCCCAATTCATAGATCAGAGGAGAGGCAGAAAGGAAAGATTTTCCAATAGGCACCAGGAGCCCTGGCCCAGCCCTGCACAACCTGTTTCCCCCTCGAAGTAACACCTCTGACCTGAGTTTCCCCTCTTGAGACTCCGCTGCGTGCCAGGCTGACCTCTGAAAGTGCAGCTTGGAGTTTCTAATGGTGAGAGTTTAGACCTACTAGGTACCTAAAGCCCTACTATGTGCAGAGCCTGCCTGCCGGTAAAGGGTCTCCTGATCTCCTGGGGAGTGATCTTGAGCCAGGCCGTTGGCCTCGCCAAGCTGCTGGTTTCCCAGTCCTACAATAAGGGCAATAAACTAGACCAGTCTAGAGCTCTCAAAGGGCGCTTTCAGCCTTGATGCTTTCAGTTCTACTTTCCCAGGCTGTGCGCTACTATCTCTTGGGACTGAGGTTTGGCAGGACAGGAACTTCAGCTTCTATTTCCCATCAGGTGTGGAACCCCATGCCCAGTGGGTCCTTAACCCCTGTGTTGATTGACCCTCTAACCCACCATGAAGCTCAGGATGCTAGGTGGGTGGTGTGACCAGAGGACTCTGAAAAGTATCCTAGTCAGGATGATAGATTAGATGGTGCTTCCACTGTAGGCTGTGGGACCCACCCACACCTCACCTTTGAAGGCTTCCAGAAGGCCAGAGTCCAGCGCCATCCCGAATGGGGAAGGGAAATTGAGGGAGGAATGCCAGATCCACTGACTCCTGGGGCACCCAGCCCCCAACACGCCTGTGGGCTCTGACTTCCTGCAAATTAAGCCTTTTCTTACCAGCTGCTCCTGGCCAAGGACGCGGGTGGCTCATATCTTTCTCAGCCCTGTAGAGGCCTAGTCCCTGTCACTTCCAGAATCAAGTTTGATAACCAGTCCTCCTCTTTCCTTGGGCAGGGTTCCTTATGCCTTAGAGATTAAGTGAACTTCCAAATTGATGTATTTAGCAGATTATTTCTAGGGCAAAAAGGCCAAAGCTGTAGAAAAAGCATTGTCCAGGGAGTCTGGAAACTTGGGATTAGCCCCAGCTCTTGCTTTTCTCTGGGTGACCTTGGAGGAATTTCTTGTTTCTGGGTCTCAGTTTCGCTTTCTGCAGAAAGAAAATTTTGGCCTAGAGAGCTCTTTGAGGGACTGAAAATTCTATCTTAACTGGTGTTGGTACCTCAGGGTCAGGGTCTCAGCCCTAGACTGCAGGACTCCACTGTGGCCTTTGCTCATGGCCTGAGGCCAGGAACCAAGGAGGAAGGGAGTTTTGATTGTCACTCATTTTCTGAAAGTGATGACATTTGGTTTGGAGACTTTGGTCCATCTGTGGCTCAGCATATGACCACAGGCCTTCTCAGCCACCCAGGTGGTTCTATGGAGGGATGATCCTGTGGCTGCTGTGACCAGGCAGCTGAGGGCTCTGGCTGGCAGTGAACTTCCTCAAGGCTGTGACTCCAGGTAGGGGTGGAAGAGGGCCCATGAGGGTAGGTGCTGGTCACAGCTCCTTCTGGGCCCCTCTGAGTAAGGCCTTGCTTAAGGTGAATGAAGGTCCTCTCCCTTTTTACTGTCCTCAGGTGATAAGGTTTACAGAAAGCCCTAGAGGGGAAACAACTTTTCCCTCCCTCTTTGTGCTTTCCTGAATTTTCTTAATTGTAGGCAGTGAACATACGTGCTTTGGTAATCAGGAAAAAAAAGCCTGTTATTATTATTTTTTTAATTTTTAAAATTATTTTTTAAAATTAATTTTTATTGGAGTACAGTTGCCTTACAAGCCTGTTATTATTTTTAAATGCCATTCCTAAAGCTATCAGCAGCCTTTCCTCTCACTCCTCCCAGGGTCAGAGAGAGCCATCAGAAACACACACACCCCTGGAGCACTGGGCTTCTGAGCCACTGTGTCACCATGGGGATGAGAACTGGATGGGGCCTGATAGCCTGTGCCCCAGCCTCTCACCGTCCCATTGGTGATGGGGACAACACAGCTGGAGAGGTGCAGTGCCTTGCCCAAGGTTCTGCAGCTGTTGCAATGAGTGGGCAACAGGAACCAGGTCTCCTGACTCTTATCAGGGCCCTCTCTGTGGGGCACAACCTCCTGGACCAGAGAAAGCTCTTTGGGGAAGTAGAAGGCAGGCTCTCACCATCTTGAGTCAGAAGGTCATCAGACATTCTCTTAGCACCTGCCAGCCAGGCTGTGCGTGAGGGTGTGGGCGGCTGTGGGAGCCCCTGAGGGTTGAGGGCAGACCAGAGGAAGCAAGAGCTCCAGCCCACAGCCAGCAGAGCAAGCTCTCAGGCCGCTGGGCGGGGAGGGTTGGTGGCAGCGGGCCAGGGATCTCTCTCCCTCCCCAGCATCGACATCACTGCCACTCCAGCCATCGCAGGCCCCCAGGTTGAGGTGCCCATGGTGCCGTAGGGTGGTTATCCTTGGGGGGACTGTGGCTTTAGGTCCTGGGAGAATCCAAAACTGTGGAGCAGATATAGGCCCACAGAGGGGGTAGGTGTGGGGCGGGTTGGAGAACAACTGTTCCCTGGGACATGCAGCCTCTGGGGCAGTTTCCCTACTTTCTTTGTCCACTTGAGGAAAACTTCTCCTTCTGCTCTTAATAAATGAGAAGGAAGCAAAACCCTCCCACCACCCCTCACCTATAACATCCTCTTGCTCAGGGTTCCCGTTTATGCAGTGCCGACTAACACATGCCAGACCTGTCTGTGTTGGGCTCTTTGAATACCTTGATCTCATCCAATTCTCACAGCAGTCCTATGATAGGTAGGTGCAGCGTTCTCCCCATTTTCTGGATGAGGACACTGAGGCTCGGTAACTTGCCCAGGATTTCACAGTTGGTACAGCAGGTGACAGAGCTGAGATGTGGACCCTGGCGTCTCTTCTCTAGACAGTTTAGGGCCTAGATTAAGTCTTTCTCCCTTCCTTCCTTCCTCCCTCCCTCCCTCCCTCCCCCTCCCTCCCCCGCCCTCCCTTCCTTCCGAAAATATTTTCCGAAAATATTTTTTTAAAAACAGCTTTATTGGGCTTCCCTGGTGGCGCAGTGGTTGAGAGTCCGCCTGCCGATGCAGGGGATGCGGGTTCGTGCCCCGGCCCGGGAAGATCCCACATGCTGCGGAGTGGCTGGGCCCGTGAGCCATGGCCGCTGAGCCTGCGTGTCCGGAGCCTGTGTTCCGCAACGGGAGAGGCCACAACAGTGAGAGGCCCGCGTACCGCAAAAAAAAAAACCAACAAAAAAAACAGCTTTATTAAGATATAATTCACACATCATATGATTTACATATTTACAGTGTATAATACCCTGGCTTTTAGTTCATTCACAGAGTTGTGCAACCATCACCACAATCAACTTTAGAACAATTTTAGAACATCATTAACCCCCAAAAGAAACCCTGTACTCCTTAGCTGTCACCCCCAATTTTCCCATCCCCTTTAGCCTCTGGCAACCGCTCATCTCTATGGGTTTGCCTATTTTGGACATTCCATATAAATGAAAACATGCAATATGTGGCCTTTTGTGACTGGCTTCTTTCACTTAGTGTAATGTTTTCAGAGTTGACCCATGTCGTAGCATGTGTCTGTATTTCATTCCTTTTTATCACTGAATAATATTGCATTTTATGGAGATACCACATTTTGTTTATCCATTCATCAGGTAATGGACATTTGGATTGTTTCATTTTGGGGCCATTATGAATAATCCTGCTCTGAATATTCACGTACAAGTTTTTGTGTTTTTGCGTGGACATTTTGTATATACCTAGGATCATACGATAACTGTATTTTTAACCTTTTGTGAGACTGCCAGACTGTTTTCCACAATGGCTGCACCATTTTACATTCCCACCAGCATTGTAAAAGGGTTCCAATTTCTCCACATCCTCATCAACGTTTGTTATTATCTGTCTTTTTGATAATAGCCATCTTAGTGTGTATGAAGGGGTATCTCGTTGTGGTTTTGATTTCCACTTCCTTCATGACTAATGACGTTGAGCTTCTTTTCTAATAATTAACGATATTGGCCATTTCTTTTTAAAATAGATTTAATCGTCTTTACTTTTTTAAAGTGGGTAATGCCTTTACATGGTTTCTAAATGAATTCTAAAGGCCGTTTGGTAAAAAGTTTCCCTTCCACCTGCCCTAAATTCTTCCAGAGATATTCTATGCAAATATGATAAAATATGTACAAATGTTCTTTTTTTAAACACAAATGGAGCATATTAAACAACTTTTCTGTGCTTTGACTTTCTACTTTAAATCATTACATATTTCAGCGTTGCTCTATAAGAGCCACCGGAGGTCCCAGTGTGTCTGCAGGGTCACGACCCTTTAATTTACCTCTGGAGCAAATCAGGCAGAATCTGGGAGGGCTTTTAAGGTCTGGTCTCTTTGGCAGGGTGTTTTTGCTTGTCTGTTGTGTTTTGTTTTAAATTAATAGACTTTATTTTTTAGAGCAGTTGTGGGTTTACAGAAAATTGAACAACTAACAGAGTTCTCAAATGCTCCTTCTTTCCCCTCCCCAGTTTCCCCTATTACAATCATCTTGCATTGTTGTACATTTGTTACAATTAATGAACCAATATTGATGCACTATTATTAACTAAAGTCCATACTTTACATCAGGGTCCACTCCTGGTGTTACGGTTTTGACAGATGCATAATGTCATGTATCCACCATTTCAGTATCACACAGAATAGTTTCAAATCCCCTGTGTTCCACCTATTCATCCCCTCACTACTTCCCCACCCCAAGCCACAACTTACCTTTTTACTGTTTCTCTAGTTTTGTGTGACAGGGTTTTGAAGGGCAAGTCTGCCCTCTTCCCGGGTGATGGGTGATGCTCCCAGCTCCAGGGAGGGGCTGGAGGCCACTCGAAGGCTAGGGACAGGGGTCTGTTGAGAACTGTCAAATGACAAAACAAAAACAGTTTAGTCATGTTTGATGTCCTTTATTCAAGGGGAAAACGATCCATGGATTAGGGGGACACAGTACCTCACAAGCAGGGGAGCACTCTTCCTGAGGGATTTGAGACAAGAAGGAGTTTTATAGAGCATTAGAAGAGGCGATTTGGGAACAGGACAAGATTGGCTAGGAGGTCAGGGATTTCCTTATAATAAGGCTGGTGGGGCCCATTTTCTAGGGTCAGGTGAGCTAGCTAAACTGAATTGGAGGATTGTGATTGGTGTGTGGTAAGTTTCCTTGACAGGTGTTTCCTATAAGTAAGTAAGTAAGGCTGACTTCAGTGTAGGTTTGTGAAGTGGCGGGGGCAGCCTTCATTTTGCGTGTCTCGATATACACGTGAACTTCACCAGAACTGACCCTGTTGTGCCCTAGGAGAGCCTACGAAGGAGTCAGGTGCTGCATGGGTCTCCTGGGCAAAGGATTTGGGTCATGAGGGGCATAGCTTCCTAATCCCCCATGGAGAGGAGGGGAGAAGAGATCCCTCAGAACTCGGCAGCCATAGTCTCCTCTCAGAAAACGGGGTGTTCACCCATCTGCATCCCCACCCAGACTGCCACCGCCTGAGGACAGGAAGACATCTCTGCCCTTGTATACCCGGTGTCTGGCCCAGGGCTGGCCAGGAATATGCATTAGCTGAATTTGGGGCTGAATGGGCAAGTCTGACCTTGAAACAGGCTTCCGCTTCCCAGGGTTACAACAATCCCTTCTGTGGGCTCAGCTTTTTTCAGTTGGTTTTATAGGGTGTAACAATTTTGATGAAATTACTGCGGTCCAAGTGTCTTAGTCCACCCCACCCAGTGAGAAGTTTAATGTTTTCAGGGCCCAGAGTTAATGAGGCTCACAAACAAACTCACAAGTTCAGTACGAAAGCTAGACCAACAGTCTTTACTGCAAGGAATAGCCCTGTCACCTGAACAGAATTATCTGCCCAGACAAGCAGCATTCTCCCACCGCGATCAGGACCGTCAAGGCAAGGTACAGAGCCTGTTCTGGGCATGTGGAACCTGAACATGGAAAGGTGGTTGTATGATGGCATCAGGCCCTGATGACCCCCATGCCTCGGGCACTAAGGTAAGTGTCCCAGCCGTGTCACCCCTGGGCAATTCTGGGCATTCTCAATGAAGGCTGTGTGGCATAGGCCTCGGCCCCAAACTGTCTTGGGCTTGAATCCTGTTTTGCCAGGATCAGGGATATCCTAGGTAAGTCAGCCTCCCGAGACTCAGTTTCTCTATCTGTAAAATGGGCATAATCCTTGATTTAAAGATTTGAGCCCATGTATGTAGAGGGATCACGAGGGAGCCTGGCATATAACAGGCAATCAGTTAATGCCAGCTGTGGTTGTGGTTGTTGTTGCTGTTGGATAATGCCAGTTTGCCTTTTTGATTCTTCTCTTCCACTTCTAAATTTCAAGTTCATTAGGAAGCTTCATTTGTTAAAGGTATGCTAATGTAGTCAATTTGATTAGAGCCCAGTTCTTGCTCTCCTTTCAGGCTCAGGAACTAACTATTCAGTCTAATCTCATCTTTGTTGTTGTTCACCCTCCAAGCTTGGCCCAGAGCAAGGGCTTGAGGGTGCTCTAGAAGTCAGAGGAAGAGAAACTTGCCTGAGGCTGGAGGGAGGGAGCAGGGAGGCTTCCCAGGAGGGAAAGGGCAGGTGCTTGGGACGGAGATTAAACTGCTAAACCAGGAGGACTGGTCCCAGTTCTGTTCCCTCCTGGCCTTGTGATGTGTTCTGTCCCTTCCCCTCTTTGGGTTGACTGCAGTTCTCATTCTGACATTCACAGATGGACAGCGGAGGTCTGAGAATCTCCTGAAACCAGTGCAGAATGTTGTGTCTGAGCACTTTTTGGCAGAGTGTCCCCAGCTTTCAGCAGATTCTCAAAAGGGCTTTGACCTCACGGACTGGCAGACTTCCTTGCAGTGACTCAGCTGTTTCCTATGGGCTCCGTTGCCCACAGCTGACTCACCAACACGAGCTCTCAGCAGCCCCCGGGGCCAGCTCCCCACAGAGCACCTGATTGGCTCAGCGAGGCACAGTCCACTGTGACTACACCTGGGAGCAGAGCTCTGGGGCCAGGCCACATCGTGGGGGTGGCCAGCTTCCAGAATAGACCGGCTGCCTGAGACTGTGCTCGTCGTCCCCAGCCCAGAAGGTGGCCGGGCCCAAGGTACCAACTGGGACCTGTGCACCAGGAGCCTCAAGGGAGCTGTGGACCTGGTGGGGCACTCTGGCTTCCCTGGAGGGGGTGAGGTAACATCAGAGCTCATGTGTGGCTTTTCTATTAGCCTGTGTCTTTCAATTCAGTGTCCACAGCCTTTGGTACAGGATTTGGCATATATAATACTAGGTGCTCAATAACAGTATTGCTGAAAATAACCAGACAGCTACTTGAGCAGTGAGTAGAGTACAGTAGGGACAAGAGGGAGCCTTGACCATCTCCTAAAACATTGAAAAGGCTTCCCTCTGGGAGGATCATTTTAACTGGGTTTTGAAGGTTGAATAAAAGTTCACCAGGGAAAGAGGTAGAAAAGGGAATTTGAGGTGGGGAAGTGGGTATTTACAGGACACACATGTGAAAACACACAGGTTATTCAGACAACCATAGCGGGTGTGGGGCAGAGTGGCTGGGACCATGAGATGGAGGGGTAAGGCTGGGAGTTCAAGGGAACAGATTGCAGCGTTGGGTTAGGGCCAAGGCCTTGTGTTCTGAGAAGAAATGTCAGAGAAGAAGGAGGACAACTCAGAGCAGAGGTGTTAGAGTGGTGCTGTGCACCCCCAGATCTCCCTGTCAAGATCAAGGAACTGTTAAACACAGGACAGTAGGTCCCAAATGGAATCACCTGTGTTAAGTCCCATGGCCCCAAACTGAGAATTATAGTGTTGGCTCTCCCAGAAATGGATTCTTAAACCAGTCATTCAGGAATTACCTAGTCAGGACTTCCCTGTTGGCGCAGTGGTTAAGAATCTGCCTGTCAATGCAGGGGACATGGTTCGAGCCCCGGTCTGGGAAGATCCCATGTGCCGCGGAGCAACTAAGCCCGTGAGCCACAACTACTGAGCCCACGTGCCACAACTACTGAAGCCCACGTGCCTAGAGCCCGTGCTTCGCAACAAGAGAAGCCACTGCAATGAGAAGCCTGCGTACCGCAATGAAGAGTAGTCCCTGCTTGCCGCAACTAGAGAAAACTTGCACGCAGCAATGAAGACCCAACGCCAAATTAAAAAAATAAATAAATTAAAAAAAAAAAAAGAATTACCTAGTCAGCAATCAGCATTAGTTAGGTTATCTGGCTGACACCTGATATCTGTCTGACCTATGACATCCCTTAAAGGAAAGTGACCTTGCCATTACCGAGCTGCTTGTCTTGGCCTAGTTTTTTTGTTCCTTCTCCCTTCTGTCCATAAAAATGTTTCATTTTGTACAGCTCCTCAGAGCTCTGTTCTATCTGCCAGATTGGATGCTGCCTGATTCATGAATTGTTTGTTTTTGGCCACGTGGCATGTGGAATCCTAGTTCCCCAACCAGGGATCAAACCCGCGCCCCCTGCATTGGAAGCACAGAGTCTTAACCACCTGACCGCCAGCAAAGCCCTCATGAATTGTTGAGTAGAGCCAATAAGATCTTAAAAATTGACTCAGCTGAATTTTGTTTTTTAACAGAACTCATTTCCCTGCTGCCTGGAGGGCAGCCTGCTGAGGACTCACAGCTGTGCACTTGTCCTAGTCAGCTTGGGCTGCCATAGTAAAATACCATAGACTAGGGGGCTTAAACAACAGACATTTATTTTCTCACAGTTCTGGAGGCTGGAAGTCTAAGATCAAGGTTTCTGCTAATTTGCTTTTTGGTGAGGGCTCTCTTCCTGGCTTGCAGATGGCTGCCTTCTCGATATGTCCTCACATGGCCTTTCCTGGGTGTGTGCAGTTGGGGTTGGGGGGCGGGGTGCAGGGAGAGAACAAGCTCTCTGGTGTCTCTTTTTATAAGGACATTAATCCTATGAGATCAGAGGTCCACCCTTAATTACTTCCTTAGGGGCCCCACCTCCACATATAGTCACAGGGGGGATTAAGCTTCAGTGTATGAATTTTGGAGCAGGATACAAACATTCAGTCCATACTAGCCCCCATTCAGGAATTGCCCTCAGCCAAAGGGAGCCCTTGGCCCAAGGTTATGCCCCTCCCCGGGGCACTATTATGTTGCCTCAACTGAGGACAGTTTGGCAGGGCTATCCCTGCAGCATGGGGTGGGCTGAAGCCTCAGTGGCAACTTTACTGCAGTTCAATTTCCCCCTCTGCCCTATCTTGCTACCCTCACTGCCTCACAGGTGTGATCCTGCGAGCATGCGCTAAAAACTTCTGCCTACACATCTCAGTCTCAGAGCATGTTTCCCAGAGAACCTCACCACTTGACAGGTGGCAAATATGTGTCAATCCAAGAGCCAACTTTGATCAGTTGGTCCTAGCAGCTGGAGTACTGAGTGAGGAGGCTTTGAAGTCACGTTCTAGTAGTGATGTCTATCATGGGTGAGGAAGTGGGCATGGGGACTTCGGTGCTGGATGTCCAGCATCCTGCAGAGTGGTGCTGTGTCATGGATACCAAGTGGGAGAGTTGTAGGAAGGAGGAGCAGACCAACAGTATCAGAGGCTAAAGGGAATGAGAAGGTGCTGGTGGACATTCCAAGTAGGAATTTACTATTTACTTTCAAAAAGCTATTCAGTGGAGCTGTGGGCTGGGTTGGGGTGTCTGAAGGGAGAGTAGTAAATATGGTGAGTGTAGGTGACTGTTTCAAGGAGCAGGGCAGTGAAGGGAAGGTACGAGAAAGTAGCTGAAGTGAAAGTCAGGGGTGAGAAGATTTCTTTTAGGATAAGAGAGCCTTGTGTGTGTTTATAATCTGAGGGGGGAAGAGTCAGCAGTGAGGGGGGAGACTGAAGATATGAAAAAGGAAAGGACAATGGATGGAGCAAAGTGCTAGAGGGATGATAATAAAAATATTTAACAACTGGTAAGGCATGGGGAACGAACAAAAAGAATGGACACACCTAAAACTAATATAATATTGTGAATCAACTATACTCTAATTTTTAAAAAAGGAAAAAACATATTAAAAATAAAAAGAATAAAAAAGGGAAAAAACATACTAAAAATAAAAAGAATAAAAAAATAAAAATAAAAAGACCTAGAGGTCACAGGAGCTGATCTACAAAAGCACAGGAGGGTTTAGCAGCTACAGTTTGGCCTCATAAAGAGAAGAAAAGGCATTTCCTCCTCAGAGATGGAAGGGAAGAGGTAAAATAGGAAATGAGCATGAAGAAGACAGAGATGAGGTCGGGGCTTGAGCATTGTTGAGAAGATCTGGAAAGTAACAAAAACTCAAGATAATGAAACCTTAAACAAGATATGGCTGTGTTTACATAAATAGTCTGGAGGTGGACAATATAGGGCAAATAAAATCATCAGGGATCCAGGTTCTTGTTGCTTTGTCATCCTTAACAAGGCTCCTACCTCATGGCCCAGAATGGATGCTTAAGCTCCTGCCATTATGTCTGCAATCCAGCATAAAGAAGAAAAGAGTTTGCAGCCTTAGATGATGTTTAGCTGGTACAAATCAGTAGTGTTGTTCAGCAGTAAAATTATTGAACTACTTCTGTACCACCTGCTGGTAAATAGCTGCTGACTCCCTGGTGCCCATCCCCTGGGACCACCCACCCCTCCAAGACAACAACTTGTCTCAGTTGGGACCTTCCAGGACATACCCCTAACACTATGGTCAGTGTCCTGGCAGTACCATTTGTTAAATATTTGCACTGGCTGTGTCTCTTCCTTTTAAGAGCAGTACCTTAAAGTCACAAAATAGGCACTTGTTCTTTTATTTCATTGGCCAGAATGAAGTCCTATGGCTGCAAGGCAGGTTGTGAAATGTAGTCCTTTTTCTGGGTGGCCATGTACGCAGCCAGAAATAGGGGTTTGATTACTAATTATCAAGATCAAGGGAAAAGAGGTGAAGGATATTAGGAGACTCGGTCACCTGGGAGGGCCAAATGCATGCCAAGTAGCACAGAGGGCTTTGTGAGCCTAGCTGGGATGGTTGATTTCTCCAGCAGCCCAGGGCTGCTGGGAAGAGAGGAAAAGACGGCAGAGGCCAGGAATTGGCAGGTGAGTGACTAAAGTTTGATGGAGAGAGTGGTCCTTGGGAGGGGCTTACTAGAGTGGTTGCCTGAGGGTCCAGACTAGGCAGAAAGGCAAATTGCAGGCAGAAGAGACTGGAGGCTGGAGGTCTTGATGAGGGAGATGCTGGCGGGAGAGGAACCTGAGCTTCCTTCTCTGAGACGCAGTGTGTGTGTTATGGGGGGAGGGGGTGCTTCCAGGGTGGTACCAGGGCGGCTGTTGGGGGAGCCAGAGTGGAGCTTTGGGGCCAGGCATGTGGGCTGGGCCTTCACAGTGGAGGCCTCTGTTCTATCAGCTGTCTTGGCCCAGTGCTCTTTCAGTTGCACAATAGAAGCAGTAACAGATGGAAGCCCTCTGGGGCCAGAAGGGTAATTATTCATCTGACAGGTGGGAGTCTCACAAGATCTCAGGCACTAGAAGTGGGGCCTCGTGAGGAACTGGGACCCTGAAGTGGAAAGTCATCAAGAACCCCGCCAGGGTCTCCAGTATGGCTCACATTTCCAAGGAAAAATATCTTTGCAGTTCCCTGAAAACTTGAGCTCATAGTAGGGAGGAAAAGAAGGGGATTTTCTTATCTTTTAAAATTTTTCCTATAATTTTTTCTTTAAGAAGTATGAAGTAAAATGTGGACATTGCAATGAGTGAAATAATGCAATGACGGGTAAACCCAAAGTCAGAAGACTCTTCTCACTTCCAATTCTTTGTTCCTCTTCTGAAAATCCTGCCACTTCTGAGAGAGAAGGGCACCTTCTGCCTCATGCTTCAAAGCTGCTTCAAGTAATGTTGTTTTGTCCCGGCGCATTTCCTTAACTAGCCCATCATTGTTCAGCATTTGAAATCTTTCCAGTTTCCACTGTTACAAAGGGCTATTCTGTGAACACTTTGGATAAAGGACTTCTTAGCTCTGGATTATTTCTTTGGGGAGGTATATAGCTAGGAATGGTATTATAGGGTCAAAGGGTCCAAATAGATTCATAGCTCTTGTTGCCTACACACAGATGGTTAGGAAGGTATTTAAAGAGGATTGAAGCATCTACTGACTTGGTAAAAAATTATAATAACCCACTTACTGCTTTTATATTCTTTATTAAAATTCTGTCCTTACAGGGAAGGGGTTGGTTGAAGGAACATATTACTCTTGTGTTCCAGGTGTGCAAATAAAAGGTAGCAAAAGTTCATCTCAAAAACACGGACATATCCCTCTAGTTGTGGGGGAGGGTATTAAAGAGTCGCGGTGGGTTCAGGCTCTGTTGTTAAGTAGCTCTGAGAGCTCAGTTACTCCAGCCAAGTGAGAGCCTGTGATCTGAAGGTCTCCAAGTTTCCTTTTGGCTTGGGGTCTTGTAACCTCTGCGTGGGATGCTTTGCCTCCTTCATCGGCTAGGAGCTGGGAACCAGGCTGTGTCCTAGAACCCCACCTCCCTTGCATTTATCTGGCTGTTGGGGTAATCTGCCCCATGCTGTGCCTGGACTTAGGAAGCCTGCAGATAGGGCAGCCATGCAGCCTCTGTCTCACCGTTGAGGCCAACCAGTGAGGCATCCAGTTTAGACCAAATCTTGTTCCAACTTTACTCAGCTCTTTCGCATCACCCGCTGCGGTGCACACTTCCCCATCCAGCTCCCCAGTGGGAAGTAAGAGCCTCACTGTGAGGGTGGTGGTGGAGGAGCTGAGCCAAAGGTGCTGAGACCTCTTTCTGTGGGCTGTTCCTCAGGGAGGATTATAGATTGTCACAAATGGATGGGACCCTGGGTTTGCCCCTCCCTGGTCAGGTGTAACCTTGGATAAATGTCCCTCCCATTCCAGGCCTCAATTTCCCAATTGGTACAATGATGGAATGGGACTAAATGACCTTTAAGGGCCTGCCCTAAAAGTCTGAGGTTTCCTTCCTTTCCTTCCCTTTGGCTTGTAGGTACTTGGCCCTTGGGGGACAGCAAGGTTGGGGTCATCCCTCTGCTTAGAACCAGAGGGTCAACCACAGGTAGAAGGCAAGTGGTTTTGTAGGCCACCCAGGCCTTTCTTATTCTGGAGTAAGATGAGGATTGAGGGCTAGACAGGGTGGGGCAGCTTCCTTCTCCATAAAGACCCCTGGCTGATTTTTAGCCTGATTCTCAAATTCGGGCTTCACTCTTTGTTTCCTTCTCCAATGGCTCAATGGCTCGTTGACTTATGTTTTTTTTTTTTTTTTTTTTTTTTCGGTACGCGGGCCTCTCACTGTTGTGGCCTCTCCCGCTGCGGAGCTCCGGACGCGCAGGCTCATGGGCCCAGCCGCTCTACGGCATAAGGGATCCCCCCGGACCGGGCGCCCCGGACCGGGCGCCCCGGACCGGGCCACGAACCCGTGTCCCCGGCATCGGCAGGCGGGCTCTGAACCACTGCGCCACCAGGGAAGCCCCATTTATGTAATCTTTGATGACCTCTCCATTCCCTTCCGTCTCCTTATTCTCTTCCCATGGTCCTTCAATCCTTTCGGCCTCCACATTCCTCCCTCCTCCCAGCCTTCCTTTTGCGCAGGCGCCCTGTGCGGCGCTGAGTCAGGCTGCAGGAAGAATTCGGGCCGCCCGGCCGGGATGGAGCTTGCGCCTGCGCGGTGGGCGGCTTTGGGGCGGGGCAGGTTTATATTCGCTGAGGATCAGCTGACGCTCTGCATTGCAGACTGCGGAGTCAGGACGCGCCATGTACTCCTTCTTGGTTCTGGCCAGCCTCCTGGGCGCGGGTAAGCCCTGGGACCCCCAGCCTGGGGAAGGGGACCCCGCAGGACGCAGCCCGCTAGTCCCGGAGCTGGCTGTACCTGGCCTCGCCCCTTCGCTCCTCATAGGGATTAGTGAGGGGCGCGCACTGCGCAGGCGCGTGCGCAGAGCCGGGTACCTGCTGGGCGGCGGAGGGGCTGCTGGAGGCGGGGGGCGGTTGGGAGCCTGGCTGCCTAGGGGCTGGGGTCGGGCGTGTGTGCGAGGCGGGCGGGGCCGGGGAAGTAGCGTCTCCCTCACGGCCTGAGTTGGCGGACTGGGGCTCCCTTAAGCTGCCGGTCCAGCTCTCGGGGTGGGCCTGTAGGGTGACCCCTCCTGCAGCTGTGTCGTGCTTGTGCTGGACGCACGTCATGGAGATGGACTGGAGCCCCAACTTCTGGACAGACTTTGGCCCTTGGCCTCACTTGCCCCAGTTTTTAAGAGTATTGAAGTTGCAGAAAGCACATAAGTATATCTTCTGTATTGATGTTTATCTTTGCATATATATTTACTCTTGATCCTACATCTTGAAGATGATGTGGGGTTTTTGTGGTCCTGTTGAGTTTGCAATGGAGCCCTCATTTCATCTTGCACGGCCATTGGCTGGTTTTGGCAGTGGCCTTTATTTTGGGGAAAATCTAAGTACCTGAGAAGTTGTTGTACATAGTATTCTTACCCACTAATTGTCCTGAAATAGTACTGATGGTTGTTAAAATCATCGCAGGTTATGTAGCCAGTGCTTGGGAGCCAGCTGTACTGCCTTCCTGGAATTAGAAGGGGTCCCGTGCCCTTCCCATGTCATCGAGACTAACTCTCCACCCTCAGCTCTTGTCTTCATAGTCTTAACCTCATCTAAATCATCATGGTAAAGGGAAAGGAGTGAGGTTGATAGACTTGGAGCCAGATTTTAATTTAAGTACACAGAGGACCCCAAATCTGGATGTTTTCAGATAATAGCCTACTGAGGGCAATAAACCTGATCTTCAGGCCCATCCTCAATTTCTGTTTCTAGTTAACTGTAATCTAAGGGCTAGCTTCCATTCTAACTCATGCAGCAATCCAAATTTTAATAGACAGTAATGTAATGGATGACAGAGTTGATGGGAATCAAATACGATATTTATAGATGAGATAGATTTAAGGTGTTTTTCTCATGTTAGCTTTCAGCAACTTCCACGAATGTGTCTTAACCTTAAACCAGGCTCCTAAACTTGCTTTACTTGTGGATTATGAAAGGCAATCAACTTGTAAAGAAAGATTTTTGGTTTTATAGTCACCAAAGAAACTTTCTTGCTGGGGTTGATACTGCTTTTATTCCATAGTCAGTATGGTAAACTAATGCTAGTCTCTAAATTTTCTATACTGATTGAAAACGATTTTTTTGTTTTTCACTATCAAACTGTTCTTACTGGCAGTGAGTCACTCCTCACGAGACCCATAAGAGTTCTGAATCACTCAACCCACACAAAAAGGACTTAATTGTTTGTTTGGAAATGTAAAGTCCTCCTCTGGTATATATGGGAGTATGGCTAACCCGACTGTTAAATTAAACTAGATACCCTTTTCCCTGAACACCTGGGTGAATAGGAGTGTGTAATAATGGCCTTGTTCTAATCTTGCTGCCCAGCCTTTAGGATTATGCCAAGGTCATGCTCTGAACACAATGTATGAATGCCTGCTTGCCTTGACAGCTCTGGCCCCAGTGTAGCTTTTTGGAAATGTATTCCTAAAATTTTTAATATTGATAGTGAGCTTGTTAATGAAGGTGCCTAGTGACGGCAGCCATCATCTGCTCCGAGAGCTTAGAACTTGCTGTTCCAGTGTGGCGCCAGAGAGTGTCATCCTGAATCTGGAGAGGCTTTATGCTTTGTGTTTTAATGATGTCCTGGTGGTAGAGACTTTTGCTCTCGAGTTATTTTCCTACTCATCCAGTGTCCCCTCCTTTTTCTCCACCTGGAAAAGAAATGGCAGTGATGGTATACTGAGAGAATTGGAGAGTATCTCCTCTAACCTGTTAGGAGTGAAGACACTGAGGCCCCCCAGAAATGACTCCCCCAAATCGTAGGCCATTTACTGGGGAAGCCAGAATCAGAACCCAGGACTTCTGACAGTGCTTGCTCTTTATCCTTCCGTCAACACCAAGCGCTTAACTTTACAAGCTTATTGGGCTGTAATTTACATACAGAAAACATGCACCTTTTAAGTGTACAAATTGAGGTATTACTGCAGAGTGAACGAGCCCACTGTAAGCAGCCCCCAAGGTAAAGGAGTAGCATCCAGAAGCCCCTGTGCCTCCCCATCCACTTACCCTATCTAACTTGCCCCAAAGGAAACCACTTTGTTAGCTTCTAGCACTGTAAATGTAAAAACCTAATTACTGTTTTTGAGCTTTTTATAAATGGGATCATATAGTAAGGACATACTGTTGGGTGATTCCTCTAGTGGGAAAAGGCAGGCCCAGTGTTAATGAGGTGGTAAGTATAAAACAAGTGGCTTGGTGCCTGGGATGTGGTACCTATTCCTTGAAACTTAGCTGCCCCTGTTACTGCCACTTGTATAGAGGCTAACCAGCTGAATAGTGTTTACCTGCCACTGAGGCAGGTAGCTCTCTAGGGATGCTAGAATGTATTATGTACAAATATATGTATTCATTTGATAGCTTATTTTTATTACGACGCAAGACATAAACTTATAGCACAGCCTGCTGAATGTCAACAACTCCAGTTCTCACCTGCCAGGAATTTGGATAATTCCCCTGTTTATCAATTGTTAGTCAATAATCAACTTTACTCTGAAAATAACAAGGATTTGGTAAGTGGTTTAATTGCATTTAACAAGGTGTATCCAATACCTCCTACGATAGTTGAAGCGTATTAGATCAGGTGGTCTGGATTTTTCTAGATGGGGAAGGAGAACTTGCTCCTCCATTTTCTTGGGCTCTGAAGCTGGAATGGCTAGGCTGTGGCTTAACTGGATGGGGACGAGGAAGGGCGACAGGGTGTTGCTGGTGGGGGAAAGCACCTAATAAGGCATGGGAAGCTCTCAAGGCCAAGACCATGCCACTTGGGCAAGTGTGCACTGCAGCTTCTGGAAGCAGTCTTCTAGCATGGGCATTCTAGGTCACTCTAAGCCTTGCTTCCAGCACCAGTTATTTGGTTCTGCTTCCTGGAAGGAGGGTCTGGATTTTCCTGCCCTGCCTGTTTTGTTTTTTGTTTTTGTTTTTTTAAATCATTTTAAAACTGATGGTAAATACAGTGGGATGAACAGTTTGACTGTTGGCGAAAGCGCTCATTGCTTTACTTTTGTTCCGTGAAGTTCCAGAAAATAACCTGAATTATGGCCTTGGGTAATGGTCTATGCACTGAAAAATAACCTGTCAAAATTCCATGCTTTCTTGTGGAATTTATAATTCTTTATGATGGGAGTGAGATGATACTGTAGAATAGAAGTTTAACTTATCACATCATTGACTGACCTTGGGCAATTTTCTTAAACTGTGCTTCCTCATCTGTACAATGGGATTAATAATGTAGTGATGTAGTGATGCTTTAATAACTTACTGTACGACAAGGCTTAGGTAAATAAGTACTATAGGGTTTGTTGTAAAACCACAAAAAAAAACAATACCATGTTTGTTAATGTTCTTGTCCCACCAGCACAAGGACAAAATCAGTCTGCCCTTGATTTTGTCATGTCTCCTGCCTTCTTTCATTTCATTGGATGTTGTAAATTTAACAACAAACAAAATTAAATTGACTTGTAAATATGTTATGTTGGACATAATTACCAGATCAGAAAACAAACTAGGGGAGGTAGTCAGCCATTAGGAGGGAGGTGGGAAAGAATTTGGCTAGGCAGCCAAACTCTTGGTTTATACATCAGTTTTTAACAGAACAGCCCAGCAGATCAGGGCTGGTTCCCGGTAACCTGACTACTCAGATTCTAGGCTGGTTGTCCCTAACCATGGTACCTGGGATAAGTCTGTTCTCCACTCCCCGCCCCAGTCTGGTTTCCCCATCCCTTAATGGCAGTGAACTGTTCAGATAATAACTGCACACAGTAAACAAGTTCCATCAGTGTATAGTGCATAGAGTAAAAAGTATGTTTCCCTCCCACCACTGTCCCCTGGGCCTTTCCCAGAGGCAGCCTGGTACCAGTTCCTTTAGGAGCCTTCTGGACCTACCTGTAGGCGGCTGTGTGTATGATTTCCCCTTCTGTTTCTCTTTTTAACACAAACACATATTACACTGTTTCACTCCTTGCTCTTTTTTAAAATTGTGGAACATTCTGGACATCCGGAAAAGTGGAAGAGTAATGATAACACCTATGTATATAACACTCTAGTTAAGATATAGAACAGCCCGCCTCCTTCCATAGATAACCACCTTCCTGGCCTTGGTGTTTATCATCCCCCTACAGGTCTGTCTTTATACTTTCATACGTATATGTGTAATCTTCAGCGGTATGTGTAGTATTGTTTCGGATTTTTTCTTTTTTCTTTTTTTAACCTTTTTGGCCACACTGCACGGCATGCAGAACTTCCCCGACCAGGGGTTGAACCCCTGCCCGCTGTGGTGGAAGCGACAGTCTTAACCACTAGACCACCAGGGAAGTCCTGTTTTGGATATTTTAAACATTTTATGAATAATATATATTCTTGGGTTAGTAATTTTTTTTTAAATTTTGCTAGTGAGGTTCATTCATTTTGAAAATGTTTAGATCTGTTTCATTCATTTTCACTACAGTATTACATTTATATCATACTTATTCTCCATTCTGTTGATAGACATTTAGATTATTTCCAGTTGTTTTATTGTTCTGTTACAAACTGCTTCTATAAATACTCTTGTGCACATGAACAGACATTTCCTTAGAGGATATACCTAGGAACAGAATTGCTGAGTTGTGGAGTATATCTGTTTTCACCTTAATTAGAAATTGCTGAATTACTCTCTAAAATGATTTTAGGAAGTTCTGTTCCCACAGACTATGCGGTTTTTAGTTGCTATATTAACGTTTGATGTCAGACTTGAAATTTTGCCATGATAAAAGGGTGAGATGGTTTTCATTTGCATTTCTCCTTTTATTTGTATCTTTAGAGGTTATTTCATGCTAATACAGATAGATCTATACTACTGCCTTTCTAAAAAACATAAATTTTGGAATAATCTTAGATTTACAGAAAAGTTACAAAGCTAGTACAGTGAGTTTCTATACACCCTGCACCCAAACTTCCCTTACTGTTAACATCTTAGATAACCGCTGTACATTTGTCAAAAGTAAGAAATTAACCTTACTGTTAACTAGACTGCATACTTTATTTGGATTTTACCAATTTTCCCACTAATCTCTTGTTTCTGTTCCAGGAGTGGATCCAGAGTACCACATTGCACTTAAGTTGTCCTGTCTTCTTTTTTTTTTTTTTTTTTTTTTTTGCAGTACGCGGGCCTCTCACTGTTGTGGCCTCTCCCGTTGCGGAGCACAGGCTCCGGACGCACAGGCTTAGCGGCCATGGCTCACGGGCCCAGCCGCTCCGCGGCATATGGGATCCTCCCAGACCGGGGCACGAACCCGCATCCCCTGCATCGGCAGGCGGACTCTCAACCACTGCGCCACCAGGGAGGCCCTGTCCTGTCTTCTTAATCACCTTCTACCTCCCAGCTGTTAAAAAAAAAAAAATAGCTGCAGAGTATTTTATTGTATGGATGTGTCAATTTAGTTAAACCTATTGATGGACATCTGTGTCACAGGAAAAGTGAGATGGATTCTAATGACACTTCCAAATTTTCAAATTAAATTTTGGCCACATTTGGATAGATACTGCTTTTGAAAAGAAATTCTTTACATGACAGGAAACTACGTAAATAAGATTGAAGGAGATGTTTTGTTAGAAAGTTCTTTTGGCCAGTCTTAGTGGTGTCACTTATTATAGTAAAAAAACAAAACAACTCCTTTAACAGCTGTGCTGGAATGCTGTCTCCATGTGCAGGCGCTGATGCCAGAGGGTCATGTGGCTTTTCCTGTCTCACTAGGAGTAAAACCTAAAGTTTATTCTGCAAGGTCATGTCATCTGGCCCTCGGCTGCTGTTCAAAGTTCTTCCTCTCCCATCAGGTCAGGGCTGCTTACTTACTGTTGCCCATTTTGTGTTCTACCTGTCTGGGTCATCTTCCTTTCCAGGTAATCATGTAGTTTACTCTCTGCCTAGGTGTTGCCTTACCAGAGTTGCACCCTGCTCTGTCTGAAATGTCCATGCCATTCTGCCCTAGTCTTGCTCTTCCTTGGCTTCATTTTTCTTCGTAGCACTTGGCGCTGCCTGGCATCATATGATGTGTTTTTATTTGTTGTCGTGGTCACTGACTGGATCTGCAGCACGTACAACAGTGTTTGGCCTGTAATAGGTGCTCAGTCCTGCTGAACCGTGGTGTGAGCTGTAGCAAGAGGACTTAATTAAGCTCAGTAACTGCTGGTGGGTCGGTGTGCATGAAACTTAAATGCTGGTAGTGCCAGATCTTTATCACGATTAAACAAAGCATTTTCTTTTATTAACTGAAACGAATTTTAAGAAATTGTGTTTAGGAGCTTGCAAATCAAGAGTGACTTTGGACTCAGGTGAAGTGTTGGCTTTTAATAACAGTTCGTGTCTGGGCTTCCCTGGTGGTGCAGTGGTTGAGAGTCCGCCTGCCGATGCAGGGGACATGGGTTCGTGCCCCGGTCCGGGAAGATCCCACATGCCGCGGAGCGGCTGGGCCCGTGAGCCATGGCCGCTGAGCCTGCATGTCCGGAGCCTGTGCTCCGCAACGGGAGACGCCACAGCAGTGAGAGCCCTGCGTACCGCAAAAAAAAAAAAAAAAAAAAAAAAATCGTGTCCAGGTTAGAGCCAATCCCCCCCCCCCACCCTGAGCCTTTTGGAGAGGATTTTATATAGGGGTTAGGGACACAGGACCCTAACATAACTAAGATACCCCTGGTGGCCCTGATTTGAGGTAAATCTGAAAAGGGAACCAGCTATAATTTGAGGAGTTGTTTCCCCTCTTTTTATTTTATTTATTTATTTATTTATTTATTTATTTATTTATTTTTTGATTTACAACTAAATCAGAATGCTGGGGATTCTAATATCCTGCCCTAATCCATGCTGTGGTCTGAATTTTAGATTTCAGCATTTCCAATGAAGGTGGTATTCCTTTTAAGTATTAAGCACTCAAAAGTGACATTTATAGTAGACACACTTGCATGTATCTGAAACTTTTTACTTAGTAAACAATCATGTGTGACGAGCCCAGAACACTGAATTTCCTTATTAGTGGGTTTGCATGAAATCTTTTTTTTTTTTTTTTTTTTTAATATTATTGTCTTCTTCAAGGGTGCAGAGACCACCCAGCCAGTTAGCAGGGATGGGATAGAGCCTGGGCCGGCTTCTGGCTGGCTGGCTGGCTGAATTGATTCCTGGGCTGTATCCTGGGCCGAGTGTAGAACCATACAGATATGCCTTTGACCTCTGCCTGTACCCATTCACCTGGCTGGACCTTGGGCATTTCTGTCAGGGGCTTCTTCATGGTCCAGTTGTGGAGTAATATTATCTAAGGTGATTTAAGTTTATGTCTGATCATCACCCGATAGGTTGACACTTTGGAAGAAGAGCTTTGCTGACAGGAGTTTATATTGGACTGGAGTGCTCCTTTTTTCTTTTTTTAATTATTTTTTTTTATTGGAGTATAGTTGATTTACAGTATTGTGTTAGGACTAGAGTGCTCTTTTTTAAAAAAAATTTATTTATTTTATTTTTGGGTCTTCGTGGCTGTGTGTAGGCTTTCTCTAGTTGTGGCAAGCGGGGGCTACTCTTCGTTGCAATGCGCGGGCTTCTCATTGCAGTGGCTTCTCTTGTTGTGGAGCACAGGCTCTAGGCACACGGGCTTGCGTAGTTGTGGCATGCGGGCTCAGTAGCTGTGGTACGCGGGCTCTAGAGTGCAGGCTCAGCAGTTGTGGTGCATGGGCTTAGTTGCTCCGCGGCATGTGGGATCTTCCCGGACCAGGGATCAAACCTGTGTCCTCTGCATTGGCAGGTGGATTCTTTTTGGCTGTACGCGGGCCTCTCACTGTTGTGGCCTCTCCCATTGCAGAGCACGGGCTCTGGACGCGCAGGCTTAGCGGCCATGGCTCATGGGCCCAGCCGCTCCGCGGCATGCGGGATCTTCCCGGACCGGGGCACGAACCCGTGTCCCCTGCATCGGCAGGCGGACTCTCAACCACTGCGCCACCAGGAAAGCCCGGCAGGCGGATTCTTAACCACTGCACCACCAGGGAACCCTGGGAGTGCTCTTGAATGAACTAGATAGGAATTTCTCTTCCCCAAATTAATTATGCCAAATTGAATCGTTCTTTTACAATCTAAGAAGATCACACAGCCTTGCCCCTCAGTGTGTGTTATCACACAAGGCAGTGTACCTGAGGATTCTGTTGCTTTCTTCATGTGGATTGATTTCTTGTCCTAGAATGATCTGGCTTGTGAGGAAAATTAAAAAGCAAGGGGGCAGTGCGAGAGGAGAAGCAGGGAAGAAAGAACCTTTGTCTTAAGTAACAGAAATAATAGCTTATCTGAGCCAGAGGTGATGGGATGTCAGCCTAGCAGCTTGAAAGCTTTATTGCCACAGATTCCTTTTGTGATAAGAGGACTGTTTGGACCTTACTTCCTCCAGATCAAGGCAGGCTGCCTCTAAGCGTATGCCATTCAGAATGATTAAATGGGCAGTATTTTTATTCTGCTCTGCAGAATGTTTTCCAAAAGCAAGATCCTCTAAAGAAGGGACAAGTGCTCTTTGTCATCGAAGGTATTTGTGACACCAGCTGTTTCATCGAGTAGTCAGTGTTGAGTGCATTGTGTTATCTCCTGCTCTTAGGGAATCTAAGTGCACAAATTCTCCTGAGAAATGTCTGAATGCGGGGGACCTGAGGTAGATACTGCCTCTCCTGGGGTTCCTGTCTCTTGGTTTCCTAGCAACCTGCTTGTTGCCATGGCAATGCATTACCCAGGCAGCAGATCCACTGCCCTGTGGAATGTGTGCTCTGATTGTTGAGATTGGGAGGCTGCTTGCATTTTCTGTTACCCTTTTTTTTTTTTTTATGATTAGACTCGAACAGTATTTAGCATATGTTACCTGAAATATTTAAAAGGAATAAAAAAGATTTTATATGGCTAAAATAATAAGACTGATTGTTTTAACAAATAGGGCATAAAACACATTCTAGGAATGATTATCCCTTTCATTCTGAGGTTGTTTTTGAAAAGCTTTGTTAATTATATGGTGTACATGGACTTTTAAATATCCGCAGTGGAGGTAAGCCTTAGTACAGACTTGTCATTTGGAGACTATTTTGGTGAATGAGGTAGATGATTAAGCTGGTATTATAGTTAGGCTTAGGTTTGACTGCAGACAACAGAGACCTAGAATAATGGTGTCTTAATTATGATTGAACTGTTCCCATCTATCACAGCGAGTTCAGGAGCCAGGCAATCTAGGGCTAGCATAGTGGTTCTACTTCCAAAAGAATTCGGAGACCCAGGCTCTTCTAGCTCAGTGTTCTGCATCATTGAGGTCTAGGCCCTTTCTTCATGGCCCATCGTGGCTGCCAAAGTTCCAGCCATCACTTGTCTTTAAAAATGCAGTAATGTCTACTAACATCCCATCAGCCGGAATGTGGTTTCATGGCCAGACCCTGCTACAAGGGGGACTGGGAAATGTGGTTTTTAATTTTGGCAGCCATGTGTGTAGCTAAGAATTTGTGGTTCTGTTCCTTTGAAAGGAGTGGAGAATAGATACAGGGAGCAACTTGTGGTCTGTGCCACACTGGGCAATAATTGTTCCCTGAAACAGGTTGTAAGGTTTAACTGTTTTTTTCTGATTTTAAAAGTAACATGAGAAAAAATTAATTTATGCCAGTATACAAAAATTAGAAAGTGAACACCTCCCTTTGTCATCCTTTCCCTCAAGTCCACCATTAACAAGCCAGTGTACAATTAACTGAGCTTCATAAGTACCAGGCACTCTCAGTGCTTTCTGTGCCTTCTTATTAATCTTCACAGAATTCCTGAGAAGAGGGCACTCTTTTTTTTTAAAGGAAGTTAATTAATTAATTAATTAATTTATGGCTGCGTTGGGTCTTCGTTGCTACGCAGGCTTTCTCTAGTTGTGTTGAGCGGGGGCTACTCTTCGTTGCGGTGCACGGGCTTCTCATTGCAGCAGCTTCTCTTGTTGCGGACCATGGGCTCTTGTCACGCGGGCTTCAGTAGTTGTGGCTCGCGAGCTCTAGAGCGCAGGCTCGGTAGCTATGGCACATGGGCTTAGTTGCTGTGCGGCATGTGGGATCTTCCCAGACCAGGGCTCGAACCTGTGTCCCCTGCGTTGGCAGGCGGATTCTTAACCACTGAGCCACCAGGGAAGCCCCAAGGGCACTCTTATTTTCCATATTTTGCAGATAATTGCGGCGTTAGTAAGTTGTCTGAGGCTTGGCTTTAGTAGACAGCAGAGCAGGAGTTTCGTCAGGTCTGTCTACCCCCAACACTCAGGGCAGTGATCATGTTGCCGTACTGCCTCTGTGCCCTTCCAGAGAAGGAGAGGTTTTTGAGGGGGCTTTTCTAAAAGGTGGGTTCCAAACATATTTTGAACAGTGGAGACTTTCTTGGGATTGGAGGGCAATCAGCCTGTAGCTCCAATTACATGAATCACTGAAAGCTTTTCACTGGTGGTGGTACCGGTGCTTCGCTGGGCACCTCTCATGTTTTGCCCACGCAGGGCTTCTTGTTCAGCTCCTAGCTACACAGTATCAACTCCTGGGCTCATGACAGTGGGGCCTGTGCTTCACTCTCCTCGTGATTTCCGGGTCTTGAATTTAGTAACCAACAACTCCTGAGGTTGCTGGGAAACAGCTCTCTAGGTCTTTGAGCTGCCAGTTAATGACCTGATTAAATGTAGAGAAAGCAAATAGAACATCCTTGATTCAGCTATTTGTGGAACACCTGTTCTGGGCAAGATAGCAGACGTGAAAAAGGTCTTCCGGTTGCTGCTGTGGATAATAATAGTAGTACTGCTCACTGGACGTTGGTAGCATGCCAGCACTGCACTGTGTTTTACAGTCGGTTAATTTTTACAAATCCCTTGGAGTGGGTACTAGTAATAGGCCCATTTTGCAAATTGGAAGACCAGAGTCTGAAGGTCACATGACTAGAAGTGGTAGAGCCATGATCTGAACCTTCACTGTCTGATTTCAGAGCCAGTCTGGTAGGGGCGTCGAGATAATGGGGTAGATGAAGATACCAGACAGATAGATGATGATGGTTGAGAGAGTAATACTTTGGCAGTTGAAAGTGCATAATTATGTCATCTCTTTTCTCAAAACAATCCAGTGATCAATGGCTTCATCCTCATTTTACAGATGAAAAACAAGCTCAGAAGGATGGTGATTTGTTTAGGGTCATTTGGACAGGACTTGCAGGCAGATCTTATTTTCTTTTCAGTATACCGTGTTTGAAAAACATTTAACTTGTTAGATGGTGGGTAAGTTGCCTTAGAAGCCTCACTCTAAACTTGGGGTTTAGCTCCTTCTCACTTAAGAAGTCATCGTAAGAGCACCTAAAACACACACGGCTATGGTGAGCTCTCCCTCCTTCCCTCCCTCCCAGGCTCACTGAGGATTTTTGGTAAGAGTCTAGAGCTGCCACAAAGCCCGTGACTGATCCGGCTCATGGCAGCTGTTCTCAAGACAGTAAAATTCCACTACAGCCTATCTATGATAAGTGACCTACATGTGGAGTGGTTTAGAGCACATCTGCTTATTTTCTTCTAAGCCTAGGAGTAAGAAGGGATCAGAGCACCCACCCCTTTCCTAAGGAAATAACCACTGAAGTCTTAAAAAAACAAACAACAAACCTGAAACCCTGTCCTAATAAAATGAAACTTGGTTGTGGGGTTTTAGTGTCTCTGAAGTGATCATTTCTCTGACTCCAGCCCGCCAGCATTTGTCACTGAGGGCTCGAATGCCAGGCCCTTGAACTAAGAAGTGTAGTGCTTGCCTTACCCTGAGCAGTGATCCTTCTTAATAGGACAGATTTAATCAGAAATCTCCAGGGTGTCAGGCAGACATTCTAAGAACTGTCTTAGAGTTCAGCCTGTTGCCTCAGGGAAGAAAGTTGGTTTTTGGGGGCAGTGTGGAAAGATGAAAATAGAGATGAAAGCTTTGCTGGGAAGATGTTTTGAGAAGTAACTCATAAGAAAGTAGGTTAGGGTAATTTTAATATTGGTTATGTGTAAATACTGAAAATGTCATTTGCCTCATTATTATAAGAGCGAAGACTTTTGTAGCCCCTAGAGGTCTTCTAGGCCCGCTCACCACTCAGGATCCCTCTTACACAGAATCCCTCTAGGTTGGGCATTTCGTTTCTGCTTGGTTGCTCCCACTCTTGTAGAGGTCATCACATAACAAGCCAACTCATTCCCTTTTTTTTTTTTTTTTTTTTAAAGCATCAGTTTATTGGTTAGAGGACAGTTCAGGCTTCAGAGTGAGAACTCTGACTTCAAGTTGAGACTCTGCACTTATTAATTAGAACTTGCTTAATCTCACAGGTTTCCTTTATTTTTTTCTTTCTTCTGGCTGTGCTGTGTGGCATGTGGGATCCTAATTCCCCACCAGGGATCAAACCCCACGCCCCCTGCAGTGGGAACGTGGGGTCTTAACCACTGGACCACCAGGGAAGTCTGCGATTCCCCTTTTATAGCCTGTGGGTGTTAAGTATGTTCCTTACCTTGAGCTGTGGTCTGCTTCCCTTCACCTCTACCCACCACTCTGAGGTCTGGGATCTGAAGCCACCACCCAGAGCAGATCCACCCCCATGTCAGAGGTGGAAGGTGTCCTTCACCTGTGAAGATGACTGTGCTTATCCCAGAAACCTTCTCTCTCCCAGCTAAACACCTGCAGTCTCCTAAGGGCCTCCCCTTCCGACCTGCTGCCTTCCCCCGTGCTTGTCCCTGTCCCACGGGAAGCAGGATGCGCAGGTGTGCTCTGCCTACCTGTGTCCACTCACGCCACAGCCTCTGAGCCCCACCTCTGTCCTTGTGCCGTTGGCTCTGGCTGCCCTGCTTTTTCTTGCAGCCCAACAGGCATCACATTTAAATTTAACCCGGAGAGTTTCATTTTCCCAGCTGTCGTCTTCAGCCCTTGCTGCCCCTGCTCCCTGCTCAGCCTTTTTGGGATGAGCCTTCCACTCCATTTAGGTGCCCGTCATCTGGATCTCCCCACCTCCCCCTCGTTTCTGCCACATCACAACTGGGTGACGCTAACACGAGCTGTCGCCCACAGCGTGGACCATGGGCAACACTCATCACAAGGGATGAGTGCCTGGTGGGGTCCTTCCCAGTGGGCCTGAGGTCTGCTGGAGCCCTGCCCCTGAGAAGATAAAAGTGTTCTTTCCCGTCAGCAAAGATGACTGCTCTCCCTCTGAATGTTCAGGAATCCCCCTCCCCCCGCCCCCGAGAGCTTTCAGTCCCCAGCTGGAGTCCCTGGACCAGTGTTGAGAACCCCCTGAAGTGGTGTGAGGGTTTTGTGTATTAGTACGTTTTCTGAGGAAGGGATCTATGTTCCAAACTTGTTCTGACCCACTGTTTGATTCCCTCTCAGGAGACCGGCTCCTGAAATAAGCCCCTGAACCTCTCAGCAGATTCAGGATGATGCGCACTCTCAGCAGATGCGCACTTGGCATCACCAGGCTTGTTAAACGCCTCATTACCAACCCTGAGGACACGCAGTTGCTTCGGGTCATCTTAGGAAATTGCACCACAGACCATTTTAATAACATGCACCTTTATAAATTTGGCTTTAGTTTGGAGGTAAATGAGGAGGTCTTGGTAAGGACTGAATTTCTGGGAGCTGGGACTTCAGTTTTCATTTCTTAGTGTCCCTGAAATCTGTTTTAGGCTTGGGTTGGGTGACCTCTTAGGTCTGCCAGATTGGCCACCAGGCATATATTTTACCTCTAGTTCTGAGGTGGGGGCTTGTTACTATTCAGCAACTGTTAGGATTGGGAAATGACCTTGGGTTCTGCAGTAGCTGGACCAATTTCAGACAGAAGGGGCTACTTTTTTAGTCCAGAATAGCCTGGCCAAAACAAGTAACAAGTCTTTATAGCAGGTGATTACTATTTCAAGTTGCTAGGGGGAGTAAACAAGTTACAAAGTATTCTTGCTGCTTGGGCCTGTGATAGTGCATTGTGTTCCGGAAACCTGGTAGATTTTGGTCAGTTACAGCCAGTTCCTGGCTGGAAGGTTGGAGAAAATCCCTAGACTGAGTATTTGTAAGGATGGAGAGTGGTGGTCAGGCCTTGTGCAGGGAGCCCTGCTTTTATCTGCTGAGGTCCATCCTTCCGGCTTCACTGTGTATCTCTGTATGTTCCTTTGCCTAGAGACTCATTTTGTAGCCTCCTGTTCATAATTCGAGCTCCTAATTCAGATGTAGAAGCAGGCGATGTACTTAGTGGGTACTTAGGTCAGGAGAACTGGGAGGCCAGTGCCTGGGAGGAGCGTGGGAAGTGCTGGTGGGAGCTGCCAGGGCTGGGGCTGTCTCTGCGACCCCCTCACTCCTCAGAGCCCTTACCCTCGTGATGTGACTTCTGCTCCCCTCTGACCTCCCGGGACCTACGGCTGAAGGCCCCAGCCTAGCTTGGCTACGTTATGGTTAACCATCTGGGGAGCGTAGAACTGTTTCGAATCTGGCACATGTTTTCCCACAGAGACCAGACCAAACCAACAGCTTTTGAAATGAGGCCACTTCTGTTGAGTTCATGAACTGGTTGTGAGTTGTGATTTTTTGCTCCCCAAAGGGCAGAGAAGGCTGTAATCTGGGCAGATTAAGAATTCGTTTGGTGGTGTCTGAAGGGGCGCAGATCATCTGGCTTGAGCTTTCTGGGGACCTGTGACTCCGTGTCTGCATGAACAGGTTGTAGAACTATAGCTAGGCTTGAATAGCTAGTAAAGTAATAACAGTATTTCCTTTCCTCCCTTCTCCTAGAGAGAGAACACCCACGGCCCTCCATGTGTTGTAGCCCGTGGTGTGTGTGTGTGTGTGTGTGTGAGAGAGAGAGAGACAGACAGACAGACAGACAGACAGACAGACATGTCCATAGGATTACTGTGTCCTCTCTTGGTTTACAAGGTGACGTAACATGCAGCATGACTCCTGAGGTTCTAAATCTGTTTCTTACGTGGCTGTGGGGTTTTCTTCTCAGACCCAAGCCAAATGTTTTCTGCTTACAGTAGAAGTTAGTTCAACCTTCCTGTGATAGCTGCTGGAGTTTGACCCCTGTGCAGTCATACGTCTGCATGTGGCCTGATGTAATCTGTTGTTTCCTAGTGAAGTGTGAATGTGAGAGTTTTCTTCCCAGTTTTTAGTTCCAGAATCAAGGAATACCATAGTTCTCTCAGGGCAGTTTATAAAATATTCTTTAAAATTACACACAAACAACATGACATGGGGAATTTAAAAAAGTAATTTAGCCAACCACCTTGTTTTGTTTATTTTCTGATTTTTGTACAACCCCAATTTCATATTCTTGAATATTTTTCTGTTTGACATACATCATTTTTATAAGTATATTTAGCAACTGTATAATATTTTGGTAAGAATATCACTAGTTTTTTCCCTCTAGTTTTGACCATTCAGGTTACATCTGCCTTTTTTTTAGTATCGTGAATTTAATTTAATATATATATATACTTAGGCATATTGTATTTTACCTCTTGAATTACTGAATTTCCCTAAAATGTTTTATTAGAAGTGGATTTTTGAAGAGGGATTTTTTTCCCTCAGTTCTTGAAATATATTAATATATTTTGAGAAGTACTTACTAGTCACACTGCTGTCAGCCTTATAAGAATGCATCTTTTTCCACAAATTTATCACTATTTGGTGATAAGGTTTTTTGTTTTTGTTTTCCACTGGCTATTATTTTAATTTTAAAAATATGGTACCTTCTTGCTTTAACCTGCATTTCTTTGGTTCCAGGTGACTTGAACCTTTCTTCTGTTTTTTTTTTCCTAATCCCATTTCTGTGGTTGTGACTTCCACCCGAGTCCTTTCCTTGTTACACCGTAGATGAAACTCCGTGTGTGCAATTGGTTTCGAGTGGACATACCTACACTTTTTGATATCCAGGCTATATAGTTTTGTTTTTTGCTAGCAAACTTGTTTATGTGCAGAAACTCACCCAGTTGATTATAAAAGGTCTCTTCTACTAGAACAACGTTAAAAGCCATTGTTTTATGTAATAAGGATATGACTCTTTGGGTTCTCATTACAATTTTTTTTAACTTTGGCTATTTTTCATTTCTACAGAAGTTAAAATCTTCTATTTTTAAACCTGCCAGTCTTTTGTCTTGTGATTTCTTTCATTACTTCATGGAAATGTAAGATGGTAAAGATTAAAAGGACTGATCTGTCTGATACTGTTTAAAAATAGTGTGAGAGGAAAACGATGAACCAGGTAGATTAGTCCCTCTCAGCCCTGTGACATATGTGACAACGCAGCTCCTTGGCTCTGTGGCTCGTGTCTCATACAGCTGGTGAGGGGCCAGCCTAGTGTCCCGCAAAATGCCAAGGCCCCTGATGCTGGGGAAGCAAGTGAGGGGGGCCTGGTGTGTGGGAATGGGCCGCATCCTCACACTGATTCTGCTTGCAGCTCTCGCCAGCCCCGTCCTGGGCCTGAGAGAATGTACCAGAGGCTCGGCCGTGTGGTGCCAGAATGTGAAGACGGCGTCTGACTGCGGGGCCGTGCAGCACTGCCTGCAGACCGTCTGGAACAAGCCGGCCGTGGTGAGTGCCTCCGACTGCTGGGCCTCTGTGTCATCTGTACCTGCTGCCCTTTACGGAGCGCTCTCTCGTGCTTCCTTTTGTTTGTTCTTCCTGGTGAACCTGAGTCCTGTTTGTGGGTGGGGGTACCCACGCGGAGGAGTGGCGGGCTGGAGTGGGGAGGCTCCATTCCCCCAATGCCGCCCAGTGTCCTGGTGGCATAGATAGGGTGAGGTCCTGCCTGTCCTCCACCGCGTGCCCCATGCTGCCCTCCAGATGCAGCTCCCACCTCTCTACCCCACATAAGGGACCGGCAGGTGCAGCTCCCATTCCCAGGACAGGGCACACGGGTACAGCTCTGTCCTTGGTCACTCACTCAAAGTAGATGCTAAGCTTTTGAAATCCTTTCCCCCTTTTTTGGTATTTTTGTCTTTTAAACAGGCAAATCACTGATTCAGACCCTAGAGCTTGATCGCTATCTAAAATTTTATTTCCAACTATAGCCAAACTGGAAAAGATGCCACTGATTTTTCATCTAAACAGTGATAAATATAGCACATTAATATGGGGAATACTCTTAAGATGACAAACCTCACGTGCATACTCCACGCAACCTGAGTCCTCTCAGGAGACACCCAAGCTCTGCTGGCTGGGCCAGCCGACTACAGGAAGTGCTCTTTGTTTGCTCTGGGATGTGCTTCAGCCTGTGGTACAAGGCAGGTTTGATTGTGTGGAACTTGAGGTCTAAAACTTGTCGGTGGCCACTAGTACTCCTTCAGTAAGAGAAGAAGAATTAATTCAGTAACACTGCTCTTTTAGTTTTCCGAATTCACTGTCTTAAACCACTCTCTGTGGCCAAAATTACTTTCAGATTTGGTTTCTAATTTGCTTCTGATCTTGTTTGTAATCCTGCTTCCTCTTTTGAAGTTTAATGTATCATGGGGGAAGTTTAGATCTTTCTCTCTTGACAGGACAGTCTTATGGATACCTGAACCTCTCGGGCATCATGCACAAATTCAGGATATCATAAATTCACGATACTGAAAGAAAGGCATATGTGACCTGAGTGGCCCCACGCACAGTATTAGCCTGATTAGGTCCAAAGGTTCAAGGCGGTTTCTCTAAATGCAGCTAAATTCACAGGTGTTCCTTAATCTCACCCAGATGTGTTAGTTCCTTCTTCATGGGTTGAAAATTGGTTGACATAAAGAAGGGAGCGCCCCAAGAGCTCTGAGGACTGCCTAGAATTTCCGTGGTCCTGGGCCACGTAGGGATGCCAGGCTTGTCTAGAAGACTCGTGTCAGGTCTCTGAGCTCTGCAGTGGTGGCGTGTGGCCTTCACTGGCACACAGCACTGCCCAGGAGGTGGAAGGCAGACAGAGCGCCGGCAGCACTGCTGGTGGGAATGCGCGGAGGTCTGACTGGGCCTCGCTTCACTGCCCGCACCCTCTTACTCTGTGATGTCCCGTCACATTACCGATCTTCTCTGATTTCTGCTGCCCTGAGTTCCAGCTGATTTTTGAGCCTCAGTTTCTTCACAGAGCTGTTGTGAGCATGAATGCGAAATGTAGCCTGTGCCGTGTGCACTGAGCAAGGCGCTGAGGGGTAGAGGGTACAGGAAAAGGGTTTCTATCCTGTAGAAGCACAGAGTAGTGTGATCAGTCACATCTAAGCCTCCCCCGCGGTGTCCAGTGCTTCTCATCTAGGTTGGGGGACCAGGATGTGCCAGTGTGTCAGCGATGGCCACGGTTAGATGAAACAGGAAAAAGGCCACGGCAGTTTTCAGCTGTGTGCGGTGTGAGTTATGTCCTACAAATACAGATCTCTCTCCCTCGTGTTCCTTCCTCTTAGAAATCCCTTCCCTGCGACATATGCAAAGACGTCATCACTGCAGCCGGTGACATGTTGAAAGACAACGCCACTGAGGTGAGCCGCCACCAGGGTGTGTGACTGCGTGTGAGCGGTGGCCGTGTGGCCACGTGCATCGGTTCCGTACAGAGCTGTGACTGGGGACGTCCAGCGAGGAGTGGTCTAGGCTCAGGTTGGAAATAACTGTCCTGTGGGCCACAGACTGCTTCTGTCATGTAATGTCCCCCACCCCATCCTTTAAAAGTGTAAGAAACATTCTTAGCCACAGGCTGTACAAAAACAGGCCGCGGGCCCTAGTTTGCTGACTCCTGGGCTAGGCGTCAAATGCCCGAGGTTGATTGGGATTTTGTATCCCATGCCGTTAACCTTTAGGTCCATTTTTGGTGATTTCTGCTCAGAATCCCCTGTGCCAGTGAGACCGCAGGTCAGAGGATTTTCGTTTTGAATAGTGCTCGCACTGCTTTTTGCCTCACTGACCTGGCAGGGCCACGGCTCCACACTAGCCCTCTCCCAGGTCCTCTTCCCCGAGGGCCACTGTTTCTAGCCTTCACGTTTCTGGAGTTGTGGAGGGCCTCTTGCTTTCAGCCCGTTTGTGGAGAAGAAGTCCATCCTGGTCCGACCCTTGCCTCTGTCCTCTCTAGCAGGAGATCCTTGTGTACTTGGAGAGGACCTGTGACTGGCTGCCTAAGCCGAACATGTCTGCCTCCTGCAAGGAGATCGTCGACTCCTACCTCCCGGTCATCCTGGACATGATTAAAGGACAAATGGTACGTGATGGAGAATAGATAGACTCTTCCTTCAAGGCACCTCTGGGGCCCAGGGGAGGTTCCAGACCAGATTACACTGACTAAAATGGAAAGTCCGTTCATAGACTGAGATTTCGTCAACAGATCTTTTGTACAGTTTTCGTCCAAAATGGCTTTGGCACAGCAGACCACTCTGCTTGTGACGTTCAAGGGTTGGTTGGGGAGGGTACGGGAAATGGGAACTCAGAGAATTAACGAAGGAATGTAAACTGGTATAACAGTTATAGATGCTGACTTGATAACTCATGTCAGCTACAAGGATGCTGGACTTTCATTCAGTAAGTATCTGTTACGCATAAACCATGTGCCAGAGGTTGGGTTTTCAGCAAGGAACAAGGAGCCAGGCTTGTGGAATTTGGAAGGACCCTAAAAACCTCCAGTGGGGCAGGAGTGTCCTGAGATGGGACCAAGGTTTTGGTGAGGAAAGCAGGGGTCACATCACGCAAGACCTTTCAGGCTGTGTTTCAGGATTGCCAGTGCAATGGGGAGGTCTTGGAGGGTTTCACGGGGAGAGGTGAGATGATCCCTTTTCAAAGGGATTGGTCTGGTCTGGGTCCCACCAACTGGGAGTTGCAAGAGGGGAAGCTGGCAGGATGGTCAGGTGTGAGATCTGATGGGGACAGTGGAGGTGGACAGCTGCACGTGGTCTTAGTGGATAAACGGACTGGACTTGCTGGTGGAGGGGAGGAGTTAGGCATGTCTTCCAGGTTTGTGGCTGGCACCTCCGGGAGGACGGTGGTGGAACCATTTGTTATAATGGAGCCGTGGGGCCGGCCAAGCAGGTTGGGCGGTTTGGTTTGAGATGTGCCTGTTAGCTGGGCGTGCGCACGTGAGTCAAGCCAGGACATGAAGAAAGGGAGAATTTGAAGGCGCCAGGTGGCCTGTTTCCTTCTGGGGAGAGGATTTCCACTTGTGCCTCTTCCCCCACCAGAGCCATCCCGGGGAGGTGTGCTCCGCTCTCAACCTCTGCGAGTCTCTTCAGAAGCACCTGGCAGAGCTGAATCACCAGAATCAGCTCGAGTCCAATCAGATCCCGGACCTGGATATGGCTGAGGTGGTGGCTCCCTTCATGGCCAACGTGCCCCTCCTCCTCTACCCTCAGGACGGGCCCCACAGCAAGCCCCAGCACAAGGTGAGGCAGTGGGCCTGGCCGCCCAGGGCCCCGTCTTTGGTTGGGTTTGAGCCGTGACACAAAAGGGGGCGGCGTGTGCGTACAGCTAGCTCTCAGACTGGGGCCTTATTCCTTTACTTGATTCTGCAGTTCCACAGCCCACCCTTCAGATGGTTGTGCCATGGAGGTTCTGAAGAACCGGGATATCTAACAGACGCAGAGATGGTTCCCCCTTCCCTTTAAGCTTTACTATAATCAATGCCCACTTGATTTTAAACCTGTCAGTCCCTTTAGAGCCTGTAAAAACACATTAGGAACAGTTCAGGGACTCACCCCTGGTGCTGCAGTTACGAGCATGTTGGAATCTGAACACTCTTAGCTGTTTTTAGGAATATGCAGTGTTTACAGACCAACTGCCCCTGTGTCTCTAGGCTAACGGGGACGTTTGCCAGGACTGCATTCAGATGGTGACTGACGTCCAGAATGCTGTGAAGACCAACTCCACCTTTGTCGAGGCCTTGGTGGACCACGCCAAGGAGGAGTGCGACCGCCTGGGGCCTGGCATGGCCGACATGGTGAGCCCTACCTCAGGCATCGGAGGATGTTCTGGGCCAGGGAGCTGGGCTGTGGAGACAGCAGTGGGGGAGCCAAGAAAAGTTCACTTCCTGGGGTGCCATTTTAAGTTCCAGCCTGAGGGCTTTGAGGAAGAGATGTTCAAACAATTCCCAGTTCCCACAAAGCAGCCAGATATGTGGTGGGTACTTAAATACTTGGTTGGTTAATTGAGTTTAGATATGTAACAGAACTCCTGGGACAAAATAGTGGAAGGAGAAGGAGACCACTTTTTTTTTTTTTAATAGTGTTTATTTATTTTTACTTGTTGACAGTTTGCTTTATTTATTTATTTATTTATGGCTGTGTTGGGTCTTCGTTTCTGTGCGAGGGCTTTCTCTAGTTGTGGCAAGTGGGGGCCACTCTTCATCGCGGTGCGCGGGCCTCTCGCTATTGCGGCCTCTCTTGTTGCGGAGCACAGGCTCCAGACGCGCAGGCTCAGTAATTGTGGCTCACGGGCCCAGTTGCTCCGTGGCATGTGGGATCTTCCCAGACCAGGGCTTGAACCCGTGTCCCCTGCATTGGCAGGCAGATTCTCAACCACTGCGCCACCAGGGAAGCCCGAGAGACCACTTTTGTGAAGACTTTTTTTTTTCTCCTCGCAGTTACCACAACTTTAAGAAACAACAGTAGAACCACTTAGAACCCTGTTCCGGTTCTAAGGCCTGGCTGTTGTCTATTCGTAATTCTAGGTGTGCTGTCCCCGCCACCAGCAGGGTGGTTGCCCAGGGAAAGCCACGCGCCTGGCTTGTAAGAGGCTCACCCGGGATGCCTTCCTTATTTTGGTGAATGTTGGTCCTCCAGGCTCAGAAACTCTTCGTTAGCCCCGTGGGGGTTTATGTCTTGGACCCTGTTCCCATTACTCACACTCATGAGATTGATTTCTAAAACCAAAATGCCATTTAGTACCCGACCACTAATAAACCTCTGCAAGACTGGATGTGGGGAGGCCAGCTGTAAGAAGTCCGTGGGTCTGGGATCTAGAGCAACCTTTCTGGGTGGGAATGGCTGGCTCTGGGAGCTAAGGGTTCCTTTCTGTTAACTTTCTTTAAAGCCTGTGAATCTTTTAGCCTCATTGAAGTATCTTGGTATATTTGCTATGTCAGTTGGCTTCCCCAGGTTAACCTCTCTGAGGGCTGTCATATCACCCTCAGTTTTCTCACATGTAGAGGCTCCCCAGTCATGACCAGATAGGGTCTGCAGGAAATACCTAGATTTTTATGAAAATCATTATAACTTAACTGGATTATACTGGATTTAAACTTTATAATCCTGTCCAAGACTGTGTGAACAGATTTGAAAAGTAATCTCGGTTAGATCAGCAGTGTATCTTGTAGCCACACTCACTCTAAATTACCACTGAGTAGTTGCCGTGTGACCTCGGGGAAAGTATGGGCCATAGAAGGAGATTGGAGGACCTCATCTCTAAGGGCCTTTGGAAAACATTTTCAAAACACTTTTGCACACATGTTTTCCTGTAAGGTATGGAGTAACGAAATTGCCTTTTTTTTTTTTTTTTTTTTTTTTTTGCGGTATGCGGGCCTCTCACTGTTGTGGTCTCTCCCGTTGCGGAGCACAGGCTCCGGACGCGCAGGCTCGGCGGCCATGGCTCAGGGGCCCAGCCACTCCGTGGCACGTGGGATCTTGCCGGACCGGGGCACGAATCCGTGTCCCCTGCATCGGCAGGCAGACTCTGAACCACTGCGCCACCAGGGAAGCCCAAATTGCCATTTTTTATCTTATTGAGACTTGCCCAGAGCAGGCATTGATGATTCCACTCTTGGAAACTTGCTTGATACTCACCTGTTGACACTGTTGGAAAGGGTGGGGTTTTGGTATGTTGTTGTAGCAATGAGTTTCACTAACAGTCTGTTTCTCTCTCCCCAGTGCAAGAACTATATCAACCAGTATTCGGAAATCGCCATCCAAATGGTGATGCATATGGTAGGTGGCAGGGGAAGCTCCTTGTTAGCATTTTTCTTTGTCTCAAACTGATTTCTAGGATTTTGAAAATTATATGGTTTCGTTTCCCTTTTACCTTTGAGTACTGAATTGGGCCAAAATGAGCCCTCTTTGACCCTCAGACTGTCCACCTGCAACTCAGTACCTCCCCCTTGCCTTCCCCAGGTAGGGGAAAGGCTGAAGCAGCCTGACCCCCGGGACTGCCCTGCTGGCTTACTGGCGGTTTGTTTGCCAGTGCATATGTGAGCTGGCCATCAGATTTCTAGTATCTGGCTTTCATTATGGGACCCTTGGGAATAAATAGTCTGCTCTGTAGCTAGGCCAGGCCTGAGGATTGCTCTCTTCCAGCCTGAGTTCTGATGGGGGGAGCATCCGCCTCCCAGAGTTGGTCCTGCACTCCGCAGCAGTGTTAGCTGTAGCTCCTGCTTGAGCCCGTAACTCGTGCACTTGCTTCTCATGCATCCAGGTGGTAGGGGCATTCCTTCATTGTTAGAGGTAGAAAATATCCAGAAAGCACAGTGAAGCCAGCTGGATCCATGCAGCAAACTGTACAGGTCAGGGAGGTCTGAAGGCATCCTCACATGGGGAAGATGCACTGGCCTCCTGAGATCTAATCTGCAGTGGGTGAGGGGTGAGTTGTCCTTTTTTCCTCTGTCATGCTGACTTCCTAACTATGTTGAGACTGGCCTACAGTCCTTGAGTTTTTTCTCCTTAGGGCCAAATAGCTACACATGCACATCCCTGTTTTTTCCCTTAAGATAGGTAACTAAGACAGGAATTGCTGAGTCAAAGGGCAGGGCTTTTAATAACACAGACTTACCTCGAAGATACTGCAGGTTTGGTTTCAGACCACTGCAGTGCAGTGAATATCACAATAAAGTGAGTCAAACGAATTTTTTGGCTTCCCAGTCATATAAAAGTTATGTGTATACCACACTGTAGTCTGTTACGTGTGCAGTAGCATTAGGTCTAAAGAAACAATGTACACACCTTAATTAAAAAATACTCTATTGCTAAAAACCATTAACCATCATCTAAGCCTTCAGTGAGTCATAGTAGTAAAAAGTTGCAATATTGTGAGAATTACCAAAATGTGACACACAAACAGGCAGTGAGGAAGTGCTATTTATTGGAACAATGGGGGCCAATAGACGTGCTTGAAGCAGGGTTGTGACAGACCTTCAATTTGTAAAATCTGTGAAGCTCAGTAAAATGAGGTATGCCTGCATTGTCAAACCAGCCTTCCAGGCTGGCATTTGGCCACCTGGGCGCAGATTGCCCTGAGACCTGGGCTGGGGATCCCTGACCCCCCCGCCCCGGGTGTATTTGATATTCTGACACACACCCCTGATTTGAGCAGCCCTGTGTGTTGTTCCCGGCTGCTCATCACCAGCCTGAGGTGAGGGCCTTGCAGGCGTGGTGGGCTTGGCTTCTGAGCCAGGAAAGCCCCTCCTAACATGTTTTCTGGGGACCTGCTGCTCAGTGTTTTGCCGTGGTGTGTTAAGGACATGGGGATGGTGCACCAACAGGCTGGGGGCAGCGTGATCTAACCCTTGAAGGAGAGAGTAGCTTTCAGGGTCCCCATGTGCATGCAATAGTAGGAACAAGGTAGGTTGCTGATAGGTGACTGGAAGGGCATTTCACCTAAACTTCTGGTGACAGACATCCTTATACCTGGTTAACTGCTTGATTATTGTTGTTTTAATTTTTTCTTAACTGTTGTGTCCTTTCCTTTCTCTTATTTTTTTCATCTCCGATTTCCTGTTTTTTTGTTCAACAGCAGGATCAGGTATGTGCTGGGAATTTGCTTGTAGTAGTGGTCTGCTGCTGCTTGTTGTTAATATTGCTCATCTTTTTTTATACGGCATCGTCAGCTCTGACAGATACAAGGAAAGATTGGGAAAGGCAGGCTCCCTCTCTGTGTGAATAACTTGGCTGGCAAGGGGGCTTCCGCATCTCTCCCGTGTGATTCAGCACTGGGAGGGGCCAGGGGCCTCACTTCCCCTTCGGGGGGCCCAGCAGACGAAGCCCACAGAGCCTTGCACTCTGGCCGGAATCAGCGCCCAGCCAGCCACGTGCAGGCCCCCAGTGTGGTGGGGAACCATCGGTGGCCTCAGCTTCCTTCAGTGCAGGCCCAACTTCAGTGGGGACACCTTGTTTCTGTCATGATTCAGGAGAGCGTTGCATGTCATTGGTCGTGTTTTTCATCGCCCCAGAAATGCTTCTGCTGCATGAGCAAGTCATTTGCAGATAGCGAGCAGACTGTTCCCCTGTCTGTTGGATCCAGAGAACTGGAAACAGTCTCTTGATTATGGCTTCTGCCCCTCTGGGTGACGGGGTCCTTTGGGTTCTGGAGCCACACGAGACAACTCAAGAGCCAGGCCATTGGTGGCAAAACATGGGGACCGAGCCCCCAGACTAGACTTACCGAGCTAGTGCCCTTTCGGGGTTGTACTGAGCACTGCCCTCCTTGGAGCACTGCCCTCCATTTTTAGAATTAAAGATTTTCAAAGGTATTTTGAAGTCTAATAGGAGAGGACTTTGGTTGAAATATCTGAATTTTCACCTAGGTCTCCTCAAGGAGTTAGTACAGCAAAGCCGATCTGAGACAAAGCAGCCACACCTCCTGATCTTTGTCCTTTTTCTAAAAAGCTTGCTATATCTTTAACCCCTTTCTGACTTTTGCCCGTTCTTAAAGCCCGCCAGAGATAGGATACTTCTAGGATATACTTTTCAGAATTCTCCAGCCTTATTTAATTTTAGAGGCTTCTGCATATTAAAACAAGATGAACCATGGCCATGAGCTACTCTTTCCCCTTAACAGGGCCCGTTTTAGCAATCCTGTTCCCGCTGCTTTATGGTTTGCCAGTGGGAGCAAATGCCATCAGGCCAGAGCTAGTTGCATTTGTTTACAAAGTATACCAAGTGTGTATACTTCACTTGCTCTTGGCCATTGTCGTAGTGAAATGGTCAAGATGTTGTCCAAACTATCTAGTTCTTCTGTGGTTTGGTGTCTGGAGGGGAAAGGGGATCTGGAGACCTTGTGACTTGAAAAGATTCATGACGTGGGGAGACTGGGTTTTCATGTGTCGTGTGTGTGTGCAGCTGTGAATGTAGAATGTGGCTTTTTAAAAAGCCATTATTTCCCCTTAATGCATCATTTTAAATGGTCCTTCTACTGAAAGATCCGGTGTGGTTTTATTTCTAACACATTTGGCTTTCTGTTAGTTTATGGGCATCGTAGTTCTTCCTCTAGAAAGAACGTGTAGCTTATTACTTCCTCCTCCTGAGGGCGAGCCAGCTCAACTGAAAAACAGGTTCTAGAACAGACCAGGTGTCCTTGGAGTTGATTCGATTGCCCTTGAAAGGTGCCAGGAGTTTTGCTTCCCTGGGTGCTCCCTGGCTGGAGCAGATAGTGGTTCTGTCTGATCACTCTTCAAAGCTTTGCATGGCCGCCTTCCCCATGTGAAACTGGTACATCTGCATTTGCACAAGCCCCTTTAGATTTCATGTGGAATCTTTGCCTGTCTGGGGGGCAGTCAGCTTTGACACTGGGTCTAGGATGTTCCTCCAGCACCCCAACTTAGTGTGTAGAGCGTGGGACAGGGGGTGGTGGGTTTGGACCTGCCTCTCACTGCTGCTTCTGTGCTCTTTTTAGCAACCCAAGGAGATTTGTGGGCTGGTTGGGTTCTGTGACGAGGTGAAGGAGATGCCCATGAAGACTCTGGTGCCTGCCAAGGTGGTCTCGGAGAACGTCATCCCTGCCCTGGAGCTGGTGGAGCCCATAAAGGTACCTGGTGCCATTGGTTTTATGATGCCCCGCCACTCCACATTGTCACACCCTACACGGCACACACTCTTTTGGTTCCCTGCTTGGCTTTTAAAGGTATTTGAGTTTGAGACCATTAGTTTACAGTATCCCCTAAATTGATGCAGCGCCCCTACCCTCGTACATTTATCTCCTTGGTTATAAACCCTAATGCTCATGGGATCAAGTCTACGTTTTTAGCACACCATTCGAAATCATTTTTCAGTGCCCGGCTCCAACCGAACCTTTCCGATGTGCTCTCTGTGGCCTTGCCCACCTCCTTCCCCATGCTGTAGCTGTGGTACAAACTTGATGTTCCCGGAACAGGCGCCCAGCCATGTGATATCTTATCACATGGCACTTGTGTGCACTTCTTGTTCCAGAACTTTCCATGTCCGTGTCACTTGACCTTTAGCTGTCTCGTCTCCTCCTATTGTCTTCCCTCGGCACGTGTACTACGTGGACCACACAAGGGTTGTGTCTGGCAGAGTCGGAAGTGCTGCTGCTGCCCCTCCTGTCCAGTCGAGACGCTCAGAGGCTCTGGCCCATCTTGCTGACTGAATTAGTGGCTGGAGAAGATGGAGAGTTATAGCTTGTACTCTAGCCACATGTGATGCTTCAATTAAAAAAAAAATTCGGTTCCTTGGTTACACTAGCCACATTTCAGGTGCTTAGTAGTAGACTCATGTGGCTAGCGGCTGCTGTATTGCGTGGCACGGCCAGAGAATGTTGCCACTATCACAGAAAATTATGTTCAACAGTATTGTTTTATCAAAGGTAGGCTCTGAGACTTGAAACGCAAGAGCAGACCTGAAACATGTTTAAAACGCTGTCTTCTAAACAGTAGACTAATAGTGAATCCTCTCTCTGTTCCTTCTCCCCCATTCGCCTCCCCAAAATGAATGCTGAAAGATGAGGTGATTGCAACCAAACGGACATTGAATGGACAGCTCTTTGGGGTTGGGGGACAGTTTCACTGCTTCTGTTCCTGGTTTTGGGGTGGTGGTAGAGGATTGGGGAAAGGGATGGGTTTCCCACCGTTTAGGAGCAGCAGGGACTGGGGCTTGGACACTGGGAGGGAGCCACACCCCATTCTGAATGCAGCAGGAAGTGGCCTTTGTGTGACGCTAGCCCGTCCTGGCCTCTGCCCCACTCCTTTAGAGGAGCAGGACCAAGGAGTGAGGCGAGGCCCTCAGTGTTAGGATTCTTCTGCTCTTTCAACAGAAGGATCCGGTCCCGGCAAAGGCTGATATTTACTGTGAGGTGTGCGAGTACGTGGTGAAGGAGGTGGTCAAGCTGATTGACAACAACAGGACCGAGGTACGTGGATTTTGGGAAATGATGCCATTGCAGAGGGAAGCGCTCCTGGCCCTGGAGGCAGAATGGCCTGGTGGGAGGACCCAGCCCGAGAGCTGGGTTTGGCCCTTGTGGGTATGGGACACCAGCCCGGGAGTCGGAACCACCACTTCCCAGCAGCCGATCCCTCTGGGCTGGGGCCGGAGGCGGCCTCTTTGCCCTGCTCGGTAGGTCTAGCCTTTGGGGGAGAAAAGAGCACCTTGCTGTTGGCTCCCCGGTCACAGCCTGTTCAGAGTCTCTCCCACACAGCCTCCCGTCTTCTCACGTGAGCCTCTCTTCTTGTGTGTCAGGAAGAAATAATTCATGCTTTGGACAGCGTGTGCTCGAAGCTGCCCACATCCTTATCCGAGGAGTGCCAGGAGGTGGTGGACACTTACGGCAGCTCCATCCTGTCGATCCTCCTGCAGGAGGCGAGCCCTGAGCTGGTGTGCAGCCTGCTCCATCTCTGCTCCAGCCGGGGGCTGCCTGCACTGACCGGTGAGCCCAGCGCGCGTGAGGCTGGCTGGCCCCTCTCGGGTTAGGGAGGGCCTTGCCAGCACTGAGCCTGTGCTCTCTTGCGTAGCACACGTGATGCCGCGGAAGGACGGTGGCTTCTGTGAGGTGTGCAAGAAGCTGGTGGCCTATTTGGAAACAAACCTGGAGAAAAACAGCACAAAGGAGGAGATCCTTGCTGCCTTGGAGAAAGGCTGCAGATTCTTGCCTGACCCGTACCAGAAGCAGGTACGCTGTGGGCTGCTTTCGGCCCGAATGTCAGAACTTGCTTGGGACACGCAGGAGCTGGGTAGCTCACTGAGTGTACTGCTGGTTGAAGCTTTGAGGGAGAAGCAGCCATTTCCGCCTCTGGCATGGAGTCCACTCAGATTTTCTTAAAGGTGCTCGGTTGGCTCAAGTGGAGCCACTAGGGGGAAAAGAACATGAGCAGGTGTGGGTAAGTGTGTCACCTGGGCAGGCAGGGAGGCCCTGGGCCCATTGGGCTGGTAGAAGAGCATGGCCAGCACCCTGCGCCCTGCTTGGGCCCACCTAGACCCACATTGCTGTTTCCCTGACAGTGTGATGAGTTTGTGACGGCGTACGAGCCCGTGCTGATAGAAATCCTGGTGGACATGATGGACCCTTCCTTTGTGTGCCTGGTAAGTGGCATTGGGCCGGTGTGGGTTCCTGGGCAGTGTGACCTGGGAGGTGCTGCATGGACCCTGGAAGGGTTCCTCTGAGATTTGGGGCCGGGGTCAGAGTCTGGGGATGGTGTGTGGGAGAACCAGGCGTCCAGGCCCCACCCCTTGACTCAGCAACCCTGCCTTTTCTGGAAAGTGCTTATTAGAGCTCTGATTCTAGCTGCTTCTAGAAGCTGATAGTCATCTCAGTTTTGAAAAAGATTAGCTGGGGAAATCTAATTCTTCCCCCTTCTTTTGACCTTATAGGAAATTGGAGCCTGTCCCTCAGCCCGTAAGCCTCTTTTGGGAACTGAAAAGTGTGTCTGGGGCCCGAGCTACTGGTGCCAGAACATGGAGTCGGCAGCCCTGTGCAACGTGAGTAGCTCAGTAACTGCTCCCCAGGCCCCCCGCCAGGCAGGCAGCTCGAGGGAGAATCTGCTCTAACAGGCTCCTCGGCAATCAGCTGTACCCTGTCTTTGGTGGGGAGCTGGGTGGGGAGGGGACACTGAGGCCCAGGGGGGCAGTTAGGCTTACTTATGGCCACCAGCAAAAGCAGGGCTCACTGCATTCTTGTCTTTGAGGAGAGAGCGGTGGCAGTGGATGTTCTTCAGTGTTCTTTGCTTCCACTTTCTTGCTCCTGCCTTCAGTCCCCTGGTGACAGGGTCAGATATGCATGAGGTCACCCGAGGGATTGCACAAAGCCCATCGGATTCTTGCACAAGGCCTCATGCCTCTTGGGTCACTCTTGCCCTGGCTGGCGCCCGGCCTGAATCTTCACCCAGGGCCTAGCGGAGCTCTGCTTGAACGGCCTGGGAGTTGGCTCCTGGCTGGGGGCCACTACCGGGTGACCCATGCTGCTTTCCTGGGTGGGGACGTTTCGGCTCAGCCTCTGTTACTTAATGTTCCTTTTTGTGCAACTTCTGCGTCCTCGTGGGGGTTCTTCGTGACCAATAAGCCAGCATCAGGGCTGCTGCAGGGAGGATGGTGAGGCCCACCCTGCCGAGCCCCTTGCCCCAGCACCCTCACCCTGTAGCATGGTCAGTGGTGGAGTGGATTTCTGTAGCTCTCCTGGGTACCTGGGCCCGTTTCTGAGCTGGCCTGAGCTGGTGTATACCTCTGACTCTTGGGTGAGGAGTTCTGCCTTGGGGGCCTCGATGCAGGGGCTCGGGTGTGTAACCAGAGGAAGGGGGTCCTGGGTCCTACCTGCAGGGGTGCTGTTCATCCACTGCTCTGGACGCTTGCCTTATGAGTCCCCAAAACTCATAGCCACCTACTGTCCCCGAGTTTAAATGAGATGCTGTCCCGGGTCTTTAGCATCTGGTGCCATCCCGGCTGATCTGGGACAGGATAGCGGGTCCCAGTTTTGGGTGCCGGCTGATGCACTAATGGGCCAGGGATAGGGTTTGTCACCTGCAGACTAAACTGTTTCCTCTCCTCTCTCAGGCTGTCGAGCATTGCAAGCGTCACGTGTGGAACTAGAAGGCACGGTCTGTCTTAGAGGGACTGCAGTATCTTTTCCTGCTTGTGTGTCTGGGGGAACGAACACACAGATCTGTTGGCTTTGTTGTAATAAAAATAATAGGAGCCCTCTCCCTCAGCCCCTTTCTTCTCACCCTCATCTTAGCATTGCTGTCAGCATGCCGCTGGCGTAGCTGCTTCAGTGTCCCTTTCCTGTCTGCTAGATGGATGCCGACATGCCGTACACTGGAGGTCTTTTGAGTCTGTCCCTGCATGGTGGTTACCCGGAGGAGGAGAGGAGGCTCTGGCTGTGGGCATGAGCCAGAGCCTCTTGACTGAGGTCCGTCCTCCTGGATGGGCCTTGGGTGCTGAGGCCTCCGGAGGCCTGCTCTGAGGAGGGACCTTCCTGCCTCGTGGGCCTGCTGACTGCCAGACAAAGGCAGTTTTATATGAAAGATAAGAGGCTCAGAATAATTATTAGGCTTTTTAAACAAACAAACAATGTGGTTCTCACTGTAATAGAGCCGCTGGAAGCAGCTGCTCAGGAGACCTGGTGGGGCCGGGCTTGCTACCCTTGGGTCAGCCTTTGATTCGGCTTTCCTGTCTTTCCTGGTTGATGCCCTGTTTGTTTGGAGTTCTGTGGTTTGGGGTGGGAGGGGAAAAAGTCTGCCTGAATGTAACCTGCTAGCTCTTTGTGGAGGTCCTGAGGGCCTGCTTTTGTGCGTGTGGACAGTGGTGACTGTGTCATGCCTGCTCTTGTGTCCACCCTGCTGCCCAGTGCCCCCGTTGCTCTGGGCAGTACAGCTCCCTCCCCTCTGACCCCCTCCTTGTAGATGGTCTTTTTGACCTGCAAATAAATGGATGACAAGCTCCTAAGCCTCTGGCTTCCAGGTAGAGGGGCTGTTGGCCTGGGGCCTCAGCCGTTGCCCTGCCTTCTCTCCTGTTTGGCTGCATCTTCTCCTCCACTTCCAGTTGCCAGGAGACAGCAAGACGTGCAGTTGCTATTAAATGAACTTACCGATTTTGTTTGTTTTACACTAAAATTTCTGTGATTTAACAATAAAGTCTGTCAACCAGAGGCTGAGTGTTTCTGTGGCACCTCAGCCAGAAGAGTTTGGCTGCTGATGAGCTCCGAGGCCGTGAACCTGTAAGTGCCCAGCAGTCCTATGGCCCCATTTGGCCAGAGAAAGAAAATGCCATCTGGTCCTCCCTGACACACCTGGGGCCAGCAGTGGGCAAGTGGTCAGGGGAGTGCCCCCAAAGGTGGGTCCAGAGCTGCCCTGTCCTTAGCCCCCAACCCGCCGGCCCAGCCCCACAGGTAGTTTACCAGAGCCAGAGTGAATTGCCGGTTCCTTGTGACTTGCTTTTTTTTTAAAATTCAGACCGTTCCAGAAACGTTCAGTGCGTAGCAGTTGAACAAAACCAAGGGGAGAATATGGAGGGAATAACTTAATTTAAAAAAGGAATACACACGAACACTCTATATTCAAAACCCAAGGGAACATCAGTCGTTTTATGAGCCCGGCACGTTTGGAAAGCCAGTGAAATGGAGAGAATGCCGTTGGCTGACATTGACCATGTCTGCGTGGGGAAGCAGGTTACTCACTGCCCCCACCTGGATGTCTGGCCAGGGATGTGGCAGAAATGCACTGGGACTTGAACTGGAGTCAGAGAGTCAAGGCCAGGCAGGGTATGCCTGCCGTGGGCTCCTTCCCCAGTGCTGGACTCCTGTGCCGGTGCTGGACTCCTGTGCTGTGAGGCGGGGTGGGAGGGGAAGAGGGCCGGTTTGGCCTCTTTCAGCTCAGCCTGGGCTGAGATCATCCTCAGACTCCTGGGCTCTCAGTGACCCTCCTTACCTCGTTCTTAGATACTCACCCTTTCTGTTTGGTTTTCTTAAAAAAATAACAAATTTTATGAAGGTAGAGGTCAGATGCCGAATGAACGTCTGGCAAAAGTGGAATCTGAGCAGCTGACGTGGGCCCTGCTGCTGGGCCAACCCAAGGCTGCGCGCCCAGAGTTGCCTGGGGAGGCCCCAACCCCGCCCGGAGGTCCTGCCCCTGCTCTTGCCCCGGGAGGGGTGGGGTTGGGCTGCTCATACCCGTCGGGCTCCCCCCATCTAGTCATAGCTCTGTGATCTCCAGGGGGCTCTCCATGATCACGTCGCGAAGCTTGTGTAGGGGCGTGGATTTGGCGGACTCGGTGCGGGCGTTGCGCTCGAAGGCGCTGGCCTCGGCGGTGGTCAGTGTCTCCACTGAGCGGCCCAGACCCTTCTGGTCATCCTCGGGCAGGCTGTTGAGGTCGGTAGCCAGCAGCGTGCCCGTGCTGCCGTGCATCACGTGGATCCCATCTGGCCCTTTGAGCTCCGTAGGCGGCTTGTGGCAGAAGTGCAGGCTGCCCTGGCCGGGGCTGCGCTCCCCTGGCTCCTCTTCCAGCTCAGTCTGGATCAGCTGCAAGAGGCCGGGACCCCCACGTATTCAGGGCAGGGCCAAGCCCTGAGCAGGTGGAAGGCCCTGAGCCCCACCTGCTATGGGCCTGTTGCCTCCCTGCTGCACATGAGGAGCCCTGAGCTCGTGCAGCAGCAGGCCTGTGCGGCCTGTGGCGGTGTTTCTCAAACTGGGTACAAAGGGGAGCCATGGATACTTCTGGTGCTACAGATGTGTTCTCCGGAGCATGGGCTTCCTATGAGAATCTTTCAAATCTCCTGTATTCACTTTGATCTATAAAGACCCTGTGACTGCAGTTGTGGAATCTGGATTTATTACCACGTTGGCCTTAAGCAGGATCAACTCCTAACTGTGGCCAGCCGGAAAGTGTCCACAGTTGAAGCTGGAGGGGATTAATAAGGTAGAGCAGAGACTCACAAATGGCGCTTTTGTCCTTTGTGGAGCTGTTCAGTTTTAGCTACTCCAGTTGGGAATATTGGCCCAGCTGGAAATCTGGGTTTTTAGATATAGTCTGACTTGCTAAGGTGTTGACACATCACTGCAGGCAAATAAATATGTATATCTATTTGACCCTACAGCCAATTTCTTAAAATGACATCACCTCTCAAAGGTATCTTCTTGGGGCTCCTGAAATCTAAGAAACACTGCCTCAACACCCACCCACCCACCCCTGGGGAAGCCCGCTGTGGAGCCCAGAGAGCAGAAGCAGAGCCCGCTGTCTGACTCTCTGAACCCCCACCCAGTGCAGTCTTGGGCCCTAGCTCCTGATCTCCAGAGACTCCGAGGAGGGTGAACAAGAGAGAGAGAGAGAGAGCACCCCCAGGGCTGGGGCACAGCACACAGCTCCCGGCCCACCCGCTACCTCGGAGATGGAGGAGTGGCAGGAGGAGGCTTTTTGCACCATCCGCTGTGCAAAGAGCTTTTTGAGCCGCAGGTAATCCTCCAGGACCACCTTCAGTAGCGAGCCCTGGGGGAGGGAAAGGGTTAACCCCCAACCGAGGCCCTCCCATGCCTGCCCCTCCCATCACTCACTCCCATAACTAACTCAGGTCGGGGTGACGGAAGGCACTCTGGGAGTGTAGGATGTACAGGCCTCTGATCCTAGGGTAGAGGACTGAGCAGAGCCTGGTGACAGCGGCCAGCCAGGACCCACGTGGGCTTGTATCTCAGAGTCCCGGCCTCCAGGACACTGCAGGCTGAAGCAGCTCCTTACCAGCCCGGGGCCCTGGCCCCTCTCTGCCTTGGTGTTCTTGCCCCGTGGAGGGCAGGTCTAGCTGAGTCCCTAGAGGTGGAGAAAGCTGTTTCCCAGGATCCTCCCCACTCCCTGCATCCTCTGGAGTAAGTCTGAGCTCAGCCAGGGGTCTGGGTGCAGGAGCTGCAAGGAGGGCTCACCTTGATGGGCCCCTCCCGAATGATCTGGCCCAGCTTGGCAATGTTGTCATACTCCTGGATGGCCGCCCGCAGGTACCGGTCATCATCAGGCTTGACTGCTGCTGGTTCACGCCCAAAAGTTCCCTGGGGAGAGGGGGTGCATTAGCTGGAGGTGAGGTAGACCGTGTGTGCGCGCACGCACGTGCAGGGCAGTGGACCGGTTTCCCCCCAGCCGCCCAGCTCCTTGGCCAGTGATGGCAAAGAGTGTACGCTACCTCTACCCTGTCCCTCCTGACTGTCCACACCCCATCCCTGCCCCAGCCCAGGCCTGGGCTCACGTGGGTGCGGGTAGGGCTGCTCCACAGGTCGGCAATCTCACTCAGGTTCTCTGGCAGGTCATCCTCGTGCTCTGCCTGGGCAGCCAGCTCCAGGTTCCGGCAGAAAGGATCCAGCCACACGGGGTTGGCCCTGCAGGTGGGGAGTGGGGTTGGCGGGAGGGTGAGGAAGGCAGGCTCGAGTGGACAGATGGCCTTGGAGCCTCGCCCCTAACCCCCCCCCCCCCACCGTTTCCCGGGCCGTAGTTGTGCTTTTCACAGGACTGGGGCTTCAGGGCCGTGAGAAGCAGGGCCCTTGCCTGTGGTACCCGTGGGTGCGTCCTCCCGCCTCAGGATCCTGCTAGAACCAGGACAACATGTCCAGCTGGATCAGCTTTGGTGCAGAGTCCTCACCCTGTATCCGATGCCCAAAGCCTACGCCCCCTGGAACTTGGGACCCAGTCAGGGTGGGGAGCCCAACTCGGTGGAGAGAGAGGGGTACCCGGCCCAGCAGGGGGCGCCCACACCCCAGGTTTCAGCCAGTCCATGATGCCCTCAGTGCTTGAGAGGCAGCGGGGACTTCACCGCAGCTGGGTCCTGGGTGGGTCTCTCCAAAGTGCACCTGGCAGGGTTCAGGGACACCACTTCTCACTCACCCGTCAAAGGAATACTTGTTGGTGTTGGGCATGTCCATGATGTCAACGAAGCCGCGATTCCCTGCAGGAGAAGGGTTGGGGTGTGGGGGGAGGGGTAGACCCTGCTGGGGCTGGGGAGCTGGGCCTGAGCCAGCCCTATGGGGCCCGGGCTGTCACCCTAGGCCCTCAGGGGCCCCTCCTGCCCTCCCACCTCCCCACCCATCACAGCCCTCTGACCTGCCGAGCCAGCCACGATGGCTTTGAGCTTCCTCTTGTGTCTGGAAAGAAGCAGAGGGGCCGGTGAAGGAGGCTGCGGCTGGGCTGGCGTCTCGGCCTTGACGGCCCTGCCTGCCTCTGTGACTGTCCCAGCCGCGTTCTGGTCAGCCCATCTCAAAAGGCAGGGCACGTAGGGGTCACTCACACGGTCCTGTAGTACCAGTTCATGAGGATGAAGAGCATGGCAGCCAGGAAGAGGAGAATGGCCAGGACGATGATCGCCATCTAGGGCAGGAGGGCCAGGCATGAGTGGCTGAGAGCACCCAGGGCAACAAGGGGACGGTGGGGGTGGTGTCACCAGGGGTACCTGCAGGGCGGACATGTCATCGGGCAGCTGGACAGAGATGGCGGGCTGCACGTCTAGGACGTTGTAGTTCCGGAATAGATTCCTCAGCTGCTCCTTGTTTTCATCGATCATCTGGATCACCCTGCGCGAGGGGCAGGGGCCTCAGCTCCCATCCTCAGCCATTCCTCGAGAGCCCGTCCACTCAGGCCAGCCTGCCCCCACATTCACCCCCGACCAAGCCTTGCAAGATTAAGGCCCACCCAGCTCGGATAGCTTTGTATCTTACATGGTTCACCATCCCTTCACACAAGCTCCTGTCTGATGCTCACAATTGCTGTAATACTCCCATTTCACACATGGGGAGAGTAAGGCTCAGGCGGGTGGAGCTCTGCTCATACACCCAGATCGTGTTCTCTCTACCCGCCCTGCCCACGTCTGGGGTAGAGCCCCCATACAGCAGGCCTGATGGCGTTATCCGTGCCTCCTTAGTGGGTCCCCTCTCCGACTTCCAGGGCAGGGAGGCAGACCGAAAGACAGGCTGAGCACAGACGCCCACCCACCGGTCCACGTCCAGGATACGGTTGGTTTCGCGGTTCACCACGTGGATAAGCAGCTCTGTCTGTGCGAAGTTCACCCGACCCTTCTTGTCCACGTGGAACTAGGCGAGAAGGGGCATCATGGGGTGTGTGGCAGGAGCAAGGGATGGGATGGGCGCCTCTTCTCACAGCCTCTCCTGCCCTACCCTGCCAGTGAACCCATCACTACCGGATGCTCACCAGGGGCCAAGCTCGATGCCAGTCACTGAACCAGGCACTATTATTAGCTCCCATTTTACAGTTGAGGAAACTGAGACCCAGAGACCTGGAAGGACTTTCCCAAGGCCATGCATCTAGGAAATGACTGATCCCTTTCATACCCCTGACCTCTCTGCAATGCCCTGTCCCTGCGGCCTGGTCCCCCTTCTCCCTCCACTGCCCCTAGACCCAGGGTGGGTTCCATGGGGTACCTGCACGTCATCAGTGTTGACGATGGCACCGGTGATGTTGGAGAGCAGGCGGATGAACTCCTCCTCGAAGCCACGCACGCGGTCGGGGATCTCATTAATGACGATCTTGACCCGCTGGTCATCCCTCAGGATGTAGATGCCAATGATGGCTGTGTCATTGTGACCTGCCAGGTCCCGGGCCACAATGTCCACTACAAAGTAGCCAGGGCTGTAGGCCATGAAGAGATCGAAGGTGCGCAGGATGCCATCCACACTCCCTGTAGGGAAAGCCCGGGGGTGGTGCACTTTTTCTGGAGAATTCTAAGTTTTTATTTAAACATGCTGCATATTAAAACACAACTTGGACAAGTTTGGGACTCTGCTGTCCCATGCTGGGATGCTATAGAACACTTCTGAGTTCCCTCAGTATCATCTCTCTGTCTCTTACACATACACATGTGCTTCATAATTCCACAACCATAGCTGAGAGATGACCAGCAGTGGTACAGCATAGTCTTCTCTTAAAAGACAGTAGACCTGGGTTCAAAATCTGCCACTTTCTAGCTTTGTGACCTTTAGCAAGCCTCTCTACGCTTATTAAGGTTAAGAGCAGTGCGAACTCAGGGGACAAAGGGATGGTGTCTGGTTGTGTGACTAGAGGTGGCAGCTCATGAACTAGACTTCAAAGGGTGGCTAGCGGGAGCATATCTGAAGGCAGAGTTGAAGGTCAGGGTGGTATTCCAGGAGGTGAAGGCCAGGGGAGGATGGTGTGGAGCAGGCTGAAGGAATGGTGAGCAGGTCAGCCTGGGTGGGCGCAGTGCCCTCAAGGGTAGTAAGGGGCTGTGAAACTAGAAAGAGGGATTAGGAGGAAGACCTGGTGAGCCTTGAAAGCCAGGCCAAGGAGGCTGGATTGATTGCTGTGGGCAGAGAAGAGCAGGGAAGGGGCTGGAGCTGGAGGTATGGTAATGGGACACCCACTGGGACACCTTCTAGAACACCTTCTAGAACCTAAGAAAGAGACGCTCAGCTATCCACACAGGCAGATTCACAAGCAAACATGCATACTTCTATGTACAAGTGTGCTTTGTATACTTGGGGAGAATTCTGTCTCCCCAGTGCCTACCTAGCACAATGCCTGATGCAGGCGAGGGTGAGGTGCACAGATGGAAAGATAGGTGGATATATGGAAAGGAGAATGGGAGGATGGATGGATGGATGGATGGATGGATGGATGGATGGTCGGTCGGTCAAATGGGTAGATGGGTGGGTAGATGGGTGGGCAGATGGATGAATGAGAGGATGGATGGATGGGTGGACAGATAGATGAATAGGTGGGTGGATTGATGGATTGTTCAGTGGGTGGGTGGGTGGATGGATGCATGAGGAGATGGGAAGAAGAAGAGAAGAAAGTGGGTGGGTAGATGTAGAGATGGATAGGTGGATTAGAGAATAGATCGAAAGATAGGTGGATGAATGAAAGGATTAACAGATAATGGCTGGCTGGCTGAAGGATGGATTGATGCGTGGGTGGGTGAATGGAAGGACTGACGTGGCTGGTTGGCTGGCCAGCCACCTATACCCTGGGGTAACCCTACAGACCATATCTCCTCCAGACGATAGTCCACGAAGTGGCTGGAGCCCCTACCCATCGTGAAGACCTGGCCCACATCCTCAGAGTCATTGGCAAGGGCCCGGAAGTAGTGGATGGCCAGGATGCTGTAGAAGACGAGGCTGTTGTTGCCAATATCTGCATCCAGGGCCAGAACTTGGATCAACTCTGAGCCCATTTTAGCGTCGGTGGCCACACCTGCAGGAATGGGCAGGCCGGTGTAAGCGGCAGAGCAGAGGCCATCCCACACCCCAGGCCCAGGCTCTGGTCCCTGCACCTGCAGTGTACTCAGCCTTGGTGAAGCGTGGTGGCTGGTCGTTGATGTCCTCCAGCACGACACGCACTTCCTGCAGGGTAAGGTCAGTGACCAGGTCCAGGGCTGGGGAGTGCCCACGGGGAGGTGTCCAGCTGCGATTGCTTGAGGCCTTGACGATGAAGGAGAAGATAGCTTCGCGCTCCCTGTCCAGGTCCCGCAGCACCAGCAGACGCCCATCGGGCTGCAGCTGGAAGTTCTTCTCTTCGTCGCCGGCTGAGGGGGGGACCATGGCACAGCATGAGGGGCAGGGCGGGGGTATATTTGGGTCATCTCCAGCCCCAGGGTAGGTAGGCACTAGCCCCATCAGGCCTCACCTGCGATGAAGTAGTACACGATGGCGTTGGGGCCCTCATCTGCGTCCACAGCGCCTGTCACGTTGCCCACGAGGGTGCCACGTGGTGAGTGCTCGGGAACTGTCATCAACTGGTACTGGGGGCTGCCTTTCTGCAGGGGGAGAGGGAGGTCATGGGAGGCCAAGGGAAGGCCTGAGCTTCTGGCTCCTGCCAGAAGGCCCTAGGCAGTGTTTTTGTGGGTGCTGAGGGAATTTTTTGCCCAGGCCTTGTGGGGTGAGAGAAATTGCTGTAACCTCAAGGGAGCAAGGGCTGGGCTGGAGACACTCCAGCTCTGCCCTCAGGGAGTGTCACCCGTGACATACGCCATGAGGGCAGGGCTGGGCTTGGCACATTCTCTGAAATCTCCCAGCACTTAGATGGATGTTTGAATGAGGAGGGCATGAGCTTGAGCGAGCGCGCGCGCGCTCTCTCTCTCTCTCTCTGTCTCTCTCATACTCACACACACACACACACACGCACACAGTCTCCAGGGAACATTACATCCTAGGGGCACACAAGAAGAAAAAAACACCAAGTTAGAGAGTCTAAGTCCACATGAAGGGTTCAGCCCCAGCTCGCTAAAGCAGAACTGATTTTCAGGCTTCTTGTGTGAGCGCGTGTACAAACATGGGAACGTCAGCTCCACGAGTCAGGCATTTTTGTCTGCTTTTTTGACTGCTGGATAGTGCCTTGACCTAGTAGCTGCTCAATAAATATTTGTTCTGTGAAGTGCTGTGCAGTTTCCACATGTAACCACGTGTGTCTACGGCACAGTGTGCACAGGAAAGTGTGTGCACGTGTGCTTGCAGGCAGGTGAGTCCCTGTATGGGTGACCAGTGCGGGGGATGGGTGAGCTCACCGGAGGCCTCACGAAGAGGGGTTCGTTGTCATCGATGTCCTCCAGGGCCACCTGCAGTGGCTGCATAGTCTCATAAGGCACTGGCTGGCCCAAGTCACTGGCCACCAGGATGAGCTGGGGGGCAGAGAAGTGCAGTCAGAGGAAGAGACGAAGGGCCCCAGGCAGGCATCCCCAGAGGACAGGTCACTACCCTCGCAGACATTCTAGGTGGGGACATTGTGGTCCTGTGTCCAGAGCAAAGTCTCTTCTTCGGCCCCGCCTCTCACTGGGCCCCGCCCCTCGTGCCATGCCCCACCCCCTTACGCTGTACACTGCCTGCTTCTCTCGGTCCAGGCGCTGTGCGGTCTGGATGAGCCCGCTGATGGGGTCGATGGTGAAGTACTCCCAGTCCCGGTTGCCTGTTGTCTTCAGGAAGCTGTAGCGCACGGCCCCATTGAGGCCCTCGTCCTTGTCTGTGGCATAGACTTCGTACACGTTGGAGCGCAGTGGGATCTCCTGCAGGGGGCACGGGAGGGAGGCTCCTGGGGCATCTTGAGAGAATGCCAGCTCCCAGACCCGATGGAGCTCTTGTTCTTTCTCCTCCCCTAGCAGAATGTCCTCGCCACCTTTCAGCATCCTTAGGAAATGCCTGTCTGCTTGGCTGGACTCCTGGAGTCTGAGCATCTGCTAGAACATCCCTTCACCCCACCCCCAGCTAAGGCCACTGCCCACTGAAAGTCCAGCCTGGGATCCACCATGCTGCAGACTCTCTCAGGGTGACACCCTTCCAGGGGCTATCCCATCCCTCCGATCCCACTGCATGCTGAGGTTTAGAAGACAGAAGGGGAATCCCAAAGCTGAGGCCACAGCCACCCTCTGTTCCCAGGTCTGTCTTGCTTTCTGCTACCCCGATCACAGGAGTTCTAGGTATACCCAAACAACACCATCCACCCAGTGGGGTACCTGAAAATGGGGGGCATGCAGGTAGGGTGACATGGTATGACATGGTGGCTAGAGACTGGACACGTGCATGCTAATCTGTTACTAAATCACCACGTGACCTAGACATGTCACTTCACCTCTCTGTGCCTCAGCCTCCCGAGTTCTTTGAGTTAAGCCTGAGATATCAAAGAGCCCAATTTACGTCAGACATCGACCCATGAAAAGGCTGCCAAGTGCACAAGAAAAAAACAAGTTTCTTTGCTTTTAGTTCAAAAATTATCAGCTCAGCATGGTTTCACTGTTTATCTCATTGATCACGACAATCAGAAACTCCAAATGGCAGTCACATCTAATTGACAGAAAGTGGGATGACAGACATAATTACTAAACAAATGCTGGTTGTTTGGGAGACATGAATCTTTCAAAATAGGGACCCCTTGAAGGGAAAAACACTTAGTAAAAGGGGGGCTTTGGCGTGCAAAAGAACTAGATTATTATTAATTGATACCCTTCCTCACTCTACAAAAAAAGATTTGAGGCAGCTTACAAGAATGTATACACAACAATAAGAGTAAATAAGTTAAAAAAAATCAGGGTAAAGAAAAAACATGGTTGGCAGGAAGATGGAAACTGAGGGACGGGAGATAAGGCGTTGTGTGCTAAGTCCCTGCAACATCATTCACGGTGGACTGACCACTATGAGCTCCCTAGTAGGCAAAGCAAAGAGGGCCACTGCATCATTGCAGTAGACACAGGAAAGGGCAAATCACAAGGTAAAAGCATAGAGTTTCCTAGAGCTCAGGCCTGGGAGAAATTTCTCTTGTGGGACCTCAAAGAGGAGATAGAGTGACAGCAAGGACTTAACACTGACATTCTGAAGTTTGGGGAGCAAAGAACAAGTGGGAGATACCCCAAGTATTCTACCAGGGAGCATTTTGGGCTTGGGTGCTGAGAGGAAGGAGGGGAAGGGCAGGAGTCAAAGGAGTACTTCCCCATCTTTACAAGACGATTGAGAGCAAGGCATGAAAGAAGAATTGGAGATAGTCAGAAGCTCAGCCACTTCCCCTTGTTTCTTATTTTGATGCTCATCCTCAAGTCCCAGGCTGTCTCCACACTGGTATCAGCAGGAACAACAGACAGACGGAAGGGGCTATGTGTTTATTTTGAGACAAGTGTAGGGGAAGTGACTTGCGGGGAGACTGTCCTTCTTGGCAGACATTTAGGAGCAAGAGATGGGGCATCTACTATTATAAGTCCCACTGTGCAGATGAAAAAACAGACTCAGAGAAGTCACTTGCTCAAGGTCATTTGGCTGATAAGCGATAGAGTCTGATGTGAATCCAAGAGCTTTTGCTGGCCCAGCCCTTCTTACTAACGACTGTTCAATACTGCGCTGTGTGGCACTGAGCTGGCCCGTTCCCTACTCTGGCCTCAGTTTCCCTGCTTTTGCAGTGGGGGCCCCTTTACCCTCTCAGGCTGCAGGATGACTGCAGGATGGAGAAGTGGGCTGAATACTGGAAGGGGGTGTAGGTAGCAGGAGGCCCCGGCAGGGCAGCAGTACCTCTCTGATGTGGAGGATGGTGCCATTGGGTGGGCGCACAAAGATGGGGCGGTTGTCGTTGACGTCGATGACCTCCACCAGGAGCATGGCGGTGCCCCAGAGTGGGGGCTGTCCGCCATCCGTGGCCACCACGGTCAGGTTGAACCTCTCGTAGGACTGCAGTGGCCGCCTTGTGGTCACCAGGCCCGAGTCCATGTCCACGTGGAAGGCCTCTGGCAGGTGGGGGCAGGAGAGCAGGGCATGGCTCTGGCTAAGACCTCCTTCCCATCCCTCCTCCTCCTCTTCCGCCAGGCCTGGGGCTGCAGGAAGGCAGCCTGCCCCTCCCACCCCCTAAGGCATCATCGGTGGGGAGCAGGCTACGTACCCACGCCCGGGCCCTCGAGGGAGTAGGCCAGCTCCGCATTGGAGCCCTCATCCTGGTCGGTGGCCATCATGGTGATGACGGAGGTGCCCGCTGGCTCATTCTCATACACGCTCGTGCTGAACTGGGGCTTGGAGAACTGGGGCCGGCAGTCGTTAATGTCCAGCACCTGGATTACAACCTGGAGGGGAGGTTGAGCTCGAAGGTCAGGAGCACACTGGGGGCTGCTTCCGGTGACCCGGTCACACAGGATTAAGCCGCGGTGGACAGTGCCTGCTGTTTAGTCTGACCCCAAACTATTTAACCCCCGACCCTTAGTTTCCTTAGGTGTACGCTGGGGACAATAGGATTTTCTCTCTCAGGGGCTTGTGAGGCTTGTCCATGATGGTATATGTGCAGTCCCTGGCCTGAGTAAATGCTCAGCAACTAGTACTGTGGTTAACAGGTAATCTGTGTCTGGGTCCTGAAGCAGGGACCCCTCCCCACCTAGCTCCTACTCTGTCCTCTGGTCCTTCCCACACTGGCCCGGACTCTAATTTCTGGACCTTAATGCTCGACTGTGATTCCTCCACTCCCAGAGGTCCCTCTTGACTGGGATTTGTATCTGGCCTGGGACTTGGCTCTGTCTGCTGACCCCAGAGCCCAGGGCAGGTCCTATGGATACACCAGGAGGCCCTCTTTCCCTGGCTGCTGTGGCCCTGCCTGACTGCATCCATAACAGAGCCCTTCACAGCCATGCTTTTAAGAACCCCTTTCAGTGCACAAAGCACTTTCCCACCTCCCATCTCCTGGACTCACTACCAGCCTGGGAGGGAGGCATCAACATCACTGCCCCTGCCCTCCACTCCCTGCAGCTTTGACAACCGAGGCTCAGAGAGGTTACATGACAAATGCAGTGAACTCAGCTAGTGGAACCTTAGTCTTCTGACTACAAATGCTGTGCTCTTCCCAATACAGCACACGCCTATGTGACAGGACAGAATGCAGGTATGTGCGAGTGCTCCCAGCCCTGTTGCCTACCTGCCAAAGAGAATTCTTCTTTGCCCACCCAGCTTCTCACCTCCCCACCCTTCAGGAGACTTTTCTTTGGACGGTTAGGTTATTGCTGAGAATTGGAAGAACTGAATACAGAAGGACAGGACTGGAAAGGGCAGAAAGAAGAGGGAGAAAGAAAGAGAAAGCAGAGTCTTGAGGTGTGGGACTCTGGATGGAAATGGGGACAGAGCCTAAAGGTGGGATGCTGGCCCCCCCAGAGCAACTGCGTGGACAGTAGACCTGGAATGGAAATGGGGTTGTGAATTCGATCCCTCATTAATGTTCTTTAAGAGACATAAAGATAAATGCTTTATAATTATGTTTGGTTGCTGGACTGTGTTTCTTTCAACGGGACAGCATGGAGACACTGGGCCATGTGGAGCCCCAGCCTTTATTTGGGTTACACCCAGGTATGTTGAGCTGCCTTAGCAGGGGTTTGACACAAGAAGTTTCTCCTACAGGGTCCCCGTCTCCCTAAGCCACAGCCATCGTGAACCCCCAGCTAAGCTGTTGCCTCTCCTTCCTGCCACCACACCTCTTGAGGGGCCAGGGTGGCTCTTCTCCTGCCCTGCAGCAGCCATTCTCTAAAGGCTTTGCCTGTTGCCTCCACAATGGCAGTCCTTAGCGTCTCTGCTCCACGCAAGGGTCCCTCACCTGCACCGAATTTTCTCGACGGTTGCTGGCTACATCCCCAGGGTTGTCTTTGGCCAAGGCAGTCAGGATATAGTGGGCCTTCTTCTCCCGGTCCAGAGAGGACAGAACATAGATGTCACCCTAGTAGGGGGAGGGAGGAGTCAGGTCCTTCGTCAATTCAACAGGTATTTATTGAGCATCTGCTACGTGCAGTCACTGTTCTGGGCTCTGGAGATACAGCACTGAAGAGACGACAGCCCCTGCGCCCCGTGCAGCTCTCATTCTAGTGGCTCTTCTTGTCCTTACTACCCCAGGTCACCTGGAGATGGGACGAATGGCCCAGGCTGGAGCTCACTACCTGGCCAGGTACAAAGTAGTACTCCATAAGTATTCACTGTTCATAGTGCCAGGCCAGGAGTGTGTTTTATTGTTCACACCAAGAGGAAGGAGAGAAACCCTGCTGAAAGGGCAGAGTGCAGGGGGATGTGGGCAGGCGGTGGGAGGGAAAGTCCAGCTCCAGCCCCACAGCTGGGGAAGGCCCTGCCTGGCCAGCCACCCTCAGGCCACAGGCCTCTCTCGCTGTACTGCAAGAGCAACTTTGAACCAATTTGCCGACATTTAAAATCATCACCCAACTTTTCTCTTGAGCTTCTGCATTCCCACAAGTCTGAGACCCATGGGAGCATGGGGGCTATGTCCATGGGTGCTTCTTCCCTCTCCCAGCACTGAGGATAGGGCCATGTACACAGTAGGTGCTCAAATACTGTGCCCAATTTCTGCAGAGCTTCCTATTTTTGACAGTTTCAAAAACCAGTCGCATGGACTTGAATCAAGTCTTCCAGTCTGGTGGAGACATATCTCAGTTTTTGTCCCACAAGGGACTAGTTCCAAAAGACTTTGACCACTTCCTCCCATGTCTCCTGGGACAGATAGGCCGCAGTCTACAGGATGTCTGGGACTCTGAAAACAGGGCTTGCCAACTTGGCTGAAAGACCTCTGAGGCTATAGATGTCCAGGTGGCAGGACCCAGAAACAGGGGGATGACTGTAATACTTTTGGTGGCTTCTCAGCCTGTGACTCGGGGCCCTTCCCACTTCCCACTCCCCAAACCCAGGCCCCTCCGTTGCCCACTCACTGTGGTGGGGCTGATAGCAAACTTGCCCTCGCCGTCCACAAGGCTGTACTCAATGAGGGCGAAGTTGCCTGAGTCGGCATCAGTAGCAGTGACTGTCAGGATGACTGTGCCCACAGGAACATCCTCAAAGACGGCTCCCTGGAGCCCAGTGAGCAGGGAGAAAGCATGAGCCATGGTCAGTCCTAGAGTCTCAGCCCTTGCCCGAGAAACTCACTGATGCAGAAAACCCGGAGCATCAAGCTACTCATGGGTAGTCATTCCCACGGGACTTAAAGGCTGGCAGGGTGGGAGTGGGAGATGCCCAAAGGTGCCAAGGAATGGATGCAGGTCCCAGACCCAATTTGTTGGCCTGGGCACCCACCTGGTAGGAGAGTTGGTCAAAGATGGGGTTGTTGTCATTGATGTCCACAATCTCCAGGTAGACAGGAATCTCAGCTGCCCGGGGTGGGGACCCATTGTCTGAGGCCCTCACGGTAAAGTTGAGCCAGTGCACTTCCTCATAGTCCACTGTCCGATTGGCGATGACCTTCCCTAAGACACAGAGACACCCACTGCCATTTTGGCCATCCCTCACTTGTGGAAGCTCTCTAAAGTATGATGAGAGGGATCTGGGGCTCTGAGGGATGAGTGTGGTCCCTTGAAGGAGGAGGGTAGCCAGGCAGCACTGCCCAGGCCAGAGGGCTGAGAATAACTGGCATCCAGCTGTTCTCCTCACTGGAGGGGCGAGAAAGCTATTCTCAAGTCAAAGGAATGTACACTAACATGCTGAGGACCTCCTCTGGGACAATTCCCTCTTGGCCTTCTTGCTCCCTAAGTGATACTAACTGTGGAGGTTGGATGGTAGAGAGGGTGATGGAGTATTCCAGGTTTCCAGCAGACACCGAAAGGGGCTTCCATCCCAACCTAGAGCTAGGCACTCTGTCCTTGCCTGTAGTTTGGGCATCTGGGAGTGACTAGAATGTTAGCCATACTGGATCTGGCCTAGCCCACTGAGGGGCCCCAACTGGAGGGTGAGAAGCGAGCCATGGTCCCTCTCGGAGGCTAAGCGGGCACAGACACATGTTCCCCAACCCTCCTCTGGCTGATTTCCCACCTACCTGCTGAGGAGTCTTCCAGCTGGACATAGCCCGGGGGTATCAGGTCCAGCAGGGTGTAGGTGATCAGCCCATTGAGGCCCTTGTCGGGGTCCACGGCTGCCACAGCGATGAGCGTGGTACCTGGGGTGGCCCCCTCCAGGATCCTCTCCGTGTAGTAGGTGATCCCAAAGGGCTTGAATTGGGGCGTGTTATCATTGACGTCCAGGATGTTGACCGTCAGCTTGGCTGTGGTGGAGGCAGGGGGTGAGAGTGGCATGAATGGGCCCCAGTGTGGCTGGGCCAGGCCTTCCTAAGTCTCAGCCAAACCCAGAGAGGATGGCAGCATCTCACAGTCCTCCTGGGGCTCCCTAAAGCTTGCCCCAAGCCTCAGGTGGTGGCATGGCCTGTGACCCTCGCCTCTGGTGTGGCCACTCACTCTTCCATTGGAAAAGGGGCTCGGGTTCTGCCAACTGGCTGGGTAACCCTGGTGGAACCCCTGGCCTTCACTGTGACTCAGTTTCCTAACCTGTCCCGTGAGACGGGACTAAGATGATCTTTAAGACCCTTTCCATGATTCAGCCTTTTGCTTCCCCTCTGAGTTGTTCCCTCTATATAACCAGCCTGGGTTCTTTGCCTCTCTGAGCCTGGGACAAGTATTGGGTTGGCCAAAAAGTTCGTTCGGGTTTTTCTGTAAGATGCCATGGAAAAGCCTGAAAGAACTTCTTGGCCAACCCACAGAAGACCAGGTCTGCCCTTCCTTCCTGAAAACTTGGGCCTCTGGGCTGTATAGATAAGCAGCCAGTATCTGCCAGGCCTATCTCCCCACCCCAGCAGCTGTCCTTGCCTCATGGCAGAGTCCACGTGAGGCCACCCCATCCCTACACCCTCCTCCCCACTCCCTGCTTGGCCCACACAAAATCCAGTGCCTCTAGCAGCCCATCCGGGCTCAGGCTGCAGGCAGGGTGGCCTGTGCCCAGCTGCAGGAGGCAGCATGCGTGCCCCTCTCTTCTCTGCTGTGGTGCCTGCGTCCCCCAGTGTGGTGTCTGTGGCCTCAATTCACCTTTCCTTGCTCTTTGCTTCCTCTGGCCTGACCAGGTGGCTTCTTATCAGACCTGAAGTTCCTATCTCACATCCAACCACACCCATGCTTCCCAGTTCTGACAATGGGATTCCAACTTAAGTCTCTGTCAACCCAAGTCTCTGTCAACCCATCCTTTTCTCAGTCCCCTTCCAGCCTCTACCAAGCCTTCTCCCTACTCTGAGCCTTTGGAGTTCAAGATCACACACAATTCTGGGCTTCTGGATCCCCCACTGCTGAGCTCTGCCTGACAGCTGGGACCCAGGGCCACCCTCAGCCTCACTGTAGCTGCCACCTCCCCCACCCCTCCTGCTGGCCTGACGACTGGCAGCCTGTAGCTGGGTCCCGCTGCTCCCTCCCTGGGGCCAGGCCTGTGCCGGTTCTGGGCCTGTCTCTCTATGGGATCATGTGGGAGATGCCTGTGGGGAGCCTTACCATTTGGCACACTGACGGAGCGCTCTGGTAGGTCGCTGGCTTTGTCAATCACTGAGAGAGTGACCTCATAGGTGGCAACCAGTTCCCGGTTCAGGGGGGATTTCACCATTACAGACCCTGTAGACCAAACCAGGTCAGGTTCAGCCTGAGGGGAGCCCCCTAAAATCTGGGCCTCCCAGGGGTGCTCCTGGCCAATCCCCACCAAGGGCAATGATCCCCAAAGGACCCAGGACTTGCCAGTCTCATCTTTGGCTGGGATGACACCACAGCCATCTACAAGCTGGGGGCACGTCACTCTGCCGCTCACTCACCGCTTACTAGCCAGGAAATTATTTAACCTCTCTACACCTCTGTTTCCTCATTTGTAAGATGAGGATAATTACAGTACCTACCACAGAGGGCTATTTGGAGGATTATAACAATTAACTGAATTTACATTTGTAAAGGGCTTAGAACAGTGCTTGGCACTTAGAAAAAGTGCTATGTAATTGCTTGTTTAAAAAACGCTTGTTGGAATTCCCTGGCTGTCCAGTGGTTAGGACTCCACGCTTTCACTGCTGAGGGCCTGGGTCCTATGCGCAAACCATGTGGCGTGGCCACACACAAAAAAGATGCTTTTATTCCACAACCATTGAACTTACGGTTAAAAATGGTTATGATGGTAAATTTTATATGTATTTTATCAAGATTTAAAAAATGCTTGTATTCTAGGGAGATCAAGCATAAAGGAAGGTCAAGGCAGCTAAAAAACCCTGAGGGAGTTCCCTGGAGGGGACAGTGGTGGCACAGCCTAGACAGTAAGGCCCACCCCTTCGTCTTGATTACGTAGGGCTGGGTTGCCTGGGGCACCGTGAAAGGAGCACCGCCCTACGGCAGTACTAGTAAGGAGCTGTTTCCTTCTCTCCTATCCAACGCCTCCCCAAGCCCCTGCCTGTCCTCCAGAGGCTTGGGTTTGAACTGGACAGATGCAGTTTTGCCCATCTCAGCCTGGTTCTGTTGGGACCTCTCTTCTTCCTGCCAGTTTGAGGGCCTGGTGGCTCTTCCTCCCATTGGCCTCATCCTAGGGTGAAACCTCCTCTCTCTCTCTTTTCCCAGCTCCCTCTCAGGCATTGGGGTGTCTGGGATTCCCGTCCCCCTTGGCAGATCCCTCTGCTGAGCTCCTGTCCTCCTCGGGGCCCCAGCCAGGGGGCAGTCACTTACCCTGGGCCGCCGCCTCCTCCTCCTCCTCCTCCTCTTCCTACTCTCGCTCCCCGTCCCCGAGGCTGGGGAGCGAGGATGGGGAGAGGGTGGCTGCATTCAGTCTGCAAAGGCTGAGCCACGGCCTTGGCGCAGGCCCCACAGGGTGGGAAGGGTGGTAGGGGTGTGGTGGGTATGGAGGAAGGCGATGGGGTGAAGCAGAGAAGAGATGAGGTGGGAGGCGACAGAGAATCAGAGCTCAAACCTGTGGGCCTGCCAGCCAGGAGGAAGAGAGAAGAGGGTCAACATCAGTTAGTTCAGGGTGCAGAGGGGACGGAGCAGAGTAGGACATGGGGGATGGAAGGGCTCAGAGTTGACCAGGGCTGGAGGTTCGGGAGGGGTGGGGTGGACGGGAAGAGGCAGAGGGGCAGGAAGCCAGCGGAGCAAGTGGGAACCCAGTTGGAGAGGTGCACTCAGAGGGCTGAGGCTCTGGCAGGAAGAAAGGAGAGAGAGGTGAGCAAGGGAGGGGGAGAGCGTGAGGAAGAGGGGCAGAGAAGACACTGGAAAGGAAAATAGAAGAGAACAGAGTCAGTCAGAGGGAGGGAGGACAGAAAAAAATGGGCAACAGTACAGCATAAAGTTGGGCTGGGTCATGGAGCAGCTCTCCATGGTCCTGAGAAACCACTGCAGCAGGAGTTTTGCTAACCTGACACATGACTAAGCTACCTAATTCCTCCTAGTGGCTCATGGTTTTCCTGTCTTCCTTTTTCCTCAGAGGCATACTGAGTTAATCATACTCTCCGGTTCACTGCACACTATGGTCACGGGCACTGTTCTTGTTTTATGTATGTATCTATTCCCTTTTATTATCATACTCCTCTCCCCTTGGGCAATGTATTAAAGTGTATTTTTTATTTGAAGCTGTTCCTGAAAATCATGTATTGTTTTTGTGTATGTATTTTACATTTATGCAATGGGATTCTGGTATATATAACCCATTCTATTTCTTATTTTTTTCAGTAAGTACTTGTGGTTTTTTTTGTTTTTTTTGTTTTTGTTTTTGCGGTACACGGGCCTCTCACTGTTGTGTCCTCTCCCGTTGCGGAGCACAGGCTCAGCGGCCATGGCTCAAGGGCCCAGCTGCTCCGCGGCATGTGGGATCCTCCCGGACCAGGGCACGAAACGTGTACCCCGCATCGGTGGGTGGACTCTCAACCACTGCGCCACCAGGGAAGCCCCAGTAAGCACTTGTTTTTAAGGTCTACCCATGTTTCTCTGTGTGCGTCTCATCTGTTGCTTCTAACAGCTTCCTGGTATCCCATGATGTGCACCCACCACATTTCACTCTCCAACATCCCAGGGATGGATGCCTTGGTTGCCTCCAAGCTCCTGTCACCAATAACACTGCAGTGAACATCCTCAGATGTTCCCATTATCGACCTGAGAATTTCCTTGGGACATATACCCAGGAACAGAATTGCTGGGTCATGGGGTATGAGTGTACTTTGTGTTGGATTGCCGTCTAGATGTAAAGTTAGTCGAAATTCCTACAGCAGCATAGGATGTCCCCACATTGTCACCAATACTCAATACTGTCCACATCCTAATGTCTGCTAATCACATACGGAAAACCAATATCTCACTGATGTTTTACTATGCATTTCTCTGAATAACAATGATCTTTAGCCTTTTTTCATAGCCATGTTAGTTTTTCTGTCACTCCTCTGGGCCTTCCAAGAAGGACACCTGTAAGTTTGTCCCATGTCCCCTACTTAACTCCCCAAAGGAGCAAAAACACTGAACTTTTGGAAAAATGGTAAAACCATCAAAATTATAATAAGCTGCGTAAATCATGAAAGATAAGCCACAGTTCCCTTTGTTTTGTGGTAGTGTAAGAAAATCATTAAGGGTATACACACACACATATGTAATATAGAAATATGTGTGTGTGTATATATATCATATATATTTTTCTGTATTATATACATATATATGAAACTTAGAGACAATTTAAATGGCCCAGATATATATGAAGAAAGTGTTCAACCACCCGGTTATTAAAGAAATGCATATTAAAACAAGGTGCCATTTACCTATGAAATTACAAACACGAAAACTGTGTAATATCTAATGCTGTCAAGAGTGTGGTGACATGGGCACTCTCATATAATACTAGTAGAGTAAGAGAATCAGACAGAGAGGGAGCTGGTCAAGGGAGAAGGAAGAAGAGAAGGGAGAGAGGGGAAGAGCCAGGAGAGAGGTGGCAAAGAGAGGTAAGGATGTGCTGTCAATAGTGGGGAAACGAGAGGAGGAAGGAGCAGCTGAGGGAAAGGGAGGAACAGAGCGAGAGAACAGAGAGAAGGAGGGTAAGGGAGAAAGCAGAGAGCCAGGAGACTGGGGCAGGGAGTCAGGAGGAAGGCTGGAGGGGAGCAGGCCCTTGTACCTGTGTTGATATTCACGGCAAAGGCGTCCTCCTGGTCGGGCACCAGGCGGTCAGTGTCATCCTTGGCCACGATGCCGATGATGTGGTACTCCAGCTTAGGGTTGAGGTCACGGTCGATGGCAGTGACGTTGGCAATGACCGTGCCTGGCTCAGCTGACTCCAGCACGCTCACCGTCTGGATGGGGTTGAGGAACTCAGGGCGGGAGTCATTGATGTCATCGATAAGGATAGTGATGATGGCTGTGCCCGAGAGAGGGATGGTGCCCCGGTCGGTGGCCACCACTGTCAGCCTATAGGATTCCTGCTCCTCCCTGTCAATGGTGGCATTGCCGACACGTATGACACCAGTGACTGGGTGGATGATGAAGCGGTCCTGAGCCCCAGCTTCTATTCGGTAGATGAGCTCCGCATTGAGGCCACTGTCCTCATCTGTGGCTGTGACCTGAAGGACTGAGAATCCTGTGGGGGTGGGAATGGGGAGCAGCTGAACACAGTGGCTTCTTCTAAAAACACCACACCGAGCTACTTTTCTTGGTGGTTCACAAGGGCCTCTTCCCACCATAGCCTTGCCAGCATCTATCTTTGTTTTTATTGTTATATATAAAGCCTACTTTATTTTTAAATTTATTTATTTTAATTGAAGTATAGTTGATTTACAATGTTGTGTTAGTTTCAGGTGTACAGCGAAGTGATTCAGATATATATTTCGAGATATGTATACGTATATATATTCTTTTTCAGATTCTTTTACATTATAGGTTATTACAGGATAATGAATACAGGTCCTTGTTGTTTGTCTATTTTACATAGTGGTGTGCATCTGTTAATCCCAAACTCCTAATTTATCCCTCCCCACCCCCCCTTTGCCCTTTGGTAACCATAAATTTGATTTCAAAGTCTGTGAGTCTATTTTGATTTGTAAATAAGCATCTATCTTTTATGCCTTTTGCATGTTTGCAATTTTGTAGGAAAATGGTATCCTATTTTATTTTGCATTCTTTGATTATTTGTGAGACTGAACAATTTTTAATAATTTAATGATTAGTTGCATCTTCTCTCATGCAAAGTGTTGTCCTTTGCCCATTTTTATCAATTTATATAAATTGTATAATTATGATAACTTGTGACAAATACCTTTTTTTTCAGTTTGTTGTTTGCCTTTCAATACTGGTTATAATTATATGATGTAAAGAAGTTTAAAATTCATATGCACCAAAATTTAGTATTTTTCCTTTTTGACGTTCTTCTGTTTCTTATATGCTTAGAACCTTCTTATTCCAAAATCAGATAAATATTCACCCGAAGTGTCTTCTTTTATTTTTTAATGTTTTATACTCTTTTACAGTTCCTTTAGGATGTCTTTGGGTTTCTTTTTGGTGTCTGATATGGGGTGAGAATCTAGACTAAATAAGAAGAGACGTTTTGCACACGAAATAGTTTTCACTATTGGTTTCATTGTTTCCTTTATCACATATTACATTCCTTATAATTTACCGGTATCTGTTGCTGGGCTACTTTGTCCCAGAGTCTTGTGTTCATATCACGTGGTTTTAAATACTGTAGTTTGGTAATATGTTTGTTATAAATATCTGGTAAGACAAATCTGGCTTTATTATACTTATTTTTCAAAATGTCCTTTTTCTTCCAGATGACGATTAGAATCAAATTTATGTCCCCAATCATGTTTGATTTTGATGGGAATCATGTTAATCCTATTTTGATTTTAAAACAGTCAGTTTTTCCATCCAGGAACACGGACGGAACATACCTTAATAATCTCATTTTGCAGACAAGACAGTGTGGGTCCGAGAAGGGAGGTGAGGGGCACTTGGGTCTCCTGACTCCCTCTCCACACACCCTGCTGCCCATCCTTCTCCCCGCTGGACGTGACTTCTGCCTCCAATCCCCACAGACCACCAGCCAGCTCCCGCCTGGGGGCTGGGGCCTGGGGCCTGCCCCTGTGTACCTGGTGGGCAGTTCTCCAGCAGGTGGACAGTGAGGGCGGCAGGGCTAAAGGTGGGCCAGTTGTCATTGTCATCCAGGATGGTGACGAGCAGGTCGGCTGTGTCGTTGAGCAGCCCAATGTCCTCAGCCAGCAGCAGTAGCTCCAGGACGGCGGGTGAGAAGGCCTCCCGGTCAATGGTGGCACCTGACCTCACTGTCACCACGCCTGGCACCCAGCGCCACCAGCCGGGGAGATACAAAGGAAAAGAGATGCAGTGGGAGACCGGGTGAGAACCAACAGGGAGGGGACAGAGAAAGATAAGGCTTGACGGGGACAGATGTGAAAGGGCAGCAGAGAAGGCAACCCAATGACTTTCTTCCCCAAAGGCTCAACAACCATTGTTTAGGGAGGTCCCGTAGGTGCCTGTGTTCCGTGACTGTCTCTTCCCCAGGTGCCCTCAGCAATTCTCCCGAGTCCCGCCTGGGATGAATGCCCCAGGCTGGAGGAATGGCCAGCTCTGGTGAGAGAGGTGCTGGTATATCCCTCCTTGTCACCTGTCACTCAATCGGCCAGGGCCAGACTGATGTAACGGTCTCTGGGGAGCTTTGGGTCTGGTTTGAGGACAGACCATTGGCTTCCTCTGGCAGACTAGGAGCCCCATCCTCCGGGCTGGGGAAGGGGAGATGGGGGAGTGGGTTTGGGGGGGCTCTCTGCCGAGCCTGAGAGCTTATGCACCAGCAGGTCCCTTCTGTTGACCCCAAGTGTCTTCCTGGTTCCTCCCACCCGGCCCCCGGGTGGCCTAATCCAGCTGTAAGATGGGGACTGTGAGGAAGGGGGTCTCTGTGGAGAGCCTGGATCCAGCAATGAGAAAGGAGACCTTAGATCTAGCAGTGGGGTCACCCTAGCAGGAGGACCCGGAGCCAGGGTGGGAGAGCTGGGGTGGTGCAGAGGCCTCACCGGTGCTATTGTCAATATCAAAGAGCCCGCTCTGGGCACCCAGCAGCTGGTAGGTCACCACGGCGTAGACATCCAGGTCTGCATCCAGGGCCAGGATGGGCCCATTGAGCACCGTCAGCGGGGTCCCTGGGCCGGGGGAGAGGGGTCACTGCAGGGCCAACATGGCCCCCCGCCCGCCCCTCCCCCTCCCCAGCCAGTCCCGGTGAGCCATGGCTGACGATGGATGAGAGGGAGGGAGGGAGGTGAAGTGGACGGGGCGGGAGACCCTGGGCCGGGCTGCGGCAGCCTTGGCAGACTGACGCAGATGCCTGGGGGGCGGCCTCAAAGCCCTGCTGGGGAGAAAACACAACAGTGGTGAGCAAGCCCCTCCGGCCCGCCCGGAGCACGCCTGCCTTCCCAGCAGCCTTTGAGGCTGGCCACTCCGAGGGAGGGTCTGGGGACTCCCTGACCTCCCCTCCCTATGTGGGGGCCCTGTCTAGGTATGCACCCCCAACCCAGTCTGTCCATGCATGTGTGTCCACAATGCTCTAACAGCTGTCCGACTATACATGGCTAGGAACCCATATGTGTGTGCAGGACTCCGTGTTCACACGGCCACGAGCACTCACACTGTAGCACTTGCAGGCCTGGGAGTCCCCAGGTTGTGCACCTGTCTGCCTCTGCAGGTGGGCATATTTGCACACGGAGTGCACTGTGCAGGCACCCATGTGCCTGTGTGTGTGTCTGTGCACATGTGTAAGCCCACACATATGCCTTACATGGATGTGCATTGGCACACATGTGAGCATATACACAGGCCGTTTTAAGATTCAAATTCCTTCAGGGGAGACACCCAGCCAGAGACAAGGAGTATCTCAGCTCATCCTTTTCTGACTTAGAATCCAAGCTACGGGGGAGGCTGGAGGAGGAGTGAGGGGACTCCCCTGGGGAGACAGTGAAGAGGAGATTCTGTCCCTTTGAAGGGAGGTGAGGCTGGTCAGTGCATGCATGTGGGGAAAGGGCCACACTGACCTGTGAGGGGTCCCGGCCCCCCACCTGTGATTACAGATGCTCCCTGAGCTTTCAGAAGCCTCTAGGGTGCCCTATGCTCCTGGAGTGGAGGGAACAGGGAGGAGTAGGCTTATTCCCCTCCTGGGTAGTCCTTACACCTTAATGCCCCTTGAGGAGGGGCAGTGGGGCTGTTCTCAGACAGCCTTGGAGACCAATGACCACATCCAACCAGACCCGTGGCCTCTTTGGCGGCCCCTAAGAGGCATGGCAGCCCTGGCCCACCAGCCCTTCGGAGCTGTGCCCCTTTCTCCCCTCCACACCCTTTTGCACTTGCCAGGTCTGTGTTCAGCCAGGCCTCAGCTGGGGCCCCACCAGGCACAAGGGAGGTCCTCAGGCATCTGGGGCCCAGGGGGTGCCTGACAGCAGCAGGAGTCCCCAGGTGGGCCCAGCACCTACCAGCAGGAGAATTCTCCATCACCTCCGCCTGGTAGGTGCTCTCAGTAAAGAGGGGGTGGTTGTCGTTCTCATCCGCAAGGAAGACCAGCAGCAAGTCAAAATCCTGTGGGAGGCACGACAGGGGTGGGGACAGGTTGTGGGCCATGGTCTAGCAAAGCGCTCCAGTGGGAGGAGGACTTGGAAGGAGGGCGGGGGTCAAGGCAGAGAGGTAGATGATAGAAAAGCCTCTGCCACGGGTCCAGGACCTGTGGTTCAAGCCTCTGCTGTGTTAGCAGTTCACAGGGCGGTCTTGGGCAAATCTTTCCCTCTCTCTGGGCCCCAGTTTTCCAATCTGACAAATGGGGATCTTAAGTCCCTTGCAGAGATATTGTGAAGTTCACAGGAGAAGGGAGGTGAGTGGTACTCAATCGTGCTCCATCTCATGGTAAGGAAGGACTGTAGCCAGGAAGATGAGTCTTAGTTTCCAGACCCTCCTGGCTGGCCTGGTGCCCTGGTCAGAGTTCATCCAAACGTCCACCCAGTGCTGCACTTCATACCTTTCAAAAACCACAGTTATCCTATCTCTTAGAACCTCCCAGTGCCCCAGATGCTTCTCCATTGCAGAGGTGGGGGACCCAAGACCCAGAGAGGGGGGTGACTATTCACAGCCACGTGGTAAGTTAGCAGCAGAGTGGTGACCAGCCTCCAAGCTTCTGGATTCCCACCACCCAATGCTGCTGCTTTCCAGGATGACCCAGGCCCTCCTAAAGGACAGGCAGAGGAGGGGGAGTGACAGAGGGAGAGAAAAGAAGGAGGGAGGACATGAGAGAAGGAAGGAAGGCGAGGAGCACAGGATGAGAGACGCCAGCGGCCTGCACCTCCAGCCCGAAGTCTCCTCGGCCTGTACAGATGCAGAAACTGAGGCCCAGAAAGGGCTGAGCCATACAACTAGTCAGAAGCAGAGCTGAGATGAGCCAGACCTAGGCTCATCTCATGGGCTGGGAAGAGGGCTGATTCCTACCCCCAAATGGACTGTTTGCTTTGCAATACCCACTTCCTCTTAGTAAAGAGAGCCAAACTTTTGGCTTTGGAGGGAAAAGCCACCTGGAAAACGCAGCCCTTTCAGAACCCCAGAGTACGTACTTGTGTACATGTGTCCCCCCACTGCCACCCCTGACACCGCTGTCGTGTGTGCCCAAGTATCGGTGGTTTGGGGAGAAAAGATGATAGCTGGTATTTACTGAGCGTTTGCCATATGCCAGGCACTGTGCCGAGGACTTGACAGACATTGGCTCCTTCAAGTCCTCTCCACGATTCTGGGGTAGGTGTGTCTCCATTTGGCAGAAGAGAAAGTGGAGGCTGAGAGACAATGACTTGCCAAAGCCACACACCCACTGACAGGCAGAAATGGGATTTGAACCCACCACTTGCTTACTCCAAAACCTGTGCAGCTAAACCCCGGGCCATGCCGCCTGGGTACATCCAGCACCGGCCCTGCTCCCCAGTATGCCCTCCAGCCTTACCCTCCTGGCTATGCGTGGATTCTCTGGGTTGTCCTTCACGGAAATGGTCAGCTTGTATTCCGGGATCCGCTCGCGGTCCAGGGGCCGGTTCACAGTGACGATCCCTGTCTGGGATGTAGAGGCTGGTGAGCTGAGCAATGACCTGTCCCCTACTTTGGGCTCTGGCCCACGGAGGCCCAACTGCTCTGCCTGTAGGAATGGCCGTAAATGATCTCCCTAAATCACCAAAGATATGGTCTAGAAGGACCAAAATGGATCAGCAGGGCCTTGCCAGAGCAAGAGTGACCCACCAATGCCAGGTCTTGCTGCCTGAAAGGGATGGTCCCTCTGAGGGCCCCACGGTGACAGCAGCCGGTAACGCTCCAAGAGGTCAGGGGAGGACTTCTTGGTGCATCTTGGTACAAACCAAGTGGTACTGAAGCTCTGGTCCCATCCCTGCACATGACAAGCCTTGGGGTGACAGGGACCCCATAAGTGGCTCACCTAGGAATCCAAGATTCCATGCTTCCCACAGAGACCCCACATCCCAGTGGAGGATAGAGACTTGAGGAGGAAGTGGAACCAACAGAAGCCCAGACAGCAGAGTAGAAAAGCCCCTAGGGCAGGGTCATTTTTTTTTAGGAAAAATCCTGGGGGCTTCTCTGGGGTCAGACCCAGCCCTACCGTGGCGTTGATGGAGAAGGCCCGCTCTCGGTTGCCTGCAGTGATGTTGAAGGTGAGGAGGGCGTTGCACCCGCTGTCAGCGTCGCTGGCCAGGATATGGGTGACGAAGCTGGAGACGGGGATGTTCTCACTGATGGTGACGTTCATGGGTAGGTTCAGCAGCACGGGGTCGTTGTCGTTGATGTCCAGCACCCGGATCCCCACCAGCATCTGGGGCGCGTCAGGGAAGAGGGGGAAATGAAGGAGAAGGACCAGGAGAAAAGGGGGCGCGGGGGAGATGGAGGAGAGAGTGGAGGCAGAGAACGGGATGGTGGACATGGCGGCCGAGGAAGAGGCAAGGAGGCAGGTGGAGCGGGACAGCAAAGTGGTGGTAATGGAGGAAGGAAAGGTGCAGCTCGTCGTGGGGGAAAAAGAGGAAGCCCAAGAAAATGACAACAAAAAAGGCAAGAGGATGTAAACGAGGATAAGAGGGAAGGAGGAAAAATAGAGGCAGAGGCGGGATGGAAATGGCAGAGTGACAGGTGCAGAGGCCTGGCTGACAGCACAGCCTCCCCAGGGAGCTCTGTGTGGCTGTGGCTGCCAGGTGCCAGGTCCAGCCTCCATGGGTGAGCCTCACGAGGCACTTGCAGGTCTGGTAGGGGCCCTGAGGGCCTGGACTGACTCCAGAGCAGCCTGAGGCTGTATGGGCATGAAGGTGGCAGCGTTTATAGGAGTCTCTATGGAGAGTTCAGGGAGCAGGGAGGTGAAGCCAGTGGAATGGGGCCCCCAGACTCACCGTGGAGCTGAGCGGGGGCACCCCCCTGTCTCGAGCACAGATGGTCAGGTTGTAGAAGGCAGTGGTCTCCCGGTCCAGCTCCACATCCTTCCGGACCCGCAGCACGCCTTCCACGGGAGAGATCACAAACTCCCCTGGGTGTCACCCAGGAGAAGCCAGGGTTAGCTGAGAATAGCCAAGAGTGGTGGAGAGCCCAGGCCTTTCCCTGTTTCCTCTAGTGAGCCTTACTCACCAGGGTCAGAGGCAGCTGGGGCGTGGGCCCTCCAGCATCCCCCGCTTCAGACCCTCGTGGGACCTGCCAAGGGCTGGGAAGTGCAGGAGGCAGGAGAACAGATAACTCCTAGGGGTACAAGCGGGCAGGGGCCCACTCATGCCCTGATAGGCCTGAGATGCCAGGCCAGGGACCCCCCTTGGGTAAGACGGTTATGTTGAAAAAGTGAAGGCTCCCTTTCTACACAAGCACTCTCTTTGTCACCACTATTGATCTGAAATCAATTAACGAAGGTGTCGGAAGCTTTGTCAGGTGCGATCCTTTCCAGATACCACATCTTGTAAAAAAGAATATTGGGGAAGGGCAAAGCTAACCCCAAAGGGACTCCTTGCTAGTGGTGAGGCACCGGGGCAGGATGGAGCGGGAGGGATTGAGGACAGGGAAGCCCCCAACTGTCTTCCATTCAGCCCTGGTATGCAGCCACGTGGAGCACAGCCAGGGTTCTCCCAGGCCTATGGCCATCCCTTGGCCCCTAGTTGGCCCTGATTTCCTTTCTTTGAGGCTGCTGAGGACCTCAGCTGGCCCTTTGGCTTCAACCCTTGTCTTGACCTAGCTGAGGGGCCAGATGTCTGAGGATGTCTAGAGCAAGGACCTCAGATTCTCAGGCTCTGAACTGGAAGAGACCTCAGAGACTATCCCGTGTCCTTTGGAAAATGAAATGGGAGAGAAGGGTGATGACTTGTTAGAGCCCCCATAGCAAATAAACAGTAGAACCCAGACTCGAACCTAGGGCTCTGCATCTCAGCTTACTACATCCATGGGACTTACCACTCAGAGCTGACCAGGGTGGGAGGGGTAAGAACAGGTAGGGGTGGAGGAGAAGAGCCGTGGGGCAGGATGACAGGGGAGCGAGTGGGGTCCCAGCTGGACAGGAGTGCTCAGGGGGCTGAGGAAAGTGAGGCAAGATGAACGAGGGAGGAGGGGAGAGTGTGAGGAAGAGGGGATCATCTCTCTGCACTCCCCCAGGAACTGGGAACGGTGAGAAAGTTACTTCCTTCACTTTCCCTTTTGGCATCTGGGGGAAAAGGCTTAGAGTGGGGCAGTGACTCGCTCAGAGACACACAGCACGCAAGGGTGCAGCAAGAACAGAGGCCCAAGCTCCCCAACAATTTTCTCTGCCTGCTTCTACCTACCTCACAACTCCCTGCCCCCAGTTCCTACAGCTCTGATTTACCAAAACAGCCCCTCCGCGGCCCAACTGCAACTGGGATTTCCCACCAGCCCTTCCGCTCCCAGCAGTCCTATGGGCTACACCCTGCTTAGAGGGGCGGAAGCCACTTGAAGCAGGATTTCCTGAGGCTGATAATCCAAGGTCTCCAAAGAATGGGGGATTCCCTTTCTAGGGGTTTCCCAGCCCTGTCTCAGCCCCGGCCATGTGCAAGCAGATGGCCAGCTGCCTTCTCTCCGAAGCGAACCACCCCGTTGATGGAAGGGAAGAGGTTCCGAAGGCAGCCTGCCTGAGCAGGCCTGAGGTGCTGGGGGCTGGGCCCAGGCTAGACCCCCACAAGGTCAGCTCAGTGGGGGAGGTAGGCAGGTCAAAGGCCCCAAAACAGCAAAATGCCCTCCTCAGCAGCTTGCCCCGGGGCCTGAACCCCCCAGCACTCCACTCCTTCTGGAGATAGAGGGTTAAAAGCAGAGGCTTCCCATCAGTCATATCCCGGTCTGCAATGCTGACTTCGCTCCTATGTGCCCTTGGGCATGTGATTAAATCTCGCCTTGGGCTTCCCTGGTGGTGCAGTGGTTGAGAGTCCACCTGCCGATGCAGGGGACATGGGTTCGTGCCCCGGTCCGGGAGAATCCCACATGCCGCGGAGCGGCTGGGCCCGTGAGCCATGGCCGCTGAGCCTGCGCGTCCAGAGCCTGTGCTCCGCAACGGGAGAGACCACAACAGTGAGAGGCCCGCGTAACCCCCCCCAAAAAAATCTCGCCTTGATGCTCTCATCTGAAAAATGGGCTAATAAAGAGGTACCACAGCAGGGTTGTGCTGGTACTGGACAAGGCTCAGTTCACCTTGTGTATGCTGGACCCATGGCAGCTCTTTGTATCATTAGGGACATCCTGAAAGGGAGCCCAGGCAGCCCTGTGAAGGAGCTGGGGGCTTACACGGAAGATGAGGATGTAAGAAAGGGGCCCAATGAGTGGACCTGACCAGAAAGGGACGCTGGAGGTTCTGAGAACGCCGGGATAGAGGGGAAGAGGCGCAAGTGACATGGCCTGTTTCCCAGCCGTTCTTTTTTTTTTTTTTTTTGGCCGCGTTGGGTCTTCACTGCTGTGCTTGGGCTTTCTCTAGTTGTGTTGAGAGGGGGCTACTCTTCGTTGTGGTGCGCGGGCTTCTCATTGCAGTGGCCTCTCTTGTTGTGCAGCACGGGCTCTAGGCACGCGGGCTTCAGTAGTTGTGGCACGTGAGCTCTAGAGCACAGGCTCAGTAGTTGTGGCGCACGGGCTTAGTTGCTCTGTGGCATGTGGGATCATCCTGGACTGGGGCTCGAACCCATGTCCCCTGCATTGGCAGGCGGATTCCTAACCACTGCGCCACCAGGGAAGTCTTCCCAACTGTTCTTTGACCACGTGCCTCCTCGCAGCTTAGTGGGGCTTATAAGAGCCCAGGCAGCCCTGATGTCTTCCCACCAGCAGGAGCCCCTTCCAGGTTCAGGCTGCAGTAGTGGGAAGGTGACCTTGAAGCCGGGTGGCTTGGAGTACATCCTTTCACCCGTGGTGTTGCTAAACTGGCTTTCCAGGAAAACAGCCCTGATTTATAGTGTTTGTCAGTTTTTCAAATTACCAACCGGGTTCCCGTGTCAGGGAACCCGGAGGTGAGGAGAGAGGTGGGGAGTGGATGTTGTGACCTGTGCGAGCCGCTCCAGCACAGCACTAGGTCATCCACCTCACCCCGCCCAGCCTCCGCTTATCTCCTCTGGAGTGGGGCCAGTGCTCGGTGATTCCCAAGTTATCTTTGGGCTGTGAGTGTCTACTCTTCCTTTCCAGGGGGAGGGAGCCCCAGGCCAGGTCAGCCTGGAGAAACTCCTGGCCCCTCTCACTGCCCCAGGGGCCTGACTCTCTGCCTGCCCCTATGAGGCCTCAAGTTCCTAGGCTGGCCCCGATCCTGTGTGCACTTAACCTGGCAGGTTCTGCTCAGGACAGCAAAGGCCCGTGGCAGGGAGCAGTCTGCAGTCTGCTGGGCATGAGTGTGAGCCCTGCACCCTGGAGGCGGGTGCAGAGAGGGTCCCTTCCTGGGAGGGGCTCAGCTGCCCACTCAGCCCCCACCTGTCAAGCAGACTTTGGCATCCTCCCGAACAGGAGCAGGACTCCCATGAAATGATACAACCGCTGTGTGTGTGTGTGACAAGAGCACAGGAGAAAGGCCCATGCTCTCCTGGTTGCAGAGCAGGAAGGCACAGTGCTTGGCCAGGGAAAGGACTTTTGGGACATGAGAGGGTGACATGTCAGAACACAGTGACCCACCGCAAGCTCTGGACAGCAGGGCCTCCAAGTCTGGCCCTACAGAAGTGGGTTTGTGTTTTTAGCCTCTTAATTGAAAATTCATCCCAGGTTCTATAACCTCTCCTCTGCCTGCTGTGTCAGTGCGCTCCTCTCATCGCACGCCTTTAAATATCTCTGGGGTGACTACTCCCAAATACCTCTCTCCACTGCAGACCTCTCTCCTGAACTCCTGGCTTGTATATCCAAGGCCTATCTGACATCTCAAACCTAACCTCACCCTCCTCCCCACCGCCCCACCTTCCCTGCTCCCGCTGCAGTCTTCCCATCTGCTAACGGCACAGTTGCTCAGGCCAAAACCTTGGTGTCATCCTTGACTTTAGGTTACATCTCACATCCAATCAGTCAGCACATCCTGTTGGCCGTCTATGAGATATACCAGAACTCACGATCTCCAGTGCCGCTTCCCTGGTCCCAGCTACACCATCTCTAGCCCCAGTGACTGCAACAGGCTCCTATCAGGCATTCCCTAACCTCTATGGTCTGGTCTGAGCTCAGGAAATGGAGTGCTCCTGTTGAAATTTAAGTCAAATCACATCCCTCCTGCGTTCAAAGCCCTCCTACGGTTCCCATGTTACTCGGAGAAAAAGCCAAGTCCTCATAATGGCCTACAAGGCCCAACATCTGTCTCTATTACCTCTCTGATCTCATCTCCTCTTACTCTTCCCCTTGCCTGGCTTCATGCCAGCCACTGGGCCGCTTTGCTCCTCTGTGAACAAGCCAGGCACACTCCAACCTCAGGGCCTTTGCACTTGCTGCTCCCTCTGTCATGCTCATGCTCTTCCCTGGATGTCCACATGACCCATTCCTCACCTCCTTCAGGTCTTTGCTCAAATGTCATCTCCTTGCATAGGTCTTCCTTGAGCACTCTTTCTAAAACTGCAGCCTTCACCCTGGCATTCCCCATCTCCTGGCTTTATATTTCTCCGTAGCACTTAGCACCTCCCAATAGACTAAGTCGTCTGCTTAACCAGTTATGTTCAGCTGGCCAACTGGCCAACTGTATCTTCCAACTGGAACATATGTTCTATAAGGGAAGGGATTTGTATCTGTTTCTTAATATTCTGTATCCTCAGCATCTGGAATGTGGTCAGCAAATATGCTCAATACATACTTATTGAGGGCTCAATTAAAAATCAGGATGTTTCACAGAGATCTGGATTTCCAGCATTTCTTTTAAAAATGGGAAGGGCTCCCCCGCCCCAACCCTGGGGCCTGCATTTCAACCTGACCACAATCGGCAAGAGCGGAGCTGTGGCTGCTGTAGCCCCCACTACTCCCTATCCTCTTGCCCAGACCTTTTCTCCCATGTGTGCTCCCTGCATGGCCCCAGTAGGCCTTGAGTTTGGGATTCCTACTCTACAAAAGTGAGTAAAAACTATCCTGAGAAATTGCTCTGGCCAGGCAAGCCCTGCTCTTCAACTGAGGAGAACAGTCGGGGTAGTTGTGAAGGCTATTAAGGGATGATGAGATGTGCAGAGAAATCTGGGTGCTCCCTGCATGTGTGCATTTGGGGGGTCCTGAAGGTCTGGGGCAAGGATGCTCGTCTTTCCTCTTTTCTCTGGGTATGACACAGGGGTGTTTTCTATCAGATTCTCAAAGGAGTCTGCGACCTTCCAAGGCTACCAGCCTCTGCTCCCAGATTTCAGAGTGTCCTCACCATATTCCTGGGAGAAGATTATTTTCATCATCTTATGGATGGGGAAACTGAGGCCCCATCGCACAATGGTGGGGCTAATTGCCTTGACACCTCCTTTTTCATCCTGCTCCTGAGTGGGGTCGGGGAGAAGCCCACTGGGTCATGCCACCCCCATCACCCAGCTCAGGCCCCACTCACCCAGAGGGTCTCCATCCACGATGCTGTACTCCACCTGCCCATTGGGGCCCGAGTCCCGGTCATGAGCCAGGAAGGTCCACACTCTGGGTCCTGGTTGGCCCTCGGTGACATCAAATGGTCCCTCGTAGTCTCTGGGGAAGGTGGGCACATTGTCGTTGATGTCATTCACGTTCACAAGCACCTGAGATGATGGGTGAGCTTAGTCAGCACTGCACCCCAGCCAGCCCTGCTCATCTGTAAACTGGATCTGATAATCCTGCCTCATGGGATGATGGAAGAATCATACTGGTTAATGGATGTGGGAGGGCTTTTTAAGCTATTCATGTGGATAAGTTATTGTTATTGTCAAAGTCTCTCTATGGTAGCTAGTGGGAAGCAGCCACATAGCACAGGGAGATCAACTCGGTGCTTTGTGACCACCTAGAGGGGTGGGATAGGGAGGGTGGGAGGGAGGGAGATGCAAGAGAGAAGAGATATGGGAACATATGTGTATGTATAACTGATTCACTTTGTTATAAAGCAGAAACTAACACAGCATTGTAAAGCAATTATACTCCAATAAAGATGTAAAAAAAAAAAAGAAAAGTCTCTCTATGGGCATAATAATATTATTAAGAATAATGCTATGAACTTCTCTTTATTGCTGTACTATGGTCATCTTTTTTCTGGTTTCATTTGCTCCTCCCACACCCTGAAACAGTTTTTTATTATCCCCCCTTTACAGAGGAGGAAAGTGAAGCTCAGGGAGGTTAAGTGACTTGCCCAGAGTCACATAGTTAGGAAGTAGAAGATCAGGGACATGAACCCCCGTTGGTTTGACTGGAGTTTGTGCCCTTCCCATGAAGGGGGGAAGGCAGGCGTCATCATCTATGTGATAGCTGCAGCCACACAGAGAGGTTCAGTAACCTCCTCAAAGTCACACTGCAAGCTTGGGTGAGCTGCTGAGATCAGGACAGGGCTCATGGATTTAGGCGTTTCTCCTGGAAACCCCGCTTCCCCACAGGACCTTTCTGTGACCTGTCCTACCCCACCCCCAAGTTGGGGCTCTCTCCCATCTACCCACCCACCCACCGTAGTGGTAGAGGTGAGGCGATGGGACAAGATGGGACACTGGTCCGTGGCGGTGACGATCAGGGTGTAGCGGCCACGGCTGATCTCGTAGTCCAGCTCCTTGGCAGCACGGATGACGCCCTGCAGGATAAGTAGAGGGGACGAGGGTGGATCAATAGGTGGTGGGTCTGGGGCACCCTCTGACCTCCCCAGGAGGGAGGCAGGCCCTGACATCCTGGCCATGACAGGGAGCCCCTGTTGTCCTCTAAACCAGGCCCCACCCAACCTTTTCATCCTCCCACACTGGCTGCCCCCCCAGTTTCTTCCCGGACTCCAGCTTTGCTCCGCTCCCACCCCCATGGCGTCACTGAGCTCCCCTCCAATCCCTTTGGCCAGCTGACCCTCTTCCTGGACCCCGCCACCAGCCACTGACCGTGTGCCTGTTGATGTGAAAGGTGTCGATGATGTTGCCTGCAATGATGGCATAGGTAACTGTGCCGTTGGGCCCCTCATCCGGGTCTAGTGCCTGGATGGTGACGAGGCTGGCATTGACTGTGTCCGGGCCCTCATCCAGTAAGATCTCATAGTGGGGCTGCTGGAACATGGGTGCGTTATCGTTCTCGTCCACGATGGTCACGTACACGTGGGTGGTGGCCTATGGAGAAGAGCGTGATCAGGTTCCTTGGTCACCTGGCTAGAGGGTTTGAGGTGGAGCCAGCTGGATGTATTCCTAGGCTTCACTTACTCAGTGTGATCCAACATGGTGAGGGAAAGGGAGAAGGATGAGAGCGAGGGAAGTCACAGGCTGAGAGAGGAAATCACAGAGGCTCTGTCAAAAGCCAAGCTAGGTTACTGCTTAGGTCCAAGATGGCACTTGCACCACCACTCTTATTGTCCATGACATCACTAATCAATCACAGCACTGCTGAGGCCAGATGCAACCTCAGGATCCTTGCTAGCACACCGATCTAATGATTATAATTGGCATATGAGATGAACTCCAGTAACTGCCTCCAGCCCATAGCTTTTTAAAAAAAATTTATTTATTTATTATTATTATTATTATTATTATTATTATTATTATTTTGCAGTATGCAGGCCTCTCACTGTTGTGGCCTCTCCCGTTGTGGAGCACAGGCTCCGGACGCGCAGGCCCAGCGGCCACGGCTCACGGGCCCAGCCGCTCTGCGGCATGCGGGATCCTCCCAGACTGTGGCACGAACCCGTGTCCCCTGCATCGGCAGGCGGACTCTCAACCACTGCGCCACCAGGGAAGCCTTTTATTTATTTTTTATACAGCAGGTTCTTATTAGTTATCCATTTTATACATATTAGTATATATATGTCAATCCCAATCTCCCAATTCATCACACCACCCTCCTTCTGCGACTTTCCCCCCTTGGTATCCATACATTTGTTCTCTACATCTGTGTCTCTATTTCTGTCCTGCAAACCGGTTCATCTGTACCATTTTTCTAGGTTCCATATATATGCGTTAATATATGATATTTGTTTTTCTCTTTCTGACTTACTTCACTCTGTATGACAGTTTCTAGATCCATCCACGTCTCTACAAATGGCCCAATTTCATTCTCCAGTCTATGGCTTTGACTGGGCCAGGGCCTTACTGACCCTGGACCTCCTTCCAGATCACAAAAAGCAAGAATGTGATGTACTCAGCCCACCCATTTAAGCTTCACCCACTGTTCATGTAAATGGAAGCAATGCCTATTTTCAGCATTTTTGAGAGGAAGGACATTGGGTTTGGGGCTACTACACGTGCAGAATTTGTTGAGCTGTGAAAAATAAAGCTCATAGTGCATGACTCCACTGCAAGGACAATCTCACTCCATATTCTCCTGTGATTGGCCATTTTTGGCTGATGCTTCATCCAATCAGACCACAGGTAATATTTAGCCAATCGAAACTCAGCAAGCAGCACTCAAGAACCATTGAGAAATGGTTGATGTGGCACTTCACAAGCAGAGGAGATAAATGGAAGAAAGAAATTAGCCATGTGCTGGTATTCTGTGTCCCTCAGCTGCCCTCCTCTCTTCTCTGCTTCTCCACCTGGGAGGATATCCTCTGTGGACTGCCTCACCTGGGCTCCCTTGCCATCTGGCTTCCAGATGGTTTGGCCAATGGGAGGTCCCGGCAGAAGACAGGAGGAGAGGTGGTGGGGGCATTTCTCCCTCACTCCCTCCTTTCCTCACTGCAGTTCTGCTGGAGGCTGTGTTTCTCCTGCTGGGTGGCCCCTCTTTCACGCCTCTGGCCCTCACTGGGCTCCAGTCACCTCACGCCCTCTTCTTGTCCTTCTGCACCCGTGGGTGATAATGGCTTCCTGCAGTTTTTAGTCTATGGGTGCTTCACCAGCCCTCTGTAAACAGTCCCTCTATTAAACTTTCTTCAGCTGAGCCCTTTCTGAGTGTGCCTTCTGTTTCCTGCCAGGACCCTGACTGATACAAACTGTAATTAGTGACTAATATAAAATAATAAGGTTATCACAACTTCACAAACATCTGGGTAGAGAGAATCTGACCAGGCCATTGCCAAGGGCAGGGAACAAAAAGCAGGTGGTGCAAAAAGCTGGATGTAGACAACCTGTGTGCACCTTTTCTGGGGTCTGGCTGGCTCTGGAACCACCTGTGGAAGGATGGACAGATGGACAGAAGACTGTCACTGCCCCTGCAGAGGGCATGAGTCCCCTGAGCTGCAGCTCTAGATCTTGGCAGGGGGAGGGGTGGGGGGCGGGGCATGTTAGGTGGTTGCTGGAACTGTTTCCAAAGCAGGTAGGCTTGACAGCCTTGAGATGGGGCTCTGTAACCTTGGACATGTCACAGAGGTCCTTTCTGGACCTTTTCTGTCTGTTAGTAAGGGACTTGACTTGTTCTTTAACAACCCTTCTGGCTCAGACATTCCGAGGATCTGGTCTGCCATCATCAGTCTGAATCCCTCCTCCATCAGGGAGGTATTCCTTTGGGTCTTAGAGTCTCAATGAATCTTCATAAAAATAACTATCACACAGAGAGGGAAAATGCATTAGTTTTACATTGCTCAAACTTTCCCACCGGAGTGGAGAGGGAACCTGCACTGAGTTGGGGAACAGCCTGAAGCATTTGTCTCAAGAATGAAATACCTTTGAAATCTCTCCTGTTATCTTTGAAAGCTCATATAAATTTCGCAATCTTTTCCATAATGTGTTTGCATTAGTTTCCATTAAAAATGGTGGTAGAGGCCCCAAACACTTGAGTAAAGATGACTGTCAAGGAAGGCCACCGCGTTCATCTTGTGGCTCTGCACACAAGATACAGCTCTGAGCACTTGCCACTGGCGAGGAGCCCAGCACTGCATCCTCCTGAGCCCCTTCGGCCACAGCAAGAGCGCACGAGTGCCGCCCTACAGGAAAGGGATGGATTCCAGCCTCACCAATGGGGGTGGTACTGACATTTCCCACTTTCCCAGACTCCTGGAAGTGGGTTTAACCATCGTCCAGTCTGCAGGGGCTGAGAGTGGGGGGCTCTAATAGTGCTGCCCCACAGAGCCCCTTCTCTCTGAGACCAGGACTTGAAAGAGGAGAGAGATACTGCCAGCAGGGCCAGTGCGGGGTGGGGTGCAAGAGCAGAGGATTAGAGGGGGTGTGTGTGTGAGAGAGCATCCTGCAGACATCTAGGGTGCGGGGAGTAGGAGAGGCTGGGGCCTGGGTGAGAGCAGTACTGCTGATTTTCTGTGGGACACACTACCTGATGTTACACACACACACACGCGTGTGTGTCCTAGTGTAGGGGTGTGCCAAGCCTGCTGGGTACTCCTGCACCTGTGCCATGTCTGTGTGTGTGTGTGCACGTGCACAAGGGTGTTGCAGGCTCTGGAATCTACAGTCAAGCCTCCCCCAACTCATTCACCTAGCTCTTTACAAAAGTTACATTTCATTCATCTATCCATCTATTCATTCATTCATTCAGTCATTCCACTACTGGGAGTGCCAGGACCTGGGCTGGGCTGGGCTGGAGGACGTCAGGTACAAGCCTCTGCTGGTGGGTGAGGGCTGATACAATCTATGATGACGACGATGTATCGCGCTAAGTTAGACGCAGATGTACTTCTCAGGCTTTACAACAATACTAATCCTCTGCAAAGAGTAATGGGGGAGAGAAGAAAAGGCTTCAAACGGGCGATCAAGTGACGCTGACTCTTGGCATACTGACTGGCTCCCCCACCTACAAGGCCAGCCGGGTGCGAGTCAGCGGGAAGCCCCTCCCGCGGGGGCCCTTGGAGAGGCAGCGCTCCAGTCTTGGCCGCCCGGGGGCGCTGTGGGCCCCTGGGAGCGGGCGGCTCTCGGGCTGCCGGCCGCGCTCACTTGCTCTGCGCTCACTCGCGCGGAGGTTTCCCCGCCGGCCGCGTCCCGTCCGCTCCCTGCGAACCAGGAGTGCCCCCTGCGCGCCCCCGGGCTCCGCTCCGGCCCGGCTGCGCCAGACGCAGCTCTGCCCGACGGCGACATGGGCGTCCCCCGAGTCCCGGAGGCTGGCACCTGGCGCTGGGGGCCTGTGCTCCTCGCCTTCTTCCTGGCTGCCTCCCGAGGTAAGGTCGGCGGAGCCTGGGTGCTAGGGAGGAGCAACGGGAGAGCACAGCGGGGCAGGGTTGGGGGGGGTCCCAGGTCATATGGGGGCGCCCTGGGAGCCCCCTTCAGCCTGCCGTGACCCCAGCCCGCGGCAGGGAGGCCGCTAGGACGGCTTGGCAGGGGCGGCGGCTCTCTGCCAAGTGCCCTGACTGGGTGGTGGGCACATGTGTATGCCGACAGCTGCCCAAGCAGCTGCCTGTCCAGCCCTTCCCAACCCAGAGAGCCCAGGCACGAGTACCTTCTGCAGAACAGAGATAAACACGGTGGAGACAGCCCAATGTGTTCTAGTGGATGCCACTGGCTTTTGACACCTGTGGCTTCTCCCTGCCCCACCGCAGGGCCCCAGGATCTTACGAGGCGCCGAAGTTGTATACTCTCAGTCAGTGTCCTGTACCCTGGTGACACTCTTGGTTGAGCCTTGGTGGGCACTAGTCAGTGCAGGCACTGGTCCACAGCTGGACATGGGCGCCCTTTGGTCCTTATCCTGAGGGTCTGATGGCTGAGAGTTGAGTGGTCAGCTGATTCCCAGCATCTTAGCAAAGCTGCAGCTCAGGGACTGGTGTAGGACATGCACTGGGGAGAATGTGGGACATTTCCCAGCTTGGCGGTGAGCCCCTTCTAAGTCCTTGGATAAATTATAGCATCTTTCGGGCCTCAGTTTCCTCCGCTCAAACACAGAAGCCATACACAGGGAGGTGTCACTTTCCCCTTCCAAAGTCCAGACTGTCACAACTCTAGGTGGTATCCTGGTCAGGACACAGGGGTTCCTTGAGTCAGGGGCAAAAGTCCCGGTACCCACAGCCTGGCCCCTGCTTCTTGCCTGTCCAGGCCTGAAGCAGTTGGATCTTGAGGGAAGAGGGGGCCGGCAGGCAGCCTATGGAACTAAACTTTAAACTTTTTCCCTGGGAAGGCTCAGGGAAAGTGTGAGTCATGCAGGGAGTCAGAGGGAGGCAGGAGGGAGGTGGGGAGCTTGGCAAGGGACCCAGTGGGTGAGTCAGAAGAAGAGGAGGAAGGGGAAGACAGGGTAAGAGCAAGAGGAGGGTTCGGAGAGAACCTGGAAAACACCTCAGAAACTGGGGAGCCTGCAGGCAGCATGGTATCTCAGCGCTGGAAGGCTGGCCTGGGCCTCCTATAAGGAGGAGGGAGCCCACACCCCACAGACAGAGATGCCTAAGCCCTGAACTGGATGCTCCCCAGGAAGAGCCAAAGGGGGTGGGGGAGCAGTCTCGGCACCAAGGCCATGGCTCATGGCAGACAGGGCTTCCCAAAGGAGCAGTGGATGGTGGCAGGCAGGACCGGCCAGCATCCCACCCACTACAGACCGCCTGCCTTGCCCCATCCTTTCCAAGTGACCCCAAGAGGCCCTTCAATTTTCTTACCCCTACCCTGTCCTCCTCTGGCTGAGCTGCTCTCTGTTCAGCAGCCCCAGTTTGGGAAACTGAGTCCCAGAGAACTAGGGCATAGAGAGCCAGCTTGCACAGAGCCAGTAGCAGAGAGGCTCAGAGCCCCTCACTCCATATTGTCTCTACAGCTAGGAGGCTTCACCCCCAAAGGTCTTGGCTACTTAAACAGCTTGGCACTCCATCTCTTCCTGGGCCCAGCTCAAGGAGATAATTAGGGTTTGAAGCAGCTTTCCACTGAAAGGAGTCAGGAGAATTCTCTTAGTTCTGAACTACTCTGGGACTCCGTGTTCCTAACTGTAATATGGGTGTGCTAATGAATATTCATGCTGCTACCCAGTACAGTGTGCCAGAAGGGGGGATAAGAGATAGGGAGGCCTGGTTGCAGGCATGGTCCGGAGGGTGTCTGAGTTGGAAAGACATGCTCACCGGCCTGCTGAGGTGCTGGGTGGCCCTAGGCAGGATTGCTCACTGTCAAAGCCTTGATGCTTTGGGAAGGTGAGATGGAGGTGGCTAGTGCAGACCTGTTTGTTCTCTAGCTCTTGGGGCTGGGCCAGCACCGTGGAGAATGGTGGTGGTGATAATGGCGCACAGGACCCTAGGAAAAGTTGCAGATACCCCTTTACTGGGCCTGACCCAGGTTGAAATGGGTGGAGGGAAGCACCTAGGGAGCCAGGACCCAGCAGACCCCAAGGGTGGCAGAGCCTCTTCTCCCCCTATTGGCCTTCCCAGGATCTGTGGAAGTTATTGTCCCTGCCACGTCCTCACAGGCTGACCCAAGAGTCCCAAACTCTGGGACTAGCCCATGGAGGCGCACTGGGGCTGGGGAGGTGAGAGCGCATCTTCCCCTGTATGGTAAGCAGGGTTGCAGGGCCTTGTTGAGTAACCCAATGGTGCAAGCCTCTGACGCAGCAATGATCGGCTCTTAGGAAATCCACAGTCTGCTGCCCAGAGGCCCTGAGGTGGAGAGAAGCAGGCTTGAGGCCAGCCCATGGGCATAAGGGAGCCTCTACCCAATGCCAGGCATACGCAGCAATACTGGGGAGCCCCTTGCTGAGTTGGGCTGGTTGCTCTCTCTTTCCCCCAAGTAGGGCAAAGGTTCCCTGCTGGGGCCTGACCTCCGTAGGAGAGGGTGGCCCAGGTGGGAGGTACACCGCTGGAAGGCCACCTCCCTATATGCACACACATATGGGATCTTAGGCCCAAGCAGACAGAGGGAAAGAAGAGAGGAAGAAAGGGGTCCTTGGTGCCCATCAGGTATACTGGCAGTGACCCCTCACCAGCACTGACCAAGCCCCAAAGACTGAGCTTAAGGTGCCAGGTTTTAAGCCAACCATTCACCCAGGAGCAGTCTGGCCTCACCAGGGGAGGGGGCACCAGGGAGCTGCGGTGAAGCTTCTGATGGACCCTTGGATCCCCTTAGCAGCAGCGCGGGCATGCCCAAGGCCTTCCCGATGCCACCCTGTGTGAGAATGGAAGGGACCTGGAGTTGTGTGCCCTGCATGCCAGGGCTTCCCGTTCAACCCTGTCACTTAACAGTCTGGCTTGGGGAGTCAATCTGAGCTCCGTTCAAATCCCAAGATGGTCCTTTGCTGCTCTGTCACTTTGTACAAGTTACGAGCACCCATGAACAAGTGCTATCCTCTCTCCCGCAGGGATGATGACAACACCTCCCTCAGAGGGCTGCTGTGAATACTCGGCGCACACGTAACACAGAGCCTGGTGTAACATAGTGCCTGGCACCTGGTGAACTCTGGCTGTGTAGTAGTATTCTGCCTCTTGGCTTTTGGAGGCCACATGCCATTGGTTTACCACCTTAGCTCCTTGCTTCCTGCAGGGTCTGGTAGAGCGCCCAGAGCATGGGAAGGCATTGACCGGTTTCACTGGGACAGGACTCTCTAGAATCCTGGAGGTCTGAAGTGCTGGGCCCAGCCCTCTGTGGCACCTCTACACACTTAACAGTCTGTAATGCCCATGGAGGTGCCTGTAGATTCTCCTCTTAAAGTTCCCCAGAGATGGGACTTTGCCACTTCAAGGCAAGCCGGGCTCAGGGTTTCCTTGTCTTACTGGGGTCTTTCTTGCAACTGAGCTTAACATTCAGCCTGTTTACTTTGGCTGCCCATCCCCAGAGAGAAAGACAATGGCCACCATTGTGTCCATCAGTAACTCAGTAATGAAGTTGCTCTGCTCGTGACCGAGCCAGCTTAGTCCGTTAACCTTTCTACATAGGATCTTACTTCCCATGGGGACCGGGGGTCAAGCCCTGTGTCTGCTGTTCACTTACTGTGGGACCACAAACACACACTCCGCCTTTATCTGAGCCCTGGGCAGGCTGGGTAACAGGGTCTCGGCAACGCTGACCACTCACTTCGGAAGGGTAATTCCATGATGGTGTTTCCTGACCTTCAGTCCATTTGTTCACCACTTTGGGGATTTCTCCAGTGTCTGCCCATCATTATATGTGCCCTCTTTAACTCTACTCATTCTTTGACTTAAGTAAATAGATTTTAAAAGGAAACTTTGTATCACCGCCATAAATGGAAAGCCTGTGTCACTTGCCATAAATAGAACAAAATCATAAAAGTACATAATAGGAAAACCAAATAAGGTAAATTCTAGTTAGAAACTATAGCCTGGGGAAGGCTCCAAGCCTGCTGTACCTTGCAGGGAAAAAAAAAAAAAAAAAAAAAAAAAAGAAGAGCTTAGCATATAATAGAGATGTTTTGAAGACACACTGGCATCAAACTGGGACTTTCGCTTTGATGTAATCAGGACTGAAGGAGAATCGAAAAGGGAATAACCTTCTCTCTATGCGATTCAGTGTCATTAATACCATAAAACTGAAAGTAAAACCACCTATGTTGTAGGTGCCGTCAGCTCCTCTCCATTGAAAAAGAAAACTCACCACTGTGAGGAGTGGCAGCTGGGGGCAGGGGACAGTTCAGCTCTCCTGGAAGAAGGGAGAGATGGCAGTGCTCATCCTAAGAGGCCAGGCCAGGGTCAGCAGGCCTTTCTGGGCTTCTTCCAGGCCCCAATTCTCCCAGCCCCCGTTGTGTTTCCCAAATAAATACGGTGGCTCTAGCTGGGTCCTCTCCCCGTGCTGGGGCCAACGGGCTGTCCCAACAACTACGGAGAGAGTGGGAGAGGGAGCCTGCAGACTCACTGGCCAGGGCAGCCTGTCCATCTTCAGGAAGGAGGTGGAGCCTCTGGTCAATCCCTGGCTACTTCTACACCCCAGACCCCTGGAGCGAGACGACCTGGGTTCAAATCCTGGCACCACCACTTGCTATTCATGAGACTCTGTACAAGTTACTCAACCTCTCTGTGCTTCAGTTTCCTCATCTGTAAAGTGGAGACGATAATAGTACCTACCTTATAGGGAGGGAGGATTCAGTAAGTGACTCCATATAAAAGTGATTAGAATGATGCCTGGCACAGAGTTAAGAGCCTGCTAACTATATCATTACCACCAAGCCTCCTACACTGAGGGTAGGGCACAAAGAGATTTGAATCTGAACCTTAGGAAGTCTTCACAGCACAGGATCTTGAGGGTAGCTGGCTGGAGCTGGTAGTCTGGGCTACATACAGTTGTCCTCAGGGAGGGCCTGGGAGAGCTGAGGAACGAGTCATCCAGAGACGCATCCACTAGTGTGGCTCTGGCCAACCGCCCAGGCCCTCCCTGGGGAGGTGTGCTGGCCAACAGCCTCCAGCCCCAGATGCACTGATGCTTTCCCAATGTGCTGGAAGTGCCGCTTCCTCCGATAGAGCCTGGCTTCCCCTTCCCAGACTCCCTGGTCCTATGTGAATGGACACTTCCTGCAGGAGCAGGTATCAATAAACACATCTGAGATGCCCTTTGTCCTCACTGGCCGCGGAGCCCCATGGGTGGACCTGCCGGCTTTGGGCCCTCGGCCCTTTGTCCTGGAGGTACTTCCTGGAGCTTAGCACTGGAATCAGGACCAGTCCTGATTGGTCCTTGCCTCTTGCCCTCTGTGCTCTCCATCTTGATAAAGACAGAGCCTAGCCTTTCCTTATACCCTCCATGGACTGTCCTGGAGGACAGGGTCTGGCAGGGAGCTGGAGACGAGGTCCATGTCTGTCTGGGGCCCCCTCTGAGGGCGAGGACCTGGCCTTCTGCATCTAGCACAGGGCCAGCAATAGCAGGCCATCAGTAACTGTTTGTTTACAACCCCTAGCAGCTGGACAGAGTTCAGCTCTTTGGCTGGGGCCTCCTAGGCCTGACTAATCAAGTCAGGGACCCACCTCCAAAGGCTGGGGCGTTGCCTTGGCGACTGTGGACTAAGCTCATGCCGGGTCAGGGTAAATACACAGGCCTGTCTACACCCACACACACCCATCCCATGCACACCCACAGGGTTTCATGAGGTGAAAGCTTATGGGGGGAAAGAGGTCACAAAAAACTAGCATCCTGAGATGAAGCTAAACAAGAACTCCTTTCCCCTACACTGGAGCTTTTACAAGAGGCTGAGGCCCTCTGTGGCTGAGGGTCCCACTGCTAGAAAGTGGCAGAAGCAGGGCTAAATTCTGAGCAGAAGTCCCTTAGGGAACTCTGCACTCCCATGGCCTCTCTGCCTTGGGCCTGGCTCATGTTGGGACCTTAGTAAATATTTGTGGAATGAAAGAATGATGTTTTCGGTTTGGGTCTCAGGCAGAGCAAGGCTGGCTGCGTGGAGAGCACAGATGTCAACCGGAGGTCAGTTTACTCTCTAAGTAGCTGAAGGATGAGGTGTCAGCCCCACCCGCAGGAGGGGTGGAGGGCTCTTGCTGCCTGTACTGGCTTGTCCAAGGTGTGGGTCTCAGTTCAGCCACGTAGGGCTGTGTGGCCTTGGGCAAATCGTTTGACTTCTGATTTGATTTCCTCTTCTTTAAAATGGGGATAATGAGACCTACATCAGGGGCGTTGTGAGACTTAAACGAGTATAAAGTGCTCAGCAAGTCCTAACATGTAAGAGGGGCTCATAAATGCCCGTCATCACCTTTGTAGCCCATTCTTGCCTCCTTCCTCTGCCCTAAGACAGCCCTTCTCACCTGCCACAGGGTTTCAGAGCTAGAAGGGGCCTAGGAATGTGGGGAGTCTCTCCAGATAGGAGGAAGAAAGGGAGGCCCAGAGAAGGATGGGACCTGCCCAAAGGCACAAAGTAAGGGCATGGCTAAGTGGGGATTGGGGCCCTAGGGACCGCCTGCCCAGGCCAGAGTTTTAATTCTGAGACCTCACATTTCCCAGGATCACAGCATTCTTCCTCCAGGTGTTTCTGCCATCTTACCCGGCAGCAGGTGGGGGCTGGGGGTGGTGGTGCAGGGACCCAAGAACAGCACAATGATGGATGGTTCCCACATGGGCACAGGCTCAGCCCAGGGCTGGGGGCCTTTTCCTGTCCTACACGCTCTCGGCCACCCTGGAGCCGGGAGCCTTCCTCCCCAGTCTCCGACAATGCCCCAGGTGTCCAGAAGGATCTGCCCCTGGCAATAAGCAACATCCTCCCGCCAATAATTATGATTCCAGCTGGGCTATTTATAGCCCCTGATAACACACATGCGCACACGCAGTCACGGAAGGCATGGGGCACATGCGCTGTTTTCCCTAACGCCCGTGCCCTTGAGAGTCCTCCTAAGGACAGGTTGCCCGTGGGCCTTGTCCTGGCCGCAGTCTCAGACACCACAAACAAGATGTTTTCTCTACCCCCAGGACAAAACCTGTAGATGCCTGGCCCACTCCTATCTGGCCCTTTTGCTCAAACTGAATACTCTCACCCACGCCCAAACCTAAAGCCCAGGGTAGCTTCTCCTTTTTCTAAAAGGGGAAGAGGTCCTTCTGGGGCGTGTGGGGTGTAAGGGATTGAGCAATGCCCCCTCCCCAACTCTGTCTCTGAACCCGAGTTCTCTGTGTCCCCCACTGTGGGTCTTCAACAAAATCGCTCCTCGGGCTGAAAATCCCCTCTCCACCATTTCCTGGGCAGTTCTGCAGTCATTAACACCACTGCTTGGACCCAGGGGGCTCTGGGCCTGACGTCCTGCTGGAGGCCCTGGGCTGGTGCCCCACTGAAGGCCCTACTGCTTGCTCCCGTCCTGCCCACACCTACCCCGCCCACAAGCTAGCCTCAGGCTTGCCACATCTTGGCCCCAACCCGTCCACACCTCTGTTCACTCAGCATTCCCTGCCCTGCTCAGCTCTGTGCTCCACTTCTTGCGTCTGCCTCTGCCCACCCCAGACCTGCGGCCCTGGCCTCTACTGAGTCAGCTTCCCCGTGGCCCCCAAGGTGTGTGTGCTCCTGCAAATGCTGCTGGATCTGGATTCGGCTCTCACCCTTGGAGATAGTTCTGGGGCTGAAGATAATGTTGGGAAAAGGGGAAACCAGTTACCAGCTGGGAGAGATGCTGCTGGGAGCTGCCCTGTGGCCTGCTGGGGAAAGGGGGGAGTACAGGGCAGAAATAATCCAGGGTCCATTCTCTGGGTGGGTTTTTATGCTCCCTTAGAGGGTCTTTTCTGTAGCTACTCCCCACTTCCATTTACTGGCACAGCCAAAATTTGGCAGTCAGGCTTCCACTGGGGACCCTGGGTGGATCATTTCCTCTCTGAGCCCGAGGGTTTCAACTGTAGAACAGTGGGCTTGGGGAGTAGAATCCCTCCCTGGTTACACCAAGGAGCCACAAGCGTGGATCAGAAACTCAGATGCCCACGGGGCACTTAGGGTGAGGGAATGAGGCAGGCCAGGTGGGAAGTTAGGGAGTAAGTAGGAGGGACCGCCGCAGCTAGAACACCAGTGTCCCACCTAAAAAGGAGGCTGCTGCTCAGATCCAGCGGACGGCTGCCTCATAGGAGAGCTGCTTTAGTGTTGATTTACTGACTCTCAAAGAGAAGCTACAGTCGGAATTTTCATATCAAATTCCCGGTCTTTAAATTTTGGCGATCTCAAAAAAAAAAAAAAAACCAGAGTAAAATACTTTGAGGGTCAAATAACATATGTTTGAAGGCTGAGTATGGCCGGCGGGCTGCCAGTTTCTACAATTTTTTCTTTCAGTACAGAGTCTAAGTGTCTGAGTTTAATTTTGACTCTAGTACTTATTTGCTATGTGAACTTTGTTGAGTTACTTAACATCTCTGTGCCTCTGTTTCCTTATTGGTGAAACAGGAATAAAAAGAACAGCTACCTTACTGGGTTGTTAGACATGCCCATGCTATTCCTTCTTCTAGTTCTAACTAGATCCTGCTTTACCTGAAGCCCCCATGCTCTAGGTTCTGAGCTTATACCCTCTGGAATGTCAGGCAAACAACTTTCCTTTTCTGGTCTTCTATATTTCTGCTGGAAAGGGAGATCAGCATCTCGCTAAAGACGTTCGGAAATCCCTGCTTACCTTGGCAATGACTTTCCAAAAATCTGGGGCTCCCAGACATGGCTCTCTCTCACATGTGGGTGCTGTGAGTGGGATGCTCTGGTGTGTGTCTGTCCTTTTTACCTTCTGGGGCTTAAAACTCCACGCTTGCAGACATATTTTTTGGGGCCGTGGCTTTGCTGCCTCCTCACACTGTGCTTTAAATATGCAGGCGCGCCAAGATTGGACCACAGCTGTTACCACTCATTCACACCTTAGTGGGAGAGAATCTGAATCTGGCTTCTCCATTCTATCGTGCAGAACGGTTTTCACTCTTAATGTCCTAACGTCTCTTGAATTGCAGAAATGAGTTAGAGACCTATCTTTCCCAGATATCAAGCACCAACCTTCAGCGCATTTCATGTAAATTATCTGTAATTCTGCCTCAACTCTGGCAGGTAGCTGTTTCACTTCTATGTTTTATAGTGAGGAGTCTGAGGCTCAGGGTCTATGTAACTCTCAGCGGTTGGACTCCAATGCAGGGTGGGCTAATTCCAAAGCTACACCAGGCTGCCTTTCTCCTGACTGGGCCAGGCTTTCAGCTCTGCCAGGTGAGGGGAGAGGGGGATGGGCTGTAAAATAGGGAAGGGGCATCTGGAGGAAGAAGTCGTGTTGTTATCTTGGGTTCAGGCAACGGCCATGGAAAGGACATATCCATTTTGATCCTGTACATATTTACAGGGTCCTCCTTCCCTGTCTGCCCACAACAGCCCCTGATTTTAGCCAATTGAAATCAAAGTATCACTAATGTGTAATAACTATAGCTATCCCTCCTATGTCTGCAGGGGGCACGAGAGCTCGCATCTCGCGTTCTCCTCTTTTCCTCATTCTGTTCCCTCACAAGGCTCTTGTAGCTAATATTTTCCTCATTGCACACAGGAGGAAACTGAGGCTCATAGCTAGACAGAATTTTCTGTTTTTAACGGACAGTGCTTTGGGGGGTGAACCTGGTTAAATGCTGGGAGGCTGGGGTAGGATAAAGAGGACCTGGGCATGGCTTCATTTGCTTATTGAAAACAAAATGAACTAGAAAATATTTCTAAGAAGACTGGGTGGCAGGCAGGTGCCTGGATGAGATGACCTTTTCTGCATTGCCTGTCCTTGACCCTTAGACACCTTGGGTTTTCCTGCTTCCCTACCACCTTCCACTTGCTGGAATCCTCTCTGTCCATCTACCCCAAAGACCCTCCTTCCTTTAAGAAGTCTCCTGACCATCCCCAGGAAGGTCACGTCCTCTTTTCTCCAAGTGCCCTGAAGGCTGGTACGGGTTTGCCCGTTAGCCTACGGGGTTATTTCGTCAAGAGGCAGGACTTGTCTACCCAGCTAGGCCATAAGCCCCTGGAGAGGCCACATCCAGGTGAGCTGTAGCATCCAGATGAGATGTAGCACCTGGCACAGGCCTCACGCAGGTAGATGCTCTGTTAGTGCTCACGGATGAGGAGACGTGAAGGCAAGGCCAGCCCCAGGAGCCGCTGGCCCCCAGAGGGGCAGTCAAGGGCAAAGCGCTGCTTTTCCCAAACAGCCTTCCTCTCCTCACCCTGATTCCCACCCGACAGCACTGGGCATGGAAGCTGGAAGTGCCAGGGGCCAGGTGTGGGCAGAGCCATGGTGCCTGCAGTAGGGGGATGGGAGCTGGGGCTGAAGCACATGTGCCACCTGGGAGAGGGACACACGCCGGCCGGGCCCAGTCTGCTGCCTGCCTGGAGTCTCTCCTGTGCCTCATCCAGCTACACCTGGAGAAGCTCCTGTGGCTCCTCCCACACAGCCTGGGACGGAGCCGGGTTCATGAACTAAAGAAGAAGCTGAGGCTTGGGGAGGTCAGCTGACTTGCCCAGAGCTTGTGGCTGGGGAACCCGCATCTTTGAAGCCCCAGACCAAGGTTCTTCCCTACTCTGGGGGCACTGGGAGTGGCGCCGGCTCAGGCGGGTGACAGGCTCTCGTCTCTCTGAGCAGGTCTGGTGGCAGCATTCAAGGTCGCCACGCCGTATTCCCTGTATGTGTGTCCCGAGGGACAGAACGTCACTCTCACCTGCAGACTCTTGGGCCCCCTGGCCAAAGGGCACGACGTGACCTTCTACAAGACCTGGTACCGCAGCTCACGGGGTGAGGTGCAGGCCTGCTCGGAGCGCTGGCCCATCCGCAACCTCACGTTCCAGGACCTTCACCTGCACCACAGCGGCCACCAGGCCAACTCCAGCCAGGATCTGGCCCAGCGCCATGGGCTGGAGTCAGCCTCTGACCACCACGGCAACTTCACCATCACCATGCGCAACCTGACCCTGCTGGACGGCGGCCTCTACTGCTGCCTGGTGGTGGAGATCAGGCACCGCCACTCGGAGCAGCGGCTCTACGGAGCCATGGAGCTGCAGGTGCAGAGAGGTGAGGGCTGCCTCTGTGGGACAGCTGGGGTGGGGGCGTCCCGCTGGGGATGGTGCCTGTGCTTGTCGGGGAGGGGGAGCAGAGAGGAGGACAGCAAGGGGCGGTAGACTAGATAGAGGTGTGGGTGTGGGCAGGTATCGACATGCCCCTGAGGGTGTCACGTGTCATGACAATGGGCAGGGCATGCCTGGCTGTGCAGTGAAAATATGCCTCCGTGTGTGCGTGTGTGTGCGTGTGTGTGCGTGCGTGTGTGCGTGCAGCTGGGCCAATGTTGCCAAGGGGACACTAGCCTGAGTACCTGTGAAAGGAGGGGGGGCATGCCAGCCTGGACAAGTCTTCTTGGCCTCCTGGGTCTGACGCCCACCTAATGACCCTTCTCTCTGTTCCCACAGGCGAAGAAGCACCATCCAAGTGCACTGTGTACCCACCCTCCTCCAAGGAGAGTGAAAGTAAGGAACCACCGTCTTGGCTCTTCTGGGTTCTCTGTTCTCCTCTGTCCTCATCCTGGACCCAGACCTCATTCTGACCTCTGACCTCATCACACCGAGCCCACGGAGCCCCCATTCCTCCTCCTTTGTTGCTGCCTCTCCCTTTTGTTTCCTCCTTCACCTGAGCCACGGGGCTGCAGCCCCCAGAAGCCCATGCCCCTTCCAAGGCCCAAAGCCTGAGGAAGGCGGCTCCTGGAGTCCCAGCTCCTGACTCTCTGAGTGGGGCTGTGCCCCGGCAGTGACCTTTGGCCGAGTGCCCTCACGACAGGTACTGGGTGCCACAGGCTGCCGAGCTTGTTTTTAGTGGGCACGGCTCCTATCCACTAGCCCTCTGCCACAGGCAAAGGTTGGATCACTGTGGTGGGGGTCCTCCTGGCTTGGACTCAACTACTTAAAATCTCCTTGTTCTGTGTGGGGAGGGAGGAAGGAGAGGCTCAGGAAGGGGAACAGAACTACCTTTTCTTGAGCTCCTACTATGTGCCAGGACTGTGCTAAGTCCTTCCAAGTACTGGTATCTCAGTGGCTTCTTATAAGAACCCTGTGAAATAGGCATCACCAACTTCACTTTACATACATGGAAATGGAGGCCCAGAGAGGTGACATAACTGCCTCAATTCACACAGCTGACAAGGGAAGTGCAGCTAGGACTGTGCTCACATCACCTTCTTCCCACGTCGGGGTAGGAGACTGGACACACAGTGTGGTGGGTGTCAGTCAGCCCCCTAGTATTTGCCCAGAGGTGCCCTACAGGGGATGGGGGCACTGCTTCAACAGGTGCCCGGGGCTTCCCTGGTGGCGCAGTGGTTGAGAATCCGCCTGCCAATGCAGGGGACATGGGTTTGATCCCTGGTCCAGGAAGATCCCACGTGCCGCGGAGCAACTAAGCCTGTGTGCCACAACTACTGAGCCTGCGCTCTAGAGCCCGCGAGCCACAACTACTGAAGCTTGCATGCCTAGGGCCCATGCTCCGCAACAAGAGAAGCCACCGCAATCAGCCCACACACCGCAACGAAGAGTAGCCCCCGCTCACCACAACTAGAGAAGGCCCGCGCGCAGCAACGAAGACCCAATGCAGCCAAAAATAAATAAATTAAATAAATTAAAAAAAAAAAAAAAAGAGGTGCCCGGGCACTAGAAGGCCAGGCGAGAATGTCCAGCAGCTTGGAGACAGCAGGCAAAGGGGGGACATCTTAGGGACACGCCCCTCTTCTGAGAGGAGGGGTTTTGGCTTCCTCAGCCTTCTCTCTGTTAGTATTTATCAGGCATCCAGTGTGGACCAGCCCCGGCCTAGGCCCTGGAGACACAAAAGTGAGGCCTCCTCCCTGCCCTCCAGGAGGACATACACCAAAACTGAAGCCAGGAATGGGAACAGTTCAGCTACAGCCCCGGCCAAGCCCCCACTCAAAGGCTGTGGTGACTTTCTATTTGAACTACTTATTTTTTTTGAAGCAACAAATGGACCAGCCAGGAACAAAATTAGAACGCACAGTTGGGTCTGAGTTAGACCCACATGGAATTAAGAACAAGCCCCTCTTCCTGCACACCGCAGAGCTCGTGTGTGGCCTCAGCACCAAGCTGCTGCCTTCCTCACTGCCTCCACTGGCAGCTCCCTGGGGAGGGTGGAAAGGGGGCCCCCCCACCCCGAGCAGCCCCTCCCTTCCCATGCAGCAGCTTCATGACTGTGTGCGCACATGCGTGCTGTGCACAGGACAGGGTGAGCCTCACGTGGCGGGGTCCCTGAGTGTTTACTTCCCCATCGCCCCTTCCACTCTGAGCAACCCCCTAGTCCCACTTCTGCTCCCGCAAAAATACCTCCGCCACAGCCGCCATTTCACAGATGGAGAAACCGGGGTTCAGACGGGTGAAGGGACTCGTTCCCAGTCTCCCAGAGCCAAGAGGAGAAGCCAGAGTGCCTGATTCTCAGTGTGCAAACCCTGCCTGGGCACTGGGGCCTTCCCCTCTGTCAACACTCGTTTTCTGAAAATTAGCTTTATGAGTTAAGTCTTGGAGACAGAGACAAGAGATGCCAGAGGGGATGGTGCTAGAGAAACCAGGTGTGAAATGGAGAGGGGGTGCAGATCTGGGTTGTTTTTCTTGATCTAGACTCTAGAGAAGCAGCTGCTGGAATTAAGGGAACAGGAGTCACCTGGGAAATCCCAGGAGTCTGGCTGATGAGAGCCCAAGGGTGAGGCAGAACCTTGAACTTGACTGTTAAGGGTCAGGCTTCCTTGGCTGGGCACCTCTGCTCTCAGGTTTTGACATTTTCCTCCTCTCCAGTTCGCGGGATGTGCAGCCTCACTCTGGTCCCTGCTTCCCTGAACTACTGTCTACAGGGAATTGGCTACTTAAAGACCAAAGGGACATGTTTGCTTCTGTCTCGGCGTCAAGGGCAGGGGGATAGCGTCAATGATCTCTGGAGTCCCCTTTTGATCCCCTTCCAGGCCCTTGGTTCTGGAGGTCTGCAGACTACAGCTGTGGTGGAGTTTTGGCACTAAGGCGGAAGTGGTCTCAGATGAAGAGAAACCCGGCTATGCTTTTGGGTGGGGTGTGTGGGCTTTGGGCAGTGCTTCCGTTCTCCAGGCATCGTGTGTCCTCTGAGCAATGTGAGCAAGCGTGTCCCTTTCCAACTAACAGGGAGGCCCCCTGTGTTATCTAAGGTGCTGAGTCAGGGCTCAAAAACTAAATGCCCGCAGGGCCAGGGAGCTGGTGGGTAGGACAGAAGGGAGGGGTACAGTCTGTGGTGAGCCCCCAGCTGCCAGTCTGTACTTGCAGTTCCAACTGCCACATGCCAGGAAGGGGGCCCAGGGTTGCCAGAGCCACTGACTTTTCAAGCAAAGTCAGAAGTCCAGATTTTACATGAACTCTCTGAATTTTAAAATGTTGGCAACTAATTAAAAAAAAATTAAGTACTGTGTCGGCCATAGTTGCGACCTGAGTCCATTCTAGTGAAAGGCAGTGTGGTAAAGTGGGTAAGAGCACAGATCCTGAAATCAGCCAAGTTGCTTAACCTCCCTGTGCCTTAGTTTTCTCATCTGTAAAATGGAGATGACAGTTATAATCATACATTCCAGGTTGTTATGAGGCTAAAATGAGGTACTCTGTGTAAAGAAAGCGCTAAGAACCACGCCTGGCACGGAGTAAGTGCTGTGTATGTGTTGGCTACTATTACTTCTAATGTGGAATTCTAGGCCTGGCTTCCCAAGTCAGCTCATCCATTCCCCTGTGCCAAGGCAGGATGGCAAGTAGATGGCAGCAGACAGTGGACACATATCCTGTTTTCTAACAGTTCGAAACATTTGCCTCGTGACCCATGTGCTTAGTAGGCCCCAGGGCTGACCGCTGGGTACTGCCCTCCACTGCCACTTGCCTTTGGAAAGATCCCAGTCCCTGCTGTAAGACAGGTGCCCCCCAGCCAGCCTTGGTACCTGATCAGTTAATGATGCTTCCAGCCAAGAAGCTCTTTGAGTTTCCCTTCTCTGGCTGCAGCCCCAGTCTCCTAGCATTCTCTCTGGGGAGGAGGAGAGTAGTTGGTCTATGAAATCCTCTGAACGCTCACAGCAGCTTGAGGTGGCAGGGGAGGTGATAAGAGAGGAGTGGGGCTGAGGAAGGTGGTACCCAAGGAGCCCAGGAGCCCCGAGTTGCTGGGGGGCTGTGGTTTTTCACTGAACCTGGGGAAGGGGGTTGGGCAGCCCATCTCCCTGAGAAGCAACCTCCCTACCCCCCAACACAGCAGGAGGTATGGTTTGCTTTCATCCAGCCCCATCCCCTCCTCCATGAACACCCTCGGGGTACTACTGGCAGGCCCTGGACAAAGACTCGCTGAGCAGGCTGGGCCCCTCCCATCCCACCCCGCTGTGTAAGGCCCTGGCACACTGCTTGCTGCTGGCTAGGCAGGTGCCTCCGCCGGTGCCTGATCACCTTCTAAGCATGAGTCTGGCTCTGGATGGCTACAGAGCAGGAGCCCCCAACCTCACCCCCAGGTACTGGCCACACGTAGCAGGAGGGCTGGGGAGCTGTGGCGAGGCTGTGCTCTGCAGAGGAGCCCATGGTGTCGGAGGGCAACTGGCCCACAGAACTCTCCCCAAACCCTGCCCCCTGGCCCTAGCCTCAACTCCCAGGCCATGCTGTAAGGAAACCAAGTCCTGATCCCCTAGAGGGGCCGAAGAGAGGGAGTCTTTGCTTGGGGACAGGAGTCAGGTAGAGGCTGGGCCAAGCCACCCACAGCCAACAGGGAGCTGGACTCAGTGGTCACTGATGGACTACACCAAATGCTGCCTAGTACCAGTCTGGAGGAGACCTGCTTTGAAGACCAGAAAAGAGCGCTGTGCAGCCGGTTTCTCAGTGCCCACAATAAGGTCCTGTGATGGGGTTCAGAGATACTCAAATGTCTGAATTATAGAACATTTAACTTTCAATACTCTCAAAGTGCAGCCTCGCTAAGATCTGCGGGGAACCTGCTTTAATGTGGAGTCGAACTTGCTTTGTAATAGCACAGCAACTGTTCCTGTACCAGCGGGTACTTCTAGATCGCCTGAAAACAGCTTGTTCTCTTCTGAGGTCTGAACAAATCCCCTGAAAGCTTGTTTACACCGTCAGGTTGTTCAGCAATACAATGAGATAAAAACAGCCTTTCTTCCCAAATAAGTAGTGCAAAGGCAACATTGAGTCCGTTCACCTCCCCAAAGCTCGCTGGAGCCAAGCTGACGCTGTGACAAGGTATCCCAGCCCATGGTTTTTCTGTCAGAGGGAAGGGCTAAAATCGGGAAGGAAATGCATCTATACTAGTTGTGGTTCTGAGGCCACGTCTGTTCCCAGCCAAACTCCTGGAGTCAGCAGATGGACTGAAATAAATCAAACCTCCCATGCTGTTGATGGGATCTTGAAGCAGTACAAGTTTTTTTTAGAGGACAATTTAGCAATAGCCTAAAAGAAAATACACTTACTCTTTGGCTCAGCACTTTCACTACTAGGGTTTTATGTACGGATGTACTTGCCCAAGTGAGCAAAGATGCCTACACAAGAAGTTCATTGCTACTTTACTAGTTATGTTGAAAATGGAAGAAACCTACATACACACCAGTAGGGGACTGTTTCAATAAATTTTGTGTGAGCCACGTGATAAAGCCCTAGGCAGAATGAGGTAGATCTCTGTGCCAATACAGAGAGGTGTCTAAGCTGTGCTAAGTGGGAAAAGCAATTGTCCTGTGATCCCATATATGCGGGGAATATATCTAGACTATACACAAAAAAACTGCTGACAGTGATTATGTCTTTGGAGGGGGCCTGGGTAGAGGGGGAGGAAGAAACTTATGAATTTTTTTTAACTTATAATTTTTTGTGTGTGTAATTTCAAAAGTTTTAAAAAATTTAAATATTGGACAAGGATTCACATTTCCCTAGTTCCTGCCCCAAGATTTTTCCCCATGAATTATACATGTGAGATCAGTTTAGAGGCCCCATGCTGGAGCCAAGGAGTCTCTCCGGGGATAAATAGGGCTTTTTATTCATTTATTTTTCATTGAGATAAAACATACATAAAATTTGCCATCTTTTTTTTTTTTTTTTTTTTTTTTTTTGTGGTACACGGGCCTCTCACTGTTGTGGCCTCTCCCGTTGCGGAGCACAGCCTCCAGACGCTCAGGCTCAGTGGCCATGGCTCACGGGCCAAGCTGCTCCGCGGCATGTGGGATCCTCCTGGACCGGGGCACGAACCCGCGTCCCCTGCATCGGCAGGCAGGTTCTCAACCACTGCGCCACCAGGGAAGCCCCATTTTAACCATTTTTAAGTGTGTGATTCAGTGACATTAATTATGCTCTCAATGTTGTGCAATTATCACCACTATTTCCAAAAGTTTTTCATCTGTCGGGCTCCTTCTGACCTTGAACTCTGTGGCATGAGGTCTGTGAAGGGCCTGCTCTCCCTTTTCAGGGAACAACCTGTCACCCAGGGTGGTCGAGCTGTTCCCAGGGGGCTGGGATGAGGACCCTTCTCTTTCCCCACTTGAGCAGCCTCAGCTGTAAGCGCCTGGCCGGATTTCTGGTGCTCTGGCCCCCCTGGGGTCCCCAGACCTTCAGTGCCTCTGCAAGTCAGTGAGGGTCTGGCTGTGGGGCGTGGGTAAAGGTGGGTCCCCCTGTTGCCAGGCCTTCCCTCTCTGGGCCTGAGTTTCCCCTCCGGAGGTGCAGTGGGAACGGGGCCTCACCTTGGCTGCCTCTGTCCTTTCAGGCATCACAGCTGCTGCCCTGGCTACGAGCGCCTGCATCGTGGGCATCCTCTGCCTCCCCCTCATCCTGCTCCTGGTCTACAAGCAAAGGCAGGTGGCCTCCAACCGCCGTGAGTATCCCTGCCCGCTTGGGCTAGGAGGGTGTGTGAGTGACCTGCCCCAGCCCCCCTCTCAGCCACGGGGATTAGCAAAGGCTAAAGGCGGGCACATTTCTGCTCTTCAAGAGACAGAAGCTGCTACGGTGCTTGCAAGGAGCTGGGCTCAATGGTGGAGAGAGGAGGGGATCCATTAGCCCCTTGGCGCTCAGTTAATAACTGTTGAATGAATGAATAATCATACGGAGTAGCTGAAATCGGTTCATAAAAGTGCTACCACCTGGAGAGTGTTTGGGGCCCTGCTTTAATGTATGGGTAGGCTTGTCTTGGTAGCAATTGTTGGGACAAAATGACCTTTGGATTATCAGAACTGGGAGGGATCTTAGAGATAACTTGATTCAACTCTTTCCTTTTACAGGTGAGAAACCTAAGATCAGCAGGGTTAAATAACTAACCAAATGTTATATAACTTAGTAAGTGGAAGAGCTAAGACTCAGACTCAGAGCTTTTCACCTCACGCTTTTCAGGGAATATAGTCCCATCACATAATGAAAAACGCTCATCAGCATGCGCGTCATAGCAGACGACCCCTAACCAGTAGGATTGCTGTGTCAGGTACCATGCCAAGCTTGCTATATACATTCTCTCACATATTCCTCATAACCCCTCTAAGAGCTTGGTCCTACCATTGGCCCCATTTTACAGCTGAGCAAACTGAGACACAGAGCCGTTCAGTAACTCCCTTAAGGAACCACACAGCGAGTACGTGGTGGAGCCAGGTTTCAAATTGTGACCACAACTACCTTTTCACCCGTCGGGTGACAGTGCCCCTTGCCCTTCCTTTGACTCCACCCATGAGCCTCGTCCAGTCTCAGTCTTCCAAGAGCAGGAGGGTGCGGGCCCTCGCTTCGCCTCCCCCGCCTCTTCCCCTCTTGTCCTCTGCAGGAAGGCTGATTGCCTTCGGCTGGACTGTAACAACTTGACACCCCTCTGTCCCTGGGTCACTCAGAGGCTGTGGCCACCTCTCCCTTCCTCTCAGGACACCCTTATTCCTCTCACGAAATCCACCACAGTCTATCTACACAAATACCCTGGGGTTGGGGCTGGGGTGGGGGAGGGTAAAGGGGTTGGAGCAGAAAGAGGAACCCAGGGGATCAACCAGGGAGAGAAATCATTGCAGAGCTGCCCTCAGCTCCTGCTCGTCTGTGGAGCACTTCCACAAGGGGACGAGGAGGGGGCCACGCTCAGCTAGGCTTGGCTCCCAGCAAAAGAGGTGCTTTCTGTCCCCCTTACTCCAGACCACAGGGCTGTCTCCATCAGGGAACGGGAACTGGGAAACAAATTCCTGGCAGAGGACAGCATTGGGTGGAGGAGGTGCACTGCTGACCCTGTTCTGGTGCCTCACAGCCTTCCTTACAGGGCCCCAAGGGGTTGGCCAAGGCTCTGCCCCTGTCCCGGGCTGGAGGAAGGAAACCCAGAGAGGGGACATCCCCAGGCCAGAGCACTGTGGGGTGTCCTGAGGACACGGGGAGCCGGGGTCAGCCCCCAGTATCTCTTATTCCACGCACTGGGACACTTGCAGACGGAGGGCTTCGCAGAGGACGGGACAGATGAGCTGGGTGCTGAAGAACTGCACTGAAGGGAGGCTCGAGGGGGTGCGCTGGGCCGGTGAGGGCTGTGCCATGACCAGTGTTGAGCACGGCTTCTGAAACTCTAAACGAGCCCCATGTCTGTGATGGGCAGCCACTTCATAGCACCTTTCCCCAGATTTAATATATGCCGTAACAGGAAGGTATCAATCATTTATCTCCTAAGAAAAGTATTTTTGAGGGCTTCCCTGGTGGCGCAGTGGTTGAGAGTCCGCCTGCCGATGCAGGGGACACGGGTTCGTGCCCCAGTCCGGGAAGATCCCACATGCCGCGGAGCGGCTGGGCCCGTGAGCCATGGCCGCTGAGCCTGCGCGTCCGGAGCCTGTGCTCCGCAACGGGAGAGGCCACAACAGTGAGAGGCCCGCGTACCGCAAAAAAAAAAAAAAAAAAAAGTATTTTTGAGGCCAGTCCTCTGTCCTCTCCAAAAAGAAAAAAAAAATGACTTGCATGGTCGAAGGCTTAGAGACAGTCACAAGAGACGCCAGAGGGGACGATGCTAGAGAAACCAGGTACGAAATGGAGAGGGAGTGGAGATTCAGGTCATTCTTCTTGATCTAGACTCTAGAAGCAGCTGTTGGAATTATGGCGACAGAAGTCACCTGGGACATGCCAGGAGTGTGGCCACAGGGCAGAGGCCGAGTGGCCCGGAGTGGGGCAGCGGGGAGGCAGGTCGGAGACAGAGTGCACGGGAGCGTGTGTGGTGCACTTTGGGCAGGATGATGGCACGGAGCCTGGCACAGAGCCTGGAACAGAAAGTATGCTTGGGAACGAGCCAAACTCAGGAAAAAAGAAAGAGAAAGGGTTGGGGGCACTGAGGAAGGCGTGTGCTGCGGAGGCCAATGGGTGTGGCAACCTCTCTAGTATTAGAGCCTCGGTGTCCCCAGGGCAGAGGAGAGGATAAGCTGAGGGAACGCAGAAACCTGCACGAAGCCCCACGCAGTCACTTGGTAAACAAGGAGCCATGATTCTGATACCTCAGAGATTTCAGGAACTTGTGTGCAACTTCCCGTGGGTGTTCTGTTGTTGTGCCCCTCCCCTACCGCTTGTTTCCCCATCGTAATCAGCAGCAAAGCTCGTAAAAAACGAGAAAGATCTGTGGGAGTACATGGGGAGCTGCAAGAAAGAGGGAAGTTGGGGTCACTACATCTGGTTGGTGGCCAGTTTGGGGGGTGGGGAACCCGCACAGTGGGGCAGGGTGGTTGGCTGCAGAGTAGAAAGCAGTAGCATGGCTGAGAAGTGATAGGGTCTCAGGCCCCCTAAGTTTTCTCTAAGAGATGTTACCTTGAAAGCCACCCTATTAGGCAATGCAGAGGATGGGACAGAGAGGACCAGGAACTCTAATTAGGAACTGACCTTGCATCACTCCTGCCCAGTAACTCATGGCTGTCGACCAGAACGTGACAAACGTCCAAATAGGAAACAGCAAGTTCAGGAGCCAGGCCTTTGGTTGATCATGAATGTCTAACATCACCAAGTTAAGACATGGGAGAAATCATTGGCTGCCTTTGGTTTCCTGGCAACAAATGTTGTGCCAGACACTTGTAAAATGCAGCCCAAATTTCATTGATCACCGGTCAAAACGGGCCGCTCACTGAGGCCTCACCTGCTGGGTAGACACGCAGAGCACTGCCTGCCAGACGGGCTTCCTGAGTGAACCGAAGTGGGATCCAGGGCTGAGCACGGCCCTATCCAGGACTGCTCCCGTTCCCCGAGGGGCATCTGCCAGTGAGGGCAGGGATGCTATCTGGGGAAGCCTTCCCTTTGTGACTAGCTTCTCTGTTTGTCCCTAGGTGCCCAGGAGCTGGTGCGGATGGACAGGTAAGGCCCATGGAGACCTTCCTGAGAATACTTCCAGCAGCTGTGCCACCCCGATTAAGAGTCTGGCAGGCTGTCTCTCTTCCCTGGGCTGTTATCTCTGAAGGGCAGTATCTACACCCAAACTGCTTCTGCAGCAGTTAAGGGGGAGGGGGATCTTTTAGCCAGGACAGACTGATTCTCCCAACTTCACCAGGATCTCTTCCCCTCTCCTCTCCGGTCACTGCTTATACCACGACAGGGCTGAGAACACAGGTGTGGCCTCCCTGGTCCTCCCTGTGCTCTGGGCCAGCTGTCAGGAAGGAAATATTTCTGGGCAGTAGGGCCCCTGTTTAGCTGCCTGGCACAGCTGGTTAGAAGAGCATTTGCCATCTGCCACCGAGGCCTACACATCTGTGCCGATTGGCTGTTTTCCCTGCCACCCCTCACCCAGCAGTCTGAGCTCCAGGATGCTTGGATGAACTACACACCCACCTTCGGGCCTCCGTGGTCAGCCAGGCCAGGGTGGGGGAGGGGAGGAAGCAGCTGAGCCCAGGCAGACACTGAAACATGCAAAGGAGGCCAGCACACCTGGAGTTGTGGCCCCTCCCTGCAGGGCACCCCAAGGAGAAGGCTGTCAGGCTACAAGGGCAGAGGCTGACCGGGCTCAGACGGAAGGTGGCAGGTTGGGGATAGAGTGGACAGGGAATGTGTGTTGGTGCACTCTGGGCAGGAAGCTGGCATGGAGCCTGGCACGGAGGGCGTGCTTGGGAATGAGCCACATTTAGAAATTTGGCCCCGGTACATGCAACACCCAATTCAGAGCTCCTCCCTGATGTCTGAAAGGGATGATATTCAAGACGGGTCACAGGAAGTCCTGCTAGTGATCCTGCTAGAATCTCAGAGTTGGAGGGGTCCTCAGAGGTTGTCCCACTCCCAAGCAGGAAGAACGCCACCCTTCAGCCCAAGCTGTGGGGACATTCAGTGCTAATGCCATTAACTCTACTGACCAAAGAGAGACTTGTCCCCAGATTCCTGAGGTGCCTCTGACCCTGGGCTTCCTTCCTGGGCCCGGGGCAGATGGTCAGACCACAGGGTGGAGCTGAGGTCAGATGCCCTTAGCTCAGGGCAGGTGGGGAGGGCAGCCCATGGCCTTTTCCCTCTGGCCCTGGATCCTCCCTTGCTGCTAGGAGAGGCTGCTGAGGCCTGGGGTGGGAAGGCAGGTGAGGGGAAGGGAGCAGAGAAGGAAGGCAGGCGGGAGGGCAGAGGCCTAGCCCCAGGCAGCACGGATGACCTTCAATTCTGATTCTCTAGCAACAACACTCAAGGAATTGAAAACCCCGGCTTTGAGATCCCTCCACCTTCCCATGGGATGCCAGAGACCAAGCCCAGGCAACCCCTGACCTATGTGGCCCGGAGGCAGCCTTCTGAGTCTGGGCGGCATCTGCTCTCTGAGCCCAACACTCCTCTGTCTCCACCAGGCCCCGGGGATGTCTTCTTCCCCTCCCTAGGTAAGTGCTTCTCTGCCCTCACAGCTCTATGGCCTGCAAGGTCATGACCTCTCCATGGCGTGCAGGGCATCAGCCTCACTCCCCGCCCTCCCTGGGGAATCCTCACAGCCTCAGGGTGTGGGGTTGGGGGGATGAAGGACAGAGGAACCCCCACTTCACTCTGCTTCTCTTTTCCTTTGCAGACCCTGTCCCTGACTCTCCAAACTCTGAGGCCATCTAGACCAGCTGGGGGCCGTGGGCAGTTGTGGCCGGGCCTGGGGCAGGTGCATTTGAGCTAGGGCTGGCCCTCTGAGTGGTCCCTTGGCCTTGGCCCTGGTTTCTTTTCTCCTGCTCTAAGCTCAGACTCTTTGAAATACCCCTGATGGCCAGACCCTCAGCCTCTCTGGATGCTACATGGCAGAAGGGAGGTGTTGGATCGCTCAGCCCCTGTCTCAAGGATGGTGGGGTGCTGGGATCCCACCCCAGAGACCTGAAATTCACCAGCTACTGATGCCAAATGACCTCCATCTTAGAAGCCCCAGAACTGCCAGCTGTGTGGCAGCCTCTCTCCCTGGGACATAAGCCTTGGGACCTGACAGCAGAGATGGGCACTGGGCAGACTTCCCAGTGCCACTCTCTAGGCACGAGGCATAGGACAAGATGTGGAGAGACTCCTCCCCACCGTGGTGGACCCAGCTCCTCCATCTCGCCTTAGACTGCTCATCTGTCAAACCTCTCTGTAATCATGAGGCTCTGGGGCTGGGCCTGCATGACCCTGGGCCATGGGAGCCTTCCCCAGCTGCCTTCTAGCAGCCAACTCTGAAGAGCCATCAGCACGTTACACAAATCTGGGGCTCCCACTGCCTGCACTCTGGTCCCCAGAATTCATTGGCCAGAAGCCCCAAAACGGGAAGTATATGCTGCGGCACGGTGGCCACTGTGAGCCAGCTGGCATCTTGGGCAATGGGAACCAGGCCAGAGGTTGCACCACCCACCACAGATGGGAGTGGAGGGGAGAGCCAGGGGCCTGCTGGGAAGGTGAGAGGAGAGGGCTCCACCGCCTGCCCCCTGCGGTCGAGAGAGATGGTGACCACAGAATGTACTGCTCAAACTGTGATGCTCTTGGGGTGCTATTCAAAACTACTTGGGCAACAGTGCAAAACCTGTGGGTGGATCGTAAGAGCTGGGTTTAAATCCCTACCCTGCTTCCGAGGTGCCTGAGGCCCAGGGAGCCCTCTCCCCCCCCACCCCCACCCAGTCAATCTGTGCTGAGCCTTCACTGCAGCGTGATCCTGTCGGGTGGCAGGAGCGGGCGTGTCCCTAGAAAGTCTTATGCCCGCTCTGCTCTGGACCCTCTGCCCCACCTCCCGCTTCAGGACATGACCCAAGTTTGTTTTTATACACATATATGAGGGGAGTCCTTTGTGGAATTTCGATTAAAGAGTTTTAGAGCATGGAGAGGAGTGGGGAGGGGTCTCTGTACACTGTGGGGTGAAAACGGGTGGTGGGGCCCGAGAAGGGGAGGAGAAAGTTTGAGCTGGACAGAAGCCCCGGGCACTGCACTGTGGAGGGTGTCATTTCAACTGGGCATTCATCTGCCAGCGGCCTACGCTGGCTCTGCTGAGCCAGGCCTGGGTGCTGAGAGCCAGGGCTTCAGGCCAGGGTAAGGGCCCAGCAGGCAGGGAGAAGCCCGCCGGGCCTGGTTGGGGACGGGAGTTGGGGTGGGAGAAGGGAACAGCTCAAGGCTCTCCAGCAGCAGTGAGCCCCAGGCCTGCAGGTGAAGCCAGGGAGCCCCTTGGTGGCCTCCAAAAGCTCCCTTCTCAGGCCCAAGACTGTAGGTCAACGTGGGCCTCTAGCTGTGCCTGGGGGCCTTGAGGAGAAGGTGGGCACAGGCCGTGGGCCTCGAGACTCTGCACTGACTCCTCCAGTGGCCAGAATGCTAAACCCTGGCTCCTGCTTTGTCCCTGGGGATCTACCCCTCGGTTTCATCTGCTGCTGGGGACTCAGTGCCAGCTGCTGCAGAAAGAGGGAGCTATTCTCACAGCTTGTGGGGGCCCAGGGAGCAGGGATGGGCAGGGTGAAACCTGCTCGAGGCAGGGCCAGGCTACCCCTAGGGTTGAAGGACAAGCCCACGGACCAGCCTCCTCATGCCCCAGCGCAGAAAGAATGTTCCTGCCCAATGGGGAGGCTGGCCTGGCCCAACCTCAGCTTCTGACCTCAAGGCAGAGACAACGTCTAAGAATTTGGCTGCCAGACCCTAGGGCCAGCTACGCTGTGTGGAGGAGGGCGGAGGCCCCGCAGCAGAAAGACACCACACTTCCTCCCCAGCTTCCTCCTGCATGGCCTCGAGTTCTTCTTCTCTGGACCCTTACTAGCGAACATATCGCTTCGTGGTTTCCTGTTTTCAGTGAAATTTACTCTGAGCTCCAGGCTCCATCTTCATCCATGACAACACGCCCTGCCCCTAGCAACCCTAAAGGCACCCTCCCTGACGCTGTGGGGAGGGGCAGGGCACTAGGGTATCCCTCTGTGCCCGCCCCAGGGTGGTAGTGCCTCTGGAGATGCCAGCTCTGGTGGCTGGTTCCTACAGGCTCAGTGTCTGTGGGCTGGGGTGCATGGAACGGAATAGGGGAGCAAGAACATGGTGCCTGCCTCCAAGGAGGCTGGGAGGAGCCCTGGGGCCTTCTGGGCAGGGTGGGACTGAGGCAGGAAGCTCATGGATCATGGCACTGTCTGAGGCCGTGGGAGGGAAATTTGTGCTTTTAGGCACAAAGTCATTGTTAAGAGATGTATCAGGAATTCTGGGGCCTGTAACCTATGTCCTGATGTTCACATTTAATAAAGGTCTCCTGCCTTTATTTCCGTCCAGTGATGAGCTAAGCGAATGGAATCGACCCTCTCCGAGAACACACTGCAGAAGCCACTGGATAGGCTGCTGTTGGATCAGGCTGGCCCTGCCTGGGGGTCTGTGGTGATGGACTGGGGTAGGTGTGCAGGAACCCCGGGGCCACTTCTCGTAAAGACCGGCCCTGGGGATACCCTGGCTCCTGCCTGGCTAGAGCTCCCTCCTACACGCGGCAGCCTGGGATAGAGGGGCTAATGCATCACCTTCTTCACGGAGTGCTTTGTGGTGGGGAAACTGAGAAGACGAGGTGGGGCTGGGGGTTGCGGAGGCCTTATCACTCTCCACCCCAGCTGGGGCTCTGCGGCCCTGCCTCCTGGAAGAGGCCTTCCTGGGTGACAGCTAGAGCTCTCCAGGGCTGGCCTAACTGTGCTGGGGGCTGGGCTAAGATTTGCTCAGGGAACTCAAAGGGAATAACAATGGCAGAAAGCGGGATTGGGGTTGGCAGCCAGGATGCTAGGTGCAAAGTCCTCTTGAGAAGTTGACACTCACAGCCCCAATGACCATCTGTCCCAGCCCACTGAGAGCACTGACCATCTAGCCCCTTCACTGGGCGTTCACTGTACCCGCTTTGCATGGTCACCTATCCTGCGTGGATGCTGTGTCTCCCTAACTATTCTGTGAGTTCTGTGGCAGAGATCCAGTAACAGCCCGCCCTTTGGACCTGGTTGTAGAGCTGATGACTGAAACGCATCCACTGGGTGATGGGCCGAACCAGGATGCCAGGGTTCTGTCCTCTGGACCACTCACAACCGGCAGGGCCACCTCTGACTTTTGGCTAGCTCGAGTCCCCAGCAGCTTCGTCTGGGCTCTCTCCTCAACAGCAATGATGCCCTGAGCTTTTGCAAGCCAACGGGCATGGGTTTCATTTTGTTTTGCAATTCTGATCTCTTGGTATGGCTTCCTGGAATATATGTTAAGAGGGATTCTGAAGTATCAATATAGTTTAATGAGAAAGTGCTGACATCCGCTAGCAATGCATGCCTTGGGCACAGGATAGGCAAGGGCAGTATATGTTCCATATCTTTGCCTCTTCTGTGATAATACTGTGCTTTCCAAAACGCTTTACCAGGTGTTATTACTTCTTTGGTTCCTACTCCTCCCTACCCCTCCCCTGGAAAAACCTGGAAGGTTTTATTGTCCCATTTAATGCATAGGGAAACTGAGGGTCCAAAAGGTTTGTGTCTTGTCACGATTGAATGTGGAACTGGGACTGAAGCCTGGGTCTCCTGCTTGCCAGGCCTGTGCTCCTTCCTCTGCACTGAAGCGAGTGGCAGTACAGGCCAGGACATGGACTTGCTCACAGTACATACCGGGCCCTGGGGGATGAACCTGTGCCCACAAGCCCGTGGCTGTACTCCTTCCACATCAGTCTTTTCACTCCCCTTCCTGCCTGGCAGCCCTGAAACCAGAGGACTCCTGGTGGGCATGGCGGCCCGTGCACCCCACTTGCTTGCAGGAGGGGAATGGGGAAGGGAGAAACTCATCTACCTGCAGAGCCCCAGGGTCTCTTGGAGGAACTGAGCCAGTTGCGTGTGTAGCATTTGAGCAGAACACTCTCAAGAAGCAGGGCTACAGGAAGGGTCTGAATTTAATCATGCTGGGCCGGAGAAGGCTGGCTTACTTGGTGTGCAGCACAGGGAAGGGGTGGGGCTGGGGTTTCCTGAGCTTGAGCCAGGGGAAGCAGGCTTCACAAACAGCAGCAGGATCCAAGTTTAATAAACAGAGGAGCCTCAGCTCTAAAAATATGAGGTGAGTTGCCAAGAGCAGCATCCCCTGCTCACAGACTTTCATGGGGCTGTTGCTGGCGGCTCTTGTACCAGAAGCGGGTGGTGGGAGATTTTCTGTCTTTCTGCCTGGTCAGGTGTCTTCTGCAGGTCCCCACCAGCCTGAGAAGCCAGGGCTGGTTATCTGGGATTGCTAATCTCTGGCTGTGATTCGCACAGCAGGGAGGCCCCCCTCAGGAACCTCCGTCTCCCCATCCCCCTGCCAAGATGCCTCTGTGCCTGGGGCTCAGCTCCTGACCTCCCAGTTGCCTTCCGTCCTTCCTCCCTGGGCCCAGCCCTTCCTCTTGCAGGGGTCTCCTGACGGCCACTTGGACACCTCCCCCAAGCCTGCCCTCCCTGTCTGTGGCCTGGAGCGAGGCAGAGGGCCAAGGCTGTACTACAACTTCCCCTGCTGGGTGCACACCATTGTGTGACAGGCCGAGGCTGGCCCGGATGCCCCTTGCAGCACAGCTGTTCTGAGCTCTGGGTGATATGGGGCTGAGAGCTGGGTGGGGATGGCCTGGGTTACTTGCAGGAATGTTCTGCTCTCGGGAAACTGTGGGGGAGGGGACCCTAGGGAGAAAAGAAGAGATGGGAGGCCTCGGATATACGATTTCTCTTGGTTTTAGGGAGACTTTGTAGCTGAATCCCACCCCCCCACCCCCGTTTAGAAAGCCTCATCCTTTAAGACATGGATGCAAATGCCTTGTCCAGAACCTTCCCTGGCTCCTGGCTCTGACATCCTACCATTCTATCACATCCTAGAGTGTCAACTCTCTGTTATGTGTCCATTTCCCCCACTAACTGTAGGCTCCTTGAGGGCAGAGCTGTGTCCAACTCATTTCTGACTTCCTGGCCTCTAGCACAGGCCTGGCACATACTTGGTGCTGAATGAATGAATGAATGAATAACTCTTACTTGCCCTGTCCAACAGGAAGGCTGGTTCTGTGCCAGTGAGACCTTGCTTGAACCAGGCAGATACTTGTAGGTGGGAACAAGAGGATGGCGTGTGGGTCTGCCAGGCATCTCTGGACAGATGTATGCCCCCCTACTAAACCACGGTGACCTTTCCTGGAACCTCGAGATGGCTGGTCTGAGGCTTCTCAGGGCTCTGGCTGGTCTAGAAGACGCTGGAGTGATCCTACTTCCTCAACACTCAGCCAGTGAAATCTGCCCAATAGCAGACAAGGTCCCTCCTCTGGTCACCTCTGGCTTGGGGGCACTCATGACCCCAGAGGGTTCACTGCCCAGAAGTAACAGCCTGGTCAGTGGCAGCAAACCTTCAAGGGTCCAGCACTCTTCGGAGACAAATGCCAATCATGGAGGGGCACTGGCTGTAGGGCCCTGGCTTAGCTGAGCCAGGAGGGAGTGGAGGGGGCACTTGGGAAAGTATTGGGACTGGCCCCTGGGGCCTGCCCCAGACAGAATGTGATGGGGAGGATATGTAGATACAGAGCCCTGCTCTGGGCTCTGAATGCTGCCAAGGGTCTAGACTACCTGCAGCTCCCTGGACCCACCCCAGATTATTGCTTGCTCTTAGGCCTTTGTTCAGGCTGATGCCCAGTTCCAGAATATGCTTTCCCCCTTTGCTGTGCTAACTGTGACTGACTGACAAGACAGCCCAGGTGTCACCTGCCCCGGGAAGCCTTCCCCTAGGCCTTCTCAGTGCCCCATCTGCACCTTGGCCCTGCACAGGGATGTCCTCATAGCCTCCCTTACTCAGCTGCACTTCATCGTGGCAGGACCCGCACTGCCTTCATCTCTGTATCTCTGGGGCCTGGCACATAGAGGGTATTCAGGGAACACTGGCTGAATGAATAAATGAATAAATGAACAAATATGATCCAGTGCTAAGTTCTCAACAATGCCCCTGTGGTCCCTGTACTTCTTCACTGTGGTGTCGCCAACAAAAATCAAATAAAAGTGATCTTTTCCCATCATGAAGCAGGAAAAAAATGGAAAGGATGGATACTTTTTGACTTAAAAGTTTTCTCCTTTAAATGTTTTTCCAGCTGGTACCTGATGCTGTTTGTCTGTATTATTATAGTACAGCCCAGGAACCATATACACACATATACATGTACCCCATTCCTGATCTTGGTCATCCTGAAGTTGTTTTCTTGGAGCAGAGTTGGTGATGACCAAGATGAGGAAGGTAGACAAAGGGAGACTGCGTTTCTCACCACCCAACTTCCCACACTCTTACCAGGGAGCTGGAACAGGCCAAGACCTGCTTCAAGGAGGGCCAGAATGTCAGGGGCCCGCGTGTGAGAAGGCAGTGCTCACAGGTCTCCATCAGGCTAGGGTGGATCTCTAAGGAGAGTGTGGTCAACAGATGAAGCTTCTGGCCATGGGGACTAGTCCCAGGTTCTGAAGGGACTGCTTGGGGAGTGGCCCACCATTCGGGGTGGCTAAATGTGGCTAGGGTGATTTCACATTTCTCTAATTCTCATTTCTTCTGGGGACCAAAAGGAAATCAGATGTTGCCTCCCGAACTCAGGGTCTTAGAATATTATGGGTCTCACCATCTGCCTCCCTGGAAAACTCTAGGACTATGGGTTATAGAGAAGGGTGGGGAGTGGGGGTAAGAGTGGTGTGTTCACTAGCCTAGGTCAGGATGAAAAAGAGCAGCATGGCAGATGCTATGAGTTGCCCACCTCTTCTTCACTAACAGAGCCCTGCTTTTATTTGAGGCAGTGTTATACGTGGCCCCCAAGTAATTAACCAAAGGGCAGAGGTGGCTTGCATAGCTCTTTTTTTTTTTTGTCATTTCCTGCCTTGAACTCTGACATGATGGCTGGAGCTATAGCAGCCATCTTGCAACCATGAAGGAAAGGCCAAGAAACATTAGCTCTGACATCACTGAGCATGAAATCAACATTTGTAATTCTCTCTGGAATTGTTGTTATGTGAGAAAAATGCATTCTCATTTATTTATGAATCCATAGTTAAGTTTCTGTTACTTGTAGTCAAACACATCTGTAAATGCTATTGGAGAGATGACCAAGAAGATGATTCACTCTGAAGCTAGGTGCAGGTAGGGAGGAGTTATGTCAAAACTGAGTCCCTCCATGTCACCACAATAAATGATACCCCTACCTATCCTCCTCTCAGTTAGTTACATGTGCCCTGTAAATGTGTCTCCATTTGGCCCACTGGGTATGACTGGCTGAAGTGATTAGTATTATCCTGGGCTTTTCAGACTGTGGTTTCCTGGGATTGACCCAATTCCACCATCCTCCCCAGAGTCACTCCAGATAAAAAGCCCCACCCAGGCCTGCTCTGATCCCACAGTCCACAGTGCCACTGCCAAAGGAGAGGGGTCCAACAGAGTCACCTTTTGGGGGTAGAAGGATAGAGCTGAGGCCTCATTTACAATCAGGGTCCCTAGGGTAGACAGATTATACAAATGTCCCCAATCCTTACACCTCCCTGTATGTATACTCTTTGCAATGTGACTTTGCAGTTCCTTCCTTCAAAAGAAAGAGTTTATTTCCCCATATTTTGAACCTGGGCTGGCCTTGTGACTTGCTTTGGCAAACAGAATGTGGCAGAAATAACCCTGTTCCAGTTCCAAGCCTGGGCCTTGAGAGGCCTTGCATGCTTCTGCTCTTTCCCCCAGACCTTTTCTGGCTCCATGAGAACCAGCACTGACCAGCCTTCTGAAAGGGGAGAGACAGGTGGCCCAGTTGCCCTGTTATCCCAACTGATGGGCAGCCAACCCCCAAAAGAACAGCCATCTAATCGACATACAGCTGCCCATGCACACATTTGGGAGCCCAGCTGACAGCAGAAGAACCACCCAGCTAAGCCTGGTCTCAACTGCCAGCCTGCAGAATTGGAGCTAAGTCAATGGTTGTTTTATGCCTCTCTGTTTGGTTTATAATGCAGGGTTACTGTGGTGTTAGATAGCTGATACAATCCTCCACCTTGTGGTTTACCAAGTGCTTCCACAGACAAGAGCTAACTCAATTCCCCAAACACCACCTATGAAGGAGATATTATCTCTCTCTCTCATATGACAAAACCAGTATTCAGAGAGGTTCTGACTTGCTCACAATCATGAAGCCAGCTTACAGTAGACATCGTCATCCCCCAGCCCATCACCCCACACAGCGGTGTCACCATCCAGCCCTACAGGCCCCGCCTCCTTCTGCAACTTTGTGGACTCTGCACATTGCCCTGGGCAGTGGCCCCACCCATTCACGCATCAGACTGGACCACGGATATCAGCCCTTTCCGACCCTGATGTGTTGCCACAGAGTGTCACACCAACGTGATGCAGGGGAAGAGGCCAGAGGGCACCTTTTCCCATTTGGCACAGACGCCCCACAGGTACATGGCGCAGCTTGGCAGGCGGAGTGGGGGCTGGCCAGGCCCTGAGGTTCAGGCTCAGTCTGTACCATCCCATAGAGCTGCACTGAGCAAGCAAACACGGCTAAATAGAGGCTGAGTGGCTGCAGAGGTGGGTGAACCGACACCCTAGCTTGGCACACACTGGCCTTCCATAAATACTCATAGACTGATGGACTCAAGGTGCAATAAAGGAGTTGTGGAGGACTCATCGGCGCATGGCATTCCACTCCCACCCATCTCGTCCCTGTCACACAGAAGGCGGAGCTGCCCCTCCCCCACCCTTCTCTCCCCAAGGCCACCCCCCATCACTCACCGACAGGGTAGGGGTGCCCTCGTCCTCCACGGTGACCACCAGGTGGTAGAAGCTCTGGCGCTCACGGTCGGGTGGTGCAGGCCGCGTGGCAATCTCGCCACTGATGCGGTCCATGCGGAAGGTCATGTCCTCATTGCCCCCAGTGATGTAGTAGGACAGGATGCTGTTGATCCCGATGTCACGGTCAGTGGCTCTCACCTGGACCACAGCGGTACCCCCGCCCACATTCTGGGGGGAGAGCAGGAAAGCGGTCATTCCGGATTCAAGGCCTTTGTGGCAAAGTCTAGCTCCTGTTCCTGAGAGCCCAAGGGCTGCATCTGGACCTCTAGAAAGCTCTGCTCTGACTACCCTGGGGCAACGATGAGGAAGATAAAGATGCCGGTGGCGAACATTCTGTGGGTATCTACTACATGCCGGGGGCCTGAGTTAACTCATCAAATCCTCTCTATAATGCTACAGATTAGGTCAACCCCCTTTACAGATGAGAAAACTGAGGTGCCAGGAAGGAATGTGTGCAAATCACACAGCCAGTCAGTGGGAGAGCCAGGGTCTGAATTGACGGAGGCCTTCATGAATGTCCAACCGAGCATGATACCCAGCAGTGCCTGGGCAAAAATTCTCCTGACATGACTCAATCTTATTGAGTAATAAATGAGCTGTTTTTACAGATATTGGAAACAAACTTATGGTTGCCAAAGGGGAAATGTGGGGGGAACGGAGAAATCAGGAACTTGGGATTAACATGTACACACTACTATATATAAGCTAGATAATCAACAAGGACCTACTGTATAGCACAGGTTCTCAATATTCTGTGGTAACCTATATAAGAAACTGAAAAAGAATGAATACATGTATAAATGAATCACTTTGCTGTACATCTGAAACTAACACAACATTGTAAATCAACTATACTCCAATACCATTTTTTAAAAATGAGCTGTTTTATTTAAAAGCAGCTCTCCCAGGGTAAACCTCAGTTTCCTGTTGATGGTGAAAGGTCACTTTCTTCTTCCCCTCTCCTTTCCATCCAAACCACAAAAAGTTACCACATTCCAGGACTTGGCCTAGGTGTCAGGGATAGAATCATGAATGAGTAAGCCACGTCCCCATCCCTGTGATCTGAGAAACTATGGGTCAGGCAGATATTTATGCGTTTTTTTTTCTTTTGGCCACACCACGTGGGATCTTAGTTCCCCGACCAGGGACTGAACCTGCGCCCCCTGCAGTGGAAGCATGGAGTCTTGACCACTGGACCGCCAGGGAAGTCCCCAGGCAGATATTTAAACAGGTGCTTCACGGTCGGCTCACACCCACTGTCCACTCCAGACGTCCAGCTCTATGGGCACCAGAGCCACCCTTACCTCGTTGACGCTGACATTGTATCCAAAGGGGCTCTCGATCACCGGGGGGTTGTCATTGACATCCAGGATGGTCACCTGCAGGATGTGGTCCTTCTTCCGTGGAGGGGTGCCACAGTCGGATGCCACAACCTGCGAGGAGGGGGATGACTGGAGTCAGGGCTAAAAGGATCAGGAATATGGAGTCCAAATGGGCTGCCTGCTCAGTGGGCGGGGCGGGGGTGGACTGAGAGGCCAGAGAGACTTGCTGGCCCATCCCTGCCCCCTGCCCCTTGGGGTTTCCCCAAGGCTTTCGCCTTCTGCCCCATGCTGCAAACAACCGTTGCCCAATACTTGTCTGTTTGGTAACTGTCCTTTGCAATCTGACTCCGATGTGCACGGTCTTTACCTCCCCATCCTGCCCGACTGTGACCCTGGGCCTGCAACCAGACCCAGGGCTCCTGCCTTTAGCTTCAAGGCCTCTGTTCCATGAACTCTGACCTGGTCTCTGGCAAATAGAGGAACAGTCTCAAATAATCTTTTTGGCAATGAGCTGGAGTCCTAACCATAGCCTAAGCCTGCCCCTAGGAGCCATGATGTTTCCTGGAGGCCTGTAGAAAGTGTTCTAGAGCTCAGATGCCTGCACAAGCATGGCCCTGGGGTCCCCAGAGACCCCTCAGGAAACATGGTAGCCTCAGCAATTCAGCAATAGTGGTGGCCTTCGTTATTCCTCACCTCAGCAGAGGAAGCCAGGTTTTTCTGCCCACTGCACAAGAGGGGAAACTGAGGCCCAGACAGAGTAAACAACTTGCCCAAGGTCACACTATGTCTGTGGAGGAGTCGGCTCTATCAGCTGCCAGGCTTTCTCTCCTGGCTCCGGCAGCAGGCACAGACACCTCTGCTGTTTCCTGCTCTAGGTCCAGGAACCCCTTCCAGGATGCCATTTCCAGGTCAGCCTCACTCACGCTCTTGGTCCTAAGGGGTGCTGCCTGCCCACGGCACTTGGTGACAACAGGAAGCTGACAGCCAGGGCGTGCTGATGGGCTGAGCTCTCTTGGGATGGAAGGCAGTTGGCGCTCACCTTGAGGATGTAGTGGTCCAGCTCTTCTCTGTCCAGGGGTCTGGCCACAAACACTTCGCCAATGGAGTCGTTGGTGGTGATGATCTCAAAGGCCCCGGCAATGTTGCCAGAGACCAGGGAGAAGATCACCTGTAAGGGAAGAGAGAGGATGAGGGGCGAGGGGTGAAGGAGTGGGGAGGACAAGCAGCTGGCCAGGCCAAGGAGCACTCTCCCGCCCACCTGAGCCCTCCGCTTAGCCTGGGAGATTGAGAAGAATGTGTTTTATTCAGAAGTGGTTACATCCTTCAAAGTGGGGGTGGCAGGTCCACAGAGCGGGTGCAGGGCCTATGACAGGCTAGGGGTGGGGGGGGGATGTGAGCATACTGGCCTGGGGCCAGGTGCGAGTCCCACCACATGGGATTTCCCAGGGCGGGGAAGCACTGAGCCCCCCTGCGAGGAGCAGGCATGGCCCTGGTGTCACATGGGCTCTGTTCAGCTCTCACAGCAACCCTGTCAAAGGGAGCTGTTCTCTTCAGCTCAGAGAGGAGGTTCAGGAACAAGAAGTCAATGGCAAGGTCACACAGCTTGCAAGTGCCCAAGAGAGCAAGGATTTGAGCCCATAGGCTTCCAACTCCAGAGGCAGCATCTCTCGGCCCCCTAGAGGTGTGCAAGCATTTAAAAACCAGTGGAAACCTCCTGAAACACACCTCAATTTGTAGGGCAGATCAAAGTGGTGTGATGACTGGTGTGTTCTGTCACCCCTCTTCCTTGTGCTCAGGGGGTGGGTGCCCAAACCTGCAGTGGTGGGGAGCACTTCTTGCCAGGGGACAGGGAGGGGGGCCTGAGAAGCAGGGGGAGGAGTGTGATCTCTTGAGGCCCTGGGTCCTCGTGGGGAGGGCTGGCCCAGGGCTGGCACACAGGGGTGAGATGCTGTGTGGTTTGTGGATGAGGTGACCAAGGAGTCACTGGGGAAATTAAACCCCCTCTGTGTTCAGCTTGCCACGGGGACTGAGCCGTGGCCAGCCTTGGGCCTCGTGTTCCCTGGACACAGGCAGGGACAGCTTGCACAGCTCTGTCTCCTTCCCTGGACCACGGACGGCGGTGAGGGCAGGGCGGACCTGCTCGGGGCCCGGCAGAGCCTGGATAACCCTGCTTCCTGCTCAGGGAGGGGATGGCTTTGGCGGTCCCCTCCGGCTGAGGGGCTGTGGGAGCCCCTACTGACAGGGCAGATCTGGACTATTTCACTTGGTGCCCACCTGCCCGTTGCTGCCGGCGTCGGGGTCCTGGGCCTTGACAATAGCCACACGCTGGCCCACGGGGCAGTCCTCGGGCACACTGACGGCCGAGTCGGACGTGAAGTCGAACCGGGGGCTGTTGTCATTCTCGTCCAGCACAGTGATGTAGACCTGGGTGTGAACATGGCCAGAGACCTCCCACCTTCTTCCCCTCCCTGACCCCAAACACAGGGTCCCATCGTGGGCCCAGTGGGGACTGGACCTCCAATCAGTTCCAGAAGGTCAGCAAGCTTTCAGAGCCTGCCTAGGCCAACCCTGACTTTACACAGAGGCCCTGAGCGCATTTCTTCTGAAAGTCTGGTCGGGGAGGGCTGCACATGCTCAGATGCTGGGGCCTGGTGGGGGGACTCAGAGGTGGTGGGGCCTTGGAGAACCGGAAGGCATGGGCCCTGGCTAAAGGAAACGGAGGCTACTCGGCTCCAGATCCGTGAGGGTGTGTCAGCCTGGCACTGGCAGAGCTTCCTGTTTTTCAAAAGGAAATAGGAATCCAGATTTTTATGTGGAATTAGGTGTGATAGTAAAAAGAAATTTTTTTGTGTGGGCCAGCTAAAACACATCTGGCAACCAGATATTGCCCAAAGGCCTCTTCACTTGCACCTTTAGATTAGAGGGAAGGAAACAGGGCTCAGAAGCAGGAGAGGGGTCACAAAGTGGCTTGGTGGTCCCAGTGGGGAGAGGACAGATGGGGAAGAGAGGGGAATTTCCAACTACCAGATAAAAACAGGGAACGTGCAAGTTGCATGCAAAAAGCACATTGTTTTGTGTCTGCAGCTCAGGCTTCTCCTGCGGGGTTTGAATAGCAAGCCTGGAGAGAAGGCCTGGCTGGGGGTGCAGCTTCCAGCTCATGGATGGCCATGGGCCACGCAGTCAGCATCGTAGGTACCCCTCGGGTTCACTGATGAGGGGACTGCAGTGTGGGGGGAGGGGAGGAGGCTCAGGTTCTAGCAATCCCAAGCCAGGCCTTCTCCCACCACCCTGCTCCAGGCCAGATCCCATCCTCTCCTTCCCCAGGCTGGGGCTCCGGGGCTCCCAGGCCTACCTGCCTCCTGGTGTGCACAGGACTCTGTGGGGAGCCTGTGGAACCTCTCACCATGATTCAGAGAAGATTCCACTTCATCCTCCCTCCTCCCTAATCGGGACTATCCCCTTCTCAGTTCTAGCCACACTTCCATATTTCAGGCAGCTGTCAGAACTGTAGGCGATAAACCCAGGCTTCACAGCAGGACCAACCTTAACACTTACTAGCTGTGTGATTTGGTAAAAGTTATTCAACCTCTCTGATTTTCCATTTCCTCAGATGAAAGTAGGAACGAGAACACCTACAGAATCAGGATGCTGGAAGGAATAAATGAGCCAACAAGTGTGGTCCTTGTCCTGCTTCTGGCCTGGCAGACAGGCAGGATCTCACCTGCCAAGACGCTGCCCACCCATGATAAATTTTGGTCAGGGAGTTCTGTGGAGTCCCGGAACCCCAGTCTGCTCACCTGTGAAATGGGCATAATAATGTCTACCACCCTGTTCTCAGGGAGAAAACAAATAAGCCCCCTGCAATCTGATCCCTCCCAAACTCTCTCACTCTGGTCAAGGCCTTGTTGGGACTCCGTATGCTTCCTCCCACCACAGGGCCTCTGCACCTGCTGTTCCCTCTGCCTGAAATGCTCTTCCTTCTCTACTGTGTAAACGCCTATGCTTTCTGAGGAGCTCAGCTTGAGTCACTTCCTCCGGGAAGCCCTCCTTGATTTCCCTGACGTCTTGTTATCCACTCTCTCGTGGCATATATTTATTGGTGTGGTAATTTGATCAGTGTCTTTCCCCTACTCTATCTTATGCCTGTGAAGGCAGAAGCCACGTCTGATTTTGGTTTCCCATTGTAGGTACCCTGAGCCCAACCCAGAGCCTGGCACACAGTAGGTGCTCCCTCCACGTTTGCTACTCGGATGAGGTGATCCCAGCAGTGGGGAGTCTGCATCAGTGAGTGAGTTAGGAAGGCAGGTACCAAGATCTACGGGAATGAGCTATGGGCCTGTGTCCCCACCCAGGGTCTCTGGGCCCAAATCTCCCTCCCTGATCCCTCAAAAGCCCGGGGGTGTTACTCAGAGCTCCTACGGCTCTGAGTAACCCCCCAGCCACCCCCACCCAGCCTACCCCTTCTGCTGCCTCCCCACCCCTCCCAGGGCCACGGGGGCTGCTGGCGCTGAGGAGGAGTCAGGTGTAGGTGAGCTGTGGTTTGGGGGTTCCGGCCTCGCAGAGGAAATGGTGGTGCCTTTAAAAGGCCCCTCAGCTTGCCTCCACCCTGGCACCTCCAACAAGTTTGGTACTGACAGGGCTGGTGTATCTGGGGCAGTGGCCCCTGGGAGCCTCTGAGAGGAAGCCAGGGCAGAACAAAGCGGGGTGGGTCCTGCTTCCTGGAAGAGGGTGAAGGGACTGTGGCAATACAGGGGCCCACAGAGGCGTGTGTGTTCTGAAACGCCCTCACCAGCCCCAGCATAGGAAGTAGCTGCCTGGTCCACGAGGGGCTTCGGCAGCCTCGGGAGGGACAGCCCTACTGCTCACCAGGCTCTACCTGGCCTCAACCCCCCTGACTCCGCACAACAAGGGCGAGTGGAGACTGGGCCCATTTTATGGATGAGGCTGCTGAGGCTTGTGGGAGGGCTCCATTTAACCCCTCTGAGTCTTAGATCCTCTGGTGGGGAAGACCAGGAGCCTCACCATGAGCTGTGGGACACAGGGCACCTGCCCACCATCTGCCACCTGAGGGCTCTGCTCACTGGCTGCCCTCAGGGACCTGGGGGGTCGAGGGGAGCTGTGTGGGCTCACTGCTGCCTGTCGCCTCACTCACCCCAGGCTCGCCCCGTGGATGGAGGGGCCTTTTGGGTACGGCCAAGCTTCAACCAGGGCCACTGGAGCCGGCACCTTGAGGGAGCCACGGGGCACAGGATGCCAAGCAGCTGCCATTTGGCTCTTAGCCTGGACACCGGGTTGGTCTGTCCCTTTAGGCTAAGGTGACAAGGACTCAGCAGGGGTGAAAACGTGGCTGTAACCAAGGCTGATGATGAGCTGGACACCCATGTGGTCTACAGATGGCCTCAGACCTGTCTGGCTGGGGCCCAAGCCGAATTGATTGTTAAATGTTCTCATGATCACTGCAGGATTCCACCCCACGACCTGCCCCTGGGGCCCACCTTCATATCCACCCCAAGCCTGAGGTCACCAATTCTCTACCCTTCTAGGAGTCTTGTCTGTACCTCTGACCTCAGCAGTCACCCTCCCCGAAGTTCACAAGGGCTCTGTGCCTTTACTCAGAGCCCTCAAGGGCAGTGACTCCCACCATATGCCCACTGCTGCCCTTGCCCACACTCCCCTGGCCGTGGCGCCCCACTTCACATGACTACTGTAACATACTCCTTACACTGACCCCGAGAGAGGGAAGGGGTCCCCCGTACAGACCCCGCTCCCATCACCCCTCCCAGTCTACAAAGGCTTCCTATCTGCCATCTCCATCACATCCTCTGAGGAAGGCAGGGCAGCTGGTATGATACCCACTTTAGGCCCGAGGAAAGGAAGCACAGAGAGGTTGAGCAATTAGCCTTGTCACACCGCCGCTGAGGAGCAGAGCTGGGATGAGGCTTCAGTGTTCCCTCCGCTGTGTGGTCCACACACTGCGTGTTAGTGCAGTGCCCACCCCAGGACCCACTGGGGGCGCTCGACAGGACAAGGAGGGCAGAGGGGACAGAGCTGGATGTGGAGTTCGTGCTCGGGAGGGGCCTGGGCTCAGGTGTGAGAGTGGATGGGCGGGGGAGTTTGGGAGGGGTCTGAGCAGGGACCAGCTGCAGTCCTGTCCATGTGACCCTCTCCCCCAGGAGAGGCAGAAGGCCCAGCGCCACGCAGGGCCCAAGCCAGCACTGGCCACAGGCAACCCACAGGGGAGGGCACGAGTCCATGGGCTACTCACCTTCTGTAGGCAGAGGCGGCAGGAGGTGGCCAAGGGAGAGAAAAGGCAAAGATGCAGGTGGTTAGCAGTCCCAGCTCTTCCAGCCCCACTCCAAGCAGTGGTCTGTGGAGGATGCCACCCCTCCCCCCACCTGAGGTCTCAGCCCTGCCCAGGCTGCCCGGGAAGGTGTGGCATGGCTGGCTACAGTGTCATCCCCGGGCTACCTAAACCCTCACCCACTGCCTGCCTGCATGTTGGGTGGCTGGTGAAGATGTCAGTTTGGGGGGACTTGGAGCGGTGACAGGCTGTACCCGTGGGGCTCTCGGCCGGGGATCCACTCACCACGGTGGAGTCCACCTTGGGGCCGCCGTCGTCTGCCACCACCGTCAAGGTGTAGAAGTCACCTTTCTCCCGGTCCACCAGGCCCTTGACGGTGATCACACCCTGCAGGGAGGGGGTCAGATGGGCAGTGACATGGTATCCCAAGCAGTCCTGTGCCCTGGCCAAACTAGACTCCTTGCCAACCCGGGACATTCTGTCCACTTTCCCACCTTCACATTACTCCCTCTGCTGGCATAACTTCTCCGTGAAGCTCTGTCCACTGAAATCCTACTTCTCTCTCAACCCCACTCGGATATTACCTCTTCCATGCAGGCTCCCCGCTTCCCCAGCCAGCTACGATCACTCTCTTTATTTGGGCCCCAGAGGCGCTCCATTACACCTCTACTGTAGATCTTTTCATATCTTCCCTTGTGATGCTCTGATCTGCATCCTTGATTATTCCCACTTCTCCTCCTAGCCTGAGAGCTCTTTGAGGGCTGTGAAGGGCCTTGTTCATCTCTGTGTCCCCAGCATGACCCGGAACAAGGCGTGGCACATTGTAGCGATTATTACCATGCTTATTTTCAAAGAAGGGATTCTGAGAGAAAACACACTAACGCAAAGATGCAGGAGTAAGATCCAGGCAGTAGATAAGACATCGCTGCACCAGACACCTAACTAAGACTAGCTACTGCAGTGAAGCGTGAAATTTATATCTGAGCCACGGTACAAAGGGAAACACGATGACTTGCACAGCTTTCATTCTCTAGTAACGAGGAGACAGCAGGTTGCCTGTGTATAAACTTTACCTTATCCCTGCATATTAAAGGGATGTATTACGGGGACGTTTATCTTTATGACAAAGAAGAGCGCTGGGCATATATAGAAGGAGCTCAATAAACGCTGGTTAGCTTTACAGGAATTGAGCTTCCTGCCCTCAGAGAGAACCCTTGCTGTGCTTGAACCTTGCTGTGCCATCCCTCACCGTGATGGCATCTATCCGGAAGAGGGCTTTGGCCTGGGCGCTGGTGTAGGCATCAAAGCGGTAGGTGATCTGGTTGATGTTGTCAATGGAGTAGGCCTGGACCCGCACGATCTCGGTGCCCAGTGCCAGGTTCTCCAAGATGGCAGCCTCATAGGAGGCATTGGAGAATTGCACAGCTTCGTCCGGCTCATTGAGCAGAGTGATGTAGACACTGCAGAAGCCCTGGTTGAAGGGGGGTGCCTGGTCGGTGGCGGACACGTTCATCAGGTAGCTGGTCTTGGTCTCGTAGTCCAGGTAATCCACGGTGATGATAAGCCCCGTGCTCTCATCAATCTCGAACTTGCCCTCCGCGCCAGACAGGATGCGGTAGTTCACCAGGCCACCATCCCCTACAGGAGGGCACAAGAGGCTGTGCAGTCCCAGGTGGGGGTGGGCTGCCTTGTGGCTTTACAAGCTGCCCCAGCATGACCACTGCTGTCCCAGAGGGACAGGGTGAGCGGCCTTGGCTCACCTACCCAGTGTGCACCCCCCCAGACTCTGGGTCCGATTGTCCCAAGAGAAACTGCCGAGGACGGGGTCAAGGTCAAGGACGGCAAGGCCCAGCGCACACGGTTGACACCTTCTGGGGCCTGGCCTTGAGATGAGAGATATGCCAGAGCAGGTTGGTTCTGCTCCTGGAGCCATAAAATTCAAGCTCAAGCACCTCCCTTGGGTATCTGGACAAGGAGAGGGTGGGGAAATTAGGGATCCCTTGTAGTGAAGGCTTTGATTTAGAAAGCGTTAGACCGGGGCAGCATCCTCACAAGTGGCTAAGCCTTCATTTGGTCCCTATATAGCCAAAGGGTTCCAGTGCCAGGGTCACCTTTCTCTGTTCTCCCCACTCCCTCCACCCCCAATTCCTGTGCCTTGGAATACATGCTTCAACCAGGAGCTAGAGTTGGGATTCCTTAGCTGAAGTCCACATACTTCAAAGAGAATGATTATAAAATCACTCAGGAAATCCCAGACTTCCTTGAAATCATTTACAAAACTCTGGGCATGCATTCTTTCTGGGAAGGGATCCATAGCTTTCACTAGTGACCCAGAAAATGCCTTGAACCATTAGCCCCCAGCAATGTATGTGATCTGAGATGTATAAAGGTGCCACTTATTAAGGAAGAACAATCACTCGGGAGTTTTCAGGCCTATTTCTCCCTCTACTCCATCCCGTGCTCCAGGTGAGCTGGGGATGCTGACAGGGGCTGGGTTGGGAGCCACCAGAGCAGCTGACATGAAAGAAGGGCAGGAGCTGGGAAATTAGAAGCACAGGAAGGAGGTTTTCTCTGGTTGTATCCCTGGCCTGGGGCACAGGCTCAGACAGCCAGGCCCTGTGAAGAGGGCCACAGTGACCTGGCCATCTTTCTCCTTCCTTTTGTGCTGCTAACGGTAGCCACCTCTAGGGCTTGGGGTCTTTGGCGAGGTCCGGGCTGCCTTCAGGGATGGCCACAGCCCTGTAGAACAGGACGCTGCCTCTTGTGAAATGTGTGTGTGCCAGGCCCTGGGCTGTGCTGGCTGGAGGAGCAGGCTTCAACCAGCTTTTGGACAAGTCCTTTATCCCTCCCAGCCCTGCCTAGCCCTTAGCCAAAGGTTAGCCAGGAGCTGCCAGGTTCTGGGACGACAAATCCGGACTTCCCAAGCTTGTGACCTCTCCTCTCTCTGCAACTCCCCTTGACTCCCATCCTCCTGGGACTGGGAATCTGGTGGGGATGCCACCAAAACTGTCCCACGAGCCCCTCCCCCCCGGGAGCCACTCAATGGGGGAGCCCGAGGCATCCCAAGGATGACAGGCCCCGCGAGAGAAGGAGGCATGAGCCGGGGCGGGTCACTCTGGGGAATGGACTCCCCGGCTTCCTCCTGCCAGCCTCACCAGTGTCTCGGTCTGTGGCTCGGACGACGATGACCGACGTGCCGATGCCCGTCGTCTCGCGAAGCCCCAGGCGGCTGTACTGCTGCTGCGTGAACACTGGGGCCTCGTCGTTGACATCCTCCACGTACACTATCACCTGCAGGAGCCGGGTCAGGGTTGGGTGGGTGGGGCTGGGCAAGCCCAGGGCTGCGCCCACCCGAGCCTGTGTGTCTGGTCACTGCTCTCCTGGGCCAGCTGTGAGCTCCCTACGGAGGGCCTAGGGCTGTCTGGTTGGTCACCGTGTTCCCCCACCCTGCACAGTACCTGGCGCATGGCAGGTGCTTAAATATCATGTTAGAGAACAAACTTTGTCTTGCTCTTGGCTCCTGTGGGAACCTGTGGCTAATTAGTGAAACTTGGGCCGTCCAATTTCTCAGCTATGAAACGGTAACATCAATTTAACAGTTCACGCCCTGTGCCACTCCTAGGATGGTTATGAAGACAAAATGAGCCAGGGCCTTGCAAAAGTGCCTGAAAAGTTTAAAGGGACCCCATTCAACTATCAAGATACATCTGGGAGAACAGGAATGAAAACGTTAAGTATGGTGGTAGCAGAGGATGTTGGTGCTCAGACTACTCTAGATTCTCCTGTGCTTTCTCTGGTGTTCTCACTGCCAGCGGCCAGAACTGTGGTTCTTTGTTGGGGACTAACCCCAGCCCCCGCTGCTGCCGGAGCCAGAGACACCCAGAGAGCCGGAGGTGCCTGGGAATTACGTCCCACACTGGCTAAGGCAGCCCTTAGCCACTGACTGACGGGGCAGCTGAGATGACTCTCTCCAGAGCTCCTTGTGGGACTGAGTCACAGTTTCCTGTGTTCCACTTTGCTGGCTGCCTTTTCTTCCTGGTCCCAAGCCCCTTCCAGCTTTTTCTGGGAACACTTCCTGTACTTCCCACTCATCACTTTCACACCAATCCTTGTCTCAGGATTTGCTTCTGCAGACCCTGCCCAAGACAGTGGCTATGTCTGAATTGTGGAATTATGCATAATTTTCATCACTGCTTATTTACATTTTCTAATTTCCCTTTAATGAACATATGTCTTACATAACAACAACAAAAAAAACAGTTCAAAAGATGTTTATGGAGAGAGTTGTTATAGCTAGAGATCAGCACCCCACCCTTCTTTTTGTGCACCTCCATCCCCCCCGCCACACACAGGAGCACGGGAGGGTCTGGTCCAGGTATGGGCAGGACCAGGGCTATGTCTAGCAGGATCAGTGTGGTGGGGAGGGGAGTTATAGGCAGAGACCAGAGAGTGGTGGCGCTCAAGGAGGCCCAGGGCTTCTGCCTCTTTTCCCAGATGAGGGAACAGAGGCCCAAAGATGGGGAGGGACTTGCCCAAGGCCTCATGGTCACCGAGAGCTGGAAAGAGAGTGGGGCTTCTCCTGGTTCTGGGTCTAGCAACCTTACCACTCTTTGCTATATCCTGGGGATGAGCTGGCCCCAAAACAGGAGAGATACACTACTTCCAGTCTAAAAGAGCCAGGGCCAGCAGGAACTGGTCAGCAGAGCGGGTGGGGAGCCAATGAGGTAGGGGCAATGACATGTGGCATGGATTTCACATGTGTGGTCACCGGCACCAATGGCGGCGCAGGGCCCCATCTGAGAGCACACATATTTGGTTTCTGATCTGATCACTGCCTCTCAGATCAGCCCCAGCTTCTCTTGCAGGGTTAGCTGGGAATTAGCTGGACAGAAGGGAAGGGGCTTCTGTTGGTATAAGTGGAAATGGTGCCCTGACCAGTGGAGAACTGTGAGGTGAGTGGGGTGGCAGAGCCAGTGGGGAGGAGAAGTTTATGGGGGTTAAGGTTTCTCTATTTCCCTGCTCCTGGGGCCCGTGTAGCCCTGCTATGTCATCAAATTTTCATGTCCAGACACCCAGAACCCACTATGCAAACTAGCGTGCCTACTTCAGAGCACAGCTGCTCACAAGCCAGAACCTTCTAAGTCTGGCTTCACCAAGAACTTGGCTGGGGAGATCCTGGGTGGGGTGGGTGGGTGTGGGGGGGATTTACATGGATGAATTTCAGGAACTCTCCTGCTGTAAACAGAAGCTGCCCATCCATCTTTTCAAACTGTGAACCTTCCCCTTCCCAAGTCTGCTTGTCCAAATGGCCTTGACTCCAAGGGTTGTGGGGAAAACACAGGGCTAGTCTGACAGTGCAATAAACAGAGGGAGGTGGCATGGAGCCTGGGTGTGGTCCTCCATGAGACTGGCTGCATGCCACTGTCCTCTAACCGGTTTCAGCCTTGTTTTTAGCAGCAGAGACAGGAGGTAAAATGGTATGTGGTTTGCAAACCTGAGAGACACAGATGTACAGGAAACAGCCAGGTCTGCCAAGTTCTTGCTGAGCAGGAAGGCTCAGCGACTGAGCTACCGGGTTCCCTGGGTTCCCAGCCCCACTCTCTGTCCAATGCTGTGCCATCCAAAGGGGACGAGGCAGGAGATGTGTGTGCGTGTGCACATGCGCAGTGCGCACGTGAGGCCCTAGTCTCTACGAGGACCGTTTCACTTCACACTCCCTGGCCCCTCATCTGTGCTGTCCTGGTCTCTGAAGCAGGAACAGGAGAATATGGATTGTCCCTACAAGCCAGGTCTGCTGCTGCTGGGAAAATGAGTCCAGGGAGTTCCTATACTGTCTTCAGGAAGGTCCCCAGCTTTCCCAGGGCTCAGGGGTGTGGGAGCTGGGTACTGTAAGGGCCATCAAGTTCTGGCCCTAGGGCCAGCAACCAAATTCCCACCTTAAAAATGACTCTTTGGGGATAAGGCAGCAGTGGTCTCTGTGCTCTGGAAACTTCCGTGAGGCAGCATAGTATCGTGGTTAAGAGAACAGCCCTGAGCTGACTGCCTGGGTGTGAAGCCTGGCTCTGTCTACCCTTACTGCCATGGGACCCTAAACACATTGGCCAAGCCCTCCTTGCCTCAGTCTCCTCATCTATAAAATGGGTATAATAACAGTGCCTACCTCATGGGGTTTTTATGAGGCTTAAATGAGTTCAATAAGTAATTCACATGCTGATTTGATATCTCGCAGTCATGCAGGTGAGCGTGGCTGTGTGGGGCTGCCCTGGTGCACATTCGGGTAACTGTCTCACCCTAAGTCACCAGGGCCCTGGAATCAAGCAGTCCCAAGGTATAAATACCTGAGGGATCTGACCCCCTCAGCCATCTCCATCTGGGAAGATCTCACTTAGAGGGGCAGCCTAAAAGGACCCAAGTTTCCCTTCCCATCTCCTCCTGGGGCAGAGCTGCGGGGGCAACATCAGAAGATGGGCCAAGGCTGAGTCACTCGCTCCCCAGCACCTCCTTCGTGATGGTGACCCGAGGCAGGCTTCTGTTCACTGTTTCCAGCCAGAGGGAAACAGCGGGGCGGAGATGGGGTGATAAGAGGAGCTGATTCAGCCCCACTCAGTTCTGGGTAAAAGTCCCTGCTTGCTCCCCACCCCATCTTTTCCCATCTTCCTCCTACTCTTCACCTCTAGGGTCTGACTCACTTTCCATCTGGTTAAGGGGAAGGGGCTGTGAGCTGCTGAGTGTGCAGTGGGGGCAGGATGGGGGTGACTTGAAGGTTATCTCATTCATCTCAGTCATCCCCTTGTTACAGGGCAGGAGAGTACATCAACCAGCCCAGCCAGCGGAGTATCTGGGCGCATATTTTTTGCCATTCAGGAAGATTAAGGTCGATTTGATTTTAGCTCCATAGGGGAGAGGCCCGAGGTGAGTGAGGGTGGGCAGAAAAGAATATATCTGACGGGGCAGTTGGGAGTGCTGACTGGAATATCTGGGGGACACTTCCAATGGAAAGAATACCGAACTTGGACTCAACGACCTGGGCTCAAGTCCTGGTTCTATCACGAGTGACTTTTCTGTGCCTCAGGCTCCTCATTTGTAAAATGAAGCTGGCAACATCTACAGCTCCAAGATCACGTATGTGAGATTTCCTTGGCCCACCCTAAAGAGTCGTGTGGATGCAGAGGGTTAGTATAGTCAGGACACCTCATGCTTTAGGATAGACATCAGTATCACTGATCCCTTTCTACATCTGGAGAAACTGAGGCTTAGAGCAAAATGACACGTCCAAGATCTCAGGCTCCCCCACCGTACCTGAGCTCCAGGTGTCATTTGGCACCTAAATTAGAGGTGGCCCTGCCCCCACCGGGTCCCAACTGGTGGCCAACTCTGGCCCACCTGAGGCCTTGGCCCAGCCCTGAGGTCAGCGCTGAACAGGAAGCAGGGCTTCACCGAGAGCTGTCCCAGTGCGCATCCCCCCCACCCACACGCCCAGCCCGAGCGCCCCCGGCCTCACCCTGACGGAGCTCCGCATCGGGCCCAGGTCATGGTTGTAGGCCTCCACTATAAGAACGTGGGATGAGTTCCGCTCCCGGTCTAGGGGCCGGGGCCCTCGCATTAGGAGCCCATTGCTGACATGGATCCGGAAGTTGTTGCCATGGTTACCTGCGTGGAGGGATAGATGATAGGCATGGGCTCTGCCCTGGAGTATGATGCTTGTGGGATTGTGGTGGTGGTGGGAGGGAAGCTGGGGAGCCCAGACCCACAGAATGCAGACCCTGCCCCGAGGTCTTAGGAGCTTGGCTGAAGCCTGAAGTGGCAAAGAAGCCTCTGCCTGATGCTGCCCTGGCCTAGCAGGATTTGAGGGAGGGGCAGAAGCTCACTGTGACCCCTAAGGAAGGCGTGCAGGTCCCCTGAGACCCCCATACCCAGCGGTGTCAGTAGATTCAATATTTCAGAGGACTCTGGGGCATTACAAAGAAAGGAACTCAAATCAAATTCTCTGTTGGAGGTTTAGTGGGGACGCTCCCATTTCCTCATCTTGTGGATGGTGATATTCCTTTGGGATCCACCCACCTCCACTCTCAGTCCGTGTGCTTTGCATAGGGGTGATTTCACCCGATTCCAGAAGTGAGCAGATCAGCACATTTTAGTCTCTGGCCACAGTGATTGGTTCAGGCATGGTCCCATGATTCCATTGGTCTAGTGAGACTCATTCTGGGGAGCTCACTGGGGGGCTGTCCTAGTGTCCAAGGCCATAGTGATTGGTTCAGGGATGGGCACATAATACATGTTGGGCCAATGAGGCTCAATCTCTTGGGAGCTCACTGCCAGGGGCTGCCTTGTTCCCCAAGGCCCCCTCTGTCAGGGGGACATGGGACATGGGGAGCATAGCAATTGAATGCATCCTCACTTAAAATACAAACAACTTGGTGCAAATGACTGGAGAACATCCCTGGTTCCTCCCTCTGATCTGCCCGCCCTGTGTGTATAGCGCTTGAGGCCTCTCTGGCTGCACTTCCCAAACCCTTGGCAGCCTAGAGAAGCTCTGCTACTCCCAGGGCAGGAGGGCCTGCCCCCCTCCCCGCCATCCTAGGGCAGCCCACTCACCGTGAAGGATGCGGTACCACACACGCCCAAACTCGCCCTCGTCCGCATCCGTGGCTTTTAGCTGAGGGAGAATGAGACACGCGGTTACGCCTTGAATTCCACCCACAGGCAGAGAAGGTGTTTCTGGAGTCCCTCCCCTTCCCTCACACCACTCCCAGCCCGTCCTGCCTAAGCCCATGGTTTCCCACGAGGCTGGGGGTGTGGGAGAGGAGAGAGACACAACTTTCTCATCCCCCACTAGGAAACCTGTCTGTTGATGGCCCCATGCTGCCCTGTCCATGGCGAGGCACCTGCCAGCTCTGTTCCCTGACCCTCCTCCAGGTTCTCGGGGAGCACGGAGGAGAAGGTGGGTGACAGCGCTGCAGCTCTCTGGATCCAGGCTTGACTAGCTCAGCCCTCCACAGTTCCCTCCTTCAGCCTTTTGAGATTCCAGGAGCCTCACCTGGGGTAGGTGGATTGCATGACTGTTCCTTGCCCACACTTCCTTGGTCTGAAGCTATTCTAGTCACACTGGCTCCCAGCCAGGCACTGTATACTATAACAGCCATACACAGCCACACAGAAATCCCACCTCCCAAAGGTTCCATATCCATTAACACCAGGATCATTCCAGTGTATTCCAGCCCACCCAGCTTGCTTGGCTGTACCTCAGGCTTAGGGACTATCTCCAGGGGGACTTGGGGGATGCTGTTCTCACTCTGAGAATGCCCGGTGCTTAGCCCTTTTGACAAGGAGTCTGGCCTTGAGGCTACTGGCAGTCACAGCTGGCCCTGAGGTGTGTCCTGTCAAACTGAGAGCTGAACACCTCCTTTACCCGCCACATATCGGAAAGGAGTAGCGAACTCCCCTGCAAAGTGATACAGAGAGAGGCCCGAGCCTGCCTGGCTGGGCAGGCTCCCATGGGGCCGCAGTTCGTGTGGCTTGCTTTGTAATGCCTGGGACCCTCCCTCTTCTTCTGGATCTTCCCTCTTGTCTCCGCCAATCACTTCAACCCTGTGCTGTGCGTCTAAGGATTTTGAAAGGTGTGTTGATGGTGGGGAGGAGGGGAAGTCTGTTGGTGTGAAAGGAACAGAGGGTCTGGGTCAGGAAGACCCAAGCATGAATCCTGGCTTTGTCACTTACTGGCTATGTGGCCATGGATATGTAACCCCGCCGAGCCTCAGTAGGTACTATGATAACCAACCTTGCGGGGTTGATGGGAAGATTAGAAATAATCTCTGCAAAGCATCTGGTCTGATGCCTGGTGCAGAGATAGACGTTGAAGGTTGGACATTATGAGATAGGCCACCTTTTCCTGGGAGGCCCTCTTGATTTATACTGGAGGTGGTATGGCTGGGTTGCCCCTTGCTGTGGAGTTCTTCTCTCCCATGAGAAGTCTTAAGAGCTAATAGGTGGAGGGATGTAGTGGGGCACTTCAACAGTCCAATCTGGAAGGGCTCAGGACAGGGGAGAGGGCCAAGCTGTCCAGTGGATGCCCTTGGGTGTCTTCCATCCGTGGTGGGACTTCCACTGGCAGCCTGCACCACCCTGGGAGTGTTGCCTCCTACCATCTAAGAAAAATGGAGGCCACAGATGGGGTGTGCAGTCAGCTTGGGAAGAGAAGGTGAAGGAAAATGAGGTTCATTGAAGGGCGAGGTGTAAGATGCAGGAATCCCAGCGGGAGCTCTGGGCACTGGGAACATCCTTAGGCTGATGCAGCTCATAGCGCCAGATGTCTGGTGCCCATGCCTGCCCACTCCTTTCAGGGAAAGCACCAAATCCTACCACTAACTTGCTGGGTGACCCTGGCCAGGCCACACCTCTTTAGATCTCAGTTTCATTATCTGAGAGACAGGGGGATGGACGAGATGACCCCTCAGTCGTCTAACGGACTTTGACAATCCTATCCATTTGGGGCTATGCAGAGGATACTTCTTTTGTTGTCAAGGGCTAAGGGCAGGAGGGAAGAGCTAAATGCCAAAAACTGAGGCTCCAAAACAAGCAGGTGGACCCCAGGCTCAGGTCTTGGGCAGAGCCACAACTCCCCCCATCCGTGTTATATTTCTGGGAGCTTGGGGGTCCTTGATGGGAAAGCTGCTTAAGACTTAGGCTCCTAAGCAGGCAGCTGGTTGCCAGGGAAGTGCTGGCTTCCAGGAAGAAAGGAGGCAGGGGGAGGGGGAGGGGGAGGTAGGTGTGTGTGTGTGTGTGTGTGTGTGTGTGTGTGTGTGTGTGTGCGCGCGCGTGCGCGCGCGCGCGCCACCGCCTGGAGGGTCTCCAAGGGCCCACCCAGACTACAAGCAGCACAGCCCTGGCTGTCTCTCAATCCGGTGCTTTTTGCCCTGTTATCTCTCTGACCTTTGAAAATGCCTCTCTTCCTCACTTCTGCAGCCAGACGCCCTCAAAGGGAGGGTGCTTTGCTGGGAAGCTGAGGGGAGGGGGGCCTGGGGATTGCCAGGGCCCATCTCTCTGCCTGTTCCCCTCCCACTGTGTGGCTTGTAGCCCCTCTCCCTGGTAACCTGAAGGCTGGCAGGCACTGAATAGCAACCCGCTGGCTGCCCCTGACCATACTATTCAAACGAAGGTGAGAGCTGTGGGTGCAGAGGCAGGGAAACCTTCCCCCTGCATCTCCCCAGTGCCTCCGCCCCTCCAGAGGGCTCCAAGGAGACAGGCTGGAGTGAGGCCGTGGGAAGGCTCGGGAGCTCCCAACTCCTCTGCAACGCTCCCAGCCCAGTTGCCATCCCTACCCTCCTGGCTGTCCCCTCCCCCAAGGCAGGGCCCAGGCTCTTCCAGACAAAGCCAGGTCTAACTGGAGAGTGAGGGGCGAAGGCCACTCTGCCTGGCTGGCTGAGGGGCACAGGGCAAGGCAGAGCCTGGGGCAGGTTGGGTCACAGTGGTGCCCGGTGCTCCTGGGGCCTCCCTTGGACAGCTGAGAAGACCTCTTCACCCGGCTGGGGACTGCTGAGGGCTGCCTCTGAGGTCAGTGCTGGGGGACTGCAGGAAAGTGGGGCTGCACCCTTCATGGGGTACTCTAGGGAGAATGTGAGGGCGTGCTCAGACCTGGGGCCTCCCTCCACTTTTCTGGAAAGTGGAAAGGCCCAGGTAGGAGCAGTGGTTAGTCCGAGGCTATACGGAAAGTCGTGCTGAGGTCAGTCCCCTCTGCTCACAGCATGCCCTGCTCTATGGAGCTCTGAATGAAGAAAGAAGGTTCTAGACTAAGCTTGCAGAGATATGTCCAGAGCAAGGCCTGCCGGCATGCCTTGGACTCCAGCAGGCAGGGAGAGGCTTCAGCTGCTCTCAAGATCATTCCTAGCCTTGGTCTGATGGAGGTCTCCTTTCCCTGGAACCACGGGCCCCTGCTGGCTGCTCAGAGAGGGTATCAAGGGGGCCTGCAGCTGGCTTTGCTGTGCGTCCCAGGGGGGATGGCGTGATGTTTTCAAGCACTTTGGAACCTCTTGCTTTGAAGGAAAATACTCAAATGCTAATTATAGCCTCAATTATCTTTTTGTAAAGCGCTGCCCCAAGGACTGAAGCCTGGACCTGCTTTCCTGGCCTGATAGGGTCTCCAGATCCATGAGAAGGCCTTGAAATAACATTAGGACCAGTAGGATTGAGACTTCTCCCACTTCCGACTGCCCTTTTCTTACTCCCAGACCAGCACTGCCCTGGGTAGGATAAACGGATGGGCAGTTTTCTCCCCATGGGACATGGTGGTGGGCACACTCCATCCTTCCTCCCTGCTCAGATTCAAGGAAGGGCCAACCCACGTATGGCCTGGCCAGAGCACTCTCTAGGCCTGATGCCTGAGCGGCGGAGGCCCTGGGCAGCTAGATGGGCATCAGAGTTTCCATCTGGGAGCTGGGAGGGGTCATGTCCTATCTGGAAATGCTGGAAGGAGTGTGGTGGGAGCTGGGTGGGAGGGGGGTGGGGTGCACTGGATGCCCTCAGTCGCCGGGCACAGGGGAGGCTGCAGGAGGGAGGAGGCTGTGTACAGGCAGCCAGGAGTTAGGTCCTGAGGCTGCTGGCGAGTGCCTGGGGAGCGTGGGGCTGGGCCGCCCCTCTCCACGTCCCTCTGCCTGCTGACTTGGACTCTGCAGCCCACATGCAGAGCCTCGGCACGACCTAAAGCCCTTCCTCCTGCCTAGTGTTGGTGCTAGACCTTGACTGAGTTAGAATAAGCTGCAAGTTGGGAAAAGGAGGGAAATCTGTTACCCATCAGGCTCATGAAAGTCTCCAAGGTCAAAGAGAAATAAATGATTATTTCTTATTAGACCTCCCTTTTGGATTTCCTGTACTGTGCTTGTAGAAATCAAAGATCACAAATGCTGGCCTGGAAGCTGGATGTAGCCTCCTTACATATTTTGCGTGGCCTGTTGCAGTATTTTAAATATTTGAAAATTCATTTCGATTTTTTAAAAAATCAAGTCTATTTGTCCTTTGCAGTGTCTTCCCCCCCCAACCAGATATGAATTAGTTGCCAATATTTAAACATCTGGAACGTTTGCCTAAAAAAATCCAGATTTCTGGCTTCTCTTGGGAACCTGGAAGGGGACCACAGTGGCTTGCCTTCTAGCATTCCATCAGCCTGGCCGAGGCCCCTCTGCCTCTGCTCTCCAGGTAGGCCTGCCTACCTGTCCCGCTGGTCACACGTTATCTACCATCTGCGCTCTGTAAGCATTTTAATTTGCAACCAAAAGCTCAGTTTGATTTTCCAGCGACAAGGACCACCTGCTGTCCTCCCTCTAGTGGGATGATCCTAAGTGATAACAGGTGACAATGTCAGGGTTTCCAGCCCCATCTTGTCACCTCAGTTGCTCTCTCTGGGTTCTTCCCCACCTGTTCTCAGAGCAGCTCAGGGAGTCCTGGGAGAGAGTTGGGAGCCAGCGGGGTGGCAAGGCCACTGGGCCAGGAGTCAGGAAACCTGGTTCTGGCCTTGCTTGCCCACTGGCTCACAGTGTGACCTTGGCAGTCCCTTATTTGGGCCTCAGTTTCCTCACTTGTCAAGGGAGCAGGTTGGTCTTCCTCAGGAAGCACCAATAGGAATTCCCCTGGGGCCAGGCAGGTGACATAGGTGTGCAGGGGGCCTGAGGGCAGGGAGTGAAGTGAGCTGGGGGCCAGCACCCTGTCTAAAAGGGGCAGCTACGGCTCAGCCGTGGCCATTGGGTGCCAGGCAGCAACTGGTCCCATGTTGCCAGTGTTGAAATTCTGAAATTTCAAGAGAAGCCAGATGTTCAGATATTTATGTGAAATATCTTGGTTTTCTTTTGTTTTTAAAAAATATTCACAATTAATTTAAATTTATAAAAACACTGCAAGAAGCCAACAAAACACACTGGTGCGTCCCCAGTTTGCAGTCTTGGCGTTAGACAACTGCTAGGGTCCTTGCCTGCTGCAACCTCCTATAATTGATGAATCGTTCCTGGTCACAGAGCAAGTTAGTGATGCAGTTGGTCTTAGATCCCAAGTTTTCAGTCTAAGACTCTGTTGTAATTCATGAAAATTGACTTTAACATGCCGGAAGGCACTACCCTCCTGCCTCCTCCATGAGTTCAGGTCCAGCTCCATCACTTTCCCAGTGTGTGACCTTAGACCTGTTACTTCTCCCAGCCTCATTGTTCTAACTTGTAAAATGACCATAATGCTATCTGCAGCTAGTTTAGCAGTGTCCAGAGCCCATCAAAGTTCCCCTCCCACTCCAGTCCCGAGTCCAGCTGATTTGTTTCTGTCCCATTCTTGTTGCAGGAGCCATGAGCACAGAGGGCCCCAGCCCCCTCACCTTCCTCACAGCTCCTGTCACTCCGGGGAGGCTCTCAGAGGCAGTTGACCCCATCCCCATGTTCATTGCCCTGGCCTGCATCTTCCTCCTGCTGGCCACCTGTCTGCTGTTCATGACCCTCTGCAAGCCCGCTGCGCTGGATCCGAGGCGCCGCTGGGCCTGCGAGTGCATGCCGCACCACCCGGGGAGCCCCAGTGAGCCGCAGCTCCGGCTCTGGAAGCGCCTGGGCTCGGTGCGCCGCTCCCTGCACAGCTTCTGCTGTGGCTGGTCTGCCCCAAGGCGCCCCCTGCCGGGCAGAGAGGACCACGACGACTGTGACTGCATAGAATCTACAAAGATGTGACAGGAGTGTCCCCCTACTCCAGGGTCCATCTGCAGGCCCTCCTGCCTCACACGGAACCTGGCACCACAGGCTGCAAGAGGACAGTGGCCCAAACAACATGGGCCACGCGCTCACCCCCACTGGTTCCCTGTGTCCAGGCCCGTGGCCTTTCCCAGAGATGGCCCCTGCAAGAATACCTTCCTTCCTTCAGACACTCTAGCTGCTGCCTGCTGGAAGACTCCTGGGCCAAGCTGAGCACCTGCAGCCATGTGGACCCTTGGCCAAGGCTCTGAAATGTACAAACCTGGGGCCCCCAGGGCCCCTCTCTGACCACCAGGCACCAACCGTCTCCAGGAAGCAGCACCCCTGCTTCCCAACAGAAGACCTGCCCGCCCTCCAGGTGCCAAAACCCAGAGTTGCTGAATAGCCAAAGGTTCCCTCCAGCCAAGTGAAATACTCAGCCCCTGCTGGGGGCAAGGGAGTGTCCTTCCCTCTGTGCCAACTCAGTGCCCAAGGCAATGGGGAACCCAGGGACTCTTCTCCTCGGACTTCCTGGGCCTGCCAGCATTGGCCTGTGATACACGGGAGCAGCCAGCACCCTTGGGTGGATCAGATGCTGGGTACCTGCTGGGAGGAGGGGCAAGCAGGAGGATCTCAACACCACCCAGCCAATCACAATCTTGGCTGTCATCTTGGCCTGCCCCCACCCCACCCCCCCGACCCCACGCGCCTCCGCTAAGATGGATGAGGAAGGCGCTGAGAATGAGTTAAGCTCCTTGCACAGGCCAGGACTGGTCCTGCGTCAGAGTGGGAGGAGGCACTGCCGGCAGCTGGAGGTGCTGCTACCTGGGCTCTGAGGACACAACATAGCGGCTCCATGCCTCACCCAGGGAAGGAGGCGGCCTTCCTTCGAGTGGAAGGGTCCAGATCTCTCCAGGACAGCTGTGGGACCTCAGGCTTGGACCACATAACGTGTGCTATCTGTATTTTTGGCAATTGCTTCATCGACTGGCTACTTGTCAAAGTAATCCCACACCAAGGTGGGCTTCTCAGAATCCCAAACCTTCAACCTCTCATCACAATGCTGGGGTTAAACACTTTGGTTGGGTCCCAAATTTGGAGGGTGGGCAGAGGGGTCTGAACTGCCCAGCTTCTGCCCCAGAGAGTCATCTGGCCAGGGCCACCTTGTACCCCACCACGGACTGCTCCACCCCACCCTGCTACAGCTCATAGCACAGCCAGCCAAGTCTCCTCACAGGGTGAGCTCCTATTTTGTCACTCCCCGGCTCCAAAACCTTCACTGGCTCCCTACTACCAGATCAAGCCAGAGCTCCTTCGTCTGGTGTTTGGTGCCCATTGGGAGCTGGCTGTGAATGATCCTTCTAGCCTCTTCTTGACCCAAGACTCCAGGTAAACTGAAATACCTGTCCTCCCCTGGCTACGGCTTACTTGGCACGCCCTCTGTGAAGCCCTCTTTGCTCTACAGCTGAAACCACCTCCTACCTGAAACCAAGGGAGGGCAGGGATCACTTCCTCTTGGCAGTGTGGGTCATCCCTGTGTCTCCGCCTTCCTACAAGCCTGGGAGCTCCCGGAGAGTGAGACCATGTCCAGCCCCTCACTCTGCCTCACCAGCTCTGGGCTTAGAAGTACGGGGCCTCAGTTGACTGAGTGAAGGGTGGCCCCATCTAGTCCTGGGGGGCATCCCCTTCTTCCTTCTGATGCCTCTACGGAGAAGCTCTCTGTCCAAGCAGGCCCTCTTGGACAGGCCCAGTGTACCTTCCTTTTGGGTCAGTCTGACATCAAAGAGCGAGCCCGCCTTGGCCAGAAACTTACTTCCAGGGTGGCCTTGGAGAAATCACCAGTGCCTGGATTTCTCCCTGAGAAATGGGGAGAATCAGGCCTACCTTATATTACTCACAGGCTCTAGGATTTCAGTCTGAGTAGTTTGTACAAGTAGAAACCAATTCTTGGGGTTTAGAAAGTGCGCAGGCCCCCTCCTGCAGCGCTGTGTCCCCCTCCCTTCCAGATTAGGAACGTCTCCCTGCTTTGCCTCCCGCCAGCTCTCCCTGAGGCATCCCAGGCTGAATTCTGCCTGCAGCCGGTCCCCCGACCCCCACTGGCCAGCGTGCTCTGCCTGGCATGTGGTGCCACAGGGGTGGGGAGTAAGGCTACCCCCGGCCCGAAGGACGAAAAGCTGGGGAGGAGGAGGGGCTTGCAAAGGTCTGCCATACCCACAGCTGTGTCCCCAGGTTGGTCCTGGGAGAACTGTGTGAGCTGGGGGAGGCGGGTGTTAGTTTTCAGGCTAGGGGAGAGGCGGGGCCCCACAGCTTGGTGCGTGTGGGGTGTCTCTAAGTCCCTAGGAGCTGAGGCTCAGAGGGACAGACCCCTTTTCTGTAACCAGCCCCCAGAGTCCAGCAACCCCCCGTGGCTTCCTGGACTCTCGGCACCTCTGGAAGTCAGCACCCTGCCCCCGGCTCCCCTCCTGCTCCACGCCTGGCCCTGATGCAGGGAGGCGGGCACACTCCCAGCTTCCTGCTCTTCCGCCCCTCCCAAGCCCCGGAGTCTGGCCCAGTGAGCAGGCCCAGATTCGCTCTGTTTGGCTCAGCCTCCAAGTGGGAAACCCTGCGCTCAGCTGGTAAAGAGGGTAATTCATGCCCGGCCTCCCTCCCCACGCAGCAACTGAGGCCTCCAGGGAGGGCGGGGGAGGGCACCCAGCCTCCTTTCCAGGTCGGCCCCTTCCTCCCTCGGCCCAAAGTTGTCGTTCCTGCTCCCCAGGCAAAGGAGCCCTTTCTTTTTGTGCCGGTTTATTTCCCAAGAGGGGAGCTTCAGCCAAAAGCCCTGTGAAAGCAGCTCTGTTCTGGGCCTCACTGGGCCCTGGCTCTCTCTCCTCACTCCTTTCTGGGAAAATGTGACATCTCCAGCTCCCCCTGCTCTGAAAGGCCCTTCTGGGTGCAGTGGGGGATGGGAGAGGACTGTGGGGGAGGGAGGGAGGAGAGGAGGGCCGAGGCCCTCCTTCTGTTTTGCGGGGAGCAAGGCCCCATCTTGGGCTACATAACCTCGGGGCCTACTCTCCCCAGGAGGGAGAAGGGAGCCTGGGCCCCCCTTTGGCCATAGCGCTGGCTACTTTTGGAGCAGCAGCTGGACCCTCTCCTATTTCCATCCTGCTCTGCTGCGAGGCCACTTAGCGTGTATGCTCTGAGCTGAGCTGCCTGTGCCCCGGCCGCCACCTGCCTGCACGATGCTGTGGCCCTCAGGGATGTCCTCGGGGACACTGGCTTCATAACTGCTCTGCAGAAAGATGGGCCGGTTGTCATTCACATCCAGGACGGTGACAAACACTGTAGCCGTGCCTGTGCGCCGCTTGCCCACGGGGCCATTGTCTGTGGGAGGTGAAAGAGGATGGGTGTTAGCAGCTGCCTGAGGGGCACATTCCCGGGCACCAGCCACAGGTATGCCCTGTTCCCCCACCTGTTCTGGCTTTTGCAAGGGGGGGGCTCTTTTTCTCTTTAGATTGGGAACAACACTGACCGTATCTAATACGTTCCAGATGCTATTCTAACTCATTCAATCCTCACAGCAAGCCTGGCAAGCGGGTGCTCTTATCATCACCCCCATTTTACAAAGGAGGTAACTGAGGCATGAGGTGGGTTGAATGGTGGCCCCCAAAAGATACACCCATGGCAAATCCCTGGAAACCTGTACGTGTAACCTTATTGGGAAGAAGGGTCTTTGAAGATGTAAGTAAGTTAAGGATCTTGAGATGAGGTATCCGGTATCCTGGATTATCTGGGTGGGCCATAAACCCCATGACAAGGGTCCTTAGGAGGGAAAGGCGGGTGGGATTTGACACAGAGAGGAGAAGGCCATGTGAAGTTGGAGGCAGAGACTGGAGTTCTGCAGCCACGTGCAAGGAACACTTAGGGCCACCAGAAACCGGAAGAGGCAAGGAAGGATTCTCCCCTAGAGCCTTCGGAGGGAATGCAACCCTGTCGACAATTAATTTTGAACTTCTGGCCTCCAGAGCCATGAGGGAATAAATTTGTTCTTTAAGCCACCAAGGCCGTGGTAATTTGTTACAGCAGCCCTGAGAACCAGATACAGGTCCTGAGATGCCAAACCCGACTGCTGTCAGGGCCAGGAAGGTAAGATCTGCACACCTGGGCATGCCTGACTCAAGGGGCAGCTCTCCTCTGCTCTGGTCCACACTGGACAGGCAGGAGGGGGCCCAGTGACACCAGATCTTCTGATTTCTCAAGACAAATCAAACGTCTGAGCTTTTAAATAAAATCTCCTGATTTTTAAACATCCACAATGAATTGTCATTTCTTATGAAACATGAGTTGAGTCAAACCCACCTACAGGATGGATTGGACCTCTGCATTCAGGGATGTCGGCTCTGCTTGATTTCTAAGCCTAAGGTGTCCCTGCCCCTTCGGTTCCTTGCAGGACCCTCCCAGGGCTCAGACCCAGGGGCGGCTGTTGGATCATCCTCCCTGGGAGAAGGAGCTTGTGCCCAGTGCTGCATGACCAGGCAAGGATGGTCACCCTAGGGAGGGATTCTGCTGCTGCACTTGAACCCAGATTAAGGCTGGGACTGCAGCAAGGATTTGTCACCACGTGAGCCAGAGGATGGAGCCAACACGCAGGGGGCAGAGCCAGCCAATGCAGAGAGACTGAGGCCTGGTGGCATCACCTGAGCCCCAAAGCCAGTCACAGTTGAAGCTCCATCTCCCCGTGGACTGGTTTTGTGAGCCTACACTGTTGAAGTCAGTTTATTTTAAAATTTGCCACCAAGAGTCCTAACTAATTCAAAGGCACTTGTAGAGGCGACTTCCTCCGAGAAGCCTGCTTTGATCACCCCCCTCCCCATGTTTCCACCACCCTTTGTGCTGGCTACCCTTGGGCCATCCCTTCTTCCCTTTCTGCTTTGTTCTCCTGGTTTTGCAGTGATTTGTCTACATGCTGCTCTCCCATATGGGTCCCACACAGCCCCTGACACACCACCTTAGCATGTAGCGCCACGCGCCGAGCCTCATGGCCCGCAAGTGCACAGTAGTATACTGAGGGTCTGGTTGCCCTTTCTCCACTGGCATCAGGGCAGAGTCTTTGGCTCAAGGCCTGGCTCCTGGAAGGCCACCCCACGTGAACTCCGTGGGTGGGCTGGTGCCTACCGATGGCCTCCAGGACGAGCGTGTATGAGGCTGTGGTCTCCCGGTCCAGGTTCACCACTGTTCTCACGACGGCGTCGCGGTAGCCAACGCTGAACTTCCCATCCACGTTTCCACCTGTGGGCAAGAGACAATGAAGCTCTGGTCAGGAAACAGAGCTCCCAGCCAGGGAAAGGGCAGTGGCACCCAGCTCTGCTTCTGAGCCAGGACACTCCAGGGGTGGTCCGGGGGTGAAAGGCTGTGCTTTCCACTCGGCTTTGCCAGGGAAGGGGGTCCTGGGGGACTCTGATGAGGGCGTGGCCTATGTGGGCTTAGGTGAACTGTCAAATGCCTGAAAATCATAAGGGTCTAACATTCATTGAGCACCTACTGTGTACCAGGCACTTCATGGAGCATTTCCTCTCATTTGCACTATCACTACTTTGCAGAGAAGGAAAACGGTCCTTTAGTGAGGTTACGGGGTACAGTCACCTATTCGGGGCGTAGGACTCCCAACTCAGCAGTCTCATTCCCGAGTCCGCGTCCTTCTCCACTCTGCCACCTGCCTGTCTGGTAGAAGTGTCTGAGCAGTTAACCTGGGTTGGGGCTTTTATATGCGGCCGAGGACTTTGGAGTCAGCCGAGCGTTCTTGGGCCCTCTGAGTGGGGACTCCTGGAGGCTCCACAGAGTAAAGAGTAGGAGCAGGTGGACAGGAGACATGCCTCAGACAGTCTTCCTGAGTTCTGGGACAGGTGGGAAGGGTGAGGGCCTCCTCCCTGAGGCAGACACAAGCCAGGAAAGGACTCCATTAGAACAGTGTGGAGACCCTTCCCCTGCCAGCTGGGAGGCAGTGTGGCATTCTGGGCAGCAGAGGGCGCCACGGCATTGGGCTTGGGCTAGCTTGGCTCAGGACACAGCACGGTGTCGGGCGGAATGTGCAGAATTAAAATCCGAGAAACCTAGGGCTGGGAGGGCTCTCAGGTCAGCAGGAACTGGCCACTTTGAGGCACTGGGAAGTCATCCTGGGGGCTGCCACCAGGTGCTCCCTTGTCCTCACATGGTTTGCCCCCGTTCCCTGAGCCTCCAGTATCTGCTCCCCAGTGCCTGAAGCACCATCTACAAGGGACACAATCTGACTCCAAGGGGCAGGGAAGGAACTAGGACACAAGTAGCGCTGGTGGCCAAACCATGGCTGGTGCCATGTGGGGGTCTTGATAACAGCCTTTTCCAGAGCAGTCTTGAGGACCAGCCTGTAAGGAGCTGGCCTGAGGGTGTGGGGCTCCTTTAGGGAGGGGAAGGAGGGAAAGGATCTGGGAAGGAGAGGCAGAGGCCTGGGAGTTCACCTTGGCTGCAACTGTGGATGGGCCGTAGTCTGGGATTCCTTGCTCCAAGGGAGAGGCATCAGGGAGGCTCGTGTGTGCATGCGCACGTGTGTATATGAGTGTGTATGTAATGTGGCTGCAGGTGGGCCAGGGACAGAGGGAAGACTGAGCCAGTAAAATGGCCGAGGGAGGGCTGAGGAATGTAAGAACTGCCCTGCTCCCTGCCATGCATTCCAGCACCTCTCCTGTGTGTGCCGGACTGAAGAATGCTGGTAGACTGTTCTAATCCAGGAATGACTAATACATGGCATGTTTGCCACCACCTACCAAGTCTACTGTCGTGGTAGACATCACTCATCGATCATGGCTCCCCTTCTACTGTTGAGCCAGACATGGCCTCATAGTATTTCTCCACAGGTCTCTAAGTGGTAGCCACTTGACACTTTTAAGCGAAAACCATTTCACTCAGGGATGTCTAAACCATCTGCCTCTAAACAGATGCAAATTCTCCTCATGGGTGAAAGGTCCCCAAGGAAGGAAAAGGCCACATTCCTCTAGTCACTGCTTTGTCACCCTGATATGGGGTGGAGTGGGGGGCAGGGCTCCTCCCCAGGAGTCACTGGCTCCACCACCCTCTAGAACAAACTTCATGAAGTCCATCCCCCACCCCCATCCCCCTACAGGTTCAGGAGGCCCCCAGAGAGCCAGACCACAGGGACCCAGGTGCAAAGTCCTCAGGAGAAGTCAAGAGCAAATCCTCAGGGAGGCCCCAGCAGCAGCAAAACCCGATGGCTGACTCGGGCCCCTTCCCCTCGGCCGGCTGGCTGCTCATCTGGGAGGGGGTGGAGGCAGGGCCGGACCTGTGATGAAGTAGCTGAGCTCAGCGTTGAGGCCCACGTCGTTGTCGGTGCAATTCAGCCAGACCACCCGGAATTCCCGCGGCACGTCCTCGGACACGGAGACGTTGTACGTGGCAGGGAAGAAGGTGGGTGTCTCATCATTCACATCCAGCACTGTGGGCAGAGTCGGTGGTCAGGGCTAGTCCTGGCTTCTGCTCTAAACAACCAGCTCCAAAGGCAGTGGCTCATGCCACAGACCCATAGGAAGCACATTTCCTAGGAGTCGACACCTGCGGGTCATGAGCTGAGGGCCCCCATGGCCGCTGGGGCCGGGACAGAGCTGACCAGAGATCCGCACCCTCCCACAGCTCCCGTTCCCCTGGGGGCTTGTGGCTGCTCATGCTGTCCAGACCCCACAGCCTCTTTCCAATACATGCCTAACAACGACGACGATGACAACAGTTATGATGATGGTGATCACCATTTCTCAGCTCTCCCCAGGTGCCAAGCAATGCTAAGTGCTTCCTCTACAGGACCACACGGGCCCCTCATATCATCCTCACAAGGCAGCCATCATTAGACACACTATATAGACGAGGAAGCTCAGAGCAACTGAATGACTTGTCCAAAGTCACACAGTGAGAGAGTGGTGGGGTGGGGGTCTGGGGAAGCCTGTCCCCAGTTTGTCCCAGGGAAAGTAGCTGGCTTTGAAAGCTACCCTCCCTTCCCCACCCCACACACCCCAGCCAAAAAAAGTCTAATTTCCCTTATAGCTTTGTGTTTTCAGCTCTGCATGCCAGGCCCCCATTCCTTTGGCAGATGGGGCTTGGGGTGACCTTCAGTGAAATGAGCCCCGCGCCACTTCGGCTCCTCTTTGGGATACCATGAGGAGAAATGATAGGCTCATTTGATGACACGGCTTCTGCGGAGCCTTGGGGAAAAAATCTGGGGTCCTCTCTCAGAGGACTGGACCCCTGCCCTGTCAATCACCGGCACAGACGTGTGTCCTCAAATTGGCACCAGGAGCCCACAAGCCTTGGACCCGCAGGAGACAGAACACTTGGCTCTCTCTAGCCTTCATCATCTTGGGTCGTGCTTAAGGAGGGTGAATGTTTGTGCCCAGCCAACCACCACCCAACCCCCATCCCACAGAGGCTGGCAGGACCCAGGATGGGACCAGGCCTGTCCTAGAGAACAGGCCACATCCTGCCCATTATGCTCTGCACTTACTTCCCTGGGGTTACTCCTGGCCCTCTGTCAACAGCTCATGTCCACATCCCAGTTTTGTCTTAAGAATTAAAGATAACAGCCAGAGTAGATAAGCAATAGTAACCCTCCTTGGCCTGGCCCCGCCCTGATAGAGGGTGGAGACGGTGGGAATTATCGAGAGGGCCCCAGGAAGATGAGGAATCCTAGGGAGTCTGGGAATCCCAGCTGCCCTCTTCCGGGGGGGGGATGCCCTTCCACCGCGATTCCAGGCATTCCCCACACACGGGAGGGGAGGCGTCCCTTTACATCTCCAAATAGAAAGTCTGTCCCTCCAAACACGATGACAAAGGGTTTTGAACGTCCCCTGCCTGCTCATGACCCCGAGAGCGCCACCCCCTGAGCAAGCCCTCTCTGCTGCTGCCAGGATCAAAAAGGGAGACCTTAGCAGTGGGTCCAGGCCACTGCCCCTGGGCTCTGGGACCCTGAAGGCAGTGACCGGGTGGGAAGAAGGCCCTGCTGGCACTTTTGACTTAGTGGAGACAGAGAGGGCTCTGCTGTGTCGAATGGCTCCAGCTGAAGAGGGCGCCCATCGGCAAGGCAGCCTGTGCCGCCTGGACAGTGGACAGCAGTGGTGAGCGTGGGCTCCCAGCCGCCTGCCACTGCCCCAGGGCCCGTGCCATATGCTCAGTGCAGCAGGAGGCACCCCTGCGCCCTCACCTCGGATGGTTAGCGTGCTGGTGGAGCTCTTGGTGGGTGCGCCCGCATCGCTGGCCACCACGCGCAGCTGGTACTCGGCGATGCGCTCGCGGTCCAGCTCGGTGGTGGTGACCACCACACCGCTGCTGCTGTTGATGAGGAAGTCCAAGCGGGGGATACCCACATGCATGCGGTAGGACACCAGCCCGTTCAGGCCCTCGTCCAGGTCGATGGCCACCACCTGAGGGAGAGGAGGGGCCGTGTGAGGGGTGGGGACACCAGCACTGACGCTCATCCCCTGAGAAGTACTCCCTCCTTCCCGCTGACCCACGCCTGGCTCCGGGAGACACACCTGCCCCCACCACAACCCAGAGCCTCAGGCCAGGCCACTGTCCCCAGCGCAGCCTCCCAGATGCTCTTTAAGGGGGCAGCACGTCAGAGCTGAAAGGTATCCAGATGTAACAAGTGTGGTCGGGAGTGGGGTGGCGTGGGAAAGGGGCTTTTCAGAACAAGAGTCCAGGTCCACAGCCGTCCCCCCTTCAAAACCCTGCTCTCCTCGTTAGGAAGCCCTCCCAGTTTCACCCCAGCTGGCTCGGGACCCTCCAAACTCGGCCGTCTCCCTCACCCCCGGCCCTCGTGCTGCTGGCTAGGAGCAGCTGTTAACAGCTTAGACCCCTTCAACTACATGGAGCTCAACTACACAGAACGTTTGACCAAAAGGACTCCCTTCCCTGCTTTGTTTTGATTTGTAAGACAACAAAAATAAGATGATATCAAGAACTTGTTTTTAAAAGTCACTTGAGGATTTGATTATTATTTTAAACAGGCCATTCGAGGCCATGTGTAGGCAAACTCCTTCCAGTCCCTACACTGTTCCCATCTGCACCTCTAGTCCTGATGAGAGCTCCTGACTCAAGACCCTGATATGCCGAAAGTTTTACAGAAGACGATTCAAGACATTTGAGAAAAAATGTACAATAATAGTTAAAATAAGAGCTTTGGATCAAGCTAAGACTCTCAGGATTGAAAGACAATGTCAAAGTCATCTGGTCTAATTTACATCCAACAAGTTGGATAAGAGGGTATCCAGACTCAGCTTGAATGCTTTCCACGATGGGGGGCTCACTACTTCCAATTTGTCTGCACACAGCTCTAATCCCTGGGGAAAGTTCTTCTGCACTTTCAGAAGAAATCATTATTGGTTGAGGTTGTAGAGGGCACCTGGGGAATCGCTGAGCTTGGGTCAGAGCCCTCTTTCTGTATCTGAAGACAGTTTCCCAGTTAAATGCTCCCAGCTCCTCCCACCATCTTCTCATGACTCTGAGCCAGTTCCTCTGTGAACTCAGAAGCTGTGCTGGTGGGCATTTCCCTCCTCTGCTGTCTCTGAGCCCTGGAGAACCAGATCTCGGGGGCTCATCTGCCCTCTCACCAACCTCCCTCCTATTTGGGGGACTTCTCAGGGACTGGCTGCTGTTCCCTGGATCACAGCTCCCCCTGCTGGGGGTTTGGGGAGAATGTTCTGTTGGAGAGAGTGAATGCTCCCTGGATCCTTCATCTCCTTTTACAGATGAAGAAACTGAAGCACAGTGGGCCTGCAGGGCGTGGCCAAGGTTAACCACTCTGGCATCCTGGCAAATAACGCTGTCTTCTTCAAATGGGATCAGGCTAACCCTGTGCCACGGGCTCCCGCTGTCTCTAGGGTATAAATCCTCATGATAGACACACAAATCATGAGCACATCGGCTACTGCGTATCTCCTGCAATCCAAGTGCCAGGTTGCTTACGCAGGTGTCTGATTGAATCCCCACAGCACAGCCAGCCAGGTACTCTTCTGATCCCCATTTCACGGGTGAGAAAACTGAGGCCCAGAGAGGTTAAATAGTGTGCTCCAAGTCACCCAGCACACAGGTGGTGGAGTTGGGACCCACACCCATCTTGGTCATACTCCAAAGCCCATCTCAACTTTGAGGGCTTTCCAGTGTTTCTAAATAGCCCCTGTTAGGGCATCACCTCCCCTCAACCTGTACCTTCAGGGCCTCCCTGACCAGAACGGTGATGAAGCAGGAGGCAGAGGGCCCAGGTTCAAGATCAGGCCCTACCTCTTCTTGGCTACAGGGACTTAGGCAAGTCTCTATAAGTCTCCCGAAAAGGGGGGAATCCACCCACTGTGTGGCGCTGCCTTGGGGTTTACAGGAGAGCACAGGAGAGAGGGGGCTGCCCATGGAGGCGGGATGCCCGGGCTACACTCGTCTGACCTTCTTCGTGTTCTAGAACCACCTATAGGCATGAAGTGCTGAGGGTCTTGGGCCAGACCTCCACAATCAGGCCCTGAGAAACTGATTTGGCTTCCTAGAATTCTATTTTTTGTCCCCTCCCTCCCTCCGCCTTTAACCATCTCCTGTGGTGCTTTCCCTTCCAGACCCAGCTCAAGCCCCTCCTCCTCCAGGAAGCCTTCCACTTCCATCTCTCAGAGCACTGGCTCTCCAAGTCTGGTGTGGATTGTGTCCTGTCTGATGGTCTCGGGCTGGCCTCCCTTGCCCCGCCCCTGCCAAGTGTCCGTCACAAGGCTGGGCGCACATAGCACCCACTGCTCCCTTGCTGGCTGGTTGGTGAGGGAGATGGCAGAGAGCAGGATCCGGGACAGGAAAGGGAAACTCACCTGGTAGACGGAGACCCCCGCAGGGGTGCCTTCAAGCACCTCGGCCACAAAAGGCAGGTTCTGAAAGGTGGGGTCATTGTCATTGAGGTCCAGGAGGTTCACAAACACCGTGGCACTGCTGGTGGCGCTCAGAGGGGGTGTGCCACCTAGGGGGACCGGGGACAGGAGAGGGAAAGAGGGGTGCAGGAGAAAAAGGGGAGTGAAGAAAGGTGATTCAGTAGCCCTCCATCCCAGGGGCCCCTTCACGAAGCAGCCTGGGCCTTGCACCTCCAGCTCCCCCTGCCCTCTGCGAGGGCTGGGTCACAACTGGGAAGTGGGTGTCACTCCACTCTTAGTCATCAAGACACAGCCCTCCTGGGTAGGCCCCAGGACGCCCAGGGGACATGCCACTGGGGGAGGTCCCCAGTTCACTGAGTGTCAGGGGCCACGGCCCAGGCGTGAGGGGCACGTACAGTCCGTGACAGAGACGATGATCTTGCGCATCAGCTCCGCCTCGTGGGGGTCGGGGTTCTCCCGGTCCAGCATGACGTGGGTTGTGCGGATCTTGCCTGTGCTGCTGTTGAGGCGGTAGAACTTGTTGGGTGGCTGGATGCTGTACACCAGAGTGCCATTCTCCCCCAGGTCTGGGTCAATGGCCACCACCTGCCCGGGAGGAACCGACCCCTCCACTGAGCCCAGGCCAGGGAGGGGGTCTCTGTGGCCCGGGCTGCCCGCCCGGGTTGTCTGAGCTCACACACTGGTCCCGGGCACCCCACTGTCTGGGAGAAAGAGGTATCCTCGTTCAAACTTGGGAAGTGGGTCTCCCTCCTGGCTTCAGCAGGGGTATCTCTGGGGGTGGGGAGGCAGGAGGTTCAGAAGATGAACCAGCACTGGAAGTCCTGGGCTTCTTGGTTTCTCCATCCGCTGTTTTGACTTTAGGTAAGTCCCTTTCCCCACTCAAGCCTCGGCTTCTGATCTGTAAAAGCAACACTTAGCACCTGCTAGTGTATAGGAGGCTCCCCGAACCTCATAGACACCAGGCCTTCTCCACCTACTGTGCCAACAGTCTTATGAGGAGGACACCTATAAATAAGCCCATTTCACAGATGAGGCACAGTGAGTCTCCCAAAGTCTCCCAGCCAGGAAGTGGCTCTAGGTCCCTCCGGCAGGCAACACCGCCAGCGTCCTTCCTTTTCAGACATGTGGGGTAACGTGTTCATGGAGCTTTTGGGGGAGGAGTCCCTGTAGCCCATGACCATGGAATTCTTCAGGGTGGGGGCTGGGAAGGGTTGGGGAGTCCAAATCCTTGGCTGATCTTTTGAAAGGATTTGAAACCACAGATTTTGGGAACTGGGTTCCTCATCCTCAAACCCTCTCTTCTTTCCTTTGGCGCTTTAGATTGTGAGGCAATTTGAAAAGAACTGGGCCTCCTGTGACACCAAGGATGACAGGGCATGGGAAGGGAGCCATGGATAAGTCCCCTGGTTCGGAGGGTGGGCCAGTCATGGGGCTGCGGATAGGGGAGGCTGGAGGAGGGAGAGGCCTGAGTTTCCCTGAAGGGGGACACCATCCCCGAGAAGGGGGACGCCATCCCCGAGAAGGGGGAGGGTCTCAGGACAGGGGCCCCAGACACTCTGGCCCCTTTAACTTTCCAGCCCCTCCCCATGAAGGGATCAACCTCACTGCTGACCTAACCCCGAGCAACAAACCCTGCAACCCATTCTCTCCCAGGTCCCCATGCCCACCAATCCCCTGCTCTGTAGGAACTTCTCTACCATCCACCTCCCACAAGGGGAAAGCAGAGCTCAGAGAGGCATGCGCCAGACTCAGGGTCAGACAACACCAGCCTTGGAGTTGACTCAGTTCCCACCCTGGACAGCAGTGGCACCCACTGCTCAGCTCACCCCCAACCCTGGCTGCAGGGGCCACTGCAGCACCAGAGGTGGACAAGATCAATGGGGGGTGGTGACCGCAGTTCCAGGGGCCGCATCAGGACAGTGTCATTCTTAACTCCAGAACACGTGGCGATGACAGCCTGGCCTTGTCAGCTCCTTCATCTTACTTGATGTGGGGTCTTTTGTGCTTTGGCAGCAGAATCTGTCCCTCCTCTGGCCTAATCCTCAGCCCGCGGTGTCTCAGGGGCCATTAGACCAGGACAGACAGGTGGGTTGGCCTGCTGAGGGTGCCCATCTGCCCCTGGGCCCCAGGGAGGTCAGGGAGAGAGGCCAATGTTGGCGCTGAACCCCGAGCCACTCCGGGCCCCTCTTCCGCTTCAGAGAGTGGGACATGGCTCTACTGCCACCCCAGCTGCCCAGCCCATGTCCTCCCTTCCCAGCCTTGCTGTGCCATCGGGGATGGGGGAGGCCCCAGCCTTCCAGGCCTGAGGAGCCCTCACTGTGCTGCGGGCATGGTGCTCAGTTTCCCCGTCTCTATAATGGGGACCCAATCATCCCTGTATGGACAGCAGGGGACAAGGCTCTCCTGGTATCATTTCAGCCAGGCAAAGTCATCCCACTGATGGACAGAGGAGACCGGCAAGCCTTGTGTTTCTACAATGCTTCTTTCCAGTTAGAGGAGGGAGATAGTTTTTATTCCCATTTTTCTGGATAGGGAAACTGAGGTACAGAGCAGTTAAACCACCCGTTCCAGGGCAGCAGCCTCTTGCTGAATGCGCTGAGATACCTTCCACCACCGCTGAGTGCTGGGGTGGGGGTACCTTGGGCAGCTGCTTCCAAGTGACCATGGTTGGGGGTGGGCACTTACTCTTGGCCCCTTGGCCCACTCCCTGGTCATGGGATGGGGGCACAGGAGAAGGCGGTGGGCTGGGACCCCTCCTGCAAGCTCCCTGCTGGGTGATTGTATAGAACCTCACCACTTTCCCCTCATTATTTCCCATTTCATGCTCGTCATTTCTCTCCTGGCCTGACGGGGAATAATTCTCTCCCTCTCCCCTCTCCTTTATTTTGCTGGAGGGCTTTGAAAGGCTCTAAGTCAATGCCCATCAGCCAGGTCCTTGAAGGAGGCTGCGGGAAGGGGGAGGGAGAGTTGGGCCAAAATCTCACTTGCAAACAGAGAACGGCCACTCTGCAAGCTCACGCCTGTGCGGGTGGACACCCGCGGGGCACATGTGCACACAGACGCCCCCCTGGTCAGCTCCCGGTGCACACGAATATGGCACATGCTCGTCTGCACACAGCTCTGGAAAAAAATCACTGGAATCACCCTGCACTTCAGACACCAGGGGCAGTGGCCAGGGCCCCCTCTAGAGGGGCCCTTGGTCACACACCCTAGTCTCCCTCTGACAAGGAAGACTCAACCCTACCTGGTGGAGTGGAGAGCCAGGTAGGGTGGGGACGGAAGGTGAACAAGTCCATCAACAGCTCTCATTCACAAATACTGAACGCTTACAATGTGCCTGGCACTGTGCTAGGCACTGGGGCTCAACAGTGAACAAGACAGATGTGATTCCAGCAGCGGGGGCAGCTGACGGCGACAACAGTTGTCATTTGCTGACCACTCACCGTGTGCCGGTGTACTTTGTGTATTTTGGCTCCTTAAGTATGACTACAACTCTACCAAGTGAAGAATTTTTCCCTGTTTTCTACTTGAGACGGTGGGAGCACAGAGAGGTTAAGTAACTTGCCCAAGGTCACACAGCTGGTAAGTAGTATGGCTGGGATTAGAGCCCAGACATTTTGCTACCAGAGGCGCCCACTTAATCACTGAGCTATACTGCCTCTTAATAAGCAAGCAACCTAACAAACAGATAAACACGGATTGTGTGGCCATCTCTGAAAGAAACGGAGTGTAGAGAGGTGGCATTTTGAGCTGGGACAGATGGAGGAGAATGAGCCAGCCACGGGAAGAGCAGGGGTGGGGAGGAGAGGAAGAAGAGCACACTGCGGGGGCAGGAAGAGCTTGCGCAGAGGCTCCAAGGTGGGAAAGAGCTCAGCAGGTTCAGGAAACTGAAAGGCGTGTGTGTGTGTGTGTGTGTGTGTGTGTGTTTGGGGTGTGTGTGTGTTTGGTGTGTGTGTGTGTTTGTTGTATGTGCGTGTGTTTGGTGTGTGTGTTTGGTGTGTGTGTGTTTGGTGTGTGTGTGTGTGTGTTTGGGGTGGGGGTGGGAGTGTGGTGGGGGTGTGTGTGTGGTGGGGGTGTGTGGTGGGTCTGAGAAGGGGGGTGGGAGATGAGTCAGGAGGTAGGCCAGTTTCTGTTCAAATATCACCTCCCCCTTGATGTCACCTCTGGGTTAGCTGTTCCCTGCCTGAAGCCCACTTTTCTCACACCTCAGCCACAACCCCTACCTCACCCAGGGCCATTGTGAGGCCTTAGAAGGCCCCAGGGGGCCCCCTCAAAGGTATTACAATGTACCCATGTATATATGCATACATACATTTCATGGCTATAAAATTTGAAAGATTTTTATGACTATTCTTTTTGCAATTATTTTGCTATAACAAACTCAATTAATGTAAGGGCTTCTTAATTTCTGGCATCCTGACAATCATCACACATAACTGGGAATTCCAGAAAATCAAACCCACAATTTGTCCTCAAATGCAATGAAATTTTTACACACATTAAATAGCGTAATTTCTAAGGTTGTTACAACATATTTGGCAGAAGTTTAATATAACAAGCTTTAATTCTGATTCTGCTCTTTTCTTTTTGAAATTCTGAGTCATTAACATTTTTTTTTCAGGGCTCAAACACTACTGTGAGTCACTGAAAAGCTGAAGTCCCCCATCCCTGTGGCTGCCCCAAGCTGGGGGAGGAATGGTCATGTCCACTCTATACTGAGGGGTGGACTCACATGTCCATCTCCCCAGAGTTAAGGTGGGGCAGATCCTGTGGGCCAGGTAGGTCCAGTAAGGACTCTGGCTTTTACACAGGGTTAAGGTGGGAACCAGTGGTGGGTTTGAGCCTAGGAGTGACACGTGGCTCCCTGAAGGCAGAGAGGAAACTTGCTGCTTCCTGTACTCCTGCCAAGCACAGGGTCTGGCCCATAGTAGATGCTCACTGAAGGTTTGTGGAGGTTTCCTGGAGAGTGAGGGGGCACTGGGCAGCAGGCCCCTGGCCCATTGTCCTTACCTGCTCATGGCTCAGAGGATGTAAGGAAAGACTGGCGACCTGGAGAAGGCTACTGGGGACCTGACCTGGGAACTGCCCAAGGCCAAGTGCAGTCCCAGCCGGGCTGAACTACTTTTTACCTGGCAGGTGGATTCTTTAATAATGGCACCCCTGCTTGCTGTTCCATGCAGCCACATTCTCTCCTCAGCTCCCTCTGGGAGGAATTTCTCAGTCACGTAAAGCAAAGGTAAGAGTTGACCAGACAGATGTTTAGAGGTGAATATTGTGCCCCAGCTCTTGGGGTCTCTGGCTGGGGTTGTCCTAGTCTAGACCCCTAGTGTACATGAGGTGGCAGCAGAGAGTGCCCATCGGATCTGTAGCCCTAGAGAGCACAGAGGAAAGGGCCTAGGGGAGTGCTTGCCAAATCTGGCTCTGAGCTGGAAGGACTCTCCCAGTCTGGGGCTTTGAGAAAACACAGATTCCAGATCCCTAACCCCACCCCACCCCCCGCCCTACAGGAATCCTTGCAAGAGGGACCCGCCCACGAGTTGAGAGTCATTAGGATCTTGAACTTGTACAAAGGAAGACAGGACAGATGTGATGGCCATCTCTCTCTCTCCCCCTCTCTCTCCCTCTCTCTCTCTCTCTCCCTCCCTCTCCCTCCCTCTCCCTCCCTCTCTCTCTCTCTGTCCTTCCTTCCAGGTTGACATCCTCTCCCATCTAGACCAGGTGGACCCTGTCACTACCAGCTGTGGTTGATGTGGCGTGGGGCAGGGAGGCTAGGCATCACCACCCCAAGGTTGCTTGCACTCAGTGTGGGGCAGCCTTCCTGGGGAGCTGGATATGAAAGTTATCATCCCTTCTCTCATCCCACCTGAGTTCTCCAGTTTTTAGGGACCTGGGACACCTGTCAGAGCACTGCTGAGCCAACAGAGGGATAAAGGCGAGGTGGGACCTGGGTTTCAGTCCTGACACTGTCTCTTACTATCTTACTAGCTCTGCGACCTTGGGCAAACCCCTCAAATGCTAACTCTCCATTTTCTCCATCATACAGGGGAAGCAAGGAATCCACCTGCCACGTGGGATCACCACAAGGATGACAGAATTCATGAGGCGTGCCCAGCACAGCATCTGGCATGTCCCAGCAGGGTTGCCGTAATCTGTCAGGTTCATGTCTATCACAGGGCTGGCTGGTGTCTGTGGGGCTGGACGTCTGAGGAGAAGCCTCCCTGAATGAGGCCAAATGGGGCACAAGTATGAGGGGGAAAAGAAAGGCTCACCAATGTGAATCCCAGAGCAGAGCGGATCGAATCGGGTGCTCAAGCCTGGCTTTGCTCAGCTTCCTCAGGACTCTGCTCTCCCTTCTGGACGCCCTGAGGTTTTTGGCTGTGTCTCCCCTCCCCCACCCCGAGTCCCATTCCCTGCACACAGCACACACAGGAGCCTGTGAAAACCTGGAACATCCCGTGCCCCAAAGTCCCTGAACTCTGAACCCCTTGCTGGGGCAGCCCTGGGCCAGCTGCCCCAGGCCGATGGCTGCAGTGATGGAAGTGGTGAAGGAAGGCGCTGAGGGCAGAGCTGAAGCTTGTGCGATTTGAGGTGGGGGGGGCGGGAGGTTGGGGGCTCTCCTGAGGGGGTGGCCAGAGTCCTAGGGTCTCAGTCCTAAGGGTGGCTCCGAGCTGAACCAGCCCTAGCTCCTCTGGCACTGTCCTTGGGCTGCCTGTGCTCCTTTGGACAAAGCCTGGAGTCCACTGTCACTGAGGACTGTGTGAGGGCTTTCCCCCAACCTCTGGCTACCTTTCACCGTGCAAGAGAGCTTCTGGAACTCTGCTCCTAGAGCTGGCTCCGAGGGAAACATTAAGTCCATCAGCACCACACTGGCAGGCCCATAGGGCTCACGTGGGAAAGGCAGATGCCCGCGAAGGGCCGCCTAGCAGCTCTGCCTCCCGCCGCCACTTACTGTGGTCACGTCAGAGTCTGGAGGGGTCATCTCCACCAGGTTGATGTAGTAGGGAGAGTCCTTCCAGGTGGGGTGGTTGTCGTTGATGTCCAGGAGGGTGATGTTCACCTGCAAAGCCACAAGGGGCGCTGTGGGACGCGCCTAGCTGAGTTGTGCGAGGACAGTGCCCACGCTGGGGGACACACTCAGATGCCTAATGGGGCACCTTGGCAGTAACTCCACCAGGTCCACCCACTTTGGGGGCTCGGGGCAGGGTCTGGGCTTTCAAGGACAGGAGGGAGCCACGACCCTTCAGAGGGTTTAGGTGCTGTCCCATCAGGAGGCAGAGGAATGGACGAGATGACCCCTGAAATCATTCCTGGGACTTGGGACTTGTTCTGTCCACCCCTAGTCTTGGCTGAAGGTGACAGACAGCATGGGGGAGGTTTGGGGTGCGGAACCTGATAGAATCCTTAGAGCTTCCCCCGTCAGTCTCAGCTACAAGCCAAGCAATTTCCCTGCTCACCTGCCACCCAGTTAAATTATTTATAGAGCTCTGTGTCTTATTAGCAGGGGCCTCCTGTGACTGAATAGGGCACTGGGGATTTTTCAGCCAAGGGCCTGGCCGAGTGATAGCAACCCCAGCTCCTCTGGCTGGGTAAGGATGGGGGTAGCTGCTGTGGGGGGGATGAGGGCTAAAGGAGAGGTCAGGAGAGGGCTCCAGGTGGAGAGCAAATGAGGATAAGGAGGGGACCTGTCAGCTGGAGTGACCTGTCAGCTGCTCTTCCTGCTTGCTCTCCCACAGAGGGAGTGTCTCACTCCCCCATCCTCTTCTGCAGCTAAGAGCTCAGTGAGGATCCTCAAATGGCTTTCCTCTAACTTCCTACTCTTAGAGGCACCAAGGCCTTGGATGGGGCTCTGGGCCTTCCTGGGTCCTACTTGCTCATGGCAGGGAAACCTAGGCATCATTTCTCATCATCTCTTGCAAACCTAGGCTGCAGATGTAGGGGTGGGGTGGTAACAGGCCCCCAGGAACCCTCCAGGGCCCTGATTCCTGCTCTGAGCCACTCTTCTGGCAGGAATACCTGCTCCGGCTTCTTGGCAGGTGCCAAGGCAGGGAGGGAACTATGGGGCTCATGCCTTCTTCCCAGCTGGTCTTTGGGGGCAGGAGAGAGAGTATTTGCTCCTCCGGAATGCCCCCATGTCCCAGGTGGGAATGCCTTTTTTTTTTCTTTTTTTTTTTGGCCACACTGTGTGGCTTGCAGGATTTTTCCTCACCAGGGATCAAACCCGTGCCCCCTGCAGTGGAAGCACGGCGTCCTAACTACTGGACCGCCAGGGAATTCCTGGGAATGTCTTTCTTCCCATAGCTGTGGAGGCCCCAGGGCTGACCTTGGCTGACAATAAATTGGTACCTGCTACCCTCCCTCCACTCCCACAAGGCCTCACACTGCCTCAGGACACAAGCACCCAGGGGCCTAAGTGGTGCAAGCTGAGGATGAGTTGGGGGCAGCAGCCTGGCTGGCAAGTGGGGAGCTGGGGGCAGGGGAGGGCCAGGCACTCACAGTGGCGATGCCGGTTTTCTGGTTGTGGCCCACGCCCCCGTCCACTGCCCGTACGATGAGGATGTACTCAGACTTGGTTTCACGGTCCAGCAGGGTGGTGGTGGTGATTTCACCTGCAGGAGAGAGGGGTGCGTGAGAGAGGGTTTGGGTGGGCCAGGGAGGGATTGGGGAAGGAGGGAAAGAGCAAGTGTGCAAAAGAGAGACACTTGCAAGATCCAGGGACCTGGCTGCACATGTGTGAATGTACAGGTATGCATGGGGGTTGGTGAGATGGTGCTCAAAGGAGAGAGGGCATATAGCACCCATGCCTTGGGAACCCGAATCCCAGAGCTGGGCAGTATAGCCCCGTGGGGAGGAGGTATTTTCAGATGTGGGAAAATCTAGGTTGATTATGGAGTTAGGGGCTGGAAAACAGGGCAGGAGGGACATTTGGCCTCAAGCTCAGTCACAAACGACCTCTCACTTAGACTGCTGACATTACCTCACTGGCTTTATCAACTGGAACTAATTACTTAAATCCCCTGTGCTGCAGTTTCCTCATCTGGTTAAAAAGGAACAATAATAGGGCCTACCTCATAGGGCTGTTATGGGATTAATTCAGCTAATTTAGTTCTAAAGCTTAGAGCAGCACCTGGCACTGTTTATTCACATGGTCACAGAAATATAGCAACAGGACTGAAACACACCAAGTGCTTTAAGCATGTCCCAACTTGTGGCTCATTCGAGATCGCTCAACCTATAGTGCACTGAGATTTAAGTGATAAAATAATTTCCTTAATTACCTTGTACGTGACATAATTATAATGCCTTGAATTTTTTTTTAGTGTATAAACAAGTTATTCTATTAAATATAAACATTTAAAATAGACCATAATCTTTGTCAGCCTGTTTTGGGCTTTTCTTTGTATTTTGGTGTAATTAAAGTGTGGAAGTCATCTGGCAGTGGTGTGACGGTAAATGTTTGACAACTGGCTCCCCAAAGGAAAAAAAAAAGGTATTTGCTGATTTCCATAGTTATAAATATTCCCACCAGGGCCCATTTTAAGCTGCCCACTTGATGGCATTGAACCTGGAGTTGGGAAGAGATGTATACAGTTGGCTCTCGTGAGCAGGTGTGAGCCAGCACAAGCCAGCTTCAGTACAGTACAGTAGCCAGGTCATCTACCATCGCACGTGGGCCACGGGAAAGAGCCGATGCTTTGAGGACAGTGAAGCCCAGATCGGAATTCTGATTATGGCCCTTTCCAGAGGCTTGGCCTTGGAAAAGTCACTTAATTTCTTTGAGCCTCAGTTTTCTCCTGTGTAAAAGAGAGATTAGTATGCTTTCAAATAAGAGCTTTGGAAGGGTTAAATAACTCTAGGTGAAGTTCCCAACACTCAGAAAATGCTCATTTCCTTCCAAAGGACAGTGAGGGTTCTCCAAGGGCAGGGACTGTGTGCTATCCCCCTTGCCTGCGCCGTGTGACCTGGGCCAGGTTACTTAAATTCTTTGTGCTTGATTTATTCTACCATAAAATAAGGGAGCGGGGCCAGTGGTCCCTAGGACTCTTTCACTCTCACATTTCCCTTCCTGCCATGCTGGCCCATCTCTGGCCTGTGCAGGGTTGAGAAGGGAGCTGGGGGTGGTGCTAAAGCCAGGAACAAAAGCTCTACAAAGGTCTGCCCACAGAGCCATGCTGCTTGCTGGGGTGGTGTCAGTTAATTGGCAGCGTGAGGAAGAAATTAAGCTCTAAAAAGTTTTAAACATGAACTTGTTGGCATGATAGATGGCTCCTCCTCTCTGGGAAATTAGATCCAATTAAGGCCACCTTTGTGGAGCAGGCCTGGCTAATTTGACCAAGGTGCTCAGAGGAAAACACTTACACCTTTGGAGCTGAAGGAGCCGTGTTAAGGCAGCAAGAAAATGTCCATGTCATTATTAAAGGCCCCGGGGTGGAGATGGAGTCCCTGACTGGGAAGGCTGGGTAGGTGCTGAAAGGTCATTGGGCCCGCCGTTGTATCTGGGGGTGGCACGTGGCTCTACACGGCTTTATAGAATGGAGCGTTGAAAGTGTGGGCTCTGGAGTTGGAAGTTCAGGCTCTGTGAGTCCTCAGTCAAGTGACTTTAACCTCTCCTATGCTTCAGTTTCCTTGTATGGAAAATGGGGATGCTGTGAGGCCAGTACCTGCCTCAGAGTGGCGGTGATGCTGGTCAGAGCACTTAGAACAGTGCTGAGCACACAGTTAATATTCGTTAACGATATTCCTCTGAGCTCCCTAGAAATGTTGGCTCGCTGAGGGTGGACGCTCCTGAGAGCAGGGAGGGAGGCACCTGTTTTGTCAGAGGTGGAAAGGGAGGCTCAGGATAGCCCTGGGTGTGTTCAGTCTTTGTACACATCAGCACCAGCCATCTGCTCTCCAAGCTTCCAGGAAAGGGGGATGAAAGAGAGATTGAAGGCAGACTTTGAGCAGGGAGGCATGAATAACAGGAAGACTTGATGTCTGGCTGGGCCACCGATCACCTGTGGCAGGGATGGCCAGTGTTCGTCAAAGATTCCTGCTCCCCTCCCAGGCCAGAATGATTGCTGGGGAGGGGCTGCCAGGCCAGGGACTATGATGTTCCTCAAGCCTTCCTTGCATCTAGGCAGGGCCATTGCTTGGTTCTGGCCACAGGATGTGGGCACAAGTGATGTATGTTACCTCCAGGCCTGACCCATAAACATCTCCTTGCACAAGACCCCATATTCCCTTTTCCTTTCTGCAGTGACCTTGGAGCCACAACATGGAAAGGGCCTGGGTCCCAGAATCATCATGTGGAAGACTGTCCCCTGAACACAGCATTGGACTGCTGTGTAAGTTAGAATTTCTATTGTGTTAAGCCACTGAGGTTTCAGGGTTTGTCTGTTTGGCATCTACAAGTTCCCTTACCTAATACACAAGTGGGTATGTGGAAGTGGGGAGCCTTGCATGCCCACTAAGCTGACTTGGAACCCCATGAGGGCGAGACCATGTCTTATTCCATCCTGTTCCCCAGCATAGCACCTGGAGGGGAGCAGGCCCCCACTGATATCTGAATGAAGGTATGAGTGAATATCGGGGGCCTCCCGTTCCTTCCCAGCTTCTTTTAGAAGGCTGGGTTCTCTTATTGCTTTTTTCTGCACCCCTTCCCTCCCTGCCTCAAGGAAGAGAGAAAGCTAGAGGGAGGCATACAGAGAAATGAGGAAGAAAGGAGAGTTACATGGGCGGAGCAGGGAGCTGGGGATGGGGGCCCCAGGGTGAAAAGACCAAAGAAAATAATGATAATAACCTAACTTTGTTAGCACTTACTACGTTCCAGGGACTACTCTGAGTTCTCTATAATGACTCACTGAATTCACACAACAGCCCTGATCTGCGCATCCTCTGTAGGTGGGGAACTGAGGCACACACCATGTTAGGAAGAGGAGCCAGGATTCAAGAATGAGGTCTGCAGGTGAGGAGGGGAGACACTTAGGCTTGAAGAAAGGTGGCCCTGAAGAGCAGTGAGTTAGCCAGATATTTGTAAAATGGAACACATTTTAAACATAACAGGGCTCTTCATCACTGAAAGACATCCTTTGGTGAATGAATGAATGTTGTGATTTTTTTGGTGGGGGGTAAGATCAGTAACCTCACACAAATGCGTATTTCAGGGATAAAACCAGGTGCTCAAAGCTGACTTATTCAGAAACACGGGCCTCCTGTGAAAGGGAGGAGACGCTGGTCCAGAGGCCGGTCCCCAGGCTGAGTGCGGAGCGTCAGCCTGAGGTGCAGAGGATGAGGGCCACGGGGGGCTCACCTGAGCGGGCGTTGATCCGAAACTGGGAGGAGCCCTCCAAGGAGTAGATGATGGACTCCTGACCGTACTCCCGGGAGCGGTCCAGGTCCGTGGCGTTCAGGAAGAGCACCGTGGCTCCTTCCGGGAGACAAAAGGAGTGGGGTGCTGCTCACCGTGGGCTCACAGCCCCAGGCTCCGGGGGCAGGACAGGGGCACAGGCCCAAGGGGAAGGAGCCCTCAGGAGGCAGGAAGCCTGCCGCTGGGGAGACCCAGGGATGAGAGTGGGCTCAACCGCCTGTTCCTGTGGCCCAGGGTCCTGGGCTGTGTGGGGACAAGGCTCCATGGGAGGGGGTGGAGCCTGGCATGGATCCGGTTCTCCCCACTCCGTCCCCAACTCACTCCTGGCCCGGCCTCAGAGAGTGCACCACTGCCCCACCCCATCCCTCCCTGCCTGGTCACCATATTAAATATGTTCAGACCGACCAGCTTTGACTTTGACTCAAAAAGGAACGAAGCTCCATATTAAATTATTCTACATGTATTGTATTCAATTTTGGTCTTATTTTATCTTGATCACAAGGAGAATTTATAAGGGTTTTTATTTTCTCTTTAATGTCCAGTTAAGGCCCTCACCTTCATTTCCATCTCTGTGAAATCCTGGGTCAGGGGACCAACCTTGCCAGCTGCCTGGCCAGACTCTGGGGGCAGTCTGTCTTGTAGCCGTGCCTGCAAAGGCATTCAGCCCCCGCCTGCCACCCAGCTGCCAGCTCTGGCAGGATGGCGAGGAGGATCAGCGTGTGGCCTTCTAGAGTCACCACACCCAGGCTGGAATCTGGTAGCACCTCTGGCAATTGCCTTAACTTCTCTGAGCCTTAGCTTCTTCCTCTGTAAAGTGGGTCTAACTATAAAGACCAACTTGTGGGGTTGTTGGCAAGGATTCCAAAGGATAAAACATGTGGGGCACAGGCCTGGCCCACGGTAGCTCCCACTGAACTGCAGACCATGGTTACTATTATGCTGATGAATCAATAGTCCCAGGGAGCATGAGGGGCCAGGCAGGGGGCTGTGGACAGTCAGGTCATTCTGGGCCCCTCCAGGTAGCCGTGGGGCCTCTGATCTGACTCTCAGTCCTGTCCTGAGCAGGAGGACAGGTACCTTTGCCCTGACACACTCCTTTATCCCAGCATACTCAGCTTGGAAGAGGATTAAGTGCCCTGATGAAGGTCTCTCCTTGTCAGAGTCTCTGGGGGTGATGGGGAGTGCAGGGGGCTGCTTCAGAGTGATATTCTCTAGGGGATGCCTGAGACTGGGATGGGTAAGGGTGGGCTGGGCACAGTCTGGCACCTGCCCAGCAAATCATCAGATACCAGGAAGGTACCTGAAGGTTCTCTTCAGAAGGCCCTGTGATGCCAGGGAAGGTTACGTCTGATTCCACTGTCCCTGATTCCTCCAGCTGCTGCAGCAATTCCTGATATGAGAGTTTCCCCCACAGAACGTCTACTCTGGGTGTAAGGGTGAAGCTTCCGGCCTGCCCTGAGGACACAGCAGGTCCCCTGGAACCTGAGTGTGGAGCTGGTGGCCCTGGGTCTGCAAGCTGGGCCCTGGCACTTGAGACAGCCCAGGGAGGAGCCTCCCATTCTTGTCCTCACCTAGGAACACATGCCATCCTCCAAGGTGACCCCTTCGGCCACTATGGGCCCTGGGACCGGCCTTATAGCCCCGTAAACTCAGAACTCTCTGCATACTCTTGTTTAACCAAGGTTGCTGAATTAATCATTGGTCATTATTCTCTTCCCTGCAGGAAAACTAGTTGCAGGGGAGCAGGGACCAAGTGCCTAGCCGAGCATCTGCACACAGTAGGCGCTCTGTAAAGAACTGTGGGCTGGCAGACAACTGGACATCTCCAGAGGTTCCACCTGTCACTGGGAAACACAGGGAGGGCACGGGCCTCTGGCGATCGTGTGCAAGGTCAGGTTTTCATGTCGTCGGCGCCATGCCTGCTGGCCTCCCGCCTTCGTGCCTCCCCAGCCCACGCCGTACCTGCCATGATGTTCTCCACCACGGATACGAAGTAGGCAGGCTTGCTGAAGGTGGGAGGGTTGTCGTTCTCATCCTGGAACAGAAGAGAGACACGTTGCAGGAGCCAGGGAGGCATTCGGGGCTGGTCAGCATCGCAGGCTGGCACCGAGGAGCTCTGGCCTCAACGTATAACCAGAGCCAGGTGGGGTGTCACAGGGTGGCCAGGTGGCCCCCTAGCTGGGCTGCAGTTCAAGGTGGCAGGATAGGCCTTGGGGAAACATGTGGGGTCAGGAAGGGACAGTGATGGCCGGAGAGATGGAGAATGAAGGCAGCAGCTGGGACTGCCCGGGACTCCCAGCTCCCCTGGTTCTCCCTGCCGGTCTCTCGGCTGAACTCCGAGCTCCCTCTAGTTCTTGCACTCTCACTTGGACCTTCCCATCCAGCTCCACCAAGGTGACAGTGGAAGGTTCTAGGAACCCTCCTATCTTCTGCCTTCTAGAAATGAAGGGAGAAAGGAGTACCTCAATCCTGAAGTATGCAGTGGCAGGCAGGGGCAGGTGGCTCCCAGAGCCTGAATTCTAGACCCTTCTGCACACATAAAAGAACAACAGCTCCTCCACCCGCCTGGGCAAACCCAGCCCACCACCACCAGCTGCGGTTCTAGAGCAATCCCTCCTCTGGCCCAGCCCTCACCAGTGGCCAGGGGATGCTGCTGGGTCTACGGGCCGAGCCAGCAGGGTGGGCCCGGGACACAGCCTCCGCCTGCACCTGCAGCTGCTCCACAACCGGGAGACTCTCCTACCCTTTACGACTCTCTTGTCCTCACCAACTGTTTTTGCGGTCACTCCACAAAAGTTCCTCCCTGCTCCCCTCTTGGAGGAAGCCTCGCTGGCCCACCTGACTCAGCACCTCCTCCCCTTTCCCCAAAAGCCCAGCACGGAGCTCAGAGGTCAGACTGGGTCTCAGCCCCCGGTGGAGTCTGAAGGCCCAGGCAGGCTCCCAGGGCCTCCCTCCCCCAAGCACTGGGAGCCCCCTGACAGGAAGGCTCCTGTAGCGAGTCACTCACTTCTGGCTGAGCACTATGAAGAAGGAGGCGGCCTGAACACAACCTTGTAAATCAACTATACTTCAGTAAAACGAATTTAAACAAAATTTAAAGGAGGAGGAGGTGGCCCGGTATCTGGTTGCCCACCCCGTGGGACTTTAGAGAATCCCATCGTGCCGAGACTGTGGGTGGAGGAATGCTCTTCTTCCCCCATCTGGCCCCTGGCTCTGGACCAAACACTGGTTCCTGCTGACCTGTCCCTCTCTCCAGCCTCAGAGAACTGGTAGTGTGAGGCCCCACCCCATGCCTGATGCCCCAGCAGCACGCCTGGGCATCCCTGGTGTGGGCACAATTGCCTTAAATATATACGTATGTATCTATTTAAGCCTTCTGCTTGGCTGCACACAACGGCGCAGAGAATGTCAGTGACAGAGCATGAGGCAGAAACTTATTAGCGGTGATATTTCCCTGGATCCTGGCGCTGCATTCACTATTAGTTCTAATTCAGTGGCTCCCTCTACAAAAGCTTATTGTCCCCTAATGGGAAATCTACAAACCGAGTTTGACTTCTTTATTAAAAACCAACAAGCAGTGGATGAAAAGGAATCACCTGGCTCCGCTGGCCTTTTCAAGTGTGGTACTTAGACACAAGTGACTACACCATCCCAAGACTCTGCTCAAGAGATGATATTCACTCACAGTCAAGGTGGCACTTATCTTTGTTGCCAGACCCACCCTGCTGCTATGGGCAAGGGCAGACCTGGAAGGGCAGTGCAGGGTTCCTGCTGACCCGCATGACAGCTTTGAGGAAATCTGAGGTGGCTCCAGGCCAGGGCACATGCTGGGTTTTGTTGAGAGGGGAGCGAGGTGGACTCCTGCCCCCACCTGCCTCTGCACATGGAGCCCCCGCTCCCTGGAATCAGGGCGGGAGGCTGAAGCTGCTCGTCACTCTTTTATTCACAGCGGATAAAAGGTTAGTTCTGTCCCTGGGCCATCCACTTCCTGCTCTGGCTACATGTGACAAGTTGAGGCAAAATGAGAAAGAGGCCCTCCCCAGGTCCCTTCCTTAAGTGACCACAGGTTGGGACGTGGGCTGGGGTTTGGGGCAGTCCCTGGGTTTCAAGATACCACGAGGGCAGATCTTTGAAGGCCTTGCTACTCTAAGTGTGGTCCCCTGACCAGAAGCATCAGTGTCTCCTGGGAGCATGTTAGAAATGCAGAGCTTCAGCTCTTTCCCCAGATGCACTAGATAAGAATTTGCATTTTAAGAAGACGCCCAGGGAATCCATGTGAACTTTGAGGCACACTGGTCTCAGTCACATGAAGATTGGGATATCCAAGCCTCCAAGCCTAGGGCTGTGGTGGAAATAACGTGAACCTAGGAGTCACACAGGTCAGGATTCAAATCCTAGCTTATTAGGACTGGAAGTAAATTCAAATGCCACTTACTAGCCAGAAAGTGAGGAAGGCACTGGTGACCTTGTACCACCTTATGTTCCCTCCCTGAGCCTCATTTACTGAATGGGATTGAGAGAGACTGTGTAACGTGAAAGCAGTTGGCTCAGTATGGAGCTAGGGATTTTGTGTGTGTGTGTGTGTGGTATGTGGGCCTCTCACTGTTGTGGCCTCTCCCGTTGTGGAGTACAGGATCCGGACGCGCAGGCTCAGTGGCCATGGCTCATGGGCCTAGCTGCTCCGCGGCATGTGGGATCTTCCCAGACCGGGGCACGAACCCTCATCCCCTGCATTGGCAGGCGGACTCTCAACAACTGCGCCACCAGGGAAGCCCTAGAGACGTTTTAATTTCCGTTTGGTCAATTCTGCCTGCCCATCCCTGGGTGGCGTGGAACACCTCAACTCATTTCCCCAAACCTCCCCTATTCTCATCCTCTTTCACTTCCATTTCCCTAAAGCCTAGAGAGGGTCCTTCTCTGCCCAGCTGAGTTGTCTGGAATTCCCCTTGCGCCGGAGAGCCTGGCGCACGGATGCTGCTGCTCGTACGCACATCTGTCCTATCAGCTGTACTGACGGCCCACCTTGCCAGAGCCGGGTACCACCTGCAGGATCTCATTTAATCTTCACAATATCATGAGGCAGTACCATGAGTGTCCCCATTCTGTAGATGAGGACACTGAGGCTCAGAGAGGACAAGACCCATAGGTCACATGGCTAGAGGGTGGCAGAGCTGGGTTTCAAAGCCATATGCCTCCCAAGCTGTGCTCCTCCCTCTATTCACAGTGTCCCTTTGTGGGAGGAGCAGGATTCATAGTCGCCTTCACATCCCCCCAGGACCTTCTACTGCACCGCGCACACAGGAGGAATTCACTGCTTGCTTGAGTAGAGCAAGATACTGGTTGAAAGTGATGGGGGGTGGGGGTGGGCGTCGGTCAGGGTTATAAGCATGGCCAGGGTTAGGGGGGGTCTGGGGGCTGTGGTCAGGGTTGGGGCCATGTGGGGATGAATACCAGGACTTGTCCAGGATTAGCAGGGAGCGTACTCTGCTTCTCTGCTATCACCCTCGGCATTTCAAGGTGGGAGGTTGCAGGTTAAAGGCAGGCATGCGTTTGGGTTTCTGTGGATCTCCTCCTGGCCATTCCCTGGAGCCTGAAGTGCCATATCTAGGGTCCCAGACTCTGACTTTCCATTACTGGACCTGGTTCTGCAGAGACTCTCCATCCTCTCCTACCCCGAAATGCTGCTCCCACATGCCCAAGCTGCAGGGCTCCCCACAGGAATCACCCTCGACTTTTCCATTACTGCCCTGTCCTATTCCATAAGCAAGTGGGGTCCCCTGTCCAGAGCTGGCCCTGGAGCCTTGGACTTGGGTTGAAAGGATGAGACTCATTAAAGCCAGAAGTAAGGCAGCACCAGAGGCTGTTACCGAAGCCAGCTGGGACAGGAAGGTCATCCAGCAACCTGCTCTGGGCAAGATTTTGCTGAGTGTTTGTCAAATCGCAGAGTATCTCCTAACCCGGCAATCTGATCGAATCCTTCTGGAGCCAGTAATGCACTAACCCTTCCATCAACACGTGTTCACCCTCTCCGCAGGCGGCAGCCTTTATGAGATGGGGGTGGGTGTCTTGCGGGGCGGCGGGGAAGGCCCACTGGGCTACTGTCAGACCGTGATCTGCATCCCCGCGATTGCTGGGGGAGCTGCATGGGGTCAATGAACCAGTGTGGAGATGGATTCAGTGACATAATTTCAGACACGGAAAGCACTAACATGTGCTTGATATTCATGTCAGACAAGCTGTGGTTTGGTTTCAGCCTCTTAGATCTTCACAGGAATGGAAAAAGGAAGTGAAGAAGAAAGGGGACCAGACAGACAGAGAAGATGACCTTCCAGGAATTCCCTTGAACTTCACCGAATATGGCTATAAATGAAGGAATCTATGACATTTCCTCCCTGCTTGAGCCCCAGCTCCTGTTCCCCCTCAGAGGGTGTCCTGAGGTCCCTGAATGAAGTTAGAGCAGGACCACTGGGCTCTTCTTGGGTCCCAGGGCCCTGTGCCTTCCATGGCTGAGCTGTGAGGCAGTTTGCTAGGGGACAGCCTTTGGGACAGTCTGCTGAGTAACTCTCTGAGCTGTGGGGACAGCGGGTTTTGGCAGGGCCCCAATATTCTGGGAAGCACTCACCACCCCATATCCTGGAAGGGCAAGGCCAGTGCACCCCTGGGTACTTACAAACACCTCGATGGTGACAGGGACAGTGCTGTTCAGAGGCGGGTTGCCAGCATCCTTGGCCATGACCGTCAGATAAATCAGCCCGTTGGGTATCTGTTCATAATCCAGGGGGCGGCTCACGCTGATCACTGAAATGACAGGATAGGGCCCCAGGCCCACTGTGAGCAGACTTTACATGTCCATCCAGCCACGGCTCCCCTTTGGGCAGAGAGGGTGTGGCTGGCTCAGCCTGAGCCAGCTCTGCCTTGTTTTCCCCTCCTGCCTCTGAACTCCTGGAGCCCCATGGTCCTGACTTAGGTTTACTGACTGCCTGATATGTGCCAGGCATAGTGTTGAGTCCAGCAAGTGGTAACTATTTTGGTGTTAACGTAAGCCCCACTTTACAGATGAGGAAACCAGGCTCAGAGAGGTTTAGTGTCTTCCCTAAAGGCACACTGCACATGCCTGGACTCTCACCATGAGTATCTTTCATGCTCAGCCATTGATTCTCAATTTGGGAGGGAAGATGTATTGGCTTGGGAGTAGAGAGCATGGGTAATCTGCAAAGGCATTACCACAATATTAAATTGCCACTTTCTATTTGGAAAACAGAAACAAAATTGTTGCTTTAGTAATATAAAACCCAAGGAGGGTTCCTCTAGCTGAGAAGGTGGTGAGGTGTGAGGGTGGGCAGAGGCATGGGACTGTTACGTTTTTAAAAGGGGGGATGCAGATTTTACAGAGGCCATCAGGATGTAGCATCCAGAGCCAGGACTGCAGCTTCTCCAAGAGCATTTCTCTGACACAAATGTGGGGTGGGAAGAGGCGTGAGCACTGCACTCAGAGTCATCCAGTGCACATCTGCTCGCCCTGGGGACACCTAGACCATCTGCAAGCATTAGGGAAGCTTCACAGAGGACAGGATGTCCAAATGAGCCCTAAAGCAAACCAGAGGTTAAAGGGAAGCAGGGCAAAGGGACAGGGAGGAAGGGCTTTTCCAGCAGAAGGAAGAGACTCTTCAAAGACATGGAAGTGACCCCTGTAAGGGGAGAGAGTGTCAAGAAGTTCAAAGAGGTCAGATTCTGGTGGGGAGGCAGGTGCTGAAAAGCCACCAAGAGCCAGATCACAGGGCCTCCCTGGACAGCTTTGCTGTGTGACTTTGGGCAAGTCACCTCCTGTCTCTAGGCCCCAGTTGCATCAACAAAAAAAACCAGGTGGTCTCTTGGGATCTTGAAGCTTGAGGTTGTTGCTACTATTCCCTTCCTGGACTCACAGTGCAGCAGGCAGGGCAAGGTCCAGAGTATGGAACCGTGCCTGGCTAAGCAGGGAAAGGCCACAGCCCAGAAGATCTGGGAAGTGGCCACAGCATGCCCAAAGGATGGGGAAACTTGGCTAACAAGCCGCTACCTGGCTCTCCTCCCCCTCATCCCCCACCACAGATCTGGCCAGGCAGCCTTTCTTAATAGGAACCCCACACACTGTGGTAACTTCAGATGCCTGACTTCCCACAGGCCTAAGACTCAAAGAAAGATCTGGCTGAACTGAGACACAGATGTTGAGCCTATGAAATGGTGACCCCATACTACGTGCTGCTCCAGATGACAGGAGCTGTGGGGCAGCTTCCCAAGTGGTCCAGGGTGTCTGGGAGACAGAAGGGCTCCCTCCTGAGACAGGTGTCATGTGCAACCCTGCTCCCACCTGCCAACCCTCCTCCCCAGGCTGGGCCCTTAGTCCTGCCCCACGCGTACCTGCATAGCCCTCATACACGCTGATGTCGAAGTAGCTGCCAAAGGCGGAGGCATTGACTATGCTGTAGGTGATCTTGTTGTTGGGAGGAGAGTCTTCATCCGTTGCCTGGAAGGAAGAGGGCGGACAGGGCCCTTGAGCTTTCAGTGACCCTGGGGCCAGCAGACGGCAGGTGTGAGGGGAGGGCTGGCCCCTCTCTGAGCCCCCTTGTCTGGGTGATCCAGGCCATCCCTGTCCCTCAGCTGGAGGCTACTCTCTGGCTCCCAGCAGACACAGCTCATGTTGGGGTGTGGAGGTATCCTGGGGAATCTAGAGGGCAGGCTGAAGGCCTGGGGGAATAGAGGAAGGCCAAGACTTACCCAGAGGATGAAAAGGGTTGCCACCATACCTGGCACGGCCATCTCCTACACCCTCAGCACCAGCTGGAGCATCTCATGCACAGAGGCCTTCCCTGACCTCTGGACTGGGTTAGGGCCCTGTGCTGGGCACCCCATTCGTCCCCCCTCCTGACTGTAACTTCTTATTTAATTTCTGTCTTCCTCGTTCTGCCTGCCTGTCAGCTCCATGGAAGCAGGAACTTTGCTTCCTGACTGAAGCTGATACCTAGAATCCAGCACAGTGTTTGGAACACAGTAGGTAATCTAATAAATGCATGTTGCATGAATGCAAGAAGGGAAGAAGGCACGTGGATTTGGGTCAGGGATCCTCCTTTCTCTTGACTGTCTCTGGGGTGACAGCATTAATTAGCTCTTTCCAGATGTCTTTGACCCTAGAGAGCCACCAGGGGCCTCCCTCCACTCTGCATGTAAGAGGAGATGCGTGGGGAGGGAGGGCAGGGTCCACCAGGGAGCCAAGGCTACATTAGGAGGGCACGTGGTCCTGTGTTCTGTGTATCCCCCATGCCCACCTCCTCCACCTTGCCTTCATCCCTGCCTTCTTCAGAAATAAGTTCTAAATGGAGGTTCTGGGTCCTGTCATTCTGGGTCTGCAGAGTGGGGAAGGGGCACGAGGACATTAAGAAGTTTCTGGTCAGAGGTCACCAACATGTGGTGGGGGCTCATTGCAGGAGGATGCTTGGAGCGTAGAGTCCCAAGTTCTAGTCCTGGCTCTCTCCTCTACTAATTCATGGCATCTGTCGCTCCCCTCCTGTTTCCCCTTCCATGAACTGAGTTGTGCCCATGGTTTCTGGTGCCTTCCAGCTGTAGCAGTACTGGATTCTAAGCAGTCATTAAAGGGCTTGGATGGGGGGCCTTACACAGGGAACTGCTCAGAACTCACCAAAGGGAGATGGGGGGTGAATGGAGACCTAAAATTTAAGCTGAGACAGACACTAGACTCACTCAGTAACCAGGGACATGAAGTGCCACTCAGAGGTGGCCTGACACAGATCAAGAATGTGACCCCCGATCTGAGCAGAATTCTTTGTGGATGGGCAGTTAGTACTTCTTGCAGTGGCTTCCTGAGCAGGCGGTCAAGGGGAAACCAGGGAGAGAAGGACAAGGTAAACAGACAGATCAAAGGGCAGCCCGGCATCTTACCCGGAGCCGCACCAGCTGTGTGACGGAAGGCTCATTCTCTCTCAGGGCACCCACATAGCTGTCCTTCTGGAAGGTGGGCACGTTGTCGTTGACGTCCAACACGTTGATCCTGACCCGGCCTGTGGTTTCCTCACCACCCCCGTCCCGGGCGATGACTGTCAAGGTGAAGCGCTGGATGAGCTCGTAGTCCAGTCTGGCAATCAGCATGATGAGTCCCGTGTCCTTGTCCAGAGAGAACCTATGTCAGGCAGGAAGGAGGAATGGAAAGGACACCTTGGTTTCAAGCAGCTTGCAAATAAGGGCCTGCATTTACCAGCCTGTCCTTGTCCAAGGTGATAAACAGAGAGAAATTAATGAAGTCTGAAATCTGCCTTCTCCTTCATTTTCCCTAAATAAGAAGAACAGCTAAGTTTAACAGGAGGTGGGGCAGGATGTGGTGGGCAGGGATCAGTGCCACATGAGGGGTGGAGTGGTGGTCAGGTACTGAAAGGGCAGGAATGTGTTGATTTAATCAAAGAGGAGACAGGCAGAATGGCCCTCTTCTTGCTGAGAACAAGACTTTCTGCCTACTGGAGACATTTAGATGTTGAAGAACTGTGATGGTCAGAAATTCTTAAAACTGATACCACAGACATACAAACGATCATTAGTGACTATTAAGAAAAATTATATGCCAACAAATTGAACAATCTAGACAAAATGAATAAATTCCTGGAAACATACAACCTGCCAAGACTGAATCATGAAGAAATACAAAATCTGAACACACCGATTACTAGTAAGGAGATTGAACCAGTAATCAAAAATCTCCCCCAGGAGGAGCTTCAAGATGGCAGAAGAATAAGACATGGAGATCACCCTCCTCCCCACAAATACATCAGAAATACATCTACATGTGGAACAACTCCTACAGAACACCTACTGAACGCTGGCAGAAGACCTCAGACCTCCCAAAAGGCAAGAAACTCCCCACGTACCTGGGTAGGGCAAAAGAAAAAAGAAAAAACAGAGACAAAAGAATAGGGACGGGACCTGCACCTCTGGGAGGGAGCTGTGAAGGAGGAAAGGTTGCCACACACTAGGAAGGCCCTTCGCGGGCGGAGACTGCGGGGGGCGGGGGGTGGGGGGAAGCTTCGGAGTAGCGGAGGAGAGCGCAGAAACAGGGGTGCGGAGGGCAAAGCGGAGAGATTTGCGCACAGAGGATCGGTGCCGACCAGCACTCACCAGCCCGAGAGGCTTGTCTGCTCACCCGCCAGGGCGGGCAGGGCTGGGAGCTGAGGCTCGGGCTTAGGTCGGATCCCAGGGAGAAGACTGGGGTTGGTGGCGTGAACACAGCCTGCAGGGGGCTAGTGCACCACAGCTAGCCGGGAGGGAGTCCGGGAAAAGGTCTGGAGCTGCTGATGAGGCAAGAGACTTTTTCTTGCCTCTTTGTTTCCTGGTGCGTGAGGAGAGGGGATTCAGAGCACCGCTTTAATGAGCTCCAGAGACGGGCGAGAGCCGCGGCTATCAGCGTGGACCCCAGAGATGGGCATGAGACGCTAAGGCTGCCGCTGCCGCCACCAAGAAGCCTGTGTGCGAGCGCAGGTCACTGTCCACACCCCCTTTCAGGGAGCCTGTGCAGCCCGCCACTGCCAGGGTCCCGTGATCCAGGGACAAATTCCCCGGGAGAACACATGGCGCGCCTCAGGCTGGTGCAACGTCCCGTCGGCCTCTGCCGCCGCATGCTCGCCCCGCATCCGTACCCCTCCCTCCCCCCGGCCTGAGTGAGCCAGAGCCCCCAAAGCTGCTGCTCCTTTAACCCCATCCTGTCTGGGCGGGAAAAGACGCCCTCAGGCGGCCTACACGCAGAGGCGGGTCCAATTCCAAAGCTGAACCCCAGGAGCTGTGCGAACAAAGAAGAGAAAGGGAAATTTCTCCCAGCAGCCTCAGGAGCAGTGGATTAAATCTCCACAATCAACTTGATGTACCCTGCATCAGTGGAATACCTGAATAGACAACGAATCATCCCAAATTGAGGAGGTGGACTTTGGGAGCACCGATATATATATTTTTTTTCCCCTTTTTCTCATTTTGTGAGTGTGTATGTGTATGCTTCTGTGTGTGATTTTGTCTGAATAGCTTTGCTTTTACCATTTGTCCTAGGGTTCAGTCTGTCCGTTTTTTTGTTTGTTTGTTTTTTTTAGTATAGTTTGTAGCACTTGTTATTTATTATTGGTGGATTTGTTTTGGTTGCTCTCTCTTTTTTATTACTTAAAAATTTTTAAATAATTATTTTTTATTTTTAATTTTAATAAATTTTTAATTTAGTTTTATCTTCTTTCTTTCTTTCTTTCTTTCTTTCTTTCTTTCTTTCTTTCTTTCTTTTCTCCCATTTATTCTGAGCTGTGTGGATGACAGGTTCTTGGTGCTCCAGCCAGGCATCAGGGCTGCACCTCTAAGGCAGGAGAAACAAGTTCAGGACATTGGTCCACAAGAGACCTCCCAGCTCCACGTAATATCAAATGGTGAAAATCCCCCAGAGATCTCCATCTTAACGTCAAGACCCAGCTCCACTCAATGACCAGCAAGCTCCAGTGCTGGACACCCCATGCCAAACAACTAGCAAGACAGGAACACAACCCCACCCATTAGCAGAGAGGCTGCCTAAAACCATAATAAGGCCACAGACACCCCAAAACACACCACCAGACGTGGACCTGCCCACCAGAAAGACAAGATCCAGCCTCATCCACCAGACACAGGCACTAGTCCCCTCCACCAGGAAGCCTGCACAACCCACTGAACCAACCTTAGCCACTGGGGGCAGACATCAAAATAATCTATAATTTTACGGGCATCAAAATAACTGCAGCTTGTTCTGCCCATGTATGTAAATAGGCAACTAAAACTGTCAGCAAAGTGATGCTACAGAACTACATTGACATCTTCCACTCTAAGAATATGGCACCCTATGTCAGCAGGAAGAAGTTACAGAAGATGGACCTTCACCCATAATCCCACAAAAATGGAATGATGTTCTGACAAGTGGGGATTTGTAAGCAGCTTTTGGCAGGAAAGAGCTCTTTGCAGAAAAGAGCACTCCGCAGGAGGCCCCTTTGTTTTGTCACTTTAGCAAAGCTATATTGTAACTAATATAACCAGGCACCCCCATGCTCTGCTCATCTCTGGCCCCAGCACACATTTCATATCTTTTGATCACACATACCTTGCCTAACCTGTTGGTTCTTTCCATAGATCAAAGAAGTAGAAATGAAGAAAAAGTAATTAACAGATGACCAGATTGTTTCCCTAGCTTCCCCTTCAGTAATCTTTCAAATAAACTTTGTGAACAAACTGTGTGAACAAAATAGCATCTAAAGAAAGATCACGGGCCTCCCTGGTGGCGCAGTGGTTGAGAGTCCGCCTGCCGATGCAGGGGATACGGGTTCGTGCCCCGGTCTGGGAGGATCCCATATGCCGCGGAGCGGCTGGGCCCGTGAGCCACGGCCGCTGGGCCTGCGCATCCGGAGCCTGTGCTCCGCAACGGGAGAGGCCACAACAGTGAGAGGCCCGCATACCGCAAAAAGAATAGAAAAAAAAAATAAAAAATAAAGAAAGATCACTAGGAGTCAACAAGCCTGCATTCAGTGGGAGATGGCAATGACTCAGACCCCCATCTCAATGATTAACTGAAATTACTTGTCCTTTTCCCTTTAAAACCTTTCACGGTAAAGCAGAACCTTGGGAGTTAGTTTTTGAGGGACATGAGTCCACCTTCTCCCCAGATTGCCAGCATTTTGATTAAAACCAACTTACCTTTCTAACAAAAAAACAAAAAAACAATGGGAACTACGAACTTGCAGTCTGTGAAAAGGAGACCCCAAACACAATAAGTTAAGCAAAATGAGAAGAGAGAGAAACACACAGCAGATGAAGAAGCAAGGTAAAAACCCACTAGACCTAACAAGTGAAGAGGAAATAGGCAGTCTACCTGAAAAAGAATTCAGAATAATGATAGTAAAGATGATCCAAAATCTTGGAAATAGAATGGAGAAAATACAAGAAACGTTTAACAAGGACCTAGAAGAACTAAAGAGCAAACAAACAGTGATGAACAACACAATAAATGAAATTAAATATTCTCTAGAAGGGATCAATAGCAGAATAACTGAAGCAGAAGAATGGATAAGTGGCCTGGAAGATAAAATAGTGGAAATAACTACTGTAGAGCAGAATAAAGAAAAAAGAATGAAAAGAACTGAGGACAGTCTCAGAAACCTCTGGGACAACATTAAACACACCAACATTCGAATTATAGGGGTCCCAGAAGAAAAAGAGGAAAAGAAAGGGACTGAAAAATATTTGAAGAGATTATAGTTGAAAACTTCCCTAATATGGGAAAGTAAATAGTTAATCAAGTCCAGGAAGCACAGAAAGTCCCATACAGGATAAATCCAAGGAGAAATGCGCCAAGACACATATTAATCAAACTATCAAAAATTAAATACAAAGAAAAAATATTAAAAGCAGCAAGGGAAAACCAACAAATAACACACAAGGGAATCCCCATAAGGTTAACAGCTGATCTTACAGCAGAAACTCTGCAAGCCAGAAGAGAGTGGCAGGACATATTTAAAGTGATGAAGGGGAAAAACCTACAACCAAGATTACTCTACCCAGCAAGGATCTCATTCACATTTGACGGAGAAATTAAAACCTCTACAGACAAGCAAAACCTAAGAGAATTCAGCACCACCAAACCAGTTTTACAACAAATGCTAAAGGAACTTCTCTAGGCAGGAAACACAAGAGAAGGAAAAGACCTATAATAACAAACCCAAAACAATTAAAAAAATGGTAATAGGAACATACATATCTATAATTACCTTAAATGTAAATGGATTAAATGCTCCAACCAAAAGACATAGACTGGCTGAATGGATACAAAAACAAGACCCGTATATATGCTGGCTACAAGAGACCCACTTCAGACCTAGAGACACATACAGACTGAAAGTTAGGGGATGGAAAAAGATATTCCATGCAAATGGAAACCAAAAGAAAGCTGGAGTAGTAATTCTTATATCAGACAAAATAGACTTTAAAACAAAGACTATTACAAGAGACAAAGAAGGACACTACATAATGATCAAGGGATCAATCAAAGAAGAAGATATAACAATTGTAAATATTTATGCACCCAACATAGGAGCACCTCAATACATAAGGCAAATACTAACAGCCACAAAAGGGGAAATTGACAGGAACACATTCATAGTAGGGGACTTTAACACCCCACTTTCACCAATGGACAGATCATCCAAAATGAAAATAAATAAAGAAACACAAGCTTTAAAGGATACATTAAACAAGATTGACTTAATTGATATTAATAGGACAATCCATTCAAAAACAACAGAATACACTGTCTTCTCAAGTGCTCATGGAACATTCTCCAGGATAGATCATATCTTGGGTCACAAATCAAGCCTTGGTAAATTTAAGAAAATTGAAATCGTATCAAGTATCTTTTCTGACAACAACGCTGTGAGACTAGATATCAATTACAGGAAAAAATCTGTAAAAAATACAAACACACGGAGGCTAAACAATACACTACTTAATAACCAAGAGGTTACTGAAGAAATCAAAGAGGAAATAAAAAAATATGGAGAAACAAATGACAATGAAAACACAACGACCCAAAACCTACAGGATGAAGCAAAAGCAGTTCTAAGAGGGAAGTTTATAGCAATACAATCCTACCTTAAGAAACAAGAAAAATCTCAAATAACAACCTAAACTTACACCTAAAGCAATTAGAGAAAGAAGAACAACAAAACCCCAACGTTAGCAAAAGGAAAGAAATCATAAAAATCAGATCAGAAATAAATGAAAAAGAAATGAAGGAAGTGATAGCAAAGATCAATAAAACTAAAAGCTGGTTCTTTGAGAAGATAAACAAAATTGATAAACCACTAGCCAGACTCATTAAGAAAAAAAGGGAGAAGACTCAAATCAATAGAATTAGAAATGAAAAGGAGAAGTAACAACTGACACTGCAAAAATACAAACGATCATGAGAGATTACTACAAGCAACTCTATGCCAATAAAATGGACAACCTGGAAGAAATGGACAAATGCTTAGAAATGCACAACCTTCTGAGACTGAACCAGGAAGAAAGAGAAAATATGAACAGACCAATCACAAGAACTGAAATTGAAACTGTGATTTAAAATCTTCCAACAAACAAAAGCCAAGGACCAGATGGTTTCACAGGCGAATTCCATCAAACATTTAGAGAAGAGCTAACACCTACCCTTCTCAAACTCTTCCAAAACATAGCAGAGGGAGGAACACCCCCAAACTCATTCTATGAGGCCACCATCACCCTGATACCAAAACCAGACAAAGATGTCACAAAAAAAGAAAACTACAGGCCAATATCACTGATGAATATAGATGCAAAAATCCTCAAAAAATACTAACAAACAGAATCCAGCAGCACATTAAAAAGATCATACACTATGAACAAATGGGGTTTATCCCAGGAATGCAAGGATTCTTCAATATACGCAAATCAATCAATGTGATACACCATATTAACAAATTGAAGGAGAAAAACCATATGATCATCTCAACAGATGCAGAGAAAGCTTTTGACAAAATTCAACACCCATTTATGATAAAAACCCTGCAGAAAGTAGGCATAGAGGGAACTTACCTCAACATAATAAAGGCCATATATGACAAATCCACAGCCAACATCATTTCCAATGGTGAAAAACTGAAACCATTTCCAGTAAGATCAGCAAAAAGACAAGGCTGCCCACTCTAATGACTATTATTCAACATAGTTTTGGAAGTTTTAGCCACAGCAATCAGAGAAGAAAAAGAAATAAAAGGAATCCAAATTGGAAAAGAAGAAGTAAAGCTGTCACTGTTTGCAGATGACATTATACTATACATAGAGAATCCTAAAGATGCTACCAGAGAACTACTACAGCTAATCATTGAATTTGGTAAAGTAGCAGGATACAAAATTAATGCACAGAAATCTCTTGCATTCCTATACACTAATGATGAAAAATCTGAAAGTGAAATTAAGAAAACACTCCCATTTACCACTGCAACAAAAAGAATAAAATACCCAGAAATAAACCTACCTAAGGAGACAAAAGACTTGTATGCAGAAAACTATAAGACCCTGATGAAAGAAATTAAAGATGATATAAATAGATGGAGAGATATACCATGTTCTTGGACTGGGACAATCAACATTGTGAAAATGACTATACTACCCAAAGCAATCTACAGATACAATGCAATACCTATCAAATTACCAATGGCATTTTTCACAGAACTAGAGCAAAAAATTTCACAATTTGTATGGAAACACAAAAGACCCCGAATAGCCAAAGCAATCTTAACAAAGAGAAATGGAGCTGGAGGAATCAGGCTCTGACTTCAGACTATACTACAAAGCTACAGTTATCAAGACAGTATGGTACTGGCACAAAAACAGAAATATAGATCAATGGCACAGGATAGAAAGCCCAGAGATAAACCCACGCACATAGGGTCACCTTATCTTTGATAAAGGAGGCAAGAATATACAGTGGAGAAAAGACAGCCTCTTCAATAACTGATGCCGGGAAAACTGGACAGCTACATGTAAAAGAATGAAATTAGAACACTCCCTAACACCATACACAAAAGTAAACTCAAAATGGATTAAAGACCTAAATGTAAGGCCAGACACTATAAAACTCTTAGAGGAAAACATAGGCAGAACACTCTATGACATAAATCACAGCAAGATCCTTTTTGACACACCTCCTAGAGAAATGGAAATAAAGACAAAAATAAACACATGGGACCTAATGAAACTTCAAAGCTTTTGCACAGCAAAGGAAACCATAAACAAGACAAAAAGACAACCCTCAGAATGGGAGAAAATATTTGCAAATGAAGCAACTGACAAAGGATTAATCTCCAAAATTTACAAGCAGCTCATGCAGCTCAATATCAAAAAAACAAACAACCCAATCCACAAATGGGCAGAAGACCTAAATAGACATTTCTCCAAAGAAGATATACAGATTGCCAACAAACACATGAAAGGATGCTCAATATCATTAATCATTGGAGAAGTGTAAGTCAAAACTACAATGAGATATCATCTCACATTGTTCAGAATGGCCATCATAAAAAAATGTACAAGCAATAAATGCTGGAGAGGGTGTGGAGAAGAGGGAACCATCTTGCAGTGTTAGTGGGAATGTAAATTGATACAGCCACTATGGAGAACAGTATGGAGGTTCCCTAAAAAACTAAAAATAGAAGTACCATATGACCCAGCAATCCCACTACTGGGCATATACCCTGAGAAAACCATAATTCAAAAAGAGTCATGTACCAAAATATTCATTGCAGCTCTGTTTACAATAGCCAGGACATGTAAGCAACCTAGTGTCCATCAACAGATGAATGGATAAAGAAGATGTGGCTCATGTATACAATGGAATATTACTCAGCCATAAAAAGAAACGAAATTGAGTTATTTGTAGTGAGGTGGATGGACCTAGAGTCTGTCATACAGAGTGAAGTAAGTCAGAAAGAGAAAAACAAATATCATATGTTAACACATATATATGGAATCTAAAAATCAAAAAATAAATGGTCATGAAGAACCTAGGGGCAAGACGTGAATAAAGATGCAGACCTACTAGAGAATGGACTTGAGGATATGGGGAGGGGGAAGGGTAAGCTGGGACAAAGTGAGAGAGTGGCATGGACATATATACACTACCAAATGTAAAATAGATAGCTACTGGGAAGCAGCCACATAGCACAGGGATATCAGCTTGGTGCTTTGTGACCACCTAGAGGGGTGGGACAGGGAGGGTGGGAGGGAGGGAGACGCAAGAGGGAAGAGATACGGGGATATACATATAGGTCTAACTGATTCACTCTGTTATAATGCAGAAACTAACACACCATTGTAAAGCAATTATACTCCAATAAATATGTTAAAAAAAATCTCCCCCAAACAAAAGTCCAAGACCAGGTGGCTTCACTGGTGAATTCTATCAAAAATTTAAAGAACAATCAATTCCAAACCTTCTCAAACTCTTCCCAAAAACAGAAGAGTAAGGAGTACTTCCAAACTCATTTTATGATTCCAGCATTAACCTGATACCAAAACCAGACAAGGACAACACAAGAAAAGAAAATTACAGGCCAATATCCTTGATGAACAAAGATGTAAAAACTTCACAAAATATTAGCCAACCAAATTCAACAGAACATTAAGAGGATCATATACCATGATCAAGTGGGATTTATTCCAGGGATGCAAAGATGGTTCAACATCTGCAAATCAATGTGACACACTACATTAACACAGTGAAAGATAATATCATATGATCATCTCAATAAATACAGAATAAGCATGTGACAAATTTCAATATCCATTTATGATAACAATTCTCAACAAACTGGGTATAGAGGGAAAGTACCTCAGGATAATAAAAGCCATATGTGACAAGCCCAAAGCTAGCATTATACTCAATGCTGAAAACTTGAAAGCTTTATCTCTAAGATCAGAACAAGATAATGATGTCCAATCTCACCACTTTTATTCAAGTAGTACTGGAAGTCCTAGCCAGAACAATTAAGCAAGAAAAAAAAAGCCATTCAAATCTGAAAAGAAGTAAAATTGTCACTACTTGCAGATGACATGATATTATATAAAGAAAACCCAAGACTCCACCAAAAAAACTGTCAGAATAAAAGGAATTTGGTATAGTTGCAGTATACAAAATCAATATACAAAAATCAGTTTCATTTCTACACACTAATAATGAACTATCAGAAAGAAAAATTAAGAAAAAAATCCCATTTACAGTTGCATCAAAAAACAATAAAATACTACCTAGGAATAAATTTAACCAAGGAGATGAAAGACCTGCACGCTGAAAAATATGACATTGATGAAAGAAATGGAAAAAGACCAATAAATAGAAAGATATTCCAAGTTCATGGATTGGAAGAACTAATATTGCTAAAATGTCCATACTACCTAAAGCAATCTGCAGATTCAGTGCAGTCTCTACCAAAATTCCAATGGCATTTTTCACAGAAATAGAACAAACAATCCTAAAATTTGTGTGGAACCATAACAGACCCCTGGTAGCCAAACTAATCTTGAGAAAGAAGAATAAAGCATCATGCTCCCTGATTTCAAACTATATCACAAAGTTATAGGAATCAAAACAGTATGGTAGTGGCGTAAAAGTAAACACATAGATCAGAGGAACTCTGGTCTGAAGTGCTGGGTGGAGGCCTCTGTCTGTGGTACCCTATGAGCAAGTGAAGCTAGATGAAGCACAAAGGAAAGGAAAAAAAATGTTCTTGTTGGGAGACAAGATGGCAGAGTAGAAGATGTGACCTGACCTCTTCTTATGAAAAGACCAAAATCACAACTAACTGCTGAATACCCATCAACAACAACAAAAAAAACACTGGAACCTACCAAAAAAGATATCCAAAGACAAAGAAGAAACCATAAAGAGATGACATAAGGGGTGCAATCATGAAAAAATCAAATCCCATACCCACTGGGTGGGCAGCCCACAAACTGGAAAATAATTATATCACAGAAGTTCTCCCACAGGAGTGAAAGTTCTGAGCTCCACATCAGGGTCCCTAGCCTGGGGGTCTGGCAATGGGAGGGGGAGCCCCCAGAGAATCTGGCTTTGAAGACCAGCAGGGTTTGATCACAGAAATTCCAAAGGACTGGGGGAAACAGAAACTCCATTTGTGGAGTGCGCACACAAGGTCTTGTGCACACCAGGATCCAGGAAAAAACAGTGACCTCATAAGAGCCTGGGTCACACCTACCTACTGGTATTGGCAGGTCTACTGCAAATGTGGGGGCAGTTGTGGCTTACTGCATGGACAAAGACACTGGAAGCCACAGTTCTGGTGAGTACTTATTGGCATAAGCACTCCTGGAGGTGGCCATTTTCTCACAAAGACCTGGCCCCAGCCAACAGCCTGTAAGCTCCAGTGCTGGGATGCCTCAGACTAAAAAACAAACAAGGAGGGAAAACAGCCTTACCCATCAGCAAACAGGCTCCTGAAAGTCTTCCTGACCACAAAACTGCCTGCTAAACACAACCTCTGACAAAGCTCTGCCCATCAGAGGGACAAGATCCAGCTCCACCTGCCAGTGGGCAGGAACCAGTAGCTCCCACCAGGAAACCTGCACAAGCCTCTCAGACTGCCTCATCCACCAAGGTGCAGAACGCAGAAGCAAGATGAACTACAACACTGCAACCTGTGGAACAGAAACTGTAATCATAGAAAGTTAGGCAAAATAAGACAGCAGAGGAATATGTTTCCAGAAGGAAAAACATAAAACCCCAGAAGAACAACTAAGTGAAGAGGAGACAGGCAATCTACTCAAAAAAGAATTCAGAGAAATGACAGTAAAGATGTTCCAAGATCTCAGAAAAAGAATGGTGGCACAGATCAAGAAGACACAAGAAATATTTAACAAAGACCTAGAAGAACTAAAGAACAAACAGAGATGAACAATACAATAAGTGAAATGAAAAATACACTAGAAGGAATCAATAGCAGAGGAACGGGGGCAGAAAACCGATAAGTGACCTGGAAGACAGAACGGTGGAAATCACTGCCACGGAACAGAATAAAGAAAAAAGAATGAAAAGAAATGAAGACAGTGTAAGAGACCTCTGGGACAACATTAAATGCACCAACGTTCACATTTATAGGGGTCCCAGAGAAGAACAAGAGACAGAAAAGACCTGAGAAAATATGTGAATAGATAATAGCTGCAAACTTCTCTAACATGGGGAAGGAAATAGGCACCCAAGTCCAGGAAGCATGGAGAGTCCCTGGCAGGATAAACCCAAGGAGGAACATGCCGAGACACAGAGTAATCAAAATGACAAAAACTAAAGACAAAGAAAAAATATTAAAAGTAACAAGAGAAAAGCAACAAATAACACACAAGGGAACTCCCATAAGTTTATCAGCTAATTGCTCAGCAGCAACTATGCAGGCCAGAAAGGAGTGGCATGATATATTTAAAGTGATGAAAGGGAAGAACCTACAACCAAGAATACTCTACCCAGCAAGGCTCTCATTAAGATTAGATGGGGAGGGACTTCCCTGGTGGTCCAGTGGTTAAGACTTTGCCTTCCAATGCAGGGGTTGCAGGTTCAATCTCTGGTCGGGGAGCTAAGATCCCACATGCCTCGGGGCCAAAAAACCAAAACAAACAGCAGAAGCAATTTTGTAACAAATCCAATAAAGACTTCAAAAATGGTCCACATCAAAAAAAAATCTTAAAAAAAAAGATTTGATGAATAAATCAAAAGCTTTACAGATAAGTAAAAACTAAAAGGGCTTCCCTGGTGACACAGTGGTTGAGAGTCTGCCTGCCGATGCAGGGGACACGGGTTCGTGCCCCGGTATGGGAAGATCCCACATGCTGCGGAGCAGCTGGGCCTGTGAGCCATGGCCGCTGAGTCTGTGCGTCCGGAGCCTGTGCTCCGCAATGGGAGAGGCTACAAAAGTGAGAGGCCCGCGTACCAAAAAAAAAAAAAAAAAAACTAAGAGAATTCAGCACCACCAAACCAGCTTTACAACAAATACTAGGGGAACTTCTTTAGGCAGAAAAGAAAAGGCCACAACTAGAAACAAGAAAATTATGAATGTGAAAGCTCACCAGTAAAGGCAAACATACAGTAAAGGTAAAAAATCATCCACACACAAATATGTATCAAAACCAGCATTCGTGAGAAGAGGAGACTACAGGATGCTGGAAATACATTTGAAATTAAGAGACCAGCAACTCGTTTATATATAGACTGCTATATCAAAACCTCATGGGAATCACAAACCAAAAGTCTACAATAGATACACACACACACACACACACACACACACAAAAGAAAGCAATCCAAACATGCAACTAAAGATAATCATCAAATCATAAGAGAAGAGAACAAATGAGGAAAGGAACAAAAAGAAATCCACAGAAACAAATCCAAAAGACTTAACAAAATGGCAATAAGAATATACTTATTGATAACTACCTTAAATGTAAATGGATTAAATGCTCCAACCAAAAGACACAGACTGGCTGGATGTATACAAAAACAAAACCCGGATATATGCTATGTACAAGAGATCCACTTCAGATCCAGGGACACATACAGACTGACAGTGAGGGGGCTGGAAAAAGGTATTCCATGCACATGGAAATTAAAAGAAAGCTGGAGTAGCAATACTCATATCAGACAAAATAGACTTTAAAATAATGACTTAAAAGAGACAAAAAAGGACACTACTTAATGATCAAGGGATAAGACCAAGAAGAAGATATAACAATTGTAAATATATATGCACCCAACATAGGAGGACCTCAATACATAAGGCAAATGATAACAGCCACAAGTGGAGAAAGTGACAGTAACATAACAATAGTAGGGGACTTTAACACCCCACTTACATCAATGGACAGATAATCCAGACAGAAAATCAATAAGGAAACACAGGCCTTAAATGACACATTAGACTTATTTGATATTTATAGAACATTCCATTCAAAAGCAGTAGAATACACAGTCTTCTCAAGTGCACATGGAACATTCTCAGGATACGTCACATGCTGGTCCATGAAACAAGGCTTGGCAAATTTAAGGAAACTGAAATCATATCAAGCCTCTTTTCAGACCACAATGTTATGACATTAGAAATCAATTACAAGAAAAAAAACTGTAAAAAACATAAACACGTGGAGGCTAAACAATATATTACCAAACAACCAACGGATCATTGAAGAAATCAAAGAGGAAATAAAGAAATACCTACAGACAAATGACAATAAGAACACAATGATACAAAACCTATGGGACAGAGACTTCTGGGGAAGATGGTGGAAGAGTAAGACGCGGAGATCACCTTCCTCCCCAAAGATACACCAGAAATACAGCTACAGGTGGAACAACTCCTACAGAACACCTACTGAACACTGGCAGAAGACCTCAGACCCCCAAAAGGCAAGAAACTCCCCACGTACCTGGGTAGGGCAAAGCGGAAAGATTCCCGCACAGAGGATCAGTGCCAACCGGCACTCACCAGCCCGAGAGGCTTGTCTGCTCACCCGCCGGGGTGGGCGGCACTGGGAGCTGGGGCTCAGGCTTCGGTCGGAGCGCAGGGAGAGGACTGGGGCTGGCGGCGTGAACACAGCCTTAAGGGGCTGGTGCACCACGGCTAGCCGGGAGGGAGTCTGGGAGAAGGTCTGAACCTGCCGAAGAGGCAAGAGACTTTTCCTTCCCTCTTTGTTTCCTGGTGCGCGAGGAGAGGGGCTTAAGAGCGCTGCTTAAAGGAGCTCAAGAGACAGGCGCAAGCCGCGGCTGAAAGCGCGGCTTTCAGAGACGGGCGTGGGACACTGGGGCTGCTGCTGCCGCCACCAAGACGCCTGTGTGCGAGCGCAGGTCACTGTCCACGCCCCCCTTCCGGGGAGCCTGTGCAGCCCGTCACTGCCGGGTTCCCGGGATCCAGGGACAGCTTCCCTGGGAGAATGCACGGCGCGCCTCGGGCTGGTGCAATGTCACGCCGGCCTCTGCCGTTGCAGGCTCGCCCCGCACTCCGTGCCCCTCCCTCCCCCCCTGGCCTGAGTGAGCCAGAGTCCCTGAAGCGGCTGCTCCTTTAACCCTGTCCCGTCTGAGCGAAGAACAGACGCCCTCCGGCGACCTACACGCAGAGGCGGAGCCAAATCCAAAGCTGAGACCCGGGAGCTGTGAGAACAAAGAAGAGAAAGGGAAATCTCTCCCAGCAGCCTCAGAAGCAGCGGATTAAAGCTCCACAATCAACTTGATGTACCCTGCATCTGTGGAATACATGAATAGACAACGAATCATCACAAATTGAGGAGCCAGGAGTCAGTGCTGTGCCTCTGAGGTGGGACAGCCAAATTCAGGACACTGGTCCACAAGAGACCTCCCAGCTCCACATAATATCAAATGGCGAAAATCTTCCAGAGATCTCCATCTCAACACCAGCACCCAGCTTCACTCAACAACCAGCAAGCTACAGTGCTGGACACCCTATGCCAAACAACTAGCAAGACAGGAACACAATGCCACCGATTAGCAGAGAGGCTGCCTAAAATCATAAAAGGTCCACAGACACCCCAAAACACACCACCAGACGCGGACCTGCCCACCAGAAAGACAAGATCCAGCCTCATCCACCAGAACACAGGCACTAGTCCCCTCCACCAGGAAGCCTACACAACCCACGGAACCAACCTTAGCCACCGGGGACAGACACCAAAAACAACGGGAACTACGAAACTGCAGCCTGCAAAAAGGAGACCCCAAACACAGTAACATAAGCAAAATGAGAAGACAGAAAAACACACAGCAGGAGAAGGAGCAAGATAAAAACCCACCAGACCTAACAAATGAAGAGGAAATAGGCAGTCTACCTGGAAAAGAATTCAGAATAATGATAGTAAAGATGATCCAAAATCTTGGAAATAGAATAGACAAAATGCAAGAAACAGTTAACAAGGACCTGAAGAACTAAAGATGAATCAAGCAACAATTAAAAACACAATAAATGAAATGAAAATTACTCTAGATGGGACCAATAGCAGAATAACTGAGGCAGAAGAATGGGTAAGTGACGTGGAAGATAAAATAGTGGAAATAACTACTGCAAAGCAGAAGAAAGAAAAAAGAATGAAAAGAACTGAGGACAGTCTCAGAGACCTCTGGGACAACATTAAACACACCAACATTCGAATTATAGGGGTTCCAGAAGAAGAGAAAAAGAAAGGGACTGAGAAAATATTTGAAGAGATTATAGTTGAAAACTTCCCTAATATGGGAAAGGAAATAGTCAGTCAAGTCCAGGAGGCACAGAGAGTCCCATACAGGATAAATCCAAGGAGAAATATGCCAAGACACATATTAATCAAACTGTCAACAATTAAATACAAAGAAAACATATTAAAAGCAGCAAGGGAAAAACAACAAATAACACACAAGGGAATCCCCATAAGGTTAACAGCTGATCTTTCAGCAGAAACTCTGCAAGCCAGAAGGGACTGGCAGGACATATTTAAAGTGATGAAGGAGGAAAACCTGCAATCTAGATTACTCTACCCAGCAAGGATATCATTCAGATTTGATGGAGAAATTAAAACATTTACAGACAAGCAAAAGCTGAGAGAGTTCAGCACCACCAAACCAGCTTTACAACAAATGCTAAAGGATCTTCTCTAGGCAAGAAACACAAGAGAAGGAAAAGACCTATAATAACAAACCCAAAACAATTAAGAAAATGGTAATAGGAACATACATATCGATAATGACCTTAAATGTAAATGGACTAAATGCTCCCACCAAAAGACACAGATTGGCTGAATGGATACAAAAACAAGACCCATATATATGCTGTCTACAAGAGACCCACTTCAGACCTAGAGACACATACAGACTGAAAGTAAGGGGATGGAAAAAGATATTCCATGCAAATGGAAACCAAAAGAAAGCTGGAGTAGCAATTCTCATATCAGACAAAATAGACTTTAAAATAAAGACTACTAGAAGAGACAAAGAAGGACACTACATAATGATCAAGGGATCGATCCAAGAAGAAGATATAACAATTGTAAATATTTATGCACCCAACATAGGAGCACCTCAATACATAAGGCAAATACTAAAAGCCATAAAAGGGGAAACTGACAGGAACACATTCATAGTAGGGGACTTTAACACCCCACTTTCACCAATGGACATATCATCCAAAATGAAAATAAATAAGGAAACACAAGCTTTAAAGGATACATTAAACAAGATGGACTTAATTGATATTTATAGGACATTCCATCCAAAAACAACAGAATACACATTTTTCTCAAGTGCTCATGGAACATTCTCCAGGATAGATCATATCTTGGGTCACAAATCAAGTCTTGGTAAATTTAAGAAAATTGAAATTGTCAAGTATCTTTTCCGACCACAATGCTATGAGACTAGATATCAATTACAGGAAAAAATCTGTAAAAAATACAAACACATGGAGGCTAAACAATACACTACTTAATAACGAAGTGATCACAGAAGAAATCAAAAAGGAAATTTAAAAATACCTAGAAACTGATGACAATGGAGACACGATGACCCAAAACCTATGGGATGCAGCAAAAGCAGTTCTAAGAGGGAAGTTTATAGCAATACAATCCCACCTTAAGAAACAGGAAACATCTCGAATAAACAACCTAAACTTGCACCTAAAGCAATTAGAGAAAGAAGAACAAAAACACCCCAAAGTGATCAGAAGGAAAGAAATCATAAAAATCAGATCAGAAATAAATGAAAAAGAAATGAAGGAAATGATAGCAAAGATCAATAAAACTAAAAACTGGTTCTTTGAGAAGATAAACAAAATTGATAAACCATTAGCCAGACTCATCAAGAAAAACGGAGAGAAGACTCAAATCAATAGAATTAGAAAGAAAAAAGGAGAAGTAACAACTGACACTGCAGAAATACAATAGATCATGAGAGATTACTACAAGCAACTCTATGCCAATAAAATGGACAACCTGGAAGAAATGGACAATTTCTTAGAAATGCACAACCTTCTGAGACTGAACCAGGAAGAAAGAGAAAATATGAACAGACCAATCACAAGCACTGAAATTGAAACTGTGATTAAAAATCTTCCAACAAACAAAAGCCAAGGGCCAGATGGCTTCACAGGTGAATTCCATCAAACATTTAGAGAAGAGCTAACACCTATCCTTCTCAAACTCTTCCAAAATATAGCAGAGGGAGGAACACTCCCAAACTCATTCTACGAGGCCACCATCACCTTGATACCAAAACCAGACAAGGATGTCATTAAAAAAGAAAACTACAGGCCAATATCACTGATGAACATAGATGCAAAAATGCTCAACAAAATACTAGCAAACAGAATCCAACAGCACATTAAAAGGATCATACACCATGATCAAGTGGGGTTTATTCCAGGAATGCAAGGATTCTTCAATATATGCAAATCAATCAACGTGATACACCATATTAACAAACTGAAGGAGAAAAACCATATGATCATCTCAATAGATGCAGAGAAAGCTTTCGACAAAATTCAACACCCATTTATGATAAAAACCCTGCAGAAAGTAGGCATAGAGGGAACTTTCCTCAACATGATAAAGGCCATATATGACAAACCCACAGCCAACATCGTCCTCAATGGTGAAAAACTGAAACCATTTCCACTAAGATCAGGAACAAGACAAGGTTGCCCACTCTCACCACTCTTATTCAGCATAGTTTTGGCAGTTTTAGCCACAGCAATCAGAGAAGAAAAGGAAATAAAAGGAATCCAAATCGGAAAAGAAGAAGTAAAGCTGTCACTGTTTACAGATGACATGATACTATACATAGAGGATCATAAAGATGCTACCAGAAAACTACTAGAGCTAATCAATGAATTTGGTAAAGTAGCAGGATACAAAATTAATGCACAGAAATCTCTGGCATTCCTATATACTAATGATGAAAAATCTGAAAGTGAAATCAAGAAAGCAATCCCATTTACCACTGCAACAAAAAGAATAAAATATGTAGGAATAAACCTACTTAAGGAGACAAAAGACCTGTATGCAGAAAATTATAAGACACTGATGAAAGAAATTAAAGATGATACAAATAGATGGAGAGATATACCATGTTCTTGGAATGGAAGAATCAACATTGTGAAAATGACTATACTACCCAAAGCAATCTACAGATTCAATGCAATCCCTATCAAACTACCACTGGCATTTTTCACAGAACTAGAACAAAAAATTTCACAATTTGTATGGAAACACAAAAGACCCCAATAGCCAAAGCAATCTTGAGAATGAAAAATGGAGCTGGAGGAATCAGGCTCCCTGACTTCAGACTATACTACAAAGCTACAGTAATCAAGACAGTATGGTACTGGCACAAAAACAGAAAGATAGATCAATGGAACAGGATAGAAAGCCCAGAGATAAACCCACGCACATATGGTCACCTTATCTTTGATAAAGGAGCCAGGAATGTACAGTGGAGAAAGGACAGTCTCTTCAATAAGTGGTGCTGGGAAAACTGGATAGGGACATGTAAAAGTATGAGATTAGATCACTCCCTAACACCATACACAAAAATAAGCTCAAAATGGATTAAAGACCTAAATGTAAGGCCAGACACTATCAAACTCTTAGAGGAAAACATTGGCAGAACACTCTATGACATAAATCACAGCAAGATCCTTTTTGACCCACCTCCTAGAGAAATGGAAATAAAGACAAAAATAAACACATGGGACCTAATGAAACTTCAAAGCTTTTGCACAGCAAAGGAAACCATAAACAAGACCAAAAGACAACCCTCAGAATGGGAGAAAATATTTGCAAATGAAGCAACTGACAAAGGATTAATCTCCAAAATTTATAAGCAGCTCATGCAGCTCAATAACAAAAAAACAAACAACCCAATCCAAAAATGGGCAGAAGACCTAAATAGACATTTCTCCACAGAAGATATACAGACTGCCAACAAACACATGAAAGGATGCTCAACATCTTTACTCATTAGAGAAATGCAAATCAAAACTACAATGAGATATCATCTCACACCAGTCAGAATGGCCATCATCAAAAAATCTAGAAACAATAAATGCTGGAGAGGGTGTGGAAAAAAGGGAACACTCTTGCACTGCTGGTGGGAATGTGAATTGGTACAGCCACTATGGAGCACAGTATGGAGGTTCCTTAAAAAACTACAAATAGAACTACCATATGACTCAGCAATCCCACTACTGGGCATATACCCTGAGAAAACCATAATTCAAAAAGAGTCATGTACCAAAATGTTCATAGAAGCCCTACTTACAATAGCCCGGAGATGGAAACAACCTAAGTGTCCATCATCGGATGAATGGATAAAGAAGATGTGGCACACGTATACAATGGAATATTACTCAGCCATAAAAAGAAACGAAATTGAGCTATTTGTAATGAGGTGGATGGACCTAGAGTCTGTCATACAGAATGAAGTAAGTCAGAAAGAGAAAGACAAATACTGTATGCTGACACATATATATGGAATTTAAGAAAAAAAATGTCATGAAGAACATAGGAATAAGACAGGAATAAAGACACAGACCTACTAGAGAATGGACTTGAGGATATGGGGAGGGGGAAGGGTAAGCTGTGACAAAGCGAAAGAGAGGCATGGACACATATATACTACCAAACGTAAGGTAGATAGCTAGGGGAAGCAGCTGCATAGCACAGGGAGATCAGCTCGGTGCTTTATGACTGCCTGGAGGGGTGGGATGGGGGGGTCGGTGGAAGACGCAAGAGGGAGGGGATATGGGAACATATGTATATGTATAACTGATTAATTTTGTTATAAAGCATTAAAAAAATGGTGTTGAAGGCCATGGGAAGCATGAGATCACCTCAGGAGAGAGGGTTGGCAATGAAAAAAAGATCCCTGACATGATCTGAGCAACCAGAAGCTTTCAAGACCAGGAGAAAGCAGAGGATCCAGGAAAGAAGGAGTGACAGAGAGATGGAAGGACAACCAGGAGGGGTGGGCTGACCACAAGCAGAAGAGACAGTGTTAAGGACAGGAAGGTCAAGAGCCAAATGTTTCCTAGAGACCAGATAAGAGGGATATCAAAGTGCCCACTGAGGGCTTCCCTGGTGGCGCAGTGGTTGAGAGTCCGCCTGCCGATGCAGGGGACACAGGTTCGTGCCCTGGTCCGGGAAGATCCCACATGCCGTGGAGCAGCTGGGCCCGTGAGCCATGGCCACTGAGCCTGCACGTCCGGAGCCTGTGCTCCGCAATGGGAGAGGCCACAACAGTGAGACGCCTGCATACCGCAAAAAAAAAAAAAAAAGACTTGGAAGTCCAATGGACTCAGCTTTAATTGCATCTTTACCACTTTCCACTGTGAGATCTTGGGCAAGTTTCTCAACTTCTCAGAGCTTCAGTTTCCTCATCTGCAGGATGGAGATAATGATGCCAGCCTCCTAGGGTGGCTGTGAAGAGGAAGCAACGGACTTGAGGCCCTGAGCAGAGTGCCTGGTGCTCCTTACAGGTGCCACTTTTTCTCAGATGCCTTCATTATATCTCTTCCCCCAGCAGATGAAAACTTGTTGAACTCAGGAACTGCATCGAATTCATCACTGCATTTTTCCCCCACCACCAGCTGTGTGGCATGATCTTAGTTCCCCAACCAGGGATGGAACCCACGACCCCTGCAGTGCAGGCTCAGAATCTTTACCACTGGACCACCAGGGAAGTCCCCTCGCTGCATCTTTATATATCCAGATGGATATATATATCCTCACTTGGTTTTCCCTTCTACCAACTACCTTAAGGTCTTTTGCTCAGTTAAACCAGCATTGATTAAAAATGAGAGGAAGAACAACAATTTTATTATGGAAAGTATCAGACTTCCACTATGTTAGAGAGGCTAATATAAAGAACGCCCATGATCCACTCCCACATTCAACATTGTCAGCACGTGGATAACCTTTTTTTTTTTTTTTTTTTGGCTCTGCCTTGTAGCTTGTGGGATCTTAGTTCCCCAACCAGGGATCAAACCCAGGCCCTCAGCAATGAAAGCAGGGAATTCTGACCACTGGACCACCAGGGAAATCCTGACCAGATTTTTTCATTCATCTCTTGATCACTCCTTCCCACCACCCTTCTTTATGGAGTATTTTAAAGTGAATCCCAGATATCACATGATATCAATTGTTAAATACTTGTGTAAATTTTCAGTTGCAGTTCTCAAAAAATAAAAAAAAAGAAAAAAAACCAAAACCTGTGGGACACAGCAAAAGCAGTTCTAAGAAGGAAGTTTGTAGCAATACAATCTTACCTCAGGAAACAAGAAAAATCTCAAATAAACAACCTCACCCTACAGCTAAAGCAACTAGAGAAAGAAGAACAAACAAAACCCAAAATTAGTAGAAGAAAAGCAATCATAAAGATGAGAGCAGAAATAAGTGAAATAGAGACAAAGAAAACAATAGAAAAGATCAATGAAACTAAAAGCTGGTTCTTTGAAAAGATAAACAAAATTGATAAACTTTTAGCCAGACTTGTCAAGATAAAAACGGAGAGGCTCATATCAATAAAATTAGTAATGAAAAAGAAGTTACAACAGACTTCAGAAGTACAAAGGATAATAAGAGACTACTATAAGCAACTATATGTCAATAAAATGGACAACCTAAAAGAGATGGACAAATTCTTAGAAAGGTACAATCTCCCAAGACTGAACCAGTAAGAAATAGAAAATATGAGCAGACCAGTCACAAGCACTGAAATTGAACATGTGATTTAAAAACTTCTAACAAACAAAAGTCCAGGGCCACATGGCTTCACAGGCAAATTCTATCAAACATTTAGAGAAGAGCTAACACCTATCCTTCTCAAACTCTTCCAAAATATAGCAGAGGGAGGAACACTCCCAAACTCTTTCTATGAGGCCACCATCACCCTGATACCAAGACCAGACAAAGATACCACACACAGACAAAAAAAGAAAATTACAGGCCAATATCACCAATGAACATAAACACAAAAATTCTCAGCAAAATACTAGCAAAACAAATCTGACAATACATTAAAAGGATCATTCACCATGATCAAGTGGGATTTATCTCACGGATGAAAGGACTTTTCAATATCTGCAAATCATTCAGTGTGATACACCACATCAACAAACTGAAGAATAAAAACCTTATGATCATCTCAATAGATGCAGAAAAAGCTTTTGAACAAATTCAATACCGGTTTATTACAGAAACTCTCAAGATAGTGGGAATAGAGGGAACATAATAAAGGCCATATATGACAAGCCACAGTTAACATCATTCTCAACGGTGAAAAGCTGAAAGCATTTCCTCTAAGATCAGGAACAAGACAAGATGTCCACTCTCACCGGTTTTATTCAACATAGTTTTGGAACTCCCAGCCACAGCAGAGAACAAAAAGAAATAAAGCAATCCAAATTGGAAAAGTAGAAGTAAAACCATCACTGTTTGCAGATGACATTATACATAGAAAATCCTAAAAATGCTACCAGGAAACTACTAGAGCTCATCAATGAATTCGGTAAAGTTGCAGGATACAAAATTAATACACAGAAATCTCTTACATTCCTATACACTAACAATGAAAGATCAGAAGAGAAATTAAAGAAACAATCCCATTTACCATCACATCAAAATGAATAAAATACTTAGGAATAAACCTACTTAAGGAGGCAAAGACCTGTACTCTGAAAACTATAAGACACTGATGAAAGAAATCAAAGATGACACAAACAGATGGAAAGGTATACCATATTCTTGGTTTGGAAGAATCAATATTTTCAAAATGACTATAATATCCAAGGCAACCTACAGATTCAGTGCAATCCCTATCAAATTATCAATGGCATTTTTTCATAGGTCTAGAACAAAAAAATTTTTAATTTTCATGGAAACACAAAAGACCCTTAATAGCCAAAACAATGATGAGAAAGAAACATGGAGCTGGAAGAATCAGGCTCCCTGACTTTGGACTATACTACAAAGCTGCAGTCATAAAAACAGTATGCTATTGGCACAAAAACAGAAATATAGATCAATGAAACAAGATATAAAGCCCAGAAATAAACCCACACACCTAAGTTCAATTAATCTATAACAAAGGATGCAAGAATATACAATGGAGAAAAGACAGTCTCTTCAACAAATGGTGCTGGGAAAACTGGACAACTTATATGCAAAAGAATGAAATTAAAACATCCTTTAACACCATACACAAAAATAAACTTGAAATGGATTAAAGACTCAAGTGTAAGGACAGATACTATAAAACTCATAGAAGAAAACACAGGCAGAACACTCTTTGACATAATCGCAGCAATTTCTTTTTCAATCCATCTCCTAGAGTAATGGAAATAAAAACAAAAATAAACAAGTGCGACCTAATTAAACTCAAAACTTTGGCACAGCAAAAGAAACCATAAACAAAATGAAAAGACAACCCACTGAATGGGAGAAAATATTTGCAAATGATGTAACTGACAAGGGATTAATCTACAAAATCTACAAACAGCTCAATATCCCAAAACAAAGAAGCAAACAACCAGACAACTCAATCAAAAAACGAGCAGAAGATTCAACAGACATTTCTCCAAAGAAGACATACAGATGGCCAAAAGGCACATGAAAAGATGCTCAACACTGCTAATTATTAGAGAAATGGAAATCAAAACTACAATGAGATAAAACCTCACCCCCATCAGAATGGCCATCATCAAAAAGTCTAAAAACAATAAATGCTGGAGAGGGCATGGAGAAAAGGGAATACTCCTACACTGCTGGTGGGAATGTAAATTTGTACGACCACTATGGAGAACTACATGGAGATTCTCTGAAAAAATAAAAATAGAGCTACCATATGATCCAGTAAACCTACTCCTGGGTATATATGTGGAGAAACCCATAATTCGAAAAGATACATGCACCCCAGTGTTCACTGCAGCACTATTTATGATAGCCAAGAAAAGGAAGAAACCTAAATGTCCTCTGACAGCTGAATGGGTAAAGAAGATGTGGTACATATATACAGTGGAATATTACTCAGCCATAAGAAAGAACGAAATTATGCCATTTGTAGCAACATGAATGGACCTAGAGATTATCATCCTAAAGGCAGTAAGTCAGGGCCTCCCTGGTGGCGCAGTGGTTGAGAGTCCGCCTGCCGATGCAGGGGATACGGGTTCGTGCCCCGGTCTGGGAGGATCCCATATGCCGCGGAGCGGCTGGGCCCGTGAGCCATGGCCGCTGAGCCTGCGCGTCCAGAGCCTGTGCTCCGCAACGGGAGAGGCCACAACAGTGAGAGGCCCGCGTACCGAAAAAAAAAAAAAAAAAAAAAAAGGCAGTAAGTCAAACAGAGAAAGACAGATACCATATGATATCACTTATATGCAGAATCTAAAAAAGAATGACACAAATGAACTTATTTCCAAAACAGAAAGAGGCTCAGAGACTTAGAAAACAAACTTTCCCCTTTCCAAAGGGGAAAGGCCATGGGAGAGGAGGGATAAATTGGGAGTTTGGGACTGACATATACACACTACTATATATAAAATAGATAATCAACAAGGACCTACTATATAGCACAGGGAACTCTACTAAATATTCTGTAATAATCTATATGCGAAAAGAATCTGACAAAGAATGGATATATGCATTTGTATAACTGAATCACTGTGCTTTACACCTGAAACTAATAGAACATTGTAAAACAACTACACTCCAGTATAAAATAAAAATTAAATTAAAAAAAGAAAAAAAAACACCAAAAGAATTAAACTGGGCCACTATTTTACACAATATACAAAAATCAATTGCAAATGGATTAAAAACTTTAATGTAAGACCTGAAACCACAAAACTAGAAGGAGAGCTAGGAAGTAATCTTCTTGTCATCACTCTTAATGATGACTTTTTGGACTTGACACCAAAAGCAAAGGCAACAAAATAAAAAACAAAGAAGTGGGACTACATTAAACTAAAAAGCTTGTGAACAGCAAAGGAAGCCATCAACAAAATCAAAAGACAGCCTACGGAATAGGAGAATATTTTTGCAAATCATGCATCAGATAAGGGGTTCATATCCAAAATATGCATGTAAAGATCTCATATAAATCAATAGCCAGAAAAAAAGAAGAAACAAAAGGCAAAATAAAACAAAAAACAATTTTAAAAATGGGCAGAGACTCTGAATAGTCATTTTTCTAAAGGGGACATACAAATGGCCAACAGGCATACAAAAAGATGCTCAACATCACTAATCGTCAGGGAACTGCAAATCAAAACCACAGTGAGATATCACCTCACACCTGTCAGAATGGTTATCATCAAAAAACCAAGAAGTAACAAGTGTTGGCAAGAATGTGAAAAAGGGGAATGCTTGCGCACTGTTGGTGGGAATGTATCAATAAATTGGGAGTAGCCACTGTGGCAAACAGTATGGAGGTTCCTCAAAAAACTAAAAATAGAGCTACCATATCATTCAGCAATTCCACCTCTGGGCATTTATCTGAAGAAAACAAAAACACTAACTTGAAAAGGTATCTGTACCCCCATGTTCACTGCAGCTTTATTTATAATAGCCAAGGTGTGGAAACAATGTAAATGTCCATCAAAGAATGAATGGATAAAGAAAATGTGGGGTGTGTGTGTACACATCACACACACACACACACAATGGAATATTATTCAGCCATAAAAAGAAGGAAATCATGGGCTTCCCTGGTAGCGCAGTGGTTGAGAGTCCACCTGCCGATGCAGGGGACATGGGTTCATGCCCCGGTCTGAGAAGATCCCACATGCCGCGGAGCAGCTAGGCCCGAGAGCCATGGCTGCTGAGCCTGCACGTCCGGAGCCTGTGCTCCACAATGGGAGAGGCCACAACAGTGAGAGGCCCACGTACCGCAAAAAAAAAAAAAAAGAAGAAGGAAATCCTGCCATTTGTGACAATATGAATGGATCTCCTGAGGGCATTATGCTAAGTGAAATAAATCGGACAGAGAAAGAAAAATACAATCTGATCTCACTTATATGGAATCTAAAATAAACAAACAAAAATAGAGTTCATAAATACAGAGAACATTGGTGGTTGCTAGAGGCAGGGTGTGGGAGGTGGATGGGAAATATGGGTGAAAGGGGTCAAAAAGGACAAACTCTACAAGCAACTATATGCCAATAAAATGGACAACCTGGAAGAAATGGACAATTTCTTACAAAAGCACAACCTTCCAAGATTGAAAGAGGAAGAAATAGAAAATATAAACAGACCAATCACAAGAACTGAAATTGAAACTATGATTAAAAATCTTCCTACAAACAAAAGCCAAGGACCAGATGGCTTCACCGGCAAATTCTATCAAACATTTAGAGAAGAGCTAACACCTATCCTTCTCAAACTCTTCCAAAATATAACAGAGGGAGGAACACTCCCAAACTCATTCTACGAGGCCACCATCACGCTGATATCAAAACCAGACAAAGATGTCACAAAGAAAGAAAACCATAGGCCAATATCACCGATGAACATAGATGCAAAAATCCTCAACAAAATACTAGCAAACAGAATCCAACAGCACATTAAAAGGATCATACACCATGATCAAGTGGGGTTTATCCCAGGAATGCAAGGATTCTTCAATATACACAAATCAATCAATGTGATAAAATATATTAACAAATTAAAGGAGAAAAACCATATGATCATCTCAATAGATGAAGAAAAAGCTTTTGACAAAATTCAACACCCGTTTATGATAAAAACCCTACAGAAAGTAAGCATAAAGGGAACTTACCTCAACATAATAAAGGCCATATATGACAAACTCACAGCCAACATGGTTCTCAATGGTGAAAAACTGAAACCATTTCTACTAAGATCAGGAACAAGACAAGGTTGCCCACTCTCACCACTATTATTCAACATAGTTTTGGAAGTTTTAGCCACAGCAATCAGGGAAGAAAAAGAAATAAAAGGAATCCAAATCGGAAAAGAAGAAGTAAAGCTGTCACTGTTTACAGATGACATGATACTATACATAGAGGATCCTAAAGATGCTACCAGAAAACCACTAGAACTAATCAATGAATTTGGTAAAGTAACAGGATACAAAATTAATGCACATAAATCTCTTGCATTCCCATACACTAACGATGAAAAATCTGAAAGAGAAATTAAGGAAACACTCCCATATACCATTGCAACAAAAAGAATAAAATACCTAGGAATAAACCTACCTAAGGAGACAAAAGACTTGTATGCAGAAAACTATAAGACACTGATGAAAGAAATTAATGATGATACAAACAGAGGAGAGATAGATCATGTACTTGGACTGGAACAGTCAACATTGTGAAAATGACTATACTACCCAAAGCAATCTACAGATACAATGCAATCGCTAACAAACTACCAATGGCATTTTTCACAGAGCTAGAACAAAAAAATTCACAATTTGTATGGAAACACAAAAGGCCCCGAATAGCCAAAGCAATATTGACAAAGGAAAACGGAGCTGGAGGAGTCAGGCTCGCTGACTTCAGACTATACTACAAAGCTACAGTAATCAAGACAGTATGGTACTGGTACAAAAACAGAAATATAGATCAATGGCACAGGATAGAAAGCCCAGAGATAAACCCACACACATAGGGTCACCTTATTTTTGATAAAGGAGGCAAGCATATACAATGGAGAACAGACAGCCTCTTCAAAAAGTGGTGCTGGGAAAACTGGACAGCTACATGTATAAGAATGAAATTAGAACACTCTCTAACACCATACACAAAAATAAACTCAAAATGGATTAAAGACCTTAATGTAAGGCCAGACACTATCAAACTCTTAGAGGAAAACATTGGCAGAACACTCTATGACATAAATCACAGCAAGATCCTTTTTGACACACCTCCTAGAGAAATGGAAATAAAAACAAAAACAAATGGGACCTAATGAAACTTAAAACCTTTTGCACAGCAAAGGAAACCATAAACAAGATGAAAAGACAACCCTCAGAATGGGAGAAAATATTTGCCAATGAAGCAACTGACAAAAGATTAATCTCCAAAATTTACAAGCAGCTCATTTAGCTCAATATCAAAAAAACAACCCAATCCACAAATGGGCAGAAGACCTAAATAGACATTTCTCCAAAGAAGATATACAGATTGCCAACAAACACATGAAAGGATGCTCAACGTCACTAATCATTAGAGAAATGCAAATCAAAACTACAGTGAGGTATCACCTCACACCAGTCAGAATGGCCATTATCAAAAAATCTACAAACAATAAATGCTGGAGAGGGTGTGGAGGAAAGGGAACATTCTTGCAGTGTTAGTAGGAATGTAAATTGATACAGCCGCTATGGAGAACAGTATGGAGGTTCCTTAAAAAACTAAAAATAGAATTACCATATGACCCAGCAATCCCACTACTGGGCATATACCCTGAGAAAACCATAATTCAAAAAGAGTCATGTATCACAACATTCATTGCAGCTCTATTTACAATAGCCAGGACATGGAAGCAACCTAAGTGTCCATTGACAGATGTATGGATAAAGATGTGGCACATATAAAGAATGGAATATTACTCAGCCATAAAAAATGAAATTGAGTTATTTGTAGTGAGGTGGATGGACCTAGAGTCTGTCATACACAGTTAAGTAAGCCAGAAAGAGAAAAATAAATACCATATGCTAACACACATATATGGAATCTAAAAAAAAAAAAAAAAAGGTTCTGAAGAACCTAGGGGCAGGACAGGAATAAAGACGCAGATGTAGAGAATGGACGTGAGGACATGGGGAGGGGGAAGAGTAAGCTGGGATGAAGTGAGAGAGTGGCATGGACATATATACACTACCAAATGTGAAATAGATAGCTAGTGGGAAGCAGCCTCATAGCACCGGGATATCAGCTTGGTGCTTTGTGGTCACCTAGAGGGGTGGGATAGGGAGGATGGGAGGGAGATGCAAGAGGGAGGAGATATGGGGATATATATATATATATATGTATAGCTATAGCAGATTTACTTTGTTATAAAGCAGAAACACACTACTGTAAAGCAATTATACTCCAATAAAGATGTTAAAAAAAAGGACAAACTTACTGCTCTAAAATAAGTGTCATGGGGGTGTAATATACAGCATGGTGACTATCTTTAATAATACAGTACTGCATATTTGAAAGTTGCTAAAGGAGTAGATTTTAAAAGTTCTCATCACAGGAAGAAAATTTTTGTAACTATGAATGGTGATGGATGTTAACTAGACTTATTGTGGTGATTGTTTTGCCACATATATTGATACAAATATTGAATCACTATGTTGTACACCTGAAACTAATATAATGTTATATGTAATTATATCTCAATAAAAAGTAAAACGTATTGGGGCATTTAAAAAAAAAGAAATTCTTCCATCCAGATGGCTGTGCATCAAAAACTTTAAATGGGCAGCCAGCAAGGGGAGGGGTGACTGGTCCTTTCTTGGGAGCATGTCTTCCACTCAAGGGGCTGAACCTTGAGTAAGAAGCTGGCAAATGTCTCTGGGGGAGGAGTAAGGTCCAGTGAGACCATCCCTCCAGGAACATCTCCTCGGGAACTTCCTCTGAGCTGTCAGTTGACGTTTGTGTGCTCTGAGCTGTTCCACAGCTGCCAGCCACTGAGCCTGGAAGGTTCTGGCTCTGAGACCAGGAAAGTCCCCACCCCAGAAGATGGGAAGGGATGAGAAAAATCCAAGATGATCAGGACAAGGCCACACGAACACGGGTGTCCTGAGGGACAGGGGTGTCCTGTGAAATGGTCCTGTTGTTGGTTCCTTCCTCCCAACTGGAGAGTGGCTGAGAATAGCTAGGTACACCTAACAGTCTCTGTCTCTTCCTAGTCATTTACACAGATTTGGAACTGGTAATCCAAGCTGACAGACACCGTCTTACTCATCCTGTTGGGCTTCCAGATGCATCAGACACTTTGTTTTCAGGAACAGACATGCCCTCTGAATTCACCCTGGCTTTGATCATGCTGAAAATGAGAGGGCTTCCCCTTGGCTCAGTTTAACTAAAGACAAGGGAAAGAGATGGCCTAGAACCTTGGTGAGTGACATGGCAAAGCTGGCACAGGTCAGGCAGTGAGCACACGAACCCAGCTAATAGCTACGGCAGTTTGAGAGCCCCTTCCTGCTGGAGGCTGTGTATCCAGGTGGTGAAGACTACATGCTGAGTCCTGGCCTTGGCGTTTACCAGCTGTGTGACTTTGGTCAAGTAACACAGACTCTCAGTAAAGTGGGGATGATAAGTGTATTAGTGCTGAGTTCTCCAGCATTTAGTTGTGAGGATTACATCAGATAACATGGGTAAAGCAGCTGACAAAGAGCTTGATACAAAGTGAGGGCTTCATAAATACAGCCACTGCTGCAGCTGGTGTGCTGTCATCAGCGTTTCAGTTTCCTCATTCCTGAAGATGGCGGAGTGGAAGGACTCAAGCTCACCCTGTCTCATGAAAGTACCAAAAGCACAACTAACCGCTGAACAACCAGCAACAAAAGACCCAAACCTATCAAAAAAGGCATTCTACATCCAAAGTAGAACTCACAACAAGATGGTAGGAGGGGTGCTTTCATGATATAATCCAATCCCATACCCGTCGGTGGGTGACCCACACAGGGGAAAATAATTATATCACACAGATTCTCCCACAGGAGTGAGAGTTCTGAGCCCCGCTTTCAGGCTCCTCAGCCTGGAGGTCTGGCATCAGGAGGAGGAGCCCCCGAAGCATTTGGCTTTGAAGGCCAGTGGGGCTTGAGTGCAGGAGTTCCACAGGACTGGGGGAAACAGAGACTCCATTCTTGGAGGACACACACAAGGTTTCACATGTACTGGGAACCAGGGCAAAGCAGTGACTCCACAGGAGCCTGAGGCAGACATACTTGAGGGTCTTGGAGGGCCTCCTGGGGAGGTGGAGGTTGTCTGTGGCTCACTGTGTGGGCAAGGACACTGGGGGTAGAAACCTCAGTGAATATTCACTGGTGTGAGCTCTGCCGGAAGTCACCATTTTGGCATCAAGACCTGGGCCCACCTAACACCCTGTAGGCTCCAGTGCTGGGACATCTCAGGCCAAACAACCAACAGGGTGGGAACACAGCCACACCTATCAGCGGACAGGCTGCCTACAGTCATCCTGATCCTACAGCTGCCTGATAAACACAACCCTTGACATGGCCCTGCACACCAGAGGGACAAGATCCAGCTCCACCAACTAGTGGGCAGGCACCAGCCACTTCCACTAGGAAGCCTGCACAAGCCCCTGGACCAACCTCACCCATCAGGGGGTAGACACCAGTAGCTAGAGGAGCTACGATCCTACAACCTGAGGAATGGAGGCCACAAACACAGAAAGTTAAACAAAATGAGATGGCAGAGGAATATGTTCCAGATGAAGGAACAAGATAAAACTTTGGAAGACCAACTAAGTGAAGTGGAGATAGGCAATCTTCTTAAAAAAAAATTCAGAGTAATGATAGTAAAGATACCAAAGATCTCAGAAGAAGAATGGAGGCACAGACTCAGAAGATAAAAGAAATGTTTAACAAAGAGCTAGAACATTTAAAGAACAAGCAGAGGGCTTCCCTGGTGGCACAGTGGTTGAGAATCTGCCTGCCAATGCAGGGGACACGGGTTCGAGCCCTGGGAAGATCCCACATGCCACGGAGCAACTGGGCTCATGAGCCACAACTACTGAGCCGCCTGTGCTCCGCAACAAGAGAGGCCGCGACAGTGAGAGGCCCGCGCACCACAATGAAGAGTGCCCCCCACTCACCGCAACTAGAGAAAGCCCTCGCACAGAAACGAAGACCCAACACAGCTATAAAAAAAAAAAAAAAGAACAAGCAGAGATGTACAATAGAATAACCAAAATGAAAAATACACTAGGAAGAATCAATAGCAGAATAAATGAGGCAGAAGAGCAATAAATGAGCTGGAAGACAGAGGGGTGGAAATCACCACTATGCAACAGAATAAAAAAAAAATGAATGAAAAGAAATAAGGACAGTCTCAGAGACCCCTGGTACAACATTAAATGCACCAACATTCACATTTTAGGGATCCCAGTAGGAGATGAGAGAGAAAAAGGGCTTGAGAAAATATTTGAAGAGATAATACCTGAAAACTTCCCTAACATGGGAAAGGAAATATTCACTCAAGTCCAGGATATGCAGAGTCCCATACAGGATAAACCCAAGGAGGAACACACCAAGACACATAGTAATCAAACTGACAAAAATTAAAGACAAAGAAAAAATATTAAAAGCAACAAGAGAAAAGCAACAAATAACATGCAAGGGAACTCCCATAAGGTTATCAGATGATTTTTCAGCATAAACTCTGCAGGCCAGAAGTGAGTAGCATGATATATTTAACGTGCTGAAAGGGAAAAACTACAACCAAGAATGCTCTACCCAGCAAGGTTCTCATTCAGATTCAATGGAGAGATCAAAACCTTTACAAACAAGCAAAAGGTAAGAGAATTCAGCATCACCAAACCAGCTTTACAAGAAATGCTAAAGGAACTTCTCTAGACAGAAAAGAAAAGGCCACAACTAGAAACAAGAAAATTATGAATGGGAAAGCTCTCTGGTAAAAGCAAACATACAGGAAAGGTAGGAAATCATCCACACACAAATATGATATCAAAACCAGCATTCCTGAGAAGAGGAGAGTACAGACGCAGCATATTGGAAATGCACTGAAAATTAAGAGAGTAGTAACTTGAAATAATCTTGTATATATGTAGACTGCTATATCAAAACCTCATGGGAACTGCAAACCAAAAATCTACAATAGATACACACACACAAAAGAAAACAATCTAAACACAACAATAAAGACTGTCATGAAATCACAAGAGGACAAAAGAGGAAGGGAAGAAAAAAGACCTACAGAAGCAAATCCAAAACAGTTAACAAAATGGCAATAAGAACATACTTATAAATAATTACCTTAAATGTAAGTGGATTAAATGCTCCAACCAAAAGACACAGACTGGCTGAATGGATACAAAAACAAGACCTGGATATATGCTGTGTACAAGAGATCCACTTCAGACCTAGGAACACATACAGACTGACAGTGAGGGGATGGAAAAAGTTATTCCATCCAAGTGGAAATCAGAAGAAAGCTGGAGGAGCAATATTCACATCAGACAAAATAGACTTTAAAATAAAGACTGATGGGCCTCCCTGGTGGCGCAGTGGTTGAGAGTCCGCCTGCCGATGCAGGGGATACGGGTTCGTGCCCCGGTCTGGGAGGATCCCATATGCCGCGGAGCGGCTGGGCCCGTGAGCCGTGGCCGCTGGGCCTGCGCATCCGGAGCCTGTGCTCCGCAACGGGAGAGGCCACAACAGTGAGAGGCCCGCATACCGCCAAAAAAAATAAAAAAAAAAATAAATAAATAAAAAAAATAAAGACTGTTACAGCAAGAGACAAAGAAGGATGCTACATAATGATCAAGGGATCAATCCAAGAAGAACATATAACAATTGTAAATATATATGCACCCAACATAGGAGCACCAAATATATATGGCAAACACTAACAGCCATAAAAGGAGAAATCTACAGTAACACAGTAATCGTGGGAGACTATAACACCCCACTTACATCAATGGATATATCATCCAGACAGAAGATCAATAAGGAAACAGGCCTTAAATGACACATTAGACCAGATGGACTTAATTGATATTTATAGAACATTCCATCCCAAAGCACCAGAATACACATTCTTCTCAAGTCCATATGGAACATTCTCAAGGATAGATCACATCTTGGGCCACAAATCAAGCCTTGGTAAATTTAAGAAAACTTAAATCACATCAAGCATCTTTTCTGACCACAATGGTATGATATTAGAAATCAGCTACAAGAAAAAAAAACTGTAAAAAGAACACAAACACATGGAGGCTAAACAATATGTTACTAATCAACCAATGGATCACTGAAGAAATCAAAGAGGGAATAAAAAAAATACCTACGGACAAATGACAACAAAAACACAATGATCCAAAACCTCTGGGATGCAGCAAAAGCAGTTCTAAGAGGAAAGTTTGGAGCAATACAATCTTACCTCAGGAAAAAAGAAAAATCTCAAATGAATAATCTAGCCTTATAACTAAAGCAACTAGAGAAAGAAGAACAAACAAAACCCAAAGTTAATAGAAATCATAAGGATCAGAGCAGAAATAAATGAAATAGACATGAAGAAAACAATAGAAAAGATCGATGAAACTAAAAGCTGGTTCTTTGAAAAGATAAACAAAATTGATAAACCTTTAGCCAGACTCATCAAGAAAAAAAAAAAAAGAGGGCTGAAAATAATAAAATTTGAAATGAAGAAGGGCAGTTACAAGGGACACCACAGAAATACAAAGGATCATAAGAGACTACTACAAGCAACTATATGGCAATAAGATGGACAAGCTAGAAGAAATGGACAAATTCGCAGAAAGGTATAATCTCCCAAGACTGAATTAGGAAGAAATAGAAAATATGAACAAACCAATCACAAGTATTGGAATTGAAACTGTGATTTAAAAACATCCAACAAGGGACTTCCCTGGTGGTCCAGTGGTAAAGAATCTGCCTTCCAATGCAGGGGACACAGGTTCGATCCCTGGTCGGGGAACTAAGGTCCCACATACCACGGGGCAACTAAGCCCGCATGCCACAAATATTGAGCTTGCGCGACTCAATAAGAGAGCCCACGTGCTGCAAACTACAGAGCCCACGTGCTCTGGAGCTTGCACGCCACAGCTACAGAGTCCACACGCCCTGGAGCCCACATGCCACAACTAGAGAGAGAAAACCTGCACATCACAACTAGAGAGAAGCCTGTGTGCCACAACTAGAGAGAAGCCCTGCACCACAACTAGAGAGAAGCCTGCACACTGCAATGAAAACCCTGTGCCTCAATGAAAGATCCCATGTGCCACAACTAAGGCCTAACACAGCCAAAAACATTAAAAAAATAAATTAATTTTAAAAAAATCCAACAAAGAAAAGTCCTGGATCAGGCTTCACAGGAGAATTCTATCAAACATTTACAGAAGAGTTAACACCTATCCTTCTGAAACTCTTCCAAAAACTGCAGAGGAAGGAGCACTCCCAAGCTCATTGTATAAGCCAACCATCAGCCTGATACCAAAATCAGACAAAGATACCACAGAAAAAGAAAATTATAGGCCAACATCACTGATGAACATAGACACAGAAATCCTCAACAGAATACTAGCAAACCAAATCCAACAATACATTAAAAGGATCATATACCATGATCAAGTGGGAGTTATCCCAGGGATGCAAGGATTTTTCAATATCCACAAATCAATCAGTGTGATACACCACATTAAGAAATTGAAGAATAAAAACCATATGATCATCTCAATAGATGCAGAAAAAGCTTTTGATAAAATTCAACACCCGTTTATGATAAAAACTCTCCAAGGACTTCCCTGGTGGTCCAGTGGGTAAGACACCATGCTCCTAATGTAGGGGACTGGGGTTCAATCCCTGGTCAGGGAACTAGATCCCACACGCATGCTGCAGTTAAGAGTTTGCATGCTGCAGCTAAGAGTCTGCATGCTGCAACTAAGAAGTCTGCATTCCACAACTAAGAAGGTCCCACATGCTGCAACTAAAAAGATCCCACATGCTGCAACAAAGATCCCACATGCTGCAATGAAGATCCCATGTGCCACAACTAAAACTCAGTGCAGCCAAAATAAATAATAAAATAAATATGAAAAAATACCTCTCCAGAAAGTGGGCATAGAGGGAACCTACCTCAACATAATGAAGACCATATATGAGAAACCCACAGCTAACAACATTCTCTCAGTGAAAAGCTGAAAGCGTTTCCTCTAAGATCAGGAACAAGACAAGTATGCCCACTCTCACTACTTTTAATCAACATAGTTTTGGAAGTCTTAGCCGTCGTAATCAGAGAAGAAAAAGAAATAAATGGATTCCAAATTGGAAAAGGAGAAGTAAAACTGTCACTGTTTGCAGATGACATGATACTCTACATAGAAAATCCTAAAGATGCTACCAGAAAACTACTAGAGCTCATCAGTGAATTCGGTGAAGTTGCAGGATACAAAATTAATGTACAGAAATCTGTTGCATTCCTATACACTAAAGTTCCTATACAACGGAAGTTCAGTTAGGGAAATTAAAGAAAAAATCCCACTTACCATTGCATCAAAAAGAAGAAAATACCTAGGAATAAACCTCCCTAAGGAGAAAAAAGACCTGTACTCTGAAAACTATACAGACACTGATGAAAGAAATCGAAGATGACAGAAACTGATGGAAAGATCCACCATGTTCTTGGATTAGAAGAATCAATATTATCAAAATGCCTGTACTACCCATGGCAATCTATAGATTCAATGCAATCCCTATCAAACTACCAAAGACATTTGTCACAGAACAGCAACAAAAATTTAAAAATTTGTATGGAAACACAGAAGACCCCGAATAGCTAAGGCAATCCTGAGACAGAAAACCAAAGGTGGAGGAATCAGGCTCCCTGACTTCAGACTATACTACAAAGTTACAGTCATCAAAATAGTATGGTTCTGGCACAAAAACAGAAACAGATCAATGGAACAGGATATAAAACCCAGAAATAAACCCACGCACCTAAGGTCAATTAATCTATGACAAAGGATGCAAGAATATACAATGGAGAAAAGACAGTCTCTTCAACAAATGGTGCTGGGAAAACTGGACAGCTACATGTAAAAGAATGAAATTAGAACACTCCCTAACACCAAACACAAAGATAAATTCAACATGGGTCAGAGACCTAAATGTAAGGTCAGACACTATAAAACTCTTAGAGGAAAACATAGGCAGAACACTCTTTGACATAAATTACAGCAATATCCTTTTGGATCCACCTCCTAGAGCAATGAAAATAAAAACAAAAATAAGCAAATGCGACCTAATTAAACTAAAGAACTTTTGCACAGCAAAGGAAACCATAAACAAAATAAAAACACAATCCACAGAATGGGAGAAAATATTTGTAAATGAAGCCACTGGGAAGGGACTAACCTTCCAAATATACAGACAGCTCATGCAGCTCTATATTAAACAAAACAAAACAAAACAAAAACCCCCAAACAACCCAATCAAAAATGGGCAGAATATCAGACAGACATTTCTCCAAAGAAGACATACAGATGGCCAAAAAGCACTTGAAAACGTGCTCAACATCTCTAATTATTAGAGAAATGCAAATCAAAACTACAATCAGGGGGCTTCCCTGGTGGCGCAGAGGTTAAGAATTTGTCTGCCAATGCAGGGGACACGGGTTCAAGCCCTGATCTGGGAAGATCCCACATGCTGCGGAGCAGCTAGGCCCGTGAGCCACAACTACTGGGCCTGCGAGCCACAACTACTGGGTCCACATGTCACAACTACTGAAGTCCGCGTGCCTAGAGCCCATGCTCCACAAGAGAGGCCACCGCAATGAGAAGCCCACACGACACAACGAAGAGTAACCCCCGCTCACCGCAACTAGAAAAAGCCTGCATGCAGCAACGAAGACCCAATGCAGCCAAAAATAAATAAATAAATTTAAAAAACGAAGAAACAAAACTACAATCAGGTATCACCTCACACCAGTTAGAATGGCCATAAAAAAGCCTACAAACAATAAATGCTGGGGAGGGTGTGGAGAAAGGGAACCCTCCTACACTGTTGGTGGGAATGTAAATTGATGCAGCCACTATGGAGAACAGAATGGGGGATCCTTAAAAAACTAAAAATAGAGCTACCATATGATCCAGCAATCCTACTCTGGCCATCTATCCGGAGAAAACCATAATTCAAAAAGATACATGCACCCCTGTGTTCACTGCAGAATTATTTGCAATGGCCAAGACATGGAAGCAACCTAAATATCCATCGACAGAAGAATGGATAAAGAAGATGTGGTACATATATACAATGGAATACTCCTCAGCCATAAACAAGAATGCAGTAAGGCCATTTGTAGCAACATGGATGGACCCTGAGATTATCATACTAAGTGAAGTAAGTCAGCAGAAAGACAAATATCATATGATATCACTTATATGTGGAATCTAAAAAATGATACAAATGAACTTATTTACAAAATAGAAACAGACTCACAGACTTCAAAAACATACTCATGGTTACCAAAGTGGAAAGGTGATAGGGGGAGGGATAAATTAGGAGTTTGGGATTAATAGATATATACCAGTATATATAAAATAGATAATCAACAAGGACCTACTGTATAGCACAGGGAACTCTACTCAATATTCTGTAATAACTTATATGGGAAAAGAATCTGACAAAGAATGGATATGTATATTTGTATAACTGAATTACTTTGCTGTATACGTGAAACTAACACAACACTGTAAGTCAACTATACTCCAATATAAAATAAAAATTAAATTAAAACAAAGTATTGAAGAGCTAAAAAAAAGAACTATGTGTGGACAATTTCACTCTGCTATTTTTAGAAACTAAAGCAAAAGGGAAAATCTACTGTCATTTGATTTTCATTTTTCAACAACAGAACAATAGGACACAGAAAAGTTTGTAAAAATGGTTATTTTCCTCCCCTGGCTTAAATGTCCCCCCTGTAAAATAAAGACATTAGGCAAAGTATTAAAAAAAAAAAAAAAGCTTCTTCATTCCCCAAACTAAAAGCTATCTTTTGAAGGTCAGAGAAACTATGCCCCAGAGAGTTTAGGGGACTTGAGCAACACTGTACCACAATCAGGGCCAAACGAGCAGCAGTGCCCATGAGTTGTGACTCACAGTCCAGTTCCCTAGCCACAGGGGCACAGCACTTTTCCTGGGCACCAAGAAGTGTCCTGGGCCTGCTGAGTGGCAGAGGGCCACCTCGGAAGGCCAGGGGCAGGGGCTCACCGATCAGCGTCATCGCTGAAGAAGTAGTTGACTTCCCCGAAGGTGCCCACGTCATTGTCTGTTGCCTACAAAGGTAAGAAAAAGAAGTCATTACTGCCAGAACCAGCCGAGGCTCCCAATCTCAGCAGGAAATGTCCACAGCAAACCCATGCTTCCCCCCACACAGCTCCTCAGGCCCAGGCCGAATTTTCTAGAACCACGCTGTTTAATGTTTTCACCAGTCACAAACGGCGATTTAAATTAATACTGGAGTACACAGTTCCGGAGGATCAGTCTGCTACCTAAATCTCTAACTTTGCGAAACCACCCCTCCTGGACTCATGTCAGACATTCTCTGTAGATGCTCAGAGGGCTTGGGCGAGAGGCCCTAGACCTGTGGCTTGGGGTCACAACTTGTAGGTTTACAAAATATCTCAAACAGAAGTGGGGATGGGTTCAACCATCTGGTGGCCTCCTCCGGTGACTCTCCTCCAGTCCCCAAAGCCTCCAAGTCAGACGTGTTACCTGGTGGGGGAGGCCTCTTGGGTGGATTTCTGGTGTTCCCCCTCCTTTGACCCTGGGAATAATCCACTGCATGTATCAAGCAGACTGTCATCTGGTTGGCAACCTCTTCTGCTGGAAACAGTCTGCTGCCCACCCCCACCCATCTTTTGGCATCCCTCTCTGCTCGAACAAGTGGTCCAAGTGGGACCTAGTGCCGTGACCTCAGGGACTAGGCTGGGAGTGGTCCCTGACCTCGGCAGGGGCCTATTCGAATCCTTCCCTGGGATTCTTCTTCTTGTTGCTGGGGGTAAAAGCTTTCCTCTGGGGCAGTGAAGCTGGGACGATGTGAAGTGGCAGTTGCTGGATGTGTAGGGACGAAGAAGAGAGGGGCTGATCTTGGTAGTTCTGGAGTCCCGAATCTGACATCCCTTCCCACCTCAGTTTGGTTTGTGAATCCAACAAGATCTCTTTTATCCAGGCTGGCCCAAGTTGGCTTTCTATCACCTACAGTCAAAAGAGACTGGAGCGAGAGTGGCCTGCCTTATGCCTGATGATGATGGCAACAATGGTGACCACTGCCAGCCTGCACTCTATCATATATTTTACATTGTCAAAGGGCATCCAGGTTTATTAAGACCTCACAACTGTCACAACATGATGAGGAAGGCACACATTTCTACCCATCACACAGATCACAAAACTGAGGCCCAGACCACAGTGAGGTCTGGTGTAACCCTGTCACCACTCTAGGTCATGAGCAGGTTCAAGCAGAGTGGGGAAGAACCTGCGATCCCTACTCCCATCCCAGGGTTCCTTCCTTTAGGCCACCTACGTGGGGCCCCTCTCCAACCCCTCCCTTGTCCAGGACAATGGTAGTTATATTAGAGGCTTGGCTTTTGCGGCTGGAATCTCTGGGCTTCTGCATTGTCGCTGGCATGGTTACAGTCCACAGTGCAGACTAAGTGACACCATTCATGCATTCATTCAATAGTTACTCAGTAAGTATGTACTCTGTGCCAGGCACTGTGACCTCTGCTCCCTCCCAGGCCATGCCCTAGAGCTGGGCAAACTGCTACCTGCCACCAGAAGCCTGGAGGGAAAGGCCTTGGGCTGACCTTGGGGTCATCTGTTTTACACTCAGGGCTTCTCTAAGATCACAACTGGATAAAGGTTCTGCTGCTAAAAATATGTTTCAATACCTACTTTTGTTTATTTTTATTTTTTAGCTTTGAGGTATAATTGACAAATTATTTTATAACTTTATTATACAATAAAATTATTATGATAATATATTATATTGAGGTATACTTGACAATGGAAAGGATTCCCACTACTGAGTTAATTAACCACCCATCACCTCACAGATTTACCCTTTTGTTCCTTGTCTGGTGAGAACACTTAAGTTCTACTCTCTCAGCAACTTTCAGTGGTACAGTACAGTGTTATCAACTATAGTCACCATGTTATACATTAGATCCTCAGACCTTATTCATCTTATAACAAAGTTTGTACCTGTTGATCAGCCTCTCCCTATTTCCTCCTGCTCAATACCTTGGTACTAAGTATTTTCTGAGGTTCCTTTTAAAGTTCTTGGATTCTGTGAAATCTATTCCATTCTGTGTTCTTTACGATAAACCCGAATTTCAAGAAAACGCCAATTTGTGTTCAGTATATTGAATTCAGGAAGGCAGAGAAGTAAATGATATATTCCAAATGATTTAAATGAAAAAAAGTGTTTATACCCAAAGGGTTAAGATCTCAGTTATCCAGAAAACTTGGTTATCCAGAAGGAAGCCAATTCCAGGGGCTGTGGCAGCCTGCTTTTAAGGACAGGCTCTTGTACCCACTGTTCCATTCAGTGTCCCCACTGTGTTCAGCAGACTGTGTGTGGACCTCTGTCTTCTCACCGCCCTGGCCAGGCTCCAAGAGCATCACAGGTTCTCGGGAGACGCGTGTCTAATAAATGGAAAGGTAAACTCCGAGCTATGTAACCCACCCTCTAACCCAGGACCGATTCCAGGGCAGACCCTCCCCCGTGCCCTGAGCCACTCTTCCCGACAACTGCATTTATCGACTCCTCACACTTACCACGTATTGTATCTTCATAATGACCCTATGACGTAGGTGCTATTATTACTACCACCCCCAATTTACAGATGGGGAAACTGAGGCACAGAGAGAGTGAACAGCTCACTCAAGCCTTCACAGCTAAAAGAGCGGCAAAGCTAGGATTTGAACCCAGTGCCGGCTTGTCATATCCTTCACCTCAACGTGTTCTTGCTTTTAAACCAAGAAGAGAACTTGTTCTCAGAAGGAGAGGTGTCTGGTTATTCCAGGGCAGAGGAGACCAAAACTTCTCATAATAAGCCCACCTCTCTCCTCCCCTTTCAGGGACCAGAGAAGGTGGGGAGGCACCCATAAGTCCTCTTTCATTCCACCAACAAATGATCACCACCACGCATGGTATTACTAGACTATAATAACTGCAGCTCAGTCTGGGGAGCAGCTGACCAGATGCCATCAAGTCCCTTGGCGAGGGGTGAGTGTAATGTAGAGACCCTAGCTCCAGGTCAGAGTCAGCAGCCCAGGTCACCGTGTGACCAAATAGCAACCTCCTGGGGCCTTGGCATCCTCATTTGTCAAAGGAAAGGGTTTGGGGAAGCAAAGAGGGTAGGGCTGCATCTGCCAGGCTCACCTCCCAGCCTGGATAGTGCCTGACACATGGCAGATGCTTCACAAATGCTTGGAAGATGAAGGAACCAATTCTAGTAAGAAGGGGGTGGTGGAGAGATGGGGGCAAAAGCGAGGAGAGTGGATTCTAAGGGAAAGGGAGGGGCGAAAAGAAGGAGAGAGGGAAAAGGAGGGCAGAGGCTAGGAGGGGCAGAGGGGTCAGCAGAGTGGGCTGGGCCAAGCCACAAGGGGGGTTCCCTGCCCCTGAAGGTCACATCGGGACCCTGGGGACAAGTCCTCCACATCTATGTGCCCTATGGAATTGCACTCGGACTGTTAGGGTGAAGGACCCCCGAGGTCCCCCTGTCCAGTCCTCTTCACCCTGAGGCTCAGGGAAGTTAGGTGACGAGCCCCTGGGAACAAGACAGAACTGTCTTCTCTCTCCAGACAGATGCTGGCCTCTACCACCCCTGCCGAGTCCCCACTCCCTCCCCGAGTGGACTGAGCACAGCCATGGTTCCCACGGTGACCCCTCTCCCCAGGGGCCTCTTGCTGCCCGCCCAGGCCGCCGATGCTAACCGGGGAAGATCTGTGAGTCCTTTAGTGCCACCGTCTAATGACCGTATGAAATATGTATGCCTGGTGAAGAGGAGAGGGAGAACTTTCATTTTTCACGTGCACGAAGCAGAATAATATGAAGACGAAAAGCTACTTCTGTGCGCCTGCCAGCGTGGGAGCAGCCAGCACCAACACAAAGGGCCTGGTCAGGGCGCTCAGGCCAGTGCCAGGCTGCTGCGGGGCCTGATAGGGGCCTGTGCCCAGAGAAGGCAGCAAATCTGCCCACTAGGCGGCCGTGCTGAAGGCCCTCCTCCTTTACATGCATTCTTAGCCCCGTACTTGGGCCTTTGCTGCCAGCTCTGGCCTCATCTCTGACCACGTGCAGGCTGGACCATGTGCGGCTCCCGGGCCTGACCGGCTCTGCTCACACTGCGCCCTCTGCCGGGATCGCTTCCTTCCTCTCCCACCTGGCTCACCCACTCCTGTCCTCCTGGCTCCCCAAGGTTGGGTTAGGGCTCCACCCTGCTGGTGATATTCTCAGCTGTGACCGCCCTGTGGAGCTGGAGTTGTGGGCTGATGTGTTTCCCACCCCAGGAGGCCGCGGATCCCCGAGACCAGGGTGGGACACGGGGCCTGGACATCAGGGTGGCTCAGGAAAGCTCCAATATCCATCATCTACAGGTACACCTGCGTCCACATCTACACCACATATGTACGTATACTGTTTCATTCTGACCACACCCATACGTGGTGAGTACTGTTAGAACCCTGTGCTCCCTGTCTTTAACAAACAAGGAAACAGAGGCAGGATGATAAGGAACTTCTCCAAGATTTCACAGCTGGTAAGAGCCAGAGCTGGCCTCCAGATCCCTGTGTTGAAAACCGTTTAGCAGCTTGTGGCATACGCCCTCGGAGCAGTGTCCTGTGGAGGCCAAGGAGCCGCTTGGCCATGCTGGCCAGCCCAGTAGGGGGCGCTGCCGGGGCCTGCTCCACTACCCACCCTGCAACCTGTCCCACCCAGGCAGGTCTCTGTCCCAGCCCCACTCTGCTTGTTACAGTACTTTTCACAACAACCTCCTTCCCAGAACCTGCTTTGCTCCTAAGCAACTGAAAAATCAACAGACAAATCATGTGCCAAACAGACAGTGACCTTCGGGCCCACTTTAGGAAGGAGGGTTTGAGAAGTGACCAGGGACCTATGCAGAGAGAACAAATGTCCTCCTCAAGCCATGAACACCCTTCCTCCTGCCACGTTCTGGGACGTTCTGTCTTCGTGCAGGGTCACTTCCGGGATCTTGCTGCTGCTAGCCCCCTCTCTGACACCTCTGTGTCCCTGTTACTATTCCACCTGGGCTAGAATCTCACCCACAGGTACACACTAGCACATTTTGCCACTTGCCATGACTCTCATAAGATGCCCAGGGGTGAGAAGTCAAAACCAATGGCTACAATGATCTTCCTCTGCTCAAAGACCTTCAACGGCTCCCCACTGCTGCTGAATTAAATTCAGACCGGCACCTGTCATCAAGGCTCTGCAGAGCCGGGCTGGCCTTGGCGAGTTTGTACCCATCTCTCCCTGAGGCACCCAAACTGTCTTCTCATTGCCTGGTTGCATCATCCCTTCATTCTGTAACTGCTGCCCACCCCTCCAAATGCCCCCTCCCTTAGGGAGCTCCCTGGCTGCTAGCTGTTCTTGACCTGAGAGCCCCTGGCTGGACCTGTTTTAGAATACTCAGCAGTCTGCTGTCCCTGAAACCTGCTGGTGTATGCCCTGTTCCCTCCCCTTGACGAACAAGTCTGTACCTTATTTTTGTATCCTGTGTTGTGCCTGGCACAGGGCTCAAAATCTTCGCCAAATTTAGTAAAATCTGGGATTTCCATTGCCAGACACTGAGGGCCAGCATGACCTTCCTTCTGGGGGGCTAGTACCCCCATCAGCAAACACCTTGGTGGGCCGTGAGCAGCCAGAGTGGGGCTCCTTAGGTTGCCCAGGAGGCAGGGCTGGGGTTTATAAAGCATCTCCAGTAAGTCTCCCAAGTTCAGGTCTCTCATCCAAGCTCCCGACTGGCCAAACCTTAGAGGCAGGTGGGATGGGGGGGTGGGGGGAACACTCACTGAACGGCCCTCACCGTCAGCCTGCAGGCATGTGCAGAGCAGGTGAGAAAGACAGCATGGGTGTGGAAGGGCAGATGGGGGGGCGCCTGGCACACCACAGAAAGAACCTTCACCAAGATAATGATCAGACTTGCGCTCAGTCACGTGCTCAGTAAATACTTTCTGAGCTTTTTCAATGTGCCAGCTACTGTGCCTGGCTCTGAAGCCACAGCCATCAGCATGACAATGCCCTTGCTGGAATATGACTTATAATCAGAAAGGGGAGACAGACAATAATGGAGGAGAGATATAGCTAAATAACAATTTCAGACAGTGGTAAGAACTGTGGGGAAATACAGCAGAAAATGGGCTAGCAGGTGACTGGATTGCTATCTTAGGTTGACTAGTCCTGGAGAAGACCTTTGGCAAAGTGTATCTGGGTCTACAGGACAGTCACTGGCTGGACACTGAGAAGCCTGGGAGGTCCTGGTGAGAACTGCTCTCACTGAGGCCCGGAGGCAGCTCAGAACATCTCTGTCTCCCCCAGCGGAAGCGTCTGCAGCCCAGGAAGACCGGCCGGCGGGTCAGCATCTGTCCCCGTGGTCAGCTCATGGGAGAGGGTGCCGCCGGGACTGGCTGCTGCCCAGCGCCTGATTTATAAGGCATCTCCTCCGATTCTCCTCAACACTGGCATTACCAGCAAAACTAATTCCCTCATTTGGGCCTTTATAATTGCATCCGCGAGTGCTTATTTCCGTGATGGACAATGCCGGCAAAAGTGTAATTTTCTTCTGCTGACAAAAAAGAAAAAAATAAATACACACGGCGGTGGGGGGGAAAATTCCAAAGGTTAAGACAAGGTGAGCCTTCAGTGGAGGAATAGCCAGATCCCCAGACCAGCCAGGCTCATGTCAGAAACGTCCAACTTTCCCCTGGCTATATAGGGTGGGAGGGGGTCAAATGACCCCCTGCCATTTCCCTTTGAGCACTTAGAGTGTCAGGCACTGTGCCCAGCATTTCTCATGCTTTAGTTCACTCCATCTTCCCAAAAGTCCTATGGGAAGGACTTTCGGGAAGTCCTTCCCTTTGGGAAGCACCAGTATTATTTCTATTTTACAGATGGAGGGAACTGAGGCTCAGAAAGGTCAATCAACTTGCCCAAGGTCAAACAGCCACGGTACCAGGACATGAACCCAATACAGTCAACTGCAAGGCAGATGTCTCAAACACTCCCCTCCCCCATTGGTGGGGCTGGAGGAGAGGCATCCTCCTGCAGTTTGAGAGCTCAGCCATGGGATCCAGGGTGCTCCTACCAGGTCACTGTACTCACCCTGTAGATGAGGCCCCAACAGGCAGTCTTTTCCTTCTTGTCACAGGCTCTGCCCCCAGCCTCTGCCTTGAGTGGGTGGGCTCCAGCAATTCTGGTTGTGCCCGTAAGCAGAGGATGCAGGGGTCCCTGGATGTCGTTTCCCAGGACGCAGGCCCTTAGCCAAGAGTCTTCATCCTCAAAGGTTCCCCCCAATCCCATCCCACCCAAGCTTGGTCTTGGTGTGTGCAGGTGGTTCAGGGCCTAGACTGGGGGAGGCTGTCACCTGCTAAAGGCCGGGGCAGCCTGGCTGGCTGTGGGCACCCATCTGACCCTTGCAGGGCTCTTCACCCAGCACCCTGTGGATATAGCTCTTCCTTCAACTTGGATGCCAGGGCTCTATGCTCAGCCCAGCTCCCTGCCCTCTGATGCTCATCACAACATCTCATGCTCACTCCCAGGAATCCACCATTTCAACAGCGATCAGGTCCTCTTGTCTCTTTGTCTCCTCCCAAGAGCCCCCTTCTGACCCAGCCTGTTTTGACGATGAACAGTGGCCATCTCTCACCCTCTTCCATTCATTTGCCCTGAACCAGGGGCCTCCCTTACAGGCTATCTGCCTTGGCGACACACCATCCCCATGGATCCCTGCACCTCCCTGTTGTCCCTCGTCATGGCCTTGCAGACGCCCATCTGCTGACGTTGGGCCTTATGCCCCGACCTGACCCCCACCTGCTCTGGCCTCTTCCCGGGTCTGCCTCCAACTGCTGCTCATTGGATGCCGCTGCCGCACTCTGGTCCCCTGATCCCCTCCCTGGGCCAGACGCCCTCCTCTCTCAGGTTTCTAAACACCCTGTACCCTTCCTTATAGCTAGAAAGTCCTGCCCTGTGTCTTCTTTTGTCCACCTGTGCCCTCTTGCTTCCCTACCTACTTCTCTCTCTCTCTACACACACACACACACACACTCTCTCTCTCTCTCTCTCTCTCTCTCTCTCTCTCTCTCTCTCTCTCTTCCTCCCTGTGTCTTAGGCAGCCCCTAATACCTCCCTGTCCCACCCCCACCCTCACATACTCTCACAGAAGCCTTCTCTCTTTTCCTCTGTCTGGCTCAGGTGGACCCCATCCCGCTATGCACTCACACGCAGAAACTCATGTACATCTGCACCCACCCTCAGTCTCGAGCAGCCCCCACGCCCACCCGAGCCTCAGCCCCGGGGGCCCCTCCACGCCCCTTCCCCAGCCACCTGTGCACCTCTCCCTGCAGGCCGGCTGCTAGCAGGCACGCACTCAGTCACTCCCCGCCGGCGTCCACACCCCCGTCACGCACGCTCGCCCGGATGCCCCGCACCGGGGCTTCTGCTCTGAAGCAAGGCGGGCCCAGCTGCCTTCTCAGCAGCCCTGGGTCCCAGCAACCGTGGCAGGCAGCGGGCACCGGCGAGCAGTTCTGCTCCCGTGCACAAATCTGCAGAGAAGGGCACACGGTACAATTTGTTCAGGAAACAATAGCAATGTTTGACATGTCATAAGGATTGATGGAGCAGAAACTTACATGGGAGAATGCATTTTTAAACAGCTCCACGGAGCCCCGGCGCTTCACTGGTAGTGCTTTCCACATTCTTCATTCGCTGAGCCCCTCTGAATAACCCCTTAAACTATGTGAGATTAACTGCACTCTTGCAAGCTCTGGGGAGGCCAGTAGGAGGCAGGAGGTACTCCTCTGGAGGAACCTGGTAGCCCAGAGGCTGGGGTGACCTCCACTTGGCCTGATTAGGCCCATGGGGCCCGGTCCTCTCCCCTGTTCCCACACTCCCTCCCATGCTGTGGATGAGGATTTCAGCTTCTCTCTAGGACGTGAGGTAGAAGCCAATGGCCAGGAAGTATCATCTGGACTGCCCCACACTTCCGGGCAAATGATCGGTGTGTCAGTTTGCCTCGTCCTCTCAGAAGGAAGCTATCTAATCTGAGTAGGAAGCCAGGGCTGATGGGTGAGGGCATGGTGAGTGCTGGGTGGGCAAAATAAGGTTTGGTTGGAAGCTGCTGCTCTGAGCATCTTCCTGGAGGTCCCTGGCCAGGGGGGATGTCACACTCCTGGGAGAAGAAATGATAGCATCTGTAAGGAAACGCCTCCCATTGGACTTCGTGTAGGGATAAGAAGAGGAGTGCTCCAGGTGGGCAGTGGGACCAGGGAGTGAACCAGAGGGTACAGGAGAGATCCCGGGGAGGCTGCGGGTCATAGGAAGAAAGATGCATTCAGGAAAGCCCTCGGTCCTGCTCTTGGCCTTCTGAGTGTGCAGAAGGCCTTAGGACAAAAGGGTGCTACTGGGGAGGCTGGGGACAGAGGCTCAGAGCACACGGTCAGGTGAGTTGCCGAGTGGGAGGGCAGTTAGGAAAGGGTGGGGACTCGGTGGGTGGTGGGGCTCCCTCACGTTCCATCGTGGACCTGGGGTGGATGGCCACCACTCCACCACGCATGCCCATGCCGCATCACTCATCGGTCATAGTACTGAGTGCAGAGAAGGCCTCAGGATCTCTCTCAGCCCCACCTTCCCTATGGGAGTCAGCGAACAGTAGGATGTGAGTAAAGTCTCTCTGCTATGTCTACTGGGCTCTCTGCCCCTGGAGGGTCAGAAACCTGCTTCTCCCTGGGAGGCACAGTACAAGACCAGGCACCAAGGGCCTCAAAAGGATTTGTGGCTCTGTGTAGGGTCATGAAAATCCCTTCAAAATGGGAGCGTGAGATCTGGGTTCTGGTCCAGCTTCTGCCCAACCATCCAGCTGTGGGACTTTGAGGAAGACACTGGGCTTCACGGCCTATGTGCCGCACAGCCTCCTGACCCATCTGCCCGCTCCTCCTCTGGTGTTAGCAGCCCATCCTCCACCAGGGCCAGAGGGGATGTCTGACCACACGAGACACCATTCTCCAGCTTAGAAGGCTCCCGGGGCATTGAAGACAAAGCCCAAACTGCTTGCCATGCCCCTGAGGCCTGATGTGGGCCAGCCTCTGTGGCCCCTGACCTCCTCTCCTGGCCCATCTGCCAACAACTACAGTAACATCCACTCTAACCCTCAGTTTCCTCATCTGTAAAATGGGGCTAATAACAGTACTTGTCTCATGGAGTTGGTGTGGGGATTTTAGAAGGTACTGAAGCAAGGTGCTTTAGACCAGTGCCTGGCACACAGGAGCCGCTGTCTAAGTGGAGCCAGTACGTGTCTTTCCACCCCCAATTCTAATCACTCACTCTTTCCAGTCCTCTGCAGACATGCTCCTGCTAAGCCCTCTCTCAGCCTGGCCCTCCCACCTGGGCTGTGCCAGCAGCTGGCCGGTGGAGGGGGAGGGGAAGTGGCACTGAGCCCTACCGGAGGGGGTGCTCCTGGGGGCCAGACCTGAGGCCCGCCTATTAACGTGTCAGTCTGCGGCTGGGGAGGAGGGATGAGAATTGGGCTGACAGGTGCACTCAAGGTGTGGGGTCCCCGGCTTGCTTGTTATTGCAGACACAGTGTTGTTCTTGGGCTCCTCCACCCCCTTCTTTATTTCTATCTTATTTTAAAACCTGGAAACAAAAATTGATGGGGAGCAAATTGCTCTGGCCAGCGGCTCTATGCTTAAAGGAGTTGTCACGGGAAAGCAATTACGGGATGTCAAGGGCTGTCAGGGTGGCCACAGCTGCCTGCGTCCCATGCCTGGCACTGCCTGGTGGCCCCCAGGCCGGCTTGCAGGACAAGCGTGGGGTCTCCCGGAGGCAGAGGGATAGGATAAGTGCAATCACTACCTTGCTGAGTGTCAAGCTACGGGCCTGGCCTGCCACTGTGTGAGAAACTTGACACAATTTGTCCCTAATCCTGCAAGCAACCAGCAAGATGGGGTCACAGTCCTATTTTACAGATGAAGCAACTCCAGCTGATATGACTTCAAAAACAGTAACAGCAGCTCACTCTTGTTTAGTCCTTACTGGGTTCCAGGATTTATTCCAAGAAATCTACATGTATTAGCACATTTCATTTCCACTCCCACTCCATATGTACTAATACTACCTTTGTCTTATGCGTGTGGAAAGTTCCCAGCTGGGGCAGAAGCTGGTGGTGCCACACACGACCCCTTGTGTCCACCTCCACACACCAGGGGCTGCTTTAGTGGAATCGTCCATGCCTCCCTTGGCCTGTGAGCCTTCTTCTCAAGGGAGCAGTTGGAATGATGCGGTGTCCACATCCCCAGAAGCTGTCCCCACTCAATGGGGGCTAGGAGTCGATGGACCAATACCCCAGCCTCCTTGCCCTGAGCTTGGATAGCTCAGACACAGCCCTCCTGCTGATTTCCCAGCGGACAGAGTTCCAGAAGCCCCCACGGTAACCAGCTTCACAGCGCCCCCTTGAGTGACCTCGTCTCACCTCCTGCTCCTACCTGAGTTTCCTGGGGTCACCTCCCAAGTAAACTGCCGGTCCTTGAGTCCTTGTCTCAGGGTCTGCTTCTGGAGAGCCAGACCTTAGACACAAGCCTCAGGCTGGACAATGGACATGCAACGGTTCCCGGCCGTCAAGGCGCTCAGAGTGGCCAGTGGCTCAGGGCTGGCTGTTAGTGGGCTCAGGGTCCTGCAGTTGGTCACCGGCAGAGCTGGGACTCGAACCCTCGTCTGTCTGACACTCGCACACACAAATCAAAGAGGAAAAAAATCCCGCTCCTAGCCCTTCTACAATGCTGCCCCTTCTTTTACGCCGTTGGATGTGAGGAAGACTCAACTGGGTGCCTTTAAAAAAAAAAAATCACATCTGACCATCAAACAAAGAAGAGTGGGATGAAGAAAGCCATTTTCCCAGGGATGCAGGAGGGTGGCTGGGGGTGAACAAGATGTTCATAGTCAGAAGGGACTCGAGGCCCATCTGGGGCCAGTTATCAGGCTGGGATTATGTGGTAGAAGATGAGAAGGGGAGGGTGCCAGAGAGATGTGGGGACAGACACCGCGGCCGAGGCTCAGTTAAGTGGGGCCTTGTGTGCAGAGGATATGGAAGGAGGAAGAAAAGACAGTCCAATCAACCCCCTGGGGATGCAGCAAAACCATGGCTGGGAACGCCTCTCCCCACTGTGGGACCCTCACCACTGTATCCTTGCCTGGAGTCTGACCCCCTCTCTCCTTTTCCCTGCCCCCATGGGGTGCAACAGGCAGCTCCAGGCCTAGTGGGAAGGTGAGGAGAGGTACCTGGGTGGGGACTGGTCCCCACCCATGTGCCAGGACACATCCTCACTCAAGGTGACTTGGAGCTGGGTGGCATGGCTCCCGTGCCTGCTGCCATTGGCGGGCTCCGATTCGGCCATCACGCGCAGCTCACTAATGAACCATATTGATTCCACATCCTCCTGTTGTCTCCCTAAATGGCAAGCCACACATCTGATAGATTAAATACCCACACAGTTGCCCGCCTGACATCTCCATCACTCCGCCTGCATGTCCCTAATGAATTTTACAGCCCCACAACGACAGAAGAAATTAAGGTCAAAGTCAGACAAAGGAACTATAAATCACCCATGATCCTGAGACCAGCAGAGGGCTACAGCCCCAGCCCCTCACTCACATGGGCCAGTCCAGCCCAGGGCTTGATGGTGAGACAATCAGATTTCGTGTATCAGTGCAGGCTGGCGAGGGTGTGCTGGGAGCATTCACACCCGAGAAACAGCCTCTGTCCACAGACATTCGGATTCACTCACTCTTCTGCCCATCCCGCCTCCGGTATTTAGAATGTTCTAACTCAGACTGAGAAATGCCCTGACAGGAGAGCAGCATATCTCATTTATAAAGACTTGCTTCCCAAGGAGTTCAAGACATTCTAGCCACGTTGTTCTAAAAATGTCCCAGAATGGGGAGAGGGTCCAGCAGCCTTCTCTCCATAGAGAAACAGGTTCATGGAGGAAAGGGGTTTGCCCAGGGTCCTTCAGCAACTTGAAGTCCCTGACCTTCTGACCCGAAGGTTGCAGGTCTTGTTACAATGGGAGCCTAAAGGGCGTGTGTGTGTGTGTGTGTGTGTGTGTGTGTGTGTGTGTGTGTGTGTGTGTGTGTGTGTGTGTGTGTGTGTGTGTGTGTGTGTGTGTGTGTGTGTGTGTGTGTGTGTGTGTGTGTGTGTGTGTGTGTGTGTGTGTGTGTCCTGGTCCTGTTTCTCCTTTGGGCAGTTGGTACCCCCTACAGGTGGCTGGGCAGACAGAGGGGGCTCTGGGCCTTGGGTTCAGCTTGGACGTCAGCCAGTCAAGTTCAGTTTCCAACCTGTCATACCTCTTGGCCCCATAGTTTTACCAGGGCAGTCTCAGGGAGGGTTTCAGTCTTCATGAGGAGGCTGTGTTGCCTCATGGTGAAGGGAAAGGACATTGGTATCCTAGAGACAAGGGTTCATGCCTCCACTCTGCCCCCTCCACAGGTGTGACCTTTGCAAGCAGCTAAGTACTCTGAATCTCAGGGCTCTCATCTATAAGATAAGGACACTAATTTCTACCTCACTGGGTTGTCATGGGGATTCGATGAGATAACACACAGAAGGGGCTCAGTTTGGCACCAGGCACTCAATACTAGTGCCTGTTATTTGTTTAGCACCTACTCCACATCAGGTGCTTTGCCAAGTCCTTTACATTATCCTCTTGAACCCCCACAACAAATCCATATGGAGCTATCGTGATCACCGTTTTCCAGAGGAGGAAACTGAGGCACACACAGGTTATTTGGCAGAGACTTAAACATCTATACTCCCTTTCTCAACTGAACAGAAACCATGCTTTTTAGGAGGTAGAACACTACCTGGCTAAAATACTACATTTCCCACCTTTCTTTGCAGCTAAGCACAGCCACAAAACTAAGTTCTGGCCAACGAGATGAAAGCAGAAGTTTGCAAGGCATTTTCTTTGGAAGTCTCCTTAAAAGGAAATGAGAGTGCTTTGCCTCATTTTCTCCATTCTGCAGCTTGGAATCTGGATGTGACGGCTGGAGCTCCAGCAACCATTTTGGATCATGGAGATGAGGGCCATACTCTAGGAATGGTGAAGGAGAGAATCTGAAAGAAGCAACCAAGGCTGCTTACCTCTAAATAGCTTTTAAATGTGAGAGAAATGCACTTTGATTTTGTTTAAGAAAAGATTTGGGGGGTTTCTGTTAGTGGTAGCTGTATTGAGTCATTGCTAATACAAGTAACCTATTCAAAGTCATAGAGCTCAGAAATGGGTGAGTCAGAATAAACCTGGATCGTGTAAGTCTGGAGCCTGGGGTCTTTACCACTCTGCCCCCTGTAGTGAGCACTTGAGAAACATGAGATATCATTATCATCATCATTATATTAGGGGAGAAATTTCCTTCTTAGTTTACCATACGTTAATTGGTCATAAAATCAATTTAGTGGGTCATGACTATCATTTAAAAAAAAAGAAATCTAGTAGAATGAAACAGAAAATACTAGGGTGAAAACTCTAAGACATTGATGAAAGAAACTGAAAATGACACAAATAAATGAAAAGATATTCCATGGTTATGCACTGAAAAATTAATACTGTTAAAATTTCCATACTACCCAAAGCAATTTACAGATTCAATACAATCCCTATCAAAATTCCAATGGAATTTTTCACAGAAACAGAGCAGACAATCCTAAAATTTGGGTGGAACCACAACAAACCCCCAATAGCCAAAGCAACCTTGAGAAAGAAGAACAAAGCTGGAGGCATCATGTTCCCTGATTTCAAACTACAAAACTATAGGAATCAAAACAGTACAGTACTGGCATAAAAACAGACACAGATCAATGGAACAAAATAAAGAGCCCAGAAATAAACCCATGTATATATGGTCAATTAATTCATGACAAGGAGCTAAGACTATACAAATGGGAAAGGACAATCTCTTCAGTAAAACTGGGAAAACTGGACAGCCATGTGAAAAAGAATGAAACTGGACCACTATCTTATACCATACACAAAATTAACTCAAAATGGGGATGGGGATCAAGATGGTGGAGGAGTAGGATGGGGAGCTCACCTTCTCCCCCAGAAATATTAAAAACACATCTACAAGTGGAACGGTTCACACAGAACATCTACTGAATGACAGCGGAAGACCTCAGACTTCTGAAAGGGTAAGAAAACCTCCATGTAACCAAGTAGGACAAGAGGAAAAAGAAAAAGAAAGGAATCGGTGACAGGGCCTATGCCCCAGGCAGAGAGCTGTGAAGAAGGAAAGGTTCCTGCACCCTGGAGAGTCCCTGCATCAGCAGGTAGATCAGCCTGGATAGAGGGGAACTTCGGAGACTAGGAGGAGAGCACAGCAACCAGTTTTCAGAAGGCAAAACAGAGAGTAACCTGCACTGTAACTTGCTGCCCTGTACTCCCCCAGCCTCAGACACTCATCTGTCGGTGTGGGTGGGTGCTGGGTGCTGAAGTGCAGGCTTCAGAGATCAGACCCAGGGAGAGGACTGGGGTTGGCTTCACCAAGACAGCCTTAAGAGGCTGGACTGTGGCACCTTAGGGGGTACTCAGAAGAAGCCAGGGCCCACCAGAAAGGTGCCATTATTGGGGGGGTGCACGAGGAGAGGGGGCAGGAGGACTGTAAGAGCTTCTCTCCCTGTGAGTACTCCCAGGCAACAGAACACCACATACAGAAGCTCTGGGGGGTGTGCGTGAGTTGTTGCTGCTATTCTGGGCTCCAGAAGTGGGAACGGGCCACTGGTATGAGACCTGCAAGCAGGCACCAAGCACTGTCCTGCTATCCTGGGAGTGCACAGAGAGCAGCTACCCCTAGGAGACCTGCGAGCAGGTGCCAAGCCCTGCCCCACTGTCCTGTGAGTGCTCAGAGAGCAGCCACCCCTAGGAGACCCATGAGCAGGCGCCAAGGGCTGCCCCACTGTCCCAGGAGTGTGCAAGGACCACTGCACCTGCACACCCCATATCAAAGGGATAACGGCCAACACACGCTGAAGAAAGAGAGAGCGAGCATCAAAACTAAAAGCAGTCCCTCAATTCTGGAAAAGATGGCAGAGTAGAAGGACTTGAGCTCACCTCCTCTCATGAAAACATCAAAATCACAACTAACTGCTGAACAACCATCAACAAAAAAGACTCGAACCTAACAAAAAAGATATTTTACATTCAAAGACAAAGTCACAACAAGACGGTAGGAGAGGCACTTTTGTGACAATCAAATCCCATACCACCCAGGTGGGCAACCCACAGACTGGAGAATAACTATATTGCAGAGGTTCTCCCACAAGAGTTAAAGTCCTGAGCCCCACGTTAGGCCCCCCAGTCTGAGGGTCTGGCATCAGGAAGAGGAACCCCCAGAGCATTTGGCTTTTTTGGGGGTGGGGCTGTGCTGTACAGTTTACAGGATCTTAATTCCATGACCAGGGATTGAACCCAGGGCCCTGGCAGTGAGAGCACCGAGTCCTAACCACTGGACTGCCAGGGAATTCCCCAGAGCATTTGGCTTTGAAGGCCAGCTGGGCTTGAGTGCAGGAGGTCCACAGGACTGGGGGAAAAAGACACTCCACTCTTGGAGGGTTCACTCAAGTTTTCACATACACTGGGACCCAGCACAAAGCAGTGACTCTATAGGAGCCTGGGCTGGACCTACCTATGAATCTTGGAGTGTCTCTTGGGGAAGTGGGGGTCAGCTCTAGTTCACTGAGGGGACAAGGACACTGGTGGCAGAGGCCCCAGAGAATACTGATTGGCATGAGCTCTTCCAGAATTCGCCATTTTGGCATCAAGACCTACAGCAGCCTATGGGCTCCACTGCTGGAATGCCTCAGACCAAACAACCAGCAGGATAGGAGCACAGTCCCACCCATCAGCATACAGGCTCCCTAAAGTTATACTGAGCTCACAGCCACCTCTAAACACAACCCTTGAATGGCCATGTCCAATGGAGGGACAAGACTCAGCTCCATCAACCAGTGGGCAGGCACCAATCCCTTCAACCAGGAAGCCTACACAAGCCCCAGGACCAACCTCAACCACGAGGAGACAGACACCAGAAGCAAGAAGAGCTATGATCCTGGAGCCAGTGGAAAGGAGACCACAAACACAGAAAATTAGACAAAATGAGATAGCAAAGAAATATGTTCCAGACAAAGGAACAAGATAAAAACCCACAAGAACAACTAAATGAAGAGGAGATAGGCAACCTACCTGAAAAAGAATTCAAAGTAATGATAGTAAAGATGATCCAAGATCTTCAGAAAAAGAAAGAAGGCACAGATTGAGAAGATACAAAAGTAGTTTAACAAAGAGCTAGAAGATTTAAAGAACAGAGATGAACAATACAATAACTGCAATGGAAAATGCACTAGAAGGAATCCATAACAGAATAACTGAAGCAGAAGAACAAATAAGTGAGCTGGAAGACAGAATGATGGAAATCACTGCCATGGAACAGAATAAAGAATGAAAAGAAATGAGGACAGTCTCAGAGATCTCTGGGACAACATGAAATGCATGAACATTCACATTATAGGGGTTCCAGAAAGAGAAGAGAGACAGAACAAGCCTGAGAAAATATTTGAAGAGATTATACCCAAAAACTTCCCTAACATGGGAAAGGAAACACTCAAGTACAGGAAGCACAGAGAGTCCCACATATGATAAACCCGGAGAGGCACATACTGAGACACATATTAATCAAACTGACAAAAAATTAAGACAAAGAAAAAATATTAAAAGCAACAAGGGAAAAGCAACAATATACAAGGGAATCCCCATAAGGTTATCAGCTGATTTTTCAGCAGAAACTCTGCAGGCCAGAAGGGAGTGGCATGATATACTTAAAGTGATGAAAAAGAAAAAACCTACAACCAAGAATGCTCTATCCAGCAAGGCTCTCATTCAGATTTGACAGAGAAATCAAAAGCCACAAACAAGCAAAATCTAAGAGAATTCAGCACCACAAACCCAGCTTTACAACAAATGTTAAAGGAACTTCTCTAGGTGCAAAAGAAAAGGCCACAACTAGAATCAAGAAAATTATGAATTGGAAAGCTCACTGGTAAAGGCAAACATAATGCAAAGGTAAGAAATCACACACATACAAATATGATATCAACACCAGCAACTGTGAGAAAAGGAGAGTACAAATACAGGATATTGGAAATGCACTGGAAATTCAGAGACCAGCATCTTGATACAATCTTGTACATATATAGACTGCTATATCAAAACCTCATGGGAACCACAAACCAAAAATCTACAATCCCCCCCAAAGAATCTACACACACAAAAAAGTAAAACCAAACAACACAAAAGATACACATCAAATCACAAGAGAACAAAAGAGGAAGGGAAGAAAAAAGACCTTCAAAAACAAATCCAAAACAATTAACAAAATTGCAATAACAACATATATATCAATAATTACCTTAAATAAAAATGGATTAAATGTTCAAACCAGGAGACATAGACTGGCTGAATGGATACAAAAAACAAGACCCGGATATATGCTGTCTACAAGAGACCCACTTTATTATTATTATTTTTTTTGCGGTACACGGGCCTCTCACTGTTGTGGCCTCTCCCATTGTGGAGCACAGGCTCCGGACACGCAGGCTCAGCGGCCATGGCTCACGGGCCCAGCTGCTCCGCGGCATGTGGGATCTTCCCAGACCGGGGCACGAACCCGTGTCCCCTGCATTGGCAGGCAGATTCTCAACCACTGCACCACCAGGGAAGCCCAAGAGACCTATTTTAGATCTAGGGACACGTACAGACTGAAAGTGAGGGAATGGAAAAAGGTATACCATGCAGATGGAAATCAAAAGAAAGCTGGGAGCAATATTCACATCAGACAAAATAGACTTTAAAATAAAGACTATTATAAGAGACAAAGAAGGGTACTACATAATGATTGAGGGATCAATCCAAGAAGAAGATATAACAATTGGAAATATATATGTATCCAACATAGGAGCACCTCAATATATAAGGCAAATGCTAACAGCCATAAAAGGAGAAATCAATAGTAACACAATAAAAATGGGGGACTTTAGCACCCCACTTTCATCAATGGACAGATCATCCAGACAGAAAATCAATAAGGAAACACAGGCCTTAAATGACACATTAGACCAGATGGATTTAACTGATATTTATAGAAGATTCTATCCGAAATCAGCAGAATACACGTTCTTCTCAAGTGCACATGGAACATTCTCCAGGATAGATCACATCTTGGGCCACAAATCAAGCCTTGGTAAATTTAAGAAAACTGAAATCATATCAAGCATCCTTTCAGACCACAATGCTATGAGATTAGAAATAAATTTAAAAAAAAATACTATAACAAACACCAACACATGGAGGCTAAACAATATATTACTAAACAACCAATGGATCACTGAAGGACTCAAAGAGGAAATCAAAAAATACCTAGAGACAACTGACAATGAAAACATGATGATCCAAAACCTTGGGACACAGCAAAAGCAGTTCTAAGAGGGAAGTTTGTAGCCATACAATCTTACCTCAGGAAACAAGACAAATCTCAAATAAACAACCTAACCTTACAGCTAAAGCAACTGGAGAAAGAAGAACAATGAAAACCCAAAGTTAGTAGAAGGAAAGAAATCATAAAGATCAGAGCAGAAATAAATGAAATAGAAATAAAGAAAACAATAGAAAAGATCAATGAAACTAAAAGTTATTCAAAAGTTTCTTTGAATAGATAAACAAAATTGAAAAACATTTAGCCAGACTCATCAAGAAAAAAAAGAGAGGGCTCAAATCAATAAAATTTGAAATGAAAAAGGAGAAGTTATAATGGACGCCACAGAAATACAAAGGATCATAAAAGACTACTGCAGGCCACTATATGCCAATGAAATGGACAACCTAGAAGAAACGGACAAATTCTTAGAAAGCTACAAACTTCCAAGACTGAACCAGGAAGAAATAGAAAATATGAACAGACCAATCACAAGGAATGAAATTGAAACTGTGATTTAAAAATTTCCAACAAAAATCCAGGACCAGATGACTTCACAGGCGAATTCTATCAAACATTTAGAGAAGAGTTAACACCTGGGCTTCTTAAACACTTCCAAAAAATTGCAGAGGAAGGAACACTCCCAAGCTCATTCTATGAGGCCACCATCACCCTGATACCAAAACCAGACAAAGATACCATGAAAAAAGAAAACTACAGGCCAATATCACTGATGAACATAGACACAGAAAAACCTCATCGAAATACTAGCAAACCTAATTCAACAGTACACTAAAAGGATCATACACCATGATCAACTGGGATTTATCCCAGGCATGCAAGGGTTCTTCAGTATACTCAAATCAATCAGTATGATACACCACATTAACAAACTGAAGGATAAAAACCATATGATCATCTCAGTAGATGCTGAAAAAGCTTTTGATATAATTCAACACCCACTTATGATAAAAACTCTCCAGAAAGTGGGCATAGAGGGAACTTACCTTAACACAATAAAGCCCATGCTTATATCCAGACAAAACTGTAATTCACAAAGATACATGCACCCCTATGTTCCTAGCAGCACTGTTCACAATAGGCAAGACATGGAAACAACCTAAATGCCCACTACCAGATGAATGGATAAAGAAGATGTGGTACATATATACAATGGAATATTACTCAGCCATAAAAAATGAAATAATGCCATTTTCAGCAAAATGGATGCAACTAGAGAGTATCATACTAAGCGAAGCAAGTCAGAAAGAGAAAGACAAATACCATATGATATCACTTTTATGTGGAATCTGAAAGATGACACAAATGAACCTATCTATGAAACAGAAACAGAATAGAGAATAGACTGGTGGTTGCCGACGGGGAGGGGGATGGGAGACAGCTGGATTGGGAGTTTGGGATTAGCAGATGTATACTGGTATATACAGAATGGATAAACAACAAGGTCCTACTGTATAGCACAGGGAACTGTATTCAATATCCTGTGATAAACCATAATGGAAAAGAATATGAAAAATGAATATCTATATGTATAACTGAGTCACTTTGTACAGCAGTAATTAACACAATATTGTAATTCAACTATACTTCAATAAAAAATAAAATGAAAAAGAAAAAATTTTAAACTAAATGACAAAGAATGTACTGAATATCAATTTTTCTTGATACAACTTATGAATGCTTAGATGAAAATCCATAACTTTAAATACTTATATTAGAAGAAAAATCTAAAATCAATGACCTAAGATTCCATCTTAAGAAACTAAAAAAAAAAAACAAAGTAAAAAAGAAATAAATTATAATAAGAGGAAAGTCAATAAAATAGAAAATAAATAATAGAGAAAATTAACAAAGCCAAAAGTTGATTCTTTGAACTTATAAACAAAAATGACAAACTTCTAGCTAATCAAGGAAAAAGAGAAAACCCCAAAAGGAGGAATGAAAAAGAGATGGTCAGCACAGACCTCACAGACATTAGAGGATAATAAAAAGAATGCTATGAACAACTTTATGCTAAAATTTTCAAAAACTGAGATGAAAGGACAAATCCCTCTCCCCCCCAAAATTACCAAAATTTGCATGAAAAATAACAAAAAAATCTGAATACACCTATATCTATTAAGGAATATGAATCTAAAGCTTCCCCCAAAGAAAATTCCAGGACCAGATGGTAACCCCAGTGAATCCCCTCAAATATTCAAGAAGAAATAAGACCCATCTCATGCAAACTTTTTAAAACATACCGAAGGGATTACTTATAAACTCATTTTATGAGACAAGGATAAATGTAATACCAAAACCTGAGAAAGACATTACCATAAAAAAGATTATAGACCAATATCCTTCATGAATATAAACCCCAAAATTCTTAATAAAATAATAGCAAATCAAATTCAACAATACATCACATACTAGGTTTTATCCCAGGTATGCAAGGTTGACTTAACATTCAAAAATTAACTAATTTAATTTTTCCTTTTATTCTCTTAATAGGATATCAATAAATGCAGAAAAAGCAAAAAAAAAAACCATAATAAAGGCCATATATGACAAACCCACAGCTAACATTCTCAACAGTGAAAAGCTGAAAGCATTCCTTCTAAGATCAGGAAGAAGACAAGGTTGTCCACTGTTGCCACTTTTATTCAACATAGTTTTGGAAATCCATGGCAATCAGAGAAGAAAAAGAAATAAAAAGAATCTAAATTGGAAAAGAAGGGTCACTGTTTGCAGATGACACGATACTATACATAGAAAATCCTAAAGATATTACCAGAAAACCACTAGAACTCATCAATGAATTTGGTAAAGTTCCAGGATACAAAATTAATACACAGAAATCTCCTGCATTCCTATACACTAACAATGAAAGATCGGAAAGAGAAATTAAGGAAACAATCCCTTTTCCCATGGCATCAAAAAGAATAAAATACCTAGGAATAAACCTACCTAAGAAGACAAAAGACCTGTACTCTGAAAAACTATAAAATGCTGATGAAGGAAATTGAAGATGACACAAACGGATAGAAAGGTATACTATGTTCTTGGATTGGAAGAATCAATATTTTCAAAATGACTATACTACCCAAGGCAATCTACAGACTCAGTGCAATCCCTATCAAATTACCAATGGCATTTTTTTCACAGAACTAGAACATTTAAAAATTTTGTATGGAAACACAAAAGACCCCGAATAGCCAAAGCAATCCTGAGAAAGAAAAAATGGAGCTAGAGGAATCAGGCTCCCTAACTTCAGACTATACTACAAAGCTACAGTCATCAAAGCAGTATGGTACTGGTGCAAGGACAGAAATATAGATCAACAGAAAAGGATAGAAAGCCCAGAAATAAACCCATGCACCTATGGTCAATTAATCTATGACAAAGGAGGCTAGACAACACAATGGAGAAAAGACAGTATCTTCAGTAAGTGGTGCTGGGAAAACTGGAAAGCTACATGTAAAAGAATGAAATTAAAACATTCCCTAATACCATATACAAAAATAAACTCAAAATGGATCAAAGACCTAAATGTAAGGCTGGACACTATAAAACCCTTAGAGGAAAACATAGGCAGAACACTCTTTAACATAAATTGCAGCGATATCTTCTTTGATCCACCTCCTAGAGTAATAAAAATAAAAACAAACAAATGGGACCTAGTTAAACTTAAAAGCTTCTGCACAGCACATGAAACCATAAACAAAACGAAAAGACAATCCACAAAGTGGGAGAAAATAATTGCAAATGAAGTGACCAACAAAGGATTAATCTCCAAAATATACAAACAGCTCATGCAGCTCTATATCAAAAAAACAAACAACCCAATCAAAAAATGGGCAGAAGATCTATATAGACATTTCTCCAAAGAAGACATACGGATGGCCAAAATGCACATGAAAAGGTGCTCAACATCACTAATTATCAGAGAAATGTAAATCAAAACTACAGTGAGGTATCACCTCACACCAGTGAGAATGGCCATCATCAAAAAGTCTACAAACAAATGCTGGAGTGGGTATGGAGAAAAGGGAACCCTCCTACACTATTGGTGGGAATGTATATTGGTACAACCACTATGCAGAACAGTATGGGGATTCCTTTAAAAACTAAAAATAGAACTATCATATGATCCATCAATCCCACTCCTGGGCATACATCCAGAGAAAACCATAGTTCAAAAGGATACACGCACCCCAATGTTCATTGCAGCACTATTTACAATAGCCAAGATACGGAAGCAACCTAAATATCCATCAACAGAGGAATGGTTAAAGAAGATGTGGTACATATATACAATGGAATATTACTCAGTCATAAAAAGAACAAAATAATGCCATATGTGGCAACATGGATGGACCTAGAGATTATCATACTAAGTGAAGTAAGTCAGACACAGAAAGCAAATATCACATGATAACGCTTATATGTGGAATCTCATTTTAAAAATGATGCAAATGAACTTATTCACAAAACTGAAACAGACTTTCAGATATCAAAAAATAACCTTATGGTTACCAAAGGGGAAATGTGGCAGGGAGGTATAAATCAGGAGTTTAGGATTAACATATACACACTACTATATATAAGGTAGATAACCAACAAGGACCTACTGTATAGCACAGGGAACTCTACTCAATATTCTGTGATAACCTATATGAGAACAGAATCTGAAAAAGAATGAATATATGTATATGTATAACAGGATCACTTTGCTGTACACCTGAAACTAACACAACATTGTAAATCAACTATACTCTAATAAAACTTTAAAAAATGAACTCAAAATGGATGAGAGACTTAAATATAAGACCTCAAACCATAAGAAAACATAGGTGGGAAGCTCTTTGACATCAGTCTTGGTGATGATTTTTTTGGATTTGACACTGAAAGGAAGAGCAACAAATTAAAAAATAAACAGATGGAGTACATCAAACTAAAAAGCTTCCAAACTTCAAAAGAAACAAACAAAACGAAAAGATAACCTACTGAATGGGAGAACATATTTGCAAATCACATATCTGATAAGGGGGGTCATATCCATGTCTATAGAACACATATAACTCACTATCAAAAACCCAATCTGATTAAAAAGTGGGCAGAGGGTGGCACAGTGGTTAAAATTCCGCACTCCCAATGCAGGGGGCCTGGGTTTGATCCCTGGTCAGGGAACTAGATCCCACATGCATGTCACAACTAAGGAGCCCACCTGCCTGCAACTAAGGAGCAGGTGAGCCACAACTAAGATCCAGTGCAACCAAATAAATAAATAAATAAATATTTTTAAAAAGGGTGGAGGATCTGAATAGGAATTTTTCCAATGATGATGTACAGATGGCCAACAGGTACTTGAAAAGGTGTTCAACATTACTAATCATCAGGGAAATGAAAATCAAAACCACAGTGAGATATTACCTCATACCTATTAGAATGGCTATTATCAGAAAGATAACAAATAACAAGTGTTGATGAGAATGTGGATAGAAAACCCTTGTGCACTGTTGGTGGGTATGTAAATTGGTGCAGCCACTGTGGAAGACAGTATAGAGATTCCTCAAAAAATTAAAAATAGAGCTACCATATGATCCAGCAATTCCACTTCTGGATATTTATCTGAAGAAAATGAAAACACTAACTTGAAAAGACATCTGACCTCCCATGCTGATGGCAACATTTTTTTTTTTTACACAATAGCCCAGATATGGAAACAACCTAAGTGTTCATTGATGGAGAATGGTTAAAGAAGATGCAGTACACATACATACAATGGAATATTACTCAGCCATAAAAAAGAAGGAAATCTTGCCATTTGTGACAACATGGATGGACATCCTTGAGGGCATTATGCCCTCAAGTGGAATAAGTCAGACAGAGAAAGACAAATATCATATGCTCTTACTTATATATAGAATTTAAACAAACACCACCACCAAAACTGAGCTCATAGCTACAGAGAACAAATTGTTGGTTGCCAGAGGCAGGGGTGGAGGTGGGCGAAAGGAGTGAAGGAGACCAAAAGGTACAAACGTATTATAAAATAAGTCCTGGGGATGCAACATACAGCATGGTGACTATAGTTAGTGATACTTTATTGTACATTTGAAAGTTGCTAAGATAGTAGATCTTAAAAGTTCTCATGAAAAAATGAAACCTAGCAGAATAAAATACAACTAGGGTGTATTATCACACTTAGCAGGGAAGTACTGTTTTGTTCTACATGTGGATGTGCGTGTTTGAGTGTGTATTCTGGGTCATGAAGTTAAATGTGGTTTTTATTATGGACCATGGTAAGAAAAAGTTTGAAAAACACTAACCAAACCAATGGGCATACGGGACTTTGAGCCAGTAGGGAAACAAGGTGACAGGAACCACAGGTGTCATACCCTCTGACAAGAATTATGCAGCAAGATTAAGTCACCCCAAACCCATAGGCCCTGCTCAACTTCTCCCTAAACCTCTGCGGGCCCCTCTTCCTGCTCCCTCAGCCTTTCTCCCACCTGCTCCCAGGACGAGCTCTCAGGCCTGGGCCCCTCCCCTGTCAGCTGGTCCCAGGGCTCCTGACCCTCCTGGCACAAGGCACAGGTGGACTTTGTACAGCCATTGGCTTTACTGAATTGATGAACTCATTCTGGCCCTGGCCACGCTTACAGCTACCCACTGTCCCCTCACCCAGGGGGTATATTTTCTTCCCTCTCATGCCCTTTGAGCGACTGCCTGAGAGGAATAATCAGCAGCAACCCTACTGAAGGGGGACTCTGACAGGCGCAGAGGGCAGGGAATCACAGCTCTCAGGGCAGGAGGGGGCTGTCAGGGGCCGGTGGTCGCACGTTGTTGGCACAGGGGGCCTTAGAGGGCAGCCAGCACAATCCCTTCATTTTACAGATGAGGACACCAGGGCCCTGGGAGCCAGGGACCTGCTCAAGGTCACCCAGTGATGGGGTGAGTCCGGTCTCTGAGGCCAGCGCTGGGCCCATCTCCCTGGACCCTGGAGACAGCTGATTTCAACAATAGGCTGGAGCCCAGCGTGGGAATGGGCACCTGATGGTGACCGGCAAACGGGAGGGGGACTCAGGGGCTTTGGAATCAGGCAGACCCAGGTTTGAATCCTGGCTTGGTCACTCACTGTTGGCTGGCCCCAGACAGGTTACTTACCACTCTGGGCCTCTGTTTCTTTCTTCTGCACAATGGGTACAGAAGAGATAAGTACTATTCTGTAAAGTACTTGCCATTTACTAAGCTCACATCACCCGCTCACCAGGCCTATGATGATAAACAACAGCATCCTTCCAGTTTTTTTTGCAAAGGGGCAAAGGTAAGTAACAGACAGAGCCGCTCCTGTCAAGGATGGGGGATCTAGAGGCGCCAATGAGGGAGACATCAAAGGCTTGATGGGAAACGAGGGTTTAGATCAATTTGACAAAAATCCAGTAGTCAAGCGACTAAATGGCGGGAAACTGTTGGACCGTGAACAAAGTCTGGGACAATCCACTTCAGGGGCAAAGCTGGGGGAGTCCCGCTCTCCATTCTGACCCAGGCTCTAGCCAGTCTCAGGCGGCCCCCTGCGGCCTCCAACCCACATGCCCTGCCGAGGTCCTTTCAGAAGCCCAGGGTGGCAGCGGGCAGCCAGCTCTGTTCTCTCTCTCTCTCTCCTTAGCACCTGTCCTACCTCTAATTCCATCCCATTTTGGTTTTATGGATTGATATTTAGATTAAAGAGATAAACACATCCGAGGAGCACTGAGGCCTGACAGACAGAGGAACTTGGACCCGTCAATCACCATCAAGCAGCTCAGCTTCCTCCCAGTGCCTGGCCCCTCTGACTGGAGATGAACCAAAGAGCAGATTAAAGGGGCCCAGAAGTACAGCCGAGACACCCCCTCAAATGGGGGACGGTGTGTCTACAAAGGCCTTCCAGGCCCGCTTGGGAGCCGAGCTAAGGTGACTACTATTTATGTGTGCGTGTGTGCGTGCGTGCGTGCGTCTCTAGCCTCTCTCTTCCCCTCCCCAGGCTGCAGATAAAGAATTCAATTTTCTTTTAAACGGTGGGGAAATTGGAAGAGATTTTGTTCTGTTTAAGCACAGCTGGAGCCTCAGGTCTCTAGGGATTGGAGAACAATGAGATCAATTAAGATGCCTGTGGTGAGGGGTGTCAGGAGGGGGTGGGGAAAGACAGCAGAGGTAGGGGGGCAGGAGGAAGGGGAAGGACAGCCTAGGGGACCCAGTTGCCAGGAGCCCTGCTTCCACTCTTTCCTGTGCTGACCTGCACACCTCTGTTGGGTTTTGCTAAAGTGTCTGGATGGGGCCTGCCCATTGGGGGCTATTATCTCCCAAACTTGCTAATAATTCACGTTGGCAATTTCTGTCACCAGCTTTACACAATGATAGAATCGAGCTGAAGCAAGGCTATCAGAAACAGGGAGAGGACACTGTTGCAGAGCAGCACGGATAACACTGGACGCTTGGCCTGCAGCAGGGGCTGGGACCGCAACGGGAGCATCTGCTGTGCGCGGGCTCCAGACCACTATCTTTCCACACGTCACCCTACAACATTGCTGAGATGGAATTACTTTGCCCATTTTATAAAGGAGGAAACCGAAACTCAGGGACAGTGAATAACCTGCCCAAAGCCAACCTGCTGGTGAGAAGCTGAGGCAGGACGCCAACAGGGGCTGTCCACCCACTTCAGTGTCTGTGAAGGTACAGGGAGCACCTGGCAGCCAGGTGGGGATGAAGATGGGTGTGCCTTGCTGGGTCTGGGGAGGAGAATGGTGGAGCCACTGTTCTGACCTGAGCACAGGCTAGGAGAGCTCTCCCCACCTCCACTGTCACCTGGGTGGTCGGGGCCATCGTCTCTCATCTAGTCGCCCGCTTCCACCTGGGTGTCCTCGGCCCCTCCCGCTGGCCTGCTCTCCACACAGCAGCTTCCGTGATCCATCTGGCTCCCCTTCAGCACAGTCACATCCTGACCTCCTCTGGTCCTCCCTCTTCCTCTCTGCATATCCACCCACCCCCGGGCTCTTGTCTCAAGCCTCTCACCTGCAGCTCCCTTAGCCTGGGGCAGCTCTTTGCAGAATCCTCAACTCAGACTCCCCTGCCTTCTTTCAGGTCTCTGTCTAAGGTCACCTTCTGTGAGAGGCCTGCCTTCCTTGACCACCTGGTAGAATACAGTAACAATGCCACCCCCAGAACTCCTTACTGCCCTCAGCTATACTTTCCCCCAAGGCATGCATCCCCCTCTGACACGCTCTGTATTTCCTTGTTCGCCATCTGTCTCCACCCCTGGTACATACACGGATGTTTGTCTGTCTCATTCACTGCCATTATTCCAAGCCCTCGATAAACAGTCACAGAATGAAGGAGTATGGTAGTTGCATCTGGGAGCCCCCTTTCCCCCAGAGAGTGCAGAGTCCTGTTCTGGGAGGGGCAGAGGGGAGGCTGCTATAGGGGAGACACAGGGGCTCACAGGGCACCCGGCCCTGCCAGCAGCAGCCAAGAAAGCAAGGTCAGCTCCTGCATACCTGTCTGCAGAGGCAGGCTGAAGGGCTGGGCACATTTCAGCCTTGACCTTGTAATCACATGCCCTGATTAGGACTAGGAGGCCGAAGGGATCCTGGAATCTGGTGGCCATTGCACCTTCTGGACCCTGGCCTTTGCTCCTGGCCTGGGGTCTGCATCCCCAGACCTCCCCTGACCTAGGAAGGATAATCAGAGGGCATCCAGTTTACCCTCTCCTTGGACTGAGCAGGAAGCCAAGGTCCAGAGATGGAATGAGACTGGCACAGGGTCACAGAGCGAGTCAGTGGTCTAGAGCCCAGGCCTCGGGGCTCCCTGTCCAGCCGTCTTCCCCCTGTGCCCATCGCCAGAGCGGGTGCTTGGGAGCCTGGTATACACAGTGAAACATGGGGGTATGAGGCTTTGGATTCAGACAAACATCTCTGCCCTTGACTCTCTGGGTGAACTTGGGTGTATAATTTCCCCTTTCCATGCCTCAGTTTCCCCATGAGACCTCTGCCTCCATCCCTCCTCCGAGGAAGCTGCCCTAGACACTCCAGACCACAGGAGTCAAACCTCCTCTGTGCCACACAGCCCAGGGATGGGGGCACCCAGACAGAGAGAACCTGCCTTCAGGAGGTTCTCTGTGGAGTGGGGAGAAGAGGACATGAGCCATGCTGCCCCCACAGGAGTGGTGAGAGCAGCCAGGGAAAGCGAGGTGCAGGCACGCAGGGGAGTTGGAGAGGAGGGGGAGGACCTCGGGGGAGGTGGGCACGTGCCCGTTACCAGAGGGAGATGGCTACTCATGGGGAGGCTGCCAACTAGGCTGGCTCTGAGGGTCAGCAGGCTTTTGATGGTCTCAGACAGGAGGGAGGGAGAGCTAGGTGGGGGGAGGGGTGTGAGGAAGTGCAGACGGTGTGCAGGGAAGCTGGGGACTCTGGTCAGGCAGGAGAGAAGGGGTATGAGAGGTGTAGCGGGCAGATAGCTGGAAAGCGGCTCAGGGCCAGGGTGTGGGGACCTTGACTGCCAACCCAGGCCTAGGGCGCTGGAGCTTTACCGGCCAGGGAGTGCCTGGGATTACTCTCTTTTCTCTCCCCTCCTCCCACTATTGGCAGAGAACACTTCCAGGCTGATAATGGGGTTTGAAGGGTTCCCAGCTTCTGTTCTCCTGATTATGTTTGCACAGCACCCAGGAAGAGTGGGAATCGGCTGTATCCCAGCGCCACACTTATGTGCATCTCAGGAAAGGAGCGTTGAGAGCTGGGGACGGTCTATAGCCCCTCTTCTTAAACGTGAACCTGCCTTGGTGTCTCACTGTAACCGATAGCATTCAGAGGAAATGCAGCGTGACCTCTAGGCCAGATCACAAAAGGCCACGCAGCTTCTGCCTGGCTCTCTTGGGACACCCGTTTCCCAGAGGCCTCCTCTGAGGAGCTCTCTCTACAAGCCATGCCTGAGATGCCTGCACCATGTGGAGAGGCCACAGGCAGGGGCTCAGAACACAGTGTCGGGCTGAGCCAATCCTTCAGCCAGACCAGCCCAGGTGCCAGACAGAGGGAGGAGCCGCCAGTGGCTAGAGTCACCCCCAGACTTGGAGCAGAGAAGGGCTCCCCTGCTGGGCCCTTTCCATACTCCTGACCCACCCGATCCACGAACGTAACAAAACGGTTGTAGCTTTATGCCGCTAAGTGTGGGATGGTTTCTCACACAGCGTTTGGAACCGAAACAAGCTCGGTGGGCCCTTGCTTGGAGCATGGCACAAGGCAAGCGATTACTGAGCCAGGGCCGATGGAACGTGGGAATAGACGAAAACAACGGACAACCACAGAGCTCCTTTGGGCACAGAATTATGGAGCTCCTATAGCCAGGATAGGCTACATAATTTGCATAATTTTCCAGTGCAAAATGAACATGCAGCGCCCCTTGTTAAAAAATTAAGAATCTCAAGACGGCGACAGTAGAGCATCAAACCCAGGGTGAGGCCCTCCTACTTGCAGCCTCCCAAGTAAAGGCCCAGGCCGCACATGCATGAAGCCAGTCCTCCTGTCGCACCTGCTGCCTGCCTCCTCTGAGTCTTAGCCCTCCGGCCGCATCCTCATTTAACCTCTCTCTTCTGCTTCTTGACGCTGGGGCCTGAATGTTAGAGGCCCAGGGTCGGGCACAGACAAGAACTCACCAGTGTGTCAACTAAGAGGACCCAGTGTCCAGTGAAGTCGGAGCCAAAGGCAGAGAATCCAGGAACCCAGAGACCTAGGTTTAAGAGCCAGTGTTCTCTGAAGCTCCACTGACCCCCAAATATGATGGTGGAGAAGAAAACCAGCGACAGCACTAGCGAGCACAGCTGTCAGTCGCCCAGCACTTTCTGGGTGTGAGAGTTCTAAAGTACATCTTTTTAAATCATGGGATAGATATAATTACTATCATCCCCACCGCAAACTCTGGGGACTTAGGTTCAGACACAGCCAGGCATCTGTCTAGGGTCACAGAGACAGCAAGGGTAGGGGCAGAATTTCAACCTGAGTCTCCCTGGTTTCAAAGCTTTGCTCCTCAAGTTCCCTCCTGCAGGTGCTGATGCAGCTGGGAGGTGCCCCCCCACTTGCAGAGCAGGAAGTCCTTCTGCAAGGGGCCAGAGGGACCAGGGAGCACCACCTGAGGCCGAGGCAGGGGACTGGCCTTCCCAGACCACCTGGCTGGGCCATCGAATTCCCAGCACCCAGGGTGAGGCCCATGTTAAATTCCTTGGATTCAGCAATGTTGGGGGGGTGGGGTGGGCGGTGTGCCCTGAGCCTGCAGGCTCTCAGGGCTGGGGAAGAGGCCTCGCAGCCTGACAGCTGATGGAAGAGGCACGCTGCATTTCAGTTCTTCCAGGACTGAGGATGGCCTTCACCAGGGTCAGCCTGGGGCAGTCACATCACACACACCTTTGCCTTTGGTGTCAGTGGGCAGGGGAGGAGGGAGTGAAGGGGGCCAGCAGGAGCACGGCTGCCTCTTTTGATGCCCCTGGGGAGGGAGGCCAGGCTGGATGACTAGGAACAGCTGGTGAGCTCCAGGAGCAGGGAAGTGACCACCTGGAACCTTCACCAAACTTCCAGATGGGGGCTGGGAGAGGGAGGGCAGGGCAGGCAAGGGAGCTCTAGAGAACAGTGGGTGGGTGAGGGATCCTCAAAGGACAGGAAGCATGTTTGTGTTGCCAGGAGTGAAACTAAACAGCAAAAATCAACTTTTCCTCTTGGGCAGAGTGCACTGGAATTAAGCCGCATGGAGCCAGAAGGCCCTGAAGCAGCATCGGCCCAACCATCTAGCTTTATAATGAGGACAATGGGGCCCCAGAGGCTCAGGGACACGCTCAGGTTACAAGACTCCGAGTGAGTCCTGGCTACATCAAAGCTCAGGCGGGAGGCTGGCATGACTTGCTGACATCTTCTGAGTGTCCCCGGCCAGGCTTGGTACCGAGTGGCTTCACCAACCATTCCACTGAACTCTCATGACAACCCTCCCAGGTAGGTTCCTGTCAGGGTACCTCCCCAGGTAACAGAGGAGGAAAGAGGCCCAGCTCTGCGAGCTGGGCTTACACACAGGCTGAAGGGCGGCCAGATGGGGCCCTTTAAGACCGAAGATAATAAGAACCACAACTTAGGTCTGTAATCACTTACCAATTACATACACATCACTGCACTGGAGCCTCCCAACAGCCCAGCCAACGCAGGCCGGGCAGACACTATTTTCCTCACGTAATGGGAAGAAAACCAAATCCTGGAGAAGGAGTGAACAGTCCACAACTGAACAGCATTCAGGGCCCTGCCCAAGATGGTACCAGCCTCCCAAGGACTGGCTGGGAAGAGGGGCATGGAAGGGAGAGAGGAGCCATGCCTTTCAGCCCCCACAGGCCACTCTGTCTGCCTGGAGTTGAGGGGTGACACTCCAACCCTGGGCTGAGCAAACTGAGCTGGTCCTGGGCCCTGCACCTGCCCCATCAGGGCTGTTATGTACCTCTCCTTCTTGCTTTGATTCCTGCCTGGGGAAGAATCCTGTCTTGTCCGGCACTCCATCTTCTGCCCATCCTTGCTGTGCTCCACGCCCCTGGAGCAGGGAGGGAAGGCCTCTTGGAGTGCGGGAAGACCTGCCCTCCTGGCTGCTGCTCCTCCTCAGTGTCCCTCTCTCACTGCCCAGGGGGCATGGAGCTAATAAATCTGGGGACACGAGCTCCGTACTGCAGGAGGCCAGGCTGGCTCCTTGCACATCCCAGGAACAGCTTCTGCCAGCTGTTTCCCAAATGCTGGCCATGGGCCACCAGGATGGAATAGGTAAGAGAATGTGGATGGGTTGATACAAGACTTCTCCACTATCAGAACAGCAGCCCAGTGGTTATGTTTGGGGTGGGCGCAATTCAGGAGAGACAGTTGAACCCACCCCCAACCCCCGCCGCCTCAGAGGAGCAGCACTCGACTTCCTTGCACATCACACCCCCACCACTGCATTCCAGCCACAGGGCCTTTGCACATGCTATTCCCTCTTTCTCCAATGTGCTTCTCTCCATTCGCTTACCTGTTAACGCCTACTCAATTGCCACTTCCTCAGGGAAGGCTTCCCTGACCCCAATCAAGTTCAGATGCCCTGTTACAGGTTTTCATAGCTCCCTGATCTCTCCATCACAGCAAGTAACGCTTAATGTAAAGATTCACTTCTTAGTACTAACATCAGGTTTTCCCAAGAGACTATAAACTTCATGAGGGCAAGACTCACGTCACCATTGTATCCTCAGGGCCATGTGCCTGACACAGTGGTGGGTATTAAAAAAACATTTGTTGAACGTTCAGATTGCTCTCCTACTGTCCAGCAGCACCCACAAACCCCACCAGGCCCCAGGTAGCCATCGGCCAGGATACAGGGCTGCCCGAAGCCCAGCAGAATCCTAGGAAGATACCCCACAGCCTTCCCACCCAACCCCTATTATCAGGTCAGGAGGCAGGATTGGAAGGAGAGAATCAGAGCAGCCTGGGGATATGAGAGGGAAAGAAACCATAGAACCTAGAGGATGGGGAACCACCCGCATCATACAGGACCCTGCACACGCACACACGCACACGTGTTATATACACGTATCTGAGTGCACGTAGTTGCACACACACATAAAGGCACAGACACAAGGGCATGCCTGTGTGCGTGCACGCACACACACACCCCCCCCACAAGCAAACATACGTGGGTAAATGTGCACCTACACACCCCTCCTCTATGTGGTCACCCTTCAGAGTTGGGGCTCAAGGTCAAGTCTTTGACCACTACATCCCTGCTCTTTCCCCTCCACCAGTGGAAACTCATTTGTCTATAACTGGGGGCTGTAAGGGCCTCAGAACCTGGGCTGAGGAAGGTCTGGGGAGCAGGGAGGTGAGAAAGGATGCCACCCGAGCTGGGATGCCCAGGTTGCAGGCGACGGCACCCTCCTATCCTGGCTTTCCCAGCTCCCTGGTGAACTGCTACCTTCCCCCAGGACAGGTGATGAGGCACAGAAATGGGGCCCTGCCATGGCATGGGGTGGGGAAGCCCCTGGCAGCAGGCTCTGCCCTGGCCTTCGGTGCAAACTGAAACATTTTCCTTTTCTTCATAATAATTTTTTCTGACACAACTGCCCATGAAACGTTTTAATAACATCCCAGAAAAGGTCAGGGAGAAGGAATTTCACAGTCCCTGAGCAGATAGCTATAATTTCAGCCCCTCCTGGAGTAAAGGAGGTAGAGAGACTGGGCTAACCCTGGGTCTGAGTGGAGAAGGGCAGGGTGGGAGAGGCCAGGGCAGTGGGTGTGGCAGGTGTGGCCGTGAAACTTGCCCCCTGCTAGGAGCTCTGGAAGTACCTTGGGGAGACTGGGAGATGACGGTGAGTGGGGGTCACCAGGGGATGCTTTCACATCTGTCATTCACACCTAGCAGCCTTGGTGGCGGCGGGAGTGGTGGGGGGAACTCATGCCCATTCTGCAGATGGGAAATGAAGATTCTTAGAGGTAATATAGTTAGACCAGTGCACAGAGAAGGCAGGGATGCAGGGCCCACTGTTTCACTTCAGGACCTGATCTCCTTCAGACACACAGCCCTGCTGCTAGAGCTTATCGTTGGGTGAAACAGCCCCCTCAGAGCTGCACAATTTCACAAACCCTGGGGCTGAGGGTTTGATAGGAAGGTGGGCAGGGCTTGGACAGACACACTGAGGAACTAGAGGCTGCCCAGATGAGCCAGCCCTGGACGGAGACCCTCAGGTAGCCACAGAGGAGGCTGAACGCACCTGCTAAACATTGGGAGAGGGACTGGAAAAGGGGTCATAGGCAGCGGGCAGGGGTCCATGCAGGCCCAGGAACTGCTCCAGTGCTTGAGGAAACCCAGTTTGAGAAGCTGCTCTCCAGTGCCAACCCCAGATGGAATTGGGCTTCACACATCATCCTTGGCACCTACAGCCAGCCATCAGCCAAGAGGTATGCCATTCCACACTTCACCCCCCACCCCCACCCTACATCCTAGGCTCCCCTCAACCCTTGCCAGGGCCACAGGAACCGGGGACTGCAAAGTGAGACCCTCCATCCCAGCAAGAACGACACGAAGGAATTGCCGGCCACCCGCCAAGCCTGGGCTTCACATCCAAATTCTTTGCCATGTGGCTCCAGGCCCTGTGGGGGACAGGCTGCTTGGGTGTCCTTCATCCTGACATTGGAAGGTGGCTGGGGGGCTGAAGAAGCTCTCTTTGGGTCCAGAAGGCCAGAACCTCTGGCGCTTGCTCTCTGGCTGGGCCCCTTGAGGCTGCAGGAGGGCCCAAGGGGCCTCAGGCACCAGGTGACTGATTGCAATGAGCAACTTGGTGAAAGCTGGCAGAGCCATGGGCTGGGGAAGCAGGTGGGAGGAAAACAGCCGCAGCAGACTTACTGTTTACATCTGACGGCCTGCCTAGCTAAACATATGTTTGAAATATTAATAACTGTCAGATGGGAAGGGCCTGGGGGCTCAAAACAGTTTCATACCATCTTTCTGTAGAGTAAACGCCCTATGGAGTAGGGGCCTGAGATCAGTGGGCAATCTCAATGCTTGGAGTGAGAATGGAGCCAGAGTGGAAGGACTCTGGGGGCCTCAGTGGGCAGGGAGGGGCAGCAGCGAGTTAAACTCCATAACGTTTATTGAGCACCTACTACGGGCAAGCCCCTGAGCTTGTGTAGCCCACATCTACCACTTTGGTCTGCTCAGCAACCCTCTTTGTTCTGATAATAGAAGCTGCTATAGAATATCCTGTCCCATTTTCAGCCCATATAATTTGTTTTTGTTTTTGTTTTTTTTGCGGTACGCGGGCCTCTCACCGTTGTGGCCTCTCCCGTTGCGGAGCACAGGCTCCAGACGCACAGGCTCAGCAGCCATGGTTCACGGGCCCAGCCGCTCCGCAGCATGTGGGATCTTCCTGGACCGGGGCACGAACCTGTGTCCCCTGCATCGGCAGGTGGACTCTCAACCACTGCGCCACCAGGGAAGCCCCAGCCCATATAATTTGAATGGAGTTGACCCAACCCCCTGTTCCACTAGGGGAGTATGACCCATCTCTGGTATATCAGAATTATGATGATTGGTTCCAGGGTGGCCCAATAAGCTGGGTCAATGAGAATCAGCTCTGGGACTTTGGCTGGAACTATTGAAAAAGAATATTTTTCCCCCACTGGGGTTGATAAATTGGTGAGAAGTGAGCCTAAGGGTGCTGGTGTCCCTCTCTGCCAGTACAAAAAAGCAGAGCCCAGTGCTGAAGTCAGATTCCTGCTCAGCTGAATGCCTGGATACAGCCATGCCTGAAATCACTTACACTTTTGAGTTACATGAGCCAATCCTTTTTTGCTTGAGCCACTTAAAGGTTTCTATCCCTTGTGACCACGAGTACTAATGGACACAAATGGACACTGGCAGGAGTCCCCTGTCAAAGTCCCAGCCAAAGACAGTGGGGGATGTCCAGGCATCTTCAAGGAGCCCGTTCTTCCCTGGTGTCTGTGCTCAGATAGAGAGGATCACCTTCCTGAGAGATGGCTGGCACTTGTCTCCATTAGAGGGCAGGTCCAGGGCTCCTGGCCCACCCAGGCTCAGTATCTCTCAGGGACAAGGCAGAAAACCAAAGTATCCTGGGCCCAACCTCATTCTTCCCCAGGTTGGTCCCTTCTCCACAGTGCTGCCCTGGCCAAGGAAGCCCATCCTGAAGAGTCCAGATGCTCTAGTATACTAACATCACAGCCTCTGAGGGCTTGGGGGCACTCCGTTCCCTGATTGCTCAGACTCCTTGGATCCCTCTGGATGCCTCCTGATGGTCTACCCCAGAGCTCAGCTGCCCTGCAGGAGAGCGGAGACTCACCAGGACTGTCAGCACAGAGGTCCCCACGGTGACATTCTCGTATAAGCTGACGTTGTACAGTGGCTGGCTGAAGATGGGCCGGTTGTCATTCTCGTTGATGAGGGTGATCTTCACCTTGGCGTAGCCCACGTGGTCAGGCACACTCTCATTGGCAAAGAGCTGGATGCGTAAAGCAGGGGCCAGGTGAGCTCTCACATGCTCCTGGAGCCCTCGTTCCCATGAGTCCCCCTGGGGCCTCTGCCCATTCCAACCCAGAGCACCAGTCTGAGTCACTGCCCATCCCAGATGCATGCTACTGTGAATCCCTCATCAGTGCTCATAGGGTTAGGGTGGCTACAGAATCTGCTGGGAAGGAAGAGGCTAACGGGGGCCGTGCTGGCTGATGCTGGGCAGTAGAGGTTCCTGATGTGTTTCTGAGGCTCTGATGGTACCTAATGAAATTCCACTCAATTCTTGGACATTTCCTCATCCTCCTGGAAAAGAGGAGGCCCAGCCTAGCCCCTGCCATAGCTCAGTGGGCTTCTCTGGGTCAGATCCATGAGGGAAGAATGGGGAGAGGTGGAAGGGGGGATTTAAGGGGACGGTGCCACCCCCACCCTCCCCTGAAATCCCCCACCCGGCCAAGGAGAGGGTGAGCGGGCCTTACGTCGAAGTCGTAACGGTCCACAGTCTCATAGTCCAGGGGGATGGCCACCCGGATGCGAACGTCCGCCTTCCCTTGGACGGAGGTGGGGGAGATGATGAAGTGGTGCGAGTTGTTCCCCACCAGGTACACCTCGAACATGCTGTTCAAGCCCTGGATCAAAATGGAGAAGAAATCAGTCAGAGCAGGCGCCGGGGCTGAAGCAGGGCTTGTCTACCCACCCCCCCACTCCAAAGTGGCCTGGCCTCCCCTGGGCGATCCTGGCCTGGCTCCCTGACCCTTCTGCCCATGTCTAGGCCTTCTGGAAGTCTCCTCCAATTCTTTCTGCTTTCATCACCCCATCAGATGCCCACAATGTCCCCTGCAGAGGGTTTGGTTCATTTTCCATCTCCTGCTCCCTTCCTCTGCCCCAGTGACCCCAACTGGAGAGGCATTTGCCAGCTGCAAGACCC